>NC_062280.1:128934203-130184203 GCF_902655055.1 Lutra lutra | reverse complement strand
CTGGATATGAATCATGCATACATCTGCATGAGATTTTCAGCTTTGTTGCATTCACAGGGCACTTTCAAACACTCAAATACAGGTGACACCAAAGAAGGGACTGGACTGGGAGATGTAAGATGAGCCTAAACAGATCATTATAAAGAGAATACAGCACAGTGATGTCTTAACAGTATCCATAAAGGCACCCAGGGTCACAACCACTTCTCTCTTCAGCATGGTCAGAACCTACTGTCCTGACATCACCTTCTCTTTTCAGTTCCACTCAGGTGTCTGACATGTCAGGTCTACGAATTATCCTTTGCTGCTGGTTTGAACTTGTGTTGTGCTCTGACTTGTCTGCTTAGTGACCCACTGTCTTATTAGCATAGTGTTCCACCTGGTAGTGTTCAACCGATCTGCTTTGCCTGGGACCCAGGGCTTTTCTGGGACATTGGACTTTCAGTGCTAAAACTGGGACAGTCCCACAGAGGTTGGGCCACGTGGTCACTCTACATAGGACATTTAGCATCTTGCTAGTACCTATATTCAATTGTAGAGCTAATATGTTTTACAAATTGATTGCCAGTTAGCAACCTCCCCCAAGAAGGTGTGTGTTTCTATTGGGGACTGCGGCAGACCTGTTAACAATAACCCTTTATGTTTTGCTCATTGCTCAGCAAACTTGTTTCCACTGGAGAGAGACCTTTGTTTTTATCCCTTTCAGTGTAGTTGAAATCCAAACATGTTTAATTTTTAATGTTTTCAAAGTTTAATTCTAGGTTTTGGAAATATGATTATAAGTCAGAAATACATATGACATAAATCAATAGAGTTTACCCCCACTGTTGGATGGGGTCCTCGTTAGGGAGACAGGAAAGCACACAAGTGTGAGTGTCAGAGAAACTGACTGAGAAGACCACCCTGACCTTGTCACTGGATGGACAGCCTCAACCTTTAGAAGAGCATCTCCCTTGTCCACCAGCCCTGTAGTTACATCTAGGCTTCATGCTCAAGCAAGGTCACAAATAAGTCCTATAGCCCACATTGAGGTTGAAGCACTCATTTAGTGTTTAATCTGAGTTCTGTGTGTTCATTGGGATAACTCTGTTTCTCCTTAGCTGACGCAGTTGATAAGCGATCAGGAATGTTTATGCTGTCCATTGGCTTAAAATATTTTAAGAAATGGTTTGTGTGTTGATATCTCTCTTTGATTGCAGGAAATTGAAGAGAAGGATAAGAGTAGTGAGTGTAAAACCGTAAACCATGATTGAAAGAGGACTGTAGCACCTGTATTTCTACCAGGGTCTGAGTCTCTTAGGAAACCCAGGTGGTCCACAGCCATATCCTTAAGACCACAGAAGCCCCCATTCTGTGGTGATGTGGGCAGAGAACATGCACGGTACTAGGATTCTTTCTCGGTTCTTGGAAATGCCTCATGAAATTGTGATGTAGGTGTGGCAGCAAAATTGCTTGGCGGTGATCTATTTATATGTTCCTAAAGTAATCTGAAAATGTGAAGGGGATGGGCAGGGATAATCTGTTCCAGTGGAGTGGATGCTGACATTTGTCTCTAACTTGCCAACTCTCCGGTGCTCTCATGCAAAAGGAGACACATTTCTGCCCCTTACAGCCCTAATCATACAAATTTCTGTGACTTGCACAGAATCCAATTTAATTGGGAAAGTACTTTCAGATGAAAATCTTGCTAAGTTACTTGATGTGGGCAAAGTTATATCTAAACAGATGTTCTTCTTCTGTATGAGACCTTCTGTGGTTTGATGATGGACAATTCACCTGTAGTTCACATGAGATACATAGGTACCTGCTGGGTTCCTCCTATTTACACTCCCGAAATTGGTTCTACTGGCCAGTTCAACACTGTGTTGGAAACGTAGTGTGTAGAGATCTTGAACATTGGGATTTGTGAAGTGAGAAAGTATTCAGAGCTGAAACTGACTGCCCAGTACATTTAAAAACATGCGGAAGGGAGAGAACTAAATACGGCCGTGGACTGAAAACTTTCTTAGTCACTCAGTGCGGTTAAAAACAAATGACAGAGGTCTGCTGTGCAGCTATTTCGGTGTTCTAAATGGAATGTCTAGCACTGTTATCGCTGCTTCCACCCAGCTCTTGCTGCCCTCACGCCACCCCAGCCAGCCTCACCCCTGTCCTCCTTGCCCCTCGGCAGAAATAGGCTGGACGTGGAGGTGTGGCAGCCGAGAAGGGATTAAATCAGGGAATTCCAAATAAAGGACAGCTTCTGAGAGAGAAGAGCTCTTCAAAGTCTTGGGTGAATCCTGTATTTAACCCAGAATAAATCGAATTAGAAGGTGATGATGATGTATCCTTGGTGTGTGTGTGTGAGTAAAGTGAGAAGTTTATTAAGTGAAGATACAGAAAAAGCTCTCAAGAATGAGAGGGGTTCTGATGGGGTTTTCTGTGAGGGCCCTCAAGGAGGTTGGTCTTTTATAGAAAGCTAACCAGAGAACTTCAATCCTTTCAACATTTCTATTGATATCACCATTGAGCAAGGCCTAGTCATAACACCTTCCTTGAACTTAAGGGGCGCTTGGGTGGCTCAGTGGTTAAGCGTCTGCTTTCAGGTAAAGTCATGAGCCTAGGATCCTAGGATCAAGCCCTGCATCTGGCTCCCTGCTCAGGGGGAGTTCGGCTTCTCCCTCTCCCAGTCCCCCTGCTTGTATTCCCTCTCTTGCTGTCTCTCTGTTGACTAAATAAAAAAAAAAAAAAAAAAGATTTACTTATTTGAGAGAGAGAGAGAGAGCACACACCCATGCACGTGCACACTTGCTCTCCCTTGCACGTGGGGGAGGGGGCAGAGGGAGAGAGAATTTCAAGCAGGCTCCCCACTTAGCATGGAGCCCAATATGGGGCTGGATCTACGACCCTTGAGATCATGACCTGAACCAGAAACCAAGAACTGAGGCACCCAAGCACCCCAGATGAGATGGCCATTTATTGTATGGGAAATACAGGAGTGACATGAATACCTTATTTAATATGTGATTATTTTTATATCTGTAGCCTTTCAGGGTAAATAACACTTATTGTTTTGATTTTTTAGGCTTGATCAGAAATCTGCAGAGGTAAAGTTTCGCTAGTTTGTCTATTTTGAAAAGGAAGGGAATTTACTTTGGAAATGGTGTTCAGGATTAAATGTTATTTTGTTCAATTTAAGTGGCAGCATTACTTGACAAGCTGAAGAGGGTGCCAAATCAGAGGCTTGCAGAAAATAGGCTTTTAAAATTCCCATCTCACATTAAAAATGCATTTCATTATAGCCTACCATCACGGAAAGAAATAACCCAACCTAAAGTATGCCTATACTTTTTACAAACAGCCAATTAACCTTTTGACAAAAAGAGAAGCTTTTGAAAGTGTACACATGTGCGTCCACTTACCAAGGGTCTACCAGCTTATTATGTGCTGCTAACATAATGATGTCTTGTGTACTTCCTCCTTGAAAATACAAAAATAAATGATACTCAGGCCAAAAGCTCTGAAAATTAGTGGCTATTCAGGCTTTCTAACTGTACTGAGTGCACAGGGCTTTCTCCTGTTGACCACGGAAGGGGAGGATGGTTCAGCCCAACCCGGCACACCGTCCCAGTAGATGCTCCGTTATAATGAAGTGATTCATTTGGAAAGAGAGTCAATGCCATGAGGACAACGTTTCATTCCTCCAGCCATTTGAGGGGACTCCACACCATGTACTCTTGCTGTTGGATCACATTTGCAGCCTTGGAGGCCTAGGGAGCCTGCTGGCCTGCCCTACATCCCACCCCCTGTACACTAGATGTTTGCACATACACCATCTCCTTTAATTTGCTGCTCAACCCTATAAGGTCGATATGATCATATTTCGTAAATAAAATGTGAGGCTCAGAGATGATAAATGATTTGTAGTTCAAGCATTTTAGATACCAAATTGCATCCAAGCTCTGTTTCCTGAACTCATCCTGTTCTCTTCTTTTCCTCCGTAATGTTTTCCTTTCATCTCCTTCTCTTCCCTTTCCTTTCTTTCCTGGTCTGGTCTCCGTTTTCCCCATCCTTTTATTCATTCATTTGTTCAAAACATATGGGCTTCTACACCATGCCAGGCCCTATGTCAGAGTCCAGGATTCATCAGTGAACAAGACAGATAAGGGCCTTGTCCTTGTGTAGCTGAAAGTCTAGCAAATAACACAAGTGTGTTGAAATGGAGACCTAGGGGCTTTGGGAGGCAGGCAGTGGGGAGGTAGCATGTACAGAAAGGCTGCGTGCTTCCTGGGGAGAGAGCTGGTGGATTAGTTGCCAGAGGAAGAAGTATAGAAGATTTCAACAAGATGGAACAGTGGATGCAAAGCACGGGTTGAAATTAAACAGGAATAAATGTAAACCCTTTCATTTAAGTTTATCAAGATATAGGTACAGAATGGGAAGACATGACTTAATAGGGTTTCAGGTGGGTTTGAAATCCCAGCAATATGAAACAATGGTTTGAAAAGCATGTAGTCTTAGGCTCTATCTGGACCAGCATGGATGCCAAAGCAAAGATGCTAGTAAATCCATGTCACCTCCGTAACTCTTAATAGGGCAGCACTGTTTTCTGGATTGAGGGCAACACTGATTACTGGATAATAATGGGATACTTCTGGCTTTGTAAATAAGAACTAGTGGGAGAAAATTAGTATCCTAGCATAGCTGATTTTCCTTAACAATACCCAGCAATTCCTACTGCTCAGATGTTGAGAACATGCTTTCCTAGAATTTTTCTTTTTTTCCTATTTTAGTCTGATTTAGTCTTTTAGTCTAATAACAAATTAGATAATTAGTTTATGAAGGCATTGGGAAGGAACAGAGAAGGGAGATTATGAGGAAGTGAAAAGGGCACTGGCATCAGAATTAAGCATGTGGGTTTGAATAGCAACTCTTATATTTATTGTGATATAGACAGTTCACTTACCATTTCTGAGCCTTAATTTCCTTGTGCTAAATTGGTGCTCCAAATATCCACATCACAAAATTGTTGCAGTGATTAGAATAATGTTGGTAAATTGCCTCCGCCCCCAAATTGCCTGGCACATTGTAGGTGGCCAAGGAAACCCTGAGAAAAGAAAGCATTAAAGAAAATAGGTGAAATGAAGGAAGGATTCTTAGAAGAAATGCTTTTTTTTATTAATATATAATGTATTCTTTGCCCCAGGGGTACAGGTCTGTGAATCGTCAGGCTTACACATTTCACAGCACTCACCATAGCACATACCCTGCCCAATGTCCATAACCCAACCACCCTCTCCCTACCCTGGCACTGCCCAGCAAACCTTAGTTTGTTTGGCGAGATTAAGAGTCTCTTATGGTTTATCTCCCTCACGATTGCATCTTACTTTTTGAGATTCACCCTTAAGAAATCATGGGCATGGATTGATTTAGTTTTAGGAAACCCATTACAAGCAGAAAAAAAAAATGACCAACTGCTAATATAAGGTCAAGAATTTGTATAGATGGTGTTGATTTTTTCTTTGGTCAACCAGGCTGTCATTTGATAATGTGTTTTCTTGAGATTGAAATTCATTGACAGCTGGATATGGCTGGTGATAATCTCCGGGTGTGTGTTGATTTCCCTGCTCCTAAATCCTCCCAACATTTGGGAAATGGTGTTATTCTGTTATGAACTTGTTTTTCTCATTTTAATTTATAAAACTGGCAATCATTTTAATGCCATGAAGAATGTCAAATATTTTTCATGAGAATTTGCATGAAATACACTTCATGAGTATTTAGGAAGCAATAGCTTCCTGTAATGCTTCCTGTAGCATTAATTTATTCTCTTTTATCAGTAATATCTGACAGGAGGATAGAGAGTTTTATTTTGTATTCTTTTGCCAGAAATTACTGCCCCTGGGTGCCTGAGTGGCTCAGTTAGTTAAGCATCTGCCTTCAGCTCAGGTCATGATCCTGGGATCCTGGAATTGAGCCCCGCATCAGGCTCCCTGCTCAGGGAATAGTGTGCTTCTCCCTCTCCCTCTGCCACTCCCCTTGCTCTCGCTCTCTCTCTTTCTCTCTCAAATAAGTAAAGTCTTGAAAAAAAAAATTACTGCCCCATTTATTAGTGAAGAGCAACTTAGTTTACATTTATTTTAAAGAGAACTAGATAATATGTTCACTTTGGCACCCTAAAATCTAAGACTGGAGAACATCAAACTCACTCAATAAACATGACTAGTAATTTAAAATACTGTGTAATTCAGGTTTTTGGGTTAATTAAGAAGAGGGTATGGATGAGAACAAAAGGTGATTGGAAAATGGAGAAGCAGGGAAAGAAGAGGAAAGAACAAAATGAGGAGCAAATAGGGGACAACAACAGGGGAGGAATGCAAGAAAAGAAGAAAAAAAAATAAGAAAAGAGAGACAAAAAGAAATAAGGAAGAGGAATGGAAGAGTGGGTGGGATCAGTGCAGAGTCAAGGTTACTAGACTTCCTGCCAGAGGCCCCGCTTCCCCTCCCCGATCCAAGTGTTGACCCCAGTTGGAGGTAACTCAAGATCCAAAGGCCAGAGTCAGGGGTTTATTTTCTGACACCACAGTGGACAAATCTCTAACACACCACGCATACCCAGAATTGCTTGGTTTTATGTATCACCTAAACATTCCTTTGTCATTAACCATCTAGGTTATGTTCCCTTCCTGTGTTACATTCTTCTTCCTTTTTTATCTTCCTTTTCTTCCTGATGATAGTCCTGACTCATTCAAAACCCAAGACCACAGTGGAAATCTAAATTTAAAATGTCATATGTCGTTTTATTAAAAATTAATTTTTCTGGTCTGTTGGATCTTGAAGTGCTGTAGGAACCCCTCAGAAGATCCTTTAAATTGACTGAATGAAAAGTTTTTTGCATCAGTGGCCCCAACATTGTTAGCACATTTGAATCACCTGGGCTATTAAAACCCAAGGTTGGGGTACCTGGGTGGCTTAGTCTTTGCTCTGGTCATGATCCCAGGGTTCTGGGATTGAGCCCCAGGTTGGACTCTCCGTTCTGTGGGGAACCTGCTTCTCCCTATGCCTGATGCTCCCCAGCTTGTATTCTCTCTGTCTCTCTCTCTCTGACAAATAAATGAATCTTTCAAAAGTACAAAAACAAAAACCTAAGGTGTCGGGATCCACCAATTGGTGGTGGTCTGAGGTGTGCAGTCCTGACATTGTTTTTTGGTTTTTTGTTTTTTGTTTTTTAGATTTTATTTATTTATTTGACAGAGAGAGAGAGATCGCAAGTAGGCAGAGAAGCAAGCAAAGAGAGAGGGGAAGCAGGCTCCCCGCTGAGCAGAGAGCCAGATGCGGGGCTCAATCCCAGGATCCTAAGATCGTGACCTGAGCCGAAGACAGAGGCTTAACCCACTGAGCCACTCAGGCGCCCCTTTTTTTGTTTTTATTATTTTTTATTATGTTATATTAGTCACCATGCACTGACATTGTTTTATAAGCACCTCAGGTGATGGGACGTGTAGCCAATGTTGAGAATCATACCTTTGAGGAGATGGCAACAGTGTGTGAGTCCTGTTTCCAGCACTCACGAGTATGGGATTATACAGTTATGTATGTATAGCGGAGATGGTGTAGTTTTGCATATTGCTTTTATCTATTTATCATCTATCTAAATATATTATAGATAGTAGAACTTTTGGGTACCTTGAAAAATGTTGCAAAAATACTAGCTCCCAATGAATGAAAGGGTGCTGGTCATAATGGCACAATTGTCATGGAAACGGTGTTGGAGAAGCTTCCTGTTGAAGCTTATCCAGCTGTCAGAGCACTCTGCTCCTCCTGTCGCCCCATTACCTACTAACTTAAGCCCTGACTCCTTCCTTAGAGCTTCCCTGCATTTTAATTTTCTGCCTCCTGGAACCCTGGCTCCAGCCAGACTCAACCACGGTGCACTTTCTCTTCTGGGCCTTTTTCCAGCTATTCTGTTAAACTGGAACAATCCATAACTCTCCCTAACCATGCCCCAATTATTTTGTCATTGCTTATTGAAATTATAGCTGTCCTTTGAGGTTCTTCTGCCATAAAACAATCTTAATTCTCTTGCCAGCAGATGAATTCCTTCTTGTCTTTGAAACCCCATTGCGTGTTGTTTTGTCCTCTCTCTCTCTTTTTCTCTCTTTCATTTTTTCTGCCTATTTGTGTTTGTTTTATGGACATGAATGTTTTTATCTTATCTGTCCAATAAGCTGAGTGAAGTTCAAGAATGTCTTATGTATCTTTGCATCCTCTGCTGTGTCTACACACTGGTGTTCATCACCAGAAGTGCTCAATAGATATTTATTCAGTAGAATTCAATAAAATAAAAAAAGTTGTTGGTTGAGATATAAAACTAGAATTTGGATGTGTGTGTTCATTAAAAGAAATCAGCAATTTTAGGAGTTGCTTTTCTACTCCTAGACATTCAGACCTAGACAAAGACAGCCATACAAAGCTCATGATCTAATACATTCCAGCCAACAATGACCAGAGATCTGTATGCTTGTTTCTGGGTGCATTAGGTACATACAAAGTGAATGAATATGTCATGTTTTATCCAACCCTAACTTAAAGATGGTCACACATCTCTCCTTTGTGAAACAAGACAGTTACTTATTCATCTTAAGTCATTTCCTCTTGGTTCACTCTGACATTCAGGTCTTAAATTGTAGCCCTGGGATTTATTATCTTTTGTTTCAGAAGAAAGACAAAGCATTTATACCTGTGAATACAGTATAATTGCCCTTCTACTCACACACACAAAAGGGAATTATAATTTTTAAGAAATTGCCAAGCTTGAGCTCATTCTTTGTGATGTTGCTTTGGATAACAGGCAGGCCTGTCCCTCCCCCTTATGCACCTTCCAAATACCCCCACTTCTACAGTGAATAAAATACAATTGTTGTCCTTAGGCCATATCTTTCTTCTGCTGCATACGGTAACCACAAGTGTGCATTTAAAAGCAGAATCTGGCCTCGAGTTTACCAGTTAATTTAATCAACTTTTTAAATTACTTTAAAAAAAAGGATGAATGAAAGAACAGAAATCTATTTTAGAAAAAAAAATGTGTCTGTGCAGCTTTCTTTTCATGTGGAAGACAAAGGATCTTTCCAATAAGAGAACAGAATGACAGTTCCACTTATCTTGGCTGCTCGGAAATTAGATCAGTGACATATTTTCTGTTGAAGAAGAAACCTTATCTTAGTGGCTAAATTTCAGAATCAATCATCTGAATTTCAGGCCTGCCCCCTCTCACAAGCAGGGAGCATTATGCAATTTGTACATTTCAATTAGGTTGCGATAAAAAATGAGTAGCTGGAGGGCATTAGTTTATTACTGGTATCCAGCCATGTTTTCCTTTGCTAAATGACATTCTGAAAGCCTCCATTCTGAGCATAATCACCTTAGGGTGCCCACAGAATGTGGTCCCGAATGATTCAATTATGGCTGAAAGTCATTCTCTTCCCAGAACACAAGACTTTAGAAGCACATCTGCAGTCTCTTGCAATTGTAGGATATTCTTCCTTTCATAAACGTTCCTGCAAGGATGAAAATGCAGAAGGGGATTGTGTTCTGTCTGATTTCTCACTGTCTTCTCTTTTCTGTCTGATCTGCTTTTATGAGGTGGAAGTATCATGTCTTAGGAAATATCACCCTTAGCTTACCAACATGTGAGTTTATAAATGAGTTGGTTCAATGAGGAACATTATCGCCTAGAACCAATAGTCAAGCATGTTGAATTTCCTACTGACCTACAATAACCTGTTTAACTCATAGTGAAACTCAACTATACAATATTAATAGTTCTCTATTATTTTTAGCAAAAAGGAGCAGATGTTTCAAATAAATTGAAACGTCTAGAACTGCCTCTGACATGTGACACTTTCTTCCTCTCTCCTAGTGATAAGGAGTTTCCTTCTCTCATCAGAGACAGCTCAATGGGTATATCTGAGGGTAGAGATATATCAGTTATCTTTTGCTAAGTAACAAACCACTCCAAACTTAATGACTGCAAGCAATAATCATTTATTGGTTCGCAATTCTGTATGTTGGCAATTTGGGCAGGGCTCAGCTACTAGGTTCTTCGGCTGTTCTCTCTTGGCTTCAGCCATGTGCCAAAAGTCATCTGGAAGCTTGGTGGAGTCTAGTGACCAATCCTACCTCCCTCATGTGCCTGGTGGTTTTTTTTTGGTTGTCAGCTAGGCTTGTCTCTATGTGTTTTCTCATCCTCAGGGAAGCTAGCCTGGTTTTCTTGTCTCACGGTTCCAAAAGGGTCAGTGTGGAAGCTAAAAGAACTCTTCAACCCTGGGCTCATATGTTGCACCATATCACTTCTGATTTGTTTGCTGGTCTGAGCAATTCACACCACCAAGCCCAGATTCAAGAGCTCTTTTGATAAAAGGAGTGGTCAGTCAAACTGCAAAGGAGCATACTGCACTGGGAGAAATTAATGCAGCTCTCTTGGTAAGTGTCCGTAGAGAGTGGACTATAAGGTGCTGGAGTGAAGAGGCAAGATGGTGAGGAGAGGTGGAAGGGGGTGAGAAAGTGACTAATAACTTCAAAGTTTGGAGGACCTGAATTCAAATCCCACTTTACTGCTTCCTAGTAACATCATCTTGGAGAAATGATTAATCTATTCAAGCTTAAATTCCTCATCTCTTGAGAGTGATGCCCCCTTATCATGATTGTTATGAGAGGTAGAGTCAGTGTGTCTAGACCCACTTAGCAAAGTGCCAGTTACATAGCAGTTGTCAGTCAGCAATTATACTAATACCTCCTGTATTCTCTCCTCAACCCCAGAAAGGCAAGCAAAAGGCATGGACTTCAGATATCTTTACCTGGCTGCTCCTTAGGCATCTCAAAACCATCTCATCTGCAGAGAACTTGCTAACTCTCCTCCCTCTCCTCCCTCACCTCCCTCATCCCTATTTGCATCTTTCACTTTATGCCCTTTCCAGATAAAGGTATTACCATCCAAATAATTGCCCAGGTAAGGAGCCTTGGAACCATGAACTCCATCTCTCTCTACCCCACATCTACCTTGTGATTTCTGCCTTCCTTCCTGGAACAGATGTCTCGTAGACCTCTAAGATATTCTAGATTTCATGTCAGGTTTGGGTTTGACAGGAAATGAGGTCAATGTGGTTCCTTCCCCCAAAGAAATTATAGCCCACTGATAACATGTAAATCTACAAGTTTTGCAAAAGAAGATGTTATGAGAAAAGTGAAGGGCACTGGGGAAACTGATTTGCCCACCCTTCCACAGCACACCGCCCAGTCTGGGTTGCCACTGTCCCTGTGGTGTCTCTACTAGTGGCCCAGCAATAGGTGTTCTCCCTCCTTTATGGTTCAGCTTCCACACTATCGCTAGAGGTATTTTAGAAGAAAACAATTCATCTCTAATTCTTTGGTCCATGGGATTAAACTACAGACTCCTCAAGGTGGTGTAGAAGGCCCTTCATTCTTGGCTTCAACCTAACCATTCTCCCACACAGGACTCTTCACCCTCATAAACTACGTTCCTCAGCTCTTTGAATTGTTATACTCTTATGAATCTGTGACTTCAGAGAAAGTCTCTACTCTGAAATATATATCTTTGATGCTTACCTCTCCTTTACAGACACGCACAAAGTTTCTATTTCATTTTGCACTTCAAAGCTTTTTAACACGTTTGAACATTTTTTTAAAACATGTTTCAATACATGTTTGTTGAATGAATGTTTGTGGATCTAGCCAAAAGTAGGAGATAGTGTGATTCAAATGAAGGATAACTGAGTATGGTCATGTCCCATCAATGGGTACCGAGGAAAAAGAGGAAGTGCTTAGCACTGTAGGGGTGGGGGCTAGGATGGGATGATGGGGGGCATCATCCCATCCTATCTCTGTTGGCAAAACAGCAGTAGAGAGGAAACAGGAATTCCTATAAGCAGTAGGTCAGAAAAAAGTGTTCAATGGAGAAGTATTTTCTGAGGCTCAATCCATGCTTCCGATAACCAGCAATTTAGAAGGAATTGGTGTTATTTTTGCTGTAGGGACTAGTAATATGTATCTTCTAATTTGGAGGGATTAATGGTCTTGCAAGATCCAACAACAGAAAAATGGACAGACACACCAATTAAACCTCTGAATACATCAGACCTAATACGTAAAAAAGAAAGGGTGTTTTAAAAATAGTTTTAGCCATAAAACTCTTACTAATTCTGTAGTATTTCATCTTATTTCTTTTCCATTTTTATATATATTCAGACTGAAATCACCTAGAAAATGCGTCTGAGGCAGTACCCAGTTATTTTATTGCAAGTCAAAACTTTTGTTTTAGTTTAACATCAATACAAAGTTTAGTTTGCAGTTGTGATCTGTTACTCCACAATAACTCTGAAGGTCCAAGTTATTTCTTACCTAGATTTTAAACATCCAGTAGATTCCTTTTACTCATTCTCTTGTTCTGTCTTTATCAGCCTCAGTGAGTCCTAAGAAATAACTTAGAGTCAATTTACAATGAGTGGCAGTATGTTCAGTGACTGTAGAAATCAGTGATCCTAAAATAGTTTATAAAACAATTTTATATGCATAAACCATAGAATCCTCACAATAATGTCGTAAATCTGAAAGAACACAATTTCATCATTTGTAATGATATTAATAGTATCATTCTACCAATGCATCCAGATTAGAAAGGAAAAAGTAAAAGTATCTCTATTCACAGATGACATGTTCTTATATATAGAAAACCCTAAGACTCCACACACAGAAAAACATATTACAACTAATAAATAAATTCACCAAAGTAACTATATACAAAGGCAACACACAAAAATCAGTTGCATTTCTATATACTGAATATAGTAATGAGCAATCCAAAAGAAAATTAAAACAATTCTCCTTATAATAACATCAGGAATGAATAAATACTTAAGATTAAACTTAGCCAAAGTGGCAAGAAATTTTGCATGCTGAAAACTATTAAACTTTGCTGAAGGAAATTAAGGAAGACATAAACAAATGGAAAGACATTTCATGTTTATGGATTATAAAACTTAATATTGCTGAAATGTCCATACTACCCAAAGCAATCTGCAGATTCAGTGCAATGTCTGTCTGTCAAAATCCCACTGGAGTTTTTTCAAATGCAGAAAAAAAATCAGCCTGAAATTCACATGGCATCTCAAAGAACCCTGAATAGGTGAAATAATCCTGAGAAAGAAGAACAAAACTTGAGACCCCACACGTCCTGATTTCAAAACATAATACAAAGCTGCAGCAATCAAAACAGTATGGCACTAGCAGAGAGACATATAGACCAGAATAGAGAGCCCAGAAATAAACTCTCATGTGTATGGTCACATATGATCTTTAATGAGGGCATCAAGGGCACTATACAATAGGGAAAGGATACTCTCTTCAACAAATAGTGCTGGAAAAAAAAAAAACAAACCCAGATATCTACATGCAAAAGAATGAAGTTGGACCCTTAACTTACAAAGTATACAAAAAATAATTCAGAATGAATTAAAGACCTAAAAGTAAGACCTGAATCTGTAAAACTAGGAGAAAACATAGGGGAAAGTCTTCATAACATTGGATTTGACAATGATTTCTTAGATATGACACCATAAATACAGGCAGCAAAAGCAAAAATAGACAAATGAGATTAAATTGAACTATTAAAACTTCTGCACAGCAAAGGAAACAGTCAACAGAATGACAAGCTAACCTATGGAATGGGAGAAAATATTTGCAAACCATGTATCTGATAAGGGCTTAACATCCAAAATATATAAAGGACTTCTACAACTCAACAGCAAAAAAACCCCACCTGATTAAAAAATGGCAGAGGACTTGAATAGACATTTCTCCAAAGAAAATCTACAAATGACTAACAAGCATATGAAAAATGCTCAACATCACAAATTATCAGGAAATGAAAATTAATACGACAATGAGATATCATCTCACACCCATTAGAATGGCCATTATTTAAAAAAAAAAAAAAAAAAGGCAAAACAAAACCCAGAAAATAACAGGTGTGGTGAGGATGTAGAGAAATTAAAATCCTTGCACAATGTTGGTGGGAATGCAAAATAGTGTATCTACTATGGAAAACAGTATGGAAGTTCCTCAAAAAATTTAAAAAAAAAATAGAATTACCATATGATCCAGCAATCCCACTTCTTGGTATATATCCACAAGAATTGAAAAAGGATATCCAAGAGATATTACACACCCATGTTTACTGCAGCATCATTGACAATAGCCAATAGGTGGAAGCAACCTACATGTCCAGCAACAGTTGAAAGGGTAGAGACAATGTGGTGTATATATATACAATGGAATATTATTCAGTCTCAAAAAAAGAAGGAAATTCAATTACATGCTATAACATGGAGAACCTTGAGGACGTGATACTAAGTGAAATAAGCCAATCACAAAAAAGAAATACTGCATGATTCCATCTGTGTGAGGTACCCAGTGTAGTCAAACTCACAGAAACAGAAAATAGAATAGTGATTGCCAGGGATGGGGTGAGGGGGGAGATAATAGGGACTTGGTAAAGTGTTTCCTCTTTTATAATATGAGAAGCTCTAGAGATCTGTTGTACAGTAGTGTTCATATAAGTAACATTCATATACTGTATGCTTAAAATTTTTAAGATGAAAATTTTGTTATTTTTCACCACAACTAGTCAGTGAGCTCAAATCATATTTCTTCTTTCTACTGCTATGTTCATAAATAATATTAATCAGTTACTCTGTATGGTTTACATGAGATGTATTCCTGCAAGACATCATTTGATCTATTTCTTCTTGTGAAAATGCTGTCAGTGCTACTACTAAGCTACTCTAAGCCTGGCTTACTCTGATTTTTATCTCCAGATAGGATGTTTCATTTTATTTTGAGATACAAAAGACTCTTTTCAACCCAGTTAGTTAAGGTTAAAGGCAAAAATTTTTTTCAGAAAACATAGTGTCTTCAGTGGAGGTTGTGGCAAGCTTTTTCTTACAAGATTTTGACAAGATTGGTTAAGTGGGTCTTGCAGGGGTGGGGAGAGGAAAGGGAGATTGGGAATTTTTGGTCAGAGGATCACACTGCTGAGTGGTATAATCTAGGAGTGTTTATTTAGCACCAAGATGTAGAATTACCTGGAGAAGCAAGAAGTTGGCTATGGAAAGATCAGAAAAAGAGTCCATTGTAATAGTTTAGATAGGACAAGTAAGGCCACTCCAAAATGTGTCAATGGTGGAAATAGCAAGGAGAAATAAGATATTACAAAATGAGCCTTATTTACCCTCTAGAAGACAAGGACTGAGTCTTACAGGACCAACACCGACCTTGTACCTTCACCTGGCAGGAACTCAATATATAGATGTGTTATGAATTTATTAACTGAGTGAAAGTGAGGGCCAAAAAATAAGGATTACAAGGTGGCCTCATTATATATTTTGTTTGTTTTAGCTAGTTAGCTGAGAATAGGAGTTCAAATAAGAATATTGAGCATGTTAAGGAGACAAATCCTAGCTCCTGGGAAAGATACTGAGTTCAGTTGGGGTGCAGGTCACTTAATAGTCAGGTGGTAGTTGGATATCTGAGACAGACTTGGAAAATGGGCAAATGTGGAGTTTTAGGGAGAGGTTCAGAGTACAGAGAGGGATTAGGGTATCCCCTGCAAGTGGAGAAAGTTGAATTCCTAGGGGTCGATGACTCTCTAGAAGGCTGGTGTGGGAAGAGAAAAGAAGAGGTCAAGGTGCAGATGTTTGGGGAAATCATGTACATGAGAAGACAGAGAAGAAAGAAAACAAAGCAGAGAAAATGAAAAGTGCTTTAATAAGAGCATATCCACGCAAAGAAAGACTTTCAGTTAGGAGATAGTAGTCCAAAAGTATTAAACTTTGAAGAGGAGACTGAAGCGTTCAGGAGAAGCAAATTAAGTTGTGCTGACCTCAGAAGATGGCTGTACATTAATTTGTAAAAAGTATTGCATTGAGGGAGAACGCTGAAGAAATCTCTTCAGTAACTCCAGTGAGCCAGAGAGTTAGTAAGGCACTGGCCTCACTGGCCTTGAGAAATAGAGGCCCACTTGGTCCTTGGTGGCCCTGGCTTCCTATCCCCTCAAACTCAAGCACTAAAAAAAATCACCAGTATTAGAGGATTCAAGTTAATAAAGATTCTCTTCTGTATTCTAATGGCTGCGATTTCCTGACTAGCTTCCTTGTTATGCTCAGCATTCGACCAGCATACTGCTAAGGAAATAGCAGGCCTCTCAGAGAAGACTGTTGCTGAAAGCTTCTGATTTAGTCCTCAAAACTTTGGAAATCTCTGCATATGTACAAAGGCTTAATGGGATTAAATGGAATGAAATACTGAGATCTTTTACTCAGCAGAAGAGATTTTACTCAGAATCTCTAACACTCAGAAACCATGAGCTTTTACCACACCCGGTGGTCTTCACACCCCGCATCCCTTCTGACTCTTCTTCAGGGAAATACTGTCAAGCTTGTGTGAGGTATGTCCTGTCCTGGGTAAATGCAGAGGAGAGTGTAGATCAGATGCTTCCAGGGATTTTGGATCATGCTTTACTGGCCAGTCTTAAATTTTGCCTTCTGAAAGAAATGATGTGATTCATTCTCAACAATCTGAAACACTGAGTAATAGAATGATTCAGAGTTCAGGAATCAAAAGGCATTGTGGGCTCTCCAGAATGCCATAGGGTAAAGAGAAAGCACAAATTATTTACAATTCAGTGTGTTTCATCATTCTAAAATTATAGAACGACTGGAAAATATATACAGAAATACATGTATGTAAACCAACTGGTTTGGGTTGGGTTTTTTATTGCCTGAGTTGGGCCATTTCTGTACTTTTTTATGCAAACTGAGATTGGCTTGATACTAATTTGAGAACTGAATATCCACACGCCCTAACATAACTAGTTTTACTTTTGGGTCCTGCACTACCTCAGTGGTTCTCAAACTTGAATGTGCAAAATTAGAATAGCTTGGAGGCCTGGCCAAAACAGAGGTCATCGTGCCCCACTCCCCGCCCCAACCCCCCCCCCCCCCCCCCCCCCCCCCGGCCCCGCGTTTCAGAGTCAATAGGTCTGGGGTGGGGCCTAAAATTCACAGGTGTAGCAATTCTCATATCAGAGGTTACCAAACCGGACGCCTGGGTGGCTCAGTCAGTTAAGCATCTGTCCTGGGCTCAGGTCATGATCCCAGGGTGTTGGGATCCAGTCCCGCATCAGGCTCCTTGCTCAGCAGGGAAGTCTGCTTCTCCCTCTGCCTGCCGCTTCCCCTGCTTGTGTGCGTGCTCTTTCTTTCCCTCTCTCTCTCTCTGACAAATAAATAAATAAAATCCTTAAAAAAAAAAAAAAGGTTCCCAAACCTCCTTGGTTCATTGGACTATCAGTGTCTTAGTACTGTTTTCACTGTGTCCTGAGATACAGTGGTCTAAAGAAATACCTAACAGCTCCGTTTATTAAATAGTTTGATCCAAACAACTTAAGAAGCATATACAACTCAATAGGTATTCAAACAATTATAACCCTTAAATTGAAAGAAAACACTTTTTTAGTTCATTAACAAGTGCAATTACTTAATAATGGGATGTGTGCACTGGTTGGTCAGTGCACAGCTTCTCAAACCTTGGACTCAGATTGGATGTCACCACCCTTATTTTCTGTTCCACATTGGTTTTCAACATGGCCTTTGCTTTTTTATCACAGCAAATGTGAAAGACCCGCCTTTGCAAGGATACAGCATTATAGAAAGTACTGTTGAGCTCATGCCAAAACTGTCGGCCACCTTGAACTTGTAATTTGCTCAGGGTCTGACAGGTATCTAGTATTTCCAAGAGTCCCTTGAAATTTTGAGGTGTCCCGCGGTGCCCCTGTGAGTTTACCACAGTGCCCCAGTGTACCTCGGGACACAGTTTGGAAACTGGGTCTCAAGTGTTGTTGATGGCGCTGGTCTGAGGATTCCACTTTGAGAACCATTGCACTGATGTCTCAGGGAGATCACAAGGAGGTGTTTTCTGAGCCTTTTCTCGTTTTCTTTGACAGTACTTAACGTCCTTAAAATGTTGGAAAGCAAGAAATGCAGAAAAAACATACAAATTCACCATGAATGATTCATTTTTGTAGTAGAAGAATTGGGTAGGGTAGGAACCAGAGAATGAATAAAGGTATCACGAAAAGAATCATAGGTTTTGAAGTTAGAAGCACTTAATGATTGTGTACAGTTGTTGTTATGGAGCATTTACAGAGTGGGTTTTTCCCCCCCCATGGTGTTTTTCAGTCAGAATTAATTAAACTGGGCAATCCCAGTAAGCTTGGTAATGATTATTGTCCTTGCTTTACACACAGAAACTGATAGAAATATCAGATTAGGTGACTTACCTTAGGCCAAAGAGAGCTTAACTTGTTGGAGGCAGAATGCTACAATCCCAATATTTTAGCTTTCCTTAAAAAACAAGTTATAAGAAACGAGCCTATCAATTCACTAATGATTCCCTCAAGTTTTGCTGTTAACTTTCTCAAAAATCTTATAAGGTGGGTGAATAACAAGGAGTCCCATTTGACTGACAGAAATCCACAGCCAGTTGTGAAAGTGTGCATGGGAGATGAGAAACATTTTTGAGAACCAGTGAATTACTGGTTACAGAAAATGATACAGAAACATTTTCGAGAACCAGTGAATTTTTTTAATATAAATTTTATTTATTTGATAGGGAGAGAGTGTGTGTGTGCACGCACAAGCAGGCAGAGTACCAGGGAGAGGGAGAAGCAGGTTCCCCACTGAGCAAGGAGTTGGACGTGGGGCTCGATCCTAGGACCCTGGGATCATGACCCAAGCCAAAGGCAGCTGCTTAACCCACTGAGCCACCCAGGCACCCCGGGAACCAGTGAATTAAAGAGGAAGAACTTGTGATAAGTTTGAAGACATCGAGCTATAAAGAGAGGACGGCTGGATGTTACCTTTGAAAATAACTGTGCCAGGTCCTGTATCCCAAGGAGCATTTTCTCAGAAAAACAATATTCAAAGCCCCTTGAGGACAAAGGGACAGAAAAACCAATTTATGACAACAAAAGCAGGTAATAGTCAGTAGTACATCTTGAGGGGTAGATATTCAGCTTCTGCTTGATGTAATCACTACTTCAGTGGGGGCCCAGAAGCAAGAGTCTATTCAGATACAATCAGCCTAGCAAATTTTTCTGTGTATAATTTCTGTGTATACAGAATTTTTCTGTGTATAATTTTAAGTCACCTGTACATATAAATGTGATTAGTCCTATCTTTCCTTGGCTCATTCATGTGCCTCAGAGAGCACTCTGTGGATTCAGTGGTGCTTGATACACATTGTGAAGTTTCTGGACTATGATTGCAAGGGTCTGGAGGAAAGGAGAAGAGACAAGTGGTTATAGATTGAGTGATTGCTTTTTTATCTGTCCTGGAGTCAATGAGATTTAATATACTAGCCAGGGATCTAGATGACTGAACAGAATACACATGCTAAGATGACACTGAATCATTAGGTTATTAAACTCTTTAAAGTTTCAGTTAAAGCTCATTCATCTTAAAAAGTTAGAGAAGTGCCACTGGCCCTGGAGTCAGAAAGCACAACTGGCAGTTTGAATCCCATTTGCAACTTCTGGCCATCTGCGTGAGGCCATTCTTTCTTCTTTCGGTTTCCTACCTCATGAGTGTATAGGGCTCAAAGGTGAGGTAATAAATGTGAGAGCACGCTATAAGTTTTTTATTAAGCTCCCTTCAATTTCAAGATGCTCCGGGTCCAAAATACAACTTCCCAACTCCCTAAATCTGTTCCTCCTTTAAGTTCCAGAACTATAAAGTGGTAGGATACATGTCCAGTAATGAGAGCTGCTCTGACCACCACCAGCCAGGCCCTGAGCCTTTTCTCTGGGGTGCCTTACATGATGTGCTGGGCAAAAATAGAAGCACAGTGAAAAGTCTGGTCCTGCTGTCCTGCCTGATTATTGATCCCCTTCCCTAGGACCATATGCATGGATGGCCACTGAGTCAGCAACCCTAGGGCCTGGCCAGCCCACTCATTACCACTCACAGCCTACTGCTGTCAAGACTATCCCTCACCATGTCTTACCCTTGAGATAAATGCTGAGTTCTGATTGTCCTTTGTAGTTTGGTATCCAAATAAAGGATTTCAGGGGATCCAAGACTTCCAGTTTAAAACTGGATTGATAGATTAGTCTACACATGACCAGCTTAAATTCTGTTCCAGTCAAAACTAATGTCCCAGTCTTCCCAGTAGGAATTAAGAATTAATTTTTCTCTTCCTTAAATGCCCACAGCATTCTGATTATACCTCTAACATGTTATTAGAATTAGGTATTAGAATTTTCCCTCAAGTGTTTCTGTTTTCTTCACCAGATTTTTAGCGTCTTACATTTGTGACCCTTGATTCCTCCATACTGCCTAGCTTTTGCTTTGTACATCAGAGTACTTAAAAGCATGTGACTTAATCATTCGGATATGAAATGAGTAGAGACTGACCCCAGGCGTCATAATGGACTAAATAAACAATGTTTTAGAAGAGATAATGAGATTCTCAGATGAATCAACATGAAATGAACAGAAAATAGGCAGAGATTTCAGCAAAAGAGAGTTATGTGTTTCAGAAAGCAGGCAGTCCTTGACTGAAGGATGACGGGGGAAAAAATAGTGGGTGTCACTGATAAGAGGAAATTCTCCACTCTCAAAATCATTCAACACTGACCCACCGTCCGTGTGTCTCAGTTTAAGGTGAAGATTTTCTGAAACAAGGGCTGGATGAAGTAGGACAGTATTCTGACTGGCATCTGCGTGAAACCCAGTGAGCCAGGACAAGTATTTGCCATATTTCTCCCAGAAGCACAACATCGGTTTTTCCTTTTAAACACAGTAAGATGTGCAGGAACTGGTTGATAACTGTGAAAGTTGTGATTGTTTACATTTAGAAGTCAGGAGGATGACAATAACGCTACCTGGCAACAGATGATAATATCACATTACAGTTTCATACTTTTTCCACAAAGGATTTATTGGGGCACACAAAGACTCAATGAATTACCATTTGCCATGGTCTTCACTGAAGAAGGATAGCTCTGAAATTCTTCTTCCACCATGTGGACTGACCATCTGTTCACAGGAATTGCAAATTCACTTCCAGGACTCATAAAGTGTCCCTATGTTCTTGCACATCTTTGAAATGCCTCAGGCAACTGCTCTTCTCTCCAGCAGAGCAGCCGGAGCAGCCACAACAGCTGTGGGATTCACCAGGGCTTGTCTCCGCTCAATTTCTGGCAGCCGGCAACAACCACGGAGCTACTCTCCAAAAAAGCCAGCAAATTGTAAACCCATTAAGGCTTAACTCCTAGGGGACAACAAAAAGAACTGCCTTTTGAATGTGAGCTCTGTGTGGGATCCCAAGGGCCTCTGACACCTGGGCTTGTCCTCGGGGCCAGGGTGATCTGTAGGGAAAGTTACAAGCTGCTGAGGGAATATTTTCACAGGTTTTCCAAACAAAGAGTTCTTTCTTCAAACCTCATACAGCTCCTGATTGCTAATTAACCAAACCTAGTGAAAAACAGGCCATTTCTGGAAATAGAACAGAAGCTGTATGTGTGTGTGTGCACGCACGTGCACACGCAGGGCAGCTGAAGTGCATTTTCGTGTGTTTCTCTTTATGTTTTGGGGGGCTGCGGTGACATGAGACACTGTTCAGTTTGATGAGATGGTAAGAGGACCGTCCAAGGCGCCTGGTCTCTTCTAGCAATCTTTCCTTTGCGTACAGAGTTTGCAGCTGTGTTCATAGATCCGGCATGTTTCATTGTTTTGCTTTAACTCACCCTCTCTCCCTGCAGCTGAGAGTTCTCACCTTAGGGTCTGTTTCATTCTCTGTCCTCACACCATACCTCATCTGTCTCCCCTGTTTACTTCCATGGAATCACTATTTAGGAAGTCCTTTCTTGGCTCATCTGTCTTAAATTACTGCTTTGTTTACTTTCCCAGACGCCTTCCCACCCAGGAACCTTCCCTCTGTGAGTTGCCTGCCTTTTGTAGTTAGTATGCACTTGAAGATCTGAAAGCCCCCCTTTCCTCTGAAGCCCCTACTACAGGTCCCTGGTGGTTTTTAGAAGGGCTGCTTCCCCCTTAGAGTACACTTCCACCTAGTCAAAGCCTGCCGGAGCCTGGTGGCCTTTTGGAATTGTTGCTGAAGCCTTCAAAACCCTGCCTCCTTTAACTCCGTTCTTCCCATTACTTATGAGGGGTTTTACAAGTTTCACAATTTCAGTACGTTGGCATTTTGAAAGACCATTGCGTTGTGCTTATTTTATCCACAATTAGGGTGCTTGTGGAGAGGTTACCTATCAACTCAATCTTTGCCTTACTGACGTTTGATCACCATTTCTTAAATTTTTGTTAATTCTGGCCTTTTTGGTTATGAGCCTGTGGATGGGGGAGGAAAGCTCTTCACAGGCCTCTAGTGGACACGCTGTGGAACTGCAGAGATCTTGTGTTCAAACGTGTGAAGCTGTGGTGTGACCTCGGAGAATTAGGCAATCCCCAAGATATTTCTTCATTTCATTTTTCATTTAATAGTGTAATAGTGTGTTTGAAGGCAAGGAAATGAGGAACGGTGGTGAAATTTTCCTCTCCGTTGTTCACTTTTACTGACTCGTGCACATTCAGTCACACGTTCAAGTTGTTATTACAAGTTGGCTCGAAAAGGGCTTGTTTCTGCCGCAGGCCTTGAGCTCCCAGGGAGCCCTGCGCGGTGCTGTGTTTTGCAGTATTACCATCACTCGACCCTCGCTCCCTACCACAGCTCCTGGCACTTAATCAAGACTTGTTGAATTGACAGCTGTTCTTTGTGGGGCTCGTCCTAGTTAAACTGGGACTTGGGGAAATATGCCACGTTTTGTCTTTAGTATCTCGGTGTGTATCCAGCATCCTACCTCCCTTCCTGCTTCCTCCTGCAAGGTCATTTCCGACTGAAAGTGGTTTTAAAGCCCCAGATTACCTTCTCTAGGGTATTTGAGATGTAAACCTCATCTTGATTTGAAAGGAACTGTTTTGCCCCGGTTAAACTAGAACAGAAATATTAGGCAACTGTGCTGATGGGAGAATTGTCCAGGGGGAGAGGGGGTGCCATAGACAGAACTCTGTATCTTGGAATTATTCTCCCTTTTCCCTAGGAGTTAGGCCAGCTTCACTCTTTCACAGGGAGGTTTCCTTGCCATCTTTCGGATTAAACCTGCAGAGTATTTTCAGAGCATTGATGTGGAAAGTAATTCTGAAACAAATTAGCCCTGTGTTTAAATCTAGAGAGTTGTAGCAGCTGGGACCGTATTTTGAGCTGTAGCTGAGGACAGTAAGATGAGTATGAGTCCCTCACTACAAGACAGACCTTGCAGTAGGTTAGAGAGGACTGGGACTGGTACTTTTGAAGAGCATGGCTTGAGGGATTGCTGTCTGATCTGTCTGATGTTAGCGCCATGCAATGTCTGAGACTTCCCATTAGAGGGTGGAGCAGAGCTCCCAGGTCATTGTTGAGATGGACTAAAAGCAACTGGTCACCGAGGCATTTTTGTAGTGCCTTTTAAGGGTATTGAAGTAGATGGAGTTTGCTTTGCTGGAAGAACCTAATTAGTTTTTGTTTCCTTGGGGGGTAGGTGGGCCTCTGGGGTTCTCAATTTAGTGACTTCTTAGCTCTTTAAAACTTCAGAAATTATAAGAAAAAATGTTTTTACATATGCCAAAAGTTTAATGGCAAGAGCTGTGGCAAAATTCTTGGAAACCTAAAGGTTAAGAATGACTACTTTAAGAAGCAGTTGAGAGGTAGTGTGTTTTATAGTATGGATTAGATCAATAGACTTTTTGTCTAAACATTGCCTGGACTAGGCTGGATATTACCTTTACATGTATTGTCCGCTTGTCTGTTTACTGAATTCTCTTACTTGAATAATAGAATCAAATCTCAAAACTAAATATCCTATCACTTTTAACAATAACCTGGCAGTAGTAGCCTTTTACTAAAGACTTTCTATACTTAAATGAGGCAGATGTGAAAACTTGAACAATTAGTTGGGTCAAAAGAATGACTTATTTTTAAAAGAATGAAAGAGCACACATAAAATTCATCTCTAAGGATGAATTGTTTGGAGATTGAACAAGCCGTGTGGGGCAAGTGCTCCTTCAGTTGTGGTTTTTGAAATTTGTAATCAAACATTACCATTAGTCATAGAAAGGTAAAAGGAAGGATACAATTAAACTATAGATCTACACATTTAAAAATATACATTTTCTTGGCAAAATGAGGCTAGAAGGAAGACACATAGTACTATGAAGGGATTTTTTTTATTAAGGAAAGGATTTAGAGAAGAACACAAGGCAGTAGCTTATAAAACAATAAAAAGATCATCATGCTTAAGGAAATGAAAATGCTACATGTTTAATACCTTTCCGCTCATAACACAGTGATATTTCCACTTGTCCAAAATACACTGATGTGTCTGCATCAGCTCTGTGGAAAAAGCCAATAAGCAAAGAAGCATAAAGGTTATGCACCGAAGCTCTTGGGTTTTATTCATAGAACACCACCAGAGATCCTTCCAATTTTGCTTATTCTCATTTCACAAATGACTCTTTTAAAAAAAAAAAAAGATTTATTTGTTTTTACTTCTAGAGTGAGAGACAGAGCTTGGGGAGGGGCAGAGGGAGCGGGGGAGAGAGAGAATCTCAAGCAGACTCCCCACTGAGCGTGGAGCCTGATGTGGGACTCTGTCTCATGACCCTGAGATCATGACCTGAGCCTAAATCAAGAGTCAGATGCTTAACTGACTGAGCCACGCAGGTACCTCTCATGTCACAAATAATTCTAATGCATTTAATTCCCAGGACTTTGGAGGGTTAAAAGCTAGAAATTAGAAGGAAAGGGGGACTACAGATGTACAGACAGTAGATGGAAGTGATGGCCGACTTGTCAATAGCAATAGGGAAGAAGAAAGTGATTATAAAAAGCTACTCTATTTAAAAAACCCTACACAGCCCTCTGGGATAAAGGCTATTCTTAGTCCTCATGTGTTTCCAGTACGGACACATATATTTAATATCTACATGTGTATTCGTTAAATGGATTAACATTTTATGTGATACCAAAGATATCACCATATTGTATCTGATATTTATACTGATGATCTTTAAGAAAATATTAAATTATATGTGCATATCTTGTTTAAAAAAAGAAGGGAAAATATGTAATCATTCAAAAAATGCTGTCATCCCTAAATTTGGGGGTTTTTTAAATTTTTTAAATTTAGAAGCTGTACTGTTAAGTCTTCAGGTTCACACATGAAAAACCTGTTATCATAAAATGCCTAATTTCTGAAGTTTTCAGCTTTTAATTCTCATTTGTTTTTCACAAGAAGAGTAGGATGACTTAGGTGACTATCTAGGGAATCAAAATTCTGATAAGTTATGTGTCTACACAAAATGGGGAAGATCTGCTTATATTCAGGAGAGCCTAGTTTTGAGAGAAATGTGTAGGAACAGGGATATTTTATGTGGGTGTATATTCCTAGCAATGTTGTTATTTTCTGAAGAAACAGAGACTCATTTAATAACTGGCACAACCATAAAAGTAACCATGCAGTGCTCACGAGGGCTTATTTACAAGATATTCTAATGTAACCCTCCTTCTAGGCACACGGTGAGAATGTACATCCTCTTTGAGGTTAGGCATTGGTCACATTGCCAGTGAAACGTGGGGTACTAATGACAGGGATCACTTCCAGGTAGAAGCTTTAAAAGCCCGTGTATGTCTCTTCTGTGTTCCCTTCCTGATACTGTGATGATTATGAGATGAAGTCTCCAGTAGCCTATGTTCCTGAGGGACTAAGATGAACCAAACTATAACCAGTGCTTAGTGGACGCATAGAACAAGAAGTACACTTTTGTTGTCTCGAGCTGCTGTGATTAGGGGCTATTTGTTACTGAGGCATAACTTAGTCTATCCTGACTGATACAGAATTGATTATAAAGAATCAGAGCTATTGGGGCGCCTGGGTGGCTCAGTGGGTTAAAGCCTCTGCCTTTGCTCAGGTCATGATCCCAGAGTCCTAGGGATCGAGCCCCGCATGGGGCTCTCTGCTCAGCGGGGAGCCTGCTTCCCTCTCTCTCTCTCTCTCTCTGCCTGCCTCTCTGCCTACTTGTGATCTCTGTCAAATAAATAAATATAAATCTTAAAAAAAAAAAAAAAAGAAGAATCAGAGCTATTCTCCAAATCTAAGACCAGGAAATGAGATACAGCCAGGGTTCATGAGAACCAAAATGAAGATCTAGAAAAATCAGAGTTCTTGCCATGCCGTGGCTGCATGGTGTTTTCTGTCATTGCCTTTCTTAACAAGGTGTGGGTTATTTTCAGTCAACTGGTCAAACAGTTTCTTTTGCTTCCTCATCCTAGACATTTTCAAACTTAACTGCTATCTTTTCTCCTTACCATGGACTCTGACTGTGCTTTGGGACACCATGTGTAGTTTCCCTATGGTTGGAACATGATTGATTCAATGAAAGCTGTGTTATGACCTCTTGAGTCAGGTTTCCTCCCCTACTCCTACTCACCACGGCCATTACTAAGCAAGCCTTTGGTTTATATGATTATGTGATTTAGGAAATTCCTAAATCTAGAAAAAATAATGGCTAGCAGGGGCTCCTGGGTGGCTCAGCTGGTTGAGCGACTGCCTTCGGCTCAGGTCATGATCCTGGACTTCTGGGATCGAGTCCCGCATTGGGCTCCCAGCTCCTTGGGGAGTCTGCTTCTCCCTCTGACCTTCTCCTCTCTCATGCTCTCTCTCACTCATTCTCTCTCAAATAAATAAATAAAATCTTCAAAAAAAAAAATAATGGCTAGCATTTAGTGACCATTTCGTATGTACCAGGAACAATGCTAAGTGCTTACACGTGTGAACTCATTTACTCCTTTAACAACCGTATGACATCTGTGTTATTATCATTATCCTCTTACAGATGTATAAACTGAAGCACAGAGAACTGAGTATCTTGCTCATGGAGTGTTAGAGGCAGGATTTGAATACAGGCACTGTGGATCCAGAGCCCACATTTTTAACTACTCTATATGCATTAAGGTTTTTATTTTCCAAGTGTATTTGTCCTATATTGCCAGAAATGTGTTACATATAAGCTTTTAAAAAGTATCCAGGTTGTTTTTAGTTTTGATTTATGACAGCAGTGTAAAAATACTACCCTTGAAGAACCAAGGTTAAAACAAGTATAGACCTTGCAGTGTATTGTGTGCACCATTGTCCTCACCTAACTCTTTTGACATCTTTCTTCAGATTCCCAGAACTGCCAGTAAGTGCTGGGTAATCTAGGACAAGTTGGATGACTTGCACCTAAGTTGTTTTGTTGACTATCAGATTTTAACTAAATTAATCTGTGGCCTGTTTTCAGAAATGAAATTCTGTAGTAATCCCAGAGTAGAAAATAGATTCTTAACCCCTCTTTCCCTTTGAAAGTCATTGTATTTACCAATCATTTAATTATCAGTGTTTCACAGACCAGTGATCAACACAAAATTAATTCAGTCTTAAGAAGAGTCAACCTGGGAACAAATAAGAATTATGGCAGTTAGTCTCAGGACCCGTTTCTTGAGATTACTGAGGCATTCTCTCTGTGATGTTATTCATTACCTAAGAGGAATTTCGAACATTTTGCTGGTTGCTAAACATTTCAAATGACTGAAAATTTTTAGGACTTTGCCATTTTATGCCTGTATGGCTAGCACATATAGGCTCTTATTCCTTCTTCATCGCTAACATAAAAAACTATGAGAAAAAAAGAAAAAAATAGAAACCCAATATAAATGGGCATTGAATGTGCCATGGGTAAAGGGAGCAGAAGGCACTTCTGGGAATGTTCTATATTCACGAATACATATTGGCCTCATTTATAAGTGCTAGAAAGGTTGTTTTTTTTTTTTTTTAAGCCAAACATAATTTGTGATTAACGTATAGCAAGAATTAATCCAAAAGAAAGCATTAGGTACTTTCTACTGCAAGCATGTTAGATGATGCAAGAAAATGAAAAATAAATAAAACTCTGTTCTCAAGGAATTCACACTTTAGTGGGAAGATGCCCCCACATGTAGATCAATAGCAATGAGTACAAGAACCGTGGTCAGATAAAGTACTATGAGGTCAGAGAGGCAGGGCCCCTCGCTTCGAAGGGCCTGGCCCTAGGTTTAATATTCGACTGTGGCTATCTTGAGATTATTAATAACTTTTCAAATGTGGTAAAATACACATAACATAGAACTTGCCATCTTAACCACTTTTAAGTGTGCAATTCAGTCATGTTATGAATATTCACATTCTCATGCAACCATCACTGTCATCCATCTCTAGAATACTTTTCATCTTGCAAAACTGAAACTCTATCGCCAGTAAACAACTCCTTATTCCTCCCTCCCCGCCCCAGCCCCTGGCAACTGCCATTCTACTTTGTCTTTGAATTTGACCACCCTAGATCGCTCATATGAGTGGAGTCATGTAATATTTGTCCTTTTGAGAGTGACTTATTTCATTCAGCATAATGTCCTCAAGCAAATGTTTTAGCATGTGATAGAATGTCACTTCCTTTTAAGGCTGAATCATATCCCATTGAATGTATTTACCATATTGTGTTTAACCATTCATCTATCCATGTGATATGAGATGCTTCCACCTTTTAGCTACTCTTGAATAATGCTACTATATCTCTTTGAGGCTAAGACTATTAATAATTTTTGAGCAAGGAGCTTGTGTTTTCATTTTGCACTGAGATCTAGAATTTACATAGCCAGTTGTGTGTAGGGAATAAGAGTGAGCTGGAGCTCCAAGGAAGAGTTGGATTGGCCAAGCAGAGGAGCAGGACAAGGGCTCTGTTCAGAGGGAATAGGGTGGACCTGACCCAGAGGAAGGAGGAGCCGTTGTGCTGAAGGACAGGGGGACACCCACCAAAGACAAATTGATGAATGTTTGCTCCAAGACCAGTTTTCAGTCCGAATTAGTCACAAAAGCTGATGATGATATTATTCAGCCTTAAAAAGGAAACCATCACATGGTACAATATGGATGAACCTTGAAGACAATATACTTAGTGAAATAAGCCAATCACAAAAGCATAAATACTGTATGATTTCATTTATCCAAGGTACCTGGCATAGTCAAACTTGTAGAGATAGAAAGTTAGAATGGTGGTTGTTAGGGGCTGGGGGAGGAAGGAATGGGGGAGTTGTTTAATGAGGCAGATTTTGTTTTGCAAGATGAAGAGCTTTCTGGAGATGGGTGGTGGTGATGGTTGCACAGTAGTGTGAAAGTATTTAATGCCACTGAGTTGTATACTTGAAAATGGTTAAAATGGTAAATTTTTGTGTATTCTACTGCAGTTAATAAAGAAAAAAAGTTGATGATGTGTGTTTTCATTTCCATAGTCCATATGCTGCTGCACATTCTTCCAGGGCCTACATGGATGGGGTAAGGGGTGTTTACTATGTCAATGGATGTAAGACTACTGTGAAGCCATCTAACTGCATCTCTGATATTCATTCAGATTTTTATCTGGTCTTGCAGCCTCTACAAGAATTTTTTATTCATAGAGGGCAAACACTTTCTGTTAATACAAAAATGCTGTTCCTTTATCTGTGTTGTTCATTGTAGAAGAGATGAATGCTGGAGTAATCTGTTGGAATCAGAACCTAGATAGCTTTTAGTCAACTGTTTCCTAAAAATATTATATTTTAAATACGTTAATTATTATAGGGGGTCATTTTCATTCTTATAACTAATGCTCATTGTCCACAACCAGCTAATACACATTATCTAGAACCAGCTAATATTCGTTGTCTAGTATGTAAAGTAATAAGTAATTACAGGTTTTTTTTCCCCTGAGTTTCAGATGGATATATTTCACGACCTCAAAGAAACTCTTTCCCTTATTATTTGTAAGCATTTGCTGGCCAGTAACTTTGCTCCCTCATTTGGTTTCCATGTGCGTGCACCAGTTTTATGATTCATTTCTCATTTGGCTTACGTTTGAGTGACTACCATGTGCTAAGCACTGTTCTAGCCACTAAAGATGTATCAGGGCACAAAAAAGAAAAACAAAGAATCCCTGCCTCATGGAGGTTTTATTCAGAGGAGGACTTTCTATGAATAAAAACCAAGTGAGTGAGCCAAGAGTGTGGCAGAAGGTGAAATGTGCTCTGAAGGAAAAAATTAAAGCTGGGGCTGAGGTCTGATGATAACTTCTGGATATGGTGCTACAGGCATATGATTTAAAGTGGTCCCTCTGCCCGTCCGTGTTTCAGTGTAGAATCTTGCAGATGTTTCTTCTTCTACTAGACCCTTCCTCTACTCCCTACCATGCAGTCACACCCCTGAACGGGGGTGTACCATGTTGTCATCATCTCCGTCGCACAATAAGAGGTTGTTTTGAGGTTTCATTTCCTTATTCTCTTATCTAGCCCCCTAGCTTCTTACAAAGTACTCTGTATATAGTCGGCATGATAATCACATGTCTGATATATTTCAAAAATTAGGGAAGGAATATATTCTGTATATTTCTGATGGCCTTCTTTTTAGAGCCTTCCGAGTTCTAGGTTTGCCTTTCTTTTTAAAGACATCATCTTACACACATTCTCAGGTTTTTCAGCAGCCATGTTGTTCAGCACAACCAAGCATAGCATGATGGGATCTAGTCCGTGTTTATCACAGAGCGTCCTTCTCTGTCTTTTAAATATCAAAATCTCAAAGCCAGGTTTCAAGAATACAGAAACTGCCATCTGTTTTTCACAGACAACTAAATGGATAAGTAGATATGTTACAGTAATGCCATCTTGAATTTATATAGTACCTCTGCGGTGTTAAGCTATTTGCAGCATTTCTTGTATTTGATTTAGCAGAGAGAATAAACAGGTTGCTGTAAGTCAGACAAGTGAAGTGAAACAGGCAGCCTACTGTAGGGACAGAACGAGCTTGGGAATAACGTGCTTTGGAGCAAGACCTAGTTTTGAATAGAGTTGGCGATTTCCATGTAGCTTTCTACATCACTCATATCTGAGCTTCAGTTTTGAGCTTCAGTTCCTTATCTGTAAAATGGGGATAAAATGAGCTGTGTGTATGTGTGTGTGTGTGTATAATATAGCCCATTTTAAGCTTTGTCATTAAGTAGACAACTTCATAAATGTTAATATCTTTTGGCATTCTCTTTAGAAATAAGCACTTGCTTGATTTACCTGCCTTTCCTAGGTGGAATGCTTCCTTGCCTTATTTATCTTTGGCTCTGGCATAGTTCCTGGGCTGGTAATTTTTTGGTAAAACTGCATTTTTTAAAAAAGTAATTTTTTAAAAAAGTTTTTTAAATTTTTCAAAAAAGTAATTTTTTAAATTACTTTTATAAATTTACTTTTATTTAGTTTATATTTTACTTTACTATAAATTTACTTTATATATTTATATAATTTACTTTTATAAATAAAATTAAAATTAAAAAAAATTTTTTAAATTTGTTTTAAGAAAGTAAAAAAGTTAAGCTTAACTTTGAAACATTTTCAATGAAAGTGTTCCTTATTTCTTTTCTTTTTTAGAGAGAGAGAGAGAGAGAATGTGCATGAGTCAGGGGGAGAGGGAGGAGCAGAGAGAATTGAGCCCAGCAGGGGGCTTGTTATGGGGCTGGATCTCAGGACCCTGAGATCAGGACCTGAGTCAGACACTTAACTTACCAAGCCATTAAGGTGCCCTGATTGGGCTTAGCAGTGTTCTTCTCAGCAGGGGCTGCACTGTCCTCTCTCTTAGTCTCTCAGAGGTGTCCCCTTGAGTCTTCTTGTTTTGGAAGAACCATCAGATGATGGCCCTGTTACCCAGCACAGCAAAGAGTGGAAAAGCCTTAATGGAGAGGTTTCTCCTTCATGTGGATAGCCTGTGGCCTACTGATCCTCATGAATGTCATTGTTCCCTCCCAGCGGCCACACTGGCTTCCTGCCCAGAAAATAAATAGTCCTTTTCTCCCCATTGCTCACCCTGACAAGAGGCACATTCGGCAGCCTCAGGCTGGAAAAAGAGGGTTTTGAAGAGGCCAGGCAATGATGGTAGGAAGTAGGAGGCTCTAAGATCATGAGGGTGGAGATGTCTCCAGTCTGCCCTCCCCTCCCCAAGTACTGTGTCTGTACTCGATTTGCACATGTCACCAAAAACAATGAGCTGGGGAACATGGGGGCTGTATTTTCAAATCTCATGTTGCATGAGCTATGATGGATGGCATATGATCAAATATTACTACCAATCATACTGTTCATCCCAAGAAGATTTCTGATCCATCTCTGTTTTTGGAATGGTCTGCACTCAAATATGTCAGGGAAATGGTACCCTATCTTCCTTTAAAAACACCTAGAAAGTGAGATTCCTCAATTTCCCATCATCTTCCAATCCCATAGGTCTTCAGTCATGTCCAACCCATGAAGCAGCTACATCTCCAAGTGATGAAACTAACCTCAACTATAATGAGCGTTATTATGTCCAAGCATTATTATCTCCAAACTCTGACTGTGATATGATCAAAAAACAACAACAAAAAAAGTGTCATCAGGTTCGGTATTAAAAAAAAATATCATGATAGAGTAAAAAGTGAATGTTTAGAAGTTACCTGGAAGACAGCATGTGGAGAATTGGCTGAGGGCTGAAATAGAAAATGAGCCTTTACTGGTTTGGTTTGAGTTTTTTAGAGGTAAAGTTAATACCGACCTTGTGGCATTAAGATGAGCTAGGAAGATACAGAGGCCACACTTGCAACATGGGACTTTAGTGTGACTCCAGCAAAACAGCACAGTAACTGTGCTGATGAAGCACATGGTCTTTTTAAGGAAGAGTCCCTTAAGTGAAAATGACATTCCACCAATCAGAGACTAGCAGGGCTCAGCTTTGGGTACCCCTTGTTTTCCCCAGAATACTCATTCTATTTCTGAGTTCTGTGATGAACTCAGATGCACTTCTGAGATGGCAAAGCATTTTCTTGTTCTCTAAGTATATTCTTTCCCAAAGGGCAATGGTTTTTGTGTAGTATGGGAAAAACTACAGTTAGACTCTAATGCTTCTAAAGGATTTAAACAAGATTTAGTTTCCCTAGCAACCAGGCTCTTTCTGATTGTTGTACACATTTTTCTTATGAGATCAGTAGCACCTGAGTCTCTTGACAGTAAAGGCCACCTTGAAAATCAAAATATGGAGGTGGTTTAAAGAGCATTCTAGTTGTTTAAACAACTTACACAGTGTACAGCATTATGAATTTTTCATCTTAGCAGCCTTCACAAGAGAAAGGGTGTGTGTGTGTGTGTGTGTGTGTGTGTGTGTGTGTGTGTGTGTAAGGTGATAGAAAAGAAAATCTGGGATTTATTAAAAGCTAAGGTTTTTAATAAGGTCTGAAGTCATTGACGGTCAGAGCTGGCTCAGGCAGTTATCACTGTGCTGACGTTCCTGTGTTCGGATTACGGGGAGCATTACAGTGGAGTAGCTAATCTTTTGTGGCCAGTGCTGCTTGCCTGTGTTGATAAGTATGATTAACAACTTTAAAAGTCAAATACATTAGCAAATGCCTTATAGCCGCCAGGAATGCTCATGGCCACCCACACTTCAGAGCAAAATGAAAAACAAGTTCAGGAGCCTAGGATTCCTGAACCTTTTAGATAAGTATGCCTCCAAGTTTGGTTTTGAAGTTGGTTTCAATCAAATCATGTAGAGCTGTTGTTAGAAAGCAGTACGATATGAACCAAAAAAAAAAAATGAGGAATGTACTTTTTAGTTTGAGAGGTTGTAAAATGATGATGTTCATTATAGTTTCAGAATCTACTTTAGGCCTGCTTTTCCCCTAAAATTTCAAAGTGAACTTTAAAAGAGATACTGGATTTTTTTTTTTTTTTTTAGAAAATTCATTATATATTCCAATTTTTTATGGTAATCCTGAATAAAAGTCAAAAGTCTAGGCTGCATACACATTGGATGAGGCAATGATAGGTGACATAATCTTCAAAACAGAGGAAGAAATTCAGTTTAATAAGTGCTCAGCCTGGCTCACTGTGTGACCAGGGGCTTTGTTCCTCCCAACTGGGGCTTCATTGTGGATGTCCATTAGCATCATAATAAAGCAAGCCTCTGTGCTAAGTGTCATACAAAGGAATTCTAAATTTCTCTGCCCAGAATTAGAGATAACGCCATTGAAATTGTAAACCAGTATAGGATTTGATGTTTACAATTGCAAGGGTTAGCGGAGAGTTGCGGGTGAAAGGAGAGCTGGAGCTCGGAATTAGGGTAGACAATCCTGAAGAATAGCAATGCCCATTCCAAGAGGCAAACCCATTCTTGTCGAACTGTCATGAGCACAGTGCATGAAGTTGGCATCTTCCCAGCAGGTAGTTGATACTTTCTGCTTAGCTGTTGGCTTTCTCTGGTCTGTAGCTGCTGAATGCCAGAACTTCACATACCTTCCCTACCACGAGAGAGCCAGAGTCGGTTTTGTTACTTGGTAACAGAAACCACAGGCCAACTCGCTTTCCAGAGCATCAGATTTGTAGGAAAGATGTTGATGTGATGGAACTTCCTTTTTCCCTTTCTTTCTTTCTTTCTTTCTTTCTTTTTAAAAAAACCTTGCATCGTTTATATCTTTCTCAGCCTATTGTGGGCCCAGTTTTTCTTGCTCCCTATGATTTCATTTTTTCAGTCTTTAATACAGCTTCCCAATGCACAGTTGACTTTTTGCTGGTGAGAAATTTCCCTCTATTTCTCTTTCTCTCTCTCATTTTTTTTCCTATAGGTAATGTAAGCCAGAAGTTTGTAACTTTTGGAATTGTACAAGTACCGAAATCCTGTATGTATGGTAAAACATCCACATAGATAACGTGGTGCTGACAATTTGAAGCCGTAGGTGATGGGGAATTAAGTTCTTATCATTTGAATTCCATGTACAGCTGTCATTACTCCTCCAGTTCATTTTGAGAGTCCTCGTGCTGCAGATAACACTGTCATATTTTTCTTATGAAATCTTTTTAGATAAAGAAAGCTCACAAAATCAGGGTCGGTGATCTAAGCAGCCAAGCCCATTACCCTGATTTGCTTCCCAAAAGAAGAATATATCAGAGGTGGGGGTAGGTTGCTTCAATCGAAAAACCTGATGGCTTCACAGAACTTTCCATTTTAAATAATATTTGCTGAAAACAAAGTGAAATTTTGTAATTTTACAATGAAAGGTAACATTCTTCTCCAGAAAAAGAAAGGAGATTAAGTATAATAGATGTTATGTGATAGATTGTTCTACCTATTGAGGAATGTTAAATGCTGGAAAAGGGATTTGTGGAGAGTTTGTTTTTAGAGCACAATATAAACATGGGTTTGTTTGGTTTTCAACATTACCTGGAATGTTTGCTGTTGAAGTTGTGTTAGAGGCATACTCAGCATCCTGAGAACCTGAAAACCACAAGCTGCAACTTGAAAATGGGCTCCATGACACTAGAGACTGTGGGAAGTCCCAAAGCCCTGATTGTGCACACCACACCTGCCAGTACGTGTCCATGGGACCCCTGCAGATGAGTGCATGTCCCTGCTCGCTTCTGCTCTCAGCACATGTGCAGTGTGAGCAACCGGAGAGGCAAATCTGGAAATTTGCCATTTCCATTGCCATAAGGAATACTAACTCAACAATAGAACGTGGTATTTACTTTCATCTTAAAATGGGGTAGAAAAGAGGCAGACATACTCCACATACCTGTGTGCATGCTAGAGGGACAGTCAGTCACATGAAACAAGTCAAGGAATTGATTTCTACTCAATTAATTGTTTCATTTATGAGTCCGCATAGTTACTCATTTATCCATCCATTCTACTGTGCTGCTCAGGATATAGAACTATTAGAGAAGAACAGGAAGGACAGGTCTCTCAGCCTCAGGTGGACGTATGATGCACAGAGAAGGGCATTGGATGTCTCCGACTCCGTTTTGGAGCCTTGCTTCGGTCTTAGTCCGGCCTCCCTCTTACCTGACTTTTGACTAAATAGTTACTTGGGTTCCATTGGATTGAGCTGGTAGCTTTATTTGTTCATTTGAAGATCACCAAGACATATGGTGAAGTAAACAAAATAAGGCTTTGAGTAATACATCTAATATGATTCTGTTTATATAAAAAGAATTACCTAGTGGGTGTGCAACATGGGTGTATATGTACATACGTGTGTAGACATATATAGGTGTTTTACTGTATAAAATATGTGCATATATATGTGTATGTTAGGTTATATATACATAAAGATATCTATATCTGTAAAGTTTGGAAGATAGACACTAAACTGTTAATAGCGATAACCTCTAGGGAGGGAAGCAGAATTAGGAGTTGTAAATAAAAATGGACATTTGTTTGAATTTTTCAGTGAGCAATAGTTAGTGTAATTAAAATTATTTTAAAGAAAAGTGTTTTAAAGTTTTTTTAGTTATTAAAATGTGTTAGATATTCATTGATTGCTTTGTAAAGATAACAAATTAATTCATTAAAAAATGAATGAACCCATGTTACAGGATGAGAACTATATTTTCATATTTATAATTCTGTTCATAAGACAAATAATGTGTAGTACCTTTCTGGTTTTTTTTCTAATTCCTTTTTTGCCAAGAAATTGGTGAATTTTTTAGAATCCAATATCTAAAGCAGTGTGATCAAAATAAACATCTTTGTCCTGGGCTCTTTGGTCAGGCAAACTTGGGAACTTCTGTTGATCTTCTTAAATGTCTTACAGATTCCATGTCTCGTGCTGCCTTTATTGGTAAATAAAGTGATCATATTAGTCATGCACAACTGTTAGGTTCTTTTTGCTAGATAATAGTAGCCAAAGAAGAAATTTTGAAGCAAAAGAGGATCATCCATTCTCCCAAAAATCTCATAATCAAGTCCTATCAGTAACCAAACATAGGACCAGATTCTGCCAGATGTATAGACATTTCTTAAGCAAACAACATACGTAATTCGTATAACTTGTGTACAGGTTGGAGTCTCCGCGTTTCGCTTTCCTTTTAGATGCTTCAACCACAGCCTTACATAAAGAGTCAAGAGAGCCTTGAGGCAAACACCTAGACTCCAAAAATAGATTCTGTCATCTTTGTAGCCAGCTTCAGACGAGCAGGACTCCCCAGGAATCTTGGCTAAGTGAACTGCAATGATTACATTGGTCATGGATACCTCTTACGTTCTTTTTGGTAGGTAGTGGTAGACAAATAAGTACTTTTGGGGCAAAAGAAGGTCATCTGCTCTCCCCAGAATCTTACAACCAACCCATATCAATAACACATGTAGAACTGTTTCAGATTTAGGCTGGGGCACTCTCACCAGAGATCTGGGTCAAAGCCTAATCGGATTTTGCACTGTGACACTTTGAGCCAGTCCATATTTCTTGCGTACCTTAATTCCGCCAAGCACACTAGTCAACGGTAACAGTTTTCACCAGTTGAAACCTCCTTTTGACACTCCGAATGCTAACTGGAGATTGTTGATGGAGAGGTGGTGCCAGCCGGGCTGATCTCAGCAGATTCTCAAGTGCAGGCTCTCTCTTTAGAATACCAGCTAGACCGTTTCAGACTCGGAATGCTTGATTAGATGCTAGCAGCACCTGGCTCTAGCTGAACCCAAGCAGCACATACATAACTTGGCAGCATATATGCTCAAGTATTTTAGACTAAATAACAGACGAGTACTGCAATTACCTATTCTTACAGAGAGTTCTGTTTCTTGAATTGAGATTAATCATATTCAGCTCTATACGTGTAGTCGCAATCACCTATATTTTAAAAATTCTAACTATGGAGTAAGTAATGCGTGTTAAATGTTTATGCCAAGCTCCATTCCCAGCATTTTACACATATTAACACACTTAGTCTTCCTAACAACCCCAAGAGGAGTATTATTATTTTCCATTTAACAAAGAGGGATCTCAAGCAACCTGCCCAAACTCACGCAGCTTGTATCTGGCAGGGTCCAGATGAGAACCCAGGTATCTGGAACATAAAAGGCAGTTTTTTCACTGCATTAAAGAAAGAACGCACTCTTATCCGTGAAGCCATTGTGCTCTTACCAGCTGCGAAAGACTGCTCTGAATTTGCCTGGGCACAGATTCTATGTATCAGCCATGTTGTCTACATGTTGTTAGTCTGAATAGCGCTTGCTTTGATGTGCAGTGTTCCTCCGCGGGGTCCTGGGTTCCTCAGTAGGTTTTCCTCTCTACGGAGCTGACAAGAAACATCTAATAGTCAGGCCTGGCTCTCTGCAAGAAAGAAAAAATCCCCAAGGAGCCTCTTGGATCCTTCCCACAGCACCCTGTCAAACCACAGGAGGCTGCTCTAGAGCCCAGGGCTTGCAGGGCAATATTTGCATCCCTTCTCTGAGGCTGGCCTCTATTCATTCATTCTTTCTTTCTTTCTTTCTTTCTTTCTTTCTTTCTTTCTTTCTTTCTTTCTTTTTTCTTTCTTCCTTCCTTCCTTCCTTCCTTCCTTTCTTTCTTCCTTTCTTTCTTTCTTTCAAGATGTTTTATCTCTGCTGAGAATGAGCTTCCAAATGTAAACCTCCAGGGCTATAAGCCTGGTTTCTGCTGTCCCAGGGCTGATTAGAAGAAAGGGGATTGAGGGAGCTTAACCACATGATTTGTGAAATAGCACTTAATCTGACTCTTCACCTTTGCCCTACTCTGTAACAGGGTCCCTGGGTTTAGAGCCTATACTCTGACATTTCCATAAACAATATACCTTGCACCTTCTCCATGTGTTGAGGAGAGAATGGGACCAAGGGCTCTCAGATCTAGCTGCTCCTGAAACGAACAGAGTCAATCCACTGTATGTAAGCCCTCCCTTTCCTTGAATCTTTTATTAAACCTTCCTCCTCTTTATTAGCCCTAAGTTAGCTTTGTAAGCACTTGGCTTTGCTCTCCTCTCTGCCAAGCATTACTTTATCTAGTTCCTTTGTTTGTTTTTTGTGATCATTTTAGTGTTGCTTTTTTTCATCACAACAAGTGTAGTCCTTAATCCACATTACCTATTTCCCCCATCCCCCACCTACCTCCCCTTTTATAACCATCATTTTGTTCTCTGCGGTTAAGAGTCTGTTTCTTCGCTTGTCCCTCTGTCTCTTTTTCCCCTTTGCTCATTTGCTTTGTTTCTTAAATTACACATATGAGTAAGATCATATGGTATGTGTCTTTCTGTAACTGATGTATTTTGTTTAGCTTGATACTCTCTATGCTTGATACTCCATGTTGCTGTGAATAGCAAGGTTTCATTCTTTTTTATGGCTGGATAGTATTCCATTGTATATATACACAACACATCTTCTTTATCCATTTATCAGTTGATGGACACCTGGGCTGCTTCTCTAGATGGTTATTGTAGATAATGCTGCAATAAACATGGGGTGCATGTATCCCTTTGAATCAGTGTTTTTGTATCTTGGGGGTAAAATACCCAGTAGCGTGATTCCTGGATTGTAAGGTAGTTCTTTTTTTTTTTTTAAGACTTTATTTATTTATTTGACAGAGATCACAAGTAGGCAGAGAGGCAGGCAAAGAGAGAGGGGGAACCAGGCTCCCTGCTGAGCAGAGAGCCCAATGCGGGGCTCAATCCAAGGACCCTGAGATCATGATCTGAGCTGAAGGCAGGAGCTTAATCCACTGAGCCACCCAGGCATCCCCTATTTTTAATTTTTTGAGGAACCTCCGTACTGTTTCCCACAGTGGCTACACCAATTTGCATTCCCACCAGTACTGTACAAGGGTTCCTTTCTCCACATCATTGACAATGTTTATTGTTTCTTGTGTTTTTGACTTTAACCATTCTGACAGGGGTGAGGTGATATCTCATTGTGGTTTTGATTTGTATCTCAGTATATTAGTCCCAGTTATTACTGCTGTGCTTGGTTTATGAATTTGTTCTGCACTTATACCTGGATGTAGATGTGGCTTGTGATGCAGAACTGACTTCTTATGCTCAGGGTTTCATAAGAATGGGAAGCTTCAGATGCCAGATCATTTGCTTTGCCATCTGGTATAAACCTGAAAAGTATTTTGGTCCCAAACATGGGTGGTGTTCCTTTCTCAAGTACTGATTTGCCCAGACATATGGATATTGGGCTTCTGACCATCAAAATGGTCAGAGCTGAGTTAGGCAGGCTTCTGGCACCTTTGAGTTGGTGGTTGTGGACAAAGCTGCCACATCACTTTGGGTAGGTTGTCCACTGCACAACTATAGGTTGTCCTGGTTCTGGGGAAGCCAGGTGCCAATGTGGGAGTAGACTCTGAACACTGAGGTCCCTTCCCAATGCTTATTCCACTCCCCAATATTTTCCTTCCTCTGCCACGGTTAAGCACTGGCAATCTGGTACCTATCACCAGTACTCCACAATGGCTTTCTTGTAGCTGCATATCTATTTTAAATGGCTGTATAGTATTTCATTATATGACTATACCATCATTTATTTGTAAGTTCCTTGTTGGTGGGCATTATGGAGTTTTCAATCCTTTGCAATGACAAATAATGCTGAAATAAAAACATGAATATGTTTGTACATGTCTGCAAATATCTCTAGGAAAAATTCCTCCAGGTAGGATTTTCTTTGACTCATCTCCTTGACAATCATATCTAAGCAGTTGCTGCTGGTACTTTTCCTTTTTTTTACCTTCATCCTCCAAGTTCAAACCTTTATGACCTCTTGCTTAAAATTATTGCAGTATCCTCCTACTTGGGTCAGTCTACCTACTGTCTCCTTTATAATCCATTCTAAACATGGTTACTAGACCTCACTGCTCAGATTATGTTACACCTGTGTTCCAAAACCTCCCAGGGTTCATGATTGCTGATTGCACTCAGTATTAACCCCCCACCCCAATCCCCACCCCTAGCATTCAAGGCCACACCACGGTATATGGTTCCAGCCAACCTTTGGAGTCTTGTCTCCCATGATTCCCCCATTGCCTATGCTTCAGCAGAATCAGCTACCTTGCTGTTTCCTGAGCTTGTCTTATCTCTTGTCTCTTTCTGTGCCCTAGAGCTCATTTTTCTACTCTAGGCATGTCCTTCTCGTCTCTGCCTGTGCAAATCCTTTCCAAACTTTAATGCAACCACCCTAGTCATAGTTTTCTGGATTTTCCCACTCCCCAACCTAGATGTGATCCTTCCCCTTCAAAGCCCAGCTGTGCTCTTTCTATTCCCTGTTGGCCTCAGATCCTGTTTTTGATTGTAATCTTTTGTGCTGGTAGAAACCAGTGGTAGCTGGAGAGCTGGAAGCATGCATCCTCCGACGTGTCTAGTGAGTGCATTGTATAGATAGGACATTAAAAATATATTTATTAGCTTGGATCTTTGTAATTTGTAAGTTCCCTTAGCACAAATTAGCATTGCCATCAGCTTGTGGGGAAGAGAGATCATACACCTGAAACCATGAATATGAAAGTAGATTACCTTTCCAATGTGTTTAGTCAAAATAGAAATGCATTGGCAGTGAGGTGGCATTCAGGATAGGAACAGGAGCCCATCACATCTGCCTTTCCTTCTCCTGGGGTCCACTGCTGCCTCTTCATAGCCCACACCGAGTAGGGTCCCACTAGACTTGGAAGGGTGACTTCTTGCCAGCCACAGCAAGCAAGGACTCGCATCCCCATTTAGAAGGAATTTCCCCTAACAATCCAGGTACTTTCATTAAGGGGATGTTTGCAAACATCCTGGCTCCTGACTCGCACTCATTGTCAGCAGGATGACATTCTCAAGAGAGGAAGTGGGAGGCAGGGGAGTTGCTAGGGCAAGTTACAAAGTGGGACCAAGTCAGGTCAGAGGTCTCTTAACAAATTCTCCTCTCCTTTCAGTGACCCAGAAAGCCCCCACCTCACATTTGAGGACACCAGAAGGACTTAGGTAGTCTCCCCCTAGAAGTGCTGATTCCCTACTTTCAAGTTCAGGCTTCTCATAATACCCATAATACTCCCTTGGAGGAGGTATCCCTCACCTAGTTCAAGTTCTCATTCATTCACTTACTCAACAAATGCCCATTGTGTATGTCTCTGCCCTTTAAGGGGCTTACAGACTGATGGAAGGTAATGATTCCAGGATTCTTTTGCAAGGATTTGGAAAGAGAACCAAGCTTTCAGACTTTTACTCCTCAACTCCAGTCTGACCTATGCTTACTGCGAAGTCTCTTTCAATGAAGAGTTCAAATATTCAAAGTCGGAGCTCGTGCTGTCCTTAGCCTGCACTTTATACCCTGCACATTATTCCCAGAATCCTTTTGTCTCCAGTGCTCTTTATCACGGGCTGGTATTTATTTTGGTACCGTCCTTTGCCAGATTAAATATTTATGCTTATTTAATATTCTCTCTGTTGCTGAAAAGAACAATCCAAACGTTGAATAATAACAGTAAAATACTTTATTGTCTTAATTTAATCCTTCAATCACCTAGGAGGTGATAGAGCATACTCTGTGTCTTTCCTCTTCAAGGACACTGTCCAAGGAACAAAACTGAGACTTGAGTCCAGACCTGTTGATTCTGGATCCCAGTGCAGTCTTCATATCCTTATTTTAGTAAGACTCACATAACCTATTTGCTCTAAATGTGCACCTTCTCCACCCGATAAGGTTTGATTACTGTTGACTATGCAGAATACATCACTCTAAAAATTCATCCTCTGGTGAATGTGTGACACCAGTATATTCTGTAAGTCAGAATATACTGATTTACAGAATATACTGGTGTCACACATTCAGCTGTCCTACTCTACTTGCTAGAGACAACCTTCTCTCAGCTAGAACCTTCTCTCAGCTAGAACCTGAAATGCATCTCATATATTCTCTAGATTCACCACGTTAATCTGATAGTATAAATAACTACCAAATCCTGTTGCTTAGGACATAAGGTCATCTGAATATGTATTTTAGATTAGAAATTATTTTATAATGTACTATTTTGGCATTTTCTTCTTGGAATCGATTTTCACAATTTTAATATGTTAAATATTCCATCGTGTGTGTGTGTGTGTGTGTGTGTGTGTGTGTGTGTGTCTGTTACAGTCATGGGCATCTTCTTTTGAGTCTCATTAGGCATGGGAAAGCATAAGTCTGCTTTAACAATGCTTCCTCTGGTCCTGTGAAGTTTTCAGGCTAACTTAAAATGAGATTTGTTATATAACAGACATGCTGGGCATTGGTGTGGGGGGAGGGGGCCCAGGAGAGGATCGCCCCCTTGGTTTGTGACAGCCTGGCAGGTTTTTCCTCTAGTATGTGCCATAGCTGCAGAGCCAGATTTAAGAGAGAGGATTTATAGGAAATCCAGCTGTGAGTTTTCGTTTTCTCTCTCAGAGCCGGAGGCGGGGCCAAAACCAACCTCAGACCAGGCACACCATTGATCAGGCTAGAATGATGTGGAACAGTCTCACAGACAGCAGCTAAGCACAGAGGAAATATTAGCTGGCAGAGATAACGAAGAGGAAACACTCAGTGACAGATGCACCATCTGTCAGTTTCGGGGGAGCAGTTTTCAAGAAAACAGAAAATGAAATGAAGAAGACAGTGGCTTTGTTTCAAAAGTACATCCCAGCCTAAGGACATTTTTCAACAAAGTAAGTTTGTATTCCATAGGGAAGGAGGTGGTGGTGGGTAAGAGAACAGTGACTTCCTATTTGCACTGTGAGTTGTGTTACTGATATGTAAAGTTTTCTTTGTGGTGTATTTGTTCGTTGGAAGGACATTCTTTTAACAAGTACTTGACTTAAAATTTAAAGCAGTGCCTCTCATGTTGACTACTCACTTGAAAAACATTTGAAAGCTACAATAAGATTTGTTTTACTTTTATTTAACCTGAGAAAATTGTCTTTATCTCAGTTACACTATAGATACTGACCTACGACTTTTTTTTCCTGATTTTTCTGAAATAAAAGCAAAATAATTTGTTATCTTTCTCCAAAGGCAGTTTAGTGAGAAAAATGCCCATCTCTCAGATTTAAGGGGCTGGCAGAAAGTGCCGCTTATTGGATGTTTAATTCCATGGGGTCGGTTACATAAATAGCCGTGAATACGACCTAGACTTCTACATGCCTTCCAGATCATCGAATTGTGTTGACATTGTTTTTAAAGGAAGATGCTTCTGGATCTTTTAGCTTGTCTTTCTCACAAAGCCGTCCACCCTTTTCCAGAACACAAGCTGCCATACCGAGCAGCCCTGTTACTTAGGGTTACCGTGTCTTTTTGAAACGTTTTAGTTTTAAAACAAAGTTGGACTTGTGCTGTCTGTTGTTAAGTGTTCAAGGGGTTTTTCATTTGATGTCCCATGTCTCGTGCTACATTCAGCTGGGATCTGTGTAAGTCCAAAGGGATGTTAAAGAGTGATTTGGAATGATAAGCTTATATGAACGATAGCAAAGTTTTGAGGGGATCATAGGAGCCCCCCTGTTGGAAAAAGGCGATTCTCTTACCTTTTGCACAGGCAAGAGGGGGCTTACGATGATGCATCGGCGTTAGCAGCCTGCCTAGTCCAAACCAGAAGTAGAAGCACTGGCTGTAAACTCGCCAAAGCAGAAACCACTCAGTGTTATGGCCCAATATGGATGTCAGAACTGTGTAGCATGTGTGGGAAAATGGCTGCAGTCCAACGTCTGGAATCATTTATCTTCTGGTGGAGTCTAGAAGACAACTGTTGTATGCGATTTACAGAGATCCCCGCTGATTGATTTCATTTACATAGAGCAAGCATGGTGACTGATAGGGGGGACGACGGCAAGCGGGGGAGAAGTATTGATCTATTTCTGCTCTGCCTGACATCCTCGTCTCATTAGTGTTCTTGGCACCTCTGAATGAGATTGTGCCGCTACTGACATCCATATGGTTTCTACCGGGCCCTTTCCACACGTTCCGTAATAAATGCCACATATATGTCTTTTCTTATTGAGGAAGTCATAAACTGAAGGTTGAGCGTTTTGTCTCGCTGTCTTTTCGGAGCTTAACCTGTTTCCTATAGTCTAGATGTGAAGAACGAGAGGCAGAAAGTGCTCGGAGGCAGGGTTCCTGACACGGACTTGGTACCGCTTCTGCAACCATTGAGAGATGTACGCAGGATACACTGAGAAATTCTGGAACGTGCTCTTCTTGCTGTTTAAACCCGTATCGGCATGTGAGGGGGGTCAGCTGTGCCAGCCGGTGTCTTCTGTCTGAGTTCAACTCACATGGGCTGACATACGCTGACATGTGATGAGGTAACATCCAAATCTGTGTGCTGAACGCGTGAAAGAATATTTGCCAATTTCTGACAGTACCGTGTCAGACCTCGTAAAGACATCTTTAATTTATTGCAGGGACCAAGATAACAGTTAAAAGCTTTGGATTTCAGCCACTACCCTTCTGCCACCTAACTTGGTGACCTAGAGGAAGATAACTAACCTTTTAATAAAACTGTTCCGCTGCTTAAAATGTCTCCCAGAGATGTTTTAAATGTCAGTCAGATATTTATAATGTATCTTGTGCTGTTAAATTTTAGTATTTATGTCGTTTATGAAGTTGCCTTCGTTTTCTTATACAGAACTACGCTATACTTAAAAAGCCAAAAAAAAACTCTGGGTCGCTAAAAACAAAATTCAGCAATCTCATGTAGTAGTACTTTTGTTTGCAGAAGCCTTCTGGCATTGTGGAATACCAGTCATTTCCTCAAACAGATAGAAGTTTTAGAAGTTGGGTTACAATTGATGCAATTCTGCTTTGATTTAGTATGATTAAACATACATATATTTTTAGAATTTCCAACATATAGAAAATGGATGATAGTGCAAATTCAGGTACCTAATATTTTCTTACATTTGATATATCTGTAGATATCATATTGCAATAAATACATGCTAATATATATGCTTATCTTCCTATAAGATACATATATGCATTTATATGTGAGAGAGAAAGAGAGAATCCAAAATCCAAAATATTTCCAAAATATTATAAAAGCAACAGTGTATAAAATATTAAAAGTAAAAGGTAGAAGCAACTAGTGTATTTCCATTTTAAACCGTTTTCATTTTAAGAGATAAACACGATAGCTGCTTAGTATAATACTAAGGATATCAGAAGTCAGAAGTCAGATCTGCCAATATCAGCTGTCGGTACCACTATGCTCCCAACAAAACCATCCCCAGGGGCACCATTTACTGAATTATGAAGCATGGCTACCCTATGAGCCACCCCATTCAGCTGTGTGACCTTGGGCCAGTCACTTAATGCCACTGATTCACAGTTCCTCTTTGGCAGTATGGGTAAGGATGTATACCTTATCCCATTGAGCTGTTGTTAAGGTCACATGACATAAAAATGTACATGATAATCCTTTGAAAACTTTTATTAAAGTCACTAATTGCTTCCTGAAATATTCCCTTTTTTCCCCTTGTCTTACCAAATCCTGCCCGTGATTCAAAGTCTTCTCTTAACCCTTTTCTGATCTCCTTAAGGGTGTTTTTTCTCTCTCTTTTGAACCCCTAGAGCCCTTTTTGGAAGGACTAACCAATTTGCCAGTCATGGAGTCTTGCCCTCCATTTTCCCCTGCTTTTCCATGTGCTTTCATGTCTCTACACCTTATACTTGTTTCAGTCCCCAGGCTCTGCTGAATGTTTTCTCTATACTTCATATCATTCTCTTCATCCTCCAAAGCCACCTAAAACATTACTAGTCTTCAAAGCCTTACCCAGTGTTTTTCCTCATAGAGTCAAGTCAAGAAACCATGAACTTCATTCATGGTTCCATAGGATAAACTTGTAATCAAGTTCTTATCTTGTTCTACCAGGTTTTTTATTTACATTCCTCTGTCCCTTGGTAGGCTTCTCAAAGACGGGAAGGTGCCATGTTGCTTTCATTTCCTAGTGCTTACCATTGTTTTTCATAACTGAACGGTATCCAGGTCATGTTTGTTGAATGAATGAACAAGTCAGTCTTTTCACAGCTTTCTGAAAATTTTATCTTGTTTGTGGTACCCTGTAATCACATAAACTTTGGGACAGAATCCAGGTACCCATTTATTTATCTGGAATAATATGACCATCATAGTATATGTAATAGCATACAGACCAATTTAGACTGGGAACCTGAGACCCCAATGACAGAAGCCCTATATGTAATCACCAGTAAATAAGTGGTTACCCTACATAGTCATATCTGAGTCCTACTAATTACACTGAGCTAGCTGAAGATTAAAACTATCAACTGTGTCTGTTTGGAAAGATCTTTGATGTATCTGTGGCTGGATAATGTGATTGTTGCTGTTGTTGTTTTCAGATTTTATTTATTTTTCTTAGAGGGAGCTGGCAGGGGAAGGAGCAGAGGGAGAGGGATAAGCAGACTCCTCACTCAGCACGGAGCCCTCTGCGGGGCTCAATCTCACAACGCTGAGATCGTGACCTGAGCCAAAATTAAAAGTTGGACCTTAACCAACTGAGCCACCCAGGTGCCCCGCTAAACATGTTTTAAAAAGAAAAGCTAAGCATTTTTTTTGAAAAGTAGTTTGGCAGTATTTACTGAGACCCCCTGATCCAGTAATTTCCCCTCTAGGGAATTATCCTAAAGAAGTGGTGAACAAAATAAAAGAATGTAGACAACGCTTTCTGAACCAAGATGTTTAACATGATATTATTCATAAATAATAGGAAAAAATGGCAAATAAGTGACCAGCATTATTTTAATAATCCAAACAAAGTTTTTCATAATCTAGAGGTTGCCTGATCAATTATACACTAATTGAACTGACCTGAGGGCATCCTTTTTTAGATGTCTTACAAAGAACCAGGGACATACCTAGAGTACAATCAAGTTTAACAGCTTCATGTCAGGCTTCTAATTTTCTGCCCTTCCTTTTTTAAATTTAGAAAATGTTGAACATATGGTAACCTTTGAGGCCAAAGTTTGAAAACTCTTTGAGGGAACAATAATCCTAGCATCAAGGCTTGTGTACCCATTTCCATGAAAAAATAGACTATCACTGAGAGATGGAAATCTAACTAGTTTAATTTTGTCTCAAATTAAGGTTAAAAACAGTTAGGGGAAACTTGAGCTCACTTGTGAAATGATTATGAAGAAAACTATGTAAATTGTGGAAGCTTTTTATAATCCCTTATTTAATCCCCTTTTACGTGGAGTAATTGGTGGAGGGAAAGCCATTTTATCATAATAGTTTCTGCAAGTTATATCAGGATACACCAGAGGAATACTGGAAATAATCTATCAAATCAGTGTCATGTGGTTCGTTGAACACGGAACTGAGTTGGAAGCTCCACTCTGTTTACAGCCTCTTTGATAAATGGGTCAAGGGCCTCACCACTGAGATATATTGTCTATCACCAGCTTCTTAGTTCAAGAGGGGAGGTTTTCTCTTTTTAGGTCTTGGAAAGTGCCACTCCCCGAAGCTCTCAGTAAAGAGACTGGAGCAAAGGACTTCCTCAGTACGCCTGTCCATCTTGGCTTAAAAGGGTAGAGAAGCAGGTGCCGTCTTTAAAGACTTCTCTCAGTGGTCCTTTTTGGGATGTTGCAGAATCAGTGTGAGACTTCCCTTGCTTCAGAAAGTTCACTGTTTTTATGGCAAGGGAATGCCAAGTTCAAAAATGAATACAAACCCAGTGACGAATAGACAACTCCACGTAGCCCCAAACGAGCTGCAACCAAGCCAGCTTGCAGTGTCGGTGCACCAGACTGTGGGTAGAGGGAGCAGGAGAAAATGGAGTCCTGCACGGTTTATCCCACGGAAAACCTGGGTCTTCATCATTAGGAAAGCTCCTTGAAGTGGCCTTGTTCCCATGAGGCTGTGGAAGCCTGAGGAGGAGTGTCTTCACAGGGCGGGTGTGGTGGCTTACACCTTGTCGGTGGCTTCCCCCAACAGAAATAGACAGCACAAGGGTGCAGGTGGTCAGTTATGTAACTTGAGCACTTGTGAGCCAAGCTGATTACCTGACCTAGAAGTCAATGAGAGAGCAAGCTGCTAGCCAGAGGAGGACTCAAAATCCTGCAGCCCAGATAGCCCTTCCAGGATACTAAGGAAGAGTGTAAGTGCCGTCAGCAAACCAGAGGGGAAGGAGTTCAAGGGGCACAGACTGTTACCCTTGAATGTCTGCAGAGGGCCCTTGCAGGAGACCTATGGATTCTGCAGTAGGCAAAAAACAAGAAGACCCTGTCTGACTTTTTTACTCACGGGTCTAGAATTTAAACTCGCTCTACTGTCTCAGCCAAGACTGTGCTATAAAAGCTTCTTGGAATTATTGGTTCTCTACTTTCCATAAGAAAACAATGATTTAGAGCAATCTCCTGAGAACGACTGTTCTTTCCGTATGTGCTTATTATCCTGCCTACTGGACCACTTGTACTGGGCCTGGCCAGTGACTGGCTGTGTACATTATGGGGACAGGCCTGGGGAGGAGAAACCAGCAAGCAGATGAGACAGTTTCTTAAATTAACTCTGGATTACCCCATGAAAAGCACCCTTATGTAACACAGAGGCATCCTGACTGGTGTTCTTTTAGGCCTCGTGAGCACTTGAATGAACCACAGCGTGGTTAAACGACTGTAGTGAGTGCTCGGCTTAAAGAGAGCCATTTCTGGGGGCCCCTGGTGGCTCAGTGGGTTAAGCCTCTGCCTTCAGCTCAGGTCATGATCCCAGAGTCCTGGGATCGAGCCCCACATTGGGCTCTCTGCTCAGCAGGGAGCCTGCTTCCCTTTCTCTCTACCTGCCTCTCTGCCTACTTGTGATCTCTGTCTGTCAAATACATAAAATCTTTAAAAAAAGAAAGAAAGAAAGAAAGAAAGAAAGAAAGAGCCGTTTGTGTTTCGCTCAGGATCAAACTCCTAATTAAGTGACTTCTCTGTGCCAGGCATTCCAGCAGAGGGGAAGAAGACACCTCTATCTTTAGAGTTTATTATTGAAGGCTCCTACTTCATGCTGGTTTAAGCTACAATTTTATTTTTCTTTTTAGTCCCACTGACATTCGCTGAATTGGTATTGGCGTATTACTTCTACAAAGGATCTAAATGCTTATCTCTTGACGATCCCCTCGTCTCAAACTCCACAGCTATGGTGGTATCACATTATTTCATTTCAACAAACATGTGTCAGTCACTTACCATGTGCAAGGAACTGTGAAAAGGAGCAGACCTATGATGCCTGTTGAGGGATGTCATGGTCCCATCTTGGGGGCAGGTACAGACACAACTCAAGGGAGAGTAACTTTTGTACTAGCTTGAAGCGTGCGGTGCTATGCTATGGAACGCATGTCTAAAACCTCACTGGGAGAATGGGACAGCTTCGTGGATGATAGGACATTTGAGCAGAGCCTGGAAACATCCATAGATTTCAGTAGAGGGCTCAGTAGACAATGCATATTCTGAGACCAAAAAAAAATGTATGTCTAAAAACACAAAATATTTAAAGCGTTCAATGTGTTCAAGAATAAATGAGTGCCCCCCTCCCAGTGTGACTAGACCTTAAGATGTGTTGGGAAATGGGTCTGTAAAGAGAGATTGGGCCTACATCACTGAAGGCTTTTAGATGTCATTTCATAAATCGCACATAGCTATTGACAGTTTAGGAGGAGAGTAGTGATTTTAGGATGACTATTTTGGTAGAAGGGTGCATTGGAGAGGAAGCAATTATGCCATTTATTTTAAAGATTTTATTCTTAAGTAATCTCTACACCAAACATTGGGCTTGAACACACATCCCTGAGATAAAGAGCCACATGCTCCACCAACTGAACCAGCCAGGCGCTGCAGCAATGATACCATTTATAGGTCCAGTGCAATAATCCATCCATCCACCCACCTGTTCATCCATTCATTCAACAAATGTTGATTGGATACCTGCTGAGCTCCAGACCCAATTTTAGGCAGGAGAGAAACCTCAATAAGCAAAATAACGTTTCCTGGCGTCAGGGACCTTACATTCTAGTGGGGAAGACCAACAGTGAGCAACATAAATAAATAGCCGATGCTTATTTTAGTGACAATGAATGAAGATGGTGGATAAAATGAGGAAGGGTAGTGTGAATGTGAACCAGAGGGATTGAACTTTGCAAGGAGGTATCCGGGGAAGGCTTCTTGGAGAAGTGACTATAGAGTGAGGACTTGAAGTGAACAAGAAGTTCCTGGATGTCTGAGGCAAGAGTGTGTCCAACAGAGGAAGCAGAAAAGGCAGAGGTCATGCTGCAGGGTGATCCTGGGCCCCTCATGAGTTGACTGTCCAGTTGAGGAAGGGTTGTGCAAAAGGAAGAGAGAGAGGAGCTATTTCAATGAAAGCATCCCTTTCCTGACTGGTGGGGTTTGGTTAATAAGGACTAAGACAACGATGACTTGGGGGCTTTTACGCTGAATGACTTAGGACGATATATATTTGGTGTTAAAACAGCTTTGGAAGGATAGTCTTGACCTCATGAAAGGAAAAGATGAGATCAGCTAAGAGTAAGTAGCCTGGGCTTAGAGCTGGGATTCGAAACCGGGGGCAAAGTTTTGGACTAGCTGCCAGGAGGAATAGGAAAAGGACCTTACTGGACATGAGTCCAAGGATTGGCGAATGATATTTGTAGCTTCCCTGTGGCCTTGTCTGTCTGTTCAGTACACATCTGTTAGTCCTGACTGTGTGAGTGACACTGTGCTGAATGCTGACCACGTGGAAGTGGGACATGCTCACCGACAGAGAAGAAAGAGAACATCAGTAAATATATAAAGTCTGTTCATTTATCAGATTGGAGAATGAGATAGCATAAATATTAAACTTCTCACAATAAGCCCAGTTTTAATACAAAGACATTTTACTGGGCTGATTCTTAAGGGGTCCATTTTTTAAAAAAACGTTTCTCCTTTTCTATAGAGTTGACTCTATTAGGGCCTAATGGACCTATGTGTTCTTCAATAATGAGCCCTGCCTAAGTTTGTCTGTAGGACTGAGTTTTTAAGCAGTGTGCTCTTAGGGGCCTCTCACAGGATGTGGACGTGCTCTGAATGGGTGATGGATCTGCCGAAGATATGCATCCCCTCAGCCCTTGGGCTGGCGGAGCAGGAGCTGGGGCAGCCAAAGGCCTTGTCTGATGACCTTGGGCTTCCAGCAGCCTGATAGTTTATCCCCACGTGCAATACAAATACAGTGGGGGCCATGCCATGGGGAAGGTGGGGAGGCGTGCTGTCAGACACAGTCCTACAGTATTCCCACTCTGTCCTCATGTTCCCTAGCACAGCGGCCCCACACTGCCTTGAATGCACGGTCCTCTCAGTACCACGCTCTTGAGCAGGGCTTGCCGTTGGATTTGCTTGCATTTTTATAAGCCGTGCACACGTTTGCTCTCATCCACCATCTCAAGTCATAAAGACCAAAATTCATCAACAATTACTTCTATCCCTATTTCAAAGAAGCTTCTGGATGATTTTGAATGATTCTAGCTGACTTCTTGTCTGGTCTCAATATGTTTTCATCTTCTGACCTTGTGGATGTGACTGTTACAGGGCTAGGGGTTGGGAAATCTCAGTGTTGTCACTCCTTCTTGGCTACTCCTGCTAGGAATGAATATCATCTTCTCTTCGTGGTATCTCTACAGGAATCTTTCTAAGTTCTTCTCCATTTTGTGAGGGTTAGTTTATTTAAAAGTAAGCCATGTATTCCACATACCCTCTCAATCAGGTATGTATAGACTTCAGTCCATCATGATCCGTGGCAGTACAGAAATGAACGTATACATGAGCTAGCCAGTGCCAGCCCTCTAATACATGTATGGTACAACTAGTTCCTGCCCCAACCCGCAGACACCAGGTGGAGGTAGACAGCTTAAGTGAGCGTACGTTGTATCAAATCCCGACATGGAATACTGGCATAACAATTTATTTCTCAAAATATCTAAATTACCCACCAAGTGTGACTCAGTCAGTTAAGCGGCCAACTGTTGGTTTCAGCTCAGGTCATGATCTTAGGGCTATGGGATCTGGGCTAATAAGCTGAGCTAAGCGGGGAGTCTGCTTGAGGATCTTCTCCCTCTGCCCCTCCTTCCACTGTGCTTTTGCATTCTCTCTCTTTCTCAAATAAATAAATAATCTTAAAAACTTAAAGTGTTTAAACACAGAAAGAAATTTCTAACATACTCATCTACAGCTTGTTTTGGAGATCATTGCCCTCATGTCCTAAAATACCCATTGCTTCCCTCCTTCACCTAATGATAAAAGCTGCTGTTATTACAGGCTTCTCTTCTGCCAACCACAGTACAGATATCATTGGCCCATTTCATCCTCATTGCCACCCTTTGAAGGAGGGTGAGTATCTCCATTTTACAGATGAGAAAACTGAGGAGGCTCAGAGAGCTTCCTTAACTTATCCAAAGTGGCACTCCTTATAAGAAATAGATTTGAGACACAAGCTCTTTTCAGTCTTAATTACTGCCTTCCTTCTTTTAGGGTCTGGGGTAATTTCCCTCCTTGTGTCTGAGGAACTTAGTCCCCCAAACTACCGAATTTTGAGTTCTCAGGACACTCTTCACAATAATACGCTCGTGGGTGCCGCAAGTCTGGTTCCTGCCTTAAATGTAGCCCCACGATGTCTGGTTTGTATCCACGCCACAGATCTGGTTGCTATGGCATCCCTCATACTAGGAAAATATTTGTCAGCTCCAGGTGGCTGGAACACCAGACAGGCTCACTGATACTTCGGTGAGTACAAGTAACGATTTAGTGTGTTATGGGGTAGTATGCTGAAAGCAAATCATGTTCTCCAGGGACTGTGACTAGGTAGGTCAGGGTTTACACAGTGTGTTTCTATTGCTACAAGCTTCAACTTTAGTCTGCCGGGTTACAGATCTGCAGAGATGAAATAGGAGGTTACTGAAGTAGCCCTTCTTACCGTGGGAGAGCATAGACCACATTAGAATAAATGAATGTGTTGACCCAGTAGAATTCAGTTGACATATCCAAAGTGGTGGCAGGATTAGGCCTTTTAACTGTTCATCATCGATTTAGATATCTTCACCAGAATGTGTTCTCCTTCAGTGTGATTCCATCCAGATAATGTTCTCTTCCAGTAAGAAGGGAAGAACAAAGGAAAATAAATAAAACAGTTTACTAGAATCTCATAAAAGTTCTTGCACAAGAAGTAACAAAGCATGGGAAAATATGAGTTCTTTTATAAAAACAAATTTTTCCTTGAAGTCACTACAAGATTGCCGTTCACATAATATATTGGTATGCATATGTGTTTATACAAGAGGGTACTGTATCCCCAGGATAAATGTGAATCAAAGTGTCTATGGTAGCTATAGTCATTTTTTAAGATGACTAACAGCATGCATAATTTCCTCTTTAAAGAGTACTTTATCATTCATTTATCATTAAAAAAATAATAATAACCCATTTTCACTTTCTCCAAAAGAAGCCCAGATCTGGGAATTGAGAACTGTTTTTTTTTTTTCCTCCCCCATCTTAATTCTTTACAATTTTGAATTTGTCCTACGTTCTGCCCCAAACAAACAAAACATTATGGACTTTTGAAAAGTTCTCTATTAACGACCAGACAGATTATATCTAGTTTATGTTGAAGCAATTTCATTCTGTGCTAAATACTTTAAAATATAATGCTTAAATATAAATATACTTCCAAACCTAAAACAAATGCTGGTTAACCTATTTTATGTTTTCTTACCATAGAAAAATCTACATTCATAAGATCTATAAATCAGTGTTGCTTGTTAAGATTCAGCCAAAACACTTTTTTAAAGTGAAAAGGCTAGTCTCCCATGGTAAACTGGATTTCATTGCAGAATATTTCCAAGATGAAGTATTAACCAGCCCTCTGTATTTAAATCCAGATCTATTTACAAAAATTCATTTAACTTGAAATTTTAAGGTTATACCTGTTTTTACAAGTAAAGTATACTTATGGTTCAAAAGTCATTAAGTTTTTATTTATTTATTTATCTATCCAGTTATTAGGCCTGGGCTGTGTTCATGGCCCCATTCCTGTGGCTTTTCTGCTGAGTTGAGTTCATTGAATTTTAAGTCCAGACTGAGGCAAGAAGGGCCAGCATGTTTCTGTGTTCTTGTTTCTACCAAGCAAGAATTCTGTCTTTCTTTTTCCCTAAATAAGTGAAAAGAAGCTCAATAATTTTTGAGGTCTCTGAGATAATTCTGGACTACTTACTAATAGAAAAAAAACAACAACATGAAAACCTCAGCTGAAAGGAACTTTTTTGCTTCAATTCAGAGAAGGAAAAAAAGCATAATCCTATTAAAATTTAGTAATCAGGCCCCAGTTGAGATTCTGACTGGCTTGATAATCACCATGGAGCCACAGAGTACTTAGCTGGTAGATAGCTAAATTTAATTAACAGTACAGATTGCTGGATAAACCTCTCATTCATTTTCCTGATCTATGCCCTTGTCTCCCCTGCCCCACCTCCGCTCTACGGTCCTTTCTTGGTTTCCTTGTTTTCCTACCCCAAGCTCTGTGCAGCAGCAGAGGACAACCCACAACAGGAGGACTTTGAGCCTCGTGGGGTCCTGGAAGAGGGAAGGCTCAGGCTCAGAAGGATCTGGGTGTGAATGCCAATAGTCACCGGTTGTGTGCATGCCTTCCCACTGTTCCTCTCCAAAATGGCAGGAGGTGTGAGCTCAGAGGGTGAAGGGCTGGGTGCTGTGCTTTGTCTGGATTATGTCCCACAAAAACACTGTTACTGCACTGCCTTCTTTTTATTGCTCCCCACCTCCACAGCTCTTGGAGACCTAACCTTGCCAGGAACCTAGAGTTTCCACCTAGAACCTTCCACAAGGAATCAAGGCCTCTGGGAAAATATTGCCCCTCATTTTATCAGAGTTTAATGACCCCTGCTTCTATCTCTCACATTGTCTGGTGCACTGGCAACATACACATTTAATGGCTGATTAACGTATGAATAAATAAATGGGGAAATTATCTGAGTACATTTTGTCTTCTCCAGTTGCTTATTTACTTACAATTTATATGTGACCTTCTTGCAAAAAGATGTGCAAATGCTTTGCTCTCTTTTTCTACATATTCCTCTTTGGTCGTATGTGAGGACTAGAATTGGAGCAGAAGTCCTTGGTGTGACATATAGCATCGCTATTGTGTGGCCTTGGCACCTTATTTAACCTCCCTGAGCCTTAGTTTCTTCCTCCCTAAAATGGGGAAGATAATATCTTTTTAGAGAGTGTTATGAGGAAAATGAGTCATTGTATATAAAAGCCTAACACATTTAGCATCATGGCTAGTCCATGGTATTAACAATGAAAGTTCAGATATTTTCTAGCAGAATATTTGAATGTCATACGAGAGAATTAAAGCAAGAATTACATGCACTTTTGGGGGCCCTATAAGCCTTCCTTATGCAATTTATATCAGGGAGAACATTCCTAAATATGCTTCCAAACAAAACAAAACAAAACAAAAAAACAACACAACACAAAACCTGCAGTATTCTAGTAATGATATTTATTTCTAGGAAAACAAATTCCAATAACAAGTGTACACGATTATGATTACCAAATTAAAGAATAATGGAAGCAAATTTACCAATATAATGTTTTAGCCTCTAAGTAGCGTATTGCCTGTTTAGTAAATATTCCTGTTACAGCAAATGTTTATCTCTAGTTAAACTACAAAATTTCTAAAGCTTAGAATTTTCTTTTGCCTTTTCCATAATAGTTATTTAGTAAATTGCCAACAAATTTTATCCTGCCATCATGTTCCTGACACTGTGTCAGGTGCTGTGGAAACTACTTGAAAAAAAGATGGACTCCAGTTCACAGATTCCTATAACTTGATTTCAGAGAAAGCAGTCCAAAGCCATGTGCACCAAGGACCAGATTGCCTGGCTGATTTGTAGGCTGAGTACAGGATGAGGTCATTTGCCCAGACATTTTAATAACTGTCTTATAATAACTGGCTGCCTTAGAAAATGCACTTTTATTCATCTCCCTCCAGTCAGAATCCTGTCCTCTTGTCTTTATTAGAATTGGATTACAAAAAAGAGAGCCATCAGAAATGTTGCACTGAAGAATAAAATTGAAAAAAAGGAACCAGTTGGGGATGGTGTCCAGGGACAAAAGACACAGCAGCTGAGACCGTGGTTTCTCCAGGATGTTTCTCCTGCTATGTCAGAGACCACAATATGAAATCATATAAACCATTTGGATTAGAACTCGTCAACAATGCTTTCCTAGCAACAAAGTGTAGACTGACCTTAACTTTCCTACAACGTTCATGTGGGTTTCCTGGACTCGGTGAGCGTGGGTGTGGCTCTTGTCTACAATCTTGTGGCCAGAACTGTAGGTACGGTTTATCTTCCCTGGAGTCCTGTGACATTGTTCCAAAGTGGCATTGCTCTCACTGATTTCAGATACTGTCAACATAACATTTTATCTTTCAAAGCACAGGATTTTAGAGCATGAAAAGAAAGAGACTTCATTTTCCTGGCGAGAAGCCTGGGATCGGGGAGGTTAAAGTGCCGCTCAAGGTCACCAAGCTAGCTGGTCACTTTGATGGTTTCACTGAGCATCTCTTGACTTTCCTTTGGAGCCAGATTTTTCTGTAAAAGCCTCTGCCCTCTGGAGGCATTCTTTTCTCTCCCACCTAACTGCTAATATATTTCTAATAGGTACATTTCTTTTCCTTAAAAAAAATTAAAAGTGGGGTGCCTGGTTGGCTCAGTGGGTTAAGCCTCTGCCTTCAGCTCAGGTCATGACCTCAGGGTCCTGGGATCGAGCCCCGCATGGGAGCCTGCTTCCCCCCTCTCTCTCTGCCTGCCTCTCTGACTACTTATGATCTCTCTCTCTCTCTCTCTCTCTGTCAAATAAATAAATAAAATATTTTTAAAAATTAAAAGAATATGTGTAAACCTTTTGGTGACAGCACTAGATGGACTATGACCAAGCAAATAGTTTTGTTAAATTGGAAACATTCAGAAATGACTTTGCTTACTATCTAAAAGCCCATCGTGGACCAATCATCAAAGCTTCCCTGAGAAAAATACACTTAAAAAGCTGAAAATCTTGTGGACAATTTGATTATTTTTTTGTTTTTGTTTTTGTATTTTACGTAGTGACTTCACTTTAGTACCTGTTTGTGTCATAACTTATTAAAATAAATATGCCTTTCGAATTGTTTACAAAGTTCCAAAGTCTTTTTGGAAACGTGAGTGTCTTAGTGTTGAAACTTACCAATTAATAGTACTTTCTCTGCATTCCTGGGAGGTGTGTGTTAGAGGTGACCCTACAATCCAAGTTCAATTCCCCTTCCTCTCTTTTTCATGTTAGAAGCCAGTGGGTTTTAGGTATGATCCCAGCCATTTGTGTGTGAGGAGAAATGGTTTTATTATTCCTCCTAATTTCAGTACTAAGGCAATGAAGCCATTTTGTTCTGCTAAAAGCCGATCACCTTCTCTCATGGTATTAGCAGATGTTTTCTGCCCGTTTGGGAGGTTTGATGTGCTGTTTCCCATTGAAGGTTGTATTCAAATGAGCATTGAGACATATTGGGAGAAGAGTCTGAGGGGTAAAATGAAAATAGTCTAGAAAAAAAATGCATAGGGATAACAGTGCTTTTTTCGTTTGTTTGTTTTGAATTCTTGGATTTTTTTTTTTTTTTAAGAGTGTGTAATTTATAGTGGGCACATGGAGAAATGGGTGCAGTGTTCCAACTGTATGCCCTTTATTTTTGGTCACCACCACGGTGGTGGTGCTAAGAGCCATAGGCTTAAAAGCATTTAGAGTTTTGCTTTCATGCCTATCTCAGTAAATCCTTAAGATATTTTTGAAGTAAACCAGGTTCAGGGCAAAATAAAGCCCAAACAGGCATCCATTAACCATAACAAACTTTAGCCAAATATTTACTCATCAGTTAATGTGAACTTGCTAGGTGATCACTGGGTACCTAGTACAGTGAGAGGTGGTTTCTCCCCAGAGGGGGTTACAAAGCTAAATTTTAAAATAAAATAAATCTAGAGTTAGGCTTGGGATCATCATTTTTGCAGTTTTGCAGTTAAAATGATTTATAGTGGATTCAAATTGAAAGGAAGATGAGACGTACGGTGGTACATTTCCTTCAGTGACTCTTATTGAAATGCTGCTAGAAATCCAGACTACTCAGGACAGGACAAGGACAGGGAGTAAAGGGTGCAGAGAACCATCTTGTAGATGGGAGACTGATTGAGCCAAGCAAAAAGAATCTATTTAGAAAGGTGAAATTGAGAAATATGTCCAAGTTTCTGATTTGAGAAATAGCTATAAACTGGGCCCTGTCCGTAATAAGGGCGCCAATATACAGCAGGAAAGGATTTAATACGAGTGTTAAAGATACAACCACCTTGGAGATTTCAAACAATTTATAAATATGCCTACTAACACTTCTTGTCAATATACCAAAGGATTTTCTAAAATTTTGATTTGTAACTCTTTCTTATGATTTTATTTCAAGTTATCCCTCCTCTTACTTTTTAGACAATAAAAAGAAAGGAAAAAAAAACATTTTTAAATGACAAAAAGGAGAAATACAAGGTGTGGAATTATTATTGACTCACCTCGACAGACACTAAGCTTATAGCTCCAATACTTAGTTACAATTAATTTAAAAAGGAGACAACAAATGCCACTTCATAGTCTTTAGCCTGAAATCAACTTTAGTCAGACAGTAAATACACTGTATCAGGGACTTGTGGGTTCTGTGTCCAACCATTTGTCATTTTCACAGAGTAGTCTGACAGGGGCAAGAAGTTTCTTCATGAAGAGAACTCTGAACCAAGAAACCCACCCACCAGTCACTATCCCCAGGGGGAATCTGACATTAGAGTCTGGATAACTCCAAACTGTTTTGAAACATATTTGATTTTCTAAAACTGATGAGCAGTGAAATAAACCCATTCAGTCAACTGAGATGGGATTTATTTCAGGGCAGGGGTGAGGGAGCCGGAATTGAATCTTTTTCAAAAGAAACTGTTTCACAATGTTTCTGAGTGTATTGGAAGTTGGATGGTTTCCATGAAACAAAAGTGGACCAAAAAAACAAGAGCTTTGAGTAATATTTAGAGGGCGGTTGACTTTGTGTGTGCACGTGTGTGTGTGTGTGTGTGTGTGTGTGTGCGTAATAGCAAAGGGACCTCAGAGATTTTTTTTCTCAGAATTAACTCTGTGTGTGCACTTTAGTTTTTCATGTGCATAGTCTTAGGACTCATTCATTATTCCATAAATGCTGGCTATATACTTATTCTTTTCTGGGCCTAAGGGGGCCATTGTGGATTCAACATCAAATAAGGCAGAATTCCCTATCCTCAAAATGTTACAGTGTCAGCCAGCTAAAAGTTTGTTTCCCATTCACACTGGGACACGATGCTCTAGGTCTAGGTGGACTGATCTCCCCCACCTCAACACGCATCTTCTGAGGCCCTGAGGTCACCTGACCATTGGCACAACCCCTGTGGATAGAGAAGGTGAAGGGGTGGGAGATCACAGGGCATGTGAGTGATCACATACCTTTGCACAGCACTTCTCCCCACGGCCTACCTACAAGGGAGACTGGCCACCCACAGGTTTGTGAAATATGGACTCAGTGTCCCTCCACAATATTATTTCTTAAAACTTAATGAAAAAAATCATAGTAAAAATATCCTTTTATTAAACACTGACCTGTTTAAAAAAGAAAAAACAAAACAAAACAAAAAACCAAAACAACAACAACAACAAAACTGACATGGAAAGCTAAGACTCATGTACTAGATCCAGTTTATTAATATTAGTGACAAATAAGGATGCCACTCCCAATGAAATAGATGACCATCTGACCATTTATTTTTAATTAGATCCAGATTTGTGCAATCAGACTTTTCATGAAGTAAGATTGATGAATTTGCTTTTTATTTATTTTACTCACCATCCTTTCTGAAGTTACAAATAAGTAGTAGAAAGGTGAAAAGTGGAATTAGGAGGTTAATAAACTCAGGAGGTAAATCAGCCTGACCCAAAGCCCAAGTCAGGTCAATACTGTGATGCTAATAGTTATCTTCTAAAAAAAAAAAAAAATCAAGAGTTAGCAGTCCTCAGCATCTCACTCTAGTATATAGACGAAGTGGGACCCTTGTCTTCCTTCTGTCTGGCAGTCTTCCAGGCAACACCCTCCCTCCCAGTGCCCTGATCACACCCCCCCCACCCCCAGACCAAGGCTCAGAAGGGGAAGTTTAGCCACAAGCTTAAAGGACAGGAAGTGACTCATGGTTCCCCCAGGGGTCAGGTGAGTGGGTAGTGAGGGAAGGCTGGGAGAGAGAATTCCAGATTCAAAAATTAGCCCAGATGGGAGAGTGGCCAGGGCTGGAATTTCAGAAATGACCATGACATCAGCAAGAGTGATACTCCCCCTCTTTCCCAGACAAGCATCTCAAAGCTCTGCTGTGAATTCTTCCCCATCTATTTTCACAGCATGATTGGGAACAAAGAGTTATCAATATGATGCCTAAGGAGAATGGTGGTAAATCCCTGAGGCAGAATTTCAGAGCGGAGGCTTCTGGCAGAGTTTATGGGCAATTTAGTGTGATCTGGGTTTTGCTAATAGGAACCCTTATGCCAAAGAGAATTTTGAAAACTAGAATTCAGTAAACCGAAGGTGTATGGATTTTTTTTTCTGCTCTTTGGGGATTATTAATTTCAAATACTCTAAATATGATGATACCATTATTGTGTTAGGAAATACGTGAGGTTGGGGGCTATCTAAATAATATACTGTTTAGACTATAAATAGAAACCACACTGGACACAGAAGACAGGAGTAAAATTTGAGCAAGTTTGTGAACATGGTTCATTAGTATCTACGTGGCGCTATGAGGATACTCTTTGCACCAAGAAGGAGGAAGTCCTTTAGAAATATCGTCTTTGCTATTTGTAGTCAACTGCGGAATATTTCAAAACAGTATTTATCTTCTTAAAGAGCATGTAAGGAAAGATTTGGAATTTTCAAATAAACGATTAACCATTGGAATCCTAAGGGAACTCTTGAGCTGTGAGTAGAGAGTTCTTTCTGTTTGCTGCTAAAAGACCCTGTTGATAATGTGAACGAGTAGGACCGACACCACCTGACATTTCAGTTGCATTTAGGGGTTTGATACATTAGAAGGATGTGTGGCTCTTTCTGTTCCAAACCGAATCCTTTTTCCCGTGACTTTATTTTGAGTCGGTGATGCAAATCCATGGTGTTCCTTTTTAATGCGAATGAAAACAATGAGCAAAGGAAGTGTGGAGGTTTGGAATCCTCGCTGATGCCTCACAGGTCATTGGGGAGCAGTGAGGTTCTTCTCCACTGTCAGTGGCCGGAAGCATGAGAAAGGACTATTCTTTACTCCTTGCTCTGAAGTTCTCTGAGCCTCTGTACTGGAAGCTTCCTCAGTTTGCCACGCAAACATTCAGCAAGTCCCTTGGTTGGTGCTGGCGGGATATGCGAAGACAATGCCAGTGGAGGGCAACAGGAGAGCAGGGTAAAGCAAAAATCCCGGTGTCCGGTAAGTGCTGGGTAGGAAGCCCAGAGAGGGTACAAAAGTGTGACTGCGGCGAGCCTTTCTCCTGTGGGGGCCAGGAGCGGGAGGTCTTTGCAGGAAGGACTCTGCACAGACGGTAAAACTAGAGTGGAGAATTACAGAGATAGAGAGGGAAGAAGAATTCGCTAATCTGATGAAGGGGGAGAAAGTCATGCCAAACACAGGCAGAGTACCTAAAGACAGCAGCAACTGGGAGCGGGGTAAGGTGGTGGTTTTAAGGAACCGCGAGGTGTTCAGTACCGCTGATGTCCGGGTCACTGTTGCCAGTGAAGACACAGACAGGCTGGGGACCTCGGCGGCACTCCAGAACTGTATGCTGTCCCCAGATGATGGGATTTTACTCTGGGGCCATCTGAAAGCCGCACTGGATTTTTAGATAAGGGTTGAAGTCTGGATTCCATCTCTCAGGCTACCTTTGCAAGACGTTGGGTGCACTCCTGAATAAAATGCACAAATTGTCATCAGAACCTGAGATCTTCTGCTATATTATGGAAATATATTTGAGGAGGTCTTTTTGTTTCTAAGCCAGTGCTTTATGTCACTGAGCAGAGACTCTGCCTCTTTCCTGTGATCTCAAACGTGGACAACAGTCAGCTCTGCACGGCCTGAGCACCCCCCGTGTGTTCCAGTCAGATTCCGGGTCTGACTTCACATCCCTGTAGCTTGAGTGCGCTTGGGATTGCCTGAACCTCACATTCTCTAGTATTCAGGGGGATTGTTGGTAAACAGCAATAACAAATCACCTCTCTAAAAGTGAAATTTCTCTTGTAAATATACACCCGGGCCCCCACCCCCACCCCAACCAGCCTGGCAGAATGTCCAGTGGAATGAGAAGCCAGAGGGTGGTCCATCATCTTGGGGCATCAGTTTTCTTAAAATATGAGTGAAGGTTTTATTGTTTTAAAACAAGCATGGGCATGTTATGTTCTTCCTCTCTGTGGGTGGAAATGTCAAATAAATCTGGGAGTATCTGCTTTATTTTCTGCTGCCACTGGAGTGCCTCAGTGGAAAAAACGTGAAAAGTACTCATTTTAGTCAATAATAACAGCTCCAATTTTTAAGTGCCTGCTCCTCGTCAATTCACAGACTTCATTTTGTTCAGGAAATGTAAACACAACATGAGTCTAAAGCCCCGTGCCAGGGACGAGGATTGCCGCGGTAAACCAAATTGCCTTCCTTGTTGGGGAGTTTCTGTTAACAGCCTTCCAGCTGCTCTGAAGAGTATAGAGGAAGTTGTGCATACTTCGCAGATGGGAAACTGAGACTTTAAAATGCAACCCCGTTTGCTCAGGGACCCCTCCAGTAAGCCCATCCTCTCCATGTGGCTCTCCACGGCCACACTGAAAAGCTTTTGGTCTCAGCTTGCTGTCTCCCTTTCCTTATCTGTTCCTGCCCTCTCTTCATCCGTTAAAAACATTCATTGCTTTCTGCCGGGTCTGTCTACTCTCCTAGCTCTAGAAATGAAGGTGTTCTATCAATCAGCAGCAGCAGCTCCTATACAGGCTTATTTTTATGTTAATTATTAACAGTAGCCAAAACAGCCACAACCATCACAAACCTATATTGAGCCCCTACTATTTACAAATGCACTCTGATGAGACTGTGGGTCTGTAAATAGATGGAAGTCATGGTTACATCTGTCAGGTCAAATAACATTTCAGGATGGCTGGAAATCGTGGAACAGTGGAGACCATAAGTATTAGAAATGTTCAGGGAAGGCTTCTTGGAGGAGGTGCCGGACAAGCTACACCTTCAAGGAAAGAGAGCCTTTAAGCAGAGTAAAGGGAAGAGTTTTCTAGCAGACTCCAACTAAATCTAGTGCCCAGAGAAAGTCACCTCAGTGTGTCACATGTTTTCCTTGTGCTCCTGAGAACCAAAGTCAGCTGATGCTTCAAGAGAGGCATTAATCTACCCTGATTAAAAGCGGACGCCGTTCCCTAGGGGTGCCATCAAGGACTAGCTGATTGAGTCCTTTGAGGGTGTGATTGGGGTGGCCTCTGGCAGTTGGGTTTCCTCTGGAGCATATCCAGGGAGATTTGGGTGGTCCATACTGAATGAGGACTCAGATCTGTTCGTGAGGAGATCTAACCCTTTTTGCTCAATAGCAGTACCATCCGCCCCCCTCCCAGAGTCTTCCAGATTCAAAGTGACTCTGGACCAAATCTAACTTCCTAACACTATTCCAAATCCACATCTGGAATGCCTCTAAGCTGTGTGAGATTTCATACCATTGATTTGTTACTGATTGAGACTAGGCCTGGCACTCAGCCCACACTCTGCCCCAGGAATCATAGCAGCAGACTTCTCAAATGGAGTGGAACTATGAAAGCTATGAAAACCCAGCATGTGCCTCTCGGCCTCCTTCAGTTAAGCCAGGAAGAAGAAAGCAAGAGAGCCTTTTCAGGGGGTACAGGTACCTTAGCCTCAGGTACCTCTGACCAGCACAAATCTGGAGGTCCTGTGCTGGGAATTAATAGGAGCCTTGGACCATTCTGGTTGGGGATTAATGCAGAACAAGTTTGGTGAAAGATGGCCTCCCGGGAGAGCCATGGAACAGAAGTAGCACTCCTGGCTTCTCTGCCGTTGGGTGTGCCCCGAGCACGGGGTTTCCAGGGCTCTGCCAGACTCTAGAGATGCCAGAGATGAATCAGGCTACCTCTGCCGTTGAAGGCCTTGTGGTCTCGTGGGGAGACAGACATGTAATAGGAACATTTTAGGCTAATCTCGTAAGAATCATAAGAGACTAAGAAAGTCCGGAGAAGAACAGGCTAACCTGGGATTCAGGAGGTGAGGTCCTAGCTGAATCCTGATAGAAGATAATGCAATTAAGGCAGGAGAACAAGAAGTAGGAGGAACATGACAGACGAAGGGAGGAAACAGCCTCAGCACAGCGTGGGAAGTGAAACAGCACCATGGGACCAGCCAGCCCCAGGCACTTCCTCACAACTGGGCCTAACGTGGGCCATGAGCCCCTGGAAGCAGGCAGAGGCCCAGTGAGGGAGGGCCCCAGTGCTGGGAGAGTGGGCTGCTAGTTTATTCTGTGGGTGACAGGGCGGCACTAAGGAGTCTGAAGGGGAATGACCGGGCTTATGCTGTAGAGAGATTCGGAAGGCAAGAACTAAAGCGGGGAGATCCTTTAGGAGGTCTGTTGCAGTAGGTCCTAGGGGTGTGATAAGGGAATGTGGGTGGAGAGGACAGGAGTTTGAGAAACACATTTCAGAGAGAAATTCAGCGGTCTTGAGATTTTGTTGTGAAAATGTGGGGGGTGTGGGAGGGGGAGGAGTCTAAGAAGACTTCCAGGTGTCAGATTCTTAGAACTGTGTTCAGTTTATTCATTTATTTAACCCCATGCTTCTGAAGGAACAGAGTGTCATCCAAGACCGTGTTCTTTAAGTGAAGGGGAGTCAGGAAGTCAGTTAGTGGGTTTACCCAGAAATTTTTAATAGAAGAAAAACCAGGAAAGAAAATGGCAGTTGGCATTTTCTAAATAAATGTAACTAGAGTTAACTAGAGTTTAACTAGAGTGTAACTAGAGTTTTGTGAAACTTTGTTTCAGTCTCTACGTGTGTTTGCATGTTAACAACTGTATGAAGTGTATTTCTTACTAAAGATAGTGGTAAAACATTTGCAAGTTCTATGATATTCATTTCCTGTGGTTGTGTCTGATTATTCCAGAGTATGACTATGTACCAGTCAGATTTGATGATCTTAAAAAGGGAGAGAAATTCCTTTGGGAGAAAAACAGGAAAACCTTTTCTTGCTGTTAATTTTTCAAGACCAAACCTTACAGTCATCAGTGCCCTTGGGATTCCCAAAGATTCCATGCAGAGGGAGGGGAAAGGGGGTCGAGCCAACAGAAATGACTCTTCCTGTCAAGAATTGGACAACATCAAATACCCTGCCCTTCAGAAAGCACAGGCCCCATCAAAGGCTACAGAGACACTGCTGCCCAAGGGTATCTTGGAGACTGGTCTCCTAGGGGCAGAATCACAGCTAGAAGAATAATGTTACCTTATTTTGTTTTTATTTATTTATTTATTTATTTGAGAGAGAGAATGAACGCGCACTCAAGCCTGTGAGCATGCCGGGTTAGGGAGGGATAGAAGGAGAGGAGGGGGAATCTCAAGGAGACCGTGCTGAGGAGGAGCACGTGGGGCTCGATCTCACAACCCTGAGATCATGACCTGAGATAAAACCAAGACTAGGATGCTTAACCGGCTGAGTCGCCCAGGTGCCTCTTACCTTATTTTCGTATAGGGATTTCCGGTTTGCAAGTTACTTCCACAATATATGTTCCAATGTTTACAATAGCCTGGGGAGTTTGGAGGGGCCTGAATATCTAAAAATTATTTGGGATGTTTACTGGCCTATAAATATTAAAATCTGTAAATATTTTCCTCTTCATATAGCCATTCACTCTTTCAGCCAACACTTATTGACGAGGCTCTGGACAAAGAATACAAAAATCTGCATGTTTATTTAAGGATACTTGCAGTTTTACCTATGACATGTTTACAGAATGTCTGTGTTCCTGTATATATATTTGTGAGCCTGTGTGTGTGTTGGGGTGGGGGAGAGAGCGAGAGAAAGATCATTTATCTCTAAGTGCCAAAATCAAAAATTGATTGCCCACAGGAAACAAGGCAGGAAAAAGCTGACCCTTTTATAAACCAGGTGCATAAAGTTTTCTCCTTGGGGTAAATGTAAACACCTCAGTAATAGAATAAGTGAGTCAGAGAATCTAATGAAAGCTATGTCATCTCAGCAAGTAAAGCACCTGTACAGTATTTGCCTTCGAGGGAGTTCCCATGCCTGTGAGTTCTATCTAAAAACTCTAGATGAAGAACCCCTTAGTCTAGGCAAGACAAACTTCATCTCAATTAAACACACACACACACACACAGTTGACCCTTGAATAACATAAGCTTGAACTGCGCAGATCCACCTATGTGTGGATTTTTAAATATAAATATGGTACAGTACTGTAAAAGTGTCTTCCTTATGATTTTCTTAATAACATTTTCTCTTTCCTAGCTTATTTTATTGTAGGATTATAGTATATAATACAGATAACACATTCAAAATATGTGTTAATCAGCTGTTTCTGTTATTGGTAAGACTCCAGGTCAACTACAGGCCATTATTAAAGTTTTTGAGAAGTCAAAAATTTCGAATGTTGCAGGGTGGGTTCCCCTAACTCCCATGTCAGTCAGGGGTCAACTCTGTGTGTGTGTGTGTGTGTGTGTGTGTGTGTGTGTGTGTGTGTGTGTGTTAATATGTGCTAATTGTTCCCTGGTTTGGAAAAACGAAAGTTCAAAGAAGACTGCTTTCTAAATTTTTTGTTCACGATTAGGTATAATTTGAGCAGTCATGAAATGTTAATTATGATCGTTTAAGCATAAGGGCCAAATATTTCTTTGCTTTTCAATATAAATGATTTGAAGTATTTTAGTGGCATTTCAGTTATTTTCCTGATTGCCTCCTCATGAAGTAAATCCCTGAATAGACACCTTGGATATTTCTAATAATGGGAATGACCTTGACAGGAAGCCTATCCCGGAGACTCCTGACCTCAGGAGGCCAATGACCTTGGGATCCACTTTAACCCTCGACTTTTCCCACTCATTACTCCACAGAAAGCCCATATCCCTTGCTAACAATTTACTTATTTGTTCAGTTGTTTTCTCATAACATGGAAAAACAATCTTCGGAAGGCATTTCCTTAATGAAGGCTACATATCTGATACAGATTTCTTTCCCAAGGTTCTGATGGGATTGGTATGTTTAAACACATCTTTGCCCTTGAGATCTTCCCATATCAAGCAAGTTATTGCTAACATTTTCCTTATTAACTGGTAAGCACATCATAAACTATAATCACCAGGCTGTCTTCCCCAACCTGATGTTGATATCCTAAAAGAAACAGCCTGTGGAAGCCCTTAGTTCCATTTTCAAAGTGTCACGTTTCATTATGACTCTCATTACCTCTTGTCTTGTATTGTGTAGAACATGGCTTCCTGGGATACAGCATTATTTAACAGAAAGAGTGGAACAAAATCTTCCACAGAATGTAAAAAACGAATTGCCTGTTAGATTCCTATCATAAGAAGGATCTGGATGCAGGGGACAGGGCTGTGTTTGCCCCAAAGCCCGCCTGCAGACACAGATGAAGGAGCATATGCTTCTAATCCAGAAAGACCCCAATTCACAGGAATCCCAGCTTCAAAAGCAGTCGGTGGGCAGAAGAGGGATTGCCACGGGCAGAACCAGTAAGCCAACCATCTTTTGCCTCAAATCTCATTTCACCTGCTAAGTTTGTCCGGGTCACTTTATCCAAAATGCCCCCACTTGCTCTGAGCCTTGTAGGACTTTGTCCTGCTCTGGGAGGCTTTTGCTTTTCAGGGATTAGTGATTCCTGGATGTGTCTTTGTCTTCTCTGCTTTGGCCTAGAGACCTTCCGGGTGAGACCCTGCCTACAGTGCCTAATCGCAAGCTTTTCAGATCCTGGGCACCCCATGGATGTCTACCGAATAAATCAGTAACACGAATGCCCTCTGCTTCTGAAGACCGAATGAAAAAGCTGAGTGGAGAGCATCTGAAGCCATTGGAACCATTATTTTCTATTGTAGGAAAGGAACAATAAGCACCTCCACTGTACTAGTAGCAAACACAGCTAACAACTCATTTTACCCTTATAACAATGCTCTGAAGGAGGTACTGCTGTTTATTCCCGTTTTATAGGTAAGGAAACTGAAGCATGCTGAAGTTAACCTGTCTAGGGCCGGGAAGGTAATCAGAGGTAGAGGTAGGATTTGAACTCAGCCCTTGCCTCTAAAACTTTATGCCATATTACTGCTCTGTAACAGTCTGTGTATGCCCTCAAATAAAGGGATGTTTTCTAAACAAATCGACAGGCTCTTTTTAAAAAGCTAATTCATAAAACTGAGTATATGTATTCAACAGAAGAAGAAATGAGTTTTTATTTAATAGATATGCCATTAGTTAAGAGCAAAATGAAATTAGAATGTATCTTCATCTTTTTAAAAGATCTTATTTATTTGAGGGAGAGAGTGCACAGGAACGGGAGTGGGGGGAGGGGGGAGGGGCAGGGGGAGAGGAAGAAGCAGGCTCCCCACTGAGCAGGGAGCCCTATACGGGAGACTCCATCCCAGGACCCCGGCTTATGACCTGAGCCAAAGGCAGATGCTTAACCGACTGAGCCACCCAGGCACCCCGTATCTTCATTTTAAACTCCCCTTTAAAACAATAACATTAACCCTGAACAAAAATAAACCTGTTTTGTTCTAAAGAGAGGCACTCTTGTTGGAATTGCTGGTTTTAGAAATTTGGGTCACATTTTGCTTTTGATTATTTAAAGGATTGGGGCAGTCATGTGGACTCCAAATATTCATCTAGTCATTAAAACAAGATGGGGAGTTTTTCTCTATTTGGTCTAGTATATCTGTCTTGTTTTGTTTTGTTTTATAAGTGTAACCTCAAAACTTCAGCAACACGCTTTTGAAAATACCAGTTTATGACATAAAGTTTTGAAATGAATCTTTGAAATTATCTAAATACATATGCAGGAGGTCAAAGACAAGTGGGACAGCTGTTCCATAAAATCTCCACTCTCCAAATACCAAGAAGGAAGAGGTGGGAACATGGTCCAGGATCTAACCTTAACTTTGAACTTCCTGACTTGTGTTAGTTTAAGACATCCCTGTAGCATCATTTAAACATAGTTCTGGTGTATGAATAAACTTCCACTTGGAATTTCCTTTTTGAAGTCTGCTGAGAATATAAATCAAAACCATATGAGATGGGTCTTAATCCAGAATGTAAAATAACATGAGAAATGTCAACCCACAAGTACTCCCTGAAATACATTCACCAGGATGCGCGTTCTGGCAAAATTCTTTCTTTAGAGCAAAAGCCTCCAGAGAACTGAATTTATTATTTTTAACCAACGATTATGACATCTGAATTGATACAAGAAGATGCTTTTTAAAGTTATGGCAGGAGAAATGTTTTTCAGCCATCTAGAATGATTGAAAAGGAAATCAGTTGGCTTGGAAAGAGGTTCAAAAGGCGTTGTCAAGTGGAAATGCACATTATAATTTTATTTAAAGATTGTGTAAAATATATAGTATATTTAGCCTAGATACACGCACATCTTTGTAATAGAAGAAGGAGACCATTTGCCAACAAAATGTTAATACCTAGATGATAGAATTGTGGTGACCTTTCCTTTTTTTTTCTTTTTTTTTTTTCTTTCAGGTGTTTCAAATCTTGGGTTTAGATTTTGCTACTTTTCTGTTAGATTTCATTTAAGAGGGGATTTTTGGTCACTCTAATTTCTATTCAAGTTTGTTCAGAAGGGAAATAACCCTTTTATATCTGAATTCAGTGAACATTTGCACAAGCATTTTAGTCAAGATCATATTATTGGCTACAATTAATAAAAATTGTTATATGCCCAGAGCTAGTCAGGTAATTAAGTTGTTTATATTTTATAAGGTAGAACTACCTTGACCTTCATTTATAAGTGCTTATGTGTTTGCATGGCACATTCTTCTGCCATTTCCTACTGTGTCTTAAACTTAAAATCTGAAGTTTAAGGTTTTGTGACAAAATTATTAAGGCCCAGTGTTCTTTAAAATTAGAAGTTATTTGCTATACATAGTAAACCATTCAAGATTTAAAAACTTTAACTATGTTTTAAACCTTTAAAACTCTTTACAGTTTATATAACTTCTTTTTAAGTCTATTTGATTGCATTCGTGGTATATTTACAGGATGCCTCAATTGAATTTAATATCAGTACACCATGTGGTTGGACAGTCATTAAAATGTCTGAAGAAGAAGGAGAGCTCCAGTATATATGTTGTTTCCCACCCCTTCAGTCTGAATCTTAATCTCTTCCCTCCCAAATCAGGAAAGCTATTTCAATGACCTAACCTGTTTTAAATTGCTTTCTGTAGGAGATACATAACGTCAGTGTCTACTAATGATTCGCAAAATAAAAATCCCAATGCTTAAAGAGCAAACCTCTGAGCTCAGCGCTCACTTTGGCTTTGAAGAACATGGCGGGGGGGGGGGGGGGATGAATCCATAGTTGAAAACCCAATAAAAACATAATTTCTTAAGTCTGGCCCTCATTTTCCGAGACAGGTGATATATGTTTAGAAAATCATTTGCAAAATGAGTGCCATTTCAGACAAGCAGAAAACATTCCAGAAAATTGGCAAGGACACTTTGAAAATTTCTCAGTAAATATTTTATCCCAGTGACTATTTTCTGTTAAATATTTAAAAATATAAAGTACACACACACAGACACTCTCAAGTTTTCTAATATAGTCAGACAATGAAATTACACGTGAGTCGTACACATCTTTTCTTGGGATTAAATGAAGCAAACACTGGTTTCAGTTGATCCAAGTATTGGAATTGCTGAGAAATTAAATGCACAAAGCCTTGAACTGGGAATCAGTGGCTTTGGTGAGTATATAATGCTCTGCCAGCCCTATAAGGAGTGAAAGACTTGAAAAGAATCTGTCGGGTTCTTGGAGTTATTTTATCAGGACAGTTTCCATGTCCCTTCTGATGCTTACACGGTAGAATTTTCCTTGGTATCATGAGAGCTTCTGGTGTCGTTGAAGTTCCCAGAGCTATAAGAGCTAGACTAAGTTGCACTAAGTAAAATAGCAGATAAGCCTTTACAAGTACAGATTTTCAGATAGGTCTGAAAATAGAGAAGGGGTTTGAGTCCCTAAAGACATGCGTATTTTTTAACATTAAAAATAAACAAATAAAATGCTTAAAGCAATATAGGATAAGAGAATACCTGTCCAAAACCAAGAAACCTAGCAGTGGTCGGACTTGTCCAGACCAGTTGCTCCTCCCCAGGCAGGAGCTCATTAGCAAGGCCGCGAATACGCAAGGACCCCTCAGAGACTGCCAGTTTGGCTGACCTGGAGGAAGTTAGAGCATCTGCTCCTGAGAACCAACTCCAGCTCCCAGGGACTCCTCTTCTTCACTTTTCCTAGAGAAGCTGAAGAAGCCAAGACAGAGAGAAAAAGTCATCCCCAGAATCTCATTCCCTTGTCCCAAGAAAGACGACTCAACTTTATTATCTTGGCGGGTCAATATGGCGACACTTTGGCCAAGGCCTGTGGGTGATGAGCTTCTTTCTCATTTTCTGCAGCAACGTTCTGTCCTCCTACCTTACAGTTCAGTTGCTTCACTGCCTCCACCATGAAGGATCTCTTGGGATTTTGTGGCAGGCAGTGGCTCCACAACTTCAAAAAGCTGGGGGTGTCCTATGCTCGCGTCTGCATGCAGGCTCCCTGAGAAAGACCACAGGCGCCTGCTGGGAACAATCTGTACAAAATGAAAGGAGAGAATGAAGAGCTACTCTGTCTCATGGAAAACTTGAGTCAAAACAATCTGGTCAGAAACTATTTGGCTGGCAGAGCATATACTTTCCCTTTCTTTTTCTTTGAGATGGAGCGGGCTGGGATTTTAAATTTTTGTTCTTTTCTTTTATACGTTTAAGAATACGGGCATAAGGAATAGTATTTATATTCCTGAGGACTTTCCTTGTTCAGTTGGAACTGAACTTTTGATTTTCTGCTGTGTGTGTGTGAGAGAGAGAGAAACTGTGGATGTGTGTGTACTCATACGCTCACATATGTGGCTGCATGTGACAGAGGATCATGAAAGGATTGTTTACCTTTTTTTAAAAGGTTTTATTTATTTGAGAGAGAGAGAGAACAGGTGGTGGGGTGGGACAGGAGAGAGAAGCAGATTCCCCGCCGAGCAGGAAGCCCAACATGGGGGCTCGATCCCAGGACTCCAGATTCATGACCTGAGCTGAAGGCAGACACCTAACACACTGAGCCACCCAGGTGCCCCTACATTTTTTTAAATTCATAGAGGCCATGTACCATAGGCAGGGAAGCAGAATTCCAAGCAGAAATGATTACTGAGACTGATTATGTTCATTTCTAGGGCACACTAACAGATGTCCAACAACAGCTTCAAGTTGAAATAAAGGTCCATATTCTTTCTCTCTAGAATGACTATCTAGCCCTGCATTAAATTAGTTTGTGCTAGATTATGTCACTGTAACAAGCTGTCTCCCAAGTTGTAGTGGCATAAAACAATAGAAGTTTATTTCTTGCTGATATTACATGTCCACAACTGGTCTGTTCTGGCTTTGTTCCCTGTGTCATCATTCCAGGACCAAGGCTGAAGGAACAACTTCTGGCTGAGATACATTGGCCTCATGGTACAGGGAAAAGAGTAGGAAAACTGGAAGAACTGTAGATGGTGATGACTCTTGAAGAATTTTACTCGAAACCAGCATATATTGCTTCTGCTCACATTTCATTGGCCAGAGTGGGTCGTATGGCAAAACCAGACATCAGTGGGATGAGAAGTATTTGCTTTCCAGTTGGAGGAGAACTATAGGTTCCATGACAACTGGAAAGAGCAGGGAATCATTGTGAGTGTATAAGGAAATGTGTGTGTGTGCGCGCATATGTACGTGTATGTATGTTTTCATTATAAATTTAATAGTTAAATAAAATAGTAACAGATTAATAATAAATTACATATATATGTATTACATATATATATGATTGCCCCAACAAAGCTGAAAAAGAGTGACTAAAACAACCCTTCAGTGACTAGGAATAGACCTACCACTCAGGTGTTGAATTTGCTTGATCCTCTTTCACTCTGACAGAAATTATTTTTAAGTGACTAGATTTGTACGAATCCAGCTTGCAGAAGATCATTCAAGGCCCGAGAAATAAGGCTAGGGTTAAGAATTAGTGATGGGGTAGTATGTCTCAACATGAATGTGATCCTTGCTTTCAGGAAAATAGTACACGTAAACATGGTCATGATCCCCACCTTAACTGAGTACAACTCACAGATCTATATATCTTCCAGATTTTGTTCTTTCGTTCTCTATTAGCTGACAGCAAGATACTTTGCTATGCATTAAGGAAAAAGTTGCCTTAAAAAAAAGTTCCTTACGTTATGGGGGAGATAAAATGGGTGTTTATCAGTTGGTTCACTGATTTGAATATTCAATAGTCAATAATCTTAAAGTTATTCTAAATAACCTGTATTTTAGTTCTACTAGTAACTTAGAATATAATGGAAAGAAAAGGTTATGCGTATTAGAAAAAAACTATACTTGGTAAACATTTAAGACTTATTCAGGCCTTTTGCACATCACAATAAACTTGTTATAATAATTCCAAGAGTATAAAGAAGAGATATCCTGTCACCATGATGCAGACTGTAAATCAGTCTCTTATGACTACAAAACTTGATGTTTCATCCCGCACCTGTGATTGGGGTTATAATGCGCTCTTGGAGAAGGAAGGCTGTAGTGTCTAGTTCTATATAATGTTAATTATTGCATCATTCATGTCTATCTGTAGTTGGGATGGATGCTCTGGCATTGGTTTTAACAAAATTAGCCTATTGTATGGCCAACTAAATACACCTTCAATAAATAGAGACTTCACTTGAGAAATTCCATCTGAAGACAAAAGAGTCATTGGTCTAAAGTAGTACACTAATAATGAAGCTAACTCAGCCATATAAATTATCCTAAGCCAACAACCATGAGTGTGTTGAAATGTTAATACCTTTGATATACTTTAATAGTGTTAATTGTATCCACTGCAGACATCTTGTGGTGGTTGAGTCACCCATAATCTTTCAGAAACAGGGTACCCACCAGTTAGCCAGTTTAAATGAAAAAACAAAGCACCTACTCTTCTAAATCACATGGAGACCCATGATGTCTTTTTTCCCCTCTTCTCTTGAGTATTTTAATGAACATTTAAGAAAGAAGACCTACTTAAATTGGAGCCAGTATGACCATTGAAATTTTAGGAGATTTGCAAGAACAACATAAATACATATGCCTCTATATAATGATTTCATAAACTTTTCACAGTAGACCAGGTTCCTTCTGGCCAGCTAACTTTCTGATAATAATAAAATTTAATTGGGCCCTAATTTGAATTTTTAGTCATTTAAAAAGAATAGTATTCATTTGAATTAGCTACGGAAAAAGTATTTGCTGTGCCGAGAATAATGGAAACCAAAAAATGTACTTAAAATGCTTAGCTGGGAGAACACGCCGTTCCCAAGCACTCAAGAAACACCAGTTTAAAAATTCAATGAGATTGTAACATGAGAGGAGGCCTGCCAACCTGGGCAGCAAATTTGCTGTGCTCAAAATATCCCCTTACTTGACTGGAGCCTTCCAGAACCTTATCCACCTGACTTTCCAAACATCACTACATGATATTTCTTTAAAGAAACAGCTTGTAAATCTCTTAACTCACAAAGACTTCCAGCCTTTTCCACAATCAGCCTGTGTTGGTGAAGTCCTATTGAACTGTTTTCTCTCGGCTACCTTGATTTTATAACCTCCCAGCTGTGATTAACAACTGGCAGTGTTCAAAAACCATGTATTTAAAAAATAAGCATCCTTCTCAAAACAAAGTAAATTTCCCAGTTTTACCAACAATATCATTATATGGGGAAATATTCACAAAGTATTCTTATGTGAAGAAGGTAGTCAACGAAAGATATCACAACAATTACCATTTTGATAAGTAACGCGTATTATGTGTCGGTAATGGGAAAGAGTTGACTTGTTTCTTTCATTGTGGTTTTGTGTTTTTTTAATAAGTTTTCAATACTGAGCATGTATGATTAAGAAATAATATAATACTCTTGAAAACCAGTGTACAGGCTGTAGTGAATTTCTACAATGACTTTGTTCCCATGCCCATTGATGTGTAGTTCCTGAGGCACCCAGGGAGACAGCCTCCCTCTACACATCTGCCTCTCAACAGAGACCACATCATGTTCTAAGCATGTGGGAAAGGCAACTGAGGCAAAATGAGTGACTTTCCCTCAAGTAGAATCACAGTTTTGTGGCAGAAGGGCATGCCTAGCACCAAACCATCTTCTGGATTTACTGAGTGAAAAGGTTGGCTTGGTTTTTGTGCAGAAACTGAACAGCTGGCTATCTCCCCCTGCAACTAGTTGATTCAGCCTCCAAACAACTGTTGACCTAAGATCCCAAGGCTCCTTGGTCTCCCTGAACTAAGGGGGACCAGGTGTTCTTGAGGAGTAGGTCATGGCCATTTGGGTGGTAGTGACAGGGTCAAGGAATGTGGTTAGGGTGACCAGGAGTGTCAACCCCATCTAACCTATATAGCAGAGGCTTTGAACATAAAGAGGTTTTATTATCTGAAGAAGTGGGCGAGGATGTTGGGCAGGCAAAAATAGGCACCCACTACAGAGTTTAAGAGAAATGATTTCTACATGTAATAATTACAAAATTTCTAATGAAATCCTTTCATGGTAGGGAACCAAATGGATTGAATTTGCTCAGGTAATGTAATGTGGTAACCACAGTAGAGATCGGCAGACCAGTCTGTCCAAGGGCATTCTCCTATTCTGCGCCACATTTAATTGACTACAGCAACCTGGTGCTTTGCCTTGTGGCCCTGGAGCTACCATGGGGGGCAGGTATGGGTTGCAAATAGAGAACAAATAGAACTATGGAAATGTGATTTGAATGGCCCTTAAAACTTTCACAGAATATTGTGCTAGCCAGCAAGAGCACAGTGAAAAAGAGATTTTCACACTCTCCTCAAATGTCATTTAGATGGATCTTGGTGAAATGATGACACCGGCAATAATGATTCCTTTTTAATTCTGTAAGCATTTTGGCCACTTCAAGTGTAATATGCTGTGGGGAAAACAGTAGCATTTGGCTGATGGGTGTTAGTCGGGTCTGTGGGGACTCACTCAGTAGAAATTGTAAGGCTCTTTTTTTCCCCTCCAACTCAATGTGATGGAATAAGTCAAATTTGATACCAGTTAGGTATGTGTGATTATTTTGTTTGATTGCCTTGTTAGTAGGTGGTAAACAAGAGTTCATTTTGCCCTTAGATTGAGGTATCAAGGTGCTGGGCCTACAGCTAGAGCACGGGGGATATTTAAGAGACTTTCAGAAATAGAATAGCAGGTTGGGTGTGAAAGAGTGATGGCGAGGAACCATCCACCACAGCTGGGATGTGGTTTCTTCTCATTTATTATTTACTAATTGCAGTGTTTGTTGTATTTGACTCCGAGACTTAAAAGCTAAATGCCTACCCATTCTAAAAATCGGCCTATTTGAGGATTTGACTTAGCCGAATTCTGATTAAGATTTAATTACTCATGTTTATGTGTGCATAGAATTTCAGTTCATTATCTTTATGTGTCTTGTGAAAAAATAAAGTTATCTAGAAGAACTTTTTTTAAAGATTTTATTTATTTATTTGAGAGAGAGAGAGAGCTCAGGTGTGCACAAAGCAGGGAAGGCACAGAGAGAGAGAGAATTTCAAGCGGACTTAGTGTCAAGTGCGGAGCCTCTCCCTCTGCTACTTCCCCTGTTTGAACTTGCTCTCTTTCTCTCTCTCTCTCTCTCAAATAAATAAATAAATCTTAAAAAAAAAAAAAAAAAAAGACTTGCTGGCTCATAATTAAGTTTAGAGAATGCCCAGAAATTAGATATTTCCTCCTTACTAACCACTACGTTATATTGAAAGAGAAAGCAAATCTGAAGCTTGAAAATTTAGAAGGCAACAGTCTATTTATGACTCAATAGCAACTCACCACATTTTCCAAATGTTAGGTCAGCACGTGCATTTCCTACTTCCCCTGAAATACGTGTGTGATTTTCAAAGCGAAAGCCTTCGTATAAGGACTCTCAAAGGAGTACTGAATAGGGCTCTCAGGCTGTACAGTAATTGCCCTTCGTACCTTCAAAGGGAAGGCCCACATTAGCCAATACAGTACAGTCCATTTTGAACTGCACTTGTGGATCTCAGAGACTCTCCCCTCCTAAAAGGCTTTCCAGAGCTTTTATCTCCAGCTTGGTGCTTGCGTATTTCTGAATGTTGCCTACATGGCAGGAATGAGTACATATTAGGGCTGTGCTGGTACCAGTTATGTAAAAAAACCCTCATGCCAAGCAAAAAACTCAAGATTTAGAAATTGTCAGTCACTGGAATGACAGTGGACTGGGAGATGCCAGAAGTAGCAGACACTCTGGGATAGGGACCACCACAAGCTCTGCTTCCCTGAATTCAATGACAAATCTCAGTCCATGTCCAGCCGAATTAGTGGGACGGGGAAAGTGTTTGCTTTTCCCATTGGGGCCTGTGCAAGATTTGGCCTTTGGTGTGTTTCCCTAACATACAGCAGATAGCTCTGTCATATTAAATAAACGTTATGCTGCACATTGTTTTCCTGAATTCAATGCACAGACGTTGTGCTTTTAGTGTAGGTACACAGGCTCAGGCCTGCAGCCCATGTTAGTGTGGATCGTTACTTTGCTGTTGCCCCAAGAACACCCTGTACTCTCCGGCTTTTGCTATGGGGAGAAACGAACATCTGAGTAAATGGAAGCACAGTGATCTGAGCAAGTTCCATACTAACAGCAGAAACTGTTAGAGGGAACTGCATGGAAAGCCGTTATAATAGGCTGTATAATTTTGTTTGGAGAAACTGGACTTTTGACAGATGAACTTCTTTTCCCTTGCATTTGTATTTATCTAAGAGAGTTGTGGTTGGGAAATAATCCAGGATTCACAAGGTCAAAAAGTGACCTGGTTCACATACTGTAGACTCCTCCCATCTCACTCCACAAGCTTCTCCAGACAGGTGGTCTCATGTGTTGTTGGTACGTCCACCCCGAAATGGTCACCCAAAGGACATACCGACCTTTTGGCTTCGGCCCTCAGAGATTCTAGCAGCCTCGTCAAACTCGCCTCAGCTCCCAGATAACCAGCTTTGCTTTTCCATGCTGTACTCTGCAGCTTGAAACCATTCTAATGCGCTTGATGAATGAAGATCTTGTTAGAAGGCATTGGGAATTAAATCCATTAGAAAAATTAAAGAAATAACAATACTTTGGATTTTTGTAATACCTTTCTTCATGAGAAAATACATTTTCATAGACCATCCAGTTGTATTCTTTCTTTCATTATCCCAAGAGTAAAAGGATAAAAGAATGTTGGATAAGTATTCTTAGCCTTATCTTTTTTTTTTAATTTAAATTTTATTATTATTATTTTTTAAACATATAATATATTTTTATCCCCAGGGGTACAGGTCTGTGAATCGCCAGGTTTACACATTTCACAGCACTCACCATAGCACATACCCTCCCCAATGTCCATAACCCCACCCCCCCTCTCCCGACCCCCCTCCCCCCATCAACCCTCAGTTTGTTTTGTGAGATTAAGAGTCACTTATGGTTTGTCTCCCTCCCAATCCCATCTTGTTTCATTTACTCTTCTTCTTAGCCTTATCTTTAAAAGCTAAAAAAAAAAAAATTGGTTTAAAAAAAAAAAAAAAAGGATCACAAGGAAGTATTTCCCCTTCTCCATAGCCCCCTGCTTCCCTGGTGTATAAATAAGACATTTTTCCCTGCCTGAAACTCAGGCTTTGTGTTCTGTAATCTGTGGTTTTGTTATTATCCAAATACTTGTGGATCAACGTTGAAGATAAGCTTAATAGATAGCTAAGTACCTTTGTGCTACCTGCTCATTTTACCCCCATTTCTGGTAGGCCTACTTATGCAGCCTTACCTGAGAACAGTTTTGTTTTGTAATAACTTGTATAATGCTCACCGGTTTTTCCTTGATTAAGGTAGAGTGCTAGTGTGTGGCCATTGGACTCACACATTTCCCTTTCTTTTATTTTTCAGAAATTGAGGCGAAGGAAGCATGCGACTGGCTCCGTGCTGCTGGGTTCCCACAATACGCACAGCTGTATGAGGGTAGGTTGGCCTCCCCTTTACTCTTCATAAAGAGAATTAATTGAAAATGAACCGCACATATCCTGTGGTGTATTTGGACTTCCAAGTCTCCTCTCAACAATGTTTCTTTGCTGTCTCTTTCCCTCAGCCTTTGCCATCCCAGGGCTTACACTGATGCCATTTAGACACGAGCATTGCTGCCCGGGCCTGCCTGCCTTTCTGCTCGACACCGCTTCTCATTTCTTTACTTTCTGCTTCTCCTCTCTTCACCGCCAATCCCAACTCTGCCTTCCCCTTCCAGCCTTCCACCATCAGCAGCTTTCATGATTGTTATTATTATGGAAGTGGAATAGACACACAGTGTTCCATTGGTTTCAGGTGTTCACCATAGTGATTCGACAATTCTGTACATTGCAGGTGCCCACCACAATAAGTGTAGTCGCCATCATCACCATGCGACGTTATTACCGTATTATTCACTGTATTGCCCATGCTGTACTGTGCTGTACCAAATCATAATCAGTTCTGACCCCTTGGGTAGTCAAGTCCATAGTCAATCAGGATCTCAACAGTCAGCAGACGGCACACTCGGGATAATCCGAGGAGAATTTATTTCTAAAAATGTTTATTACCAAGTTGTGGGCAGAGGGAGAGGGTGCCAGAGCCCAGAACGAGAGAGGCTCCTTCGAGCAGAGGACACAGCTGGCGGTGGGTGAGAATCAGTAGGGTAAAAACCCTGACCTCACCCTCCTTCCTCCTTCGGTCTCCACCAGGGCTTCCCATTGGCCAAAAATGAAAGGAAGCCAAAGGACATGGATCCGCTTGAATGCCGTCCACACAGGTGATCCTCAGGCACAAGGCAGGGTATAGACTAGAGATCTGTAGGACTAAAATAGGATATCTAGCACATGCAGGAGCATCGAGTTCTCTTCCTGATGGCCTAAAATGTATGTAGGATAGAAAGAATCAACAAAATTCACCTGAAACTCACTCACTCACCTGGAAGTTCAGTTTTATATTTTAGAAAACAAAATGGAACAGTTGTTCTACTTCTCTAACTTGAATTCCCTATGGATAGCATATCTAAGAATATGCTTTGAAGTTGAGAGTCTCTGATACAAGTTTTTATAAACTTTAGCCTTGTAGGCAAGGAGGAGGGTTTTGTAATTTTGATCTAATCAGCTCTACTTCCATTCCCCACCATGTTTCCTGATTATGAGGGAGAGGCCTGAAGAGGTTACATGATTTCGCCTACATTAAAAGGTGGAGGAATTGGAATTAAAATCAGTCTCTTAAGCTGTGACACAGTGGCTTTTCCCTATAATGTGAAATTCTCTTTGTAAACTCACAATATTATAAGCTCACAATTTAAACTGAACTGTCTACAAATGGCTAAGAAGTAAAGTAAATGTCTTCTCTTCACATAGTATCAATTGTTGGAATATTTTGCTGATACTCAAAGTGACTCAAGATTTTGCTATAAAAGAAAACATTTGAGGCCATTGAACTTTGATTATTTTTAGAAATTTCCTTCTTAAGGAAAAAAAAATCTGCTGTAAGTAAAAGGTACCAGTCAAATTGTGTTTAAGCCATAGGCATTGAATAAGCATCATAAGAAAGAACAAATAGTATAGAGCATACGATGTGCCAGGTTCTTTTGAAAGCACTTTACCTATGCTATTCCTTTAATATTCTTAATATGGCAGGGTAAATATTATAGTTCTCATCATCTCCATTTTATAGATGAGGAAACACAGGCCCAAAAGAGGTTAGGTGATTTGTTCCCAGTTCTACAGCTAGAGATTAGCAATGCCAAGACTCAAAGCCAAGGCAGCTGGGCTTTAGTGTCTCTGTTTTTCATTATTACGCACACTCCCTCTCTAGCAGAACAAGACAGTCTTCATTCTGGCACCACCTGGAATGCACTCACATTACTTTTACCACCAGAAGGGATTGTTTCTGTTCCCAATTCACATTAAGGTTTACGTACCTTTAGATTTATTATGACTCGCACCGTGGGGGGAATGCAAAATATAAAGCGAGAAAGAGAAAGAGTGGCAGGATGATGACAATGAATTGACATTGTCAGTTAGATTTGACTATGCCCTCTATTAGAACGATCTCCAAATTTTTCCCTCTGTGAATAAGGTACATAAAATGAACACTGCATCTTGAGGATTGCCCTTGACCTCCGAAGTTGGCATGAATAGTCCGTGGGAGAAAAGTTATGATGTTGGAATCTGTTCTCTTTGGATAGAATCAGTTGTTTGAATATTCTGCTGATAGTCTAAAGTGACTCAAGATTTTGCTACAAAAGGACACATTTGAGGCCATTGAGCTTTGGGTATTTTGGGAAATTTCCTTTCTGAAGAAAACAAAATCTGCCAAACTAAGTATTTCATGAACTGATCAAGGTAAAAGTCAGTGAGGTTAGGTGGGTGGTGAGAGTATAAAAAACTCTTCATATGGGCAGATGTCTGCAATTATGATTAACTACAACAATACAGGCACATAGTATTCAATCCTGTCCAAGGGCAAGCACTGGGTTATTCTCATATTTCACACTTCTTTTGTGTCCTTAAAAGCATTTATTTGATAAAAATAAAACTGCCTACTATCTTAAACATTACCAACACACCCATCAATGGGGGAGTAACTGCCAAGGTCGGTCACGTGTACTGAAATGTGGTGGTCAAAAGATACTGGTGTCCATTCAGATAAAAGCAAGATGCAAAATCTTCTCTGTTTCTCTGTTTTTCAGATTCTCAATTTCCCATCAACATTGTGGCTGTCAAGAATGACCATGATTTTCTTGAAAAGGACCTTGTAGAACCTCTTTATAGGTAAATTGTGTGATTTTGTTACTTTCAATTGTACAGTCTCTAATAGGTATCACTGTATTGAAGGGCAAGTTCAACAGCTCCATAAGTGTTTATTGAGTGCCTACTATGTGCCAGGCCTATCCAGATTTTAAGTATGCCACAGGGAGCATGATTATACCCTGATTTTATGGAGCTTAAATCCTAGTCAGAGTCTTCAGAAAGTAGATTGAGGAAAAAGAAAGAGAGAGTCAGTGAGAAAAAAAGAGAAGGAGGGGGAAAAGTTATCTCAGAGAGTGTTCATGCTATGAACAAACTAGATTAAGATGAAGCCATAGACCGTGGTGACTGGAGTCAAGGGTAGGTTAGTGGAAGTAGGCAGCAGGGGAGGCCACAGCATGAGTGGCCAGAGAAGGCCCTGAAAAACTCCATGAGTATGTCAAACTTGGTTGTATTTTTTGCAAAGGCAAGTGATTGTATCAGCAAGCTAGAATATGTAAGCTCAAGTAACTATATCAGCAACTTGGAGTATTAAGCCTTTGCTATGTGATAGATGCTCGACAGAAACAAAGATGTATATGAGTTCTTCTCTCTCCCAAAAGAATTTATAATATGGTTGAAGAAATCTAGTTGAAGAAGTAAAGCATGAATACATGAACGAATAAGTAATAATTATAATTTGAGTGATAGGAAAAGATGCCAGTGTAACCAATATCCAGGAACAATTAAATGCTCCATGAGAGGCTGTACGTGTCTGTAGGAATTTGAAGCTTCCTAACTAAAGCCCTGGAGAGAGGTCAGGGCTGGAGATAAATATTATTTCCAGGAGATGAGTCATTTTTCCACAGCCACACAGCTAGCTATGGGCTGAAATGACCTTAAACAGAGTACTTCAGAGCACCTAGCTAGCTTAGTCAGTGGAGCATGCACCCTTGACCTCAAGGTTGTGAGTTTGAACCCCACATTGGGTGTAGAGATTCCTTAAAAATTAAAAAAAATATTTTAAAAAATGTAGTACTTAAAATTTGCAATCCAGTGTTCTTTCTAGCACATTCTGTGTTGACATCGAAGATGGCAGTTTAGTCGGAAAGTAATGATGAGCAAAACTTTTGTCAAGAAAGGAGAGACCAGTGTATGTTAGGATAGTGTGCAAATAATCTTAGCCTTCCTGAATCTTCAGACACGCATATTTTTGCATTCACTGTATGGTTCCTATATGGAGAGAAGGTAGATTTGCATTAAGAAGTGATATTTGAATATTTAAGGAACACAGTACTGTGGGTTTGCTTAACTGGGTAGAAGAGCAGAGCACTCTTAAAATCACAAATTATAGGAACGGGCTATTTGGGCTAGAAAACAAATAAGCGCAAAATGCCATTTGCAAGCATTTATGAGACGAATGGATAGTTTGATTGTGACTCTTTAAAGGTAATGAATTGGAAAAGCAGTGTTTTCAGGATGTCTGGGATACACCCCAAGCAGGAGCATCTCCCTCCTCATAAGATTTCACTCAACCCAGAACTGTTCCAATAGCACCTCCTTCTGAGTTTTCCTTCTTAGTTTTAACCAAGGGTAATTTTATAGCTGACTTTAAAAAAATAATAAGGAACTTTTATATTTTAATTATGTTATATTGCATTATCATTTTCCACATTGAATGTTTTAAATTTATGTATTCTGTTTTTGTTTAGAAAATGTTTTTAAAGATTTTTATCCTAGCTATTTTAGAGGTAGAAAGCATTCATACACATCAGTGGGGGAAGGGGCAGAGAGAGAGAACGAGAGAGAATCTCAAGCAGACTTCATGCTGAGCGTGGAGCCCAATGTGGGCTTTATTCCAGGACCCTGAGATCATGAGCTGAGCCAAAACCAAGAGTCGGCCACTTAACCAACTGAGCCACCTAAGCACCCAAAATTTATGTTTTCTTTAAATCAAAACATAATATATACATATATGTTTACATATATGTATATATGGATACATACATACAAAGTAGAATTCACTATTTTGAGTGAACAGTTTTCAAGCATGTAACTGCCACCACAACCAATATGAAGAACAGCTCCATCACCCCCCAAAATTCCCTGGTTCCCCTCTGGCATCAACCTCTAACCCTACTCCCAAGCCTGATTTGGCTTTTGTACCTATAATTTTGCCTTTTCCAGAATACCATATAAATAAAGTCAAACAATATGTAGCCTTATTTTTTTTAAGATTTTATTTATTTATTTGGCAGAGAGAGATCACAAGTAGGCAAAGAGGCAAGCAGAGAGAGCCGGGGAAGCAGACTCCCTGCTGAGCAGAGAGCCCGATGCGGGGCTCGATCCCAGGACCCTGAGACCATAACCTGAGCTGAAGGCAGAGGCTTAACCCACTGAGCCACCCAGGCACCCCAATATGTAGCCTTTTGAGCCTGGCTTCTTTTACTGAGTGTAGTACACTTAAGGTTCCTCCATGTCATTGCTGTGTCAGTTAGTACCAGAACTGAGTAGTGTTACATTATATGGCTGTACTACAGTCTGTCCGTTCACCAGCTGAAAGATGTTTGAGTTGTCATCAGTTTTGGTGGTTATAAAGCAACTATAAACATTCATATTCAAGGTTTTGTGTGAACAAAAGTCTTCATTTTTTTGGGAAAATCCTAGGAAGGGGATCATGGGGTCCATTTAATAACTGTATTTTAACTTTATAAGAAACCACCAGACATTTCAAAAGTGATCCTATCGTTTTGCATTTTCACCAGCAATGTATGAGAGAGTTCCGGTTGCTCCACATCTTTGTCAGCCCTTGGTGCTGTCAGTTTTTTTGTTTTTTTTTTTTGTTTTTTTTTTAATTGACGTATAGTGGACACACAATGTTACATTAGTTTCAGGTGTACATCGCTGTGACTCAACAAGTCTATACATTGTGCTATGCTCTCAGAAGTGGAACTCCCATCTGTCACCATACGACACTATTACAATACCATTGATTATATTTCCTAGGCTGTACCTTTGATCCCCATGACATATATTGTTTGTTTTGTTTTTAGTCATTCTAGAATCTAGAGTTATCTCATTATGAGTTTAGTTTTCATTTCCCTAATGAGTAATGATGTTGAATGCCCTGTTCATGTGCTTATTTGCCATACCTGTATTTTCTTCAAGTCTTTTGCCCATTTTAAAAATTTGATTGTTTTTTTTCGTACTGAGTTTTGAGAGTTCCTTATATGCTCTAAACATAAATAATTTGTCAGATATGGGTCTTGTAAATGTTTTCTGCCAGGCTGTAGCTTGTCTTTAAGATCTCTCTCTCTTTTTTTAAAGATTTTATCTATTCATTTGAGAGAGAGGGAGAGAGCACAAGTAGGGGGAGGGTCAGAGGGAGAAGGAGAAGCAGGCTCCCCACTGAGTAGGGAGCAGGATGCAGGGCTAGATCCCAGAACCCTGGGATCATGACCTGAGACAAAGGCAGACAAGATTCATTTTTCATACATCAGTGTCCCACTGGTTTGGCACTGTGTTGAAAAGGTTAACTTTCTTCAGTGAATTGCCTTTGTACCTGTATTGTAAATCAGTTGACAATGGTGTAAGTCTATTTCTGGACTGTCTATTCTATTCCATTTATCTGTATGCCTAATTAGTCTTTCATCAATATGACACAGGATTACTTAGCTTTTTGTATGTCTTGGAATCCAGTACTGTATGTCCTCCAACTTTGTTCTTTTGTTCTGAAATTGTTTTGCCTATTCTAGTTCCTCTGCCTTTTCATATAAATTTTAGAAACAACTTGTTGGTATCTATTTTAAAAAATCCTCTGGAGTATTGATTTGGATTATGTTGAATCCATAGATCAGTCTGGGGAGAACTGATGGCTTAATGGTACTAAATCTTGTGATTCATAAATACAGTGTATGTTTCTTTTTATTTAGGTCTCCTTTGATTTTTTTTTTTCAAAACCTGACTTGTAGTTTTCAGCATATGATTACTACACATCCTCAAAAGTATTTAAGAATTTCATGTTTTGTGGTGCTATTGCAAATAATACATATTTTTTTTATCATTTCAATTTCCAGTTGCTCATTAATAGTATGTAAATTTTTAAAAAGATTTTATTTATTTATTTGACAGGGAGAGACACATCAAGAGAGGGAACACAAGTGGGGTGGGGAGGGAGTCAGAGAAGGAGAGGCAGGCTTCCCTTTGAGCAGGGAGTCCAATGTGAGGCTTGATCCCAGGACCCTGGGATCATGATCTGAGCCGAAGGCAGATGCTTAATGACTGAACCACCCAGGTCCCCTGTAAATTTTTTTATATATTTTTCTTGTATCCTACAGTCTTTCTAAATTCACTCATTAGTTCCTAGTAGCTTCATCATAGATTTTTAAATTTCATTTCTAAATATAAACAAAGGATTACACTGTAAACCAAGAATAAAAATTACAGCACATATTTTCAAGTCAGGATTGCAGAGGCAAACACTGTCTCTGACTATGTAGTTATGTTCACTGACAAGCTTTGAATCTCATACATGTGGGTAGTAAATCCTTATCTGTTCACTGCTGTTTGTGATCTGAGATTCCTTGACTAAATTCTAGACTTTTCCATCAGAGTCTACTCTTTTTTTTTTTTAAGATTTTTATATATTTATTTAAGAGAGAGAAAGAGGGAGAGGGAGAGGGCATGAGCAGTGGGCAAGGGCAGATGGAAAGGGACAAGCAGATTCCCTCCTGAGTAGGGAGCCTGACTTGGGGCTCAATCGCGGGACTCTGGGATCATAACCTGAGGCCAAAGCAGATATTTAACCAACTGAGCCACCCAGGCACCGCCCACAAGGTCTGCTCTTTAAAAAAAAAATGCCCTTCAGACATGTTTTAGAGATGACCCAGTACAATGAATGTGAAATCATTTAAAGATACAAAGTTCTGAATAATACTATTATTGTCAGCCAAAAAAATCTGGAAGCCTTCTTTTGCAGAGCCCGTGCCCCTTCTCTGATACAGCCCACGGCAGGATCATACAGACATACCCTGAGAGGTATGGCTGTGTAAACATGTATAAGTGTGGCAATGCCAGACACCACAGAGTTCTTCACAGGGGCCCAGCTTGCGTAAAAATGGTGAGAGTGGCAGGAGGTTGTTATAATTGGAATAATTCTTATGATCACTGTGTCTCCAAAAATATCATTAGGTAAGAAAAGCATTTGGCTGGAAGTGTGCGAGCGGAGATTCTTGGGATGTAGGAGGGGTGGGTGAAACAGAGGCCAAAGGAGTAGTGACGGCAGGATGGGTCGAAGGAAGCAGGCACACGGAGGCAGAGAAGGGGGTGGCTGCTAAGGGGACATGTATGCAGTTTCTTTCCCCCTCATTACAAGTTCCACCAGGACACTGAGGTCCCATGTAGCAAATAGTGGAAAGCAAGCAGAAGGAAGACCTCCAGCCTGAGGGGAATGACCACACTGATAAAATCTTGAGATCGGAGGAGTGGTTAATGAGACACTCGCCCACTCACATGGTGTGTAATGACGGATGCCTGGAGAGCAGTAAGGGGTTGTGATTTTATTCCTTTTCTCATGGGTACATTGCAGACACAGTGATAGAGTTGGTCTCCTGTTTTATTTGGAAGCTTTGTGGGCTCCACATTTCTCATGCATGTTTGAAGTGCCGAGCTAATGCAAAATCATAAAGGGAACCATAGCCCAGAGGCACGTAACTTCTGCCAGGTAGACAAATGAAGACAAGAGGGCTGAACGTCTCCTGCAAATGTTACCCACGACAAGAATTTTACTCACCTTTGGTTTTCTGGAAGCATCTCACCTGCGTGGATAGACAGTTAGTGTCCTAGGTCCTAATTGCACGTAGTAAGTTGTGGAGCAGTGTTAACTTTTTTTGTTTTTTTAAGATTATTTATTTATTTGACAGACAGAGATCACAAGTAGGCAGAGAGGCAGGCAGAGAGAGAGAGGGGGAAGCAGGCTCCCTGCCGAGCAGAGAGCCCGATGTGGGGCTCGATCCCAGGACCTTGGGATCATGACCTGAGCCAAAGGCAGAGGATTTAACCCACTGAACCACCCAGGAGTCCCCAGCGTTAACTTTTTGATTGGCTGGAAAAATATAGCATACTCAGAATGTTGATGACAAAGAAGACCCATGCCTGGCCTGTAGTATGTAGAGGTGCACCCCCTTGCTTTTAGGTCTCGAACACTAGACAGGTTTGCTGTTTTCCCTAAAGGTGTGAACTTCCAGGCTGGAAACTATGTCTCACCATAGCTTCTGTGACTCTGATAGCACCAGCACATAGTAGGTGCTCTGCAAACATTTGTGACTACAAGTCAGAGTAGTGCAGTTGCTTATTTTAGCAACCTCACTTATAATTTTGTTTTGATGTCCTTTGATTGAATTCTTAATTAAAAATATTTTCCCCTGTGAGTAATGAAAAGCAAATTGCAAATCTAAGTACCTAGATGAGCTAATTGAAACTGTTAACTGTATCAGAATGTAGGAATAGCCAAGGTGTCAAAATAGCTTGCAAAGTTTGTCACCTTTCAAACAAATTGCAGCAAGTCACAGCCCCTCGATGGAATTTTTTAAGGGTAAGTAATATGTTCGATTTGCATTTTGATTTGCAATATTCACTCAGACTGATAGTATAGGGCTCTGATGTTCAAGGTGATCTATGAATTTCCAATTTAATATTAGGCCAATAAACTGTCCATGTAACTTACATCGTTAGTAAGTACTAGTTAATTGTATTGTGTGTGAAACTAGGGCATTACCTTGTTCAGCACTGTTTCAAGGAGATGTGGAATTGATTTGGATTCTGGAGTGCATCTATCATTGCCCTTTGTATTTAAAAGGATAATTAATGACCATGGTTTTCATGTGGGGCAGGGGGGTTTGTGGAGAAGAGTGCTGACAAAAATGATGTTTATGATTTGCCTCAGCACACAAATGCATATCTTTGAGTATGTTAAATAACATTAATAATATTGAATAATGGTAGTCTTTATTAATATTGATATATATTTTAGATATTTCCTCTTTTAGAGTATTTATCACAGAATATGGACAGTATTATATATTTTGTTATGTCATATAATGACATGACAATTAACTGGACAGAAACCTTGGACACATCATTGAGGGAAATGTATAGGGGGTTATGTAATAATCATGTTCACTTTCAACTTTAAAATTCTGAGCTATTAAAAAAACATATATAGATCCTAGCAAGTAGTGATTTTATTTTTTTGAACACAAAGTACTCATTACCTACCGAGCTCCACTCTAAACATTCCACAAATACTTAGTTGTTTACTTCTTATAACAACCCTATAAAGTAAGCTCTAACTAATGTGATTCCCATTTTACAGATAATGAAACTGAGGCACAGAGGTATAAAATAATTGGCCCACTTACAGCTACTGAATGGCACTGCTAGGATTCAAAGCAGACAGGCTGCTTCTGGAGCTTCCAAAGAAAGCTTAGGTCTTCTTGTGAAATGCAATTTACAGTGCTTTCCATTTCTTCCTTTGAGGGTGAGTTTTCCAAAGATGTCTAGGTTGCCCTGCGAGTTCCTGAGTTTGACTTATAAATCCCAAGAATAGAAACTATGGTTGCATATCCACCTTATTCTTCATGGAACTCCATATTTAAAAATACTAATAATTAAAGTAAGAGTTGAAAGCACATGGTTCTTTTGTGAAGCTATTAGATCTGATTTACTGCCAGAAGAGTAGCAGCCCCTTCTCGTTCACACCTTCAGTCAGCTTGGTTCATCCAGGCTGTCTCTTTAGGCGTCTCTGCTGCAGAGAACAATGAGCCAGAATCCTCACCCTGAGGTCTCAGTCTAATGTGGGTGGTGGCCTCAACCTGGAAGGGGAGGAACATTTTGTTCTCCTCTCAACATCCAGAGACATATTTTTCTCATCACAGCTGAGCCATGCTACCAGCATCTAGTGGCTGGAGGTCCGGGATGTCGCCAAACCTAATGTGCTGGGCATCCCCACAACCAGGAATTGTTTGGCCTCAAATGCCAATCATGCCAGGGTTGAGAGATGAAATGATGATTTACTTGGAAGAATGATATCACTAGAAGTACAGATGCAGGGGAAGGGGTTTCAGAGAGGGCTTCTTGGAAAAATGACCCTAACAGACCAGTAGGGATTATCCAGACAAGAACACATAAAATTTTGATGTGCCTCTTTTGAACTTTTAGCTTTTGGGTTTTTGTAACTAAGTTAATGTGCAGGAAAGACATCTTTATCCCTACCCCCACCTCCACTATGAACCTTACCACAATGTAGCCTATATGGTATAGGGCAGCTTTGGGGTACAGGTACAGACATGGCAGGGTAAGAGTTAGGGGCTTTCTCAAACACACACACACACACACACAGGAAAAACATTGGTCTTTGTATTTTAAAATGGCCTGTTATGTAACCTTTTCCAACCAGCTACTCAAAATGACTTCTATGTGTATAAACTTTGAGGAAGAATACACAAGAAACTACAAAATAGAACAGCAAATTGAGGGTTTATGTTTTTAATTACATATATATTAGATCTATACTAGATATTTTGTATTGCATTAATAAAAACATTAGCAACTTTTTTTTTTAAAGATTTTATTTATTTATTTGACAGAGAGAGAGATCACAAGTAGACAGAGAGGCAGGCAGAGAGAGAGAGAGAGAGGGAAGCAGGCTCCCTGCTGAGCAGAGAGCCCGATGCGGGACTCGATCCCAGGACCCTGAGATCATGACCCGAGCCGAAGGCAGCAGCTTAACCCACTGAGCCACCCAGGCGCCCCCATTAGCAACGTTTTTAAAAATGCCTTCCTTTGCCAGATAAATAATAGATAACAATGGCTAACATTTAGTGAGTACTTACCATTGCTTCGTAGCACACTAAGCTCTTTACATTGGTGTCATTTCATCTTCTCAAGGTCCTATAAATAAGAGGTGTTGTTAGTATTGCTGTAATTCAGACGTAAGGGTGACCAGACTCCTCATGGTCTTAGCAGCTGGGGGTGGTGAGGCCCCTTTCTGAGGCAAGGGCAGCTGTGGAGTTTGGCCTGGGTCTGAGCAGGGGAAGGTGTGATGGGCTGAGGTGCCTGGGGGACTGGGACCCGGAGAGATGTCCAGTGTGCGACAGGTGTGCAGGTTGCCAGAGACCTTAGCTGGAGACAGAAATGCAGAGTCATCCACACATACGGGTACAAAGGTCCTGAGAATGTGTGAGGTCACTCAGGGACAGTATGAGAACGGAAGAGGACCACGACTGAATGGTAGCGGCCCATATCCAGGAAGCAGGCAGGGAAGGAACCCAGAGAGAACGTTAGAGCCCAAAGGGAGTGCTCTAGCCTTCCAGTAACCCCGGCCTGTTTGTGCTTTGCTTTTCACCTTTGAACCTCTCAGAGAAATCTCTGGTTGTGACCCTTGCTTCAATTGGACTGGTTCTCACTAGAGAAATTGTCTGGATTAGATGCAGTTGCTCTAAACGGTTAAAGGCTGAGGACACCCCACTGGTTTTTCCAATGCCAGGTGTATGTGAATTTTGAAATATATCTGAAATCCTGCAAACTAAACAAGTCCAAGAAAAACCTGCTCCTTTAAGTTCTTTATTGTTGGGCCATTGTGGCTGCTGAAGTTTATTGATTTTCCAGGGGCCTTATGCTCTTCCTTGAAACCTTGATTTTTAGAACCTATAATTATTTTTTGATTATTAGAACCTAAATTATTTTTCTGGGGATGTAGTGTACAATCTGGTGACAAGACTCAATGATACTGTATGGTATATTTGAAAATTGCTAGGAGACTAAATCTTAAAAAGTTCCCATTGCGAGAAAAACAAAGGAACGAGGTATGGCTGTGGATACGGACTAGACTTATGGTGGTGCTCATGTTGCAATAAACGCAGACATCAAATCATGAGGTGGCACACCTAGAACAAACACAGTGTTACATGTGAACTATATCTCAATCAAAAAATTATTTTACAAATCCCACCGTTGCACACCCACATCCTCTCCCTCCACAACATACACATGCTTCATTTTCTTCCTGTAGCTAGATCTGTCTGTGCCTCACTGTTTTCCTCCCACACTCCAGCTAATATCCAGGCACAGTTGCTTGTGGGGTTCCGGTCCGGAAGAGAGGTCAGCCTTTCTGCAGCAGCGTGACCTGCTGGTTGGAGAACAGCTTGAGTGAAAAGCTCAGCAGGCTTTCATGGACTCAGCGGTGGCTCAGGGATACCCACTTGGGGACTTCTGACTACACTCTTCCTCCCCCCCCACCCCCAGACACCATAAACCCTCCGGCTGGGTAGCCTGTGATCTGAAAGCCCACCCCGCCCCCCTTGCTGAGTTACACACCGGAGCTGTCAGACAGGCATAGTTCTCCACCCTGCTCTGCAGAGTCTATTTTGTAAACTCCCAGGGCAGCCTGGAGAACTTTCCCAGGCCCTGCACTCCTGTCTGCAGAGGAGAAGCACCTGCCCGCCCCCTTGCCTTTGATCCCTGGGTCAGGAGGAATCTCCTGCATCTCCCTGACTTTGTTTCTGAAGGTCTTTGAGAGCCACACCCAGAACACTCCTTAGCAGGCAAGGCTAGATCCCTTCAGCCCCTAACACTTTGAGTGGAGGGTGAAGAGTTCAGGCTGCGGGCTTTAATCCGAATCCCACGCTGGGGATGAATGTGTAGCTTTGCTTGTTGCTCTTCTCGTGGTTTTGGCAGGAATATGAGAAATATCACAGGAAACTGGCCATGAAATCAGCATGGGAGACCTCAGGACTGGTCTAAGTCCGGTAGTTGAACTGTAAAATTGGAATCTAAAATGTGAGGAAGGGAAGGGTTTTGTTGCTTGGTCCACAGAGAGAGGGCCTTCTGTCTCCCAGGCAGGCCTCCATCACCATGGAAGTGGAAGAATCCTCTCAGATGCTCGGCCCAGACCACCCTCCTGTCACACTCAGACACTCCCAGCACATGCGCTGTTCACAGATCCCAGCTCTCCCAGCAAGCACGCAGCTGTGCCTTTTCCTGGTTCTTCTGCGTGACCCCTGAATCCTGCCCTTCTGTGCACTGTCTCTCTCAGGGTCTCCTCCTGTGTACTCAGAGCAGTCTGGGTACCCCATGATTTGACGCTGACCCCCGCCCCACTCTGGTTCTGGTTAGGTGGGGATCGATGCATTCTACCAGCTTCTATAAGCTCCATAGTAATGACTGTATCTTACATGGTGGTGTAGCATGGGTGTCTCGTGGCCTTGCGCTGAGCGGGAATTCAGTAAATGTGTGTTAAATTGAACTGCAAGCTGGAAGAAAATAACCTGCCAGTCCATGAGTTATATTATTGCTTCTACATGTAAAGAAAATGTTCTCTTCTTTTCTGAAACAGCCCTGGTTAACTGCTAAATCCAAAAGGCACATTTTAAGTTGTATAGCACTTCCTTTTCCATAAATATTTGGTACAACTAACCATCTCCTCCCTCCTTTCCATAATGCTCGTTCTGTGGCTTCTTGGATTCAGCCTACAGCTAGTTCAGTTCCCCTCTTACCTACCCGAGCCTGGTTCCTCCTCGCTGGCCGGTGCCTGACACACTGGAGTTTCCAAGGTTCTGAATTCTCTCTGGATGGTTGGCTCAATTACTCTACATCTTCTGTGTATATCGTCTCTCCGCCCACCATTCCCGAGTAGGTTTCAGTATCCTAAAGGATGCTAAAATTTAATACCTCCAAACATGAGCTGTTTATTTTCTCCCTCCCAGCTCTCTACCAGCTTCCCTAAGTGACTGCTTCTGTGTTCCGTGACACAATGACAAAACCTGAAATTGGGAGTTGCCCTCTCTTTCTGTTCTTCTGCAGCTTACACATCAAAAACCAAAAGCTTCATCTGCTCTCACTCCCGTCTTTTCCTTGTCATTTCTCACCCACACTATCATAAATACATCCTAACTGTTCTTCAGCTCATTCTCCATCCTGCCACCACTTATGTTTGTGATATGCCATCAAATTACGTTACTCTCCTAAGATCATTCAGTAGTTCCCCCTCGCCCAGATTACTCTGGACATATTCATTTTGGTCCTTTGTGATCTAGACCCTGCCTTTCTCTGCAGTTACTCCCACTCACAGACTTGCAACATTCAGACTAAAGCATGCTATCTAATACCTGTTTGCTTTGCCTGTAATTCTTTTAGCCTAGACAGCATATTTCTCTTAGTCCTTCATGGGCTTGCTCAAATCATCTCTCCTTTGGAAGGTTTTGTCCTTCTGCACTCAGGAAGTGAGTTGCTCCTTCTTCTCTTTGTCATGTTTACATCGCAAGCAGGACCATGAGGTCCGCAAGGGCAGATCCCACATCCTGGTCACCTCTGCATTCCCAGCACCTCCCCTTCTTCCTGGTACATGGTACGCCGTTGGATGGACAAGCCTTGACTTCTTTTCTTCTTATTGACATTCCCATTGGAACCTCAGGTTTCAATCTTAAAATGAGATTTCTGTTTCCCCTTACTAATGGATTAGCCCCTTCTTAAGGATTCTGAAGACAACCATAGAAATTAACAGGTCCTGGCAGAAATATGGTTGTGAAATTTCCTCTAAAAAGATCAAAGTGCTTTGCTTATGTTAACACAGAAATCCAGTGTGCTCAAAGCGCAAAGTGGACAGGCTTCATCATGTGTACTGGATTTTCTCTTTCCGTGGAGAAAAAGGAGAGGGGAAGGAAACTGCCATTTATTGAAGAGCCTGTGTTAGCAACAGGACTATGCTCTCATTTTCCAAGCCCCACTGCAATTCTTCTTGGGTAGGCAGGAGCAGAGAAATCACTGGCAGGAAGAAGTCCTATCTCCACTGCTAAGTAATGTGTGGCTCCCTTGAGCAGGTGGTCCTCTCAGATCCTTAGTCTCTTCATCTGAAAATTCTTTTCATCAGACCAAATTGTCCCCAGAGTCTGCCAAGCTCTTAAGTTTCTTTAGCAAACATTTACTGAGAGGATTCACTTTAGCCAGTGCCTGTGCTAGACATTAGGGATGCAAATAAGATGTAGTCCTTAGCCTGTCATTTTCAGTGGGGGAGAATAATTCTGTTATTCTGACTGTACAAAGTCTATTGCGACTACTTAAAAATCAATCACTGATTGGACCTATATAAACAAAGCATGTTCTGTTAAGAAAGAAAAACCTACTGAAACTACCATGTATGAACTTTCCTGCCAGGCCTGTGGTAGTTTAGAAGAATAAATTATGGTTTCTGCCTCAAAAGCAACTCTAATCCAGTGGAGGACACACTGTTCGTGCAGCAAATAAAATAAACTTTATAATCAAAATTATTATTCATGCAGGACTAGTTTTTCAGGAAACCAATACTAGGCCAACTCAGATAATCTGAAGGGTTTTCTATTATTTCACAGTAAGTTAGAGGTAAACAAATACCAATGCTAACCACTTGTCCTGAATGCAGATTGGCTTCATTCATAGCAGAATTTCACAGGGGTTTTGCTAAAGTGCTCTGAATACTTCTGTTATGTAACATGTTCTTTTACCTGAGGCAGCCAGTCCTTAAAGAGGCATTTACATCTCTCTAGGATGTGTGTTTCATCTGTTTTGTATTCTTGTGGAGTCTAGCCATTGTTTATTTTACCTTGTGCAAGGTAAGTCACAGGCTGGTGCTACATCACGCTGAACTGTCTATCTAGCTTCGGGCCACCATAGAGAGTATCTTCTCTCTTTGTGTCTTTTTTTTTTTTTCATCTTAGCAAATCAGCTCATTTTTTTCCTCCAGTGTTATTGAGGCCTATTTGACAAATAAAATTGTAAGATATTTAAAATGTACAACCTGTGGCTCTGATACACATACACATTTTATTTATTTTTTTTTAAGATTTTATTTATTTATTTGACAGAGATCACAAATAGGCAGAGAGGCAGGCAGAGAGAGAGAGAGAGAGAGAGAGGAGGAAGCAGGCTCTCCACTGAGCAGAGAGCCCGATGTGGGGCTTGATCCCAGGACCCTGAGATCATGACCTGAGCCAAAGGCAGAGGCTTAACCCACTGAGCCACCCAGACGCCCCCACATACACATTTTGAAAGGAGGAGTTGAGTGGTTGTGTGTATGATACTTGAAATTGTACCCAGAATTTCGCAATGTCTTCGGTGATGATGGTTTGTAGATAGGATTGAGATCTTAATGGGCAAGTAGATGGAGAGCAAAAGAAATGCAGATCACTTTACATCAGTAATTTCAAAGTTAGATAAATAAAGTGATTTTTAAAATAGACTTTTTAAAGAGCCTGTTTAGTTCACAGAAAAATTGAGCAGGAAGTACAGGGAGTTCCTCTAGGCCCCTGTACCATACACAGCCTCCTCCACTAGCAGCATACCACACAGAGTGGGACATGGCTATTCCTGACCCTACACCAACACATCATCATCACCCAAAGTCCGTTATTTGTGTTAGGTTTTACTCTTGGTCTTACACATTCTCTGTGTTTGATAAATGTGTAATGATTTGTATTCACCATTATAGTACCATACAAAATATTTTTTTTTTTAAGATTTTATTTATTTATTTGACAGAGAGAGATTACAAGCAGATGGAGAGGCAGGCAAAGAAAGAGAGAGAGGGAAGCAGGCTCCCTGCTGAGCAGAGAGCCCGATTCGGGCCTCGATCCCAGGACCCTGAGATCATGACCTGAGCCGAAGGCAGCGGCTTAACCCACTGAGCCACCCAGGCGCCCAGTACCATACAAAATATTTGCACAGCCTGAAAATCCTTTGTGCCCTGACTATTCAGCCCTCTCTCCCTCCTACCTCCTGAAAACCACTGATCTTTTTAATGTCTCCATAGTTTTGCCTTTTCCAGATTGTTCTGTAGTTGGAATCACACAGTATGTAGCCCTCTCAGACTGGCTTCTTCACTTCATGATTTGTCTTTTCACGGCTTGATGGATCAATTCTTCTTAGTGCTGGATAATATTCCATTATCTGAAAGTACTACAATTAATTTATCCATTCATCTGCTAAGGGACATCTGGTTGTTTCCAAGTTTTTGCAGTTGTGAATAAAGCTGCTAGAAACATTCCTGTGCAGGGTTTTTTTTTTTTTTTTATGTATACATAAGTTTTCAACTCATTTGGATAAATGCCAACGAGTGTGATGGTTCAGTCCTATGGTAAGAGTATGTTTGGCAGTAAGAAACTACCAAACTATCCTCCAAAGTTCTGTGCCATTTTCCATTCCCAGCTGCAAAGAATGAGCATTCATGTTGGTCCACATTCTTGTTAGCATTCGGTGTGGTCGGTGTTTTAGAATTTTGTCATTCTAATAGGTGTACCATGTTTATCTCATGGCTATTTTAGTGTGCAATTCTATAATGCGGTATGATGGTAAGCATCCTTTTATATGCTTACTTGTCATCTGTGTGTCTTTGATAAAGTGTCTGTTCAGACTGTTTGCCTACTTTTTAAATGGATTATTTGTTTTCTTATTAAGTTTTAAGAGTTCTTTGTATTTGCTAATAGTCCTTTTTCAGATATATTTTTTGCATATATTTTCCCCAGATCTATGGCTTTTCTTCTCACACACTTGACAGTGTCTCACAGAGAGCAGAAGTTTTTAAATTTGAATGAAGTTCAGTTTATCAGCTGTTTATTTAAAGATCATACCTTTGGTGTTGCATCTAAAAAGTTACCACCAAACCTAAGGTCATTTAGATTATTTCCTTCTATGTTATCTTCTAGGAGTTTTTATAATTTCATATTTACATTTAGGTCTGCGATTCATTTTCAGTTAATTTTTGTGAAGGGTCTAAAGTCAATATCTAGATAGATTTTTTTTTTTTTTTTTTGGTGTGTAGATGTTCAGTTTGTTGTTTGGTGTGTTGTTGTTCAGTTTTCAACAGTTTGTTGAAAGACTATCAGTTCTCTATTGTATAACCTTTGCTCCTTCATCAGAGATCAGTTGACCACACTGTATGGGCCTAAAATAGAGATATTTTATTTCATTGATATACTGTCTATTCTTTTACTGATACCATACTGTCCTGATTACTTTAGCTTTATAGTAAGTCTTGAAGTTGGGTAGTATCAATCCTCCGGCTTCCTTTCTGTACTCCAGTATTATGTTGGCTATTCTGTGCCTTTTGCCTCTCCATGTGAAGTTCAGAATCAGTTTGTTGTCGTTTAATTTTTCACTTAATATTGGACATTTTAAACATTGTAACGTAGCAACTCTCAAAATCAGACCCCACCTCTCCCCAAGATTTGTTTTTGTTGCAATTATTTAGTAACTTTCCTCAGCTAATTGTCTAAAGTCTGAATCCTTTGCAATATATTACCACTGAAGTCCCTTCTTAGAGTAGAAGAGGGTCAGCAAATGACAAGAGATTTCCTTAAGTGCCTTGAACCAGTACTTCTCCCAGCTTTGCCAAAGGCTCTTTGTGCATATTTGGCTATGGTTTCAGTGTTCTAGCAGGAAGTTGATAACTCTGCCTTAGCTTTTATTTCCTGCTTGCACAAATCACCAATACCAGACAGAGGCGAGAAATTAGGACCTTCTCATACTTTTTCCAGGTATGCACACAGTTCTGCATATGTGCTTGACTTCTAGATTTCTAAGAATATGTTAGAACTTTTCTAAGTGCCCGGTGGACATCTCATTCCTGCAGCTATTCTTTTCATTTCTTTTGGTTCATATCTTATTTGGCCCAAATGTTATCTCCATTTCAGGCAGATGTGATATTAAATAATTGCCACTGATTGTTTTTGACAAACGTACTAGAAAAAAACTATTCTCAGTGATGAGCTCAGAGTCACGTTAAATGAAGATAAGCCCTATGAATGGGAGCATTCAGGGAATTGCCAGACAGATCAGATAATGATAGTCCTTTAATAATGGAGCTTTTGGGGAGCCAAACCCATTCTGCCCTCTCCAGGGGCTTCTAGGCTGTCAGTTTTCACAGCTACTCTGATTGTGATGCTGTTGTTTTTCAAAGCTTCTGCAAAACTGAAAAAAGAAACATGAGAATAGGACAAGTTCAGATGCCTCAAATCTCACTGTTCTTACATAGATTCAATAATTTTTTTCCTTAAATAAACAGTACTTGGATTATTTCAAGCCTTTATTAATTTTCAAAGTTCCTCAAAAGTTGATTTTTACAATCATTGCCAATATTATTCTTGCTTTTATAGAGTCCCAGAGTGTTAGAGATTTTTATTCCACCATTCCCACTGATGTCACTCACTTACAGTGTTTTTTATTCAGCTTTATTAGAGTATAAAATACATTCAACAAAAATCACCAACTTAAAATATACAACTTGATGAATTTTGTTAAAGATATACAGTTGTGTAACTATCACCACAATCATGATATAGAGCATTTCCATTATCTCAAAAAGTTCTATATTGCTGGCATTTGGCAACCACTAACCACTGAACTGTTTTCTGTCACTACAGGGCTACCTTCTCTAAAATTTTGTACAAATAGAATTTTATAGTAATGCTCTTTGCATTTGGCTTCTTTCACTTAACATAATGCCTCTAAGACTCATCCATTTTGTTGCATGTATCAGTAGTCAGTGCCTTTGGATTGTTGAATATTTCATTATAGGTATGTGCCACAATTTTTATTTCTGTTAAGGGACCTTTGGGTTATTTCCACTTTTTGGTTATTTTCTGAACAAATCTGCTATGAACATTTAAGTACAGGTCTTTTTATGGATGTATGATTTATTTTATCTTGGATATAAATAAGAGTAGACTCGCTAGGTCAATGCTAAGAAAATATTTTAATTTTATAAAATTGCCAAATTATTTTCCAAAGAGGTTGTATCCTTTGGAAGTTTCAGTGATTCCATGTCTTTGCTAAAACTTAGTATTGTCAGTGTTTTTAATTTAAACATTCCAGTGTATGTAGTGGTGTCTTATTATTTCAGTTTGCATTTCTTCCCTGATTACTGATGTTAAGCATCTTTTCATGTGCTTATTTGCCATTTGAATATCTTCTTTTAGAACTGTATGTTAAAATATTTTGCACATTTTTAAAATCAGATTGTTTGACTCATTATGGAATTTATTAAGGAGTTCTCTATTCTGGATACAAGTCCTTTATGAGATGCAGGTTTTGCAAATATTTTCTCCAAATAGAGAAGCAATTCTTAAGGTGCCAGCAAATATCTGAGTTGAGGGGAGATAAAAGGACCTAAATCTACATGGTCAAATCTAGTTTGAGTCTCTAGCTTTAAAAAATGATAAATTAGCTTCCTGTTTGTGTCAGAAAGTATAAAGCATATTCAGGCATGTGATATATAAAGGATGAGCCCTTTGATGGCTTTTGTATATGTAGTAGATCAAAAACTTTTACATAGAATAAAAAGGTTTGTTTGTGTGCTTCCAAAGTATAATGGAAGAACAAGTTTATTAGAAAAGTAAATTTTATAAATAATAGGCAATCTTTACCTAAACAAACCTGCTACAGAGCTGCCAAATGAGCAACATGGACTCATTTAAGCTCTTACTTATCATATGTTTATTTAAGCTCTTATATATCTCATTATATACCCAAGTGAACATGTATATATAAAAGGTACCTCACATACCACTTTTAGCTTTTAGGCAGTGATGTTAACATGTGTGGAAGTGGACAAAGAGATAGGCTGTCAGCTATAAGAGCAAAGGCCAATCCCATGCTAAAGATAGCTTCAGACTAAATGCTCAGTTTCTAATCCAGGGTTGCTTATTATATTTGACACTAATGAATGTGTAGTCAGTGGGTAAATTGGAGATGGCTGAAAATGAGGGGAATCATCAAATATTTTTAAATAAATGAATGACATGAGAAAAAGTTGAGAAATAGAACTGATTTTAATATAAGCATTTGAAGTGGTAGTGAAACCAATGAAGAGGCTATTGCCTGACTTTAGGTAAAAGTTGAGAAAGCACCAAAGTAGGACCAAAGAAGAGGCAAGACTTCAAAAATATCAAGGAAGTATAATTGACAGGATTTGGTGATCAAATGAACACAGATCTTTTTTAAAAGTGTCCAGATGACTCCATATTCCAGTGTGGGTTGTCTACTTGGTGATGCTCTTAATCAAGATAAGATATGAAGTAGCAGAAGCAGGTTTTGAAGAGAATATAATGAGGTCAGTTTTGAAAGTTGAGTTTAAAGGGCCAGCAGAGCCCCACAAAAAGGGGTGAGGTTAGTGAGTATTTAGAAATGTAACTATGGGGCTCAAGTGAAGTGTCTGTGCTAAAGAGAAAGGGGATTGGGCATCATCAGAGTCTAATTTATTTTAAGATGGGATAAGATATTTCAGTATACTTATACAGAGTAAAAAAAAAACTACAGTCTAATTTCTAAAAAATATTAGTAGTTAAGGGCAAGTACTACTTGGTGACAGGAAGGAGACAGTGTTTCAAGAGATGAGAGAATTTGGGCGCCTGGGTGGCTCAGTGGGTTAAGCCGCTGCCTTCGGCTCGGGTCATGATCTCAGGGTCCTGGGATCGAGTCCCGCATCGGGCTCTCTGCTCAGCAGGGAGCCTGCTTCCCTTCCTCTCTCTCTGCCTGCCTCTCTGCCTACTTGTGATCTCTGTCTGTCAAATAAATAAATAAAATCTTAAAAAAAAAAAAAGAGATGAGAGAATTCACGATCTTGAATGTCAAAGAGAAGAGTTTCAAGGAATAGAGAGAGGTAATTAGTGTCCATTGCTACAGATAGGTCTTTGCTAAAAAAAAGTTATGGAATTTGATGAACAAAAAGCCATTGGCCAAAACTGGAAACAGTCACTTTTGACCATGTCCATCAGCAAAAAAGTATGCAAAACCAGTTGCATGTCTTCATACCATGGAAAACTGCTCAGCGATTATAAGGAATGATTACTGCAATACTCAGTAAAATGGATCAATTTCAAAAACATTGTGTTGACTAAAAAAAAGCCAGACACACAAAAGTATGTACCATGTGATTCCATTTTTATGATAACCAAGAACTGGCAAAATCAGTCTATGGTGACAGAAATCAGAAAGAGGGTGTTGCTGGGGGTGATGAGAGGGGATGTGGTAGTGAGGAGAACTGATGGTAAAGGAGCACAAGAGAACTTTCTCATGGGAAAAAATGTTCTTTATTTTGTTTGAGAGTAGTTAAAATTGTCAAAACTCTTTGAGCTGAAAATTTAAAGCCGATGCAAGAAAAAGTCATTGGTCAAAGATGGGAGACTGAACATCTGACTTTTCTTGCTTTCTAAATTTTCACTGATGTAGAGAGACATACCTTCACGAAAGCAAGGGGAGAGACACCACCACTACAAAATTTTCAAAGCAAAAAAACAGAAATAATGTAGTAGGGAACTTGGCAAGCCCAAGAAATGAAAGCTAAGTGGTCATTGAAGTAAGTCATAAACTAACTCAGTCTCTACCACAGTAATCCTAAAAAGCTCCAAATGGGGAATGATGTTTAAAGTAGGTTAAAAAGAAGAGGATTGTTTGAAATTCTGTTTTACAGTAGCTAGAACCCTCAATTTACTCCCCCAATTTATATCCAGGAGACTTTTCTTTCCCACCATCAGCACAAGACAAGAAGATTATTCTCTGGAGAGGTTAAAACAGAAGTTCCCTATGTTGGGAGACACCAGGCATAGTTGAAGCAGGGGACATTCAACTTGGTATTTACATTCCAAATATTGAGGTTCTTGGCCTCTTTTGTAATTCAGCTCCAGAATATTAGAAAACATACTCCAGGAGAATCTGAGAATCCAAGTGCTGAGAAATCTGATCAGTCCATGATAATAAAATAAAATAAAATAAAATTATAATAAGGGCAGCAAACCCCAGCTAGAACAGGTCAGAAGGCTCTGAGAGAGACATTACAAAAAAATTAGATTAATAGATATTAATAGATTAATGCACTTAGGGAGCTAGAGATAACTGAGGAAGTATTTGAGTTTTAATTTAGGAATAAATACATTGAAAACTAAGGAAACAAACTGGATGCTTATTAACTCCTGGGATAATGAAAAGTTGAGAATGGAAGACAAAGTCATCAGAGTATGATATACGTGTGAACAACATTTACATGGTCAATAGTAAATGTAATAAACACTGAATATTGATTTATCAAAAAGTTATGAAATTATGACATAACTATAATAATAGATAAAGGGTATGAATGTCTGTGGGGAAGGTGAGGGATGGGAATAGGTAGTAAAAAACAAATCTTCACTGTTCATAGAACAAAGTCTAAAAATAATGATTTGACCTGAAAAATTAAGAAGTAGCAGCATCAGACACCTGGGTGGCTCAGTCTGTTAAGCGTCTGCTTTCGGCTCGGGTCATGATCCCAGGCTCCTGAGATCGAGTCCCACATCGGGCTACCTGCTCAGTGGGGAGCCAGCTTCTCCCTCTCCTTCTGCCTGCCTCTCCCCCTGCTTGTGCCCTCTCTCTCTCTCTGGCAAATAAATAAATAAGATCTTTTAAAAATAAAAAAGAAGTAACAGCATTAACGCCAACAAAAGAAATAAGTGAAAGAGTTGCCTCCAAAGAGGGGGTAAATGGAAAAGGACAGGAATGTAATATTTGACTCTTTAAACCTTATGCATTCAATCTGTATGATGTTTAAAAAGTAATGAGATAAAACAAAACAGTCAAGGTATTTACAAATAGCATTTCATGAAATTGGGTTGTAATGGATTGAAGAGTGAATGAATGAAAATTGAGATGGTTCTCAGTAAACTGAGTAGGATAAGGAGGGGAATATTGAGGTCGTAGTATGGTTGCTTGAAGAAGAACTTAGGGTTAAGGGAGAATTAATAGTTAGTGTGATCTCGGTTATTTAGGTAGCTAACTAATTGATTAGTCAATTTCTTCCAGACAGGGATCCTCTTAAAGAGAAGAAAGCAGTTGAGAGAATCTGCTGAGGTGAGGGAATGAATGAGGTATCGTGGTCCCAGATGAAGTGGTAGATGTTGAAATCAATAACAAGGTTAAATAAAGGGTTAGTTTTGAAAAAGAAGAGAAACATCCTGTTTGTGTGTGTGATGAAGGAAAGGATTAATACAAGAATTCATGTCCAAGGGCTTATACTCAGCTGTATTTTCTCATCGGCAGCAGCGGCTAAGTCCTCTGTGTGGGACTGGGATATTTTTCACAATCTGAAATTGGGAGCCAACCAGAGGAAAAAAATGAAAGGAATGCTGGGTAGCAATTTTCGGAGCCCAGCTGAGGCTGAAAATCAAAATGTATTTATTCGTCAGCACGGGCTGCCATAACAAAATACCACAGACTGGGTGTCTTAAACAACAGACATTTATTTCCTCACAGTTCTGGAGGCTGGAAAGTCCAAGACCAAGGTGCCAGCAGGGCTTAGTTCCTGGTAAGCACTCTCTGACTAGCAGACAGCCACCTTCTCACTGTTGTTCTCACATGGCAGATTGAGAAAGAGCAAGCCCTCTAGTGTCTCCCCTGATAAGGAACCAATTCTGTTGGATCAGGGCTCTTTCCTGTGACCTCATTTAACCTCAATTATTTCTTACTCCACATACAGTCACACGGGGTTAGGGTTGCAACATATGAATTTTGGTGGGGACCCAATTTAGTCTATAGCACGTATAATTCAGCACCGAGTTATTTTTCCATTTATACCCACCAGCCCAAGAGCCAGGGAGAAGACAGATGGTTGAGTTGATATGAATTTGGGGACTAGCATGGTCGAGGCGGCAAATGAATAGAGGGGCTGATGAGAACAGGGCTAAAAGGACTGTTCATAGGTTCCAACAATGGTGGAAAGGGAAGCCAGGAAAAGACTGGGTTTAGATTAGGGACTGGGCAGGGATTGGTAGGCTCCACAGCAGAGTCTTCTCAAGACCAGGGGCTGGAGCACCAATGGGAGCACTTCTGTAGCACATCTGGATGGGTGCAGTACTTTCTTGGGACATAACTTCTTATTTCTGCACTTTTGACTTTGTTGGCAATAAATGAGAATTATCAAGCTGAAAAGAAAATTTAGGTTTATTTGTAGTAGCAATCATCACCTTTTTCTTTCTTTTTAGACGACTAAATACATTGAACAAGTGTGCCTCAATGAAACTTGATGTGAACTTCCAAAGAAAAAGGTAGGTGTCTCTACCTTGCTAAGATCATGGCTGTATTAACAAAAGAAGCTCACGGTCATAGATTAAGGACATCGTAAACCCAAGCGAAATTCTGAAATGCCTGACGATCTGTTTGTTCTCCAAATATCTCTTCTTATCATAACCATCATAAATAAGTCCATTGGAAACCCAGGCCAGGATCCAATCATTTCACCATTTGTTTTGCTGTAGTTTTTGTTTTGTTTTGGTTTTTTGTTTTGCTGTTGTTTTGATCAGAGGGTTTGCATAAAGATATGACATGTCTTTTTGGTCATATTTTAGAAGTTTCTTTAGTTGTAAATATCCACTCCATATCAGAATCAAATACTCCACAGTGATTCGTAGATTAAGAGAATGCAGAGAAGAACCCCTGGGTCCATGCCAAATGTCTTCCATTTCATCCTTTTCAATGGCATTTCATTTCCACGTATGCTTGAAGATGTGCTCATCCTCAGGCAGGATCATTTCATAATGGTCAAGGGGATGTCAGGGAATGTGGTGACATGATCCTGAACCTGCCTCCTCCTCACCCTTCCTCCTCCTGTGTGCTTTTCTCTGGTCACAAGGAATGTCGTTCTGCTTTACGAGTCACTATGCTCCTCCCTGTTCCAGGACGCGCATGTGCTATTCTGTCTGTACTAATGAGACTGGAGATTTCAGTTCTAAAATAGAGCTGGACTTTATTGAGCTCTTACTGTTTTCTAGGAGCTACATTACATACTTACCATGCAGGCTCTCATTTAACCCACCGAGGTAGGGATCCTATGTTTCCTGGGGGAAGGAAAGTAAAACTTGAACAGGTTGTCATTTGTTCACGATCTTTCAGCGAGTGGCAAAGCTGGGTTTCAGACTCAGGCATGCCTCACTCCAAAACCCAGACTCCTCATGGCCACCACCATGCTGAAATACCTCGCTCTCTCACTGAACTGATCCTTTTGGGAAATTCAGAATTAAGATCGTTCATACTTTTTTTCATTTCACGTCTCCAGTTTGTAAGAAGTCAAGGCTCAGTATATTTTGAGGAAGCAGAGAAAACATCTTTGAGTTAAAACAAAGTGCTCTCTTTATCCTGGTCTACACAGAGAAATCATTAAATCCAATGGATTTTTAGTCACTCCGGAGTAACCTAATCTTTAAAAATAACCTTACCTTGAATTTCTGTTCTAAAATAGTGCTCAAAGGGGAAAAAAAAGAAAGCGAATGAATTTTGGTTGACCTCATCTTAGAAACAATTTAGGGTTTGAGTTAGAAACCAAAGGATTTAAGCTAATGAGGTAAAAGAGCAAAAAACAATATCCAAAGGAATATTAAAATATGAGCAATTTGTCTAGGCTGAAGACAAATTAAAAATGTGGGAATAAATGTCCCAATAGCTGCGTGGCTGAATAGACCCCTTGAGAAGCAGACATACTATTGGAAGCAGGAGGGTCAGATGTTGTTTTGGTTGTAACACATGGTTCTTATTAAAACTGACACAGCCACGCCTGTGCATCTAAAGCGTGACTGCTCTATACGGCTTCCTATCCAGATCTGTAGCTACACTGTATTACGGAAGACAAAAATTAATGACATGATTTGTCTTCAGCCAAGTGGAATGACGGGACTCTCACCCAATTACCTGTTTTTCAGAAGCTGTGAGATGTGAGATGGGCCCAGATGCCATTGGCTGGGCTCTTTATGTGTTACCTTCACAAAAGCTTCTCTGTAAATTGGTCACTCCAGTCTTTCTGACAATCTTAATTTCTTCCTGATGTTGGATGTAATGGCGCACGCCCAGACAGCCCTGGCTTAGCTAGAGGCCTCACAAATGCATGTACCTGAATAAAACACTGCTTTTCACATTGTAAATTGAGAAGAGATGGCCTGAATTTTCAAATAAATAATTTCAACATGTGGTCTCCACCGCCCCATGGATCTCAGTAATGACCCACATCGGGGGCTGTGGTCAAAGAAATTATGCAGGAGACCCTGTGTGGAGGCATGCGTTCCTGTCATCTGCCCCTTTCACAAATCATAGGCTCATCCTTTATTTTACTGCAAAAAAAAAAAAAAAAAAAAAAAAATAAATAAATAAATAAATACAAGCTAGGAATAGGCCAAGTGATTCAAATATAGAAAGTGAAACTTGAGGAAAGCACCCTGTGACGCTGCAATCATTCCGGAATTAGTGTCTTTGAAAGGAAAAAAAAAAAAGAAAAGACCAGTAGTAGCATTTCCTCTAGGTACGTCCCCATTTTAGGCAATCCAAGAAATAAAAATATAATCCTCAGCTCTCATCTGCAGAGGCCCAGACATGTGTAAGTCTATAGAAGGTCATCCTCAAATCGCCCAACTGTCCAGTCACAGTCCTTCTTTCTCCCTTTGGGGCCCCTGCAGGGGCTGTGTGTGGTGGCTTCACTGTGTGGTAGGCAGCAAACACTCACACCGAGCGTATGTAAGCCCTGTTCTTCATCATGGGCTCCGTGTCACAGACGCAGGGGCCAAAGTGACAGACTCACTCAAAGTCAGGCAGAAATAGGCAGGGTTTGACCCCAGATATTCGGGCACCAAACTGCCCCTCCTTGCCTTTCAAAGAATTTAGAACTGTGCTGGAGTCTGAGTGAGCTCCTGAAGCTTGGCCTGAGACAGAGTTTCCCCAGCCATACATACGGTTATATGTTTCTCTTGTTTTTAGAAGAGAGATGTTTCTTGCCATCTGTACAGAAGGCTACGATTTATTTAATGTCTTCGTGGAAAACTATCTCTGGATCTCTTACAGTGAATCTCATTGCTTTGCTTTGCATTTCCTTCTTGTTTGATTTTTTTTTTTTAATTCCGAAGAGTTTGGAGGGTTCACCCAAGAGAGAAAAAAACAAGTCCACAAATAGAGAAGGATGGTGAAGCCTCCTAGTTAGGCACGTACTTTCCTTGTGGATCAAATGCTATTTGTAAAGCCCCAAGAAAAATGAAGTCACTCTAGCCTCCCCCGCTCAAGATAGTACCATAAGATTTTTTTCCTTGCACAAGAGAAAAGCGTTTCTTCAGAGATTCAAGATAACCTTCCCTGTCTCTGGGAGAGTCAGGTAGAGAAGACCATTCTCAATCTTGGCCACACACCTCACTGGAAAACTTACTAAAACCCAGCCAAAAAGCATTCCAGCAACTGGCACCCCACCAACAGCTCTGCAAGTAGTACATTCCAGCTTCTGAACAGGTGGACTCAGCCACTCAGCTCCAGTTAATTCTAATGGAAGATATATTCTAAATTTCTATGTAACTATGCATTCGCTGCCTCTTGCAGCTGTGGACTTGGGTGGGGTCCTGTTTCCAGTGTCAAGATACGGCCAAATTCCATCAAGAAAAAAAAAAAAAATTCTTTTGCCGTGTCTAGTTGGCATTTGTCTCTGAGGAATATATAATTTCACTAAGGATGTTCTCATTTTTTAGAAAAAAATAAATATCGGCGCTCCCTCTAAATTAAAAACTCCAAAACTCCAAAGCACAGGCAGACCCTACTTGTTTTCAGAAAAGTGTTTCCTCTCCATTATTAACTACACAATTCATCCTTGCTTCGTGATGACTTTAAAAATCCCCCAGTTATGGTGACTTGTTTATGTGGTATGACTTCTCTTCAAAGTCAAAGTCAGAGGCCGAAGAGTCCAATGAGACTATCTGTTAAATGAGGAAGGAGAAGGACACGTATGCACACAAGACTCTTCCCAAAGATGTCCCAAGAGAGAAAGAGGGACTTCAAAAAGTTCTGGTTAAAGTTATAGTTTTAATAAAGCTCTCTGAAATCATGACCAAAGGTGGAAAGCGATACAGAAACCATGACTAATTGCCACCTTGCAGCCAGCCTCTCCTGGCCTGGGTGCCCATCAGCATTTCAGAGGAGCTGCAGCTGTTGCCCGGGAGCCTGGTCTCTGTTCCACTTCACCCACTCCCCGCCTGTCACACAGGCCCCCGTCTCTCCCACCAGATTAGTCACCTCTCTACAGCTCCAAACAGCAGGGTCAAATGAGAGAAAAATGACATTTTATTCCAGCACTCACTTAGCTGGAAAGTGTTACAGTCTTGAATTGAAGATAATTGCATGGAAATATCCTAGAACTTTAGGATCTATGAGTTGGAAGGGATGTTCTGTCATCTCCTCCAGCCTCTCGTCCACTACAGAATTACTTCTGAGGGCATCGCTCATAGGTCACTCAGCCTCTGCTTGTCTCTGCTTGTCTGCTTCCAGACATGATGAGCTCACTGCATTGCAAGGCAGTTGATTTTCTTTCTAATTATTAGAAGTCTTCCGGATAATAAGCTAATTTTGATTAAACTTTAGTCAGTTGGGTTCTAGCTCTCTCCTCTGAAGAAGCACCGAAATAGAGATTTCACTTTTCATATGGCAACCCTTCAGCTTTATCCTCTAGATTGGGGGTTGGCAAACCACTGTTCCTGTTTTTGTAAAGAAAGTGAAAGCTGTATTAGAACAAAGCCCACTCATTCTTCTGGCTATAACAGCAGATTTGAGTAGGTGTGGCAGAAACTTCGTGCCCCAGAAGCCTAATATCTGTGACCCTTTACAGAAAGTTTTCTGACTTCTGCTCAATCTAGAACAAAGTTTCTCAAACTGTCTACAGGGAGTGACTTGGGGGGTTCTGTTTGTTTTAGTTTTAATTTCTGGTCTGCCACTTACCAGGATACTTTTGTAAAATTCAGTACAAATGAATTATTAGAAATAGGAAATGAAAAAAGTTATAGAAAATATAAACCTCATTGTTGTATTATTAGACTCAACAAACACAAAAGTTGCATTCCGATGAATATAATCAAGCCAAATATAATGGGAAATAGAAAAGAGTTATAAAAACTGTACAATTTTATTGAAAGTGTATGTATAGGCAATTGATAAGTGATCGTGATTACACTCATAACCTTTTTGTTGTTCAGCTGTTGTAACTGAACCAAAAGTTTACTTTGAAATAGCAGTTTTCCATATTAAATGCCTATTCACACACTTTGATCAAATGCTAAGACTGTGAGTATTCATGACAGCGAGTTTCCTGTTTGTTACCTAATTTAGGCTGGATTGCCAACAACACTATATTCATGGGGAAGAACGTGTATCTCTAAATTTTGTTTGTTTGTTTTAATCCTAGTCCTCATAAAGAAACCAGTCTCACAGAGCATACTGACTACAATTGGAGAAGGGGTTTTAAAATAATTTTTTAAATCTTAAAGTATTCCTTTTTACCTTCTATTCAAGATGAACTAAGTGAAGCTGTATTTTCAATAAGGTCTGTACTGACCTCTTTGAAGATTGCTCAGTCTGGGGACTGGCAGCCCCTTGACCACACTTTGAATAGCACTGGTCTAGAATTTCTCATTTCTAAACCAAACTCTTAGTTCTCTTAATCATCGTTCAGGGGAATTGTGGTTCCTAGGTCCTTGGCTATCCTGATTACTGTTCTCTAGAAATACAGCCCTTTCCATGTGCCTCTTAGAATGTTTCCGATGACCGTGACCAGGGCACAACACAGTGGGGCTCCAACCTGAAGTCTTGAGATCCATGCTCTGGTCAGGTATCCTAAAGTTAGTGTCTCCGTTTGTTAACCACATTACATGGTGAATTCGCATTAAGCTGAAATCTACAACTCTCAAAGCTATTAATAGGAACGACTATTACACTAATCTATTCCATCCTGCACACGCTATACTTAATTTTTGAAGTTAGGGTCTTTATATTTTACTTCACGACATTTCATCTTATTATCAGGCCATCCTTCAATTCTGTTAAGATCTTTATACATCTCGGTATCACCAGTCTCTAAAAACAGTAATTAGCTTTATATTGCCCTTTAAGACTTATGTGGCATTTTCACATTTAATCTCTTTTGGGTGTGTGGACAGATCACGCTAGATGTGTATTATTATCATTCCCATCTACAGCTGAGGAAATTGACTCTCAAAAAGAGTACCTTGTTCAAGATCACTTAGCAAATTACCTTGTGCCGTATTCATACTTTAAAAATGTGAATTATCCTGACTCATTCAAATTATTCTTAAAATGGACATAATTTTGAGGCATCCTTCAGAGATCTCTCCCTTAGTTGCACTCAGCCTTTTGATCACACTCTTTGGTGTGAGCTACTCTACCAGTCACCAGCAAAACTCTCTGTGGCATCAAATACAATTAGCCATCTTGGCCACAACAATATCATGAGAACCTCCTGTCAGTTCTTTTGATAGAATCCAGACGTGTCTAGATTTCCATGGTCTACTAAGCCATTGAGACAGGATTAAAGTTTTTTTGGTGTGTCTTTTTCTCATAAATACATCTATCTGACTCCTAGAGATTTCCATTTTGCATTTCTAAGTAATCATACTGTTTTTAGCCTCAAAAAAATTATCAAACAGGTGAAATCTCAACATCTCTTAATCTGTACACTTCCGCAATTATTACTGGAGAGTCTGCTCTATGCATGATAGTCTGCTGGGCCCTGATTTTTTTTTTTTAATGACTCAATCTAGGGCAGTGTGATTTTCATATGGTGGAACATGACCCATTGGTGGGTTGTGAAATCAGTTGGGTGGGTAAGGAACAATATTTTTTAAAAATGAGACAGACCGAACTAGATTATGAAATATCAGTATAAACAAAGATAATTATTATAGCATTAGTTTGTTTGTTTATTGTAATATATGTGTGCCTTAAGCTGTGATGGAAAAAAAATTTTTTTAATATTTTATTTATTTATTTGACAGAGAGAAATCACAAGTAGGCAGAGAGGCAGGCAGAGAGAGAGAGAGGGGTAAGCAGGCTCCCTGCTGAGCAGAGAGCCCGATGTGGGGCTCGATCCCAGGACCCTGAGATCATGACCTGAGCTCAAGGCAGAGGTTTAACCCACTGAGCTACCCAGGTGCCCCTGTGATGGAAAATTTTTTATCATATGTATTTTTATTGTACATACAATAAAAAATATTTTATTGTACATACAATAAAAAATATTTTATTGTATGTAATATCAATACCTTGAAAGATTCTGCACTGGTGGAAAGAACAGAATCATGTCACAACCCTTGGGACATACTATAATAATTATATGCACAAGGTGCAAAAGGAAAATAGGTGCTTTTTCTTTTTTTCTTTGTTTTGTTTTTGTTTTGCTTTGGTTTTCATTTGTTTGTTTTGGTTCAAAAGATCTAAATACTGCAAAATTCCCCCGAACCACTGGCCTTTTTTCCAGGAGTTTACTGCTGTTTCACATGACTTGGTTGGATTGTAAATACCTTCCCGTTGCTCAGAGCTAGCATAATAAGCTCTTAGAGTCCAGCAGTCAGGGGCAGACTTTCCAGTCCCAGTCCACAGTGCCCAGCTTGGCATCTTTTCTTGACCAAAATAAAGGAATCTTTATCCAACTAGTATGTGGTTTGTTAGCACCAGTAACTAAGTTTGGGCTAGCTTGAGAGAGAACTCGCCGGAGCCCACACCACATAGCGTAGTTTCTATTTAAAATATCTACTTTTTCTTTAGAAGTTATCCTTTTCTGGCCTCCTCAAAAAGTATTTGCTGGGACGCCTGGGTGGCTCAGTTGGTTAAGCAGCTGCCTTCGGCTCAGGTCATGATCCCAGCGTCCTGGGATCGAGTCCCACATCGGGCTCCTTGATCATCAGGGAGCCTGCTTCTCCCTCTGCCTCTGCCTGCCATTCTGTCTGTCTGTGCTCGCTCTCTCTCCCTCTCTCTCTCTGACAAATAAATAAATAAAATCTTAAAAAAAAAAATATTAAAAAAAAAAAAGTATTTGCTGAAAGGGCTCTTTCAGAATGATCACTTAATATCAACTTCTTATCACTAGCTTCCTGAAATGTGATATGAAAATCCAGTGGGCTCAAGCTTCAACCTATTATGGTGCCTAATATATGAATAGCCTCAGATATCAAGTCTTCTGTCAGTCACAGAGAAAGAGAAGTCAAAAATGCTCCAGAAAAAGTATGACTTTGATTCATCATCCTAGAATCTTTCCTTTTTTCCAGTTGTACCTCTTTTTAAACTTCTTTGCCAAAGCTTTATATAACCTTTTTTTTGAACTCAAAGCTAATTTCCCAATGTGATCCCAAAGCTGTGGAATTCTCCATTAGTACCTTAGTTTGTTTGTTTTTTTGTTTGTCTTACTTTCTTCCACCTTCCATCATACATGAATGTTCGAATTTGTCACTTAGTACAACTCATATGAATCTAAATTTTCAAGAAATAAGCGAGAATGGGGAGATGCCAGTATGATTGATGGAACATCTGTTTACTTTTCTTCGAGACCAGAATATATTAAAAAATTAAGGGGAGTTAAAATGGGCATTAGGTATGTAAAAAGATAGGTAAGCAGTCCTCTTAGATAGGCAACAAATAGATAAGCATTTGAGCCAACCCTGGAAAATAACAAACAAATACTCCTCAATGAGGCCCTACTGAATGCATTATTTCATTTAACTCCCTCAGCAAACCTATGAGGCAGGGCCTGTTTTTAGTCCCACTTCATGAGTGATAGAAATTTATTTTGGAGAAAGTAAGCAGTTTGCAATCATCTGAACCCTTAACTGAAGTTACCAGAATTTGGAACCAGGTCTTAGAACCAGATGCCAGAGTAAAATGGAATCAACTTAATTCAGATAATAAAAAAAAACATGGAGCAGTTACTATGTGCTTGACATTGGGGAGGATATAAATATGACCCTGAAACACTAGCCCTTCTCTTGATGAGCTTACCTCTAACGACTGACGGTAGATGCAAGTGGCATGAGCTTAAGTTGTCATTAGAATAAATGTTACAACAAAGATCTAATCCAAATGCTATAAAGCTCAGGGGGAAAATTAGTCATTGCCTTGGAGCAGTGAGGGAAGGCTTCAAACAATGCGGACCAGAGAGCAGAGTGCAGTGAACTTATGAGACACAACTGGAGTGAGGCAAGAACAGTACATGGCAGGAAGGTTGAAAGGGCTTTGAATGCCACGCTAAAGACTTCTTTGAAGGCCAAGGGACGCTGAAGGCTTCAAAGGTGGAAAATTATACGATCGTATTTGGATTGCACTGTGAAAGCTGTTTAGATGCGGAAGACGCTGGCGACAAGGATCCTAGCCAGGCTTTTACTGTAATAGACCCAGACAGAGGTGCCAAGGGCCTACACAAAGGGAATGGGAATGAAGATATGAATGAGGGAACAGATCTGAAAGTCATTTCAGAGTTGAGTCTGGATAATATGCATGACGAGGCAGGGGAAGAAGCCGGTGAATCCATTCATCTTGGAAGGAGATTGTTATTTTTTGCCCTAGATCAAGGTCTGTCCTGGGCCACAAGGATTTGCAAAGATAAACGAGGCCATCTCTGGCCACAGGAAGCCCAGGCTGGCATCTCACAGGGGATTCATACTCGGGCAGCACCCAGATAGGTCAAAGAAATGCGTGAGGCACAGAGTGGAAGACAGGGCAGAGCCTGGGGGCTGCCGCAGCCCAGAGATGCACACCTTGCCAAAGGCATTGAGCTTCAGAGTTGATTAAAAACAAGAAGGCTGGCCAAGCAAAGCCAGCAAGGTGGATTGGCCCCTCCTCAACTAGTGATGTCTAGAATGGCTCCCAAGTTTCTACTTAGAGGAATTCAGTGAGTAATTTCGCTGTTAATTTGTACAGGGGAATACACAGTAAGAATCAGGTTTGGGAGACTAAAGCAAGGAGTGTTAGCTTTGAGGTAGACTAATGCTCAGGTTCAGAAGAGGGAAGCTGGAAATAGGGTCCTGGGGCTCACTGAAGAGGTTTCAGGAAAGAAGTAAGTGCCTTTTATGGCAGGAGTAAGTTTCTGAAAAAGAGAACTTGCAGGTGTTTTATATTTAAACACCTAGTGAGATGGTAATTACACCTCTTTGTAACCAGCCAAGGAAAACTTCTTGGAGAGGAAGGAAGGATTCAGAAACTCTATGAAAATTGAAGGGAAGAAAGCTTGGCAGGTTGAGAAGAGATCCTCCAGCCACGAGGGAGGAGGAGGAGGGTGTACGGGACGAGGGAAGATGGTGGAAGGACAGAGGGATGGCAGGAAGACAGGCGTGGAAGGGAGGAAGGAAAGGAAGGCAGGGGGAGTACCTTGCCTCTGAGCTCACCGGTTTCCCACTGCATCCGAGCTGCCTGGAGATGAGCATTTTCTCTGATGTTTTTCAGGGTGACGACTCAGATGAGGAAGATCTCTGCATCAGCAACAAATGGACTTTCCAAAGAACCAGCCGCCGGTGGTCTCGTGTGGACGACCTGCACACGCTGTTCCCCGGAGGAGACCGAAATGGGTCATCGGGAGACGTGAGGATGAGAAACACCACGAGCAGTGAAAGCGTCCTCACAGACCTGAGTGAGCCCGAGGTCTGCTCCATTCACAGCGAAAGCAGCGGAGGGAGTGACAGCCGCAGCCAGCCAGGCAGCAGCCACAGCGCTGGCCGGGAGCCGTTTGACTGCCCCGGCCAGTCCTGCCCCGACAGCCCGGTCATGCTGGATGCCACGTTCCTTGGCAGTGGCCTCCCACAGTCCCCCAGAGACGTTCTTAACTACCCCCTCAACCCAAAGAATGAGAAACCCACCAGGACCAGAGCCAAGTCATTTTTGAAACGCATGGAAACTCTCAGAGGGAAGGGAGCTCATGGAAGGCACAAGGGGCCGGGGCGGACCGGGGGCTTGGTGATCAGCGGGCCCGTGCTGCAGCAGGAGCCGGAGGCCTTCAAGGCCATGCAGTGCGTCCCCATACCAAACGGAGATCTCCAGAGCTCGCCCCCCACTGCCTGCACCAAAGGGCTCCTGAGTGCCAGCAAATGGGGCGGGGAGAGCAGCCAGTCAGAAAACAGCAGCAGTGGGGTGAGCACGCCCGGCCTAAAGGAACGGAAGTGCCAGGAGGCCAACAAGCGGGGGGGCATGTACTTGGAAGACCTGGACGTGCTGGCCGGGACAGCCCTGCAGGATGCAGGCAATCAGAACCACATGCATGAGTTCCATTCCCAAGAGAACTTGGTGGTGCACATACCCAAGGATCACAAACCGGGTACTTTCCCCAAGGCGCTCTCTATCGAAAGCCTCTCACCAACGGACAGTAGCAATGGGGTTAACTGGAGGACCGGCAGCATCTCCCTGGGCAGACAGCAGGGCCCTGGGGCCAGGGAGCCTAGGCTTATGGCGTCCTGCCACAGAGCGAGCAGAGTCAGTATCTATGACAACGTCCCGGGCTCCCATTTGTACGCCAGTACAGGAGATCTTCTGGACTTGGAGAAAGATGACCTCTTCCCTCATTTAGATGACATTTTGCACCATGTCAATGGGCTGCAAGAGGTAGTGGACGACTGGTCAAAAAATGTCTTGCCTGAACTGCAAACACATGATGCATTGGTTGGGGAACCCGGCTTATGCCCCTTCCCATCTCCTAATCAGATCACCTTAGATTTCGAAGGCAACTCTGTCTCTGAGGGTCGGACGACACCCAGTGATATGGAAAGAGATGGAACATCTCTTAATGAGTCGGAGGCCACTGGGGTCCGAGAGAGGAGGGACTCTGGTGTAGGGGCCTCTCTGACCAGGCCAAACAGGTTGGTGGCATGATTTTCTGAAATGATTTTTAATCAACTTCATAATAATTATGGTCTGTTTATCTAACACACATTTATAGCATGCTCACTAAGTGCCTGACGCTATTTGAACTGTTATCTGCCGTTAGGAAGTATTTGAACGGAAGTATATCTTTGCTACAGATGTTATGATGATTGAATCCATGTTAACTCACATTCATTTCTCTGAGTCTTTGTCCTTTAATTCTATCTTAACTTTCACTCCAGAAAATGTTGTGTGTGTGTGTGCAGAGCACTCTGCTAGGCACCGTCAGGAAATCACTGGAAATAGAGGCCCGGAGCCTGTTTGCAGGTGCTTCCCATGACCTTGTTGCCATATTAATTAAAACGTCCCTACCTCAGATTTTTAAAAAAATTTTTTTTAATCCTGTGAGAAACTTCTGAGACCTAAGGTGTGTACTTCACAAGTTTATTTTGGCTTTAAAATGCCAATTACCAAGTACATAAAGCTATTTTACAAAGACTGATTCAGAAACACCTGCGAGGAATGGCCCCAGAAGAGCGTCACTAGTGGAAACAGTCATACTGTACATGCTGCTGTGTTCTTGTGGAGGCCAAGATGTCCCTGGGGGTTCGCTGACCTGTCATCTCTTCCGCAGTGCTCCTTCCTCTGTGCCTGCCACCTTCAGGTTCCATGTCAACAGCAGGAGAATTCTAATGCAGATGGGAAGGCAGTGCAAAAACGATCCAAATGTTCCAGAACATTCTATATCTCGCTCTCCATCTCGAGCTCTCCCTCTGTCTGTCTCTCTCTCTCAACACATATGCACACATACACTGTCTCAGCTGCTTTCAACACTTCGGGAACAAACTTAGGAATAAACACATAAAATATATTAGGCTTATTAAAACCTTTCCCGGATGTATCAGACTTGAAAGCCATAGTTCCTGACGTTTCCTCTCTGCATTGGTGTCTTCTGTTCCATTTGCTTTGTGATTTCTCTTGGCTCGGAAGCTATGTTGATTAGCCACTTAAAAATCAGTAACATCCTGTGTTTTCTAATAACGCGTACACGTGGTGACTGGCTTCTCTGACGGTCTTTCTGGTAAAGGCGACTCCGATGGAATAGTTTCCAGCTCTCGCACCAGCCCCAGGCGTCCACAGCGCCGCACATCAGCAACCAGACGGCCGGCCAGCTGAACCTGCTCCAGCGCTTCTCGCTGCTCCGCCTCACGGCCATCATGGAGAAGTACTCCATGTCCAACAAACACGGCTGGACGTGGTGCGTAGCGCGTTCGCTCAGGAGGGGATCCTTTGTTGTAGAGCGAAGTACCCAGATGCAAAGCTTCGGTAGTGAAATTCGGACCTCTAAAGAAGCCCCTCGTGGCCTTCGCTGCCGATGTCCCGAAAATAAGGCGGCAGTTCCGCCTCCCGGTCCACCTTCTCTGCCACAGCAGCGCGGAGGGGATGCAGCCCGGCTGGGAGCCTGGCTTTATCTGTAGCTCCTGTTTAGCTTCCAGGGAAAGCAGTCAGGTTCCGAGAAGGAAAAAAAGACAAGGAAAGGGTGATGAATGGTGAACAGAGGCATTAAAAAGAACTGTCCATAAAAGAACTCTGGCAGTTTGCAAAAGAAACAGCTATCGCTTGTACCTTCTGGCTCAATGCAGGGCTCACCACTTAGAGCACTGATTCATTCAAAGGGCATTTAATTCTTCAAATGCATTCCGGCTTGGACTTCGGTGGCAAATAAAAACAAAAATACACAGTAAACCTTTGTCATAGGGAACTGACAAAAGCAAGTGTTGAAACCTAAATATGGACCTGTTTTAGATGAGCGGTGGGCTTGCAAAAATATAAAATATGTCATTAATTGTCCTCTGTTATATATGACGTACAGAGACAAATTGACAGTGCCTTTAGAAAAACACTTTGGGAAGTTATAAATTGCACGTCGAATGAATACATCCTTGCGTATTGAGATTTCCTTTAAAAAAGTGCAGCTGATTCTAGAGAAGTAAGGATACAGCCAAGAAGTGTTTCCTCTTCTCCTCCAACCCCAGTTAATTTCTTCTTCTTATAGTTTTTCTGTTTGTTTTTGTTTCGTCTTATTGGGGACAAGTGCTCATCTCTTGAGAGGTGTGTCCTTCACAATTAAATTGGAAAGTTGTCCCCTTGACTTGAGAACAGAGCCATAAATCCATTCCGCTAACGTGAATCATGCTGTTTTATAGTCAGAGATCTAACATAGGCAAGGGGCCCACAGAGTACTTCCATGTCATGTGATTAATTAAGAGGGAGATGTTGAATTCCCCCTGTGCGTGTTGGTTGTTCCAACAAAAGCTTGGCTTTCCTCTTACTTGCTTTCACAGCCTCTCCCCACAGGCTGCCCCAAGAGGTTTGCATGACCTGGTTTCTGTGAATTCTAGGTCAGTTCCAAAGTTCATGAAGAGGATGAAAGTTCCTGATTACAAAGACAAGACTGTCTTTGGTGTTCCTCTCATAGTTCACGTCCAGAGAACGGGACAGCCCCTGCCTCAGAGTATTCAGCAAGCACTCAGATACCTGCGTAGCAACTGCCTCGATCAGGTATGGTTGTAAATCCCAACACACGGACCTGGATTTATGGAACGCCAGACAAAGTCACATCTCCCCAGCATCACCTAAGGCATGCTCACTGAAAATTAAAGGCACTGTGATCTCGATAAGTCAGTATTTAATTTGCCCAGGCTACATCCGGTCAAGCTGTATGAGGGTGTTTCCTCACTGGCAGCTTGAATGACGTCCTGAGGGAAAATTCATGGGTTTTTCTGGTTTGTTTGGTTGGGTTTTGTTTGTTTGTTTGTTTCTCTGAGGGGAAATTCATGTTTATACTTTGTGTGTTAGTAGTGTGTACCCCGTGCTGTCAAATTTGCATTCCCTAGAAAGTGGGAGTTACGATTTACACTGCATTTCCTTTTTCATAATTACTCCACTGCCATCACTGATCTCATAACATTCTTCCACCCGTTTTATTATTTTTTTGAGAAAAGAATTAGGTTTTTATATCTCCTTTTATTCCTTTTTTCAAAAGATTTATTTATTTATTTGAGAGAGAGTGAGAGCACAAGCTGGAGGGGCAGAGGCAGAAGGAGAGAGAATTTCAAGCGGACTCTGCATTGAGGGGGGGGATCCCAATGTGGGGGTCGATCTCACGACCCTGAGATTGCAATCTGAGCCAAAACCAAGGGTCTTTGTGAGATGGAGAGGAGAAGTGATTTGGGGGAAATTGGAGGGGGAGACAAACCATGAGAGACTGTGGACTCTGAGAAACAAACTGGGGGTTTTGGAGGGGAGGGGAGTAAGGGGATGGGTAAGCCTGGTAGTGGGTATTAAGGAGAACATGGATTGCATGGAGCACTGGGTGTGGTACATAAACAATGAATCTTGGAACACTGGAAAAATAAAATGAAGTGAGGGAAAAAAAAAAAAACACGAGGGTCTGACGCTTAACTGACTGTGCCACCCAGGAGCTCGCTTGATTTCTTTTTCTTTCTTTCTTTCTTTCTTTCTTTCTTTCTTTCTTTCCTACCTACCTCCCTTCCTTCCTTTCTTCCTTCCTTCCTTTGGCACCATGACCAGGAAAACTTAAACCTGAACCAAAGATAAATTTATTTACATCTTTTTAAAATGTGCAAGTGAACTGTGAAAGCAGTATCTGCTAAATCAACTCTGCCTTCATCTTGTACGTTAAAAATCTCAAGCCAAACAAAATACACAGAGATCATTTTCTGTCTCCATGACTGTTTGGGGACCAACGTAATGGTGGCCCAGACTGGACCCAGAGTGCCACCCATTCTCTAATTTACTAGGCCCAACCTTTGCTCCTCCAAATTAACACCCATTCATTTCTTAGACATTCTGTCCCCAAATAACCCCATATTCCCACTTGATAAATTGCAGCCTTGGGTAGTGGGGGTATTTTCAGGCAACTGTTCTCCAATGGCTTTTGTGCATCAGATTCTTTAATACCATGTGAATAAGCCATGCCCACCTAAAATTACTTCCCGTTTTACCTAAATTTTACTTGGCCTTGGGCTCAGTGAACAGGAATGAGCTGAGCTACATGAACTCATGGACCCTGGCTATTGATGCTTGTATCTACTCTGATACTGAGACCACACTTAAAATCAGGATGATCACTTGATGAATCAGACACCACTTTTCAGTGGAGTGGAATAAGAGTAACTTCTTCATTTGATGCCATCTTTGTGTGGCATCAAATGTGTGCTCCCCTTTTGCCTTCCCACTCCGAATCTAAAGAATATACAGGTATACATTTTCTCCCATTTCTTTTGATGCCATAGTGGAGGGCAGGAGTCATTGCTGTTAATTACTATTGTGGTGGTAAGGACTGTTTTGTTTTGAGAAATGGCCTTAGTAGCTTGCCTGTTATTTCTCAGAAAGAAGGTCAACAGACCCCTTTTCTAAAACTGTAGTGCTTACCAGATGCCCCAACATTGACTTGTGAATAACATCCAAATAGAGCAATCCAATGAATGTAGTTACTTAAGTATTATTTTTTTTTTTTATTTTAGAGCTTTTACCAAAATTGCACATTAATCAAAGTAGATGATCTGTGGATATCCTATGAGAAAACTTGCTTGAGAGGTGGTCTTAGGTGAATATGTGGAAATGCCCACTCTGATCTCTTCTGCTACCCTAACAGCATTGCAAACACACCTTATGCATAGGACTTTGTGACCTCAATTGTACTTTTGTTGTTTTGTTAGCACAGCCCCAAGATTGTGTTTTTGTGGAAGATAGTCTTTTATTCAGACGTGTGTTTTTCCAAGCTTCTAAATTTTCTCAAGGGTACATAAGACTCATCCCTCCTCCTGGCTATTTCTCTTAGAGTCTTTGGCTCTGCCTTTTACCAAGATCAAAAAAATATTTTGTCCTAAACATTACAATGTGTGACCAGTGAATGTTTCTCAGCTAAAGCTCTATTAAGAGAACAGTGTTTGTTCAGAAATACCTAAAGGAAATGCAGTGCATCTATGCCATTAGCTTCATAGTGATACTGTTTCTTGAGGACCCAGCATGTTTTAGGCATTATCCTCATGGTTTTACATTCACTCTCTCATTTAATGCCATATCCACCTTGGGTAGTGATTTCTGCCGGGTAGCAATGGTGGAGCCAACACTTGCTTGAAAAGCTAATTCTAGAGTCCAGATTTTTAAAAACTATGCTCTACTGCCACCTGTGAGAATTGTTTGTCCCAGTGGACTTTGGGGGATACCATCCCTACCACTGAGGCACACTTGGAGAAATGGCCCTAAAAACTCATTGATAAACGCACTGTCAAGATTTTGTCAATAATGTTGATTATTATATGAGGTGGTATTCATGCTGTGATCATGGAAGAGTTTTTCTCTAGCCCTAAAGCCTGAAAACATTGTGGGGTTTTTTAGACAACTAGCCTGTTTCTTATATTAAGAACATCTATGGACTCCTGGGTGGCTCAGTTGGTTAAGCATCTGCCTTTGGCTCAGGTCATGATCCCAGAGTCCTGGGATCAAGCCCCACATCAGGCTACCTGCTCAGTGAGGAGTCTGTCTCCCTCTCCCTCTGCCTGCTGCTCCCCCTGCTTGTGCTCTCCTCTCTGTCAAATAAATAAACAAAATCTTAAACAAACAAACAAACAAACAAAAAAGAACAACTGGTTATGTTTTTCCCTCCATATTAAATGCTAGAAAGTTTGGAGCCAAATGTGTGTTCTGCCTGTGGTAGATAAATGTAAAATTTTGGTATGAATTTTGTACATTATTACTAGTTTCAGCTACTCTATCTTGATTTTCCTTTTGCTCAAATTTTCTTATCTGTAATCTTAAATGGTATCTTATACATTTTATAGATCATTTTAAGTCACCTTGAATTCTTTTCTGAACAAAGTTGGGTGGAAATAAATGAATTGTAGTACCTCTGTTCTACCCACCACACAGTGTTTAGTGTTGACTGGAAACCACTCAAGACCCCTGCAGATTCCGAATAATGGGTAGCGCCAGTAAGACCACTGTTACCGGGTCCAGTCTCCTGTCTGAAGTAAAAGTCCTGCAAATCAAGAGGGCAGTGGGCACCAGAATTTCCTCAGTCCTGGCTCACTGGCTTATTCTCAGTCTCCACATCAAGCCTCTCACTGTTTTTTTTTTTCAATCTGGAAGAATGCCTTACTGAAAAACATGTGCTGGCAAAGCTCTGTAGGCAAAAGACTCATTTCAAGGACATAAATACTGATTCCAGCTTTAACCAAAATGAATAAGGCAAACCTGTCTTGTATCGGTCTGAAGGAAGAACATGTAAGATGTCCAAGGGATTTTCGCCAGAGCCTGTTACTCCCTTATGAAGCACTCCACACCTGCGGGGCTTCCCACCTGGAAAGTCATAGACTGTGGGAAGGACACAGAGATCCCATTCTAGTCTCCGTGAAGAAGGAAGGGGTTAATAAGAAGGGAACAAGGAAAAACAGGACAAGTGCAATGGAGAAGTAAAACCAGGCTTGAATGGAAAACGGTTCTAGAGCTTTAAGAGTGACCAAGAGCAAATAAAAGTGAATGAATCCATAAGGAAAGAGGGGACATACACCACACAAGACTGTTCTTTCTTTGCTAGTAGCACCTCCTTGGAACTAAAAAGATTCAGGTCTGCATGAGATCTTGAGACCTCAGCCCCTGGGTCATGGAAAACCAGAACATCGCAGAACATTTCCTCCACACCATGCTGACTGGCTCCCGTGCTGCCTCCCTATACATGGTACCTTGAACCACCATCCCAGACTCTCTTCTGGCTTCATCCTGGCTCTCAGGAAGGAGGCTTCCTGCAATGAGCTGGCCCCTTTTCCCTCATGCTAAGCATTCACCTCCACCATGAGCATTCATCACTGACAGTTGAATGCAGCCCCACGGGGCCCTGAAACATGGCCAACAGTTGGCCTCCTACACTCCCAAGTGCAGAACAGTTTATATATGATGAAACACAGTGTGTCCATTCTCCCCCCGTGCAGCCGGCCCCAGCTGAAATAAGGAAGTTTAGCCTTTGGTTATAAACCATTTGTATTCCGACGTAGCCATGTGTGAGAGGATCCTTGCTCTGCTGGCTGAGCTTTTATTTCTGCCCTAAATCCGCGGCGCACAGAGGCACAGGTCATGCTTCTCCTGACAGATACGAAGTCACTGCGGGGAGAGGCCAAGACTGCAGGGCTCAGAATCAGAACCCGCCGCATGTGGTGCCTAGGAACCTTTCTCTTTCCGAATAAAACTAACCTTTCTTCATCAGCCAAGCACATTTCTGAAGAAAAGGAAATGGAAGTCCCGATAAGCATCATCAAGTACTGAAAGGATTAGCATAAAAGGGATGCCAAGTAGGAGATTTTAATATTATTTAGGTGAAATTTGAATTCTAATGCAAGGCTCATGTGCCCGACCTCTCCTTCTAATAGAACAGTAAGTTTCAAATGCTCAGTGATGCTGGGAAGACACTTCCTACTTAGTACAAGTGTCCCCTACCCACTGGCTGTTCCTCACGGTCCCCTTGCCTCCCTCAGACGAGATAAGTGATGCGCTCTGGGACCTTTTCAGATTATACCCTGAGTCCTTGATTTTTCAGAACCGGGCTTTTGCGTGGAAGACAAAAGAGAGGAAAGGAAAAACAAGACCAAGGGAATACTCCCCGTTCACCATTTTACCTGTAAAATGAGTGATCACAGGCAAGCTGCTTGTAAAATGAACGCCGCATTTCTGACCACCATCCTTCCCTCTTCAGAGAGGGTGTCCGAACTGCTCTTTCAAGGTACAGGAGCCCAGGACCTGCTAGGGAGCTGGCAAGGCCTTGTGCGAAATGAAAATGTGCGATCTTTGTTCATAAATTATTAAGAATTTCAAAATGGTGACAGCAGAGAATTAAACCAAGCATGGGGCCCTGTGTGACTACCAGCAGGGACTGACACAGAGGCAAAGGAAGACATTTCACACCCACTGGGTCTTCCTCGTAATGAAGCTGAGGGGTCTTAAGCGGCCGCCCGCCCATGGTGATGACAAGGCTGCCCTCAGAAGCAACAGTTTTAAAATGCTTTCTTCTGCTATTTTTCACCTGGAAAAAATTTTTTCACCAGAAGTGCTATAGTTTCATCACCACTTTGAAAACTCTTCTAAGAAGAAATGATTATTAGCCATCACTCAGACCACCACCCCTGGTTGTTCAGTGAAGGTGTAGGTCAACTACTCCCTGTTCTCGGGATCTTTGCACCATTGGAAGAATCTTCTACTTACTGTGTCTGTGGACTTTTCCACTCAAGGAACAGAAAGCTGTCCCAAGATGGCCTCAACAGGAGGAAGTTCATGGGCTCACATGACAAGAAGTCAGGAAATAGGGTGGTTCCGGCATTCTTTTTCTCATCAGCCCAGAGCCAGTTTTGAAGACCAGAGTTTCTTTCCTTCTTTCCCTTCTGCCATCCTTAGCTACTATATCTGGAATCTGGTCTGAGTTCAGACCACCTTTTCTTTATTAGGCTTGGGAAAGAAATTTCCTTCCATGCTTCCAACAAAAATCCACAGATATTTCCGACGTCCCTGGAAGATAAGGGTGGGACGGGAAGGTTATCGTCAGGATCTAAGGCAGAACAAATAAATACCCGACCGCCTTCTGGCCATCCTGTGAGATCTGAGTTAGAACAGGCAGCCCAGAGCCCACAGCTGGAGAGCTCCAGACGTGTCAACAATAATTAAAATAACAATATTTGCTGAAACTAGAAAGAAACGCGGAGACAGAACAATGCAAAGAAAACACTGCTGGGATGTGTTCGCGCACGCACACCAGCGTGCCCCCAAAATGAAGCCAGCAAGACACAGCGGATGGTGCCCTACCATTTACACACAGACACTTGTCTGCTCTATTCTTCTGATAGATTCCAATTAGTATCTCTCTGCTGCTCAGAAAATAACAGGAATTCTCAAAGGGAACCACACCACCTCACAGGAGAATAAATGTTTGTGAGTCACACTTAGGAATTTACCTTCCGGGCACTGGGTTTCTGAGAACTCCATGTAGCCCATCCCCGTGGCACTGTCCTGGGCCTCCTTCCAGAACTAGAGCAGTCGAGAATGTAAACACATGGAGGCTGGATCTCACTGTAGCGATCATTCATCTGACCTGTTGAACTTCTCCTCAGACAGTCCATGCTTTCTTCTCGTGCGCTATGCTGAAGTTTGGAGGAGGTGCCTGGGGATGACACGTGTTCCTTAGATTCTTGAAGACTCCTCTGAGTACGGCAAAGTTCGGCATTTTCTAGACATTCCAAACTTTCAGAATAAAAAAGAAAGCAATTAATATTTTAAGTGGCAATACGCCTGGACATCCTGCTCTGTGGAATTAGAGTGATAAGCCTTGGGATGCCGAGAAGTATCAACTAAGAATGCTGGGTGTTTTTCCAGAAAGAGTAGCAGTATATCCTTTCCCCTGCAACCCGTTCCACTGACATATACAAAACCCTGAGTATTCTCTAACTGCCTGGAGTTCTTCTCTTGCTGTCCCTGTACTTTAAAGGAGTTAGAACTGCCCATTCTAAACTGAGCTCTCCTCAGACACCTGAACTTGGGCCAAGGCTGGCCTGGCTCTCGGACACCGCCTGGCGCCTTTCCCCAGGCGTGGGGAGGAGGAGGTGTGGCTAACAGGTATGCGGCTGCTTACCTGTCTGACCACTTGGAATGTTCCTACCTTGCTTTGTGGAAATGGGCCAACCTGGGAGCCCTTGAGGAATGAGAAAAGGAGAGATTGAGGGTTGAATGAAGGACCAAGTCGGAACAACTCGATGCCCTACAGGCATTTAAAAAGAGCAAACATGCAAATTCACTGGAAGCCAGGGGGCCCAGAGACAATCAGCCCTTTCTTGGGTAGAGGCAAGTCCAGAGGGCAGAGCCTCTAGAGGGGCCTTGAGTGTAAGCTGCGGACTGACTCTTGCAGGAATCCCTGATCTCCTAGGGCTCCTCTCCACCTCACTCATTCCTACCAGGGGTGTTATCTCCTGGGTGTGTGAGAGGAGCCTTGCTCCAACCGCTCTATCTGCTTGTCAGTCAGGAGAGGAGTCTAAGCCTTAGGGATGAAAAAGACATAAGACATTGTCTTGAAGTCTGAATCTCACTAGAGCCACGGCTTATGCACACAGTAACTAACCAGGCGGAGTAATGAGTGCCAAGCATCAGATTAGACAAACATAGGGAGTATTACAAGGATTCCAAAGAAGGACAAGAAATACGACTTTTAAATCAACATTATTATGTTTCAGGAGCACATTTCCTAAACCTTTCCCACATAGGTGCACTGGATATGGTTGCTTATCTGGAAGCCACTGAACCTTCCATTGACCAAACTTTCTCAAAAGCCCCACTAAGGGCAGGGAAACACTAGAGGGCAGGGAATTTGTCTGGTCTGCTCACTAATGACGCCTAGCAACTGTCAGTATGCCTGCGATGGAGTGGTATTTAATCACCCCTTGTTGGATAAATGAATGACATGATGGCGTCTATTTAAGAAGACTGACTACAGGTTACAAAGCACTGTCGTATGTATTTCCTCATTTCGCCTCCACAATCGCCCTGTGAGGTGGCTGTCATTTTTATCTTCGTTTTATAGGAGAGGGAGTCAGCGTTCAACTACTGTCCGAAGTAACTAACCTAGTAATTTGCATTTTACTAGTTTGGGTGCAATTGCTTCTCATCCAGTCCTGATTCCTAGCCTTCTCATCACTCCCAGGGTGCTTGCCTTAGGAAGAGGATGGCTGGGGTGAAGGTGGCCTCACTAACACGTCCCTGTGACTTGTTTCAGGTGGGTCTCTTTCGAAAATCGGGTGTGAAATCTCGAATCCATGCATTACGTCAGATGAATGAGCACTTCCCCGAGAATGTCAGCTACGAGGACCAGTCTGCGTATGACGTGGCGGATATGGTAAAACAATTCTTCCGGGACCTCCCAGAGCCTCTTTTCACCAACAAGCTCAGCGAGACCTTCCTCCACATCTATCAGTGTAAGTAGGAGGGCAGATCAGTGTTCTCGTGGGCACCCATCCACTTAAAAAGCATTCTATAGACTGAGGTCTACTTACACAAGTAATACATGAGTCCATAAAGAAATGCATAAAAGTTATCATTCTCTGCTTCTTTCCAGAAGTAAACTTTGTTCACAGTTTGATATGGAAATCTCCCAACCATTTGTTATGCGTTTGAAAATACCTTTTTGACATCAAAGTTTTCCTTCTCAGTAGTGTTTTGCATAAGATCTAAACCTACTCTCGGTGTATTTTTAATAACTTTAAAATGAGAAGAGGACACAGTAGAATTTATTTTGTATGTAAATGTTTTTTAAACATTTACATTTAAAAATTTTTGATTTTTTAAAAAGTAAGCATTGCCTTGGGATACATGAAATTCAAAGCCAAATGTGTTAAGATGACCAGAAATAAAAAGCAAATGTATTTTTAATACAATATATTTTAATTGGCAAAAAGTAGGCAAACCAAATCAAGCTTATGCTTAATTCAACTCATTTATATTTTCACTTGGAATTTTTTAAGTGATGTTAAATTGAAAATTCTCAGCAAAGCCTCTATAGTTAAAATAACCATTGAATAAAACAATTTCTAATTAAAAAGCATATCTTTCTAAAGGTAGCTACAAAGGGGGAATTAGAAATGAACATGTGACTCTTTTCTAGATGCAGTAATGTCATGATTATAAATTATTTCAGTGGTCCAAGTCCTGACTCTTTAGAAAAAAAGAAAAAATAATAATCTGGCCTGTGGACTTTGAGCTTTCAGGAAAATATGCCTGAAATGGAGATCAACAACATGGAAATGATCCAATTTGAAAAAGATCCTTGCTATAGAGAATGTGCTATGTTTAAGGCCTACAATATTGCAAATCCAAAAAGGATTATAATAAATACCACTTACAAAAACAGGATAAAGTGATGACCCACTAAATAAATATTATTTTGTCAAAGTGAATAGGTTAAGTTAAATTAATGATACATGTCATGTGCGTCCAAACAGAGAAAGTTCAGGACTTTGTTGCTGTAAGAGGTCGAACTGCATTTTCAGTTAAGCCTCCCTCTTGGTTTAGAACTATCATATAAGATTCTTTACATTTAATCAGTTCTCAAGTTAGGGTCGGCACTAGTCTGAGGTTAAAACCAGATTGCTTCTAAGAGATAAATCCCTTTGACCCTTTCTGAGACTCACCAACAAGAAACCAGATCACACCAGCACGTATTTTAGCTAAGCAAACATTTACTGAGTTCCACTTCTGCACAGGGCAGTGCTGAGTGCTACAGATAATATGGATGGGTAGTAAGACGTACTCCCTGCTCTTAAGGATCTTACCACTGAGGGAGATGAGACATGTAGGTATGTAACTGCCATGGAACAAGACTGGAGAAATTCCATAATAAGGTTAATAAAGAAAATCCAAGGAAGTTCAGATGAGGACTAGGACTTGGTGGGGAATTTGAAGGTGAAGAAATGGAAGGAACACGTGTTGAGTGACCCACATAACATGAGCATGGTCCAGGAAGTTCCAGGGTATTCTCCTGGCTTGCGTGAATGGTAACTGTCTGATGCAGTGCCAGTGACACTGAAAAATTAGACCGGGCCATCTCAAGGAGGGGCATTGAATGTCAGGGCAGAGAGTTTATACTTGATTCATTAAGCACTGAGGAACCCTTGAGTGTTATTGAGGGGGTTACCAGTTACAGGGCTCTCAGCTGTAAAGACAGAAGCAGAAAGCCAACAGATTTAAACAATAAGGAAATTTTGTAATCACACATGACAAGAAATCTGGAATTAAATAACTCCAGAGTCGGTTAATTTCACAGCTTGGTGATGCCAAGGCTGAAGTCAGCCTCTCTCGGTTATGCCCTCAAGGTCACAATACAATTGCCATAACTTACAATGATCTTGTCTTCCCAAAATCACACTCAAAAGCAAGAAGAGAGAAGGGCTTCTCCTGGGGCATATGTCTCTTTTTATCAAGGAGATAAATTTACAGAAGCTCCTAGCATTTATCTTGGTCCCATAGGCCAGAAATGGTCTACCTATTCTCTCTTAAATCCATCACTGGAAGGAGAACTGGGATTACCACTTTGGGTTTAGGCCAACATGGTTATGCCATGAGTCTGAGGGAAGGGAAGAGCCCTTCTCTTCTGGGCATATTCCAGAGTGCTCCTGAACAAAAAAAAAGTATATTTTCTTATAGAGGAGGAAGAAGGGAGTAGATATTGGGTAGGCAGCCAAGTTTGTGTTTGCCACAAGGGTAAATGTCCATCAAGACTGCTCTTGTGACTCATGAATTTGAAATTGGTGAACAAGAGATAGTGGATTGTCCAAGAACTGAGAGTTTGGAGTGAGCTAACACATTAACTGGGGTGCCAGATTGCGTGCAGTGACTTCCAGCAGTGAGACTGGAAATTCAGTGTTTCACGGATAGACTCTGGAGTCAAAGAGAGCAACTGTTCTTCCTCCCCTTCTCCAGAGCAGTTCTAATTTTAGCTGTGGTACTTCTTGGACTTTCATCAAATGATTAGAATTTGAATGGATAATGAAAATAGTTGAAACCCACTGGTCTCCAGGAGGGAGAAGGAGAGAGAGATCAGAGACTACTTTGTAGTCTTAAAGTTTGGTGACTGGGAGAATATTGAAAAGAAAAGGGGAAGGAGAGCTGGTGTGAGGGCAGGGAGAAGAGAGGTGGTCCGAATCATCTGGATGTTGCCATTATCAACACACAGATATGCAGATCTAGAATAGTCTCCTGAGAGCTGAGAAAGAGGCAGGAACTATAGGAGTGTCAAGTTTGACAAAAGTCCACGAGGCTAAGACCCAAAATGAATGGTGAATGTAGGGATTAATAGTTGACCTTCACAATCATTTTTAGTAGAAAATAATAGAAGATACTTTCTGACGGATAAAGGAATAAGTGAGTAGAGAGAAAGTTGAGACAACATGTAGCCATGACAAGATGACTCTTAAAGAAGGTTGGCCATCTAAAGTTGAATAAGGGGGCGCCTGGGTGGCTCAGTGGGTTAAGCCGCTGCCTTCAGCTCAGGTCATGATCTCAGGGTCCTGGGATCGAGTCCCGCATCGGGCTCTCTGCTCAGCAGGGAGCCTGCTTCCCTTCCTCTCTCTCTGCCTGCCTCTCTGCCTACTTGTGATCTCTGTCTGTCAAATAAATAAATAAAATCTTAAAAAAAAAAATAAAAAAAAATAAAGTTGAATAAGGTACACACTAGACATCTTAGCGAAAGCAGCCTATTTAAAAGCAGTTCAATGGCTCAACTGAATTTCTAACACTTCAGTGACAAGCTTGAAATCGTTAATAGTATCTCCTATTTCAGCACAAGTAAACAAGAAAGAACAAGGTTCTGCTATAATTTGAACAAAATGGTTCTTTTCTACTAAACCCGGGTGTATCTTGTGCCACACACTGGATGTGGTGGGGGTAGAGATGGATTCTAAAACATTGAATGTAGTCATCGGGGCGCCTGGGTGGCTCAGTGGGTTAAAGCCTCTGCCTTTGGCTCAGGTCATGATCCCAGGGTCCTGGGATCAAGCCCTGCATTGGGCTTTCTGCTCAGCAGGGAGCCTGTTCCCCACTCTCTCTTTGCCTGCCTCTCTGTCTGCTTGTGATCTCTGTCAAATAAATAAATGAAATCTTTAAAAACAAAAAACAAAAAAACATTGTATGTAGTTAGGCTTTTCCAGAAATGTGGATTTGCTGACTGACCGGGGCCAGGAGTGGGCCTGGCCCTGGAATGTATGATGGCGGGGAGGAGCAGGGCCCAGACAGGTCATAGCACAGCCTCTCTGGAGCAGCAGACTCCGGATGTCTTTATCATGTACCCCTACCATTAGTAAATATCTGAGCATGTATACTTATTTCTTCCTCGTAACAGAAATATACCGTGATATACTGTGCATGTTATAAAACATACCCAATCTGTATTTTTAAAGCATGAGGCAAAACATAAACATCATTGCAAGTCCTGATACTTTTTTCTCACAAGTCGAGGATGACCACAGGCACATGCCCCTGCCCCTTCAGCCTGCTGCAGAGACCTGCTCTAGAACATGGTATTTTAAGAAAGACAGTGTAACCAAAGTGAGCTCCTGACGGTGTCTTTCGGAATGAGAAGAATAAGGGCAGTGAGTCAGACCTAAAAGATCAATAATCAACCCAGCCGGGGGCAGCACAATGCAGTGCCTAGCAACCATTTGCTGTGATTTTCCCTGTCAGTTTCCTGCATACGTTTGGGGCCAGTGCCCTTCTAAGGCAGCCTGACCAACACCCACCGCCACCACCCCACGAGGACCACCCTGAAGGGGAATGGCCTGACAAGGCCAGACTCTCTCCAAAACCTTAGCGAGCCTGGTTCTTCTTCCCCAAGGACAACCTCAATTTCCATTCTCCCCAAGATTATGAAATGCATGCCATTGGGTCACCACACGAAGCCAGTTGCGCACCTCCTCACACCGAGTCTTGGGTGACCTGTCAGAAAAAGAAAGATGTGTCCAGCTGACCCTCAAGGAGCTGACCCACTAGGATTCCAGAGGGCCAACAAGCTCAATCCCACCATTCACAGTTAATTGTACCAAACTGGCATCGAGGCCTGGCTATGCCACTAGGGGTGGAGAAAGGCGATACTGCCATCCCCTAACACAGTGGCATCCAGAAACACCCCACAGAGCCCTGGGCATCCCGAAAGGTGCTTCCCAAGTGTCTGGTAGGAGGGTGGACATGAGGGAAGCCAGGCTGACAGTGCCCCAGCCTATTGCTAAGTTCAGCCAGAATAGAAAACCAGTTTGAAAACAACTGAGCGGTTGGTCTGCTCAGATACGGTAAAAGGCCAGGATGGGGGCGTTCCCTGCCAAATCATATCTCATTGTCAAGGCGGGGGGGTTCGGAGTTGGATGGCTGGGGTTCCAGTCCCAGCTGTGCCTCTCACCAGCTGAGTGTCCTGAGCAATGACTGACTTCTTTGTGCCATTAGTGGCCGTCGCCATGGTTGTGGACGATGGTCACGACTCTGAGTGTGTCTTCACACGGGGAAGGTGGCATTTACTCACTGTCTCCCTGCTGGCTGGTTCTGCGGCTGTCCTGCTCATGACCCGTCACCCACTTTTCCACAGATGTCCCCAAGGAGCAGCGGCTGCAGGCTGCACAGGCTGCCATCCTGCTGCTGGCCGACGAGAGCAGGGAGGTTTTGCAGACGCTGCTGTGTTTTCTCAATGACGTGGTCAACTTGGTGGAAGAGAACCAGATGACACCCATGAACCTTGCTGTGTGTCTGGCCCCGTCCCTCTTCCATCTGAATTTACTGAAGAAGGAAAGCTCCCCCAGGTGGGTTTTTCTCATCAACACCTAAACCGGGTATTTCCCATAGTTGATTTAAAACAAAAACAAAAACAAAAAAACAACAACAACAACAAAACAACTCTTGTGTTGTATTTCAGCTTGGAGAATTGTCAGCATTTAGTTTATAATCAGAAAATATTTCGAGGTGACCGAATTCACCTGCTAGATATAAATCCAAGTAGTCCCAAAGGATGCCCGTTGTGATCCAGAAGGCCCAAGGAATTGTATTGCAGTCTGTGTGTAGTGTGTGAGGGGGAAGGAGAAAAAAGTACGAGAAGTCCTATTTACAGTCTTTAATGAGACTCAAGGCTCTGGCCCAGCAGCCTACAGCGACGTGGTTTCAAACTCGGGGGAGAAACTAGATGAATTTCTCCCCCACCAGTTATTCCTGCCCTTGTATTTTTCCCAAGATTTTTCATTATGAACTGTCAGACTCTTAGCCTGACTCAGAGTATCTAGGCCGTGTGGTCACTGTTTTTATTTGGAAATGAGAAAGTCTGGGATCTGGATCAGCACCCGGGCGGGAAGCAGAAACAAAAGGGATGGGCTCGGTGTTGGGAAAAGCTCTCAGAGTTTGGGATCTGCTTACAAGTCTGCCTTTCAATTACAGAGTCATACAGAAGAAATATGCCACCGGGAAGCCAGATCAAAAGGACCTCAGTGAGAACCTGGCGGCCGCGCAGGGCCTGGCCCACATGATCACAGAATGTGACAGACTGTTTGAGGTGAGCAGAAGGTTCCAGCACCCTGCCTCCGAGCTCTTGGAGCCAGATAAGACGGTGGGAGGAGTGGTGGCTGCGTGTGCGGCTCCTGATTTTACAATGACAGTAGTACATACGCTCTGCAGCTCTAGTCTTTGCCTCCAGGAAATGTGACTGACTCTGCTGGTTAGACACCTGGGGTTACCGCGATGATGGTTTTCAAGAAAACGGTCACATTCCCTTCCATTGCCAGGTTCAAGGCCAGCCAGCCAACTCCAACGCATGTGTTAACTTGGACTTGATTAGGTCCAACATCTGCGTGTGCGTGACATTGAGCAATCCCTGTTCACTAAGAATCCATGACAGCTCATGAGTTGAGCCGCAGATATGTTCAAGAAGCAACTCAGCTAGACTTCTGGCACACTTTTTGTGGTAAAATTGGCATTTGTAAATGGGGAAAGTGTGCTAAAAAGGTAAAGTTATTTCTAAGTCGTATTTTGATGTTTCCCTTAAGTCTATGTGCTCTTAAGTTTCCTGAGCCCACATTTTGCCAAACTGAGTAAAAATGCATTGAAGGTAAAATAAAAGAAAGACAGAAAGACTGAAGGGGAAGTCATTCTGTGTTGTGAATAACAACTGGAGTCTCAGAAACGTTTTTGTTTCTCCTGACTTTAGGAAACTCCCCCGCCCCAGCCTTGCCGCAGATCTTGGGAAAACATCCTTTGCCCCCTGGCACTAGGCCCATTGCCTATGCTGTGGTTTTTGACAGAATTACTTTGCTTTCTCTGTGAGTGTCAGCCTTTCTTTAGCTCAGTGTGTTGCTCTTTGGTGCATCTGTTGGTTCAGGTCCCGCATGAGTTGGTAGCCCAGTCGCACAACTCGTACATGGAGGCTGAGATCCACGCTCCAACTCTGGAAGACCTGGGGACCCAGATGGAAGAGAGTGGGGCAACTTTCCATACGTACTTGGAACATCTTGTCCAAGGCCTCCAGAAAGAAGCCAAGGAGAAGTTCAAAGGCTGGGTCACGTGCTCCAGCACAGACAATACAGATCTTGCTTTCAAAAAGGTAATCTCAGGGACTGGAAAAATTACCCCCAGAGACCCCTGTGTAACAAGCAGGGATTTGTTTTCCTTTAAAAATGGCCACTCCAGGGCACCTGGGTGGCTCAGTGGGTTAAAGCCTCTGCCTTCGGCTCAGGTCATGATCCCAGGGTCCTGGGATCGAGCCCCGCATCAGGCTCTCTGCTCAGCAGAGAGCCTGCTTCCCTCCCCCCCCTCTGCCTACCTCTCTGCCTACTTGTGATCTCTGTCTGTCAAATAAATAAATAAAATCTTAAAAAAAAAAAAAAAATGGCCACTCCAGGGGCACCCGGGTGGCACAGTCAGTTAAGTGTCTGACTCTTGATGTTGGTTCAGGTCATGATCTCAGGGTCGTGAGATCAAGCCCCGAGTCAGACTCTGTCCTGAGTGTGGAGCCTGCTTAGGATTCTCTCTCTCCCTCTGCCACTCACCTCCCCACCAACCTCTAAAAGTATATTAATTATTAATTAATTAATTTAAAATGGCCACTCTGTCCACGGGGCTTGGCACACACAAGAGCAAGTCAAAGACCCACTCTGGAGACTGGCAAGCAGTCCCTTTGCACATAATCTGCATGTAGACTCTGAAGCTGGCTGCTGGCTGCCAGTCTGATCCTTGTCCCTTACCTGTGTGACATTGGCCAAGTCGCATCCCTCTCTGTGCCTGGTTTCTCATTTGCATAGTAGACATCCTGCTACCACAGTCAGAGGAGGGCTATTTACAAATCAAACAGGTTAGAATCTTTCCCAGCACTCAGTACACCCTGTATGAGTTGGTGGTTACTATTTGTCTTATTATTATTATTTTTCTTCTAAGCCTAAGATGAACATCTTAAAATTTTAAACCTGAGGTGTCCAGAATCACTCTTTCAGGTTACATCACCAGCGATGTTTTCTGAATGTCCAGTGAAGAATGGTAGGTTTGGGTTGGGACCAGTTGTCCTCTTCAGCCTTTGATGGTGTCTTTCCTAAGGTGGGAGACGGGCACCCGCTGAAGCTGTGGAAGGCCGCCGTGGAGGTGGAAGCGCCCCCCTCCGTGGTTTTGAACCGTGTGCTGAGAGAGCGCCACCTGTGGGATGAGGATTTTGTGCAGTGGAAGGTTGTGGAAACCCTGGACAAGCAAACAGAAATCTACCAGTACGTGTTGAACAGCATGGCCCCCCACCCTTCCAGAGACTTCGTAGTTCTCAGGTAAGCCTACCTCTAGGGTTTAAGGTATTTTTCTTTTTTCCAAAAGCAGATGAAGAGCTGCATATTTAAGCATTTCACAGCATTCAACCCCCGAAGTTCAGCCTCCGCTGGGAGCCCTAAGCCAGCGCACATTTCCCTCCATGAAACCTGATTTCGCTGTATTTATGCCCGACTTCCTGCTTCCTTCACCCAAGTTGCGGCTCTGCCCGGCTCTCTCACGGCCCCTTTCAATATGGAGCATATGGCTTATTAGGCCGTAAATATTGCTCATTTCCTCAGAACAGAGTCCCAAGAATAGCTACTACTTGTCCAGTTGCACCTTCTGCCAAATTATGCAAATTGATTCTGACTTGTCTCCTGATTTTGCCTTCTTCCCGGGGGAAAGCAAGCTTGGGTTTGTGTAACTCTCATGACGGAAGTGTGTGTAACTTCAAAACCCATCTGTATGACTTCGCCTGTTCACAGCTCATTGCCCAAGGAATCACTAGTGAAATTCCCAAATGTATATTTCAAATAGTTTGTTTATGAAAATCGTTTTGATGGCAAACTCCAGGTTACTTTTCACACGGGCCTTTGGAGTTGGTCCCTGGGACCCTGAATTTGAAGGGTCATTTTTCCCTAAATATATGTGTTTGTCTTGGCAACCTGGGGATCCTGGCGGAGAATGTGGGCAGTCTTAAGGATGGCTTATTACCACAGTTATGCGGACATTCGTCATCTCGTGGAATTTAAACTTCACGTCTTCACTCTTGTAAACAGCAAATCAAATAGTTCTGGGATGGCAGCCATGGGGAGGGAGCCATGCCATAGCATGCCTCTTCCTGCCCCTTAGAGGGCTGAGAGCCAGAGTCCATGCATGGAACCTCCCTCCTTCCATCCACCCGGCGGTCCCACCGGCCTGTTTCTTATCACAGGGCATCATTCCAGCCCCATGGGGAGGCTGTGGGGATATTGGAGTAAATACAAGAAGCCGCTGTCCTGCTCTCTGTAGGGGTTTACATTTTATCAGGGAGGGAGGGTCAATAAATCATAAGTAAGGGGATAATGTTTCTCATCCTGTGGGAGGGGATAAGTAAGAAGGGTGATGGTAAGGGGTTAAATTTTACATATAGTGGTTAAGGCAGACTCTCACAGCATTGATAGCTGACCCACAACTTGAAGGAGAAAGTGGGTGGGTCATGAGGCTCTGATGCAGAAGAACTCAACACTCGAGAAAATTAACCACACACCAGACACAGCTCCTGCAACAGGGATGCCTATGGTTATGATACCAGAAGATAGAAAGTGGCAGAGCTGAAATGCTTCCTGTCTTCCACGTGCCACCCCATCTAGACTAAGAATCCCTTCAGGATTGCCACTTGTACATGCATTATCCCCTTCTCTAAATCCTCAGGAGCTTCTGGTGATAGTTACTGAAGCTTTTTCCATCATATCCTCACATATCTGTACAAATCCCCATCTTTATTGCTGAACATGTCATCTCGCCTGCGGAGAATGATCACACCCGATGAGAAGCTGCTGGGCGTTTGTGTCATGCTTGCTTCTTGCCAGGTTTTTATGGGGAACATCCAGTAGTTTCTCTTTTTGGTGTGGTAGGACAGGACGGACAAAGTTACAGATGACGTAGCCAAGCCCAGGATAGGGTTTGTGAGGTAAATAACTGGGATTATGATCATGAGATCTATGTCCTGTGATAGAAATGGTCATTACGCAGATGCTCTCATGGTCCCTGACTTCCGTCTCTGATTGAATAGCCCCTGTAATAGGGAGCTTACTACTCCTCATAGCACCTGTTTTGTATCTGGAGTGTGCACTTTGTGAGTCAGGTCTTCTGTCTCCTGAGCTGACACATGCCATCCCATCTCTCCCTGCTGGGGTCATATCGACTGTGCTTTTCTCATCCTGCTTGGGAGCCCCTCAAGTATTTGAAAACAATGAGCAGTCCACATGTGTCTAGTTTACTTCAGGCTAAGCGCCACCAGCCCATTTTTTTCTTTAAGACTGAGTTGAGCGTCGCCTCCTCCAGGAAGCCTTCTGTGTGTCTCCCCTTCCCTTCCACAGGATTGCCGAGCACCGTATGCATAGCCACATCACCGCACTTTCCTTGGTGTTTTGGAGGTCTCTTTGTATGTCTGTTTTTCTCCCTTGGCTGTGTATCTTTGTGTCCTTTGTGGCTTCTCGTGTGCCCAGTAGATGTTTGCTGAATGAACAGAATGGGCAAGTCCTAATTCCAAAACTGTAAGACCAACCCTTCAGGAATGGCCAGGAACCTCTGCAGCCTCAGTTTTGGGGTTTCAAAGGCGGATTGGAAAGCTGCAGGACCATCGCTGGCCTCTGGGTCAGCAGGCTGAGAGCCTTGCTTTGAACTGCACTGTAAAAATTTTACACACCCTTATGGAAGCCATTAGTTTAATCTAAGTAAGTAGGATAGGGATTTGAGCAGGAAACTGAAGGTGTAAAACTCAATGCTGTGTCCAGGTTTTTCTCTCTCTCTTAGCCCTAATTTTGATGGGCCGGTTGTTTTTTGCTACAGGACCTGGAAGACTGATTTGCCCAAAGGCATGTGTACCCTGGTGTCCCTCTCTGTGGAGCATGAGGAAGCCCAGCTCATGGGTGGCGTGCGGGCTGTGGTGATGGATTCTCAGTACTTGATAGAACCGTGTGGCTCTGGCAAATCGAGACTGACCCACATCTGCAGGATAGACCTGAAGTAAGTGCACTCCCCAAGATGGCAGGCGCACCCCGGGAGCCTCAGTTTGAGTGGCAGAGTCGCCAGGGCCCTGTGTGTCATCCTGATTTCTTAATTTACTATACTCGGGTTTTTCGGTGCCACTAGCTTGCTTTCGTTGAAGATTACTTATACCGCCCCCTGTTTTCCTTTTCCTCACCTTTCGTAAAACTCTGACATTTCCCTGTGGCCTCTGCTCCTCTTTCTTTTTCTTTTTTTCATTTTTTAAAGATTTTATTTGGCAGAGAGAGAGAGAGCACAAGCAAGAGGAGAGGCAGGCAGAGGGAGAGGGATAAGCAGGCTCCCCGCTGAGCAAGGAGCCCAAGGTGGGGCTCGATCCCAGGACCCTGGGATCATGTCCCGAGCTAAAGGCAGACACTTAGCTGACTGAGCCGCGCAGGCACCCCTGCTCTTCTCTCTTTTCAGAGCTGTTCTCACTTACCTATGTGTGCTTCTCACACAGAGTAAACACACACGCGGTGGCTGCGCAGTCACCGCCAGTCTCCTTCTCTTGTGCTGCTGGCATGCCTGCTCTCCCTTTGTGGTCCCTTCCTGTCGCCCTGCTTGGAGAAGAAGCTAACTGAAATCCAACCCCGTCAGGGCAGTCATGACACGGAACAAGTTCTCGGTCTGGGTACACAGACACTGAGATTCCCCAGTGATTTCCAGAATTTAGTCTGAGCTTTCTCTGAGGAGATGGTAGCACTGAAAAGACAGACTGAATTCTTGGCCAGAAAGGCCTTTTCCAGGCACCAGATGACAAAATGAGGCTCTCGGGTCCTTGAGGGGTCAACCTCAAATTGTAGGCAAGCACTCTCATGAGCAGGGCACAGGACAGCCCTGTCGACCGTGATAAAGTGCTGAGACTTGGAAGACGCCTTTCCCACTTCCTTTCTGATTTTTGTCCCCACAGAGGTCACTCTCCAGAGTGGTACAATAAAGGCTTTGGACATCTGTGTGCAGCGGAAGTTGCCAGGATTAGAAACTCTTTTCAGCCCCTCATTGCTGAGGGTCCAGAAACTAAAATCTGAGTTTTCCCTAGTGTGACATCAACCTCAGGGAAGAGGAAGTGAATGGAAACACTTGTGGGAGAGAGTGTGCTCGTGAGAAAGCAAGAGAGAGAGAGAGACTGAGTGACTTGGCTAATGCTTAAAAATAGAAACACTGAGAAATCGGAATGTTGAAGATGCAAGAATTTCTGAGAACTTTCCTAGCCTTCCTGGAGATGGCTACATCCCTACTAATATAATATTTTTAAAAATCAGAACATTTATCTATGTTACTTAAAATTAAATGGATTATTCCTTGTGCATTGCCTAATTTGCTATTTAAAGGCTTCTAAGAAGCATATTCTTAACTGTAAATAAATGTATGTATAGCATATGTACATATGTGTGTATATCTATCTTTACTGTATATATGTACAATACCAATTTTATATATAATTGCGTCATTTGAAAAGGAACGTGTCTGACTCAGTGAGTCCCTTACTCACTCATGTGGTTCTTTCCAAGTTGCTCTGGGCCCATCTCCCCACTGTCCTGTAAGTGGAGCAGAATCTGCTGCTAACACCGAGGTGTGAAAATGTGTAGTCTGTCAGTCTGCCCTGTTGTTTAACCAAAGATTAGCTAACCAAAGGAAAACAACATTCAAAGGTTCTTATGTGTTGTCAGTTTGTTTGTGTTAATCAAAAACAGAGCATGGAGTGTTGAATAAACCCAGGAAAAGAATACTTACTCCTCTTAAAAGCACAGAGGTGGGGAAGAAGTTGGGACCAAAGGTAGGGCTGGGTGACCACTTGTCCATGGACCCAGCCAGCTGCAATTTCAGGAAAATGTCAAATGCCCATGGGCCACTAGAGTCAGTGCCAGCGACCGAAAGAAACTTTATTTCCCTGCTGGTTAGAGCCAAATAGCGTAGCCTTTGCATATTCACAGCCAAAGGGGGCCTCTGTGTTTGACCAAGTTTTCATAGATACATTTCATCCTGTTCCTAAATGTCATTGTATATGACCAGTGGCCTGTTTGGTCACAGTTAATTGGCATTTTCTTATCAATGTATTGCACTGAATTGAACTCTGGACACCAGGCAAGGGGAGGCAATGGTCATTCGAGAGTCCTGGATCGTCGCAGTTTCAGGGAATTCTTATTTTGCTACATATGATGTGCTTACGACGGAATTCATTCACATCTTGCAGTATGAAAGACAGGGTTTTTAAACTAACAGGAAGACCAAAACTATGCTCTGCAATTAGTCTTCAAAAATATAAATAGGTTTCTTAATTTCGTATTTCTTCATTAGCCAGTCAAGCTGACCTAGGTGTTTGACTTTATTTATTATTGTATAGACTAAACTAATGGACTCTCCTTAACCAATTGCTGATGGATTTAAGTTGTGGGTTTTTGTTTTTTTTTATTGTAATTCAACAACTGTAGAGAGGAAGATAAGTTATTATGTTTGGTTTCAGGGAGAGATTTCAGTAATCTGTGAAAGATTGGTGTCATAATTTAGCAACTGGTGTGGGAGGAAAAAAAATAAATGAGTGTTTTCCCCTTTTCTGTATTGTATGCATTTATGTTATTATGTAATTTTTTTTCCTATCAGCAATGTGCAATTCTTTTATTGAGAGAAATAAAAATGCTATATATGAGTTCTGTATGATATAAGGAAAATCATGCTATTTGAATTATGACCCAGGAATTTTTCATTTCCTTGCCTACACAAGAAAGTGCCAGCCAGCCCGTAATTTTCAATTTGGACAGTGCTCTGTAAGCAAAACAAATTCACTTCTGCCATGGCTCTTAAATTTAACCGTATAGGCTGGATTACTTTCTTATGCAAAGACAAGATTAATGAGGTTTAGCCTAGGTTAACACTGGTCCAGAGATGGAATCCTAGGTGTTTGGAAAATATGATAGACATAGAAGGATGAATCGTGCTCTATCACCGCGTTTAGCATACACAAGAATCACCTGGAGATCTGGTTCAAATGTAGACTCTGATTCGGGCAGTCTGGAGTTAGAGTCTCCATTTCTAACAAGTCTTGGGGATGCTCGTGTTGCTGGCCCAAAGACCACACACTCTGGGAAGCAAGACAATACCAAAAGCAGCTATGATTGTATTTCTGACTCCTCCTCTCTTCAAATTATCCAACTGACTTTTCTTTTTTTACGCACGTACTAATCACTGCTGCATAACACAGTGTGTCTAAAAAAAAGGAATAAGGAAAAAGGAGGGAAAAGATGCATCAAGCTTGTTTGTCAAATACCACAGTGTTTTATTCATTGTTATCTTGCCAATGGAAATAAAATATGATATTGCATTTAAATATTATATTTATACCTCATGTATATTTTTACCTCAATTGTTGGTATCAATCATCAATTGTAAGTAAATAATTGCTAAGGCAAATAAATTTATATACATTAAATATTTCCTATTTTCTATAAAATATATGTTGATTTTCATGCTTCATCCTGTAAGTGGAAAACCTGTATTCTGTATCTCTCCCAAATATGAGGATGTTGTTACCAACCTTCACTAACAGTCTGAATGCCTTGATGTGTTGTCTAAGGCATTAAAGTGATGGGAAGGGCTTCTTTTTTTACATTTCGTTGTTCTTAGCCCGGAAGTTATAAAAACGCATTAATGGTATTTTTACCAAAGATTTAGTAAACTCTAGCTACATTTCATTATCACTGAGTAGACAAGAAATTGAAACGTGATGTGACTTCTGGCTGGACCGCTAGACCGCAAAGGGTAGCCACATCTGACTCCAAGCCTCTTGCCTTCATTCTATTTGTTCTCTGCCTTACTTCTAAAAGATAACAAAAGTAGCGCAGATTAAGTAAGCAGGAGCTCCCTAGCATTCTCAGCTACAGGCTGCAAAAGCCACAGCAGCCCAAAAGACCATATGCCCCCACAAAAATGTTCCAAACTCTACTCTCTACACGTCTCCCTCAAGCACTCCCCCTTTACTCGAAAGTTTTGCCTTTGAAATGCAAAGGAGGCATTTCAATTGCCCCCCTTTGTTCTTCCATGTGAAAAAAGAGAACACGGTGGTCATTCTAGCAGCCACTGGCTACAGAAGTCCTGAGACCCTAGATCATATGAATTCAAACTTGATTGCAAGTAGACTTGAAATTCTTAGGTATGGCATTGTACTACTTGTGTCTTTTGCTATTTGGCTGCAGAAACACTGGTTATATGTCGTCGTCTTCTTCTTCTTCATCTCCTTCTTCTTCTTCTTCTTCTCTAACGTAGAGGGATAAAATAACATGGAGGGATAAAATAGCAAAGGAGAGTGTCACACACCACCACAAAAGCATAATCAGTAGGGGCCGACTGCACAAGGAATTAAGAAATAAACACTTGAAGGTACAACACTGTAATATCATAAAGCCATGAAGTTTTAGCAACTGGCAACATGTGATGTTGGACATGCCTTAGGCAGACAACATCCTTTGTAGATTGAATGTTGACTTCCATTCTAGCAATCCCACCCAACAGGCTATCCAGATGCCTCCCAACCCACATCCTCCTTGCACACAGATGAGGCTCAAAATCCCAAGTAATGCTTTCCTTTGAAGCAAAACTTCCTGTATTGTTTATTCATGCAGAGCACATTCACCAAACACCACGTGGGTTTGGGACACTGGACAGACAGAAGTGTGGATACAAAGAAGACGGTGTGGGGCAGAAATAGTAAGAAGCAGCAGTGCCTTCTTGCCACCAGTTAGCAAGTACTGAGCCACTGCTCCCAGCAAAAATATAGGGCTAGGTTCCTATGAGCCTCTGCTCACATTTTTGTCAACCAATCAATATATGATCTTGTTCTGTGTCCATTTCTGTGTAAACATGCCTTACTTAATACAAGTTTCTTACAACTAATTATTTATTCACAGTATCTCATTATAGTAGAACAATAGTCAAGAAAGGCCTGGGGCGCCTTGGTGGCTCAGAAGGTTAAGCCTCTGCCTTCGGGTCAGGTCATGATCTCGGGATCCTGGGATCTGAGCCCCGCATCGAGCTCTCTGCTCAGCAGGGAGCCTGCTTCCCCCCTCTCCCTCTGCCTGCCTCTCTGCCTACTTGTGATCTCTGTTTGTCAAATAAATAAAATCTTAAAAAAAAAAAAAAAAAAGAAAGGCTTAAAATTTTCTGGACCCTGAATAATGTGACTATAAATCTTTTTGGCTTTCAGCCTCACCATAATGCCTTTTTTTTATTACCCCTTTTCTATGGGCTGTCATCTCATGAATCCACAAATTTAGCTGTTTTCCATCTTTTTCACAGCTTCATCATGCATCATCTGCATTACTTTCCAGAGTAGCCTCACATACAGATCAATGCATTTCCCCTTCGTTTTTCTAGATGTACCACACTGCTGATTCATTAAAATTGAACTCACAGCCAACAGCACTAAAGCTCATGGCTAAACAGATCTTATCTAACATATGTATTTCATCCGTAAGAGTATTCCAAAGAATACTAGACAGCACTCAACACTATACCTGAGGGCCATTTGAAACAGCAAAATCGCTGGTTAAAAAACACAAAATGGAAAACGAAAATGTGGTATTAAATACATCATATATAGGATACTTCTTTACCGTCTGAGGTCTGAAACAGGAAGGCAGCTGTCACATTTGCTTGATCTCAGCTGGGAATGTGCATGAACATCAGGGACTCCCATTTTGTGCCATTCTGCCCATATCCAAGAATGACCTGGAAAGAATAGTAAGTATTGACCTGGAATTACAAATAAGTTTTAGAAAGTCAGCAAGTTCACAAATACAGAATATGCAAGTAATGAGGAGGAATACATATATACAATACCCAGTAATAAGTTACTGTGGCATCTATGAAGCCCAGAGTGGGTGGTAAGCCCCCAGGGACTTGGGGAGAATGACTGAGAGACCAGCAGAGGGGAAACCTACAATGTGAAGGTAAGAGATGGACTTGAGCATCAGGTGGTGATTGGGTGTGGCTAAAGCAGAGTGTCAGAGGGTACAGAGGATGGGAGTGAGTAGGGCAGGAGATGAAGCTGGATGGCCACGAGCCAGGCATTTTTAAGTTGCAGCAAGGGTTTGGGACATTATCTATTGAGGCAAAAAGTAGAGAAGTGAATTCACCTTTGTTTTGATGGCAAAGACTCAGAATGGGCTAGAAGAGAATTGGCGTATCCCTATATGCAGAAGCAAGGGTATGATGACATCCACATCTTTGCCTTTTCCTCTCCCCTTTGGTTTCTACAGAGATAGAAATAAAGTGATGGATACCACCGGCCTTCCTGAGCTGATACTACTCCATCATAACTTGCCTTTCCTTTCATTCTGGGACATGTGGCTTCCCCCTATTTCCTATTACATGTGTGGTTATCTATGTAAATTTAGTATTCATCTGACAACCTCAGAGAAGACACTTTCAAACCAGAATGCCCAGACACAGGGAGCTCCAGATACGCCTAGGTGCTATATGATCTGAAGATGTCGAGAACTGGTATAAGGAGCTTACTGTGCATGGTGAGTACTTTCACTGTTACAGGGAAAAAGAAGAGGAGGAGCTGGTTTCAGATGGGAGCAGGGCCAGAAGGGAACCATGCTGGAAAGGGCGGTCAGCTGGGCTCTGATCACATAGTGCTTGCAATGGCTAGGAACCATCCAGGTGGAGGTCCCCAGCAGCCAGCTAGACATACAAGGTCTGAAACTCAAGCTAAAGTTGTGTTCCTCAGGTCTCTTCTGTTTTGTCATTCCTGCCTTCATGTCCCAGTGATATGGATCACTGTTTCACATCTCTGTGACTTTGCATTGACCTTCTCTCCATCTTGTTGGTCATGTGGTAGCCTATTTATTCCTCAAAGCCCTATTCAGGCATGGACTTTCCTCACCATCCCTCTCAAATCCACCTGCTTCTTTCCATATTTCTCTTATTGCATAAATCACATTGCAGTTCATTATTTAGCAATAAATCTAACTCTACCACTAGGTGATAAACTCTTGAGGGCAAGGACCATGTCTTGCCTCCCTTTGAAACTCCAGATCTTAGACTTTCTGCTACATCATGTCACAAATATTGTTAGAATGAAGTGGGCATATAAAACCTCGACATCAAGATGACAGAAGCCACAGACTTGGAAATCATAACCCAGGGAGAGTGTGTAAAGTTTTCCAAAGCTGATGAAATAACTTACATTTTGTGCTTTGACTACTTCACCTCTCTAAGAGAACAAAGATTAGAGAATTCACTGGTTCCCCAAGAAGTTAAATGTGGCTGTTTTGAAATTAGCAAATGCTAACCACCTGCTTACAGCAAATAAAAGTTTGATTAGTTCATTCATTCAATAAACAGGTACAGAGCACTCATTATGTGCCAGATACTGTCTAGGCTTTAAGTAAATGAAACAGTGAGTAAAATCAGTGAACAAAAAAGACAAAAATCCCTGTCCTTGTGGTGTTTACCGTCCAGTGGGAAAAATAGCCAAGAAACAAGATAAATAATTGGCCAGGTAAGCTCTACAAAGAAAAATTAAAACAGAGGTAGAAGATAGATTAGGTAGTCGGAAAAAACCCTACTGATGGAGAGCTGGGTGACCAACTGCTCCAGCTGATACCCTGGCCATTTTTCTCTCCAGTTCCACTAGAGTTTCTTAAGTACAGTGATGGGAATGATAAATTAATTAATCAATCTGCAGAGAACTATTTCCTGTGATGATAAAGAAGTACAGCAACACCAGAGAAACGAATCCCCTGAGAATGACACTTGCTCATCCATAATGACTGTGTCTTCCAAGCCAGTCAGAAAGCAGGGCGAGCAGGGACACCCAGACCTCAGCAATTCGCATGTCCCTGATGGTAACGTTCTCTTCTTATGCCTAAATGATAAGTGCCCTGCTGTTCTGGCTTCCAGATATTAGCATGTCTCAAAGGTCCCCTGGTACTTCAGGGAGTTCCAGAGACCAGGTCTCCAGTGTGTTCTTCTGTTTCAATGGCCTCATCACATCCCACACACTAGCCATCCCTGCTGACAATGACCTCATCAGCTCACTGTTGGGCTCCACACATTCCCTTTCTGCTCTTGTCACATTGACCTATGTGGATCCTCATAGGTTGGGGGGAGACCCAGTTCTCCCCTTGATACCTCTGTAGGGAGCTGCCCCCAGTTCCTCCGTAAATCCTCACAGCACACCTGGATGACACTAGGATGTCACCTGCAGTAAGGCTCAACCAATATATTAGGTAGAAGTTCAAAACATGGGATAATTAAAGCTGCACCTGAAAGTGGTTCATCTTCTAGCCTACTGACCCAAGCCTGACCTTAGAGACCACAACTCTCCAGCCTGCTGGGCTCCACCCTCACCGGCTGAGCCTCTGCTCTGGCACAGGTGAACATATTCACCAGCGAGGAAGGACTTGCCTGAGCCCAAGCCTACCTCTCTCTAAGACCCTTGCCCCCAAGTCTTCATAACATGGTGAGCTAGTACTGAGTGGCAAAAGCACTGAGTACCAGTTCACCTCCCCGAGGATCCAGTTCCATCTATTCCTCAGAGGGCAGGACTCAACTCTCTGGGCTCCAGACAATAATCACACATTAGAACTCCACTGATTCACTGTCCTCAATCTGGGTTATCTGAGAAGAAACACCACCATGTTGACTCCGATGGGCATGGCGGAAGAGCCAGCCAGCCCTGTAATGGGGCTTCAAGGCCTTCCCTTTCCTGTGCCCACCCTCACTTCCAGGCTCTAGTGCCACCTTGCTGCAGCTGGCCTTCAGCACCCCCTTTGCATCTGTCATCCTCCCCGCTGCAAAGCTGATTGATGACATGTTAATATGAATGAGTTTCCAGACAGAGCTACTCCACCATAGATTTGCATAATTAAACCTTTTACATCTTTATTGGAAATCAGAGGGCACATAGATTTCAGACATCAGCAGGTTGGTGTGAGCTATTTTTGAAGTCTGGAAGAGCCTGAAACTACACTGCCATATAAAATAAAGCCTAAGCCTGAAAGTCCGCCTGGTCTTGTTGTCCAAGCGATGGGCAGGAACGTTGTTGACTGGGATGGGAAGGAGTGTTGCTCTCCTGTATGGTCTCTACTTCCCTGGGAAGCTGAGGCACTGCACCTTTCTTGGACCTTGCGGGGTTGGTGGTCTGGGGCTTGCCTTGAATTCAGAAGGGCTCTTCTTGGCAGCCTCGTCCTACCTGACTCTTCCCAACGACCTTATCCCTCTCCCCTTCCACCACTTAAAAGCTGTCTAAACCTGATCCTTATTCTCTGAAATCCCCAGTGCCTTTGGTTTCTAAGCCCCTCAGGCATTTTTTGAAGAACTCTCAAAAGATGGTCCAGGGTGTCCATGTTGTCTAAAATCCAGTACACAGCTTGCTCAGGAACTTTGTGCCCAAGGGGGACCCAAGGGAATGGCCACATCTCATGTTAGATGGTCAGCCAAGGGGAAGAGCCCTTCCCGAGGCTGGTGGGACAACAGGAGGTTGGACATGCTGCACACTATAAGAATTGATGACATCAAGTAACGACGTGCCCAAGTGGGGAGCACTGCAAAAAAAAAAAGTCAGACAGCTGGATTGGGGAGTATTCCTTGGTTTCCCTCATGATCCTTCAGTTTCTCTGTTGTTCCTCCTCTTAAGGGGAAAATAAAAAGGAAATAGGCATGACTGTCAACTCTACTTGAGCCCCAGATAGAGTGTGCTGCCTTCCATGGAGATGGGCGGTTAAAGAATTTTGGAAAAATCAAACTATCCAGTCATCTGAAACTAAATATGTTCTCTGAAGGGCGGCCACTAGGGATGACACGATCCATCCCTAGGATCTGCTGGAACTGCCCTCTGCACACCAAGCAAAAGGGACACATTCCAGAGCAGTGCCTCTATTCTAGAAACTGCGTGAAACAACAATGTTCAATTCAAAAGCAACTTGCAAGGGGCAAAGGATAGCAAATTTCTTCTTAGCTTTCCATCAGCCTGCAATGGGTCCAATATAAAACCAACAGTATTTGTACAAAGCAGCAACACTATCAGTGGGCTCAACGGAAACATCAAACCAGAGAGACAGCATTTCAAGCAAACCCGACAGTGCTCTGCCTGCATGGCTCACTTGGCAGGAGCCTGTGTGTCTGTCCATATCTTCCCCAGAAAGCCCCACAGGCATATTTAACAAAGCCCCACTCCCCGCACAGTCCTGCTGAGTAGATGACCCTCAGGGTTCCAATTATTGCGAAGGGGACTCTTTCACATTAAATGAAGGGATTTTAAACTATTGTATGCACAGCAACAACTGTCGCCTCAGGGAGCTGAAGAAAGATGAGAAGGGCAGTTTTTCCCTGAGAATACTTTGTGAGTTCTGTTCAAGGACTTGGGAGTTCAAGAACAAACCGCTCCTCTTGTTCCCACATTCCAGTGTCAAGATGTTATGCAGAGATTGGAGATGGGGCGTTCAAGGTGACCTTGTGAGGGGTACTGATCTGGAAGAAAGCCTCCCAGCAGCAGTTAAGTCCCAGGACAGTGCTAAGTCCAGAAGAGGGATCCGAGGCTGGAGAGTACTCGTTGCCCTACTCGACTAAAAGAAAACCCCACCGAGTGGCAAGCAGGCACGGCAGTTCGCGAGAACATTCTCCAAGTGGAATTGTGAAGCCTAACAGTGGGGCATTAACCGCAAACTGGAACTTCAGACCTCAAAGTATAAACAGCGGGGTAACTTTTAGATCCCCAGAACGCTGTGTGGTCTTTCTCTCCCTGCCTCTGAGCATCACCACCCACGCATGGCCTCAAACCCCCCGGCCCAGGAAGACGTGAGAGGCCCACAACAACTGTGCGCCCTGAGGTCTTGCTGTATGCCAAGGAAACATCATACACACTCACATGTATGTACAGGTGGACGTGGAATTTACAGATCGATCCTCGCAACAATGCCACGAAACAGATACAATATTTCTACTTCTTAAAAAGATCAAGTTGAGGCACAGAAAGGCCAAGTGACTTTCCTGACATCACCGAACAAGGACTGGATTTCAAATCCAGGCCATCTAATCTTTGCCTGACCGCGTCCCTTAATGAGAAGGAGGGTCCCTCTGCAACGGGGATGATGAAGTCCGGAAGCTCGGCTGGTGTAGAGATGGAGTCACTCACGGCAAGCAGCGGCCTGTGTCAAGCAAGGGCAGTGAGCTAAGACCAGCACTGGCTGAAAATGCATTCAAACTGATAACCAGCAGAAACAAGAGGCCTGCAAAGGCCCAAGACTTAGTAAACCCCTTTAAAATGGGAGGATTTTTTTTTTTTTTTTTTTTTTTTTTTTTTTTTTTTTTTTTTTGCAGCAGACTGTTGACTCCTCAGTCACTGACCCATCAAAGCCTGACCGCTTCAAAAAGGCAGCTGCCACCGAAGGTTCTGCCCAATGGATCTCAGAACAGAATTGAGATCCTTCACAGCCTGAACGTCAGAAGCAGGCAGTGCGGAGAGCTGACCCGGACCAGACGGGGTCTTACCTCAACGGGGTTCGGGCTGGCTTCGCATTTGTTCCCTTAACTACCCACTCCTTTCTCTGTCTTGTTGTGTGACTTGGAAGAAGCCAAGTTAGACACACAGTGAAATGTGGCTGAGTTTAGAATCCCGAACCTACTTTATCATTATGTTCCCCTTGCTTTATGACTGAGTAAAGCTGACATTGTGGAAAGACACAGCCCTGCATGTGCGCCTTCATAGCACACTCGCGACAGCTGGCCGGGGCGGGAGCAGGCCAAACAGATCTTCTGAGGAACAGTGCTTTGAATATAACTGCAAATAATCTCCGTAATGAAGAAGACAGAAAGACAGAAAGACGGCAAGGCTGCACACCCAACCCTCCAGAGAAGCCAGGTTTTAACAAGGCAAGGGCACATACTAGGGTGGGTGGGGTGGGGGTGGGGACAGAGTCCCTTCCTTCTCCAGCCAGTCAGTGTCTGCCCAGGGTCCTGCCTTTGTGGTCCTGGCTGGTGGGGGGCAGATTCTGCTTCAATTCCTCGAGGTCGGCCTCCTCGTTTGGATGTGCATGGTCCCAGCATTGTCAGGCAGGTCTCGTCCCGTCTACCCTCTCTTCTGAATATCCAGCCGGGCAGGGAGGCTCAGCCCAACACACAGATGGACATGCCTGGACATGCCAGGTAAAGATTGAGATTCCGAGACAAAGGAGAGTCCTTGTCCTTCACTACCGATCTTGAACATTCTCAGAGCCACTAATAAAGATGGCTTTGGAGTCCCTTCTGCCATTATTCCTCGGCACACAGAGCCTCCAGGGCCTGGTGGGAGGGATTGGTAAGAGATGATGGGGATTTCAGTGTTCCTGGGGTCCTCGCAATAATAATATCTATTTCCTAGGCAAAAGGCAAAATAACCAAGAGCAGATTCAACGTATAGGCATAATCTCAAGACTCATGGAAGGGAATCTGAAACCCAGAATGTACTGAGATTTTCAAAATGTGTAGAGGGCAGTAAAAAAAGAAAAAATAATAATAAAATAAAGACTTTCAAAAGGCAGATGTTGTGCAAGAGAGAAAAGGAAGGGCTTGGTCTCTGCTTGATATGAGTGGTGAATGTCAATAGAAGACAAAGAAAAGCAAATAGATTCCTTCCTTAGAGCGTCCTCATCTTTCCAACCATAAACATCTCCCTCCTAAAAAATGTAGAACAAAATCTGGTGATGAGAGTGGTTTTAAAATTTGTCCGCAAATTATTTGATGCTCTTCCCTTCAAGACGTAGAGCTTAATTCTCCTCTCCTGGCACATGGTGTGTATTTAGAGACATGCTTCTCACAAATGGACAGTGGCAGAAATAACAGAAGAAGTGCAAGGATAGGTTTTTATTTCTCTTGGACAGACACCTCGACGTGGAATTCCTATACCATACTGTATATTATTTATCTAACTTTTAAGGGAAATGCCAACTACTTTCCAAAGCGGCCACGCTGTTTTACCCTGCCCACAACAAAGCGTGAGGCTGCCAGTTTCTCCTCAAGCTCATCAACAATTCTGATTGTCCATCTTTTGGATAAGAACCTGCTTCATGGGTATGATGTCACTTGGCTTTAAGTGTCGTTCACTGTTTTCAACTTTAAGCAAAAATAGAATTGCCAAGTGATTGGAAGAAATGATAGAATCCAATTAACTCAAGTTCTGGTTTGATTTTTGTAATCACTCTGCTGCTGTTGATTATTTCAAATCCACAGTTTAAATAATCCCAGGGATAATGCCCAAAACGAGGTAGAACAATTCCAAGTTCTAACTCGCTCTTGCTCTTGAAGAAGGTGAGACAGAGAGCATATTTCTATACTTTCTCCCTAGACCCCCATCTGTAATGCCCTTGAGCTGTGCCTTCTGCTTTACTTGTGCTCTTTTCTTTTTCAGATTCCAGCCTGTGAGTGAGGAATAGAAATGTGTACAATGAACACATCTTCAAGGGCCCTCATGGTCCCTAGGAAGAGAACAGGAGAAAAGAAAGTCAAATGCATTCTTTCCTAGCTGGAGACACTGGCCACTACTGGGGCAATGGGGAGGGTCTGTACCGGCGTACTGGGGAGATGGGGATGGTCTCTACTGGGGAAACACTCAAACTTGGGCGTGAAAGGGGGTAAACCTTTGCAAGGCATAATTATGGGTGTGGGTTGGGGGGAATCAAACAGAAAAGGATAATCACCTTAAAAATGACAAAAACAGCTCCCAGTTCCAAGCGACCAGAAGCTGATTCCATGAAACCAGAAGGAATGTTCTGCCCAGGTGTGCAGTTGTCGGTTGTGGAACTACAAGAAAGAAAGTCTCAGAGGTGAACACTGGGGAGGCCCATCGAGGTCTGCCTGGGAACAGAGAATCTGGGCAGTGGGCTTCCAGTTTGTTTCTCTCCCTGGGAAGACGGAGGCCATGAGTGTCCCATTGCCCTGTTTCCCTCAGTTCTATTCTGTGTTCACTGGCCTGCCTCTGAGGAGGAGTTTGCTCCCACGCCAGGGAGGCGCTTAGCGAGATAATATGCCTGTGGGGATTGGAAGCTGGTTTTAGTCCTCAGAGCAGAGCAGCGCATGTAGACGCAGGGAGGAGGGATTGTGAAAAATGATGAATGGAAAAAGCCTCACAGGGGCTTCCCAGTCATGGAGAAGGGAGTGCTGTCCCTGCTTCTCAACACCTGGGGCCTCCTTGAGCAATCAAGCAAACACCCTCCATGTCACCAGGCAATGCCTTAGTGAGTCATAAGAGTTTTAAAGAAGTACATTGCCAGGGACACCCTGGTGGCTCTGTGGGTGGAGCGTCTTGCTCAGGACATGGTCTTGGGGTCCTGGGACTGAGTCCAGCATTGAACTCTTTTCAGTGGGGAGTCTGCTTCTCCCTCTCCCTGTGCCTGCCACTCCCCCTGCTTGTGCTCGCTCTCTCTCTCTTTCTCTCTCTCTCAAATAAATAAATAACATCTTAAAAAAAAATTACTATTTCCAATCATGAGAGACATTTGCATGGTCAGACATTCTCAAAAACAAGAGCCCATCACTTCAGAAAGAGTCCTCAAGAGTGGCCATCTGGGGGCTGCAAAGGACTTACCGAGTCCCCTTCATAGCCACAGCCTCGAAATCCAGCTGCTTTCAAAGAATTGGTGCTCAGGGCCCTGCTAGGCAAATTGAAATTGTGGTAGCCATTCCTCTTACTACTATTTGGACCTCCCTGAAATTTCGATCAAGTACAGTGACATGCAAAGTAGCAAACTCACCAGGACGTCTCTTGTCCTTACCATTTAACGTGGCTGTTCTCCCAAAAATGACCTTCCCATAACTGTCCGTCTCTACAGGAACAGAACAGTTCTTAGTGGCATGTTAAGTGCAGTTTCTGAGAAACCTGGAATTTCCTAAAGCCTGTTTTGTTTTTTGGAGGACAAGCTATGAAAGGTTTGTTCTCAGATATTTCAATTTAAACCTCTACCTAAGCATGAGTACCAAAGTGATGCCATGAATTGTTTTCTCCTTCTAATACAAAAAACAAAAACAAAAACAAAAAACCCCAACCAAACAAAACAAAAAAACAAAAAAAAATTTCTCTCAGGAGGCTCAATAGCAACACTAGAGTCAGGCAAGTGGGAGCTTTGAGAGGAGTTTGACAGGAGAGCATTTGTAGATGAGAGCACAGCACTCCTGAGGAAGAGAAAAGAATGAGTCTTTTGGGCTGGATCTTTCCTACCTACTGAGCCTTGAGAGCACCACGTTTCCGTTCAGATCTGTATCAAGGGTCATTGAAAAGGGACACTGGCTATAAAGGTTAGTTAACAGTGGGTTTAAACTGACTTTAAACCAGGCCAATGATGGCCCTGGAAAAGAAGGAATAAGCCAACGAGAAGGAGAAAATCAGGGGAAAGAGTGCGAGACTGCAGTTGAGGAAGACTAGGCAAGTCAGTTATTCCCCCCTGAAGCTGCTCCTTATTTCCCAAATGAGAAGCTGGTCTTGAAGATTGGCTCTCATGGTTTGCAGGCTTTTCCAGAGTCAAGAATTATTATGCAAAGCCTTTTACGGGCATGGATTCCTGCTTCTCTTCCTAAGGCACGCTAACTCCAGGATTTGAGAGAAATGTAGCTATTCAGAAATTCACTTGTATAGATTTCTATTTTTTGTTTAATTAAAATATTTAAAATATGGAGCTGGTACACCAATTGGCAGCTACGTGAAACTGTCAAGTGTGGCTAAATGGTTGCGCAATGTTCTGTCTTTTTATGGGCACAAACACCAACTGACAAATGGAGTGATAAAGAAACAGAGTGCCTGTTTATTTAATAGGCTGGAAAGATGAAAAGAACTCTCCCCAGTGTGCCAAGTGCAGCATAATTGCTAACAGAATAGTAGCCACAGGAACAATAAGGTAGAAAAGTCAGGTCTTGTGAAAAAGTGACTGAAAGCTTGCCTATTGGTAGCCCAGCAGTCTTTTATTTGTTTTTATTCCACAAAGTGAACATAAATAGGGATCATGCTGGCTTTTTAAATAGTTCAGGTCCCTCCTTCCCTTTCTCCCTCCCTCCCTGCCTCCCTCTCTCCTCCCTCCTGCCTCCCTAAACCACACTAATTGTATTGTGTTAACAAGCTAGCATTGCAAACAAATACACACATTCACTAACATATACTTAGAAATGACATACTCTGGCCATTGCTTATTAGTATTATTTACAGAAATGCAGTGTTATACATTTCTGCAGCTAGATTTTCTCACACGATAATTTTTCATAGAAATCTTAACCAAGTCAGCTGATTTTGCTACAATGCATTCTTTTTAATGGCTGCATAATGTTTTACGACATTTAAAATCTTTTTATTTTAAAGATTTATTCAGCCATTCCTCTGCTTATGGGGATGCACATTGTTTCAGGATATTAACTGTATGAATAATGCTATAATAAACATGATACATCTATTCTTATAAAATCATATTATTGTAGTAATGTTATTTTTACTTCTTTGGAATAGTTTCCCAGGAATGAGACTGGTGGATCAAAGTATATGTGAATTTTTGTTTTTAGAAGATAGTGCCATACTGCAGTTAAAAAGGACTGCAACAGGGCGCCTGGGTGGCTCAGTGGGTTAAGCCGCTGCCTTCGGCTCAGGTCATGATCTCAGGGTCCTGAGATCGAGTCCCGCATCGGGCTTGCTGCTCAGCAGGAAGCCTGCTTCCCTTCCTCTCTCTCTGCCTGCCTCTCTGCCTACTTGTGATCTCTCTCTCTGTCAAATAAATAAATAAATAAATTTATAAAAAAAAAAAAAAGGACTGCAACATTTGCAAAGTAGAATAGAACCTTTTCCTCTAAAGAGAAAAAGGGTGTTGTCATTCTATTGTTTTTCTTAATTACATGGTTATAAAGGGCTATTGCATTGTTATTTGAATTTGCATTTTTTTGTTTACAGATGACTTTAAATATCTATATTTTATGGCCATTATGCCATATTGGGGTAAATGCCAATTGGGGTAAATTATCATGGGGTAAATTATTGGGGTAAATTATCCATTTCATACCTATTTTTATTTTCTCTTGCCCATTAGTGAGGACTCTTGGTATTTTAAAGATACTGACTGTGTATCTATTGTCTGTGATGCAAATGTATTTTTACCTCTGTAATTCCTCAGTGACCCTGTTTAAATCTTCTGTTGCTATTGGTTTCTTGTCTTGGGTGAGAACGGTCTCTGCAAATCCTAAATTGTATGTAAAGGCTCTTAGATTTTCTCATATTATATAGATAATTCATTTATCTACTCATTGATTATCTTTATAACTAATTCTTTAGTTTGGAGTCTTCAGTTATCTGAAATTTATTTATATAAATGCTGAAAGAAAATGTACATTTCTATTTTCTTCTAGACAGATAGCCAATTGAGCCTGCACCTTCCTTCTCGCACTGAATTGAAATGTCAACTTCACGATTTAGATTAAAATAGCATGTATTTTGGAGTCTAGATTTCCATTCAATTCCTCTACCATATTTATTTATTTATTTATTTATTTTAAAAAACAATGTCCTATTTATTTAATTATAGTGGCTACATACTATGTTTTAAGATCCGAACTCACTAGTTCTTGTTTTATACATTTTATTCTTGGGCTTTTTTTTTTCCCCAAATAAGCTTTAGGAACATTTCGTATTATTTTTAAGTGTTATAATTCTAATTGGAATTGTAACATGTATCATTATTGATGTATGTATAAATATTATATATACATGTGTATAGTGAATTTGGGGAGAGCTAACATTTTAATTACCTTCAGTTTATACATCTAAGAACTCAGTATATATGTAGGAACTTAGTATGATTTTCCATTTGTCTGAGTCTTGTTTTTAGGATTTTATACTTTTCTTCACATAGTATTGCTTGTCATTTTATTGTAACCACAAATTAAATTTTCCCATTTTCACACTTAGGTGATTTGTGATATTCATTGTTATATGTATTTTCCTATCTCTCTTACCAATTCAAGTGCTTTTTTCTTAAGTCTCTTGGGTTTTCCAAGAATATAATATTGTTGACAAGAAGAGAAAGTTTTATCCTTTCTTTTCTAACGATGATGCAAATTATTTTGCTTAGTAGTTTCTTACTACATTGGTTAGAACCTCTAACACAATGTTGAATAATAATAACAAAAGCAAGCAGTCTTATCTAGTCCCTGATCATAACTAAAGTGCTCTTAGTGTTTTGCTAGTTAGGATAATGTTTACTAATGTTTTGTAGTCTCTATCATACTTAAAAAGTTTCCTCACGTACATATATTCTTAAACTTACTATTAAGGAAAGGGGCTGAATGTTTATCAAAATGGCTTTTCAGCATCTATTAGCATGTTCACTTTTTTCTCAACTTTAATACGTTGATGTCATGAATTACATTGCTTGATCTCCTGATACCTACACAACTTTGTATTCTTGTAATACACTCTACTTGGCCATAGTTTCTTAGTCTATTCACACAGTGTTGGATTATTGTATCTACTATCACATTTAAAATGTTTTGAGTCCAATATGACATCAATCTTTTTGCAGTATCTTTATCAGGTTACAGTAACAGGATTTCTTTCATAAAGACAATGACGATTTGTTCTCAGCTATAGTCTTAATATACATCAGAAGTGCTTGCCCTTTATAGTTAGTGTTCAGCTATGAAATCATCAAATTCTGTTAGCTTTTTCAATAATACGTTTTTAATCACTTTTATCATTTCTTCTATGTTGCTCAGTCTAGTCCAGTTTCTACTTCATTCAATTTGAATAATTTACATTTTCCTAGGGTATCATCAGCAGTTTTTAGGTTTCCGAATTTATTTCCTGAGATTAAGGTTTTCTGTGTGGTCAAGTACATGATCAACTATGTTTGTAAATATTTCATGGATGTTACAAAAACCGCATGCCTTTTAGGAGTCAGTGAATAAATAGATTTATATTGAATAAAAAGAAAAATTTTGAATGCACCTCATAGTAGACCCTAGCAATAGGCTTAGGATAAATAGGTCCACTTTCCACCTTTCTCCCCTTGCCCATCTCCAGACATTTCTGTAGTGGTTTTCACCACACCCGTCCCCAGTGGCTAAGGAACTCTTATCTACACTTAGGTCTCAGCCTCATGTCACTTCCCCCAGGAAGCCCTCCTTCATACCTTAAACTAAGTTGGGGAAACAGTCAACAATACACAGAACTTTTTCTCCTTTGCACTTGCCTCATCTGTAAGTATAGGTGATTTGTATAAATAATAGAATAATGTCTTTCTCTCCTACTGTCTATCAAGCTCCATGAGGATGAAATAACATCTGCTTTATCTGATCCTCAAAGCATAGTTGAACATGCTAGAGCACTGGGCACAGAGTAGGCAGGTAGTATTTCTTAGACGAATGAATGAATGAATGAATGATCTATCCCTCAGAGGAGGTATGAATTCTGGAAGCGTCACAGGCACTTCCATTACGTGGTTGGAAACCCAGGCTGCCGCGTCAAAGGATGATGAAGCAGAATGCAAGACAAACAGCTGAGTTGAAAGACTGAGGGAAAAAGAAGTGTCCTGGCTCCCAAGAGCCAATGAGTCTGTGTGCAAATTTACAGTCAGATGCCCAACTGCAATCCCAGTCTGTGGCTTTGCGAGATGTGCGGTGGCCTGGAATTCTTCTTTTTCCTGACTCTAAAAAAGGAGATTTTCTTGGTTTTTACAGAATGTCTCTTTTCTGTTCAGGATATCATGTTTCATGTAGTTGTCCTGTCCCTCAGGCTTCTCCTGCTGTGAATGTTTCTCTTGTTTTGTATGACCTCAAGGTGCTTTTTGTGGTTCTTTTATTCCTTCCATTTTATGCTTTCTCTGTATTCCATTTGGTTTACTTTGTTGTGTCTTTTTCCTTTTGTTATTTTTTTTTTTTTTTGCTGGTTTGCGTAAGTTTCTTCTCATTGTCTTTTTCATTTTGTTGTTAAATTGTTGTCCTTCTGTAACTTTTTATTTCATAAGTGTTTGCTTCCCCTCTCTAGGAGCTCATAACAAAACACATTTCTGTCATTTTCTTTATTAAAAAAAAATACAAGCTATAATTTATCCTTTCACCATGATAGTCTATTGAATAGGATTAGTCTTCTCAAACGTGATCACTAGATCTCAACTCTGCCCTCATGCAGACCAAGATAAAATCTTCCTAATGCTCTGCCTCATTGCTTTTCTCTTCTTTCACCGCTACCTCCTAGATTTCCCTGAAATAGTTCAGCACTTTTAGTTCCAGATTATTCTTAGAATTACCCTTACATAGTTCCTTTCTATTTTAAGACTTCTTATCTGGGGTTGCTAGTATACAGCCCTGGTCTCTTGTTGTCCATTTGGATCACATTATGTGTGCATTGCTGATGGTGGCTTCTCTTCCCCCTCATGTTCTTGTACCTGCAGGGGTGGCAAGGGTAGTGGGTGGAGGTTTGCCTGCTATGTCCTTCCCTGGTGGTTTCTTCTAGAGTCCCAAGTACACAAGTGATACACTTTCTGGATCACAGGACACCTGCCTGTGCCTCCATCCTAAAAGGTGATTGACACGCTCAGTGAGGAAGGTGGCAGTTCTCTCTCTCACTGGGCAGAGACGGCCCACTATTTTCTAGTTAAGGTGTTGCAGATGAAATATCGAATGGCATTGATTCTTTAAGCAACGAGTTATTTCTGTCTGGAAGTTTGTAATGGTTTCTCTCCATTCTTGGAGTTTAAGAATTTTCCAGACTAGCTTTGGTGACCTTTTTTTTTTCCCCCCTCATCCCTTCTGCTTGGAACTCTGAATAATTTCAGTCTGCACATTCAGGTCTCTCTTAATCTTGAGGACATTTTCTTCTTTCATTAGTTTAATTATTGGGTGCTGGGATCAAGCCTCTTCTCCATCTGTTCCTTTTCTCCTTCTTTTACTCACATGTTAGTTCTTCCAGATACATCCGCCAAAAATCTATTTTTTTTCCCTCTTGTGATTATCTTGTCCCTGTTCTTTCGCTCTTTTAAGATTTTACTTCCCAGTTGAATTTCCAGGTCAGTAAGGGTCTCAACAGTGACCACTACTCTCCTCCAATTCATTTGCTAGCATTTTTAGTTCAAAAGTCTTTACAAAGCATAATTGACTATTCTGACTTATTTCTATATTTTGGTTCAAGGCTTAATCTTTCATTTTAGGACTTGTCCTGTGTGTTTTTCTTGTTTTTCCTCTCTTGGGCTCCTGGGTCCTCTCTGAACACAGGAGCTTGGGTCCAACTATTGGTTGGGTCCAACTATTGATTCCACATAACAGTGGTTCTCAAAGTGTGGTCTGCAGACCTCTGCAGGTCCCCAAGACTCGTTCAGGGCATCTACATGATCAAAACATTTTTATAATAATCCTACCATATTATTTGCCCTTTTCCCTATGTTGACATTTGCTCTCATGACACTAAAGCAATGAATCAAAACAGTATCACCAAAATGCAACAGTTGTGATTGTATCCTTCACCACCATGTACAAGAAAATGAAGAATTAAAGACTTGAATCGTTTCTAAAGGTCTCACTGCAACAAAAGGCAAAGCTGGGCCCGCATCCAGCTCTCTGGCCCAGCGTCATGGACACCAGACTGCTCTGAAATCTCTCTCTCTCCTTGGAACCAGCTCAGATTGTGGGGAGAGGAAAATGAAGATGAGAATAAAAATAGATATAAAACATACAGTGCTTTTAACAAGAGTAGTGACTAAGGAAAGAAAACAATCCATTCTCCTCTGGTTGTCTTTGTCTGTAATGCTGTCTAACACCTAACGTGCAGCTTTGGCAACCAGAAGCCTGAGGGCTCCTAAGGCGGCGGGGGTTGGGGGTAGGGGGCTGAGTCAACACTCACTCAACCCCAACCCTGAACCAACCACTCCCTCTGCATCAGGGCTATATTTTTCATCAGGATAAAAATGAAACTTGAACTCTTGGTTAAAGTGCCTTATCCTCCTTGTTTCTTCTATAGTATCATTTCCTTCTTCTGGGAGCAGGGCTGGATACCTAACTTAAAGGACCCAATGCCAAATGAAAATGAAAGCCCCTGTTGAAAGAGCAGGGAAAAGTGCTATTAAAGGTGCTAAAATAGGGGCACCTGGGTGACTCAGTGGGTTAAAGCCTCTGCTTTCGGCTCAGGTCATGATCCCAGGGTGCTGGGATCAAGCCCCGCATCGGGCCATCTGCTCAGTGGGGAGCCTGCTTCCTCTTCTCTCTCTCTGCCTACTTGTCTGTCAAATAATAAATAAATAAATAAATAAATAAATAAATAAAACTGTCAAATAAATAAATAAAAAACTTTAAAAGGGGGGGGCTAAAATATAAACACTTTTCCCCTGAAAACTTTTCGTTACTTATGAAAGAGCAAAAGAAATAATGGCAATAGAAGAACAACATAAACTTGCATAATTTGCAAAATTTGTTTTGGTGTCATCATTTTATATAACATGATAATGATTGTACTTTATTAGTGTGATACATTGATTGACCCTATGATTTTTTCTGGCTTCTCTGCAAATTTATTGGATCACCAAAATCTATAATTCTAGCAACTTTATTTTTAATAGCTATTGATTTAAAGCAATATTGGTCGCTCTTGCAAGGTTACAAAATATTCTTGATCATATTTAATTTTGAGAAGGCTCTTTCTGCATATGCATCTATTATTAGAGCTTTTGAGAGTATTTTACAGGCTGTGACAACATTGTTGGGATTATTTAGGAATATTATATTGGCATAAATTTCCAATAAGTGATATCAAAATATAAATTTCATTACATCTGGAGCTGATAATTGTCACAGAATAATTTTTTCCTAGAAGAGTTAGCTCTTGGGATGCCTGGGTGGCTCAGTCAGTTAATCGTCTGCTTTTGGCTCAGGTCATGATCCCAGAGTCCTGGAAACTGGTCCTACATTGGTCTCCCTGCTCAGTGGGAAGCCTGCTTCTCCCTCTGCCTGCAGCTTCCCTCTGCTTGTGCTCTCTCTCTCTCTCTGACAAATAAAGAAATAAAATCTTTAATTAAAAAAAGAAAGAAAAAGAGAAAGAAAGAAAGAGTTCGTTCTTTGCACAAACCGCTTTCATGTAAGTCTGAAGTTAACTTCACAAGCAAATGTATACAATGCTATTTCAATGCTTCCTCTGACATTTCCTTGAACTTGAGGAGTTGCACTTGTCACTTCCCCTGCCACTGTTGCTATCACAACATCTGGACCCAGGTATTGTCCTGGCCACCCCCTCAGGAATCTCCAACTGCCCAGAGGCAGGCACAGGAGGTCTGGGCCAACTGCTGTGTGCCCCTGGGTTGCGCTGGACCACAGCCCTCCAGGTGCATGGGCTCCTCTAACCAACATGGAGACCACATTGACCCATCAGCATCATCACAAAATGCAGATTCAAAGATAAACATTGATTAAGAAACTCAAGGTGATGGGGCGCCTGGGTGGCTCAGTGGGTTAAAACCTCTGCCTTTGGCTCAGGTCATGATCCCAAGGTCCTGGGATCAAGCCCCGCATCGGGCTCTCTGCTCAGCAGGGAGCCTGCTCCCTCTTCTCTCTCTGTTTGCCTCTCTGGCTACTTGAGATCTCTTTCTCTCTCTCTCTCTCTCTCTCTTTCTCTTTCTCTGTCAAATAAATAAATAAAATCTTAAAAAAAAAAAAAAGAAACTCAAGACGATCACAGAAGAATGTTAAACTAAGCATGGGGTCCTTCTCAACATGGGCCCTGTGTAACTGCAGGCGCACATAGCAACTGAATTTCTGGTTTTCCACCCACTAGTGGTTTGGACCTGGGTGTTTAATGCACTTTTTATTGCCAATCTAGTAAGTAATTTGTCTTATAAATCTGCCATTTACAATCTCTCCTTCTAGAGGCTTTCTGCAGCTCCCCTGGCCAACAATTGTCTCTCTCCTCCTTGTAAATCAGTTGGCTACCTTTTTGAGGAAACCAATGTGAACCTAACTTCAAATAGTCACTAATGACTTAAATTAGTTGCTCGGTCTTTCTGAGCCTCTAATTTCCCCAGGACTGATTAGCTCAGGCATAGAGAAGCTTTGCATTTATCCAATCACTTAAAACATGATGGACATGGGGCGCCTCGGTGGCTCAGTGGGTTAAAGCCTCTGTCTTCAGCTTGGGTCATGATCCCAGGGTCCTGGGATCGAGCCCCGCATCGGGCTCTCTGCTCGGCGGGGAGTCTGCTTCCCTTCCTCTCTCTGCCTGCCTCTCTGCCTACCTGTGGTCTCTGTCTGTCAAATAAATAAATAAAATCTTAAAAAACAAAAAACAAAAAAAAAAACCCATGATGGACATAAATTCAGAGTGCAAGTTCTGGAGCAACCCTGCCTGCTCTGATTCTACTCTTAACCTCTACCTTCCTGCTCTGAGCCGCTAGCAAGTTATTAACCTCCATAAGCCTCGGTTTACTCATCTGTGAAATGGGGATAGTAGCACATATTTAAAGAAGGGGCTTGACAAATGTTTGTTGTTACTATTCATTTCTAGGTCAGTGAGATTCAGTCTCATAGCTTATAGCAATGATGTCCCTAAGAAAACAAAAATGCGGGACGCCTGAGTGGCTCAGTTGGTTAAGCAGCTGCCTTCGGCTCAGGTCATGATCCCAGTGTCCTGGGATCGAATCCCACATCGGGCTCCTTGCTTGGCGGGGAGCCTGCTTCTCCCTCTGCTTCTGCCTGCCATTCTGTCTGCCTGTGCTCGCTCGCTCTCCTCTCTCTCTCTCTGACAAATAAATAAAATCTTAAAAAAAAAAAAATTAAAAAAAAAAAGAAAACAAAAATGCTAGTTTTGCCTAACAATTATTTGATATAAAATGTAGTTGTTCACTACTTACTGCTTTCTCAAGGCATCTATAAAGGAGCAGAAAAAAAGTCCAATTCAGTAAGTCCATTTGGAAATCACAGTTGGGTGAGAGCTGCTGCAGGATCATCTGGGGGTGTGGGGGTTATGTGTGAGTGTGTGCAAGTGTGTATGTGTGTGTATGTGTGTGTGTGTGAAGAAAAGGCTCTGGGTCTGCATATGATCAGCCTTGAACCTCCTTGAAAGTAAGCCTTGAATGTTCATGTTTACAACCAAGAGACACAAGTGGTTTTCATTTGATCACTGGAATTGCTTCCTCTTGTTTCCATGGCCCCCATCAGCAGAGCTCAAATGGGACAAGATGGTTAAGTAAGATAGAACAGAACATCTCCTCCTACTTACATAAAACAAAGAACAGGCATTTTTTGAGGTTGATTTTTTTTTTTTTTTAACTGGGATGAGGTTTTCCAAACCTACCATATGGTTGGTCATGAATTTGAAGCAAAAGCCAATCCCAGGGTTTTGTAAAAGCGTATCACAAATTTAAAAAGAAATTCACATTTAGGTTTCTTCAGCTTTACTAGTATGGACTTAAAGGTTAGAGTTAATTAGCCATACATACCAACAGATAGGTACCATGTAAAAAATGCATGTCTTCCCTATAGACTTTACAAATAAAAGTGTGACCCATGACAAGAACACTATATCAACAAAAAATGATGAAATTAGAACATTTCATGAAATTCTCCCATGAGATTTGTGTTATAGAGTATGTGCAAGGTGTCTGTGCTGCTAAATGAATGACCTCTGGAAATGGTCACCAAACTTCTGTCCTTCCCACTCCCCCATCGCCACTTGCCTGAGCCTCTTCTGCTCCCTAGGCAGGATTAGAGTTGGCTGCCCATGGTTGCTCCAGTCTATGCTTAATTAGCTTTTCATTATCTTAACTGCCAGCTGTCTTGGCCAAGTTCCAATGAGAACCGGAACAAGGAAAAGAAGAACTACTTTGAGATTTTACAACAGAGAGAATGTTATGCAGACAGTTGGTTACAGGCATGATGGAAGAGCTGAGAAGCCAACATGGATGGAGAGGAAGTCAGGGAGTAGCAACAGCAGGAAGATGCTACCTCACCTGAGCTACACCATGAAGGAAGAGGTGGTCCTGGGGTCTAGGACTAGGGTCACCTGGGAGACTTGACAAGCCTGTCCAGTGGGCCCTGGAGCCATTAAAGAGACACAGAGCCACAGCTCAGACCAATTAAGCTAAAATCCCTGCAACTGGGACCAGGCATCAGTGGTTTTAAAACTCCCAAGGTGTTCCAGCATGCAACCAGGCTTGAGAACCACTGCTTAAAGCACCCAATCCTAACCTGCATCCCTAGTATTGCATCTACTCCAGACAAGGCAGACACAGGGAGAGGAACTACCGACACAGCATGGCTCAAAGTCCAGAATCGTGACCAGTTAGGCAGCCAACCTGCTCTAAGGTACCTTTGAAGATCTATCAAAGAACTGGATTTGATTTATAGAATTTTGCTTCATAGGTAACCTTTTAGTAGTTGCTCTACAAAATACACTATTTTAAAGAGCTATATTTTGCTTAATGTCTACTGAAAAAATTGATTAAATATCATACTGTATGCCAATTACAATAAAGTGTTGACTGGCACAATTGATGCACAAGGCATTTCAAATATACATAAGTTGACAAGAGTAGAATATTCCTGCATAGTAACTCTATTAACTTGCATATATTAAGTGTGTGCTAATTATTCGTTGAATGAACTGATCATCAAAGGAAAAGTAATGTTGAGTGTGATGTTATCAAAATTTTTATTGTATTTTAATTCTTTTAAAATGGGTAATCCACGATGATATAAATAATGAATCTGTTAACTAGAAGCAACCATCTGAATATCATCTTCTCTTAAATGACTGAGAAGACAGTTCAAGATTTTGTACAGCCCTGCGGTAATCACTATGAACACCAATTAGCATCATAAATATTGTTGACTGGAAGTCTGACTAACAGAACTCAATTGAGCCTCAGTAACTGGAAAAAAAACAGTTAACTCCTCTTGAAGAACCACATGTAATATGTTTCAGCCCCTACCCCTTTTCATTAAGCATTTATTCATATAAGAAATGTTTATCCAGCAATTAATATTCATTCCAGAGAATAACAAGACAAATAAGCTAAGGTGCCTACCCCAGAGGAACTTTATAATCCAATGGCAGAGATTAGACAGTCACACAAGTCCTGGAAGGAGGTAGTCGGTGCTGATCTTGATGTTCAGCCCATTTGAGGATGACCAGTCCAGAGCACATGCAGAGGGAGATTGATTGAGTGATTGATTTTTAAAGATTTTATTTATTTATTTGACAGAGAGAGAGAGAGAGAGCACAAGCAGGGGGAGCAGGAGGCAGAGGGAGACAGAGAAGCAGGATCCCGCTGAGCAGGGTCCAATGTGGGGCTCGACCCCAGGACCCTGGGATCACGACCTGAGCTGAAGGCAGATGCTTAACTGGCAGAGCCACCGGGTGTACGGAAAAAGAGATTTAGAGCAAATATCAGCTGATAGTGAGGAGCAAGGACATGTACTGTAAACACTTGCAGGGAGCAGTGAATGGAATCAAAATGGCATTTATTGCTCAGAACAGACACAACCACAAAACCATTTAGGGAACATGGGAAACATCTAAGCAAGGAGTTTAAAGGAGACACCCTCAGCAGGCTCCCAAATGCTGGGTGGATACTACACACATCAGAGTGAAAACAATCCACAGAATTTCCTTCTGAATATCTCCCAGGGATGACTGGGGGTAAATGAAGGAAACAGAGAGAAGATCTAGTTTGAAGGGGGAAAAAAATGAGTATTCATTCCTCTTTAGATATATCTGGTTGAAGGCTAGAGAGACATCCAAGAGGAGACACCCACCCTGACTGTACTGAACACACTCACTGTTTGCCAAATTGTGTTCCTTATGAGATTGTCCTTGTGCAACTGTAGCCAGGAGAGAAAACACTCATCATTTGTTTTCCAAAATATTGTGAATAAAAATACAAATTCCTGTGTTAGCAAAATAGTCTTAAAGGCATTCAAAAATAGCTGTGCCAGTCATCTTCCCATGCATCACACATGACGTGCCTCCACTTTTCTCCAGCAAAGTCACGGTGGTGATAACCAAGTCATCCAGGCTTTTAGGCTGTTGTTGGAGAACACTAGACTCAAATCTTTCCATGTCCATCATAGGACCAAGCAGTGATCCTTGGTGCCTTTGTTTGTGTCTTACTGGCCAAGGCTAGAGAGCCACTGAGACAATAGAGACTATATTTTCCAATTACATCACAATTGGTTTAACAATAACCTCCCCTCACCCTGCCCCCCCCCACAGTTTGCTTTGTAAACATGGCAGACCTTCCTTGACTCTTCCTTTTTTTCCCCTCTATCTCTTTAGAGGTGATGGGAGGGAAATCACCACTCTATCCTAGCAAGTGAAAATCAAAAGAGACTGAAAAATCAGCAACTCTTCTTGGACCTGTCAGAGAAGCGGAGACACACAGCAAACTCCTGCCCCCCAAACTGGAGAGACAGACAAATACAGGAAGTATGTGGGGTATCCAAGTGGAGATTGGCAAGTGGAAACCACCTCAGGAGCCAGTGCTGGGGTAGGAAAACCTGAACTGTAATTCATGAATTGCCAGAGGCTCAGTGTTGTCAACTCCAAGAGTTACAAACTCTAAGGAGATCCAGTCATGGCAGAGGTGGGGCCGGGCAGGGTAGGGGGGACACAATCTGTGGGATTTACTCCAGGAGCTCTACCAGGTTCTCACAGTATGTTGGAGATTGTATTTTGCATTGTGTAATATCAGAGAAAAGTCTCCTTGTGTTTCTGATGGGGCCAGAGGAGAAGGGGCCATCTTGGAATATGCCAGTATACTGTTTGCTTTAAATAAATTTAGTGTGGGGCTGGAACCCACAACCCAGAGATCAAGAGTCACATGTTCTACCAACTGAGCCAGCTAGAACCCCAGAGCACTTTGTTCTTAATGAGGCCTCCCCTCAGGAGAAACTAGCTAATCAGAGCTTAGCCTGTGGTCTTGTCAGAGCCTAAGTGACATGGGAGAAGGGAAGTACCCAAACTTAGTCCACTCTAGTCTTCCATGTGGAAAAATTCTGTCATTGTTGCAGACATTTCTTTCATGGGCTCTCCCCAGTCCTGCAAGCCTTCTCCACACCCCACCCACCCCCTCAAGCATTCTGGCTTCCCTTGTCTCCTTCCTGCCTGCCTAGATGAGCACTGCTGGAATCTTCCAGCTCTGCTATTGTCAGGCTGATGGATGAGCAACCCCCACTGTGTTTGTTTTGGTGGGTAATTAGGGCCATGACAGGTACAGATAGAATAAGGACATTTTAGAACGGTACCAGTTTGGAATAAAATCATGTTCATTTTTCTTCTGTCATCTTTCACTAATGGAATATTTTCACCTGACCCGTCAATCTTTTTCTAATTTTATCTGTTTTGCTGCTCTGTGGCTTACCACTCCTGCCCCTGTGGATTGAAATGTTTTATTTTGAAGCCTTTGGGCTACTTACTGGAGATTCATAATAACCATAATTTAAGATAAAAAAATAGTTATAAAACCTTCATGTCTTAACTGTAACAGCATGGCCTTGAAACACTGTTGAAAACTTGAAACACTCACAGTCTGATAACCTGGAGCTAAATTAGCCAAAGCTTTGAGTCACATGATCGAAACTGGCTGAAAAGTCTTAGGCAACATTTATGCTTAAGGCCATAATTAGACAGTAACTGCTATAATAGTGAAAGAAAACCAAATTATACAAATTAATCAATTGAGATTTTAAACAGTAAAAAAACCACAAAACCATTCAGCCTATTCTAGCAATTTATTAAGGGCAGGGTTTCAGTTGCCAATAATTGATAAAAAATAAACAAGCTCATTAAAAGTTAATTCGTTTATACCATAAAAGAAGCATATGGAAAGATTACTACCAAAATTAGAAACTCAACCCAAGAGTTTTGAATCACACAAAAATTTAGTTAATGGGTCTGTAATTATTTACCAATTCAGCAACAAATATATAAATTTCAGTGTTTTGTCTGTGTCATTAGATTGTTTCAAAAGAACAGATGGTGCAAACATACCACTATAGGAACATCTTCTGCCAAATGATCTTCAGGATGCTCTCCATTCAACATTCACAAAATTTGGATCCAAGAAAATAATCCGGTATTACTAAATCACTGTGGGGATCGATTTTTTTAGTTTGGTTTTACCAAGGGCATTCCGTGACGATGTATATTCAAAGTCACAAATAAAATAACAAGTGCTTCTGGAGGAGTCATATTGACTGCCGCAGTCCCTGGTTTTATGTTACTGAGCTCTGAATGTCTGATGAACAATAAATCCTATACATATTAAGAGAAAGTGGAATGAGTCCAGGAAAAAATGGGTCTAGGGGAGGTGCTTTATTTACTGGATACTTAGTATGTTCAGCACTGTGCTCTGGTTGACATTACTCCCATTTCAAAGATAAGGAAAATGAGACCCAGTGCCATTTACAAGGTGGGCCCACCAACTCCCATTCCTCTGCCTTTCTGACTCAGTGAATAGGTAAGTTGAAATTGTTTTCCTCTCTAACCTATTGGGTTAAAACAAAGGCTGGTCTATCAGTTACTAAGCTTTTTCTGTTGTGTAATAATTATGTCACAGTACAGATTTCACCTTCTTGTGTCCTGTCACAGACATAATGGTATTTACACCCTTTACTCAAGGTTCCTTGTTTTGCTTGACCCCTTTCTCCTTGATATCGAACAACGGGTATTTACCACAAAGGTATGAAACAAAGATGGCCCAGGAAATGTACTGGAACAAACAAAACTCTAACAATATTTAATGGTTATAAAAAATGGAAAAGCAAAATGGATCTGAGAAGAAAAAAGCTACATATTCTTAGAAACTGTAAGCATTTTAAGATGACATAAAGGAATTCCTTCTAGAAGATGAGTCCCCTGGTTTTTATTTGCACAGAAAGAACTTAACCCGATATAGAACAATTCTTGCAAATAGTATGAATACTGACTGGTTGAGGACAGTGTGAATAGGAAGAAAAAGGTTACAGTCCTCTCCCTTTGTGATTGTTCTGGGGGTGATGATTTAGGACAGCAGTGCTACTGCATTGTTACTCAGGAAGACAGGTTATCAAAGGTGATCACATGGAAGCTCGTGTTCCTTCCTCTGAATACATAGAATCGAGCCATTGTAGCATCTAACACACAGTAGTATCTGATTCTTGACAGTCAGTCTTTATTAAAATGCTCTCTGGACAGAGGTGATGTCAGGGGGCTAATTCTGTTAATTCATGTATTCCGTCATTCAGCCATAATTTATTCAACTCATCAACATTTGTTGAAGAGTATTTTGTATAAGACAGCGGGCTAAATACTGAAAATCAAAACAAAACAAAAAGACATAGCCTCTGCTTTCCTTCTAGAACCCAGGCTCTCTGTCAAGGTTGGTCCATGTCATCTAAATTAACGTTCTCCTTCCCAGACAGAAATTTTGAGCAACATTGTTCAATATTAAATATTAAATGGAGATGCTATAGGACAATATAATTGCTCTATTTACTCAGAAGAAAGGCATTTTGAGAGAAAAAATGGGATAGATTATGTAAAAACAAAAACAGTTTAATTCTACCACTTGAATTTGATATTCAAAACTAGTTCCAGAATTCTCCATTCCACATAGAACTATTTTTTGCATTTAAATTCAAGTTAGTTAACATATAGTTTATTAGTTTTGGGGTAAAGTTTGTGATTCATCAGTTGTATATAACACCCAGTGCTCATTACCTCAAGTGCCTGTCTTAATGCCCATCACCCAGTTAGCCCATTCCCTACCCACCTCCCTTCTGGCAACCCTTCATTTGTTCCCTAGAGTTAAGAGTCTCTGTTTTTATCTTATTTTATTTTCCATCTCTTCCCCTATGTTCTCTGTCTTGTTTCTTAAATTCCATATATCAATGAAATCATCTGGCTTACTTATTTCACTTAGTATAATTCCCTCTAGTTCCATGTCATTGCTAATGGCAAGATTTCATTCTTTTGATGGCTGTGTAATATTCCATATATATATATATATATATATATATATATATATATATATATATATATAAAACCTCTTTATCCATTCATCTGTCAATGGACATCTGGGCTCTTTCCATAGTTTGGCTATTGTGGACATTGCTGCTATAAACACTGTGGTACATGTGCGCCTTAGAATCTCTACTTTTGTGTCCTTTGCATAAATACCTAGTAGTGCAATTGCTGGGTCTACAGTAGTTCTATTTTTAATTTCTTGAGAAACCTCCATACTGTTTAACAGAGTGGCTGCACCAGCTTGCATTTCCACCAACAGGGTAGGAGGATTCCCCTTTCTGAGCATCCTTGCCAACATCTGTTGTTTCCTGACTTGTTAATTTTAGCCATTCTGACTGGTGCGAGGTGGTATCTCATTATGATTTTGATTTGTGTTTCCCTTATGATAAGTGATGTTGAGCATTTTTGCATGTGTCTATTAGCCATCTGTATGTCTTCGTTAGAGAAATGTCTTCTCGTGTCTTCTGCCCATTTCTTGACTGCATTTTTTGTTTTTTGGTTGCTGAGTTTGAGAAGTTCTTTATAGATTTTGGATACTAGTCCTTTATGTTTTGTCATTGCAAATATGTTCTCCCATTCCATAGGTTGCCTTTTAATTTTATTGTTTCCTTTGCTGTGCAAAAACTTTTTATACTGATGAAATCCCAATAGTTCACTTTTGCTTTTATTTCCCTTGCCTCTGGAGATGTGTCTAACTAGCAAGGAATTGATATGGCCAAGGTCCAAGAGGTTGCTGCCTGTGTTCTCCTCTAGGATAATCACCCATTTTGAATTTATTTTTGTTTTCCTACATAGATGTTTTAAAATATTTGTTTTAAGCAATAGTTTAGCTTAATTATAAATTTCCTTGTCAGATATTTCCATGGACTATAGAGCTCTTTTAAGAAGTTCATTTTTCTAACTTATTAAATATTTTGGGTATCTTACTATGCTATTAATTAACTTAGCAGAGCAAGGCTTTCTTTATAGACCTGCACTGTCCAATGGAGCGGCCATTAAGCCACATGTGACTATTGAGCCCTTACAATCTGGCTAATCCAAATTGAGCACCAGATGTACCACACAGGTAAAACACACACCAGACTCCTAAGACTTAGTATAAAAAAAAAGTATGTAAAAATCTTAATCATTTTTATATTGATTACATTGAAGTTATGGTATTTTGATTATGTTGGGAAAATAATATATAGCATTAAACTTCAATTCTCCTGCGCTTTTTAATTTTTTTAATGGGACCACAGAAAATTTAAAATATGCAGCTTGCACTCCCTTTCTATTGGACAGCATTGTTATAAATAGTATAAAGATAAAGCTTCCAAGGCATTAATTGATTCTAATTACTGTCTGTGGAAGACCAAAAATAAAATGAAAAATGTTTTTAATGAATCTGAAAAACCATCCTTCCAAACCCAGGCAAAAGGAACAAGGCATAAGTACAAGGGGTACACCTGGACCCAAAGCGGGGGCTGTGAAGGTAGGGCAAATACAAGTGTGGCAGAAATTAAGCCAAGAGGTCTCGGGAAACCACAGTTTACCACCTAATGTCCCTTTACACTTGACTGCACAACCTAATAAGAGATGCAGGAGTTCCAGGGGAACAGTCTCTATATTAAAAAAGAAAGAAAGAAAGGAAGGAAGGAAGGAAGGAAGGAAGGAAGGAAGGAAGGAAGAAAAGAAAAGAAAAAAGTAAAGTGATGAAATACCCAGGACTCGTGAGGGGAATATTACAAGGACTGATACGGAAGGAGGGCGGTGTTCTGACAGGAAGTCCCGCCTCCTGCCCCACCTCCCTCCTCCTTCCTGGGGTCTGGACAGACCCAAGGGGTACCACCCCTCCTTTCCTGCGGTGGGAGCCACCGACCTCCTCCTAAAGTCCAAGAGTGCTCCACGTTAGCATGCTGCTTGCACTATAACTGGGTTGGATGGTTTTAAGATGTCATTTCTCTTTGACGCTTTGGTGTCTGTTTTGTCTTTTTCAGCTCTTCCTCTATTTTGCTTTCTCTGTGTCTGAAAGTCTCAGGTCAACCACAGGGATGGGCCTGGGGCACCCTCCATCCCTCCTATTTTCCAGCCTCTCTGTCAGACCCACCACTCATATTCTGTATAGTTAAGTCAACTCAAAAAAATTGTTTTTAAAGAAACGTATCTGGAAGCCAGTTATATGATTATGAAAGAGGCAAAGTTGCAGGCAGATTTATTACAATACTTCATCAAAAGACCGAATTACTTCTGTCCACACTCAAGGAAATGAAAATGATGTAGCAAGAAAATTTTTAAACATTTACAGTAATTAACAATAAATTAATCCAACCAATAGGAATGGTTACATAAGTTGCAATAAATTCATAGAGTGGGATCACTTTATAACTAGAAATCATGCTTTTGAAGACTAACGACAAAAGAAACACACATGATAAAAATTAATAAAGATACATGATTATTTACAATATGATCCAACTCCATGCAATATAAGATACATAGGCTATATTATTGGTGGTGAGACTACAGGTCATTTTTTCTCTTTACATATACTTTCTATGCTTTTAAATTTTTTACAATGAACATATATTACTCTTAGAATTAGAAAAATATATATACATAGAAGAATCTATTATTCTCTAGTTTCTATTTGTAATAAGTCTAATTTTTAAAAGAATACCAACAAAAGCTTATCTTTCATGGAAAAAAGATCATACCACCTCTGAAGATGATACATAACACAGTACAGCATTTTATTATACACCATAACTCTGTGTCAGCAAGATTAGTTATGCTTGATATGATAGTGGTTTACCTTGCCTGATATGATACTGGCTTATCTATAAAACAAACACTGGGATCATGCACAGCACTAGTGAAACAGAAAGACCCTTGTCTGAAAATCAGCAAAACTTGTTTAAGGGGCATTAAAGGATAAGACCTCATTAGCCCTTTCTAGAAATCAGTAGCATGTTTCAATGTGAAAGGTCAAAGCAAAACTAGTTCAGAGTTAGTTCTACAGAAGTTGCAGCGAAAATATTAAATAAACCTCAGCAATCACAGAGACAAATCTTCCAGTGTTATCAGACCAAATGCTTTGGAGCCTATGAAGAACTACAAAAAAACAAAAAACAAAAAACAAAAAAAAAACAATTCAAAGAAATCTTGCCACATTCTAAAGAACAGCAAGTGAAGTCACTCTTCACAGGATGAGTTATTATTTCATTCTTATTTGCTCAGGAAAGGTCACATCATTCATTGCAAGGAGTGCTCTAAAATCAAAGGGTTATAATCAAATTAATCATAATGTTGCTCATAAGTACTTTTTTCTCCTTTCCTCTTCCTAGAGCCATACAGTATAATGCATTTCACATTCGGTTTATGCTTCCTGAAGAGCCCAACATCTCATGATTCATGTTTATTTTTCTGCAAACATTCAAAGTCCTCTATGCGCAGGCCCTTGACAAGGCTCCAGTAACCCAAAGCCCGCGTGGACCAAAGGGCCTGGAGTGGGCCTTGAACGTCACATAAAATAAAGTTCTATCATTTGCTCTGCTAAACATATCATTAACCAGATACGTAAATTAATATTAGCAGCATTTGCTAGAAACACTGCTTTTAAAAGGAATGTTGCAGCGTAGGGCCTTTGTCCATCTCACCTTTGTCATCTCACCTCTATTCTGCCATTTCTTTTTCAAGGGAAACTTGGTTCAACAGAGACCATTAAGCGTATCATGGTAGTTGGTTACTTGAGTATGGTTACTTGGGACTTAACTTCTATTCCAAAGTCTGCAATTATTACTTCAAGATAAACACTACATTAAGGAATGGGCACTGATAAGGTCATTCAATTCCTATTAAAAAAAAATTACAGAATGGTTCCCACTTCACATACATTCGTTAGAGGATGCTGCAGAAATCATGGCCCCTGACACTCACTGATCATCCTCCAAACCAAAAAACAAAAACAAAAACAAACAAATCCAGGCACTATTCACATTATTCAATATTTTACAATCACTTACGCTCATTTCCAAACATCTGTCCTATGCCATATAAAATTTTCCTGAAAGTCGGATAAATGAAATCTATAGTTTTACAACACTGAGAAGTACAAATGGTTAAAAGCTGATGTATGTGCATAATTATTTCAAAATAAAAGAATAGGAAACTGTCCAGGACTATTTATAACTTCTTCTGCCTTTCTTAGAGTAGTAGAAAATCAGAGAAAGAGAAATAATAAAAGCAAAAAGTAGGAAAGTGATGAAAGCCAGTAAAGACTTTCGGGTATGAAAAAAGCTGCATTCGGAGCACAGGGTGAATTCCTCTGGACAAAATCTTCCCAGAGTCTCGGGACCCGGGAAGCCATTGTTGTCAATAATTTTCCTGTAATGTTTCACGGACGGTTTGGGCTCAAACTGATTTGCTGCATAATGATAGAGGCCAAACTTCGGAGCTGAGCGATCATGAAATGAATAAGCAAAGTATCCACAAAGATTGATACCATCCAGTATGTAGGCTAGAAAAACAAAAGGACAGAATGGTTGTTAAAATATTTTTGCACACAACACTTCACTCTTACACAGCATTAGGGAGTGCATCACGGAAACTTTCAATGCCATTTAATAAAACTAAATTAGGTTTAACCATAAAAGGCTTCTTTCATGAGAGGACAAATATTGAGCTACAGTCAGCATAGTAGGTTTTATATAATTCAACCTCCTATGATGAACTTGGGTTCAATCTTTATGCACACGAAGGAGGCAAGAGTGTTGTAAACCCATCTGAGATGGGGGACAAAGGACTCTATGCTTTTACAGGCCCAGAACAGGTGTTAGGGAATTTTCCACTCTTTTTCTAGGGTCTCCCACTTTTAGCTAAACTCCATGACCCCTGGGGGAGAATATAGGTCTATCTTGGACTTGTTCAGCACGGCAGGGAACGGACAACACTTTTCCTCCGAGAGCGACGGTAGGCGTATATGGTTGAGCGCCTATCGGGCATCACACCCTCGGGGGGGGCCATAGGCTTCAAGGGGCGGCTGTTTCTAGGACCCCTTACCTTTCAGAGCTTCGTTGACATAATTCTGCATGTAATACACCCTCAGCCTGTCTTGGGCTGCGAGCGGATCGTCGTCTATGCCGTTGGCTATTATATACATGGGGAGGTCTCCGTACTTCAGCTTCAGCCAGTTGAGAACTTTGCGCAAGCCCCAGGGCACCACGGCCACCTGACCTGGAGAGTTGAGCCAGGTGATGTCGGTCATTTCCTGCACTTCCAGGTAATCGTTGTATTTCACTGGGTCTTCTTTTTCCCAGTCGACAAGGATGGTGGTGTAATGGCTTACAGCCAGAAAGTCAAAGGAGCCCCGGATTAGCCTTTTTTCTTCCTCCGTGAAATACGGGAGAAGGAAATTGTTTCTTCGGTCGAGCCAGTCCCTCATCACACGTGGGTAGTCCCCAGAGCCGAAAATGGGCTCGGCCAGCCAGCCGATGTCAAATTCCAAAACCCTCTCGGCCACTTCTTTGTCCTTCGGGGAGAAAGGGCAGGCGGGTTCGATCCAATCGGCCTGCAGGGCTATGGATATTTTCCCCTTCTGAGAGGCCCTGAACTTCTCATCGTACACGCGCCAAGCCAACGCGTGCGCCTTCAGCAGGTTGTGCCCGGCGCTGTAGGTCATGTTGCGCGCGTACGGCTCGCCCATCGTGATCCAGAACTTGACGTGGCGGCCGAGATCCCGAAAGCACAGGCGGGCGTACTGGGCGAACGCCAGGGCGGTGCGCGGGTTCTCCCAGGCGCCGTGCTTGGCCAGGGGCGGCGGCAGGCCGTGGTGAGGGGCGGCGGGCCGCCAGAGCGCCACCACCGGGGTGATGTTGGCGCGCACCAGCTCGCTGACCACGCAGCGGTAGTAGTGCAGCGCCGTGTGGTTCACCTGCGACTCGTTGCCCAGCGGCTGGATCAGGGCCCAGTCCAGCGAGAAGTGAAAATGCGAGACGTGCATCTCCTGGAGTAAGGCTATCTGCGGCCGGATGGCGGCGAAGTCCACGCAGTAGGACTTCCGCCTCTTGGTCACCACCCCGTCCACCTTAATCAGCCGCTTACTGTGGTGGACATCCCACAGGTAAACGTTCGGGTCGGTGAACTGAGACAGGGTGGTGTCCACCTGCCGGGAGAGGAGGAGGTGTTAGCTTCACCTGACCGCCCCGGAAGAGGAGTTCCGCGCGGTCCCTTCCGCGAAGCTAGCCAAGCAGAAGGAGCAGAAAGGGAGCCTTTCCAGCAGGAGGTTTAAACCATTTTTCCTTAATTGTTCAGCTCGTGAAGAAAAAAAAAAAAAAATTCCACTTTTTAATGCATATTTGCTTTACCTATAGTTCTAATTCTTGCACTGCTGCTTTAATGTTTCTTTTTTTTAAATCTGGGGGGGTGATGGGTAAGGAGGGCACATGGGGTGAGGAACACTGCGTGTTATAAGCAACTTATCAGTCCTCGAACACTACATCAAAAACTACTGATGTTCTGTATGCTGGCTAATTGAACGTAATAATGATAATAAATAAAATAATTAAATAATTTTGAAAAGGAAAAATACAAAAAAAAAACCCAAAATCTGATTTTTTAAAAAAATCATTTCATGTGAAAAACCTTAATGATTCTCACACACCTCTGGTCTGTGTTTAGCAAGCAAAGTGCTTTTGAACGTTTGTATTTTAATATAAGAAATCACCAATAATATGAGATTCCTAAATTTTAAAAAAATGGACAAAAAGATGAAGCATAGAATCTGAGCGAGTTAGAGTCAGAAAACGCAATGATATTTAAAATTAAATCATGCGGGGCACCTGGGTGGCTCAGTGGGTTAAGCCGCTGCCTTCGGCTCAGGTCATGATCTCCCGGTCCTGGGATCGAGCCCCGCATCGGGCTCTCTGCTCAGCAGGGAGCCTGCTTCCTCCTCTCTCTCTGCCTGTCTCTCTGCCTGCTTGTGATCTCTCTCTGTCAAATAAATAAATAAAATCTTTAAAAAAAATAAAAATAAAAAAAAATTAAATTAAATCATGCATCTTAAAATCACGTTCTAAATTGAAGTTTGCTTTAGGCAAAGAACATGCTAGATATGTGGAACTGTTGCTTTTTATCGGCTTTAGTGTCAAAAACAGAACTTAAATTCGATCTGATGGAAAAAGTGTTAGAGAATGTGGAAATGAGGAACAATATTGTCATTTACACATACTGGGCTATTTGAGCATAATTTTAAAATGTTATTTTTCTGTGATGCTCATGAGGCCAGTGGTTTTCAATCATCTGATGAATTAGCCTCCAAAATGAAAATGGGTATTTAGGAAAAGCAGATAGATTGTAAAACTGAACCACAAAATGCTCCCTCCACGTGTTAACCGTGGAGGAAAAGGCACACTCTAAGTTCATTCTAAGGACCCACTGACCAAACCAGTGCTCTCTTCTGAAACAGTCCTGTTAGAATAGGTGCCTGGGTTTGCCCCACCCTCGGAATACAAGCAGGGGTCAAACTCTGGTTTGGAATCTCTAGCAGAGGTTTCTTTGCAAGTTGTGGCCTGAGCTGCTTTGCTGCTTCTCTGGAGGGCTCAGTGCTGTGTTTATAAAGGAAAGTAATAAAACACCAGCATGTCACAGGGAAATTGCTTTCTCTGGAGAACTGTCCCTTGTAGATCACCCACACGTGCATTTCCCCTAGTACTGTGGGAATGCTGTGAGAAGTACTTTTCCACTGTGATGCACCCACAAATCTTGTTTCCTCAGCTTTGCAAGAGAAAATATTTGCATGCTCTTTTGAAGTGAAAGTGTTCATAGCTTGAAGGAATTCTTTGGATTATTCTCACAGAGCTCTGAGTTAACTAAATTTGTAACTTTTCTACCACAATTTTCCCAAAACAGCAGCTTTTATTCAGCTCATCTGCAAACAAATATGAGAGACTAAGGTATAATATCTGGGGGCAGGAGGCATTTATTTTTTGAAAATACAGGACACTTAGAAATGAGCACTTGGGCATAATTCTATCTAGCCGTCATTAATTGGTTGACTTTTCTTTCTTTTTTTTTTTTTTTAGAGAGAGAGAGAGAGAGCGCCAGCGGGAGAACACAAGCAGGTAGAGCTGCAGGCAGAGGCAGAGGCAGAGAGAGAAGCAGGCTCCCCACTGAGCAAGGAGCCCGATGCGGGACTCGATCCCAGGACCCTGGGATCATGACCTGAGCTGAAGGCAGCGGCTTAACCAACTGAGCCACCCAGGCGTCCCTGGTTGACTTTTCTTAATAAAAAAAATGAAAAATCAAGTGGAGTCTTTCAGAAGAAATGGGCATAAAGTATGTATTTAGTATATTATGGAAGAAATCTTTTCCTGATAGTGGCCAAGGTTAAAGAAGCTCTATGTCCCCAACGCGTAGCAGTTAAGTACCTGTGTTTTCTATGAGCATTAGTGGTTATGGGAAAACAAACCTGTCATCTGGGAAATTAGGTCCAGTGACAGTGACAGTCCACATGAACAAGCCGGAGGTCAGACTTCAGACAGGTGGTACCCTTACTGGGATATTCTTTTTAAAGTTTTTTTTTTTATTATTAATATTAGGAATTTATTTGTATTAGGAGTTTGAGATGCTAGCCAGGAGGGAAGAAATTAATTTCCATGGTTGAAAAATTACTTCTCAGGGCTTTAATATAATGTGTTAAGAGTATGGAGAAAAGCTTGTAAATTAAAATATATGCACACCCTCCTTGGGCCCGCCCTACAACAACCTTGTTTTTACTTTGCCAGGTAGGAAGTTCACTTAGGAAGGGCACTGCCAAAATAAAGCAAGGCTCAAGGGGAAAAGCAAAGAGAACAAAAGAGCAGTTGCAAGTTTTTCCCACTAGAGAGCTTCTGGAGAAGTTCATCCACCATGGGTTTGAGAGGGAATTAGTTTGTGTGTGGTTGGTTGTGTGCAGGAGAGACTGGGGAGTAGGGGGAGGGGGGAGGCTTCGCTACATGAAGAAGTAGGAACCCACACAACTGATGAGATAAAAGGGCAGAGCAACCTCAGAGGAAGGGTCCAGAGCTGATGCACGGCTGGCATCAGATCAAATTCTAACACAACCGCCCTTAAGGAGAAGAAAAAGCAATCCTCTCCCCTTCCTCCTCACTGCCAGACTTGCTGCTTCTGACCAGAATTTCCCTGCTCTCTCTCAAGGAAACAGGTCGCACCCTTAAAACTTTCTCACTACTTACCAGTTCCCAAGGCAAACACAGTCCAGGGATGGGGAACAGAGCAGGAATGAAGGGGCCCCCCACAATATCCCACAACGACCACTGTCTGGACAGAGATGTTGGCAGAAAATTCCCTCCATGTAAAATTGAACTTCGAATTACCTCCCCAGGCTCAGGCTGCTGTCAGAAAACAGGAAAGAGCATGAATCCTCAGGGACAAGGGATACAGAGCCCAGCTGGGAGTGGCACCTGGCAGGTCAGGAGAGAGAACGAAGACCAGGGACCAACCAACCCCCAGCAGGGGAGTAAAGAGGGATGGGGAGCTCATCTCCCTCCCCTTGTCCCCTTCCCCAGACCAGCACCCTATTTGAACCCCACCGTGGATCCCACTTCTAGGAGAGAAATTAGGAAAGGCAGGTTCTGGGAACAGAGGTTGAGGAAGAAGAGAGAAGAGGAGGGAGGAAACCCCCAAACCCAACAAACAGGGCAGAGCTAGACTTCTTCCTCCTGTGCTCAGACAACTTTGCTAACAGTGTCCCAAAGTTGTCTTCTAAATTTAAGAAGGGACTTAAGTCTGACACTGCCCTTTAAACCAACTGAGGTCTGCAAAAGACCTAAGAATAATATAACCCAGCAAAAAAAACATGTTAAGGATAGTGTTGATTTATTTCCTTATAGGTAAAGGATTTCCTTTTGATACTTAGAAGAAAATAGCAACCCATTTCAACCAAAAGACCTCTCCTCAGATCCAAGCATTCTTCTAAATACTTCTTTTGACGTGAAGGGTCACAGAATATGCCACCCCAAAATGTGACTGTAGGAGTTCAGGGCCTGCTACCCCAAAGTATGTTCTGCTGGTGTACTGATTATTTTAAGCTTCAAGCACTCCAAAAATAACAAACGCAGGGAAAGGCTTTCTCAGAACTTCCCTTACCTGTCTAAAGACAGATGCTCCAAAAGGAACTCCGCTGTCATCAGTTCCCTCCCGGGAGTTTCATCCCCCCAGGGAACATGGAGTCTTATCTCAAAAGAGGAGACCAGAGGTCACCACCACACCCAGACACTTTGTCGCAAGCTATTGTGGTTCCCTTCTACTCTTCTAAGGGCCCGTTTGTCTTTCCTAAAAATTGTTCTTCCCTAAGAGACCTATGTCCCACCCTCACTTCTAGCCTTTTCTTTTTTTTTTTTTTTAAAGATTTTATTTATTTATTTGACAGAGAGAGATCACAAGTAGGCAGAGAGGCAGGCAGAGAGAGAGGAAGGGAAGCAGGCTTCCCGCTGAGCAGCGAGCCTGATGCGGGACTCGATCCCAGGACTCTGGGATCATGACCTGAGCCGAAGGCAGCGGCCTAACCCACTGAGCCACCCAGGCGCCCCACTTCTAGCCTTTTCTATTGAGATGGTATTTAAGCCTGAATTCTAAGTCACCTCAAGGAGTTACACATTTTTCTCTGAGTATCTCTCATGTATATGGAAGCTATACATGTTAATAAACATCTATTTGTTTTTCTGTTGTTAATCTGTCTTTAATTATAGGGGATCTCAGCTAAGAACTCAGAAGGGTAGAGGGAAGCACCCAGCATGCTAAATGCTAGACAGCATTGCTTGTCTATGAATACCAACCTTTGTCTCTGTCTTGATCTTTTTTTTTTTTTCTTTTCAGCATAACAGAATTCATTGTTTTTGCAACACACCCAGTGCTCCATGCAATACGTGCCCTCCTTAATACCCACCACCTGGCTCCCCCAACCTCCCACCCCCCGCCCCTTCAAAATCCTCAGATTGTTTTTCAGAGTCCATAGTCTCATGGTTCACCTCTCCTTCCAATTTCCCTCAAATCCCATCTTTGTTCTCACACTATTTAGCAGGACCCAAACATCACCCTGCTCACTTAGCACCCTACTCTGTGCACTCTGTTATATTATTTGTGTATCCAGCATTTTCCCTCAGTAGACCTCTTTGAAAGCAGGAGTCAACCTTACTCATCTCAGTGTGTACTCCCCTCAACCAAACACCCCCAGCGATTAACAGAGGGCTTTGTACACTAAGCATCCAATAAGTGCCTACTAAAATATTCCATCAAACTCTAGAAAACAAATCCCTTTAAGATTGGAAAGTTAAAAATAATATTGAGGATTGCCTAAATAGTAAGTGTTCAATAAATATTGGTTGACCATTTTGAAGAACTTTCTTACCATTTTGATGACTAGTTCTAGAAATGAAATTTGGGACAGTGAATCTTTGGAGCAAGGGTTTTCATTGCAGAGGGGCTTCTGCAACAGCATGCAGCTCTGCCTCGGGAGAGCTCTGCCTGGTGTTCCTGCCTCTGGCTCAGCTGCTCCGCTGAGATCTCAGAAAATTTGAAGTTCTGTGTTACTTCTTGTTTATGGAAGAACTCAACTGCTTTAAAAAGCATTGAAAACCACCAAATTAAAAGGGAGTATTTTATCTTTTTAACTATCTTTTCAGATCTTAAATATTCATATATTTTTAATTTGTTCCTCTTTGGGGGCTGATTTAAAGTGCAAGATGAAGCTAGGAAGATTTTTGGAGAGAAGTGTGCCATGTTCCAAAATGCCTTTTAACGTGCTCACTCAGGAACCACGTCTGGCCTGAAGAATGGACAATGAGCCATGACAACCTAATAAGGAAGCACTACTTACTAGTGATAGGGCTTGGTGACACTGCTGATTGGTTTTGTCAGCTGACTTACTTGAATGTAGTTGTCAACAATTCCCCAAGCAAAGTCACAGGGAAATGTCCCTTCTAGGGGTTGATTTTCAGGTAAAGGAGGGAAGCCATTTTTCTCTATCAGCTTTTGGTAGAACAAGGCTGATGATTTTGGCAACAGTTTCTTATCCTGGCTTAGAAAGTCGACATAGAAGAGCCCACGTCTGATGCTGTAGCCTCTGTGCCACTCGAAGCCATCCATAAGGGACCACGCTGTGTAGCCAATGACGTCTACCCCATCCAGCTTGATGGCTGCAAAGAGAAGAGAGGATGAGAACAACTTGACCAACCCTTACCTGGGTACTGGCCTCATGACTCAAGAATACTTAAAGGGTTTATTACTTAGGGAAATAAGTTACATATAATGCTTATTGTTTGGTAAACCAATGACCTTTCTTACTAATAGAAGGCTATCACACCTGGACAATTCTACAAATAAAAGTCTTCACAAATAAGATGATCTCCAATACGTTTTTACTTGGAATATTTTTATTTCCAGTAGGCAGTCTTTGGGCCTGAGAAGTTGTTTTGTTCCATTTTCTATCCTAGCATTGTGGCTGCTGCAATAAATGAATTAAAATCTTTAAAAGCATGAACAATGCAATTTATTCTTCAGGAAGTGTTAGAATTCTTTTTTCTTTTCTTTTTTTTTTTTTAAAGATTTTATTTATTTATTTGACAGAGAGAAATCACAAGCAGGCAGAGAGGCAGGCAGAGAGAGAGAGGAGGAAGCAGGCTCCCTGCTGAGCAGAAAGCCCGATGTGGGGCTCGAACCCAGGACCTGGGATCATGACCCGAGCCGAAGGCAGCGGCTTAACCCACTGAGCCACCCAGGCGCCCCAATAGAACAATTTTTAAAGAAAAAAGAATTCTAGGGGCGCCTGGGTGGCTCAGTGGGTTAAGCCGCTGCCTTCGGCTCGGGTCATGATCCCAGGTCCTGGGTTCGAGCCCCACATCGGGCTTTCTGCTCAGCAGGGAGCCTGCTTCCTCCTCTCTCTCTCTGCCTGCCTCTCTGCCTGCTTGTGATTTCTCTCTGTCAAATAAATAAATAAAATCTTAAAAAAAAAAAAATTGTTCTATTCAGGGGTGCCTGGGTGGCTCAGTGAGTTAAAGCCTCTGCCTTCGGCTCAGGTCATGATCCCAGGGTCCTAGGATCGAGCCCCGAATTGAGCTCTCTGCTCAATTCGGGACCCTGCTTCCCTTCCTCTCTCTCTCTGCCTGCCTCTCTGCCTACTTGTGATCTCTGCCTATCAAATAAATAAATAAAGTCTTTTAAAAAATTATTCTATTCAATACGAATAATAAGAACCCTAAACATGTACAGAGATCTAGATGCCCTGAGATTTACTTAACCCTTAATATAATCTAAAAATTTAGAGAAGCATCTCTGAAAATCAAATTATTTCACACATTATAACCCAGTTTCTCATTTCCAAAATGAGTTTTAAAAAATGAATTTAAGTTCCTCAAAGCCCCAAATGAGAAAGGTGTTACATAAATGCCTTCCTGCTGTTGCCAAAATGATTTTCTGCATTACTATTAAAACTATAAATTCACACAGTTTATTACAGATCATCTGAAAGATTGTTTTTCCTGTGGATTTTGGCAGGAAATTAGAATTTTATCCCCAATCCTACCTTTTAAGGTTTCCATTATGAATTTTTTGAGGTAATACATATATTTAGCATCATCTCTCTTGGTGGTCCCTGAGACAAACCAGCCATTTTCCACAATAAATATTTGAGGGTGGTTATATTCAAGGTCAATCCAAGAAAGGAGTTGCCTCAGGCTGGGAGATTCCAATTGGCGGAACTTCATGTGTGGGTCCAATAATTGAAAACTCAAGGTTGGTCCAAAAGAAAGAGCAAAAAAGTCAGCTGTTCCCTTGATGAACTTTTTCTCGGATTCAGTAAAATCAGGCAAAAGAGATGAAATATTATTCTTCATGCTGTCAGGATAGTCACCATCAATGAATATGGGTTTGGCAAACCAGCCTAGGACAAAGTCAAGAGATTTTTGACATTCTTTGATGCTATGGTCGGTCATTCTTCGAGGATTGATCCAGTGGGAGCTTAGTGCAATGGATACCTGGCCTCCCTGAGTTGGACGGAAAGAAGTATTGTAGAGATGCCAGATTTTGGCATGAGCCTATAAAAGAGAAAAACCATGGTGAATCTATCTTTGATTGGGAGAAGAAATACAAAACATTTTTGAATCTGCAGCTCTGTTGGTATCTGTTTCTCATCAAGTCTAACCTAATGAATAACCCCACAGTGTAAAAGTCACCTGGAAACAATAAATTATTGTCGAGGTGGTTCAGCCCACAGAGAGCTGCTACCATGATGGAATTGTTTCTATTATTTTTCAGTAGCCAATGGAAAATATGAATTTCTTATCTGGAATGCAAAGTGATTATTCATCCTCAAAAAGTTAACGGAATAAGAATTTGTTATATCCTACCCTACTATTTAATCGACTTTAGATTATGTAATTTTCCATTAATAGGCTTCATGAGAAGAACCAGTCCTGCATTATGATCATACCAGGAATTTCTAAATAGGATTATATATTTTTTTTATCCTAAGAGACTGGGACTTTTCAAGTTGACTCAAGTTGTTGGAGTCAATTTAATATTTTGTGTTCATGCCTCACAGCTAAAATTCTAACACATGTTTCCACAATCTTTATTCTTCCCTAAGAAGAATTAGCACAATAAATTAAGGACCAACTCCAACATCTAACCTTGGCCCACCCTCTGGAACTCTGGGACAGTGCTGGTTTCCCATAGGACCTAGAGTGCAAGGTACAAGCCAAGAACAAGAATCACCCAAATGCAGCCTCAAGGAGATCAGATGTCCGTTGTTAGTCAGTGTTCATCTGGGAGTTTCTTACATCAACGAAATGGGCTTTGCTTGCTTAAGATTAGCTTCATAATCCCATAATATCTTACTGACTTCTGATAGCTTATTTTCATTTGTTTTCCTTCTATTTAGAAAGACTAATGAGGACTACAGGGTTTTTCCTCCCTTACTTGAATTAAGTTTCTCTTCACTTTTGCATTCCTTTATTTACTCCCCCTATTTTTCTACAAATGCAAATGCTGTTTATCAGCCTTTTACTCCCCTAATATATCCTCCCTGAAAAACCCATTCCGGTTCTCTGTTTGACTCATATTCTCCAAAATGATCATGCCAATTTCATCCCACTCCCTGGGCCTGAAGAAGCTTGTTCGCTCAGAATGCCAAATATCCTCTTCATCTTTCCTAAATATTCTTCTCATGGTTCATTTCGGTGCAGGTGTCCAAGAATGATCTCATCACTGTTCTTATGAGTTCAGCCAAATAGTTCAATGGAATAAAACAGTTTATGTCTAACTTTCATTTTTAGTTTCTTGGTAAATATCTACGATGTTTCATTCCACTGAATAAATTTTTTCATGACCTGAGGCAGCTACCCATATGCTACAAAGGAAATGGAGAATAAAAACCGAATCAGAAGAATAGTGGCCTTTGCCCAAGGGGTTCAAGAAACTGAGGCTCAGTCGTGCTGGGCTGCTGGCTTTGTGACATCTCCCACCTTTATCTTCCTCATCTCAGCCACTTGACCTCTGTCTTCCCCATTGTCAGGAAATCTCATCAGGTCATTTAACAGTTAATCAGAAAAGAAAGGGAGGAGCTCAGGCTAGTCCTCAGGATGGAAGACCAGGGCACTTTCCTAACTTGGCCCAGTTGAGGCCCACAGACCCTTATGTCCTAAATCTAGCAGACATACCTTTATAAAACAAACACTGTGGTGGACAGCATAAGGGTCCAGGTAAGAGTGAAAACAACCCAAGAACTTAATGATCTGGGTCAGTTTTGCAGGTGGCCAAAGGAAGAGTCATACAACAGAAAACCCTACGCTAATGGGCCACTCCTCTAAACCTGGCTACTTTGACACAGCACAGAGGTTTGGCGAGGCAATGAATGCCCTGGGCCACATGGAGGTATACACATGGTCTTTAATGTCAGATACAATTCCTGCTCCATTACTTTTTTTGTGTACCTTTAACCATGTTACCTAATGCGGGCAGGTGAAACTAACTTCCTTGTGTCTCTCATAGGGTAGTTATGAGGATTAAATAATCTACATAGAACACCTAACGCAGAGTTCGCATATGGTAAAATCTCCATGAATGCTTACTCCTTCTCTACTTAAAGGATGAGCAGCCAAAAAAGATAAGTCCAGCCCATAAAGCCTGAACACCACCTGCTAAGGAACTCAGTCAAAGAACAGCCAAGTGACATAGTGATACCACCTGGGCTTTGGATGAGAAAAGACTTGGGTTTGGATCCCAACTCCCCCATCCATTACCAGGGTGAGCCTCAGTTACTCTGAATAGATAGGAATAGAGGGTGTTCTCCTGCAGGAACACGGTGAGGATGAAAGGATAGGAGGTAAGTAAAACTGTCTAGTAAATAGTTGATGATTTTAGAGAAATATACATTTGCAGCATTGGGAAGTTGATGATTAATTTTATGCATCCACTTGCCTGGACTAAGGAACACCCTGCCCCCCAGATAGCTGGTAAAACATTTGTCAAGGGTTTAGCTAAGCTGTGCCATGGTATTGCTGCCTCAGCATCTGTTTTTTTTGGCCAAGTGGCCTTCAGGGACCTTAAGTAACACCAGGTTCTCCTGCAAGTGTGTGCCCCAGTCAGCAGCTTGCAGGGTCACAAGCAAATGTAATTTTGTGACGTGACTTCCCGATCCGCCCTTGTGATCACCAGGCTCTCCTTCCTCCCAGCACCTGGATGGCTTAGGGGCCCTTTAGATAGAAACACCCCCTCCCGGGGCTTACCAAAATCCTTTTTTTGTTGTTTGCATTGACCCGTCTGGTTTTAGCCTAGGAACCTTAATAAAGGCATGACTTTAGGTCCTGACTCTCTCTTTGTCTACGCTCTCCCCACGGGGCCCCTTAAGGCCCTGTACTTCCTCTAGGACCTATGAGTCACAAACTCTCTATTTCAAGTTCTCTTGCGGTCAGTTGTTGAACCCAAGCTCACCATACAGCCCTGTGTTCCACTTAACAAATGTTAATTTAACAAACCATTACAGCATTATTTCTGGGCGTGTCTACGCGCGGGTATTTCTGGATGAGATTAGCATTTAAATTGGGAGGCTGAGCAAATAAGATCAGCCTTATCAATGTGGTCTGGCATCATCCAATGCACTAAGGAGCTGAAGAGAACAAAAAGGGAAGGACAAATGAATGGTTTCTCTGGAGAAGGCAAACTAATAGAGAAAGCATCTTGGATGTCACTTGTCTTAACCACTCACCCCACCCCTCAAACCCTACTTTATCTCTTATTTGACTGCTCTCCACAGCAGCCCAACTTGGAGGTCATCACGCATGGCAACTTCTCCAGGAAGTCCCCCCCCCAACCAACCTGCCACACCCGGCTGCATGTCTCTCCTCTGGGTGCCCTCCTAGTCTTAGGCATACCTCTCTTGCATCACCTATCACAGGTGCTGATGCCTTCCTGCCCCGACTCCCTGGGTGTTCCCTCATCCCCTCCTGACACGTGGAGGTCCCAGTGTCTGTTGAGCTGAACTGAAGCTTGCTTCATTCACCTCCAATCCATGTTCAGAGGGTAGGTTTGAGTAATCGACTACTGTAGGGCAAAGTGTAGGAAGGTCACTGCTTAAGGTGTGGCAACAGTGAGGGATGATTAAGAGGGACATGGCTGTGTTTATTTTTGCATTGCTTTCTAATCATTCCATGTACATTCACCTTACAAGTTTGTTATTTCAAGATTGAGATTTAATAAAGCTATTTGACAAGGACTCAAGGAAGTAATTAAGGGTATGCCTAAGAATGTTCACCTACACACTATTTCTAAGAGCCAAATATTGAAAACAATTGAAATGTCCAATATTCAAAAATATTCATACCATATATGCATGTTTTAACACATTATGGTATGACTAAAGATATACTACTATTCAGACATTATAAATAATACAAAAGAACGTCCATTAACATGTCAAAACTGTATCCAAAATACTAACTGAACAGAAAAGCAGGTTACAAAGCAATAAGGAGAGTTTAACAATATTTTTTTATCAAAGAAAAACACGTACATAAAAACCTGGAATGATTTATAAATTGTCAAATGAGGTTTTGTAGCAGGATTGCAGGTGGCATAATTCTCAATTTGCTTATCTGTATTTTCACATTTCCTACCATACGCATGTATTGCTTTAGAAGTATGAAAAAAATCTTAAAATTTAAGGAAGGAAAATAGCTCAGAGAAGCCGGATGGCCAGTCCTGCTGAAATGTCCATGATGGTTATTTGAAAACCATGATCTAAATAACCCTTGCCTAATTGTTCTCTGTTCTGCCCTACAGTCTCTGCCTCTCAGCTCCTGAGTCCCAGACACAATGCATGCTGTGCGAAGGTCTGAAGTCACCTGGGTTTTTACGCCTTCATAGGTGCATCTCTCCCAAGTTTTCCAATCCCCAGTCCCTCCAGCTTCACCCCACTTCAAAACCCAGCTCAGCCATCACCCCTCCGGGAAGTTTTCCCTGACATCTTCCTTCTCTCTGCCCTTAAGTGTCCACTCCATGTGACTCCACAGCTGACCTCTCTCAAAGACCTTCACCCTATTGTGTTGGATTCATTGAAGTGTCCAGATTATAGGGGTTTCCAAGACATTGACTGGGTCTTTCAGCTCTCTCTTCTCAGATTATAGCAAAGTGTCTGGGGCAGAATATGTATAATGAACAGATATGGAGGAATGAAGGCTGGCAGTAAGAACCAGATCAAAGACTTTGGGACAGAAGCAAACATTTTTCTGATCCAGAATGGGAAAACTTTCTCCTAAGATAACCTGGGTTGTATTTTATTTCTGAGACCTTGAAAGACAGAGAGCTTTCAGGCACACCCCATCAAGAAAATAAATTAGAAGGAATTTGGCTTGGTAGGCCACTGAGAATAATACAGCATTGTCTCAAAATGCACTAATGACCCAATGTGGGGCATAAGACACTGGTGTGTAATATCCTCTTCACTTCCTTCCCAGCCTCAGTGTTGATTTTGAAATCTACATTCTGAAAAATCTATATTCCCTGGAATATATATGCAGAAATCCTTGAAATGATTAGAGATCAAACACAACAATATTATTTAAATACACAAAAAAGAGACCAGGTGGCAATACTAATAGAAGACAAATATACTTTTAGGTCAAAAATTGTTGCAAGAAACAAAGAAGAACATCACTTATGGATAAGGGGGTCAATCTATCAAGAATATATGACAATTATAAACACATGCACATCAACAAGAGAACAAAGTTAATGAAGCAAAAATTGATACAACTAAAGGGAGAAATACATAACTTGATAATAATTATTGGAGACTTTAATACTCCACTTTCAATAATGGACGGAGAATCTAGACAGCAGGGTGCCTGGGTGGCTCAGTCAGTTAAGTGTCTGCCTTCAGCTCAGGTCATGATCCCAGGGTCCTGGGATCCAGTCCCGCATCCATCTCCCTGCTTAGCTGGGAGTCTGCTTCTCCCTCTGCCTCTGCCTGCTGTTCCCTCTGCTTGTGCTCTCTCTCTGTCAAATAAATAAATAAAATCTTTAAAAAAAAAAGAAAGAAAGAAAATCTAGACAGCAGATCAACAAGAAAACAGAGGCCTTGGACATTATTATAAATCAATCAAAGTTAACAGACATATAGAACAACCTGCCCAACAAGATCAGATACACATTTTTCTCAAGTGCACATGAGACATTCCCCAGAATTGACCATATGTGAGGACACAGAACAATTCTTAATAAGTTTTAAAAGATTGAGATCATACAAAATATCTTCTCTAACCACCATGAAGGGAAATGAGAAATCAACAACATTCACAAATATGTGGAAATTAATGAACACATTCTTACAAATCAATGGGTCAAAGAAGGAATCACAAGGAACGTTAGAAAATACTTGGAGATGAATAAAAATCAAAACACAACATGCCAAGACTCATGGGATGCAGCAAAAGTGGTGCTCTGAGGAGATTTTACACCTGTAAGCAACCATATTAAAGAAAGAAAATCTTCAAATCAAGAACTTAACCTTCCACCTAAAGGAAACAGAAAAAGAAGAGCAAACTAAACCTACAGTTGGCAGAAAAAAGGAAATAATAAAGATTAGAGTGGATTTAAACAAGGTAAAGTATCCAGACAATCATCTGACAAATTATCTAGACTAAGAAAAAGAGAGAAGACTCAAATATTAGAATCAGAAACAAAAGTGGGGACATTACTACTGATCTTTTCTGTATATCTACCTCCATAATAAAAGGATTATAAGGGAATACAATAAACAATTGTATGCCAACAAATAAGATAACCTAGATGAAATGAACAAATTCCTAGAAATACACAAGTTACTAAAAGTAGCTCAAGAAGAAATAGAAAAAGGAGAAAGATACCACTTTTTAATTTTTAGTTCTGCTTTTCATTGTATGATTTCCTTATTGTTTAAGCTAAGACCTCTGGTGCGAGGTTGGATGGGAGAGATACCATGTTTATGGATTGGAAAATTCAACACTGGAAGTTACCCAACCTTCCCAGTTGATCTCTAGATTCCATACTATCCCATACAAAACTCCAACACATTTTTTTGTAGACATTGATGAGTTGTTTCTGAAATGTATATGATTATTCAAAGGACACGGATCAGTGCAAATAAATTGCAAAAGGAAGAACAAAGTCGAAGCCCTCACTCATTCATTTGTCTAACAAATGTTGTCCTGGGCACCATTCTAAGTTTCTAGAAATCAAAAGGATTCAAAATAAGATTCCAATCTCATGGAGCTTACATTCCAGGGAGCAAGAGAGATCTTCAAAATACAGCTGAGGAAGACACTAGGAGGTGGCAGGGATTGAAACGGAGAGGCACAATACAAAAGGTTTCTTTGGGCAGGGATGTTTGAGGAAGGATCTATCAATAACAGCATAAATGAAGGATGTTAATTAAGACCTGGAGAGAAAAAGCATTCTGGGTAGAGGACCGGGCAAGTGTAAAGAAAGATCTGAGGGTCTGGTGAGAATGTGGCAGTTTGGAGGAAAGCCATGTAGAAAGTAAACAGGGCACCTCCTAAAAAAATCAGACATAGATATTTAGCCCCCACTCCCACCTCCGAACCCAGAGGGGCCATTGCCAATGACTGTGTGGGAGTTCAGAAGTCCAGCTGGAAGGCAACTCTGGGATATACCTTACAGTCCAGAGGTCCTGCAGGGGATCAAGCTGAAATGGCAGCATCCCTTGCTTTTACTCCTTCCCTAGTTCTGCTCTCATGCCCTCACTGACTTCTCTTCAAGCACTTCTTCCCCCAAGATCTGCTTCTTGGGGAGCTGAGCCTGCATCAGGCTGGGACCAGGTTGGCCCAGCCTTGTGGAGCTCAATGAAGAGTTTGGATTTCAGTCCAAATAAGGCAAAATTCACTAGATGGTTAAGTATAATGTTTAAGAACATGGGCTAAGTCAGACTGTTCTAATTCTGTGCCCTTATTAGCTGTGTGACCTTGGACACCTCATCTAACTCTTGGTGCCTCTGTTTCCCCAACTGTAAAATAAGGACAAGAACAGCACCCTATGTTCTTATTCTTACAGGAATTAAGTAAGTTAGTATATAAAAAACACTTATAATTGTGACTGGTCGGGTCAGTTTATTATTCAAGTGTGGTAGTAATGTGATTTATGATTATTAAAAGATCACTGGCTTCAACGTGGTACACAGTCTCTGGGAGGGCAAGATAGGAGCAAGGAAACCAGTTAGGTAGCTGTTGCCATGGACCAGACAAGAGATGATGCTGTTTTGAACCAAAGGAGATAATGAAAAGTGGCCAGATTTAGGCCATTGCTGAACTTGGGGATGAATCATACATGACTTGCAAGGCAGGGAAAGAATCAAGGACAACAGACAAAGCAACAAGTAAGGGACTGGGGAAGGAAAGTGATCAAGTTCTGTTTGGGTCATGGGTCTGACATCTCAGTGAAGATGCCTGCTTGTGGCTGGGTGGATAAGTCAAAAGTTGGAGAAGACATGGGTGGATGGTATTAACAATCATTCAGATACATTTCAGAGGCAATACTGAAAAGGTCACTTTTGGCTATCATTCCTTAGATTTTTTTAAAAAAATGAAATGGAGGGGCGCCTGGGTGGCTTAGAGGGTTAAGCCTCTGCCTTCGGCTCAGGTCATGATCTCAGGGTCTTGGGATCGAGCCCCACATCGGGCTCTCTGCTCAGCGGGGAGCCTGCTTCCTCCTCTCTCTCTGCCTGTCTCTCTGCCTACTTGTGATCTCTGTCTGTCAAATAAATAAATAAAATCTTTAAAAAAAAAAAAGTGTCCTGCCTAAAATATTTTAAAAAAATTAAAAAATTAAAAAAAATTAAAAAATGAAATGGAATAATTCTTAAAGGATTAATTTAATCCTACAAATAATCTTAATTAAATTGAGACCAACAGTTAAAGAACTGAAATGCAGCCCATAAGCAAAAAATAATTCAAACAGCTGGTTTGTGGCTACTCCCTACCCAAGAAGAGACCTTGAGGTGTTGTCTGATTCTAAATTAGAAGTATATTCTTTTAAGAAAGGTCAAGGGATTAAACAAATTTTAAATCACCATTACATGTCCAAGGACTTTCTTCAAAGGCACTGCCACCCTTTGTTGTTACCCAAGTATGCCAACTACCCAATGTTATTATTTGTAGACCAAACCCTCTTCTATCAGCACAGCTCTGCAGATTATGAACTGCAAATCCCTCAGAAAGGATTTTTAAAAAAATCCTTCACAAAGGATTTCAAGCAGCCTTCACAAAACCATCATCTAAAAGAACACAAAAATAATTTCCAAAACAGAGCCACCTATAATTTTATACACAAAGATACTGTAACCAATAGTCTCTGTGTGCACTTCCCCAAACGTTGCCCAGGACCTGCCTCAGTCATCTGGGCCCCAACCTATGCTCGAGGCCTCACATCCACCTTCCCTGACACACAGTCAGACAGATGTATGGAAACAGGCAGTAGCTGACCTTACGTGCCTTCGCTTTGGACTTCTTAGCAAATTAAATATGTAGAATTTTGACTCTGAGCACCAAGTCTTATTGCCTCTCACTAGAGTTAGAACTAGTACAGTTCCATACCCATGTGTGTTTCATATCTCATCACTTCCCAACCCAACTCTTTTGCCACAGGCAAGTCAATTTCTTGATACCCCTCACACAGGGCTGTAGCTTGGATGACAACCCATCAATCCTGAAATGACTATTCTACTTTTCCTTTATTATCCAGAGCCTTCCCTGCCTTCTGTTTTAGATTCGTTTCTTCTAAGAAGTGTCCATAATTAACCCTGCTTACTCTTGGTGCTATTTTCCCAAGTTATTCACTGTAAATGTCTACTCCTTCCAAATTCGGCTCCATTCTCAACGCCTCTGTGAAGATTTGTTTGGCTTCCTGCATGCATTTAGACATTCCTTTCCCACCACATCCTGAACACATGAACTTGGAGTAGATTCCATGCCTCTTCATAGCCCTTCATAAATTAGTGGCTCTTCACCAAAACCGTACACTCCTCATCAACAAGAGTTGTATCGAAACAACCTGAACACCTCACAATGTGAGACTATTTACTTATTCTTTTAGTCAAATATTTTTTGAGTAGCTACTATGTGCCAGACATAGTTCTTAGATTAGGTAAAACAATCTAAAGGGACAAAAGAAAGGATCAGTTGAAATAATCCGGGACTAAGGGATTAAATGGAACATTATTTGTTAGCTACAAAGGATCATCAATTATTTTAATAAACTATAGTTAGCTAAAGATAACGTGTGTGCAATATTACCTAATTTATGGATTTTACGTGCATATATACAATAAATAGACATAAGACAGGAATAATTTTCAACTTTCAGTTGAATGACCCAAGGCAGACCAATGAGAGATCCTCACTGACATTTTTCGGCTATATAGAGGCAAGGGTCTCTCCTCCCTCTGGAGTAAATCTGGACTTGTTGGCATGGGAAGAGATCCTCTGTGGTGGGGTGTAAAGAAGCCAACCAGACCCAAGCATGTGAGCATGAGAGAGAGAAAGGAAGGGAGAAAAACAGAAAGAGAGAGAGAGAGATTGCCCCCCCTCGCCATGGTAATAATTATCTCCAAGTCTAATCCCTAAGTGTCTGACGCTCTTCTCCAATTCTGTGAGTTATCCCCCCATCCTTTGAATAAAGATCCTTTTTCTTCCTTAACCTAGTTATAGTTGGGGTTGCTCATTAGCCAATATAGAATTCCTAAATACACATATAACCAAATTTGAGATTCTATAAGACCTCACTGAAGTAAAGGTATGCTTAGGGACAAACATAGGCAAGACACCTAGGCAAGACAAAGGCCAGGGTACTTTTTTTTTTTTTTAAAGATTTTATTTATTTATTTGACAGATAGAGATCACAAGTAGGCAGAGAGGCAGGCAGAGAGAGAGGAGGAGGCAGGCTCCCTGCTGAGCAGAGAGCCTGATGCAGGGCTTGATCCCAGGACCCTGGGATCATGACCTGAGCTGAAGGCAGAGGCTTTAACCCACTGAGCCGCCGAGGCACCCCCAGGGTACCTTTTTTTTAAATCATGGCGTGATTCTGGAGTTTTGTATAATCATTTTGTCTGGATTTTTCCAAAGTAGGTTACATAAAAGGGCTTATTCATTTGTTTTTAAGCATAAGCTTCCTTCAAATGAAGTAAAAAAAATTTCATAGCTCAGTTGGAGTAAATATATCAATAAATCAGAGATTAAGTTTCTTGCCTCATTTATCTGTACAAAACTAATCAACGTCAGTTAATTCATTCTGTTTAACACTAAATCATGCTGCTATAAAAATCCTTCCAAGTCACGGATGCTAGGTTGTTAACAAAATATCCAGCTTGTGACCAGAATCCACCTAGTCCATTAATCACCATGTTCTGGGAGACACAGAGGAGTTCCAATCCCTGGATTTTCTATCTCTGTTTTTCTGACAGCAACAAAATGAGAATGAGTAAGGAGCAAGTAGGGACACAGCAGGCTAGATGAGAAAAAGAGACAAGAAGATAAAGAATTCAGATAAGGGATGTTTACCACAGGGTCAGCAAAAGCATCCTGTGGTTCACCCATCAGCTGGAATCTTTTCAGTAAACATCTATTACTAAAATCACCAACGTAATTTTATAATACCCTCATGAAACAGCTGCTCTCCGATTTCAACAAAATTGAGAAAAGTATTTTTCTCATAATAGTCAGCTTTACTTTTCTAAATGTTTTACCTCTGCCTCGTCACCTAATTCTCCTGCTTGGAATTATCAACAGCAGATACTAACTGACTGACTCTTTCTGAGACTTGGAGATCATTTATCAGTTCACAGGCTCATTTATGGCTGTTTGCTTTCAAAATAACTCAATTCCCCTTGCGGTAGAGAACACTTTCCATCTAAAGAGAAAGTGACATGTAAGCATGTGAGGGTTTCTGCATCATCAGACAGGGTAAGAGTATGAAAATATAAACTATGTCCCTTGGAAGGGCAGTCTGGGTGGCTCTGTTGGTTAAGCTGCTGACTCTTGATTTCAGCTCAGGTCATGATCCAGGGTTGTGAGATTGAGCACCGAGACAAGCTCTGAGCCAGACGTGGAACCTGCTTAAGATTCTCTATCTCCACAATGTTTCTATTACCGGAGTAGCTGGTAGTAGAAAGTAACTACCCGCCCTTCTCCCTCTTTCCCATTTGCCTTATGTGGTAGCAGTTTCTACACAGTCTTAAGCCACAGTTCTTCATGGCAGATTCCAGTCATGACATCAAGTTATGAGCAGCCACAGCAATTTTGTAAATCCAGGTAGACTAGAACTAATTAGAAATTATCAGAGTGTGCTGTGTAGAGTAAGGGTAGGTAAGCCCCATTTCATGAAACTTTCATTTCGATTGCAAATGCGTCAACTTTCTTACTGTGGGGCAAGTTCCAGCTATTGGAAAGTCACTGGTCTTAGTTAAGACTAAGTTAATACTTCCTTCCACAAGTATTTCTGGAGGATCTGCCTGCCTGGCACAGTTTTAGCACTTAGGGAGGCAACAGGGAACAAATTGGAATGCTTTTTATGGAGCTTCTATTTTAGCAAAAGAGACAATAATCAGCGAACATAATAAACATCACTATAAAGAAGGTTGGAAGGTGATAAGTGGTTAGAAAATGCAGAACAGGGGCACCTGGGTGGCTCAGTGGGTTAAGCCTCTGCCTTCAGCTCAGGTCATGATCTCAGGGTCCTGGGATCGAGCCCCGCATTGGGCTCTCTGCTCAGCAGGGAGCCTGCTTCCTCCTCTTTCTCTCTCTCTGCCTGCCTCTCTGCCTACTTGTGATCTCTCTCTGTCAAATAAATAAATAAAATCTTAAAAAAAAAAAAAAGAAAAAGAAAATGCAGAACAAAGGAAGGATGGCCTGCGTGCCAAGGAGAGGAGATGCATTTTCCTGGTGGTGCTCACAAGAATCTTTCCTTTGTTTTCCCATTACACATGCTGCAGTGTTAGTCTTCATTTTAAAGCTCTATAGGGAAAAATCCAGATATGTTCTTACCGGGCAAGAATCATGTCCATTAACATCTACCCTCACAGAACTTAAAATACCCTAATCCACAGTAAATAACAAATCAAGCAAAGGCATACTCCCCCTGCCCGCCCCCCTGAAAATCAGAATCAGAGAATGGGATTAACCCAAGTAGACCAGCTCAGGAAGACACCCAATCTTTCTGCCCCATTTCTGTTTTTAGGAATTGTTTTTTTCTTTTACCGTCTCCCTTTGTGATCCTAAATAATCCTCAAAGATTATTCTTTATCTGCCCTCCCCACCCCCCAGATACAAGAGGCTCTCCTTGGGCTTTGGGCGGGTTCATTTACAAATGTTCTTCAAGGGATGTTAATTAAGAGGTAGAAGCCCCTACAGTGTTGAGCAGCTACTAAATCTGTCCCTTCCATCTGAGGATGGCCTAAGAAACCCAAGATGGCAGATTATGCCATCTTTTATGCCAGAGGGATTCTGTTTGCTTGCTTGTTCTGTTTTTGTCTTTTAATTTCTCCTATAGGGTCTTCCATTCTGAGACTAAAAACCAAAACCCCCAAATTCTTCACACATTTCATTTGCAGTCCCTATAAATTTAGTGAGCTCCTCTCTCCACTAGGCCCCCAGGAAGTACTTCCTGTGCCAGGAAGTAGGTCTCCCTACTTCATCAAAGGCCGGGTCTCTGGGAGAAGCAGTTTGGAATGGGGTCATCAGGCTGTGCTTCATTCCAGAAAGTGGCTCTGAGCATAGGCTCCAAACAGGTGGGAAGGTGATTCTGTGGAATTGGGGTCAGGTGGGGTAGGGAGAACATTCCAGGCAGACAGGAGAGTCAGAAGAAAAGTTCCCAAGGCACAACAGCAAGACCTTCTGCGGGACCAGAAGACAGTGAGTGAGTGGCAGGGATCAGTGTTAAGGCCAAATATGTTATGCACCTGCAAGGATGTTTCCAGAATAAGGAACTGAGGCAGTAATACCCTCTTGATCTAACCCCCCCAATACCATAACAAAAGGAAAAATTTAAAGGGGATCAAACATGAAAGGAAAAGAAAAGCTTTTTAATCAAATTGTAAATGACATGGTTTTTCCTCACCCTCTCCCTTGTTTCTCACAGATTAGCAGTAAACACAAGGAAGCAGCCACACGCAGTTTCTGTTATAACTCCTCCTGAGAGAGTGTTTGCTTCCTTCCATTTTTTCGGAAATTAGATTCGCAAAGGAAAATAAATAGGAGCCCTGAATCGGCGGAACACGCTTTTTCACCACTATTATTTGTGGTATCATGCGATCATTATTTCACTGAGCAAATATTTATGCCATGGGCAAGTTACGCAGGGCATGCAGGGTGGAATCAAAGCCCAGGTAGCAGAACAACTGTGACACAAGACTGAAAATGAAAGGGCCGTGAGAAGGATTTGTTTAATAAAACACAATGGAGCTCCAGAGAAAAGAAAGACACCTTCACGGGGAGAGGTCTTCACCTAGGAGGTAATTTCCAAACCTTATACTGAAAGAGGTGAGGGTCCTAGGGAGATGGGAAGAGGCATTTGAGACAGATCACGGAGAGTGGAAAGCCTGTGAGGCTGCGACAGCTCGCATTTTTCAAAGACAACACCTCCCGCTGATCCCCTACAATGGGACCTTGACTCACCGCCCCCCCCCCCCACACTGGTCTGTGTTCCCTCCTCTTGACCCTGGGGGTTGTGATGTTCTGACAGAAGTAAAGCTGCAGGACACCATTTCCTTCTAGTTGGTTCTCTTGGGGTGCTTGCGGGGGAGAGGAAGGAGCTAGCGTCCACGTAAGACGTCTGACTGACTTGGGACCCCCGCGTTGCTGGGGCTCACGGACTGTGCAACTGCCAGTCATGCCAGAGCCCAGCCCCGCGGAAGCTTCAGTGACGGCAGCGAGAACTTCGGGAACCCTGGCCTGGCCTGAGGCAGCCGAGAAGTCTTGGGGTGTTACCTAGCAGTAACAAGTGGAGCAGATAAATACGGTCTAGTGGTTTATTTAAAATATGAGTAATGGTGAGTCTCTAGTTGTTAATGAAGGGAGAAGCCATTGGGGACCATTTAGGGCTCACATTGATCTCCACTTCATAGTACCAATATGTGGACGAGGGAACTGACTCTTGAGCCCAGCCCCAGATGAAACTGTGCCGGGGCGCGCACCGGCGACCTTCAGGAAAGCAGATCCCAGTCCCGGGCCCTGGCAGCCATAGGAAAGCCAGCTAGACTCTCTGAGCCCCTCTACCAATTTACTTGCCCCCCCACCCACCCCCCACCACCAAATACACAAATGCACTTCAGAATCTATAAGCATTAGTCAGTGGTACAGTTTTTAAAAAATTATTTTAATCACATACATTCATTCATGTAGTTTAAAATCAAATAGTACCAAAGACCTGCCATGAAAAAAAGTGTTTTCTCTACCCCGCTCTCAAAATCCCTCTCCTGCTCCCTGCAGATAATCGCATTTAACTTTTAGCTGGGTTTTTCTAGTAATTGCCATCATAGTCCTAAGTAACATGCTTATTCCAAAATTTAATAAGGCATCGTGATAATGAAGGGATAGCTCTTTCATACTGCCCCGTTTTCCTCCCTTATCCTCCTAAATGTCTGTTCTTATTTAAATCATTAATCAGTATTTACATCAAGGTTCTTATACTAATATTTTTTGTTGCAAAGCCAAATAGGACATTAATAACATTCCCTCCCCACCCCCACCTTTTTCAGACAGCTTTTTGTTTTCCCATGAACAAATAACCACCTCATTATTAAACTTGCAAAATACTCCATGCGTTTTAATGTTTTCATGACTCTCCATCGTATTTATTGCCATTTTACCTGTTCTATTTACTTCTTCACCTGCTCTCCTGGACCTTTCCACCTTCTTGGTTCCATCTGGCTAGATGCTGTCTAGACCTGCTCTCCTCCTAGGATTTTTCTCTATTTTTCATGGATTGAAGCCATACTCTTCTGGATCCAATTTCTTCCTATTATTTGCTCTGTAATTTTGCTGGTGCATACCTTCCACTGGTGTCTTAGGACAGATTATATTGAAGGTAAGCTTTCTAAATCCCTACATAACTGTGTATTCATTGTTCTAGGAACTTAGTAGGATCTTTAGAGATGAAGGTTCATGATCAGTTCTCATCTGGGGTACACTCTTATATTATTTCTTGAAAAATTTCCTGCCCTCCACTTCCGTATTTTCTTTTTGGAACTCCTCTTTGTCTGATGTTAGACTTTTGTACTTGAGCTTTTCAGTCTTTTACTCTTGTCTTCAATATTTCCATTTCTTTGTCATTTTGCACTACTTTGGGGTCATTTCTTTGACTTTATCCTTCAAACTTTTTACTAAACAAGAATCACACTGTTGATATCCAAGAATTTTTTAATATTCTCTGTTCTTTTTTGACTTTGTGTGTATTTAATTTCCTGCACAATCTGTTTTTCCTGGTTTGATTTTCTGTTTATTTATTTTGTCTTTCTCTGTTCCGTGTTGAACACTTTCTTCAAATATTCTTTTGATGCCTGGCTGTCCATTCATATTTAGGAAAAAAGTACTTAAAAACTGGTTTTAAAAAACTGTATGTATGGGCTCACTTTATAAAGAGCAAGTCATACCCTCCACGGATTGGCTGGGAGGCTAGTCATTTTCTTCGGGGACCCACCCAAAAAGTCAGTGGGTGAGATCCGTGCTTTGAGAGCCATTCAGAGACTATCAAAGACGAGAAAAAACAAAACAAAACAAAAAAACCCTTCCCTTTTGCCATCAGGGAGACAGATGTTACCTGCTTGCAGAGTGACGAGGCCGCAGAGAAGTGACAGGAAGTTTGTAAATAGAATTCCACTTGAGCTGCTGTGTTCATCCCTGTGTCTCACCCCTGCCCTTTGCTCTGTGTAGCGCCCCGAACTTCCACCTCCCTCTCTTTCAAATTTTCCCAAAAGTAAACCTTCGGTCTCCGGCCTGGGAGTGGGGGCAGGGTGTGAACATTCTCTATGATTAAGTAATGATTCGACAAAAACCTGTTTACGTCATTGAATAAAAGCTGTTTAAATGAATACTCATTATGTATTTCATACTGCAGGATATGACCCCCGCAACTACCTAATCCATATGTTTGGGAGCTTTATGCTCAAAAAATTCACCTGCCTGTATCACCTGGGTGACTCAGTCCATTAAGCATCCGCCTTCAGCTCAGGTTATGATCCTGGGATCAGACCCCACATGGGCTCCCTGCTCAGCAGGATGCCTGTTTCTCCCTCTCCCTCTGCCCTCCTCCCGCCACCACCACTTGTGCTCCTGCTCTCTCATGCTCTCTTTCTCATGCTTGCACTCTCTCTCTCTCAAATAAATAAATGAAATCTTAAAAAAAAAAAAAATCCTTTCCTCTAGCCTCTGTAATCACTCCATGTGGGGAAATCCCACTGTTTGTGAGCAGTTCTATGGTGGGGAGCGAAACCTGGAGAAAGCCTCAGTGCTGGTGGAGGACCCTGGGCACGAAACGATGGACCAGGGGAGCTGGAGGCTTTGGAGTCAGGCCTCTCGCAGATGAGCCAGATGCTGTAGGTCAGAGGTTATGGACTTAAAAGTCATAGAGAAGATTTGTTTGGTCTTTGTCATACTTAAACAAGATTTTTGAGATAGCTTTAAAAATCAGGAAATTTCACACAAAATTCTGAATTTCTAGCTTCTTTTGAAATCACAGAGAATCTGACAAGACCATGCCTCATCCCTCCTGACGGGGATTTGGCTGCAGCAAATGCTCACCAAAGGCCCCAGGCTCTCCTACAGCTGGCCCACTCGAAGCAATTAAAACAACCTTTTTGCCCCTGTTGGACACTTTGCAGCTCCCCAGCAGATCATGAAAATACCAAGATCCCAACCCATGTATCATTCTGAGATGCCTCAGCAGAACTGAATCTATAAGGGAGCACCTGGGCGACTTGGTCAGTTAAGCATCTGTCTTTGGCTCAGATCATGATCCTAGGGTCCTGGGATGGAGCCCGGCATCAGTGCAAGCAGCGGGGAGCCTGCTTCTCCCTCTGTCCCACCCCCCTGCTTTTCTCTCTCTCTCTCTTTCTCTCTGTCAAATAAATAAAATCTTAAAAAAAAAAAAAAGGAACTGTATCCATATGAAATTGGTAATCCAAGATTATAAATTGTATAGTCGTATACATTAATTGTATTGTAGGTACAGACACTCCATAAAATTTGATTGAATTTACTTGTATAAAATAGACATATTTCTAAAATCAGTTTATTACCCAACATAATAAAGTTGATATGAAAATCAACATTGCATTCTGAGGTCATAGACTCTGATCATTTCAAGTCTCTGACTTCCTTACACCTGTTGGGTCTCCTTGATTTTTCCTGTCACCAGCATTTTTGGATCTTTTATTCCTTGCCCTCTATTGTTTTTATCCTCAGACTATGCTGTGTTCTTGAGCTTGAATTACTAACTATTGTGAGAGGAAAGCACATCAGGAGTCTGTAAGCCATTCCAAATTCATCATCTCCAAAAAGCCCGAGCAAAAGAATTTGCAGTTACAATCATGAAACAGTCATCAGTTACTTTGAGGGGTCATGGAAAATACAATGCGTGAACAATGAACATTTTCTTAATTTTAAAATGGAAGAAAATGTGGATTTTGGAAATAATAGACCCAGGACTGAAGTTATATAATGGCTTAATAAAAATTACATCAGCCAGCACTGAGGAAGAGAAGAAACCGGGGAAGCAACGCCTTTTCATAACAGAAGTCTGCCCAATTAGCCTCAAATAAATTTTATGGTATTGCTTGGAATGCAATAGATGTATCTCTCTGTGTAATAATTTTCACAATTGCCAGAAATTCTTATGATATTCTTGAGGTCAAAAAAAAAAAAAAAGAAAAGAGTTCTATCTATCTATCTATCATAGTACTGTCTGCTTGAATAATCGAGGTTGGAAAGCTATATTTTAAGAGTATTCATTGATTGAACAAAAATTTACTAGTTGCTTACTGTCAAACACTGACAGATGTTTGCAACATTGATTAATAGGAGATGTCCCGCCGAAAGAAGGTGACTAACAACATCCCACAGAGTTGACTCACAGCCCTATTTCTTTTCAACATTTTTATCATAAAAGGATGAAAATTCACAAAGCATTAATCTGAAAATTTGGAAATGCTGCAAAAAAGCTCACTGCAACAAGAGTCCTACAGACTGAAATGCTGTAAATATGTGCTATAGCTAATACATTAAGTTTTAAAGTGATGATAAAAATATTTCCTTTTTCTTTTTATTTTTATGCAGCTTCTAACAACAATCACAGTTCTCTGCCCTATTCCTCCTCCCCAGTCTCCTCGGTCTCCCTTGCAGAGGTAAACACCATTGACTCCTCTGACTTTTGAAACTTACACATTTCCATACTTCCATACTTTCTCGACAGTATTCACTGACCTATGGGAGGTGAGGACTTTGCTCTCTGACCCAGGCAGTTCAGCTCTAGAGCAGGTTTTGGATATGGGGTCCTCCATACTGACATTCTGCCAACATGACTATTACTCACAGCTGGGCTTTATAACATGGTAATTAAGACTGTTTTCTTTCTTATTTTTGTTTTCCTTAAAGTTAATAAGGAAATTGCTTTTTCATTTCCTTGTTTTGTTTTGTTTTTGTGTGTGTGTATGTCTGTGCCCGTGGCTAATTCTTCCCACACTTTCCAATAGCCTGTCAACAGAAATTTCTACACATCAGTCTCCAATATTTTTCTTGGAGATACACTTCTAGAATCTTCTTCCCTTCTGGAATGGTTGTTCTTAGTTTTGAGGTATAGTTGGCTTCCTGGGTTGACAATTCATCATCATGTTCCTGGGTTAGACCTACTATTTTGTTTTCTTCCTTCTTGTCTCCATTATGTTGCTCATAAAGGGTTCATGGAAGATTTATTTTTTGAGACCTTGAGTATCCTGAAATCTCATTATTTTACCTTCATAAATGGTTGGTGGTTTAAATAAATCTCAAATTCTGGTTGGAAATACATACTTTAAAAAATTTTGGTTGGAAATACTTTTCATTCCCTTCTTTGAATGGCATCCCTTGCTAGTGTTTGTGGTAGCCATGAAAACACAGTGCTCAGTTCTGCTACGAGGAGTGTTGCTCCCCTCTTTGTAGCCACCACCTCACTGGCCCTGAGGTCATGCTTGTCTCAGGCTACTCTCCCTTACGAATAAACATGGTAGGGGTACTAATGCAGACCCATTCCTGCAGGACGGTGACCCCTTCCATAGGCAATGTTGGCTCAAGGGCTCCTCGCTGGCCTGGCTGGATCCTTCTTAGACCTGTACAGTCATCTGAGACCCTTTCCAGCCAAACCTATTTCTTGCCCACTGTCTTTCACAGGTGTTAGATATGTGTCACAGTCTAAAGTCTCCACGTTCTGTGGCTCCATCCTCTTTAGCCTTCACAGTTGTTTCCTTCAGTAAATGCTGTGCACATTTAATCCTGTCTTGACATTTGCATCTCAGAAGACCTAAACAAACACCAGTGAGGTTTCACTTCTTGGAAGGCAAAGAAAATGCCATTCTGAGTGATATTTAGGGGGTAAATAACTTCCTGGCACAAGATGGTATCCTGATTGCCAAGTATTTCATCAGTGGAACCTGGGGAAATGTCCTGGTGGAGGGGAATGACGTTCTAGGTGCAAGCATCCAGGGAATGGATCGGTTCCTGCTGTACTGTACTGAGACACCATAGAGAGATCATAAGAAGCCAAAGGCCTTTAACAAGCAGTCAAAGACTGAATATGGAGGCGGAGGGTCTCACGGGAAGTTCACAGAGAGGCCCTTCTCTCCCTCAGTCGAAGTATAGGCACAACTTAGCCTCAGACCTCAGACCTGGTAGAGATGCAGAGCTCCAGGGATGTGGAAATGCTCGACCAGGGTAGGTATGTTATACCAGGGAAAGAGCCCTGATTGGGAAAACCTAACATTTCCCAGTCATGTTTCTCTGAAACATGAGAAGTAGTGACTGGGATCTTCAGACTATTTGGAATGCTTGGAGTCTCCAGAGGTGGCCTGCCCTGCCCTCGTTAGACACAGCACTTTCCTGTGCTGAAGAGGCCTCACCCTTCAAAGGCAGCAATGCCTCCTTCAGGAGCTGACAGACCACTAATGAGGATTAAATCCTGGGGTTAAAACCTGGAAACAGCCGGGCCTGACAGAGGAGGAAAGACATTATATACCAAAGTAGCTTCAAGATTTAAAATGTACTGGCAAGAACCCAAAAGGTACCACTGGGATTGAATTTTGAGGGCCCTTGGCTCATGGACTGGGATATAAGACAGGACAAGATAGAAAACATTGACTCGGGGGCACTTTCTCCAAAAATGTGTGTTAATGCTCTGGGAAGGACTTAAGGAGGCAGGGCAAACTTTTTGCTAGAATGCTCTGAGAAGCCTTGAAAAAGTGATGGCCAACGTTGAGTGGGCAGAAATGCTTGAGCTTCCCTGACAGCTGATGGAGGAATGAATACAAGAAGCTGAGAGAAGTAGGCCTATTGGAATGAATGTATTACGTAAGGCCAAATAATCCACCAGAGTACTATGTCTCAAATAAGCACCAGAGGGAGACACGCCATTCACCAAGGCCATCAGGAATATGCTAGTGGGGGGGCACCAGCATCACTAAGAAATTTAGTGGTGTCTAGAACCGGAAATGTGCACTGAACACTTGTGGCAGCTCAAATTTTTTCTGTACATCAGATTTTAAGAGAGGTCTTGGCAAATTCTATCTTCTTTCCCTCCTTTTCCAGCTTCCTTCCCTCCCTTTCCCCTGATGTTTCAGCCATCTCGAGTCCTGACGCTGGGGGTGAATGGCCATCTCGTCTCATCTGTCTGATGGCACACAGCTCTCCCAGATCAACACAAGCCCTCCTATGTGGGGTGCCAGCACTCCAGCCCAAGCCATGTGAGACCACGCCTATGTTTGTAACTAAAGTTGTTCCGGAATGCAGACAAGCCCATTCAGTCCTTCATCATTTATGGCCACCCTCTCATGGCACGGACACAACTGAGTACTTGCGACCCACACTGCATGACCCACAAAGCCTAAAACCTAGCCCTCTACAGAAAAGTTTGCCAGCCCCTGATCTCACCCCCAAAACTCTTAGCCATGCCTCCTTTCTTGGCACCCCCACTGCTCCTGGTACTTATTATATTAAGATACTTATACATTATTTGACAACTGTCTCTCCCCTACTAATCTGTAAGTGATAGAAGGGCAGGGTCTTACCTTATCCTTCTTTTTGGTGCCCATGAGAGACCTAGCACCCTTAAGCCACCAATCATCAGCCTCCCCCACTAACCCCATCCTCCTCTATACCTGGGGCAAAGCCCAGCCTTAGAGAGAAGCCTTTTGTCCTCTGTACCTGCAGGGAGGCTTTGAAATGGAACCCTGACCAGGAAGGGTGAAAAGGGCCAGGGGATTGGCTCACAGCCCCGTAAGGCAAATAGGAGGAAGCTGAGTCTCTCAGGCAGCCTCAAGAAGAGTGCTTTGAAAATATCCATCCTAAGGCTTCTGACTGACTTCAGATCATTTCAGGGAGGATGTACCTGAGCCCTGAGCAAAAGACCCTAACACCATTGCCCATCTCTCCCAAGCCCCTGCAGAAAGGCCGGAGAGTGAGTAAAGAGATGCCAACACCAGGGGAGAATCAGGGTCACTGATAGGAGAAGGGGCTGGAGGGAGAAGACTAACATGGGAATCCAGAGAGATGGGGGAGTCATGCAGGAAGGAGGAGAAGCAACCCCAAAAGGCTGGCAGGGCCCTGGAGGCCAAGTACATTCCCTAAGCCACCCCCCCACCCCCCGTGGCTTTGGAGCCATTCCCTGGACCCTTACAAAAGGAACCTCTAAATATAGCCAGGAGTCCCTATTCTCTTCAGGACCCCGAGCCTGGACACCTCAGCCCCTTATCCTCAGTCGTCCACACCCATCTCCAGCTCCTTGTTAATGATCCTGGGACAGAGACATGTCTGAAGGCTCTGCTCCTCGTTGACCATGACCCAGGCCTCACCCAGCCCCCTCCATGGATCAACTTTTCCATGTCCCACTTCACCTTATCCTCCAGTGTCAGAAAATACTGAGACCTCTCCAGGGTCGCATTTGTATTCTCAGAATTCAGCAACAGGCCTGCTTACCACACAGCAGGCTCCCAAGAAATGAGCCCTGGCTACCTGTCCAGCTCCCTCTAATTCTTCTTGGGGGAGACTTTAGTATGAAGAGAAAATACTTAAGGAAGAACAGACTGGCCTTTTCAGATATTTGAAAGGCTGTCTCGTCAAAAAGTAGTTAGTTTTACTCTTTGAAATTTGGAAAGGCCAAGAGCCAACCATGGGGGAGTCCTGTCCTGAAAACCTGAAATGAGAGGTAGGCTTCCCGTTCAATATAAAAGATAAAATCGAGTGGGTTACTTGGGAAGAGCTGAGTTCCTCTTGCTGCAAAAAGTCGAGCAAAAGCTAAAGGACCCCAGTAGGGTCACTGTAAGCGGTTTGTTCTGAGGAAAAATTTGATCTGGGATTATCCTCAGTCCCTTGTATTTCCAATCCATTCTAATTATCAAATAAAGGCGCACTATAGACAAGGAAATAGTATTTACTTAACCATTGTATTTATGCTTTATGGATGTCCCTGTTTTCAGTTTCTTTTGAGTATTTCATCAAACTACAAAGATAATGGTTTGTGGATGATGTTCTGAAGACCATACTTAAAACAAGAAAAAAATCTATTTGGAGACTAGAGTTCACTAAATATTCATCTTTAGTTTAGTCATATATCAAATTATAGTAGTCATAAACTTTAGTATCTTTCTTTTAAACACTAAGTTGGGTCCAACTAAAGGTACTGGGTAATGTGTTTTATGTAAAATAGATTATTTCAAAAATAATTTAAATTGGTCAAATGCTATTGAAATAACTGCAAAGATTTCACTCCATTGGATACTACCAGTGGCAAATGAAGAAGTTAAGTGGGGCAACAATTTCTAAAGTATTTGCCTAATTCGTTTCTTCTCAATAGCTTAAGAGGACAATTTCCTAAGTACTTTCACTCTTTTTATTATTAGGATTTAAAATAAATTCATACCTCACCTTTGCAGAGTTCTTCACATTTTTCAAAACATGTTAACATTCCACAGCAAATATCATCCTCAATGGGAAAAAGCTTGCAACCTTCCCGTTGAGATCAGGAACATGACAAGGATGCCCACTCTCACCACTCTTGTTCAACATAGTATTAGAAGTCCTAGCAACAGCAATCAGACAACAAAGAGAAATAAAAGGTATCCAAATTGGCAACGAAGAAGTCAAACTCTCTCTCTTTGCAGATGACATGATTCTTTATATGGAAAACCCAAAGACTCCACCCCAAACTACTAGAACTCATACAGCAATTCAGTAACGTGGCAGGATACAAAGTCAATGTACAAAAATCAGTGGCTTTCTTATACACTAACAATGAAAATACAGAAAGGGAAATTAGAGAATCGATTCCATTTACTATAGCACCAAGAACCATTAGATACCTGGGAATAAACCTAACTAAAGACATAAAGGATCTGTACTCGAGGAACTACAGAACACTCATGGAAGAAATTGAAGAAGACACAAAAAGATGGAAGACCATTCCATGCTCTTGTATCGAAAGAATAAACATTGTTAAAATGTCTATACTGCCTAGAGCAATCTATACTTTTAATGCCATTCCGATCAAAATTCCACCGGTATTTTTCAAAGAGCTGGAGCAAATAATCCAGAAATTTGTATGGAACCAGAAGAGACCCCGCATCGCTAAGGAAATGTTGAAAAACAAAAATAAAACTGGAGGTATCATGTTACCTGATTTCAAGCTTTACTACAAAGCTGTGATCACCAAGATAGCATGGTACTGGCATAAAAACAGACACATAGACCAGTGGAACAGAGTAGAGAGCCCAGATATGAACCCTCAACTCTACGGTCAAATAATCTTCGACAAAACAAGAAAAACTATATAGTGGAAAAAAGACAGTCTCTTCAATAAATGGTGCTGGGAAAACTGGACAGCTATATGTAGAAGAATGAAATTCGATCATTCTCTTACACCGTACACAAAGATGAACTCAAAATGGATAAAAGACCTCAACATGAGACAGGAATCCATCAGAATCCTAGAGGAGAACATAGGCAGTAACCTCTTTGATATCAGCCACAGCAACTTCTTTCAAGATATGTCTCCAAAGGCAAAGGAAACAAAAGCGAAAATAAACTTTTGGGGTTCATCAAAATCAAAAGCTTCTGCACAGCAAAGGAAACAGTCAAGAAAACAAAGAGGCAACCCACAGAATGGGAGAAGATATTTGCAAATGACAGTACAGACAAAAGGTTGATATCCAGGATCTATAAAGAACTCCTCAAACTCAACACACACAAAACAGATAATCATATCAAAAAATGGGGAGAAGATATGAATAGACACTTCTCCAATGAAGACATACAAATGGCTATCAGACACATGAAAAAATGTTCATCATCACTAGCCATCAGGGAGATTCAAATTAAAACCACATTGAGATACCACCTTACACCAGTTAGAATGGCCAAAACTAGCAAGACAGGAAACAACATGTTTTGGAGGGGATGTGGAGAAAGGGGAACCCTCTTACACTGTTGGTGGGAATGCAAGTTGGTGCAGCCACTTTGGAGAAGAGTGTGGAGATTCCTCAAGAAATTAAAAATAGAGCTTCCCTATGACCCTGCAATTGCACTACTGGGTATTTACCCCAAAAATACAGATGTAGTGAAAAGAAGGGCTATATGTACCCCAATGTTTATAGCAGCAATGGCCACAGTCGCCAAACTGTGGAAAGAACCAAGATGCCCTTCAACGGACAAATGGATAAGGAAGATGTGGTCCATATACACTATGGAGTATTATGCCTCCATCAGAAAGGATGAATACCCAACTTTTGTAGCAACATGGATGGGACTGGAAGAGATTATGCTGAGTGAAATAAGTCAAGCAGAGAGAGTCAATTATCATATGGTTTCGCTTATTTGTGGAGCATAGCAAATAACATGGAGGACAAGGGGAGTTAGAGAGGAGAAGGGAGTTGGGGGAAATTGGAAGGGGAGGTGAACCATGAGAGACTATGGACTCTGAAAAACAATCTGAGGGTTTTGAAGGGGTGGAGGGTGGGAGGTTGGGGGAACCATGTGGTGGGTATTAGAGAGGGCACGGATTGCATGGAGCACTGGGTGTGGTGCAAAAACAAGGAATACTGTTATGCTGAAAAAAAAAAGCTAATTAAAAAAAAACAACAACATGTTAACATTCATGATTTTGTTTTCCTTCTCACAATATATCTGGGAGGTAGGCTATCTGGCAGAGATCGCTGGTTGTCCTGAATGATCTGTTCCCACCCGATTTCAACATAATTAGAATTATTTGCTGAGCTTCCGGTTCCACAGGGGGACAAGAATTCCCAGGTTCCTTATACCACCTGAATGAGTCCTGCCAATGGGACGCAAGTGGGAGGGACAGAGCAGCTTCCAGGTCAGGCACTTACAAGGTCACGTTCTTCCACTTATCCCTTTCTCTGTTACTGGATGAAAGGTCTATTATTTGCCCTGGAAATGCACAAAGTTCATATACCTATCTGAGTAGTAATGTTTTCCCTGTTTTTCCTCACTGCTTTAAACTCCTCCCCCAGACACTGTGAGAGAGCAGAGTACAAGTATTCAGTTTAGAAGAAAGAGAAAAAGGGAACACATGAGTGCCTCAGTCTGTTAGCCTCCAGCTCTTGACTGAGACTCCAGGTTGTGAACTCAAGCCCCACATTGGGCTCCATGCCAGGTGTGGAGCCTACTTGATAAATAAAGGGGGGAAAAAGACATGCTGAAATAAATAGAGATTATTTTACATCTGCATTTATTCCTTCATTAGAAATTACATCAATTATATTCCTCTGTGCCAAGGACTGAGAGAAGCACTAAACATATAAAAATAAATATGATACTAGAGTCTGTGACTTCAAGGAGTCACAAATGAGTGACTGATTCATACTGCCTGTTATTGCATAATGGGAATATTTGGATTGAGTCTTTCAAGGCTAAGTAACAGTTTACCCCAAGATAGAGAGGCAAAGAGATATAGTGATCCTTCAGATTAACTTTGTACCCAGAATACATAAAGTAGAATATATAAAAAGTAGATTATCTGTTTAAGTATTTTATAAGCTCAACAGATATCTTACTTCTCTTGTAAGTATATTTATCTGTTTAAGTATGGATTACAAGCATAATTTAGCAGTTTCCTGAGAAGATGTGAATCCTGGAAGACAGTAATTATGTATTTTTACTCACCCACTCTTTATTTCTTGTCTTCCCAATAGGCATGTATTCTATTCTCCTCCTACACCTAAACTTTCCTTCATGCCTTAAAAAGATGGCATTCATTGAAAGAAAGGCACATTTTGTACAAATTAATTTTAATAAAATTCTGACTTAGAACAATCATGTTGTTTGAAAAATTAATATAACTCAGAAGCATTCTATACGCCAAAGGCATGACTAACTATGTAGTCAGATACACAGTTGTGCATTCATTCATTTTGTACTTAAGAAGTGCACATTGACATTATTTGAATGCTGAGTAGTTTGTATTTTACCTCTTTTCTATTGACATTGTTAAATATTGCTATGATTTTGAAATTAGTTCTTTTCCTATTCTTAAAATGTTTCTTGGACTTAACCGTAACCTTTAAAAAACACTATGTTCAATCAGATATTCAAAGAGGAGTGTCAAGCCCTTTGGAAGATACTCTATTTCTGATGAAACACACTCAGGAATTCAGTACTATTCTACAAAATAACTAACTTTCAACCCAGTGGATTCCTCCTTCTATGTATCAAATATATTTTAATGAGGGGAAAGTTGGTAAAGCACTTCCCAAAAGCATGTGGTATATATAATTGGAGCATGTATCTGGCAGATAAATTGCCTTCACTCTTACTTGGGAAATGAAAAAATCAGGCTGTTAAATGGCCAGGAGCCACATACTGAGTGTGTACTGACCACCTACCTAGGACAAGATGGCACTTTAGGATAGATGAATCGAACGTAGTTTCCTTACTTAAGGAATCACCCAGCTAGTGGAAGAGTAGAAGAAAGCTAATGGTTATATGAAGGAGGCATCAGAAATGAAGCACAGAGGGACTCCAGAGAAGAAAGAGATGGCATTCAGGTGTGGAGCCAAATGGAATAGGTGAGATGGTTCTTGAAGAAAAGGTGGGATTTTAATAAACAAGGGACTTTGTCTTGTTCCCACATGATGGTATCCTTGAGAATGTCCATCGTGGCACCCTGCAGGGTGCAAGGGCAGAAGCAAGGACACCAGCAAGGAAGTTAGTCCAATTACCTAGGCAGAATCTGACAGGGGCGTGGATCTGTGGGCTGGAGGAAAAGGGAGAAGTGGTTGGATTCTGGATATATTTGGAAAGTAGGTAGGGCTGTAGGATTTGTTGATGGATTGAAAGTAAGATGTGAGACAAAGGGAGGAGTTAAGATGTGGGGCTCAACCAACTGAAAGAACAGAGTTGCCATAGTGGAGATGGGAAGAAGAGAGTTTGCTTCTGGATGTGTTCAATGTGGCGTGCCCATTGGGCATCTAAGTGGAGAAGGTGGTTGTCCATCCAAGCCTGGAGCTCAGAGCACAAGTTCTGGTTGGAGAATCAAAACTTGAAGTCATTAGGATCTAGAGTATTCAAAGAGTTCACCTGGAGTCAATCTAGAGAAGAGGACCCCCAAAGGAGCCCTGGGCCCTCCTATATCTAGAGGTGAGGTATGGAGGACACAGGAATCACCAGTGAGCTGAGAGGGGAAGCAAGAGAGCCATGCTGAGGAAGTGTGTCAAGAAAAGAGAATAGTGTCTAGACATATGCTGCAGACAGATCAGCTAAGCCAGGAGCCTTGATTTTAATGCATAGCCTGCTCAATACCAACCTTGTCTGTAATGGACACCATCAGTGTCCAAAGTATTCTCTCCTCATCCCACCTCAAATGAAAGATGGTGTCTTTTTCCACAGGTTCCCAGTACAAACATTTGCTAGACTCCCGCTTGGGAGGCCACATGTATCTTCAACTGAGTCCTGGTCCTCTCAGAAACCCATGGGCAGAACAAAAACTCAGAGGCACTGCTGGGGCTGGAGTCCCAACTATAGGCCTCAGTATGAGTATTTTGGGGGACATCAAGAACCATCTTCAAAGCTGTGAAGGCATAGCAGTCTCTCTTCAAGACACAGAGGAAACCTGTGTCCTCTTTCTGGGTTTTGCTCAGATGAGCAAAACAACCCGGGCTCCTAGAGCTCTGTGGGGAAACCCTTCTTTTAGTTCTGTTTCTCCTTCTGTCTTCTGTCCCTCTTTATCTCTTTTACATACACACACACACACACACACACACACACTTGGACTGCTTTTCAAGGTTTACCTCAGAACCAGGACCCCAAAAGAACAGGGAGACCTCCAATTTGAGCAGAGCCCACTGCCACCATTATTCATTCCACAGTTTGTTTGGCCTGCCTCCTGCTGTCCAGGCCATCAGACACTGATTATTGAATGGGGGGATGTAACAGGGGGAGGAAGCTTGGTTCAAATTCTCAGTCTCCTTAGGGGGTCTCCTTAGTCCACCCGTAAATTAGTGGCACAGAATAGGCCAGGGAAGAGGTGCTGGCTAGCTTCATCCTTCACCAGCATTAGATCTTCAAATGCAAAAATAAATAAATACAAATATACATATTCATATTTATGTAAATATGTTTATATAAATATTTATATATAATTATATATTAAAGGGCTTAGTGGCCTTGACAGCAATATCTAAGCCCTGGCTGAAATGTTCTATTACCAAAGTCTGCAGCATATGTTTTATCTTTTCAAATAAGATAAAAACTTCCCTACCTCCCTCTCCCTAACACATCCACCAAGAAAGAGCATTGAAAAGAGAACGAAAATATCTCATATGAAAAACTTAAGATACTGTCCTTGATGATGACGAGTTCCCTCTTCATAGCATACAAGAATGATTGAATTCCAAACCAAAGAAATTTGACAGCGAAATTAATATTTTACAGCAACTAGCATTTTGTTTGCAGCATTGGCAAAACCAAGGGGCCACCTGTTACTAATTTCTTATGGATGCAAAGTCCACCGTGCTTCTGGGAAGGAAGGTTAGTGTTTGTCAAGTTTTTTGTGTGAAGATACAAAAATATAACTGAAAATCTCATCAGAGGGCCAAAAGTGGGAACAAGAGTCAAAAGCATGTTGACTATTTCAAATATCAGAGTACCAGAAAGCTCCTACAGTCCCAATTCCTGATCTTATAAATGCAATGCTCATGTAAGTCACTATAATAAAAATTAATGACTTTTATATACACACAGAGTTTATTACACACTCTAAAAACAGAACTTGTGTGATTTAAATCTTAAAGAGTGATTTTGCAGGAATGTTTTATTAGGTCCTCCAGCTGGCCCACAAATCTCTTATTTGTTTCTGGTATGCACTAAAATTTGCTTATGATTTCTTCAGAAGGGGGCCAGTTCTTCCCATAACTTTTCTATCACCAACCATGAACAGGTGATGTTTAGGGTCTTTTGAGCCCTTAAAAAAAATGACATACTGAAAAAGATTCCTTCTATGGCTCTAAGGTATCTTAATGGAAAATATATACCCATCTGAAATCAGCGTTTTCTGGCCCAACAAAGCCAGCATTCTTCTGTGATCTGTGGTAGCAAACAGGAGCTGACATACAGCCTAATTTAGCCATTATCACAACACTAGGGGCGGCTCAAGCACTGAGTCACCTCAATAACCCGGTGCTGTTCTGCCTGATTATCTATGGCTTCCATTAAAAGTGTGTAGAAGTGGTTTTTATCTTGAATTTGCTCAAAATATGTGGCCTAATTCTCAATTTCAACTAGGTCTTCAGTAGGCTCACAACCAGAAGTTCGACATTTCAACACTTTTATTAAAATGTTTGCACATAAAAAATGCTTTCTCTCATGATATGAAACTCTGTACAAAATGTACCAACAACTGACATCATTATAAAGGAAACTTCAAATCCATGGGACCCAATCTTGAGCACTAAGTGAAGGAGAAACAGGAGGAATTATGATTTGAGAGACACCTTTATTGAGGCATATCAATAATCCAGCTATCAAAAGGTATTAAGCCTTTCCACAAGGGTATCAGAATCAATTGTGTCAGGGTAATAATCTCATCCCTAAGGAATCCCTGGAACGGGAGAAAGGATCATGGAAATACAGGTGTAGGACACAATCTATAGCATTCTGTAGCTGACTCTGTATTTTTATGGTTGGCTCTGTTTAAGATTGTATAAGGGGTCTTCACACCCCTGATGGTTAGTATGGTTGATGGATGCCGTTCTACCTGCCACAGAAAGAACTTCCAAAGAGTTGAAGGCTGGCTCGCCAGGAGATGTGATTTTGACACCTTCCCGTTTGCTGCAGTGTGTACATGGGCCACACACACGGGACAGATCCTATTGGATTAACACTGAACTCATGACATCTCCACAGACTGCAGCAGAGAGTAATGCTATCTGCAAGGCTCCCTAACAAGCCTGTTTCTTTCAGCCACCCTCCTCACTCTGCGGGTAGGTGCTATGAGGAAAGCGTCCCCTCCTTACCTCTAGGGATTCCTCTGCCCCCCAGAGAAAGTTGCTCCCCTTTCTCTCTCCCCACTCCCAACTGCTTGGCTTCCCAGGGAAGCCCCAGCTACGCAGCTCACCCCCGCCCCAATGCGAATCCTAGGAGACCTCCTGAATGAGTTCAAACTCGCCCCTGGCGTCTCCAGAGGCCGTCTCCAGAGGCCGTCTCCAGAGGCCGTCTCCCCGCGTAGCCCTCTGGCTGGCCCCTCGAACTCACCAGGAGGAGGTTGTGCGCCACCAGGTACCCAAGCCGCGGGCTGCCCCGGACGCCAGGGGCCAGGCGCCCGGTGGCATAGCCGTGCCAGGCCACCACGTAGGGGTTGTCGATGGTGATCCAGTACTTGACCTGGCCGCCGAAGTGGCGGAAGCAGAGCTCGGCGTAATCCCTGAAGTGGTCGGCCAGGGCGCGGTTGGCCCAGCCGCCGTAAGCGTCCTGCAGGCGCTGGGGCAGGTCCCAGTGGTACAGGGTGACCACAGGCTGCACGCCCAGCTCCCGCAGCCGCTCTAGCAGGCGCCGATAGTAGCGCAGCCCCTCGCGGTTGGGGGCGCCCGCGCTGCCATTGGGGAGCACCCGCGCCCACGAGATGGAGAATCGGTAGTGGGTGACCCCGAGCTCACGCAGCCCCTCGGTGTCGCGGAAGACGTTGTTGTAGCCGTCGCTGGCCACGTCCCCGGTAGCGGGCGGGGACTGAGGCCGGGCGCCCGACGGCAGGCCGGCTACCGGGGGGTCTCCCGGGGGCGCCGGGGGGTGGTGGGTGAACGTGTCCCAGATGGATGCGCCCTTGCCGTGCTGCCGCCAGCCGCCCTCTGTCTGGTAGGCGGCGCTGCCCACCGCCCAGCGGAAGCCGTCGGGGAAGGTGTCGTGGAGGACGCCGGCAGCCTCGGGGGCGGGAGGCTGCGCGAAGCGGGCCCAGGTCTGCGCCCCGTCGCCCGGGTCGGCGTACAGGCGGCGGCCTCCCAGGGCCAGCAGCAGCAGCAGCGACAGCAACGGTGGCAGCGGCCGCAGGCGGCGCGGTGGGGCGCGGGCGGGCATGCTGCGAGGGAGCAGGGTGCTGAGGCGCCGCACCGCACCCCCTTTATGCCCGCGCCCCGCCGCGCCGCCCGCCCCCGCCGGCGCGCCCACCCCCGCTTCCCCCCGGGCCCCGCTGGCAATAATTACCTGCGAGGCGGCGCCTCCCGCGGCCCTGGAGTGGGGGTGGGCGGGGGCGCAAAGGGCGAGCGAGTGCCGGGGAAGGGGCGCGGCAAGCCCGCAAGGTGCAGTGAGCGCCACTCTCTGACGTCGGAGAAGAGGCACCTGTTCCTCGCTGCTCCCCGGAGGCGCGGCGGATGTCAAGGGACCCACGTTCTGTCAGGGGACCCACGTTCTGTCCGCGCCGCCTTCTCGTTCCCCTCCGCACGCACCCCTGGGAGAAGCCATCCAGTCGGTGTTCCTCGAGGAGGGAAGGCGGCCCACCAACTTCCCCGAGTTTGCGCGGGTTCTTTGCGGGCTCTCTCGGAGTCCGCCAGCGGAGAAGCACCTGCTTTCTCCTTGCTCCCGCTGGGAGGCCGAAAACAGTTTCAGAATGACATTGCTAGAACCGATTAGGAATTGGCTGAAATCTTAGGGCGAGGGCAAGGTAGGGAAAGCCAGGTGGGAACTTTGAATGCTGTGAGAGAACGACTCGTGGCAGACTTTCCCTTAGAGTTTTTAGGTAAGATGCTCTTCTGGAGAGCCGCCCCAGTAGCGCAGGGATGGATGGTCCCTCCCCAGGCCCCAGTCTAGAAACCCCTCAGGGAAGACAAAGGAGATGCTTGGGTCACCTTAACACTTTGCTTTACTGTCCCTCATAGAGTTACCTTTTAACCATTTCAAGCCAGTACTTGTTATTAAGTTAGACCCTGCAGAATTACTTGGAAGAATAATTCTTCCCAGAGGATGGAAGGTGGCGCCCAGAGGAAGGAAAAAGTGGCCTGTTCGTGTCATGACAGTTCTGATCGTTCTTATTAAAAGAGAAAAAAAAAAAAAAAAGAAAGAAAGGAAGAAAGAAACAAAAAACAAAGTACCAAGGTTTCGACTCTGAATAACTGTTGTTCACTTTTTTTATCCTTTTGCATCTGTTTAATGAATAATCACATGGTAGCTTTCAGCTCTGAACTTAGCAAGCAACTTCTCTGTGGCAAGTTGTGCCCACACCTGTGCTGGAGGCGGACGTCCCTGGGTCCCACAAATGCCACTTGAGCCTAGAAGGGAAAGGGCTGGAGGGATTTAGCCAAGCAGCCACTCCCCACCCACTACAACAAAAGGTTTTTCCAGTTGCCAGGGAACCTTTTGAGAGAAGCTGTGGAGGCACGATCTCCATTTGAAGGTGTATATAGACGGTCTATGAGTAACTGATGTCCATTTGGGGGCAGGGGGACGTGGGCATCCTGGACCTCACCTTTGTAATCCTGGGTGGAACAGCCTTTTCTCCAAGCCTTAGGAATCTCATCTGTAAAATACAGGTTTTGGGGCGACTGGGTGGCTCAGTCCTTAGATGTCTGCCTTTGGCTCTGTTCATGATCCCAGGGTCCTGGGATAGAGCTCAACATGGGGTTCCCTGTTTAGCAGGAAGCCTCCTTCTCCCTCTCCCACTACCTCTGCTTGTGTTCCTTCTTTTGCTTTCTCTTAAAAAAAAAAATATATATATATATATATACATTATGTATATATATATATATATATATATACATTATGTATATATATATAATGTATATATATATAATAAAAAATAAAAGCAAAATGCACATCTGCCCTGTCTCCTTAGAGGGCTGTGAAATGCAAATGTGAAAATGTATACACAGATGACTCAGTCATGGAAAACACAGACAAACATAAGATCCTGCTAATATCCTTCCCTCCCTCTCCAGTCCTCACTCTGGGCACATCTGCACCTGTGCTCAATGACTAAGATCTTCACTGAGGTACATCCATTCTTGTCAAATGATCATCCTTGTGCTGTTTCTTACAAATGTAAAAGCAAGAAAGTTGTAAGTGTTGCTGACGCAGATGCTTTTATTAATTTCCTTTAAATGTAAGCACAACAAATTTAATGCAGTGGCTTATTAAATGGTCCCAACTCCAGCTAGCATATATCATCATGATTAGTAAGATTAAGCCATCAGACTGGCACTGACCTATCATGAGCATTTACATTTTTAATAAATGTGAAATAACAAACAGTGACACCTCAACAATTAAAAATATTATGCCACATAATGACACAGGCACATTCACTTCCAGTTAAATGAAAAAGCTATGTCTGCCTGTGGGATCACATTTCCCTTCTGCAGCCCACAACTAGAGCATTTGCTGCATTGTAGCTTGTTAAGTTTCAATTAGAAATGCTTCATGGGGCTCATGGAAAATAGCTTTGACTTAAGTGTTGGCTTATTGATGTATGGTCTGTTTGCTCAGGGCAGATTGTATCTACTGCAACTTTTATTTAACCAACAGTTAAAAAAATGAGAGATGGTTTTTATTTTATTTTTGTTTTGTTTTGTTTTTTTGCAGTGGTAACTAAAAAGAAAAGACCTACTTGATTAAATGCTCACATTTGAAGTTCATCTCTCCTAAGGTGGACATCAGAACTTCAGCATTCACAGAGATATTCCCAGATGATAGTTTATTAAAGAAGGAGATTCATGATAAAGTTCTGGAACTTGCTGTTTTTTCAAGATTCTGCTCGTGGTTATTAAATTCTGGATTCCTGAACTGTGAATATGTGCAGGTGCTTCTCCTCATTTGTTCAGTTTTATTTTGGTTCTTGTGTCTCATAACCAACATCAAATTCTAAAATGTGGGTTTTGTTCAATGCTTTGTTCTCCGGCAAATAAGAGATTAATTCCTTGCTGTGCTTTGAATGTGAAGGTGGAGTTATTGGTGCATGAAAGGAAGGGAAATTTTAAAATTTACTTACTGACTTCTGCTATGGTGATGATTTTCAACAACCTAGATAAAGGTGGTCTTCAAGCTACCCATCATCATCCACATTTCTTCTCCAGTACCTTCTCATCAGAGCTTGTCCTGTGGGCTTGAGGGACCACTGGAGCCCTCCCTGGCCAAGGGAACAGAAGGAAGTCCATTGACTGACAGGGGCCCAAATACAACACCAACCTCACAAGCTCTCAGCTCACCAGCCATGACATTCAGCCTCTACGGGGAGGTACTGATAGCCTCAGCAACAACCTCTCTGAGCAGCACCCATGGGCAAAGCAACTGTGACGAACTTAAGACTTCACATCACAGGGGACACTACCTGCCTTCAAAGGCAACACTGGACTGGAGAAAAAAGGTAAAGAATGTTGATAACAAATACATTGTTGAGCATTCACAAGTGACCCACATGATGGATGTTATAGGAATTCAGAGGAAAGAGAAGTTAACCTATTTTGAGTTGGATGGAAAAGTTTCACAAAGAAATGGGACAATATCTGGGGTTTAGAGAGTAAAATTGGCAAGGAGATCTGGAGGCAAAGATCATAGAGAAGCAAAACCTGGAAGAAAAAAGTGTTCACCATATATTTGTATTAAAACACCTACTTATGCAGGGCAATAGTGGACTGGAAAGGCAGTTATGGATTGGAGATTTGGGCCAGAAATTTTGATGCCAAGGGATGGGGGATAAAATGAGGGTATTCAAAAAGAGACAACTGAAAGCCAAGGCTGGGGTGCTGGTATGGGTCTCCATCTGGGGGGATAAGGGGTGGAGTAAGAAAGGGGATAAAAAGGAAACAAGACCTACAGGGGAGTGCCTCAAGTCACAGGATCATGAGTTTTTCAAGCTAAGGAAAGGACTTCAAAAAGGAGAGGTGATCAAACTTGTTGAGAAAAGACAACCGATCTAGAAATGAGATCATTTGCTGACTTTGAAGATACATTTTTATTTAAGTTGTAAAGAGAGCTTAAGCCAGGTTTTGGTATGAGACATCAGTGAAAGTGTGTGGGACCTGAGGAAATTGAGGCCCTCAGTACAGACTCATCTGAGACATCGGCCGGGGGAAGGAATGAGAGAAGATGGTCACTTGAGGGGTTTGCATGGTAGAGAGAATTTTTCAAGGTGAGGAATTCTGCACTCTGCACCTGTTTGTGCACAGAGGAGGAAAGGTCAAGGACATGAGAATCGGGAGTCCAGAGTTCATCTTTTTGAGGAAGTAAAATACTGTACAGCAGCAGCTGTGATCTCAAGTAGATGGCTGGAGACTTTTGAGGTCCCTGCATATTAAACAGGAAGACAGTAAAAAGACAACAAGAACTCCTAGGAGTGTGTAGCTGGAATGCTGAAATGATGGAGAAGACAGCATGAGCAAATGCCTCACAGAAGTGGACCAAAAGCTACTAAGGAAGCAACAAAGGGAGCTCTGTGAAGGCTTCAAAACATCAGGAAGTGGGCTCCTGGGCAGCTGCTGCTCTCCTGAGCCCTGTGGAGCTAACATGGGTGATGGAGGCACTAGCCTGGGCTCTGGCTGCTTCTGCAGACTGTGGGAAGTGCGCATGCCTGGATGACTCCATCTCTTCTGAGCAGAGCAGGGAGCCTGAGAGCTTGGAACCTGCACCCCTTCTCCTCCCTACCCCGTCCTTCTAAGTGACACCGCTGCCTCCCTAGTCTGGAACTAATAATACCCCAATTATACCCCAATAAACATGTCCTGATACAAGGTCATGTCTAGAGGCAGGGAGAGTGGTACCAGGGGCCTAAGGCATCAAGTTGCTGCAATCAAGATGTTTCTACTCCCTTTCTCAAAACTACCATCAGTATGAGAATGAGACATATCTATTTGCAATGAAATTGAGAGAGGTTAGTATATGGGAAGGAAATGAAGATGTAGGACTGGTATGTGAGTTCGCTGAGAGAGATATGTATGAGAAGTGAAATGATTTACCTGGCACTGCTCCAGAATGGTTCAAAGTCTGAGACACTGTGGAAGAAACAGGCAGTTGGGGGCCTGAAAACAGGAATGATGAGATCCCAATTTTCTGGTCTTAGCACAGTCTGGCATTACCCTCTCCCTAGCTCCACGGGGAACTTACTCTCTTTGAAGAAATGGATCCAAAGAAGCTACAGCCTTGGGGACAGCACATATGAAAAAGAGCATGGGTGAGGTGTTAGGAGAGGAGATCAGATTCTGCAAGCAAGAGGGGGACCCCCCAGCCTTCCCCAGGCTAGCTGCAGGACTCCAGCAGAGCTTCTGACAGTAAAGCTCCATCTGCCACAAGTCTTGCCTATGCACATAAAGCTTGCAGACAGCTTTTTGGTGACTCATCCTTGGATATAAAAGAACAGCCAAGAAACACCAGCTATATGAAGGAAAACTCCCCATGCAGCAGTACAATACTGTCGTTAATATTTTCAAGTAAGAGGAGGTAGTACATCTACGGTGCAAGTACAGGATAAGAATAAAAATAGGAAAAACAGAGATCCAAAACAGAACTCATGGAAATTAAGAATACCGTACCAAATAAAGATAAGATTTTTTTGAATTTGGTAAAAGTATTGGAAAATAAGAAAATACCTTAAAAACTATACAAAAAATAAAGCATTCAAAAACAGGAAATAAAGATTCAGAAAAATTTAGATCAAACATCCAACTTGAAGGAGTTCAAAACAGAGAACAAACAGGAAATTCAGAATTGAAGTTCATGAAGTTCCAGGGAAATGGGTCTAAGCTGCCCAATTATAATAAAAGACCCAAAGTAAGGCACATCATTGTGGAATTTCAGAATACCAGACATAAAGATAAATTCCTAAAGCTTCAGCATTTAAACAAAAGCAAACAAAACAAAACAAAACAAAACACAAGATCCGAAGTGGCACTGGACTTCACAAGGGTAACATGGAAAATCAGAGAACAATAATACTATGCTTTCAATTTCCTAAAGGAAAATTATTTTCAACCTAGAATCCTGCGTCCCACCAAACCAATAATCAAGTGTGATAGTAAAGTAGGCATTTTCAGATATCAAGGATGTTTTAAAAGGTCCTTTCAAATGCATCTTTTTTCTGAAGCTATAAAAATACGTACTCTGCTAATACAAGGAAGTAAACCAAAAAAAGAGAAAATATGAGTTGCATGAACAGAGGGTAGAAGGCAGATGAAACATGAAGGGAATTTATAGGATTATAGCAAAAGGAAGCCTCAAGATGTAGCCAATTAGAGTATAAGCATTCTAGGCAGAAACAGAACAGAGGGCTTTAAGAGGATGTCTTCAGGAAATAAACAAACACACAAAAGAAACAGATAGATATCTGATAAACTTCGTCAAGAGATTTTACAGGGTTTTAGGAGTGAAGGAGAAAACTCAGCCAGAAATTCAAAGTAATGGATTTCAAGTTTCCGGTCTGACGTGCAAACAGCTCAGAAGTCATCATTCCCATCCTCACATCAAGAAAAAAAAAAAACTTGAACAAACTGAAAAGCAACAACTCTTCTTGGATGCATCAAAGACATGAGGTCACAGGGCAAACAGTTGCCCCCAAAACTGGAAAGACAGATGGGGTAATGTAATCACAGCTTACCAGAAACAGACACCACAGCTGGAGCCACTCGTAGGAAAACTTCAAGCTATAATTGATAGATAGCTGGAGATCCAGTGTGAGCAAGTTTGAGAGTTAAAACCTCTGAGGGGGGCCCCATTTTTCTGTGACATTTACCTCCATGTACTCTACCAGAGTCTCTCTGTTAAGATGGGAGAAGAAGCCTCTTGTGCTTCTGGCAGAAAAAGGGAAAGTAACTACTCTGATATCACTCGTACCTCTCCGTTCTCCTTAACAGGACCTGGTCTCAAAGGAAACTGCTGTACCAGAGCTAACCAACTGGGATATACCCAATGCCTGGCCTTCCTGGGAGACAGGAAATACCCAACTCCAGCTCCCACTAACCTTCATCCTGGAGGAAAAGAGATCTCCAAGTCAGGACCAGTAATAGACTGAGCCCCACTCATGGGACTACAGAATGATTCCCCTTCCCCCACACCTTAACTGCTACATCAAAGAACTCCTATATAATTACTGGGGATCATAACCAACAGAACTGTAAGTCTCAGACTCGATTTAAGATGTGTATAGAAAAATCCAAAGATGATAAGAAAGAAAAAAAAAAAAAAACAAGGACACTGGAAGGAATATCAGTTTCTGATAACCACAGTAAACACAGACTAACTCCTAACCAGATAAACATAAAACCTCCCAATAAAACCTCTCAGTTCCTTTGACTATATATATATTATGTCCAGCCTTCAACAAAAAACTACAAAACTGCAAGTTAAAAGGCAAAAACAAACACAGTCTAAAAAGACAAAGCAAGTATCAGGACTAGACTCAAAGAGAGAAAAAAAATGAGGCAATCCCTTCCTCAGGAAAAAAAAAAAAAGTTATATGATAAAGGAAATGTTACATATAGTATACTACCTGGCTCAGCTGTGAATTAATTTTACTCATTTACACTTTATATGAATATAATAGAGAAGTATGATTATAACTGTATTGGGCAATGGTATGAATGTTCAAGAGCAAGTGGCACAGGGCTCCTGGGTGGCTCAGTCGGTTAAGTGTTCGACTCTTGACTTCAGCTTGGGTCATAATGTCGGGGTTGTGAAATTGAGCCTCTTGCTGGGATCACATGCTGGGCATGAAGCCTGCTTAAGATTCTCTCTCCCTCTGCCCTTCCCGCACCTAAAAAAAAAAAAAGATTAATTTTTAAAAAGGGAGAGAAAGTGGTACATACACATTATTTTTAAACATGGAAGTGAAATAACCAAGGGGGGGATAAAAAAACAGCCAAAAGAATTGAAAGGGGCAAACTTACCGGATTGGTGATTTTTTCAATAAAACCTTTCAACAGCTTATCATTTCAATTTGTATGCAAATTGAAGTATCCTGTCAACAAATTTTGGTCCAAAGTGAGGAAGGATTATATCTTTTTTTTTTTTTTTTTTTTTGGAGTAAAGTGATAGAAGTTTATTAAGTGAAGATACAGGAAAAGCTCTCAAGAATGAGAGGGGTCCTGACAGGGTTGCCAATGAGGGTCTTTTATAGAAAGTTAACCAAAGAACTTAAATCCTTACAACGTTTCTATTGATAACACCTTCAATGGCTTACTTCCTTTTTAGGGTCTGGTTATTCTTTGTTGGTCACAGATGATTATCATAAAAGACAACCCCCTGCCTCACACCCTAGCCACCGCCCCCCCCACGGGACCCACCCCACACCCCTAGAACAGGGTGGTCCAATTTGTCCCCTTATCTCTGGTTTCCCCACACCTCCACATTTTGGGGATTTCTGTGAGCCTGATCACAATGCCCCCTATCCACCTCTCCCTAACTAGCCCCACTCATTCCTCCCCCTGGAATAATAATCCTAACTGCCCTTAGGGAATGAGGCAATGACCACTCTGGCTGCTTCCTGCTGAAAGAGTTGAAAGGGGTGAAATTAGGGGATTGGTGATTTTTCAGGAAAATCTTTCAACATTATCTGTCATTTTAATTTGTATGCAAATTAAAGGAAGTATCATGTCAATAAATTTTGGTACAAAGTGAAGAGGACTATCTATATCTTCTTGAGAGAAGAAAGGAAGAAAGGAAGAAAGGTGGGTGATGCTACAATAGAGATTTGGAGGCAGAGATGAAGGTGTAGATGTACATTTTGAGATGAGAGGCTGATGGGGGCAGTCAGGGGAATGACCTGAAGCTTAAAACTAACGGTTTCTATCTTCTAGTAGAACAGAAGGCTAGTTCAGCTGCTGAGAGCCAGCAAGCTGGATGAGTGTGATAAAAGTAAAAGCCACAATAGTGAACTTCTTGAAGAGTCAACAAAAGATGACTGACTGAGACATCATTGAACAGCAGGATTAAAGCTACACAGCATGCATTTGTAAAGTAACTATCTATACAAACCACATTTATCTCAAATACTTGATGGCAGTATTTCTGATTATCTAACTGCCTGTGTTTAAATTCACAATTTTATGACCTGTATTTCACTGAGAAGAGAACACAGCTATACTTTTCATACAATACAAAACTGAGTTTGCTCCTTCTTTACATATGTCCTGTCTCTGTTGTTGATTAGGACCAAGGCCAATGGTTCAGACCTTGGACGGTCCAATTAGCATCCTTCTGGTCCACTCAAAAGATTGCCACTCTGCCCCTGGCCATGGGCTTGAAATTGATGTCCTGAGTCATCAGGGGCATTAGTTAAAGCAGAAAATGAATTAATTAGTCAGGATTTATTACCAGCATAGAAAAATGACACAAAATGCATTACTTTCAGTGTAACTAATAAAATTTGGATATAGGGTCTGTCCCCTTGAGCAAGTGACAGCTGAGTTGCTTATTCATCCTTGGCCAATAGTACTGACGTTGTACCCACACTATGTTGGTGATCTCTTTCTAAACAGAGAACCTGAAAGTCTTATTTTTTCAGTAAGAGCTTCTATGTACCTTGGACATTTTGATCTTTAAAGTTTGTTTTCTGTAGTATGAATTTTGTGATCCTAGCTTGCTCGTCCCCCTCTTGTTGACCATCCTCATTGGTTAGTCCTTGGCCCTCCATCCATCTCTCTCCCAACCCCCGTCTTCTGAAAGTTCATCTATTCCTTGGTTTCAGTTGTAAGGGTGAGTCACAAACTAGAATCTCTCTGTCATGATCTGATCCCTGCCCTTCTGCACCACACCTATAGAGCCTGTCCTGTGCTTCAACTGGGAAATTTCAAGCTCCCATCTCAAAGTCACAGCGCTTAAATAGGCAGAGCACACAGAGAACTCACAGGAGAACAAATCAGATAGAGTATAAACATAAGATATATTCAGTGTCAGAGAAGAAATGTTAAGTGTGCAAAAGTAATACGGAAGAATTTTTACTAATATAAACAAAGCAATGTATTACTAGAATAGAAAGCGAAAAAATAGTAAAAAATACTGGAATGTACAAAACAGCTCTGGAAGGTTGGATAAATGGAGAGATACAATAACTTAACAATGATTTCACATAAGCTTAAATGGAGGGAAGGATTTTTTTTTTTTAAAGACTGGTAAAAATGGTCATTTGCTTGAAAAAATAATAATAAAACTATATTCCAAATTCACACTATTATAACAAAATAATCCTAATGGATTATATTTAGCAAAGTGAAAAATTATATAAAAATAATAGAAAAATGTAAGAGAATATGTTTAGAATCTTGTGAAGAAAGCCTTTTCCAGCATGAAGCAAAACCCAGACAACATAAAAGAAAAGACTGACAACCTTGACTGGGTAATCACAGTCACTATTTAGAATTAGAAACAAATGACAGATCTGGAAGAAAATATTTGCAAAGAGTTAATAGCTGCCATCTGTAGAGTTCCTGTAAATAAACAAACACATAAATAAATAGATAAATAAATAAAGCAAGCAAGCAAGCAATGAACTCAGTGCAAAAATCATCAAAAAATAAGACTAGGCAGGATATTTGGGTGGCTCAGTCAGTTAGGCATGGGACTCTTGGATTTGGCTCATGTCATGATCTCAGGGTTGTCAGGCTCTGCTCTTGTGGGGAATCTGCTTCTCTCTTCCCTCTCCTTCTACCCCTCTTCCCCTCTTCCCCTCCTCTCTAAAATAAGTAAATAAATAAATCTTTTTAAAAATATGAATAGGCATGTCACAAAGGAAAAAATTAAAATGTCAAATAAACATAAGCAAATAAGCACTACCAAAATAATGGAGAGCAAAAGAACATTGTTAAAAGAGAGAGATACCATCTTTCACCTAAAAACAGAAACAAGAAATCACATTTAGTGTTAGAGTGCAGGAAAGATGCATTCACATACTACCGATAAACAGGTAGATCTCACAACTTTGGAGAAGGTTAATTTGCCATTATCTATAAAAACTACACATGCCCACACCTTATAATTCAGAAATGCCACTTCAAGGACTTTATCCTACAGCGATAGCAGCAACAAATGCATAAAGACATAAGTGAACAAATGTCATATGGCATTGCTTATGATAGAAGACAATAGGAAAGTCCCTAATGCCCTTCAACAGGGGAAATATACGTAAATTATGTTACAAATTTAGATTTCTTTTTTTTTTAATCTCCCGGCTGAAGATTTGCCAAATGCATAACTCTGGGCCACGGAATTGGAGATGGGGATTTTTTTCCTTTTATTTTTTACTTTATAAATACTTTCTGCCCATCCCTTACCACTGAGGACAGGAAAAAAAAAAAAGGAAGAGAGCAAACAAAGGAAAAGGTGGGCTAAATAATCATGTAAGGATTATCTCAGTCGCAGACAGAGTGATGCTGTATGAATGGAAAGAATCACTAATCTCCCTACCTCTTCTTTTTCAATCTATTTGTGTCCCAGAAAAAAGATAGGGAATATAAAGAGAAATAATAACATGGAGCTCATGTTCCTATGAAGGCAATATCAAAAAAAGAAAGAACAGAGAGTTGAGGAGTGGACGAGTGGACAGGAGTGCAGAGAAAGGAAGGAAGGAAGGGGAGCGGGGGCCAGGTCTCGGTCATCATTTCCAGCCGTATCCCCTCCTTCTCGGTGACCTGGAGCCCAGCCCTTGATGGCAACAGGAGTGGGAGTGGTTTCCCATTCCTGGAAGCTCAGCCACCTTGTGTCTCATTGTGTGAGTGACTTAATGTCCTTTAATAAACAAATCCCTTCTCTGCTTCAGCCAGCCAGAGTGGGTTCCCTTGTTTGCAGCTGACAGAGACCCAAGAACTAATCATGGGGCTTTCTCAGCCTGGTGCCCCAACCTCATCAAAAACAGAATCTTAGACTTGGAAGGAAGCTTGCAGTCATATAACCTCATCTCCCACCAGGTACAGATGGAGTCTTCTCTGACTCCTTCACGCCCCCTGCCTGAACATTTCCTGTGACAGGGAAATTACCACCTGGTGAAGACTCTGCAGCGTTGTTGAACACTGACCATAAAACCAAATATTACTGTTCCAGAAAACTAGCCTCAGGATACCTTCTACCAGAGAGTCTTGGTCCTGTCCCCAGGAGCCAAACAGAACCTCTAGCTTAGAGCAGCGCCCCTTGTGGTTTGGAGGAAGCACACACCGACCTGTCCTTCTCATCTATGATCCTGCTACATCCGATCCACAGTGAACTTCTCAAGGGCAGAGCGTGGGGCCCTCATGCCCCAAAAAGGCCTCCATAAGTACTGGCGGAATGAATAAACAAATGAATGGCAGTTTACATCTCTCCTTGGCGGCTGCAGTGACTACAGTAGGATTGACCACTCGCACCCCTAAAACCTATTCCTCCCAGCTACGGTCACCGAAGTGCCAACACAGCCCAGCCACCCACAGCGGAGGAGGGAGAGCCCTGCCCGGAGCCCTTCCAGAAGCATGACCTGTGCATGGTGTTGGAGGAGACCGGGAAGAGCTGAGAGACAACGTTGTGGGACAGGCCAGCAGATATTTAGAGAATCCAGAGGCCTAAAAGCAGAAGTAGGAGATGAGGTGACTGCTGTTGTCAGCTCTGAAGCTCCGTGGATGGAGAGCTGACCTGAGGCTAGGTCACCAGACCAGAGGGGAGGGGCGTGCCTCCACAGCAAAGGTCCCCTGGGGGACAATTAGCCACTAGAGCTCCAGAGGTGAGGATAGTCAGGCCTGAACTAGAATTACATGTAGGGCAACCAGACCCAAACCGAAAATGTATTTAATATTCAAAAGACTTCATTCATTCATTTAACAAATATTTACTGACCATCTACTGTGATAGGCAGTCATATGGTGCCCACAAAGAGGTCCATGTTCTAATTCTTGGAACCTGTGAATAGGAAGAGGATTCACAAGGCAACAGAGACTTTTTGCAGATGTCCCTGAGGATCCCAAGAGAGAGATTATCTTGGATTATCTGGGAGCTATGCCGTGAATTCTGTCCCCTCAAAATTCACACAGGGAAGTCTACTCCATAACGTGATAGTATTTGGGGATTAAGGCCTTTGAGTGACAATTAGGTTTAGATGAGGTCATGAGGGTGGGGATCTCAGGATGGGAGGGTCGGAAACAGGATTCAAGGAAGGCAGTGAGGTGATACCAGCAGAGTGGGTCGCAATGTAGGGCCATGAGGCAGGGAAAGGGAAGAGCCTTTCGAGGAGGGAAAAGCAAAGAGACACATTTTCCCCTGAAACCTCCAGAGGGAATATAACCCAGCCAACACTTTGACTTTAGAATCGTAAGCTAATACATTTGTGTTGTTTTAAGCCACTAAGTTTTGTGTAAGATGTTATATCAGCAGTAGGAAATAAATATGCTTCCTGCGTGCCAGGTATTGTACGATGCATTTGGCATCAAGCAGCAAACAAAATAAACAAAATCCCTACCCTCGCGTCATTTACATTCCAGTGAAGACAGGAAATAAACAATACGCATATTAAATAAACTGTTCGGTACAAAGCATGTTAGGAAGTGACAGGGGCTGTAGGGAGGTAAATGCATTTGTTACCCGGGGTGAGGATGAGGTTCGCTGAGGGGCAGCATTTCAGCAGAGACCTGAAGGACGTGAGAAAGTGAGCCATGGATAAATCTGGACAAAGAATAAAGGACACAGAGAACAGCCTATGCAAAGGGCTGTTGCTCAGTGTGGGCCTGACCCATTCAGGACCAGCAGGCAGGCCATCGGGGCTGGAACAGAGAACTTTGGCTCTTACTCTGAGTACTATGGGAAGCTGCTGGAGGGTTCTAACAGAGGAGCGACCGGAACTCAGGTGGCTTCCGAAGGATCATTTTGCCTGCTCATTTGGGAAAAGATGGGGTGTAAGGAGCCTGGGAGCAGGATGGTAACAGTAGAAGTGAAGAGAGATAGTCAGATTCTGGATCTATTTGGAAAGTAGAGCCAAGAATTTCCTGACAGATTAGATGTGGGGTTGAGAAAGAGGAGTATAGGCTAACTCCAAGTTAAATTAGGAGAACAGGGTTCGACCAGGAAGCAAACCATAGACTTGTTAAAATCCCAACTAAGAAGGTCAACATAATTCCACAACCATTCACCATGAAAATAAAGGAAGGTACAATTTTTTGGCGACTAAAGAAACTTTAATTAAAAGAGAGAATATTCTTGGCCTTAAATTGTGCAAAGTGTTAGCAAGGCTAAGAGAGACTCTTAGATGCTGTGTATATGAGTTTGGGGCCAACTAAGCTGATATAACAACAACAGTACAAGGGTTTAAACAATTTAGAAGTTAAGGTCTCACTCACATGACGTTCCAGGGGGAAATAATCCAGGGTGTGTGCTAGCCAACCCCAGCCCACGTTTCCAAGATGGCCCCTGTTATCACCATTTCTCAGCCATCAACAAGGGAATTGACAGGAGAATGTCCAGAGTAAATATCTCTGAAGGAAAGAACCAGAAGTTGCACTCATCCTCTCTTCCACATCCCACATGGCAAAATAAGGTTACATGGCCGTACTGAGTAGCAAAGGGAGGTAGGAAATTAATCTACAGCTAGAAAGCTAGTACCCAGCTATAATTTGAGGATATCTGTTACTCTTAGCAAGAGCCAAGAGTGGGTGCTGGCGGGAGAGTCAGCAGGCTCTGTCACACCATTCCTGAGGGTACCACTGGTTCAGCCTCTCTGAAGAGCAACTGGGAAACATGGATTAAAATCTTAAAATGTTGAATCATAATTTCATTTCTAAAAATTAACTTAAGGAAATCATCACGACATTTTACAAAGTGTTGAAGATAGGAATTTTAAATTAAATTTTAAACAATATAATGCTCTTGGAAACCGGAGAATTAGACTGTGGGGCTCACCTTGTAACTTTGGGCCCACTTCCCTGTCTGCTTCCCTGCCCTGAATCACATGAACCTTAAAGTTTGTGACTAGACCACATCCACTTTTGATGCTATGGGCTCAGAGCTCAATATGTATTTGGAGAATAAAGGAATGAAAGAAAAAAAAAAGAATCATGACCATGAACCAATATTTAGGTCTAAGTATAGCTACTGATAAGAACTGAACATAGCAAAAGAACTGGAGTAGTCTAAATATCTGGCCAGAGAGGGTTGGTGTAATAAATTATTCATATCGTGGACAACTATGTAGTTTTTCAAAATGGCACTATGGTAGACATGCAATGATACAGAGGGTTTCCAACATATTAAGTGTTTAAAAAGAAGGTTTTACAGGGCATCTGGGTGGCTCAGTCAGTTAAGCGTCAGACTCTTGGTTTCAGCTCAGGTCATGAGCTCAGAGTTGAGAGATCAAGACCCACGACAGGCTCCACATTCAGCAGGGAGTCTGCTTGAGATTCTTTCCCTCTTCCCCTCACCCTACCTCCCTCTGAAATAAATCTTTTTTAAAAAAGCAGTGCAATTTTAGGTAAAATATGATTTAACATATGCTTTAAAATTCTGAGACACATGTCCATACCAAAATGTATACCAAAATTTTACCTTTAATTATTTTTCCATAAAATGTCCAAGGTATATCAAAAGGTATACCCAAACTGTATACCAAGATTTTACCTCTGGTAGTTTTCTTTTTATTTCCTTATATTATATAATATAACATATATTGCATTATATTATAATACAATATATAATTATTATATATTAAAATAGTGTATTATATTAATATTAGTATATAATGTTATATTAATATACTATATAATTATATATTGTATTAATAATATATCATTTTTATAAAACAAGGACACAATGACTTGTGTCTTGCTTTACGAAGTAAATAAAGTTTTTTCTCAAAAACAAAACAATTATTTTGCTTCCAAATCTAACCTCCCTGCTCATTGCCCTATTTCTTCCAGTAGTGATGTATTGTCCCATCTCCAGGTTAATGGCCTTGGAGTCATCTCTCGTTCTTCTTTTCCCTCATCTCCAATATACAATAATCAGATCATGCTGGCTCTTTTCTCAAAATATCTCCTGTATTTGCCCTTTTCTTCCCTCTTCCTTCTTTCAACACCTTCCCCCTCCCCCTCTATAACTATTACCAAAGCCTCCCAGCTGGCTTTCTTGGCTTGAGTCTCTCCCACTCCAATCTCTGCTCCTTATTCTTCCAAAATCTTGCTTTGAAACTGCTTAGAAAGCCCTTAAGGACCTACCTGACTTAGAGGTCAGCATCTGATCTCTGTCCCTTGGCCTTAAGACCCTGGCTCCATCCGGCCCAATCTACTGCTCCCAGTGTGATCAGAGAAGCTCCTTCTAAGCCAGCCACACTCCAGACTCCACTGGAAAATTCTCCTGAGCAGGCTCATGCCCCTCCCTATGCCCTGCCCTGGTCATGGACACATTTACTCCAAAATGACTCATTTAGTCACTTCCCCAAAAGGCAGTTGAGTTTTAAAGAATGAACCCATCTCAAATCTTAACTGCAAAATGTGTACACAGGCACTTGAGCAGAGCAATGAAAAGAAAACTAACAAGGACACTATAGGAAAGCAGAGTCACGCAGGAGCCTCCTTGCTCCTCATGCCTCCTCCAGATAAGAGTTTCTCCATCCTCCCCACAACTCCTGGGGCTTTCAAAGAGAAGCCATCAGATTGTGACATTTGTGGGTCCTTCACAACCATATGAGTTCCTCCTCATTCACTGAAGACCTCAGCACCAGTTCCTCTCTCTACTATTTTTGTCACCCTTAAGGTGATTTCATTATGTTCATGGACTCTGTCTTTCTCCAACACTCTGGCCTCTAAATTCACTGCTCTCTGATGATCTGGGTCTCCAACCTACTTTTTCCACAGACATCCTTGTCAGACCCTAGACTTTATCATTATCAGTAACTTTACCACCTCTCACATCTCAGTTTTAGGTGTCCTTCTCTCTAACCACACTCCACCATCTTTCAGTCTTACTCCCATCAGTACTTGCCTGGCAACAATTCTATGGCTCCACCAGGATTGGGAATCCCCTGACTCTACATGCTGCCACTGTTCTATCATCCCAACCCTGCCCACAAACTTACTTCCCTCCTCCTAGAGCTGAGATTCCCTTGTCCACCATGATAATCACACCCTTGCCTTGTTTTTCAATGCCCCTACCCTTCTCTCTTCAAAGTAGTAGCCTGCAAAAAAAAAAAAAAAAAAAAAAAAAAGCCCAAAAAGTCCTGGTGAAATTCAACTCTCCATCTCTTCCTCTTCCACCTCCAAAGAACTGGTAGAAAAGAAAAAAGTACCACCAGGCAGATTATCTCAAAATTTATTCCCACAAACCACACATGGGTCTTGAGGCCAGCCCAGCCACCCCGCACATTTCCTGTGTCTTGTCTCTTCCAGTTCCTAGTTCAGAGCCTCTTCTCTTTTCTCAAACTCTAACACCTCCTCCTCCATTCCCACTCTCAGATGCTGACCTTGCTTCTTTGGTCGTTGAGAAGACAGAAGTGATGGGAAAATAAATTTCACAACCTTGAATGACAAATCTACTATCCCACACGCATCTGTGCTTATACTCTGTCTTCTATCTTATCCCAATGCAGAAATGCCCTGCCCCTAGCCAGGGTCAACCTTGTCTCGTCACTAGATTCTCACCCCATCATTTTCTGATAACAAGGAACTCCATTCTTGTAGTTTCCCTTCTCTCTCCTCCATCATCATTCTTCCCCTTTTGACTGAGGGATCATTTCTATCCACACACGAACATAGAAACTTGGCGTACTGTATCCGAGTGACACCACATTCCCCTCCATGCCTCCATAAGACCACTCTCTTAGCAGCAGTTCTCCTTGAAAGAATGATCTGCATTTACTCTCTAGTTCCTTTCTTTCCATTATCTTTCTCTATTAAATTTTAAATGTTTTTTAAATGTAACATTTGACTCATCAAAAAATATATAAATTATATGTGCAAGATGTAACACAGACTAATCTAAAGAGTCCACAAAACTATCACCCAAACCTAGAATTGGAAGATTACTAATGACTCTGATTTATATCTGTACTGCTTGATTTTATTCCTCTGGCAACCTTAATCTGATCCATCAGCAAACCCCACTGGACTCTATGTTCACAAATTACCCCACATCGGACTGGTGGGACTGGTGCTCACAATATAGACCACTATCACCCTCATCCCAGCTGACATTATCTATATCCAGGATCAGTGCAATCACCTTCTTTCTGTTTACAGTCTTGCTCCCTGATTCTTCAAGCAGCAGCCAGATTGATGCTTTTAAAATGTCAAGTTAAGGGGTGCCTGGGTGGCTCAGTGGGTTAAGCCGCTGCCTTCGGCTCAGGTCATGATCCCAGGTCCTGGGTTCGAGCCCCGCATCGGGCTTTCTGCTCGGCGGGAAGCCTGCTTTCTCCTCTCTCTCTGCCTGCCTCTCTGCCTACTTGTGATTTCTCTCTGTCAAATAAATAAATAAAATCTTAAAAAAAAATAAAAAAAATAAAATGTCAAGTTAATCATTTTCTGATCAGTATCCCCAAGTGGCTTCCCATTATACCCAGAGAAATTCTGAATCTTTGATGTGACTTAGAAGGCCCTGTGGGATCTAGACCCTTCCATCTCCTGCTATTCTTACCTCAGCCCATACAGAACTCCCAACTCTGCCTTAAACAGACCAAGCATGCTTTGAGTCTGGAGGGTCATTTGCATTTGCTGATCCCCTCCTTAGAATGCTTATCCCTGTGTATCTGTGCAAGTTGTTTCCTCACTACACTCAAGTCTTCACTTAACTGCCTTCAGAAAAATTCCCCCCTGCTGACAACGCAATTTCAAGCAGCAACCTTCATCACACCACTTCTAGATTTTCTTTATGACGTGTCATACCTGACATCACAGCACATATGCATTTGTTTCTTTGCATATTGTCTATCTCATCTTTCTAGAATATAGGTCCCATGAGAGTGGGGACCTCAAAATGCTCATGGCTGTTGCCCTATCTTCATCTGGTGCCTGGTGTGTAATAGGCATGTATATTTGTAGCATGAATGAGGTGGGAAACCGGAACAAACGTGTCAACCCAATCAAAGATCCCTGGTCTGTATATCTGAAAGTCTCATCAGATTTCTGCAAGCGGACGGACATCACTACTTATAATACAGTAGCTTTTAAGGCAGTACCTACAACATGAATATAATGATCACTGAATGGTATGAAATTATTAGGTAAAAGAAAGTCCTGATGGAATTAAGAGGATGGAGTGTAATAAGGTAGAATTGCAGCAGTGTGAACCGTGTACTTGATTTTGTTCTGCACCTGGGTTTTGGGTCTCTCTAGGACTTCAGGGTTTCTTATGAGAAGGCGGGGCAGTGAGTGGAAGGGAGTTTTAAGGCATTGAGTGAACTGCTGAGCATCATCCTGGTTCTGGCCAGCGACACCAGCAGTGTTCATGCTGGGCCCAAGGGTTGGTGTGTAGCCTGTTAGGCTGCTGGGTGTCCCTGAACAGCACCTCAAACTTTAAAGTAGCTTCAGGACTCACCGTGGTGGTCCACTACAAGCTTAGGTCTGAGAACACCCTGAAGAGTGGGAAAATCTAAGACCTTTCTTTAAGTTCTGCTTAAAGAGTATAAAATGGCAGTGGGGGGTATCCAATAGCTTCTTAGATTTATTTTCCAGAACCTCCTAAAAATGAAAGATTCCTTAAGAAACTTAATGTTGTATCCCTCCTCCAAATGGAATACCGGGGAAAGTAGGCAGGGCATTGACATGAGCAGACCCTTCCTGCCCTTTGCTTATAGCGGTTACTAGGTCACATTGTTCCTGGTCTCATTGTCAGGCATAGTCTTTCCTCACATTGTCCAAGGTCAGAGAGTAGAACCTCTTACAGCAGCTGACTTCCCACTTCAGCTGCAAAAGCCTCGCTCAGAAAGCTGGACAGGAACCACGATGGTTCTCCTCCTTCCATTACCTAGCGCTGGGAGAACAAAGCTGGGGACAACTTTCCATACTCATCCAGCAAGGGACCCCTTACAGTGCTCTAGCCTGCCCTCAAAAATAAGAAAAAGCACAGATAACTTACCATCTGATTAAGGAAGCAATATATGCCCTTACCAAGACATTTAGAAAATACAAGCAAGTATGGGGACACTTGCATGGCTCAGTCAGTTAAGCGTCTGTCTTTGGCTCAGGTCATGATCCCAGGGTCCTGGGACTGAGTCTCACATCGGGCTCCCTGCTCAGTGGGGATCCTGCTTCTCCCTCTGCTGCTGCTGCTCCCCTGCTTGTGTAGGCATTATCTCTCTAACAAATAAATAAATAAAATCTTTAAAAAAATACAAGCAAGTATGGATTAACATAATATGGACTGTGAGAGAGGAGAGAGGAATGAAAAGTAAGGGATGATAAAAGAATGGGATGGGTTTGTTCAGGACACTTTTCTTGTTGGAAGCCAGTCCATTGTTAAGGCAGCCCTGGGTAACTACTAGGGGTGCAAATCATGACCTTCCCCCCAAATCAGGTTATTCTTCTGGCATCCCTATTCCATTATTGTGACCTCTATTCTAAACGTCACCCAAGTTCAAAGAGTCTTCAAAATACCATAGAACTTAACTGATGACATAAATTGGATCAATAATAAAATAATGAAATTAAACCAAAAGACAAAAGGTAGTGTTTTCATTTCTTTTTTTGAGTTAAGATATTTATTAGTGTTTATACAAACAAACTGCACCCACTAATTCAAAAATAGGAGGGCTTTTCCTCAGTAAGAATACAATCTTTAACAGGACTCTATTTGAATTAGAATTCCATACAAATAGAATATACTTAGCACAAGAAAGCCAGGAAGGATTTTACATTACACAGAACAGGCATTCAGTTGGTTCAATCATGGTGAGTAACCCTTCCAACCGAATACTTATTTTTATATTTATTGCACATATTGCAGTCAGTTCAGTATGTACCAACAATCACACAGTTTTAATATTTAGTTGCATGAAGCACACTTAACTATTTCCAAAGAGATATGTGATGTGGTCTTCATTTCAGAGGGACAGAAGTGACTGAGTTACTATCTGTTCTTTAATGTTCCAACTAACTATTTCATTGCCTCATTGAAGCCAGGGCCTTTGGTGGCTCAAACTTTGAATATTAGCCATTTTCGGTCCTTCAGTGCAAGTAACCCAGGTGCATTTGCCTTGTCTGAGGGAGTCATGGCCTGCTCCATGCCTATTTGCAAACATCTTCAAAATGGCTTTTCTCAGCTCTTCTTCCTCCAACATGGCAGCTAACTCTGATTTGGGAATGCCAGTTTGGTCTGGACACGACTGCCTACTACAGAAATGCGTGCCTCTGTGTTTGAAAAATAATACCACAGCATGGTCTGATGTTTGTCTATCCTCCTTGATCCCAGGCTTGGGATTCAAGGTTCTTGTATATTACTGTCCCAACGTGAAATCCAATAGTTGGAATAGTAGTAACCACTAGTCCAGCCTGCAACCTGTACAAAATTATAGTTTTTCCTGCTCCATCCAATCCCAAAATTAAAATCCCCATTTGCTGGGTTCCAACCAAACCTGGAAAAAGTACTTGAGAAAAAAACCACCCATAATGAATTGACCATTTGCCCTTGCTGGTGGTCAGAGACAGGCTCCAGCTTCGGCAGCGACTCCTGTTGGAGCCTCAGCCCTGCCACCTCTGCTCACCTTGGCCTTGGGCTCCGGCTCCAGCTCCAAAACGACTCCCTTAGAAGTCAGGTCCACCAGCAGCTTCCAAGTGGGACTCCCTGCGGGGTGGGCTGGGGGCTGGGGGCGACGGGCCACAGTGACTATGCATCGAGATCAGCAACCTCAGAAAAGGTAGTGTTTTAAAATAGGTTTAGAAATAAGGCTGTAGGGACGCCTGGGTGGCTCAGTTGGTTAAGCAGCTGCCTTCGGCTCAGGTCATGATCCCAGCGTCCTGGGATCGAGTCCCGCATCGGGCTCCTTGCTCGTCGGGGAACCTGCTTCTCCCTCTGCCTCTGCCTGCCATTCTGTCTGCCTGTGCTCGCTCTCTCTCCCTCGCTCTCTCTGACAAATAAATAAATAAAATCTTAAAAAAAAAAAAAAAGAAAGAAAGAAGGCTGTATAATAAGGCTAGAAATATATACCAGCTGGATTTATACACCGCCGAGAAAGACTCAGAATCATTCACTAATTTTCCCAAGACAGTGCAATCAATAGGTGATGGATCATGTTTTGAACATGAGAGCTTATGCTCTTTCCTCTTTCCCAAAGCACTTGTCATTGTCTGTTCGTTCCATCTTCATTCATTGGTCACATATTATTATAAAGCACTGGGGGGTACAGAGGTGTACCTGACATGGCCAATTCAATTAATCTCCATAAACTTTATTGAGTGCTTAAAATGAGTTCTTCTTCTGTATGGAGCAGCCCTGACTTATGGCAATGGCCCAAGACCAGCTCTTATCCCCAAGGGGCTGAGGGGTAGGGGTGGGTCATGGATAAGAGGAGGAGACAGAGAAACAAACAACGATCTAGTATGTTGGGTGCCCACTCAGCGGCACAAATGAGACACTTGGGTGACGTGATTCCAAAGGTTCTTTACAGCAAAAATTATTTTATAACTCACTATTATTTGCAACATGTATTAGCATCAGCTTTTCTGCAAAATGTTCATGCTACTATTAAATAGTATTTAACTTCTGTATGATTTAATTTTTTAGAAGGTCAAATCTTGTATCCCAAACCAGATTTAAAGTTTCTTTAGAGTCTGTTCTTACCATTTTTGCTTCCCTAGCAAAAGTCAGAACTCAATAACTATAGATTCACTGATTATGAAAGTCAATTACTTTCAAATAAACAGACATCCATGCTTTCCCCTTTACCTATTTTACCTTCCCCACATACTAAATATTCGCGATGCAGAGTATTTATGTCTGGAGAGGTTGCTGGTAGGGATGTTCTCCCTTTTTCTCCTTATACTTGCTTTATAAGCTTAAGCCTTTAAAAAAAAAAGATACTTAATAGCTTGAGGAAATTACATTAGTAAGTGAAAAACAGCAGAATACAAAATAGTATGCATAGAATATATCCCAGTTTGAACAGAGAAATTGGAAGAAGAAACACATCGTTGGATGTCACCAGCTCACAAACACAAATGCTATCACATAGAATTGATATGCCAAAATTTCTGTTCTTGCTCCCATCTGCACAGGCAGAACATGGGACTCCCCTTTAAAAGTTCCTCCATAAGGGACCCCTTCTGGACCCACATGGGCTCGTGTTTGACTCTCAGATGCAGACACTAACTGGCACCAGCGTGTTCTCCTGCCCCTGTGCCCAAGACACTCTCAGCAGCTGGGGAAGCCACAAGAAGGGCTAATAATGCTGACCAGGAAAATATTAAGACTAGTTCCCACTGTATGGCAAGGATAGAGCATTAAAATCACTTAATTATTTTTCTCTGTTCTCTTTATATTTTGCAAATTTTCTGGATTATTAGTTTTATAATCAGAAAAGAAGATGTTGATTGAAAACACCTGCATCAAGTCTTCAAGATAGCTAAGGGGTTGCTGTTGCAAACAACCCCAGCAGAAATCAGAAAACAACAAGCAAAAAACCATGTGGTCAATGCATTGGTGTTAGAAATGCAGGGTCAATCAGCATAAAACCCTGCCGGACATCTCAGACCTGTTCTGGGAGGTACCAGCATTTGCTGGGATCTCACCGTTGATTTAGTTCATAAAGTGAAAAGAGCATGCAGCAAAACTGACTCCTAGTTGGCATGTTTGCTGATGAGACTCAAGATTCACAAAGGCAAGGAAGTTCATTTCAGAAAAAAAAAAAAAATGTAAGCCATTCATGTGCACCAACAGCTTTGGACTTGGCCGAAACCTCACAGGGGAAGCTCCTAGAGTTGTCCCCAGCAGCCAAATGAAGACATCTGCTGAACAGAGACAGCTGGCCAGAAATTTAATAAGACACCAGACCATGTTACAAAGAGAATATAGAGTATTGCTATGGAAAATTTAATAGTGTTGTGTGCATTAATGAGCAGGAACTGACTGAAGCATCAAAGGCATAAGAGGGCAATTTGGTTTTTAGAATGATAATAGAATTCATGAAAAAAATGTTCATCCACATTCCTAGCTGAGGTCAGACAAGGCAGTTCTCTACCTTCCTGTTTCAGCTGTTGTAAATAAGCAAGTGTCCTTTTTGTGTTCGAGTTAATGCTACATTTTTTTTTGTACTTTCGTGCTTTTTGCTGGTGATTTTGTTGTTTAAGACAGCTCCCAAGCATCGTGCTCGTGCTGTCCAGTACTCTAAGAGTGAGAAGGCTGGGGTGTGCCTTAGGGAGAGCATATGTGTGTCGGCTCCCTACACGTGTGAGTTACCATGCCATTGGCTGTGTGTTCAATATTAATAGGACAATCTACGTTAAATATGGTTATCTTTATTTTTTTAATTTAATTTCCTTTTATTTTTTCCAGTGTTCCAAAATTCATTGTTTATGCACCACACCCAGTGCTCCATGCAATACGTGCCCTCCTTAATACCCACCACCAGGCTCACCCATCCCCACACCTGACTCCCCTCTAAAACCCTCAGTTTGTTTCTCAGAGTCCACAGTGTCTCATAGTTTGTCTCCCCCTCTGATTTCCCCCAACTCACTTTTTTCCTCTCCATCTCCCAATGTCCTCCGTGTTATTCCTTATGCTCCAAAAGTAAGTGAAACCATATGATAATTGACTCTCTCTGCTTGACTTATTTCACTCAGCGTAATCTCCTCCAGTCTCATCCATGTTGATACAAAAGTTGGGTATTCATCCTTTCTGATGGAGGCATAACACTCCATAGTGTATATGGACCACATCTTCTTTCCTCTGCCAACAGAGGATGCCATTCTTCTGTTGAAGGGCATCTCAGCTCTTTCCACAGTTTGGCAACTGTGGCCATTGCTGCTATGAATATTGGGGTACAGATGGCCCTTCTTTTCACTACATCTGTATCGTTGGCGTAAATACCCAGTAATGCAATTGCAGGGTCATAGGGAAGCTCTATTTTTAATTTCTTAAGGAATCTCCACACTGTTTTCCAAAGTGTCTGCACCAACTTGCCTTCCCACCAATAGTGTAAGAGGGTTCCCCTTTCTCCACATCCTCTCCAACACTTTTTATTTACTGTCTTGTTGATTTTGGCCATTCTAACTGGTGTAAGGTGGTATCTCAATGTGGTTTTGATTTGAATCTCCCTGATGGCTAGTGATGAGCATTTTTTCATGTGTCTGATAGCCATTTGTACGTCTTTGGAGAAGCATCTGTTCATGTCTTCTGCCCATTTTTTGATGTGATTATCTGTTTTATGTGAGTTGAGTTTGAGGAGTTCTTTGTAGATCTTGGTTATTAGCCTTTTGTCTATAGTGTCATTTGAGAATACCTTTTCCCATTCCGTGTCTTACCTCATTGTTCTGTTGACTGTTTCCTTTGCTGTGCAGAAGCTTTTGATCTTGATGAAGACCCACAAGTACATTTTCACTTTTGTTTCCTTTGCCTTCAGAGACATGTCTTGAAAGAATTTGCTGTAGCCAATGTCAAAGAGGTTACTGCCTATGTTCTCCTCTAGGATTTTGATAGATTCCTGCCTCCTGTTAAGGTCTTTTATCCATTTCGAGTTTACCTTTGTATATGGTGCAAGAGAATGGTCGAGTTTCATTCTTCTATACATAGCTGTCCAAATTTCTCAGCACCATTTATTGAATTTTTTTCCACTGTATATTTTTTCCTGCTTTGTCGAAGATTATTTGACCACAGAGTTGAGGGTCCATATCTGGGCTCTCTACTCTGTTCCGCTGTATCTGTTTTTGTGCCAGTATCATGCTGTCTTAGTGATCACAGCTTTGTAGTAAAGCTTGAAATCAGGCAAGTGATGGCTCCAGTTTTGTTTTTCTTTTCAACATTTCCTTAGCAATTCGGGGTCTATTCTGGTTCCATACAAATTTTAGGATTGTTTGTTCCAGCTCTTTGAAAAATGCCAGTGGAATTTTGATCGAGATGGCATTGAAAGTATAGATTGCTCTAGGCTACTGCCTAGAGCTGTAATTTTAACAATATTTATTCTTCTGATCCATGAGCATGGAATGGTCTTCCATCTTTCTGTGTCTTCTTCAATTTCTTTCATGAGTGTTTTGTAGTTCCTCGAGTACAGATTCTTTACCTCTTTGGTTAGTTTTATTCCCAAGTATTTTATGGTTCTTGGTGCTATAGTAAATGGAATCGATTCTCTGATTTCCTTTTCTGTATTTTCATTGTTAGTGTATAAGAAACCAACTGATTTCTGTACGTTGATTTTGTATGAGTTCTAGTAATTTGGGGGTGGAGTCTTTTGGGTTTTTCATATAAACTATCATGTCATCTGTGAAGAGAGAGAGTTTGACTTCTTCATTGCCATTTTGAATACCTTTTTTTTTCTTTGCATTGTCTGATTGCTGTTGCTAAGACTTCTAGTACTATGTTGAAGAAGAATGACAAGAGTGGGCATCCTTACGTGTTCCTGATCTCAAAGGGAAGGCTGTCAGCTTTTCGCCATTGAGAATGATATTCGCTGTGGGTTTTTCATACATAGATTTGATGAAGTTGAGGAATGTTCCCTCTATCCCTATACTTTGAATCGTTTTAATCACGAATGGATGCTGTATCTTGTCAAATGCTTTTTCTGCATCAATTGAGAGGATCATGTGGTTCTTCTCTCTTCTCTTATTGATTTGTACTATCACATTGATTGATTTGCAAATGTTGAACCACCCTTGCATCCCAGGAATAAATCCCACCTGGTCATGGTGGATAATCTTTTTAATATGCTGTTGGATCCTATTAGCTAGGATCTTGTTGAGGATCTTGGCATCCATATTCATTAGGGATATTGGTCTGAAATTCTCCCTTTTTTATTTTTTAATTTTTTTTAATTTTATTTTTTATAAACATATATTTTTATCCCCAGGGGTACAGGTCTGTGAATCGCCAGGTTTACACACTTCACAGCACTCACCATAGCACATACCCTCCCCAATGTCCATAAGCTCACCCCCCTCCCAAAACCCCTCCCCCCATCAACCCTCAGTTTGTTTTGTGAGATTAAGAGTCACTTATGGTTTGTCTCCCTCCCAATCCCATCTTGTTTCATTTACTCTTCTCCTACCCCCTTAACCCCCCATGTTGCATCTCCTCTCCCTCATATCAGGGAGATCATATGATAGTTGTCTTTCTCCGATTGACTTATTTCGCTAAGCATGATACCCTCTAGTTCCATCCACGTCGTCGCAAATGGCAAGATTTCATTTCTTTTGATGGCTGCATAGTATTCATTGTGTATATATACCACTTCTTCTTTATCCATTCGTCTGTAGATGGACATCTAGGTTCTTTCCATAGTTTGGCTATTGTAGACATTGCTGCTATAAACATTCGGGTACACGTGCCCCTTCGGATCACTACATTCCTATCTTTAGGGTAAATACCCAGCAGTGCAATTGCTGGGTCATAGGGTAGTTCTATTTTCAACATTTTGAGGAACCTCCATGCTGTTTTCCAGAGTGGTTGCACCAGCTGGCATTCCCACCAACAGTGTAGGAGGGTTCCCCTTTCTCCGCATCCTCGCCAGCATCTGTCATTTCCTGACTTGTTAATTTTAGCCATTCTGACTGGTGTGAGGTGATATCTCATGGTGGTTTTGATTTGTATTTCCCTCATGCCGAGTGATGTGGAGCACTTTTTCATGTGCCTGTTGGCCATCTGGATGTCTTCTTTGCAGAAATGTCTGTTCATGTCCTCTGCCCATTTCTTGATTGGATTATTTGTTCTTTGGGTGTTGAGTTTGCTAAGTTCTTTATAGATTTTGGACACTAGCCCTTTATCTGATATGTCATTTGCAAATACCTTCTCCCATTCTGTCAGTTGTCTTTTGGTTCTGTTAACTGTTTCCTTTGCTGTGCAAAAGCTTTTGATCTTGATAAAATCCCAAGAGTTCATTTTTGCCCTTGCTTCCCTTGTCTTTGGCGATGTTCCTAGGAAGATGTTGCTGCGGCTGACGTCGAAGAGGTTGCTGCCTGTGTTCTCCTCAAGGATTTTGATGGATTCCTTTCTCACATTGAGATCCTTCACCCATTTTGAGTCTATTTTCATGTGTGGTGTAAGGAAATGATCCAATTTCATTTTTCTGCATGTGGCTGTCCAATTTTCCCAACACCATTTATTGAAGAGGCTGTCTTTTTTCCATTGGACATTCTTTCCTGCTTTGTCAAAGATGAGTTGACCATAGAGTTGAGGGTCTATTTCTGGGTTCTCTATTCTGTTCCATGGATCTATGTGTCTGTTTTTGTGCCAGTACCATGCTGTCTTGATGATGACAGCTTTGTAATAGAGCTTGAAGTCCGGAATTGTGATGCCACCAACTTTGGCTTTCTTTTTCAATATTGCTTTGGCTATTTGAGGTCTTTTCTGGTTCCATATAAATTTTAGGATTATTTGTTCCATTTCTTTGAAAAAAAATGGATGGTACTTTGATAGGAATTGCATTAAATGTGTAGACTGCTTTAGGTAGCATAGACATTTTCACAATATTTATTCTTCCAATCCAGGAGCATGGAACATTTTTCCATTTCTTTGTGTCTTCCTCAATTTCTTTCATGAGTACTTTATAGTTTTCTGAGTATAGATTCTTAGTCTCTTTGGTTAGGTTTATTCCTAGGTATCTTATCGTTTTGGGTGCAATTGTAAATGGGATGGACTCCTTAATTTCTCTTTCTTCTGTCTTGTTGTTGGTGTAGAGAAATGCAACTGATTTCTGTGCATTGATTTTATATCCTGACACTTTACTGAATTCCTGTACAAGTTCTAGCAGTTTTGGAGAGGAGTCTTTTGGGTTTTCCACATATAGTATCATATCATCTGCGAAGAGTGATAGTTTGACTTCTTCTTTGCCGATTTGGATGCCTTTAATTTCCTTTTGTTGTCTGATTGCTGAGGCTAGGACTTCTAGTACTATGTTGAATAGCAGTGGTGATAACGGACATCCCTGCCATGTTCCTGACCTTAGCGGAAAAGCTTTCAGTTTTTCTCCATTGAGAATGATATTTGCGGTGGGTTTTTCATAGATGGCTTTGATAATATGGAGGTATGTGCCCTCTATCCCTACACTTTGAAGAGTTTTGATCAGGAAGGGATGCTGTACTTTGTCAAATGCTTTTTCAGCATCTATGGAGAGTATCATATGGTTCTTGTTCTTTCTTTTATTAATGTGTTGTATCACATTGATTGATTTGCGGATGTTGAACCAACCTTGCAGCCCTGGAATAAATCCCACTTGGTCGTGGTGAATAATCCTTTTAATGTACTGTTGAATCCTATTGGCTAGTATTTTGGTGAGAATTTTTGCATCTGTGTTCATCAAGGATATTGGTCTGTAGTTCTCTTTTTTGATGGGATCCTTGTCTGGTTTTGGGATCAAGGTGATGCTGGCCTCATAAAATGAGTTTGGAAGTTTTCCTTCCATTTCTATTCTTTGGAACAGTTTGAGGAGAATAGGAATTAGTTCTTCTTTAAAATTTTGGTAGAATTCCCCCGGGAAGCCGTCTGGCCCTGGGTTTTTGTTTGTTTGGAGATTTTTGATGACTGTTTCAACCTCCTTACTGCTTATGGGTCTGTTGAGGCTTTCTATTTCTTCCTGGTTCAGTTGTGGTAGTTTATATGTCTCTAGGAATGCATCCATTTCTTCCAGATTGTCAAATTTGTTGGCGTAGAGTTGCTCATAGTATGTTCTTATAATTGTCTGTATTTCTTTGGTGTTAGTTGTGCTCTCTCCTCTTTCATTCATGATTTTATTTATTTGGGTCCTTTCTCTTTTCTTTTTGATAAGTCTAGCATGATCGATGCTAATAATCGATCTTATTAATTCTTTCAAAGAACCAGCTCCTAGTTTCGTTGATTTGTTCTATTGTTTTTTTTGTTTCTATTTCATTGATTTCTGCTCTGATCTTTATGATTTCTCTTCTCCTGCTGGGTTTAGGGTTTCTTTCTTGTTCTTTCTCCAGCTCCTTTAGGTGTAGGCTTAGGTTGTGTACCTGAGACCTTTCTTGTTTCTTGAGAAAGGCTTGTACCGCTATATATTTTCCTCTCAGGACTGCCTTAGTTGTGTCCCACAGATTCTGAACCATTGTGTTTTCATTATCATTTGTTTCCATGAATTTTTTAAATTCTTCTTTAATTTCCTGGTTGACCCATTCATTCTTTAGAAGGATGCTGTTTAGTCTCCATGTATTTGGGTTCTTTCCAAATTTCCTCTTGTGATTGAGTTCTAGCTTCAGCGGATTGTGGTCTGAAAATATGCAGGGAATGATTCCAATCTTTTGATAACGGTTGAGACCTGATTTAGGACCAAGAATGTGATCTATTCTGGAGAATGTTCCATGTGCACTAGAGAAGAATGTGTATTCTGTTGCTTTGGGATGAAATGTTCTGAATAGATCTGTGATGTCCATCTGGTCCAGTGTGTCATTTAAGGCCTTTATTTCCTTGTTGATCTTTTGCCTGGATGATCTGTCCATTTCAGTGAGGGGAGTGTTAAAGTCCCCTACTATTATTGTATTATTGTCGATGTGTTTCTTTGATTTTGTTATTAATTGGTTTATATAGTTGGCTGCTCCCACGTCAGGGGCATAGATATTTAAAATTGTTAGATCTTCTTGTTGGACGGTTCCTTTGAGTATGATATAGTGTCCTTCCTCATCTCTTATTATAGTCTTTGGCTTAAAATCCAATTGATCTGATATAAGGATTGCCACTCCTGCTTTCTTCTGATGTCCATTAGCATGGTAAATTCTTTTCCACCCCCTCACTTTAAACCTGGAGGTGTCTTCGGGTTTAAGATGAGTTTCTTGTAGGCAACATATAGATGGGTTTTGTTTTTTTATCCATTCTGATACCCTGTGTCTTTTGATTGGGGCATTTAGCCCATTAACATTCAGGGTAAGTATTGAGAGATATGAATTTAGTGCCATTGTATTGCCTGTAAGGTGACTGTTATTGTATATTGTCTCTGTTTCTTTCTGATCTACTACTTTGAGGGTCTCTCTTTGCTTAGAGGACCCCTTTCAATATTTCCTGTAGAGCTGGTTTGGTGTTTGCAAATTCTTTCAGTTTTTGTTTGTCCTGGAAGCTTTTTAATCTCTCCTTCTATTTTCAATGATAGCCTAGCTGGATATAGTATTCTTGGCTGCATGTTTTTCTCGTTTAGTACTCTGAATATATCATGCCAGCTCTTTCTGGCCTGCCAGGTCTCTGTGGATAAGTCTGCTGCCAATCTAATCTTTTTACCATTGTATGTTACAGACTTCTTTTCCTGGGCTGCTTTCAGGATCTTCTCTTTGTCACTAAGACTTGTAAATTTTACTATTAGGTGACGGGGTGTGGACCTATTCTTATTGATTTTGAGGGGGGTTCTCTGAACCTCCTGGATTTTGATGCTTGTTCCCTTTGCCATATTGGGGAAATTCTCTCCAATAATTCTCTCCAATATACCTTCTGCTCCCCTCTCTGTTTCCTCTTCTTCTGGAATCCCAATTATTCTAACATTGTTTCATCTTATGGTGTCACTTATCTCTCGAATTCTCCCCTCGTGGTCCAGTAACTGTTTGTCCCTCTTTTGCTCAGCTTCTTTATTCTCTGTCATTTGGTCTTCTATATCGCTAATTCTTTCTTCTGCCTCATTTATCCTAGCAGTGAGAGCCTCCATTTTTGTTTGCACCTCATTTATAGCTTTTTTGATTTCAACTTGGTTCAATTTTAGTTCTTTTATTTCTCCAGAAAGGGCTTTTATATCTCCCGAGAGGGTTTCTCTAATATCTTCCATGCCTTTTTCAAGCCCGGCTAGAACCTTGAGAATCGTCATTCTGAACTCTGGATCTGACATATTACCAATGTCTGTATTGATTAGGTCCCTAGCCTTTGGTACTGCCTCTTGTTCTTTTTTTTATGGTGAAATTTTCCGCCTTGTCATTTTGTCCAGATAAGAGTATATGAAGGAGGAAGTAAAATACTAAAAGGGTGGCAACAACCCCAGGAAAATATGCTTTAGCCAAATCAGAAGAGATCTCAAATCGTGAGGGGGGGAGAAAGGGGATAAAAAGAGGTTCAGAAAGAAAACAAACAAAAAAAAGAAACAATTAAGAAAAGAAAACCAATAAAGAAAAAGTATAAAAAGGAAAAATATATATATATAAGATAAACTAGTTAAAAAATGTTAAAAAAGAAAAGGGTAAAAGTTAAAAAAAATTAGCAGAAGAAGAAAAAAAAATTGAAAAAGAAAAAAAATTAAATTAACTGCAAGGCTAAAGAATCATGGGGAGAAAGCCATGAGTTCCGTGCTTTGCTTTCTCCTCCTCTGGAATTCCGCTGCTCTCCTTGGTATTGAAACTACACTCCTTGGTAGGTGAACTTGGTCCTGGCTGGGTTTCTTGTTGATCTTCTGGGGGAGGGGCCTGTTGTAGTGAGTCTCAAGTGTCTTTGCCCCAGGCAGAGTTGTACCGCCCTTAGTCAGGGCGGTCTGAGTAATCCGCTCGGGTTTGCTTTCAGGAGCTTTTGTTCCCTGAGCACTTTCCGTAGAGTTCTGGAGGGTGGGAGTGAAGATGGCAGCCTCCCGGTCTCCAGCCCGGAGGAGCCGAGAGCCCGGGGCCGCACTCCTCAGTGCGCCCTCAGAGAACAGCGCCCAATGACTCCCATCACCCTGGCCTCCGGCCGTGCTCTGAGCTGACCAAGCCTGCGACCGGTTCAAGCTAACCCCGAGCTTAGAGCTTACTCCTCGGCTCTGTCTCTGTAGCGGGCTTCCCTGTTCTAATACCGGTAAGCTCTGCGACACTCAGACACCCCCGATCCTTCTGTGACCCTGTGGGACCTGAGGCCGCGCTGACCCCACCTGGGCTTCACCCCGGTTAAGCCTCTGCAGCGATGTCCCTCAGCGGAACAGACTTTTAAAAGTCCTGATTTTGTGCTCCGTTGCTCCGCCGCTCGCCGGGAGCCGGCCCCTCCCCCCGTGGTCTATCTTCCCGTCGCTTTGGATTCACTTCTCCGCCAGTCCTACCTTTCAGAAAGTGGTTGATTTTTCTGTTTCTAGAGTTGCTGTTCTTCTTCTCTTCAATCTCCCATTGGATTTCTAGGTGTTTGCAATCTTTAGATAAGCGATCTAGCTGATCTCCCGCTACCTGAAGTAGTCTCAGCCGGCTACTTCTCCGCCATCTTGACTCCTCTTATGTGTACAAATTTTATTTGTTTCTATTGTGGCAAAAGCCACAGAACATAAAATTTACCATCTTAACCATTTTAAATGTACAGTCCCATGGTGTTAAGTACATTCATATTATTGTGCAGATGTCCCAACCATCCATCTTTAAAACTATTTTCAGGGGTGCCTGGGTGGCTTAGTTGGTTGAGCAACTGCCTTTGGCTCAGGTCGTGATTCTGGAGTCCTGGGATGGAGTCCTGCATCCGGCTCTCTGCTCAGCAGGGAGTCTGCTTCTCCCTCTGACCCTTCCCTTCTCATGCTCTCTCTCTCTCTCTCATTTTCTCTCTCTCAAATAAATAAATAAAATCTAAAAAAAAAAAAACCAAACAAACCCTATTTTCACCTTGCCAAGCTGAAACTCTCTACCCATTAAATAGTAAACCCCATTCCTCTTTCCCAAGACCCTAACAACACTGGTCTACTTTCTATCTCTATGGTTTGATTACTCTAAGAAATTCTTATAGCACAGGTCCTTAAGGTCCATCCATGTTATTATATATGTCAGAATTTCTTTCCTTTTTAAGGCTAGATAATATTCCATTGTATGCATGTATTACATTTTAAAAATTCAAGTATAAGTAATATATGGTGTTATATTAATTTCAGGTATACAATATAATGATTCAACAATTCTATATATGCATTTCTCAGTGCATCAGGATAAGTATACTCTTAATTCCCTTTTCTATTTTACCCCTACTCCTCAACCCCCTCCCCTCTGGCAGCCATCATTTTGTTCTCTTTTTTAAAGTCTGGGTTTGTTGGTTTTGTTTTTTTTTTATTTGTTTGTTTGTCTCTTTTTTTTTTCTTTCTTTCTTCGTTTGCTTTGTTTCTTAAATTCCACATCTGAGTGAAATCATGCCGTATTTTATCTTTCTCTGACTAACTTATTTCACTTACCATTATACCCTCTAGGTCCATATTGTTGAAAATGGCAATATTTCATTCTTTTTATGGCTGAGTAATATTCCATAGTATATATATGCCACATCTTGGATATTCATCTATCATTTATTTACTTATCATTTATTTATTTATCATTTATTTACAATAGCCAAGATATGGAAGCAACCCAAGTGCCCATTGATAGATGAATGGATAAAGAAGATACGGGATATATATCTCATTTTGTTAATCCATTCATCCACTGATGGACTCTTGGGTTGCTTCCACATTTTAGCTATTGTGAATAATGCTGCTATGAACCTGAGCACACATATATGTCTTCAAGACTGTATTTTCCATTTTGGTGGACATAACCCAGAAGTGGAATTGTTGGGTCATATGGTAATTTCGTGCGCAGGTTTTTGCATGGGGATGTTTTTTCTCATTTGAGTAGAATACCAAGGACCATGACTGCTCTATCATGTGGTTAGAGTTTGCTTTATAAGAAACTTCCAAACTGTCTTCCAAAGTGGCATTTTGTGTTGCTTTCAGCTATGAATGAAAGTTCCTGTTGCTTGGGCACCTGGGTGGATCAGTTGGTTAAGTGACTGCCTTCAGCTCAGGTCATGATCCCAGAGTCCTGGGATTGAGTCCCACATCGGGCTCCCTGCTCCTTGGAGAGTCTGCTTCTCCCTCTGACTTTCTCCCCTCTCATGCTCTCTCTCACTGTCTCTCTCTCAAATAAATAAATAAAATCTTTAAAAAAAAAAAAAAAAGAAAAAGTTCCTGTTGTTCTACATCCTCACCAGCATTTGAGGTTGTCAGTGTTTTTGATTTTTTGCTGTTCTAATAGGTGTGTGGTGGTATTTTACTATTGTTTTAATTTGCAGTTCCCTAAAGGAATATGATACTGAGTGTCCTTTAATATGCTTATTTACCATATGTACATCTTCTTTGGTGAACTTTCTGTTCAGATGTTTTGTCTATTTTTTAATTGGGTTTAGTATAGTGGTGGTGACGTGTGGGGGAGGGGAAACACTCTATAGCCATACGATTGGATCTCAGTCTTTTAGTGAGAGTCCACTCCTGGACTATGAGTTTCAGAAGTGCTTTTTGGTACCTGAGCCCTCACCCCCATCCTCACTCGATCTTCAGTGGAACAGGATGGCTAAAGGGGACTAGAGACAGGGTATCTCCTGTGTCCTAAGTCTGTTAGTTTCTGATGAAAACCTAGTAAGCTGGGCTCTGATAAAATAGTTTCTCTGAGGGTAGACTTTGTTAAGAAGAGAATACTTCGGTGTATTTCAAAATGGCTACCTTTTCCCTCTCTGGTGAGTAGCTCAAAGATATTTTTCTCCAATATTTGCTGTGAGAAGCTAGTAGGGATGTGGGCACATGCCCCTAAAACTGAGCCCTTCCTGGAGTGTTTATCCTTCAGATTTGTCCACTCTGAACCTCCAGCAATTTGTCAATGATAGTTCAGGTTTTCCTACCCTGCTACTGGTTTCCACAGGGATATCTACTGATAGGTCTCTGTGCCACTAGACAGACTCTCTGTATCTACTTGTCTCTTTCTAATTTGGGTGGCAATAGTTTATCTTGTGACTCCAATTTTCTGACAGATCTAAGAAGAGTTGCTGATTTTCAGTTTGTTTAGCTTTTTACTTGTTAGGATATGATGATGACTTGCAAGTCCTTCACATGTCAGACTGGAGATCGGAATTCCAGAATTCTCTCCATTACTTTATAACCCTCAGTGAATATCAATTAATAGTACTTGGTCTAGGGGCGCCTGGGTGGCTTAGTCATTAAGCAGCTGGCTTCAGCTCAGATCATGATCCCTGGGTCCTGGGATCAAGCCCCACATTGGGCTCTCTGCTCAGCGGGAAGCCTGCTTCTTCTTCTCCCACTCCCCCTGCTTGTGTTCCCTCTCTCGCTCTGTGTGTGTGTGTGTGTGTGTGTGTGTGTGTGAAATAAATAAATAAAAATCTTTAAATAATCTTTAAATAATACTTGGTCTTCAACCAGTACAAATAACAAGGAACTTAAGTTGTTACTTAAGGTAACAACTTTGATATAGGGCCACATAGAAATCAGTATGTTCTCGGAGGGGACTGTGGAGGCTCTGCCCACTTATTTGTGGGGTGTTCCCTGCCAGAAGCTGTAGAGGAGTGCACAACAGAAAGAAAGGAAAAGTGGAAGGAAGAGAAAGCAAAGGTCTTAAGAAATGCTGACAATAAAATACAGTCATTTAGCAGGTGGCCTGTTCATACTGAGTTAGGACAAGCGAGAGAAACATTTTTCCTTCACCAGCTTCCTTCTCCTTTATTGTAGCAGAATGGGTCATATAGGAACATCTAAAAGTTATTTCTTTGATATAGCAAACTTTGGATAATAACTACTGGTTCTCAAAGTAAGACATTATACTTTTAAAACTGAAGTATATGATATTTGTTTATGTGTTACAAATATGGAAAATGTATAGACTTTTTGGCCTTTTTTGGCACAGGACCAATAATTTAAGCTTTGAATTAGGTAATAACTGTGACTCTCAATGAAAATAGAGAAATGTATCATGTGGAATGGGAATCAGAATCCTCTGGAAAAGGGATCAGAGCATTTGCCTTACAGAGCTAGGAAGAGCTCCATGGAGAAACTTCTACACTACATCCTTTTCAGAGCCTTCCTGGGGGGTCTGATCTTTTTTCCAATGTATTTAGTGCCATCACTTGCCTTTTGTTGTAGGTGGTCTTGGTCCATTCCTCCAGGTAGTTTAGAGCAAGGGAGAATGATGGAAAGATAGATGCTGGCCCTAAGCAATAAAATTAGCCATTCCCTCTGTTCTTTTTTTGTATTTTTTAATCTTGTTTATAATGCTTTTTAACTATACCTCCCTATCTCATTAGGTAGTGAGGTTTAGGGACATAAAACTCTGTCTAATTTACCTTCTCATTTTCTATAGGGCTCAGCACATGCCTGTTACATAGTAGGAACTCCATAAGCATTTGGGGGTAATGAATTGAAATGAGATAAATTGAACTGAATTATGCTAATTAGCAAGACAGGAAACAGCATGTGTTGGAAGGGATGTGGAGAAAGAGGAACCCTCTTACACTGTTGGTGGGAATGCAAGTTGGTGCAGCCACTTTGGAGAACAGTGCGGAGATTCCTCAAGAAATTAAAAATAGAGCTTCCCTATGACCCTGCAATTGCACTACTGGGTATTTACCCCAAAAATACAGATGTAGTGAAAAGAAGGGCCATCTGTACCCCAACGTTTATAGCAGCAATGGCCACGGTCGCCAAACTGTGGAAAGAACCAAGATGCCCTTCAACGGACAAATGGATAAGGAAGATGTGGTCCATATACACTATGGAGTATTATGCCTCCATCAGAAAGGATGAATACCCAACTTTTGTAGCAACGTGGACGGGACTGGAAGAGATAATGCTGAGTGAAATAAGTCAAGCAGAGAGAGTCAATTATCATATGGTTTCGCTTATTTGTGGAGCATAACAAATAACATGGAGGACAAGGGGAGTTAGAGAGGAGAAGGGAGTAGGGGGAAATTGGAAGGGGAGGTGAACCATGAGAGACTATGGACTCTGAAAAACAATCTGAGGGTTTTGAAGGGGTGGGGGGTGGGAGGTTGGGGGAACCATGTGGTGGGTATTAGAGAGGGCACGGATTGCATGGAGCACTGGGTGTGGTGCAAAAACAATGAATACTGTTACACTGAAAAAATAAATAAATAAATGGTTGTTCAAGGTCTGTAGTAGTACAACATAATAATTAAGGGCATAGTTTTCCAGTCAAGGCAGTGAAGGCTCCAGAACTTCTATACTGGATGGATTTAGGGGTGGCTGGCTGTTTAGGGGAGAGGACATGGGGATGTGTGCTAAAGTTACATTTGTACCTTGTTTTGACTAGATTGAGTTTCTCAACCCAAATCTTAACACCATCTCTGCCTCAGATAGATGTAGGTTAAAATAATTTCTCCAAGTCTCAGTTCCCACATACATAAAATGGAAATAATAATAATTATAACACTGACCCCAAAAGAGTGTTGTGAGGATTAATGACATAATGTGTGTTAAATATTTAATTCAGTCCTGGCATATAGTAAACACTAAAAATGCCAACTATCATTATTATTGCAATAATATAAAAAATTGGTTGTATTAATATTAGAATGTTAGAGCTATAAGAGGGCACAGCACAAGCAAAGATACAGATTGTAGTCTTTACACACTTAAGTGGGAATCCTACCTCTGAGGTCCCCCTCCTAATAATGACCTTGGGCAAATGATCCACCCAGTAAAACCTCAGTATGTGAGAATCATCTGGGCTAAAGTTCAAACTCCAAGGTTCCTTGCTGGATATTTTGATTAAGTAGTTTTTTGTGAGCCCCAGGGTTCTGCACTGTAGACGTTTCCAGGGGATTTTGATCTCTGAGTCCCACGGGCCATACTCTGTGGAATGTTAACTCAGGTTCTTAAAGTCTCAGGCCTTCCCCCATGCAGAAGCACAGTGATACCTGCTTCATGGTTTGTGATTGGAGAATATCTGGCCGTGAACCTGGCATATTGCAGGCGCTTGTCTATTCAACTATTCCATCCTACCATGTGAATCCAGGGCCAAAGAAGAGACCAAATTCTCCAGAATGTGCTAGAAATTGACCGAAATCTGCTAACATATCAGGGAGCATCACACTATAATGTGGGAAGAGTCTGCAAAGTACATTAGGCATATTTTGAAGAATGTAGGCTAGTACTAGAATGGATTCCCACTCCCACCCCACAGATTGGCCATGTATGGAAATAAAAAATTCCGCTCCGGTGAGCACATTTCCCTGCTTTTGAATGCCAGAAACCATGTCAGCAGTGAGTAGGACCTGCACCATTACCATTGGCAGCGAACAGTTTTCTAATGAGTTTTGGAAATTTGACTACTTGCCAGCCCCTGATGCATTAATGTAATATTAGAGGAAAATTAACAGGCTATGATGACCTCAGAGGACCTGTGGGGAGAAAGCCAAGTCCATGCTGAACCGAGTCAGCTACAAAGAAATGAAACGTCAGTTTGCCCACCAGCCCTGGAGCCTTTAAGGTTCTTGTGTCCTATGTGTGCCTCCCATTATCTTAGCTGCTGGTTGCTCCCACTCTTGCTATAGAATGGGACTTTGAAGCCCTGGTATCTATAATAAGCCAGATGAGCTCACTTGTCAGTGTTTTTCCTTCCTGTTATATTTTTCAGTATGGTAAGCTGCTATTTAACTTTGAATTGTCACAATCTGTGGCATTATACACTGATATAATGTCTTTGCTGTATAATTGGTAAAGAACTTGGTGATACTTCTGACTGCAGGGGGATGAAACTATGTTGAAACATCAAACTGTTCATAGAAACTTTAAAAAAAATCAATTCCATCAACTCTCCCAAAAACAAGTTGAGCAAAACCATTAAGACTTCCTTATTATTATTTTTTCTTTAATGCAAAGAATATACTTTCAAATGAATTTTTTGCCTTTTCATCCTCTGTTTGTGGACACAGGATGTATAGCAGCAGGGGAGGAGATGAGAAAACTCTCCTGAAAGCTGGTTCTGTTTAACAGATTAAATTCAAATTTGCTTTTAAAAAGGAAGAGCTTGCAATGTCTTATTCCGGTTCAGCAATGGAAGCTTCATAAGGGTAGAAGCCTGCCTTACGGAAGGAATTTTGAATTTTGTAATTAGAAACTCCTAAATAAAGCTTTGAAACAGAATCTGATTTGTCTATGGGGAGATTTTTTGTTTGTTTGTTTTAATTTATTCATATATTTGTCGATTCATTCAGCAATCATGGGCTACCGCCATCTGTGCTAGACAGAGGAAAAGGGAGGAGAGAGAAGGAGGCCCTCAAGGACGCTCTGATCTCTGAAATCACAGCCAGGGTGAAATTTGATTGAAACTACTGATTCAACAAACACTTGTTGAATATTTCCTGTGTGTGGAGCTCAGGGCTCTTGAGTTCCTGCCTATCGCCTAGGGCTGTTGGGAGAAACATTCTGGTTCTTGTCGGTAAATATTACAGTCCTGGGAGTCTAGGAGGTCTTTCACAGACATGTGAGGCCTGGCTGGCTTAATGCCCACCAGGAAGCTGTTGCTGGCAAGAGGCTGGGAATGAGCCTATGGTGGTGGGCTTCAGTAGAAGAGATGTGGAGAAGGAAGAAGCTTTTACCATCTTCAGGCAGAAGTAATCCAGTATTCTCCTGCACTCATTATTTTTAACCTTGTGGTCTCCCTACCTTTCTTAGGTTTCTTTTTTTTGGCTTCTGCCATTTTGTGACTTCCTTCCTCCCTCCCTCCTTCCCTTCCCTTCTTCCCTCTCTCCTTCCCTCCTGGCGTCTCTCATAGTCATTCTATACATACTGCTGCCATGAAATCCCAACAATATTATACCCCACCAACTTCATTCAAGGGAATACAAGAGCAGCCATTAAGGGACAGGCCACTGCCCAGGAGGACCCATAGGGGCCCCAAGTTATTGGCCGTTAGGACTTAGGGCAGTGGACCAGGCTCAGCCCCCTTCAGATTGGGCTCACCTGAGGGGGCATGGTGTTCCTTTTAGAGCTTTGAGAATCTAGATATATGCACATGCATTGCTATGTACACATACACCTCAATCTTTTTCAGGGAAGTTTTGATATTCTGAGTTACAGAACAAAAGGGCTGATTCCTCTGAAGATGAGCACTGAACCCAGGTTGAGTGACTGGGATATCCGAAGTGAAAGAAATGAGGAGGTATTGATTCTTTGGGGGTGGAGGGGTGGGGAATACAACATGAAGAGCTCAGCTGTCATTTTTTTCGCACTCATTTAGATATTTTAATTATACAGGATCATAGACCAAAGGAATTATATATATTCTTCATTTAAGAAAAATTTTAATGAAGAAAGGACCTTGTTTATTGCCTCCCAAAGAGTGAACCCCTGAATACAACTTTTGGCCTCCAGGAGGGCCATGTCATCCCTCTGGGTCTGCTAGTTCCATACGGACAAGACCTTGTCTGCTTTTGTCACTGTAAATCCCTAAACCTGGTACAGCGCCTGGTCCCCTAAGGTGCTCAACACATATCTATTAATATAAAATAATTAGGTGTGTGAGTCATTTTGAAATACTGCATTGTTATAGCCCAACCCTCTAAATAGGATTCTTGACCAAATGACTAACTAAAAAACTCCAAGAGGACATAGATAGAAAACTAGAGTGTGGTATTAAGAACTAGTTCTACCAACGGGATTGTAAACGAGTAACATATTCCATTTTTAGGTAATAATTGTTTGAGGCACTCAGAACCGACAGGATGACACCTACACTTTTGTAGGGAAATCCATGACAGGATCCAAGGCTGGCTGTTATTATGATGGTCGAAACACTCATTGTGAAGGTGGGTTCAGTCTTCATTTATAGGGGAGACGTGAGAAAAGAAAAAACAAAAAACAAACCATGACTTCAGCTTACCAAGAATAATGTTCTAGTTTTAGCATCAGCAACTTAAATGACCATATCCAAGCCATATGAGTAATCCCTGCATATATGGAGCCCAATAAGTGGACTCAGCAGGTCTGGTTTACTGACTGACTTGAATCACTATTTAGCCTGTGTAATCAGTGGCACTTGGTTTTAAATCAGATCAAAATATGCATGAAGGGCAAAGAAGTCGATTCAGCAGCTTACCTGAGATATACATTCTAAGGATGAGAAAGAAGTTTAATTAAGCCTAAAAGAAATCCAGATACGTAAAAAAAAAAGTTTAAAAAGATACAAATGGAAAATAAAGTTAGAGTTGTATCTACCAATGAATTACTAGATTATACCAAGAAACTCTCAGTAAGAGCTGACAAATATTTTGTTCTTGGGTGGATTTTTTTCCCCACCTACTAGAAAACATTTTTCATGATATTACATTATTAATAGAGGGTTCCAAAACATAACTATCCAAGAGTTGCTTCCTGTGTTAAGGATAGTGACTTCATATAGCAGAAAAGTTTGTTTTAGGGAACTAACAGAGTGTGTCTGTAAACAGGCAGCTGAATTGGACACAACTGAAAGATCTGGTTCTTAAATCTGCTATGGTTCATTAAGATAGTATTTGGAGCAGCGGGACAATTACTTCTTAGATCTGGGTGCTTGCATCATTGTATAAACAGTCCGTAGAGAAATGGAATGACCAAATCTTTTCCTTGTATCTATTTAACAGAGCATGGATGCATATGGCTGTGGTCTTTGGTGCCAGTGAACTGGGACACAAAAATATTATTTCTAAATATTGCCAATATCCTTAATGGGACTACTTACAAAGTGAAATTTACAAAATAACACCATATGAGGTAGTTTGTTCAGTGTCAATCTCCAGCAGTTCCCCCCTTTTTTTTTCTATTCCCCCCCTCTTTTTTTTGCAAATTATTGTTGAAATGTATAGTACTCACAGACAGAAGGAAATGTGTCTAGGGCATCTTTGTGTAAGGGTACAACTCTGGACTGCAAACCTTGGGCACAGTCTTTTTTTTTTAAATTTAAAAAAAGATTTTTTTTTATTTATTTGTCGGAAAGAGAGAGAGAGAGAGACACTATGCGGGACTCCATCCCAGGACCCTGGGATCATGACCTGATTCGAAGGCAGATGCTCAACCAACTGAGCCACCTAAGCATCCCCTGGTTACAGATTCTTGAGTGAAATAGTCATCACCTTATCCCAATCTCTTCTCCTTATGAAACAAGAAGATCTTTACTTACAATTTCTGAGGACAACAATAGAACTAAAATCATACTATTGGTTAGACTAAATAGACTATAGACTATAGATATGACTAAAATCATACTATAGGTTAGAATGAAAACTGTACATAGTTTACTTCACAAATATCTCAGGTTTGGTCATAGGAAGTGGGATCCTTCAATGGGGGGCCATTCAGAGTCCAATTTATAAATTAAAAAAATCTTTTTTGAGGTGAAGCTGCCAGCAGTTTCTCTTATGGTCAGGAATACGTAGGGGTCAACTTGAAGCATTTCTTTTTGTGTGTGTGGTAAAATACATGTAACATAAAAGTTATTATTTTAATTATTTCTAAATGTAGAGTTTGATGGCACTAAGTATGTTCACATGTATGTTTTTGCATACATGTGTTTTGCAACCATCACCATGATCTATTTCCAGAACTTTTTCATTATCTCTACCTGAGACTCTGTCTCCATTAAACACTAACCCTCAATCCCCGTCCTCCAGCCCCTGGCAACCACCCTTCTACTTTCTGTCCCTGTGAACTTGACCACCCTAGGTGGCCCAGGTAAGTAGAATCATGCAGTATTCGTCCTCTTGTGTCTGGTTATTTCACTTAGCATAATGTCCTCAGGGTCCAACCATGCTGTAGCCTGTGTGGGAATTTTCTTCCTTTCTTGAGGCTCAATAATAATCCACTATGTGGATAGAACACTTTTGTAATCCATTCATCTGTCAATGGACACTTGTGTTGATTCTACCTTTTATTTATTGAGAATCATGCTGCTATGAAAGAAGTATCTCTTCAAGACCCTGCTTTCAATTATTCTGGAAATACACCCAGAAGTGAAATCGATGGGTCAGCTAGTAGTTCTATTTTTAATTTTTTGACCTCCATACTATTTTTCACAGTGACTGTACTGCTTTACATTTGGAGTTTACCTTTCTTGATGTGCCCTCTTTTTGATATAAAAATGTAAGGCAAGCATGTCCTCTGCTCTGAGAAGAAGGTGTTATTGGACTTTTTTGTTGAACTCAGCAGTGTCTCTTCCATCGGTGTTCAGGGCAAGGGGAAAGAGGTGGACTAATGGTGTAAGGAGGTCCCTGGGCCATATTGATAGAAGGGATTTATCCCTTTACTGTTGGTGTTACTTGGTGTGTTTTCACAAATAGATTTCATGGTGGAGAGAAAGGAGAACATCACAGCATTTCTTGGGCTATGCACTGTTAAAACTCTCAGGCTGTAGGACTTCAGGGGGTTACTGCAAAATTTCCTGCCTGCTGTCCTGTGGGCTCTGCTATAAAAGACCTATCGGACACAAATTTAACATTATTTTCTTGATAAAACGTTAAGTTCCATATTAACGGAAGAAATGCTTTGCCATTCAGTGGAGTGGTGGTTTGTGTGTGAAAAATAACACAAGGAATTGAGCTGTATTCTGAGTCCTATTAAAAAAAGATGATGCTACCATTTCATCTGTCTGAATGAGACCTAATGCTGTGAAAAAAAGCATTAGGGAAGAGCTTTCTGTTCATATTTAGGTCCTTCTTTTAAATTGGAACCATTTTATCTCTTTTAAATGAAGATCCTCATCCCCCAATTCCTCTCCCCCAACACACACCAGAGTCTCATAAAATAGTTTTTCTGCATGAGTGATTCATTTCTTTATACAAATTTTTTGAGAATTGTCATTTCGTGCCTATGAAACAAAAGAAAATTTGATTCAGAGGATTAAAAATACATCTTTGCCCACTTCAATTATAACAATTAAAAGCATTGAGCCTTATGTCAACAAGGAACTTAGAGGATAAAATGTATGTTTGTCCAGATGTGTGGCAAGCTTGCGAGAGCACATTCACTGGCCCCAAACCTCACAGGATGGAAACTTCCATGCCACATGCTGCATCCGAGAGCCGACTTGGGTGTGTGGGAGGGCAATGATACATGACTCCAGAACCAGGGCCCAGGGAATGTCAACTGGCACTAGGCTTCAGCTATTTAGGCACAAATAAAAAATATTAGATGTGTTCTTTTTGTTTATGCTTCATTGTACTCAGATGAATAAGAAAAGGTTTTTCACATGTCTGAGTAAATGAAATGATCAAGAAAAAAAAAAAAGTGTCCCATATGTGTTCAAAAGCAGAGGAAGCCGCTAGTTAAATTTAGGACCCTATACATAGGAATAACGCTAAAAATAGTTTTTAATTAATCTAATTACTTCCTGATCATTGAGGATTCCTATATAGTTTTTCAATTTTCTAGGTTCTTGTGATGGTTAATTGTGTGTGTTACTTGGAAGGGTGATTTGGGATGAGATTAACATTTATATCTGTGAACCTTGAGTACAGCAGCTTGTCCTCCACAATGTGGGTGGGCCTCACCCAATCAGTTGAATGTCTGAGTAGAACAAAACGACTAATCTCCTGAGCAAGGGGGATTTCTTGAGCAGACTGCCTTGAAACTTTATTTGCACCATCAGCTATCTTGTGTCTTCAGGCTGGTGGCCCACACTGCAGATTTTGAACTTGTCCTCCTCCATGGTTGCAAGCAATTCCTTATAATAAGTCTCTCTTTTTCTCTGTTTCTCTCTGGTCTATCTACCTAATTCCTATTGGTTCTGTCTCTACAGAGAACTCTGACTAATACAGCTTCTTTCTTATATTTATATTTCCTACCCCCCTAAATTCCCACATTTTGTAAGATGAATTCATACCAGTGTTTTATGCTTTTTTTCTTTTAGTGGGAAATTAAGGTAATTTATTCTATGAAACTATAAAAAGAAAAGATATAAGAGCATATAGGCATAAGGAGATAGGAATATATTGGTCAGGGTTCTAGCAAGAAATAGAATTCCCCTCAAAAGAATTTAACCAAAAAGTGCCTCTTTACCTATGGGTAGCCAGAGTTAAGGAAACTAACAGGGCCTGGGGAGAGACCCTTAGGGAACTAACGCTAGCAGAAACTGGTTACCACCAACAGCCTGAAGGCACAAGGAGGAGAAACTGTTTCCAGAGCCCAGGAATTCTGGAAGGGTCACTGGCAGGGGCTATAATAAGAGAAGGAGGAAGCTGCAGTCAGACTATGACTGGAGCAAGGAACAGTGGGAGAAATACTGTGATCTTTCTGTCATTCACCCCTCTGATCTCTTGCCAGTGTCTCTTGTCAAACCCACGCAGATGTCAAGGCCAGTGCTGGGAGAAGCTGTCCAGAGAGACCAGCCCCCTCCTCGGGGCACATAGCAGGGTGGAGGCAATGGATCTGGGGAGGCAAACACAATAGTTAGCATACCTTGAAAAAATCCAGAAGGTTTTGCTAGGGACTACAAAATAGTCACCCTTCACTACCCGTGGCCCTTCCGGCTTTGCTGACTGCACAGATACAGAGCCTGGAGCACACACTTCCCTGCCCACTGAGATGGGACCTGACTTTCACCTGCTCTACTGTCATGTCCAAGCATTGCTAACCCCAAGCAGAGTGGACAGATGTCCGCCGCCCTCTCTCGGATTGGTTGTGGCCTGCCTTCTGCCCCTGTGGGCAGCTCTGGGCACCAGAGGCACTTTTCTCCATCTCCTCTGCGTACCCCAGCCCGGTTCCAGCCAGCTCCCAGCAGCCCCGAGAGCAGAGTGGTACCTCCTGTGACCATCACAGAGGATATGGCCACTTGGAATCTTTTAGTCTGCATTTTACTTCATTTGGTGCCATAAATAGCCATGTGGAAATAAGTTAATCTGAAATGATTTTGAAGAGCACACAAATAGATTAAAAATCAATCAATTTTTTCTAAAGATTTTGCGGAGAATGCGTATATGTAAAATTCCAAATCTTTCAGTTCAAACATTAAACCTGGCTTTATTGTTATATTGGGAAAAGAATCTCCCAGTTCAGACTTGCAGTGTTTTAAAATGCTTTATTTCAGAATTACCCAATAGGTCTTCAGCTAGATCATCAGGAAATCTAACTGTAAGAGAACAGAGCAGATTAAATAGGGCTAAGGAGAAGAAATGGTGTTGCCCAAGCCTCTGAGAGCTGGGATCACCTAGATGAGGTGGATGGGATGAGAAACGTTCTGGGAGTGCAGGGTCAGCACTGGGTTCAGCAGATGTCTTCCTGCCTCACCCTAGTCCCGCCCTGCTGGGTTGTCCACTCCTTTCGAAGAAAGCCCCACCCAGAACTGCCCACTAGCTTATTCTTTCTAGAAATTTGCCCTTTTATAGAGGCTTCAATATGATCTCACTCACTGGTTGTGGGGAAAATTTGCAAACCATGAAACGAACTTTCTGGAACTTCTGTGGATGATAAGACTGGATAGAACAGGGACAAAACAGGGCCTATTGGTGGAGACAGTAGAGGAGCTTAAGGAATTCAAAAGTTGAGCCTAATCCTGAGGCTTCAAACATTTAAATGCAAACAAAGCAAGCAGTTGGCAATTGCAAATAATGGAGAAGTAAGGAGATGCTGATGGCTTCCAATGTTGTCCCAGTATCCTCAGTCCTACCGTCCATCCATTCCTTCAGGTAAAAGCATCTTATTTGAAAAAGTAGACACTGTTGTTTAAGTTGCAAGAGGGTGGCTGATCCACTTAGGTTGCCAACACTGTCTTATGAATTAATAGTTGAGATCATTTTCCAAGAAAGGGGAGGTTGGAAATGATGGAGATACATTTCCTATCCTTCATAATAGTATTTCCTAAGGTCAGCACAGTCAGCTGGCCAGAATCTTTGGGCTTTGTTTTCTCCTCATGGTAGCACTCCACATGCACAGCAAAGGGAAAGTAGCCCAAGAAATCTTGAACAAAAATTTACATTAAAGAAATGCTGAATATATCTATCTGTTCAGTCCCCATCGTTATCACCAATCACACACGGCTTAGTCAGCTCAGGCTACTAGAACAGGGTACCACAGATGGGGAGGCTAAAACACCAGACATTTATTTCCCATAGTTCTGGGGGCTGGAAAGCCACATATCAAGGTGCCTGCAGGCTCTGTTCCTGGCGAGAGCTTGCTTCTTGCCTTGCAAGTGGGAGACTTCTTGCTGGGTCCTCACATGGCAGCGGGGAAAGAGAGCTCTGGTGTCTCTTCCTCTTCTTATAAGGACACTCATGGAGCCCAACTCTCATGACTTCATCTAATTACCACCCAAAAGCCCCATCCATTGGAAGTTAGGGCTTCAACGGATGAAGTTTAGGGCGGCACACACATTCGGTCCATGACGGCATGGTACCAGTAACGTAGTGTGAAGAGGTTTGCAAAAATACTGTTAGGAAAATTGCCGAAATGTTAGCTCTTTGACTCTAGTTTGACTCAGATCCGTTGGTCTGGTTTTGTAGATAGTCGGTCTTACACATAGGGTGGTTAGATGTATTGCATCCTTCCTCCCTTGCGAAGGAAATATGTGGTCCTCACAGCTCAGCAACAAATGGCCAAAGTTTACAAAACCACTAAGAAAACATACCCAGTGTATTAAAACAAAGTTCACTGCTAACACTGAACCATCTCTTTCATGTTTTGATTCATAAGGTAACAGTGCTCTAATCTGGAAAAAGAAAACACTGGACATCATTTAAAAAGTAACAACACCCCATTTAGCTATTCTGAGAAATTTCTTTTTTTTGGATTAAAAGGCACAAAGGAGGATACTTCTGAGGGAAGGGTTACATGTGGCCACCTTAAGGGGAACCCTGCTGATGTGAGCGGCATCTCGCTGCATTTGCTGTGATGGAAATGCAATCCTCTTCCTTCTTCTGTGGCTAAAACTTTGCTAGGCAATATGGTACTAATGAAAAATGTGGAAAAGAATTAGGAAATAATTATTGTTTACATGAAAGCCATCCAACTCCTTATGCAAGAAAATCCTCACTTCGACATGATCTCATTCTCCTAATACAAAGGGCACGGGTACACTCAACTGTCTGCTGACTATCTACACATAATTATAGATTATCACTCTCATTGTTAATCAGAATATCTCAGAAATTGTAAAAATGGGAAATCTAGGTAGAAAATACCTTCCCGGAATCACAATTAATTCATTTGTCTAATTGTATTTAATCGATTAAAGTACGTTTTTGAAAAAGAAATTAAAATATTAGAAAAACACTTTATTCTGTGCACAAACCCATCCAAGTTGGCAAAAGGATGCTCTGTGAAGAAGCTTGGGGTGAGATACTGGGCCTTGTTACCCACCAGGAGGCAAGGATACATTGTGCTTCTAGGAACTGAACTGTGACGGGGGAATTTAAAATGAGGAGAAGTTCACATTACCTGTAAGCTTTTTTTTTTTTTTTTTTACATAAAAATGACTCTTCGATACCTGGAATAAGGAAGTAAGGGGTCACAGATGACTAGAAGTGGAGAATCAGGGAGAGAAATACAATGGAACAGACAGGCTGAAATTATGCCAAAGGGTATACATTCTTTCTTATAGGTGTGAAGACGCTATGTGTGATTTCTGTGTCGTGTCTAACCCTCACATCCCTGAAGATCATACATGAGACAAAACAATGGACTGTGTGTGTCTCCCTTATTTTTTCTTGTCTTCTAATAATTTTACTAAATAACGGAATAATTTTTTCTGATAAGGAATTCACGGTGACCTTCATTTTCAATCATTTGAATGTATCCTAAAGTAGTTAGGCAAGGTAGGTCATACGAGATGATTTCATGTGAGAAACATAAATTTGAATTAAATACAGGGAGAATGACAGTAACATGTGTTGAATGCTGAACATCCACCAGGCTGTTCTAAGTATGTCACTTATAGGGCTAATTTAACGAAAGAGACAGAAGAAGCAACGCAGAACATAGAATTTTTATTGTTGGCAAAGTAACTTATTTTCAAAATTTGGAATTACAAAATGTAATAAGGTGAAGATAAAACATTTGTGGGTCCCCTGGATCAGGGTGACACAAAAGTGTGAGATATCTGTAATGGTTAAATCTGACCAAGGGGCACCTGGGTGGCTCAGTAAGTTAAGTGTCTGCCTTCCACTCAGCTCATGATCCCAGTGCCCTGGGATGGAGCCCCGCATCAGAATCCTTGCTCAGTGGGAAGCCTACTTCTCCCTCTCGTACTCCCCCTGCTTGTGTTCCCTTTCTCGCTGTCTCTCTCTCTGTCAAATAAATAAATAAAATATTAAAAAAAAATAAATCTGACAAGGGACTAATATCTAGAATATACAAGGAATGTGTGTATAATGACAACTATAAAATACTCCAATAGAAAATGTGGGCAAAATACAGAAGGGGCGGTTTACGGAAGAGGAAACTCTTTGAGCGACTAAACACATGGAGAGATGTTCAAACATATAAGTAAGAGAAAGGCTAATAAAAAAAATGAAACATCACTGTGTGTCCATTAGCCAGGAATTCATCAGGGGGCTGCACGACACCCACTGTGGGCAAGAGTGTGAGATTAGGTGCCCCTCTGCACCACTGGGGGACGAGCAGATGGGACACCCATCCAGCCCAGCCAACGTAACTGAGTATGTGATGCCCTAGGGCCCAGCCATTCCCCACTTGAGTTGCCCTGGAAATTCTCATTACAGGCCCTTAATGGACACAACTAAGGGTATTGGTGGCAGGTTGTGGGGGCATCTGATGTCCTTCATGGAGCACAGATGGTAAAAGGCAAAGGTAAATGCTCATGGAGGATCGTGCTTCAGTTAGAAACAACAGATTCAGTTTTCATGTAGGAGCATGGATAATCTTAAGAATATAACACTGAGTGAAAAAGGTAAGAAACAGAACGAGATAACATAATCCTCTTTGTGCAAACTAAAATAGATCTTAAAACTACCAAATTCTTAGAAGAAAACAGAAGGGGAAAAAAAACATAAGGGAAAAACTTCACGACATCAGCTTTAGAAATAATCTCTTGGATATGACATCAAAAGTACAGGCAAATAAATGAATAAATAAATAAATAAATTCAACCTCACCCAAATTAAGAACTTTTGTTCATAAAGACAGAGAACAGAATGGTGGTTGCCAGAGATAGTGTTTAATGTGGACAGAGTTTCAGTTTAAGAGGATGGAAAGATTCTAGAGGGGGATGGTGGTCACAGTCCCATGACAATGTGATCGCACTTACTACCGTTTAACCATACACTTAAAAGTGATTAAAATGGTAAATTTTATGTTATGTACATTCAACCACAATTACAAAAATAAAAAATAAATTTAAAAGACAAAAAAAGAAGAAAAATATGTGATTCTGATAGTTTTAGAGTAGGAGTGCAATCCATTTTATAAAGAGGAGAAGGGAGATAATGCTTATGTTTTTACTTATGTGAAACAAAGCAACACGTAATAATTCAGTGGTCAGTATTATGCAAATTTTAAAATTCAATAATTTGTTTAAAATATTTTTGAGAATAAAGAGGTATCTGCACAAACAACAAATACACATTTCAAGATATTTGTGAAACACACTAACCTCTGCTAAGGGGAGGGGAACAGGTTGGCTATGGGATAAAAGGGAATAAACAAGTAAATGGAATATGAAAAGGAAAATACTTGTGACCTCTCAACTCAATTCCATTTAACAAACATTTATTAAGACTTTACTTTTTCCAGACATTGTGTTTGTTTTCGTGCTTTCTGCTGGCATCTGAGCCTAAATATGATTTACATACATGAGATAATGAAACTCTTTATTAATTTTTGTTAGAATTGCATGTGCTCCAATAACAGAGAGAAAACGAAAAATTTATTACTGGAGAAAAGTGTCTTCTAAGATGCTTTATCTTGCTTACATGGTATGATAAATTGGCACATGTTATCTTCAATGTAGCTTTTGTCTCAAGTGATGCCATTAAACCATTGAAAGCCAAGAAATATAATTTAAAAATGAGCCATAACATAAAATAATGTGATAGACTTGGAGAAGATTGAATGTTATTTAAATTATTTGTAGATTAGTGTCTTATGAAAAATAGGAGCTTAGAGGTATATTTAGATGTTTCTAAGTCTCAAGTTACTACAAACTCAACACGTCCTAATAAAACTAATCCTTAGTAATCCCCAGTCATTCATTAATTCAACAAATATTTATGAAACTTCTATCCTGTGCCAGATCCTGGGCCTCAATAACCATTTTACTTCATTACTTTCAAATTTATATCACCACTCCAGGCTTCTCTGAATTTCAAACCCACAGCACAGCATTTATATTTCTTCTTGAGTGTCTCAAGAGTTCTTCAAACCCAGAACATCCAAACACCTGTGATTCACCCCCATAATTATTATGTTTCCAGTTTCCTCCTCTTAGAGAATGGCTCCACTTAACTGGCAGAGGTCAGACACTAAGTGATTGTCCTTGAAGTCTCTCTCTCTATCCCTTGTCTTATCCAGTGATGCCAAGTCCTATTGATTTTAACATTTAAATATTTCTCAGATCCATTCACTTTCCTCCATCCTTAGTCACCATCAGTCCAAAGTACTCTAACTATCTCATTTCCTGACAGGACTCCTGGCCTCAAATATGTATGGCTAGCCCTCCACCTCACTCTACACCGAAGCCAAATCTGGTAATGTCACTTCCTATCCCTGTTCTGCTCTTAAAAAGCTGTGTCTCTTTAGTTGAAGAATAAAACCTCCAAGGAAGCCAGTGATACACTGATGATATTGCTCCTTTCTGTCTCTGTACCATGTTGCCACAGGATCTTTGCACATGGCTTTCTCATAGAATTGGAATGCTCTTTGTCTCCCTTTTTTCTCCCCTGTCTCTCCTCTTTTGCATAGTCCATCCATTCACTCACAAATATTTATGGAGAACCTACTATGTGTCAGGTGCTGATTTAGGGTGGATACTCAGTTCCCTCTTAAAGATTTAATTTTCATTAGTTAAATTTGGATTCTGATAGACTAATTCTGACTTAGCTCAATGTTCCTTCTTCAGAGAAGTCTGATCAAAGTAGGGCAGATTTCCCTGTTATAAGTTCTCAAAACCCTATGCAGTCTTTCCTAGTACTTATTACAGCTTGTAATTATACATTTATTTGAGGGTTTATCTGAATAATGTTTGACTCACCCATTAGTCTGTAAGATTTCTTTAGGGTTGGGATATGCCTGTTTTTTTGTCATCACAGTATGCTTGGTGCCCTATCACAGTGCTGGGTGCACAGAAAATCTTTGATCTAGTAAATATTTATTGATTGAATAAAATGTGCTAGAAAATGATCACCACCCTAAGGTTAGCCCAGTGAGAAGGCAGGTGAATGAACAAATAATACAGCAGAGGAATAATACTAACTCAGAAGTACATGCAAAAGCTGGAGGGACATATACAATCCCTCATTTTATTATTTATTTTTTAAATTGGGAAGATAAGCACATTTATATGCTGAAGGTTAATAGCCAATGGAGAGAGAAAAAAGATACACAAGGGAAAGGACCCGATGAAGGGCAACTTCCCTGGAGAGAGGAAGGATGGGGTCCAGAGCTCTGTGGAGGGACAGACATGGAGGGACAATCATGGCAATGGTTGAGGAGCTCTGTCTGATGGTTTCAGTTTCTTTGTGGAGTCCAAGGCTAGACCTGTTCTGGCTAGTACATAGCCACTTGCCACATGTGGCCACTAAGCCCTTTAGACATGGCCAGTCTAGGGAGACGTGCTCTAAGTGCAAAAGACATATCAAATTTTGGACTTAGTACAAAAACAAATGCAATATAGCTCATTAATAATCTTATATTAGTTATTTGTTTAAATGATGATATAGTCAATTCTGATTATTCATAGCAGTGATGTTCTACAAAGTTGCCGTGAAAACTGAGTTAGCAAATAATGAGCCATTGAGAGCCTTTGGTCACAATTTCACCCATAGCTCAATATATAACCTTATTTTATGTGACCTTGCTGGATTTACACAATACTTTGTGTGTTTCTGTTTAAAGATAACTGTATTTAACCTGAATCAACCAGTATTTAGTAACAAGATTGAAGCAGTGATCAAAAACTTCCCAAAAAAACAAGAGCCCAGGACCAGATGGGTTCCCTGGAGAATTCTACCAAACATTCAAAAAAGAAATAATACCTATTCTCCTGAAGCTATTTCAAAAAATAGAAACAGAAGGAAAACTTCCAGACTCTATGAAGCCAGCATTACCCTGATCACCAAACCAGGCAAAGACCCCATCAAAAAGGAGAATTTTAGGGGTGCCTGGGTGGCTCAGTGGGTTAAGCCTCTGCCTTCGGCTCAGGTCATGATCTCAGGGTCCTGGGATCGGGCTCCCCATCGGGCTCTCTGCTCAGCGGGGAGTCTGCCTCCCCATCTCTCTCTGCCTGCCTCTCTACTTGTGATTTCTCTCTCCATGTCAAATAAATTTTAAAAAATCTTAAAAAAAAGTTTTAAAAAAAGGGAGAGGGAGGAGTCAAGATGGCGGAGAAGTGGCAGGCTGAGACTACTTCAGGTAGCGGGAGATCAGCTAGATCGCTTATCTAAAGATTGCAAACACCTACAAATCCAACGGGAGATCGAAGAGAAGAAGAACAGCAACTCTAGAAACAGAAAATCAACCACTCTCTGAAAGGTAGGACTGGCGGAAAAGTGAATCCAAAGCGACGGGAAGATAGACCACGGGGGGAGGGGCCGGCTCCCGGCGAGCGGCGGAGCAACGGAGCACAAAATCAAGACTTTTAAAAGTCTGTTCCGCTGAGGGACATCGCTGCAGAGGCTTAACCGGGGTGAAGCCCAGGTGGGGTCAGCGCGGCCTCAGGTCCCACAGGGTCACAGAAGGATCGGGGGTGTCTGAGTGTCGCAGAGCTTACCGGTATTAGAACAGGGAAGCCCGCTACAGAGACAGAGCCGAGGAGTAAGCTCTAAGCTCGGGGTTAGCTTGAACCGGTCGCAGGCTTGGTCAGCTCGGAGCACGGCCGGAGGCCAGGGTGATGGGAGTCATTGGGCGCTGTTCTCTGAGGGCGCACTGAGGAGTGCGGCCCCGGGCTCTCGGCTCCTCCGGGCTGGAGACTGGGAGGCTGCCATCTTCACTCCCACCCTCCAGAACTCTACGGAAAGTGCTCAGGGAACAAAAGCTCCTGAAAGCAAACCCGAGCGGATTACTCAGACCGCCCTGACTAAGGGCGGTACAACTCTGCCTGGGGCAAAGACACTTGAGACTCACTACAACAGGCCCCTCCCCCAGAAGATCAACAAGAAACCCAGCCAGGACCAAGTTCACCTACCAAGGAGTGTAGTTTCAATACCAAGGAGAGCAGCGGAATTCCAGAGGAGGAGAAAGCAAAGCACGGAACTCATGGCTTTCTCCCCATGATTCTTTAGCCTTGCAGTTAATTTAATTTTTTTTCTTTTTCAATTTTTTTTTCTTCTTCTGCTAATTTTTTTTAACTTTTACCCTTTTCTTTTTTAACATTTTTTAACTAGTTTATCTTATATATATATATTTTTCCTTTTTATACTTTTTCTTTATTGGTTTTCTTTTCTTAATTGTTTCTTTTTTTTTGTTTGTTTTCTTTCTGAACCTCTTTTTATCCCCTTTCTCCCCCCCTCACGATTTGAGATCTCTTCTGATTTGGCTAAAGCATATTTTCCTGGGGTTGTTGCCACCCTTTTAGTATTTTACTTCCTCCTTCATATACTCTTATCTGGACAAAATGACAAGGCGGAAAATTTCACCATAAAAAAAAGAACAAGAGGCAGTACCAAAGGCTAGGGACCTAATCAATACAGACATTGGTAATATGTCAGATCCAGAGTTCAGAATGACGATTCTCAAGGTTCTAGCCGGGCTTGAAAAAGGCATGGAAGATATTAGAGAAACCCTCTCGGGAGATATAAAAGCCCTTTCTGGAGAAATAAAAGAACTAAAATTGAACCAAGTTGAAATCAAAAAAGCTATAAATGAGGTGCAAACAAAAATGGAGGCTCTCACTGCTAGGATAAATGAGGCAGAAGAAAGAATTAGCGATATAGAAGACCAAATGACAGAGAATAAAGAAGCTGAGCAAAAGAGGGACAAACAGTTACTGGACCACGAGGGGAGAATTCGAGAGATAAGTGACACCATAAGATGAAACAATGTTAGAATAATTGGGATTCCAGAAGAAGAGGAAACAGAGAGGGGAGCAGAAGGTATATTGGAGAGAATTATTGGAGAGAATTTCCCCAATATGGCAAAGGGAACAAGCATCAAAATCCAGGAGGTTCAGAGAACCCCCCTCAAAATCAATAAGAATAGGTCCACACCCCGTCACCTAATAGTAAAATTTACAAGTCTTAGTGACAAAGAGAAGATCCTGAAAGCAGCCCAGGAAAAGAAGTCTGTAACATACAATGGTAAAAAGATTAGATTGGCAGCAGACTTATCCACAGAGACCTGGCAGGCCAGAAAGAGCTGGCATGATATATTCAGAGTACTAAACGAGAAAAACATGCAGCCAAGAATACTATATCCAGCTAGGCTATCATTGAAAATAGAAGGAGAGATTAAAAAGCTTCCAGGACAAACAAAAACTGAAAGAATTTGCAAACACCAAACCAGCTCTACAGGAAATATTGAAAGGGGTCCTCTAAGCAAAGAGAGACCCTCAAAGTAGTAGATCAGAAAGAAACAGAGACAATATACAATAACAGTCACCTTACAGGCAATACAATGGCACTAAATTCATATCTCTCAATACTTACCCTGAATGTTAATGGGCTAAATGCCCCAATCAAAAGACACAGGGTATCAGAATGGATAAAAAAACAAAACCCATCTATATGTTGCCTACAAGAAACTCATCTTAAACCCGAAGACACCTCCAGGTTTAAAGTGAGGGGGTGGAAAAGAATTTACCATGCTAATGGACATCAGAAGAAAGCAGGAGTGGCAATCCTTATATCAGATCAATTGGATTTTAAGCCAAAGACTATAATAAGAGATGAGGAAGGACACTATATCATACTCAAAGGAACCGTCCAACAAGAAGATCTAACAATTTTAAATATCTATGCCCCTGACGTGGGAGCAGCCAACTATATAAACCAATTAATAACAAAATCAAAGAAACACATCGACAATAATACAATAATAGTAGGGGACTTTAACACTCCCCTCACTGAAATGGACAGATCATCCAGGCAAAAGATCAACAAGGAAATAAAGGCCTTAAATGACACACTGGACCAGATGGACATCACAGATCTATTCAGAACATTTCATCCCAAAGCAACAGAATACACATTCTTCTCTAGTGCACATGGAACATTCTCCAGAATAGATCACATTCTTGGTCCTAAATCAGGTCTCAACCGTTATCAAAAGATTGGAATCATTCCCTGCATATTTTCAGACCACAATCCGCTGAAGCTAGAACTCAATCACAAGAGGAAATTTGGAAAGAACCCAAATACATGGAGACTAAACAGCATCCTTCTAAAGAATGAATGGGTCAACCAGGAAATTAAAGAAGAATTTAAAAAATTCATGGAAACAAATGATAATGAAAACACAATGGTTCAGAATCTGTGGGACACAACTAAGGCAGTCCTGAGAGGAAAATATATAGCGGTACAAGCCTTTCTCAAGAAACAAGAAAGGTCTCAGGTACACAACCTAAGCCTACACCTAAAGGAGCTGGAGAAAGAACAAGAAAGAAACCCTAAACCCAGCAGGAGAAGAGAAATCATAAAGATCAGAGCAGAAATCAATGAAATAGAAACAAAAAAAACAATAGAACAAATCAACGAAACTAGGAGCTGGTTCTTTGAAAGAATTAATAAGATCGATTATTAGCATCGATCATGCTAGACTTATCAAAAAGAAAAGAGAAAGGACCCAAATAAATAAAATCATGAATGAAAGAGGAGAGAGCACAACTAACACCAAAGAAATACAGACAATTATAAGAACATACTATGAGCAACTCTACGCCAACAAATTTGACAATCTGGAAGAAATGGATGCATTCCTAGAGACATATAAACTACCACAACTGAACCAGGAAGAAATAGAAAGCCTCAACAGACCCATAAGCAGTAAGGAGGTTGAAACAGTCATCAAAAATCTCCAAACAAACAAAAACCCAGGGCCAGACGGCTTCCCGGGGGAATTCTACCAAAATTTTAAAGAAGAACTAATTCCTATTCTCCTCAAACTGTTCCAAAGAATAGAAATGGAAGGAAAACTTCCAAACTCATTTTATGAGGCCAGCATCACCTTGATCCCAAAACCAGACAAGGATCCCATCAAAAAAGAGAACTACAGACCAATATCCTTGATGAACACAGATGCAAAAATTCTCACCAAAATACTAGCCAATAGGATTCAACAGTACATTAAAAGGATTATTCACCACGACCAAGTGGGATTTATTCCAGGGCTGCAAGGTTGGTTCAACATCCGCAAATCAATCAATGTGATACAACACATTAATAAAAGAAAGAACAAGAACCATATGATACTCTCCATAGATGCTGAAAAAGCATTTGACAAAGTACAGCATCCCTTCCTGATCAAAACTCTTCAAAGTGTAGGGATAGAGGGCACATACCTCCATATTATCAAAGCCATCTATGAAAAACCCACCGCAAATATCATTCTCAATGGAGAAAAACTGAAAGCTTTTCCGCTAAGGTCAGGAACATGGCAGGGATGTCCGTTATCACCACTGCTATTCAACATAGTACTAGAAGTCCTAGCCTCAGCAATCAGACAACAAAAGGAAATTAAAGGCATCCAAATCGGCAAAGAAGAAGTCAAACTATCACTCTTCGCAGATGATATGATACTATATGTGGAAAACCCAAAAGACTCCTCTCCAAAACTGCTAGAACTTGTACAGGAATTCAGTAAAGTGTCAGGATATAAAATCAATGCACAGAAATCAGTTGCATTTCTCTACACCAACAACAAGACAGAAGAAAGAGAAATTAAGGAGTCCATCCCATTTACAATTGCACCCAAAACGATAAGATACCTAGGAATAAACCTAACCAAAGAGACTAAGAATCTATACTCAGAAAACTATAAAGTACTCATGAAAGAAATTGAGGAAGACACAAAGAAATGGAAAAATGTTCCATGCTCCTGGATTGGAAGAATAAATATTGTGAAAATGTCTATGCTACCTAAAGCAGTCTACACATTTAATGCAATTCCTATCAAAGTACCATCCATTTTTTTTCAAAGAAATGGAACAAATAATCCTAAAATTTATATGGAACCAGAAAAGACCTCAAATAGCCAAAGCAATATTGAAAAAGAAAGCCAAAGTTGGTGGCATCACAATTCCGGACTTCAAGCTCTATTACAAAGCTGTCATCATCAAGACAGCATGGTACTGGCACAAAAACAGACACATAGATCCATGGAACAGAATAGAGAACCCAGAAATAGACCCTCAACTCTATGGTCAACTCATCTTTGACAAAGCAGGAAAGAATGTCCAATGGAAAAAAGACAGCCTCTTCAATAAATGGTGTTGGGAAAATTGGACAGCCACATGCAGAAAAATGAAATTGGATCATTTCCTTACACCACACACGAAAATAGACTCAAAATGGATGAAGGATCTCAATGTGAGAAAGGAATCCATCAAAATCCTTGAGGAGAACACAGGCAGCAACCTCTTCGACGTCAGCCGCAGCAACATCTTCCTAGGAACATCGCCAAAGGCAAGGGAAGCAAGGGCAAAAATGAACTCTTGGGATTTTATCAAGATCAAAAGCTTTTGCACAGCAAAGGAAACAGTTAACAGAACCAAAAGACAACTGACAGAATGGGAGAAGGTATTTGCAAATGACATATCAGATAAAGGGCTAGTGTCCAAAATCTATAAAGAACTTAGCAAACTCAACACCCAAAGAACAAATAATCCAATCAAGAAATGGGCAGAGGACATGAACAGACATTTCTGCAAAGAAGACATCCAGATGGCCAACAGGCACATGAAAAAGTGCTCCACATCACTCGGCATGAGGGAAATACAAATCAAAACCACCATGAGATATCACCTCACACCAGTCAGAATGGCTAAAATTAACAAGTCAGGAAATGACAGATGCTGGCGAGGATGCGGAGAAAGGGGAACCCTCCTACACTGTTGGTGGGAATGCCAGCTGGTGCAACCACTCTGGAAAACAGCATGGAGGTTCCTCAAAATGTTGAAAATAGAACTACCCTATGACCCAGCAATTGCACTGCTGGGTATTTACCCTAAAGATAGGAACGTAGTGATCTGAAGGGGCACGTGCACCCGAATGTTTATAGCAGCAATGTCTACAATAGCCAAACTATGGAAAGAACCTAGATGTCCATCTACAGACAAATGGATAAAGAAGAAGTGGTATATATACACAATGAATACTATGCAGCCATCAAAAGAAATGAAATCTTGCCATTTGCGACGACGTGGATGGAACTAGAGGGTATCATGCTTAGCGAAATAAGTCAATCGGAGAAAGACAACTATCATATGATCTCCCTGATATGAGGGAGAGGAGATGCAACATGGGGAGTTAAGGGGGTAGGAGAAGAGTAAATGAAACAAGATGGGATTGGGAGGGAGACAAACCATAAGTGACTCTTAATCTCACAAAACAAACTGAGGGTTGATGGGGGGAGGGGTTTTGGGAGGGGGGGTGAGCTTATGGACATTGGGGAGGGTATGTGCTATGGTGAGTGCTGTGAAGTGTGTAAACCTGGCGATTCACAGACCTGTACCCCTGGGGATAAAAATACATTATATGTTTATAAAAAATAAAATTAAAAAAAAATTTGTACACATACATTTTTATCAGCTTTATTCCCAATGACCAAAACCTGTAAGTAACCAAGATGGCCTTCAGTAGGTTAATGGATATCCTGTGGCACCTCCAGACAATGGAATATTATTAAGCATTAAAAAGAAATGAGCCGGGGCTGCCTGGGTGGCTCAATGGGTTAAGCCTCTGCCTTCAGCTCAGGTCCTGATCTCAGGGTTGTGGGATCAAGTCCCACATCAGGCTCTCTGCTAGGCGGGGAGCCTGCCTCCTCCTCTCTCTCTCTCTCTCTCTCTCTACTTGTGATCTCTCTCTCTGTCAAATAAATGAAATCTTTAAAAAAAAAAAAAAGAAATGAGCCATCAAGCCATGAAAAGACATGAAAGAAACTTCCATGCATGTTACTAAGTGAAAAAGCCAATCTAAAAAGGCTATAAATGGTATGATTCCAAGCATATGACATTCCGGAAAAGCTATGGACTATGGAGGCAGTTGAAAAAAAAAATTAGTGGTCGTCAAGGGTAAGGGACAAAGAAGAAAATGAATAGGTGGACGCAGGCTTTTTAGAGCAGTATGATTATTCTGTGTGATACTGTACTAGTGAACACATGTCATACATTTGTTAAAACCTGTACAACGTACGATACCAAGAGTGAATCCTATTTAAACTATGAACTTCAGGTGATAATGACATGTCAATGTTGTTTCATCACTTCTAACGAACATGCCACTCTGGAGCATGTTGATACCGGGGAGGCTGTGCGTCAGGGAAGGGGAGTGCGTGGGAAATCTCTGTGCTTTGTTCTCAATTTTGCCATGAACCTAACATTGCTCTAAAAAGAATAGTTTATTTAAAAAAAAAAAAATTGGGGTGCCTGGGTGGCTCAGTGGGTTAAGCCTCTGACTTCTGCTCAGGTCATGAGCTCAGGGTCCTGGGATCGAGTCCCATGTTAGACTCTCTGCTCAGCAGGGAGCCTGCTTCCTCCTCTCTCTCACTCTCTGCCTGTCTCTCTGCCTACGTGATCTCTCTCTGTCAAATAAATAAATAAAATCTTTAAAAAATAAAATAAAATAAATAAATAAAATTTTAAAAAATAAAGTAATGAGGCGACAAATCAATGCTCTATTTGTAACTGTAAAGTTATGAAATATTTTATCTTGATTCTCTTGGACCTCTTTATAGCAATTCACAACATTTTTCACTCATTCCTCCTTGAAACTCTCTCCTACCTTGACCTTTGACCTTAAGACACCACCCTGGTTCTCTGCCTCACACTGTTCGGGCACCTTCTGTATCTTCATTCGCTGATGATTCTGCCTTCTTTTGTAGCCTGGCTGTAGGCATAGCCCTGAAACGCTCTCCTTGGTCACAGCTCTCTCCAAACCTCCTCCCTCGGGGAGCACACTGATGGGATTTTCAGTTACAGTGACCTCATATGGGTAATGCCACCCCCTCCAAGGCACCCCTGAGCTCTGAGATATGGCCGGAAGCCGCCACCAGAGCCTGCCAGACATTCCTCCAGGAATAGCTCCTCTCACCTCCACTTGCCACATCACAAGCTCCTTACTTTATCTTCAAAACTAGCATCTGCAGAGAACATTGTTTTGTCTCCCAGGCTTGGAGCTGCCTCTCATGAACTCCTTCCCTCCTGATCTCCACATCCAATTAGCCACCAAGTTCTATGGATGCTTCCATGGGTTCTTACTCTCTAACCTACTCTTTTCCCTCCATCTGGCATTTTGCCATTATCTCCCTTCACTCATGCTTTAATCTGCAGCTAAATCTGTCCTTTTTGAAAGTATCTTTCTGTGGGGTTCCCTCTGGGTCTGCAGAGCTGCATTGCCCACAGAGATCTCCTCCCACGGTTGAACCCCTGAGATCCCAGCACTTAGCCCTCTCATCTGTCATCTGCCGCTAACGGTCTTGAATTTTTAGTTATCTTCTTAGCTGCGTCTGCATGCCCTTACCTAAAGTTTAATTAGGGTTGGCGGTTGGCAGAACAGGTGTTTGTGGGTGATCTGAAAACGCCGGCAAATACAGTTAAGGCAACAACCTGCAACACCCCAGGGACCCTGACAGCTTGCTTTTGCTGTGACCGCAAATCACCCTTGAGAGGGTGTTATAACCAGCACTAATGAGGATAGACCAAATGTAAACTCACAGGCCAATCAGGCCAGAGGAGGCCATTGCTCCTACAGATTATTGTCTGCCGTCCCCTCCTGTTCATTCATTTCTTCATTTCCCACAATGGCCAGATCTAACCCATTTTTCCGTCTGTGTGCTGTTCGCACAGCCCAACCCTTTCTAAAAAGTGTTTGCCTTAGAGCCTCCATCGCACTGTTCTGTTCAGTCAGTGTCTCCGGCATGGAAGGAGACTGCGCCATCTGCCACCCCCCTCCCCACCCCGCCGACCTCTACCTCATGTCATTCTGTTCTGTTGGCTTCAGTCTTCCCAACCCCCAGACATACTAGATAATACATCTGTGCTGTTGACTGTGAAATTTCATGACCTTTAAAATTGCACGTATGTGCACCCAGACAGAGAGATATCCACCCATTAGTCTAAAGGAAAGTCCTTTTTGGTTTGTTTGGACAGATAATTTGAGACCGTAGGGTAACTCCATATTGCAAGTGTAAATTCCAGTTCAAAGACCTTGTCCTCCAAGCCCTTATCCTGATGGAGGTGCTGGTCTCCCAGGTGGCCTTCATTTTAAGAATCTGTGCACTTGTGTATATTTCCTCCGTATCTATTTGCTAGTTTGTTCAAAATACAATTATCTTTTTTTTTGTTGTTTTTTTGTGTATTTTTTTAAAGAATATTTGCTTATTTGTTTGTTTGTTTATTTGTCAGAGAGAGAGAGAACACAAGCAGGGGAGAGGCAGGCAGAGGGAGAAGCAGACAGAGGGAGAAGCTGACTCCCCACTGAGCAAGGAGCCCAAGGCAGGACTCTACCCCAGTACCCTGGAATCATGACCTGAGAAGGCAGACGCTAAATGGACTGAGCCACCCAGGCATCCCTGTCATTTCATTTTTTTTTTTTTAATGTATATAATTGACATGTCAAAAAAGAGACATGGGTTAAAATGGTATTAGCAGCTATCTGTGAAAGGCAGACTTACCAGTGACTTTTCTCTTCTTCATATTTTTACTTTAGACTTACCCTACTCCTCTAAGTGTGGCCCCACCAGATTCATAAAAACGATAAAAATCCAAATCAGAGGATTGGAAAGCATAACATTGCTATGGCTACTAAGTGCAGACTCAGTTTTAACAATATCTCCTGAGGGGCGCCTGGGTGGCTCAGTGGGTTAAAGCCTCTGCCTTCGGCTCAGGTCATGATCCCAGGGTCCTGGGATTGAACCCTGCATCAGGCTCTCTGCTCAGCAGGGAGCCTGTCTCCATGTCTCTCTCTGCCTGCCTCTCCGCCTACTTGTGATCTCTGTCCGTCAAATAAATAAATAAAATCTTTAAAAAAACAAACAAACAAACAAAATATCTCCTGAATCTGACATAGCATGATTCCTTTCTTTTTTTTTTAAGATTTTATTTATTTGAGAGAGAGAGCATGAGAAGTGAGAGGGTCAGAAGAAGCAGACTTCCTGCTGAGCAGGGAGCCTGATGCGGGACTTGATCCCGGGAGTCCAGGATCATGACCTGAGTGGAAGGCAGTTGCTCAACCAACTGAGCCACTCAGGCATCCCTCACGTAACATGATTCTTAAATGCTTGTTCTTTGAGGACAAATCAAAGCGAAAAGTCTCATCCTCATCTCAGTGCACATTCCGGTTATCAAGCTCCCACCCTCCCAAGATCATGAGGCCTCGTTTGGTTCAGACATCACGTTCCATCAGCAGCGGGGCCCTGAAACCTCTCCCCCGACTCTGGGGTTCGCCTGTAAAGTGAGCCTTCCCTACAATTCAGAGGGGTTGCCCATCTCTATTGGACGAAGTCCCTACTAGAATTTCAAAATGCTTTGCTGGGCTTCAGTCAATTTGCTAGATATCCAGTTTCACACATTTCAGTCTGAGGGATCTGGAAGCTTGGAAGTCACTGGCCCTTCTCTCCACAAAGGAAGAGAAGCAGGCAAACACGGGCGTGGTGCAGACTCGCTAGAGTTCTGGCTGCACCCCGGTGAGACAGGGAGCCCCGGGCTTGGGGCGGCGGACGTGATCTGTGATCTCAGCTAAACCCTCCTGGCCCAGCAAAACCCCTCGACTCACTTGAGCAGTTCCCCAGCCCCGGGCACCCTCAGGGCAATTATTGGTTAAAAGCATTTCTGTCACTCCCCTCCCATAACTGTTTGGCATCCACCCAGCCCCGCGGGACTCTTAGTTGTCCTATTCTCTGAGTCCTGGAAATTCATCGCTAAATGTGATTCTTTGATATTCAGATACACGAACAGCGTCCCGAAGCTCAGCCAAAAAGCGATTTCTCTCGAATGCGTAACTGTAGCTCACTGACCCAGGAATGCGTAACTGTAGCTCACTGACCCAGGGACGTGCCTTCTTGCCTTCTAATTTTCAAGTATCATATTCAACCCTGGAGCTCACAGGGCCTCATCTGCAGAGTTGCAGCACGTCATCCAGCTTCCACCTGACAGCATGTGGCCTTCTGGTTGGTTCTGCTTGTGCCTTGATGGGGCGCAGGGAGCACTTGGCATTGAAACAGCGGGCGCTGCCACAGTCCCACCCTCTAGCCTGTTTTAGGTTCCCAGTTAGACCCTGGTCTCATCTTCTCAGGGCCCCAAGCCTAAGAGGGCTTCAAAAGTGCCACCTCCCAGGTCATCATTACCATATTTCTACCTGCTTCACAAACACACACAGAGACACACACACACGCCACACCCATACCACACACACACTTCATGCTCTTCCATGGGAGAGATGTAAAATCAAGCTGTTAGAAGGACGGACTGTGAAAGGATATCTGAATCTTTCCCAACCTTTGTTGATTCCCTCATTCTTTCACGCATTCCCTCCCTCATTCAGCCACTTGTTCATTTATTCCTTTGCTCATTCATTTAGTCACTGAACAAATAGTATTTGTTCAATTTGGTTTTGGGCCCTGAAGATTCTAACAGTGAAACCAAGACCTTTACTGTGGTAGACACCCATTGTCTGGTTTTGTGTTTTGTTTGTTTGAATTGGGGAACAGTAGGCACCCCCCCCTTTGCTGACAACAGCTGGTTATCTCTTCTTTTGGTGAGAACTTGCCCCTCATCTACTGTCCACAGTGTTTCAAGGGGGGCTGAGTGGGATAGGCTTATGAGTGGGATATCCCATGAGTGGGATAGGCCTATGACCCAGTAGCTCCGACCAGTCAGAGATACCCCAACTTGTGGAGAGCAGTGCTTCTTAAACATGTTGATCCCAAGACCACGTAGACTCTTATGGGTCCTTAAAAATTATGGAGGACCCAAGAGCTTTGGAATATGTGAACTGTATTTATAAATATTTACCACATTTGACATTTAAACTAAGGGAATTTTAAAATATCTATGTTTTTATTGTACTGACCCAGTCGTCACATGCAGAGTAGTCATGGGGTGGGGATAGAGGCTATGCATGGGCCCAAGAGTATGGCCTCTCTCTTGCCAAGGCTGATCTGACTACTGCCACTGCTGAATGAAACCCTACAAAACAAACCAACGGGGCGCCAAGATGGCACCTTCCCTCAAGGAGACCAACCACCCAGCCCCTTGGTGGGAAAATGACTATATGGGACCCCTTCCACCCTGGAGAGTGTGTGAATTCTCTTGACAGAATCAACAATATTCTGATATGGGTTTGCCTTTCTTACAGGAACTCAACCAGCCCTACTGTCTGAAGGCTCTAGAGTGCTTGCTCCACACTCTCACAACCCACAGAAAGTTGTGGCCCGCTTTACATCAAGAGCCCCACTTTACAGCATGAGATCTGTCAGTGGGCACATGACCACGAGACCTACTGCTCTCTCACATACGTTACAGGGAAGCTTCTGGCCTCACAGAAAGACAGAATTAGCTGCTGAAGATGCATCTCAGGAGCCTGTTAGGACATAACACCCTGCATGGAAGGGGTAAATTCTGCACAACACAGTATAAATGCTAAACCAGTGACCAGTCTAAAGCTTTGTCCTGAGCAGGAAAAACGCATGGGCCTGGGAACCAAGGTGTAGGAGCAGAACTGGTCCCACTTATCACCAGGTGGGAAAATGTGTCTTCTCATCCCTGCATCTCTGAGCCATGTGGGTTAGCATGTTCTGGTTCTCAAAATACTCCTATGGGAGGACACAGCAAGAATGTACTGAACTTTCAGCTACATCTGCCACCAGGGCCCTTCAGACCTGTTACCCCAAGGAAGGAAGAGGATCCCCATTGCATTCTCCATGCAGTAGAGGCTTTGGAGGACATTAGAAAGCAGAGAGTGATTGAAGCCATGACCTTGGACGAGAAAATCCAGGGAAACTGTAGGCAAGGTGATAGTCTATTTGTCCTCGAAGTCCATTGGAGAAGGGATGGCATCACCTTCCTCCTGGCAGTGGCCCCCTTCTCTGAGAGCCCAAGTCCTGCATGATGTCATATAATGATTTCTTCTCTGGCTCTAACTTATATAAAGCACTTTGCATTCTTGATGATATCAACTCCTCCTCAATCTTTTAGGATAAAATAATCTCCAATCCCTTTATTTTTAGCTCAGTAAGATCAAAATTTTATTTTGAGAAACATACCTAGATAAGAAAAAAATTAATTCCAGGAGGCTACTGCAGCCTTTCAGGAACCTGTGTGGTTCAACAGGTCACATGGGCTGCCTGGGAGACCATTTTTTTTTTTTCCCTAGTCAATGTTCTGGTCAACAACCAGCACAGATGGTTAGCTTTACCCAGGGCCACCCTTTGCAGAATGTGTGCATAATTTTATTATTTCAAAGTTAGAAAAGAGCAAGAATTATGTGTCCCCTTAAAAAAAAAACCAAGCATCTTAAGTAGGAAGCCTCCCCCCACCACCACCTTTGCAAGGACCATTGTACTGTGTATCCATCTGAATGGATTTGAGGTGATATGAGGGTAACAGTGGATCAAAGGCTGAACCAGAGGCCTGGATTCAAATTCCAGCATGCCCCCTAACCACGTGACCTGGGTCAGTAAACCTTCTCCGTGTTAGTTGCTGTTTGTAAATCGAAAGGATTATGCTCAATGACAGTGGTGGTCTCTTGAAGTCAAGAAATTCTATGCTATAGCGTGTTGCCTTATGACTTCGGTTTCCATGCAGGCTCTCCACCCAACAGTAAATTCTCAGGGCAGACACAAGGAACTGATTCCCCTTTTCCTACCCACATGGCACAGCATACATTTGTCTCTAACAGTGGTCCTCAAAAGGTACTAGGCTTAACAATCACCTGTAGAGCTTTCTGGTGGCTTAGAGTTTTGTTGATTCTTCAGTCTTTCCTCCAGACATCTGGATTTGGGCTGAGATGAGGCCCCCAAATTTGTATCTGTGATTTGTATCTGTGATTGTATCTGTGATTTGCCCAGTGATTCTAATCCAGGTTGCCCATGTGCCATATCCGAGATCTGCTCTTGGACACAGTACCTACAGCAGACATGGCTGCGTGACCCGTGATTCCGGTGCCTCTCGTCTCCTCCGTTCTAGGCCGCAGCCGATTTTGTGGATTTTTCTTCCAGACCTCTGCCTTTTAGAGATTTAGAAAGCATCTCCTTATGATGAATATGTGGTGAGGATTATTATTATTTGGATTGGGAGACAATTCTCATTTGTTCTGATTTGCTGTTCCGACTCTTGATATTATCAAGTACTAGAAAAACAAAATGGATTTTCAATAGCTAAATAATGTTATTTTCTCTCATCTTCCATTCTCTAAAACATTGACAAATTAGAGAAGCGTATTTTAAAGGACAGCTAGTATCTGTTCATTTTATTTCAAGTGACATTTCAGCGAAAAATTCAGTAATATGAAATGATTTTATTTATCTGGTGTTTTTATAATTAAGTTACAAAAATCATTCCCTCCTCCTTCCACCATAAAAAAAAATCATTTGCTTTTGCCTTTAAAGGTGACTGGGGAATTGTTTCTGTTTGGGTTTTCCTTTTTTAAACTCAACCTTGGAGGTACTGCTTCAATGTAAAATTTTCTAGTGCCTCCTTTGACTACTTTAAAAGTATAGCTTGTACAGCAGTGTTTAGATTTCCATAGTGTTAGACTATTCTGCATGAAAATGTAGTGAAGTCATAGCAGGAGACAGAAGGGAAGGTTGAAATCCTGTCTGAATAGACAGGACAGGTCGACAGGTCGCCTTGTTGTGGTGGGGACCCCAAACCTGGCCCATTTCGGCAGCTTGGGCGGGGTCTCTCACTGTCGGTCTCCTGCCTCCCCTCACCCACCACCCAGGACCCAGAGAAGCTCTCCTTACATAAATCTGCTTATGCTTCTTCTGTTCTGGGCTGAATTGTGTCCCCCTTACCCCGAATTCCTATGTAGAAGTCCTAACCTCCAGGTCCTCAGAATGTGACCACTTACGGAGATAGTGTCTTTAAAGAGGTCATTCATTTAAAATGAGGGCATTAGGTGGGCTCTCAGCCAGTGGGGCTGGCAGTCTCATGAGAAGACATGACGTCACAGACACAGAAGGAGGAAAGGCCCTGTGAGGACATAAGAAGACAGCCATCTTCAAGGGAAGGAGAGAGGCCTCAGGAGAAACCAACCTTGCTGACGCTTTGATTTGCTGTAGCCTCGAGAACTGTGAGAAAACGAATTCCTGTTGTTTCAGCCCCTCAGTCTGTGGTATTCAATTATGGCAGCCTGAGCAAACTGACACAGCTTCTCTCTCTCCCTCTCCCTCCCTCTTCACTCCCTCCCTCTGTCTTTTCTCCTTTCTCTCCCTCCCCCTCCCTCTCTCTCCCTCCTCTTCCCTCCCTACTCCCTCCACTTGTCTCTCTTGCTCCCTCCCCGCTCTCATACACACACCCCCATCCCCCACTGCCACTTTTCCTTACAAACCTCCAAGGGCTCCCATTTCCCTTAGGACTAGGGCCCAAACCCTGAAGTCGGCCTAAGTCAGCCTATAGGGCCCACAGGGCCCTGCCAGGCCTCCACTCTGGTCCATACCCACCATCTCTCCTCTCCATCCATACTGGTCTTCCTGTGACATATCCTTCACACCTGAGCACTTCAGAACAAGTTCTTCCTCCGTCGAGAACACCCTTTCCCTGACCCCCTTCACCTGGGAATTTCCACTAACCCTTCCATAGGAGCTCAGGCGTCGCTTCTCTAGGAATACCATCACAGACACAGTCACTACCGCAGACCCGGCTGTAAACTCTCATGGACCCTAGACATTTTCTTCATGCCATGTACAGACATTTTTAAATTGTATATGCATTTACCTGATTCTTTTACTCATGTCCATCTCCCTACTTCATCATGAGCTCAAAGAGGGTGGCGACATGTCATGTTGTATTCCCAGGACCTCCTGTAGCCATCAATGGCAGTCAATGTGGTCAATGAATGACCACAGCTGACACAGTTTACACCCACTACTGCTCTTGGGGAAATGGCTGGGTCAGAGGGTACAGTGAACAGGGGAACTGATTAATATTTCTTAGCATAGGAGCTCAGTCAATGGCATGAAAGCAGTTACCTCTATTTGCAAGATGATATGCAACTACCAGAACTATAGGAATTACTGACTGCTTCCTCTCCTGATAGACACTCACACCCCAAAGGGCCCTCAGCTGGGCAATGGGAGGCCCTGCATTCACCATGCAAGGAAGTCTCAGGCCTTGACGTTGACATCATTTCCTATGACCTCTTCCCTCCTAAAAATCAAGGGTCCCAGAGTTCTGCATCCTTTGACCATTTCCTTGCCTTCTGGCCACGTGTCCCCCAGCCTTACCCTTTCAACTAACCTCTCAGGAAGCAGCTCTTGTCCTGAACCTGTCATGACTCTCAAGCCTGGTGAAACATCACAGTCGTATGTCCCCTTTTTAATAATGACATTCCTGGGCCTTGGGCCCAAAGACTCTGAGGTTTGCCTGGAAAGAAAGCCACGTCTGCCGCCATCCCTTCCTAAGTGATGAGCGCCCCTACCTTGGACGATCTCAGTATCACAGTAAATTCATTTGAGTGGTTAAATGAGCTTACACGTTCTCCAAACAGTAGCCTGGGGGTGATATCAAATCAGACAAACACAGCGTAAGGTTCTGACTGCATGATAACTAACACTGGTGCCGCGCGTCCCAGCTGACAGACGCCTTCCCAGCCCACTTCTCCTCTGACTCCCTGACCCTAGGAAGGCAGGAGAGAGGGCACAGCCACCACCTCCCATATGGGCAAGGAAACCCAGGTGAGTTTCCTGCCCATGTTACACGTTCCAAATACAGCTGTGCCACAGCTCAAACCCGTAAGTACACAGAGCCCAGAGGCATCATTGCTTGGCCTCCACAGTCCTCCTCTCTGCCATTAAAACCACTCCTTAATGCTTTCTGAACTCCACATTGAAGCTGATGGGAAATCAATGGGGACAAATAGAAATGCATTTATTAATTCTTTCTTGAATGCCTCCTGTGTGCTGGGCACTCTTCTTGGAGCTGGATGACCACAGCAGTGACCAAAGCAGATCAGGCCCCCACTCACACTGAGAGCTTTCTGTAGGTGGGGTCCCTCCCCTGCTGGCTGCTCTTTTCAGAGGAGACTCACAGGAGGCCCAAATTCACAGCAGTCATGCAATGGATACCATGAACATCTTTCTGAAAAACATTTCTTTAAAAAGATTACCCTTAGGCTAATACACAAAATACACATTTCCACTAAAACCAAATAACCAGAAACTTACTAAAAGCATGGTTTTGCCTTGTAACTCTAGAGGAAAAGTAATATAAAATAGAGAAACCCAAAGCGGGGGTGCCTGGGTGGCCCAGTCAGTTAAGCGTCTGTCTTCGGCTCAGGTCATGATCTCAGGGTTCTGGGATCGAGCCCCGCATTGGGCTCTCTGCTCAGTGGAGAGCCTGTTTCCCCCTTTGCCTGCCACTCCCCCTGCTTGTGTTGCATGCTCTCTCTTACATACAAATAAATAAATAAAATCTTCAAAAAAAAAAAAAAGAAGAAGAAGAAGAAGAAGGAGAAAGAAGAAAGAAAGAAAAGAAAAAGAAAGAAAACCCAAAGGGGATTTTTTTTTTTTAATTTCTAGACCACCTGTCACCCGCGTGCCTCGTGCAAACCCTTCCCCCTTCCCGCCCAGTCTCCTTCCCTGCACCTACCCCTTCATATTATTGGAAAGAACATGTGAGCTTCAGTGCCACAGCCCACAGGACAGTGTTTGGCACAGTACAAGCCAATCTCTGAAACCCTTACTTCCATACTAATCATCTCGGAGGCATCTCTCTTCACCTGTTAATCCTGAATTTTATTTTATCTTCTCACATACTCTTAGGTTACCTTCCTGCCTTCCCTGAGATTCGTAATCACTCCCAATTTAATATCCACCATGAATCTAATTAAAATTCTGTTAGCGTCTGCCTCTTCTAGACCATTAATGAGGCTGTTAGATAAAACGTAATAAAGATCCCTTGAGCAGCTCAGCAGACATTGCTATTAATCATTGTTTACTTCTCCACAGCCTGTGTTCATACTTCATGGACATTTCCGAACCCATTTGAATAAACTCACCTAATATGACTTTGTTTTTCTAAATGGTGTCAAGCACCATTCAAAAGCCATGAGACACGGTGCTGCTGAAGAGGGACCCTGCCCTCTCCCCTACCTGGGCTGGCACCGCTGGGGATGGGCAGCAGCGCTGTTCCTGCATAAGGCTGTCACCCATCCCTAACCCCCTCCCATGCACACAGATGAAAATCTCTCATATTCTACTCTTTGACATTCTGTTCTTGAAGCTGAATGATTTCCTTTCAAATATCTGCCCCCCACAACTAAGCTGGAAAGGATGAGACAGTAAGTACATATTGTTATCAATGTCTTCGAATTACCTCTAGAACAAGGAAATTAACAAATAAAATACATCTCATTTTGAGTGAATTCCAACCCTTTCTCTCTGGGCCCACGAGTCCAGGCCACCGTGGCCAGGCTGAGAGCGGCATGCCCGTGTGCACAGGCTGTGTACAAAGAGGAAGTGAGGCAAGAGAAGGGAGGCACCAGGAGGAGAGCGTCACACGGCACACAGTTTCATCTCGTTGGCTTTTTCAGCAGAGTTGACTGATCTAACTATGCTTTCCCCGCAGCTCCCCACCCCGGCCCAGAATATCTGTCCCAACCCCAGCAGACAGATCGGTTCTGAGTTTATGAACACCTGTTCAGCCCATCACTTCCTTTAGGGTCTGTGAAGTGTTTCTGTGTGGTTTAGAGGCACAAATCACGACTGACAGGCAAATGATCTGGGTTCTAGCCCCGACTTCAGCACGTACCACCAATTTCCTCGCCTTGTACGTAAAAATAACAATTGCTACCTCAAAGAGCTGTGGTGAGGAATCACAGGGATTCCATACCATGATGTCAGGCTTTGCTTCAAAGCTCACTGTTGCCAGGGAGAAAAAAAAAATCAGATTATATTGTCAAAGAGTGTTTCAGACAGCAAAGAGAACGAAATTTGATGAGCCTGCCAAATTTTGTGCCTTTAGTAGCTTGAGTTTAAACCATATTCTGGTCCCAAATAAGAGCTAGGAGGACCTGTGAGGCCTTCTGCCCCCAATTTCTTCCTCCAATCAGGAAGCCCCAACAACCTTGCCCCCCAAAGTGTGGTTCTTGGACCAGCAGCATCAGTATCACCTGGGAGCTTATTAGAAATGCAGAGCCTTAAGCCCCACTCTCCATCTACCCCCTCCCCCATCCAGAAGTCCGAATTTTGACAAGACGAATTACACACATATTAAAGCTTAAGGGTCATTGTCTTATATAATACCCTTCACAGGTGGGCTGAGAATTAAGGAAGCCGTAGTTTGCATGCACGCATGTAGGGGGCTGGTGCCCAGGTCTTAGAGCATCCAAATGTCATAAAACCCTTTTCCAAAAGCAACGAACTTTAAAGGGAGATATCTTAAAGAATGAAGAGTTAGCTGGTACATTTGTAAATTCTCACCTTCCTCACTTTGACCTTGAGCCAAGTCTCTTGATTCTCTCCCCACCCTTCTGTCCTCTGGGTCACTTGATCTCCCCTGTTTGGTTCCTGGTTCCTACTTAGGGAGTTGAGCAGGGCAATACCAGGAAGGATTTACACACACACACACACACACACACACACACATAACTTTCACCCCAGTTTCTGAAGTGGAGAATGTTTGTTCAGCAGCCAGGACTTATCGGTAGAGGTGGGTCTGGATGATAGACCCACACATACCAGGGCTTATAGATCTATGAGTCGGAAACTCAACCAAAACCAAGGAGCCAAGTACAATCTAGGTCCATCATGGTTCCAGTTGTAATACTGCCTTCTAAAAATTAAAGACTGCCCTGCAGATGCCACTGTTTTGGGGTAAAACGTCTTTCACCAGAAGAAGATTCAGGAGATGTGAAACTCTCCTCCTCAATCCTTTGAGCCCTTGCAAGAATGCCCAACCATAGACTTCCATGTCCCTGAATCTCTCCCCATTGCATATTGTCTTGGATTAATTTTTAAAAAAACAACATTTCGGAGTCATCACAAGTTTCCCAACTAGATCAAAGTTTTCCTAACGGGCAGAGATCACATCTCACACAACTTCGGGGAGACACCGAAGCGACACTTAAAGCCACCCAGGAGCTGTATGTGTTGGGAGACATGGACTCCCTGAGCCCGTTTCCTCAACAGTGAAACAGAAATAATCATAAGGTTATCATGAGAACTAAAAAGTAAAAAGGACTAACACATAGAAAGCACGCAAGAAAGACTACTGGTCGCTTGGCCATGGAAATCAGACGAGACCTGCACCACCACATCCTTTTTTCTCCCTGTACTAGGGGAGCAATAAGGTAGCAGAACAGCTGCTCACACAATAAAGCATGGCTCCCGGTGTCCCCAGCATCCACCCGTGAATTTTTCTTTGTACATCTAACAATTTGTATGTGGCTATGAGAAGGCTCAAAAAAGACCACAGAGAACTGGCTTCATGTACCCCAAGTAACAAACTCTCATTTTCCTGTCCTCTGAAATGCATGAAAATCTCCTGCAAGGTGTAGGTCCTCTCCTGTGTGAGAGGAGCGTCTGAACATCGGGGGTTGGGGGAACGCTGTCAGAGGATACCTGGAGCAGACAGTGAAGTGAAGGAGATCAAAGATAATTAGATGCTTCTGAAATACCTACGTGTCTTCCGAAAACCGGGAGGGAAACACGGTCGGTCTGCAGCTGACAGATTGCATCTTGTTGCCTAGCACTGGCCTGCGGTGACTGGGAGCTGCTAGGCAACCCATCCTCCTGGGCTTGGTGATCCGGCAAACACTAGGCAGATGCCGCCCCTCCCAATTTTCTCGTCTGGAAGATTCACACCTGATTAATGTTTCCTCTGGACTTGTTTCTGCTGGGACAGGGCAGCAGCGACATGCAGGGTTGCCCGTGTGAGCCTGGCCACCCACCTCAAGAACGCCTCTGGGCAGAAAACTAATGACCCACGACAAATGAAACCGCGTGGAGATGGAAGCCTGAACTCTGGCATGTAGGGGGAGAATCAGAACCATTCCTTGTGGAAATTATCACATTACCATCTGCAATCAGTATCAGGCAGATTGGTCTGGTACTGATTGAAATGCCTGGAGCGAAATTGCAAAGTCACCCAAGTTTATTCTCCTCTCTCTGAATTATTTGGGACACGTGGAGGTGCTTTTTCCTAGCAGGGTGCTTCTTCCAACTGCTCCCAGGGTTTAGGCTTTCTGGCAAATCTGCTCAGGTCCTGACAGAGCCAAGTATAAATATCAATGATTGATAAACTGTTTCCTCCCTACTCTCCCCAGAAGTATTTACCCTATTAGGGTGCAGGTAGCATTTCACGAAGGAGGTAGAAAAAAAGCAATCTTTTGTCCTCCTTTCTTCCCTGCCTTCCTTTCTGTTTAGCAAAAAAATGTAACAAAAACATGGTGACTTATTTAGCTGGACTCCATACCAACTCCCACTCTCCGGAGACTTCTGAGGATACGGTATGAACATTTTCAAACTAATATTGTTAATCATACACTATTACAGTCTTACCGTTCTAGTTTTCCCGGGTCTCTGGGTTATGAGAGCTTTCTAGATTAATGACATGTTGGTTTTCTTTCTAAGCAGGACATTGCTATTTCTACCTTTCCATTTATTCGGTGTTTATAACTTTTCAAAGCATTTCCACATTTTTTTTAATCATGCTATTCTATAAACCCCTGTGCTCTGGTGCATGTAAGTTAATTATAATGCTTTTCATTTAGGAGAGAAAGAGGTTGAAGAAAACTGCAGAGCATAGTGGAAATGAATTTCAATCCACAAACTCAGGTGCAAGGGAAATGCCACTCTATTTAGGTCAACGTAAGTCTGAATTAAGGTCTATCCCAATAGATTGGAAGATATTCAATAACAGAATTACTGCTCTAGAATCCAGGGGGCTTAAGAACCGCCTGGAAAAGGGAGTGAAGGCCCTTTACTTCCAGTCTATGGTAGTTGCTGCCGTACTATCAGACCCAAGTTCATGTGGTCCCTTGAAGTTCTTGTCTTCCATCCCACAGGTGACTCCTGGAATCTTTGCCAGCTCCTGGAGCCCAGAGGCAAAGAGCCTGCCCCAGCCCTTGCCTCTGAGGGGCAGGCCCACCTCCACTCTCTGATCACTATCCCTTCCTGAGGGAATCAGCTCTCTGCTGCTAACCCCAGGACTGCTATCCTTCCTGACTGCTGCTGCTGGGCCCCACCCCCACCAGTCTGGAGCTGTATCATGGATGGCTTCGATTTCCCCAAAATGCAGAAGCAGCTATTCTCATAGAACTAGGACAAGGAGCTTTCTTTCCACCCTGCTGAAATTATGCTCTCGTCACACCACCAACAAGACTCTTATGGAGGCCACTTAACACCCACTTGCGGCCCAAAGCTCTGGTCGGTTCTGTGCATTTCTATACGTTCTCTCAGCAGCATCAAGGCTGACCGCTCCTTCCATGAACACTGCCTTGTCTGGGCTCCTGGACACATCCCCCTGGTCCTCTCCCACCTCTTGGCTCACCCTTGTTCAACTCCCTCTCACTCAGCCTCCTACACCAAACCTCTAATGTCAGAGTGACCCCAGGTCTGTGACGTCCTCAGTCTATACTCTCCCCCACATTATCTCATCCAGTCCCACAGCCTGGAGGACCATCTACACTATTTACTCTCAGATGTGTGTTTCCAGCCCAGAGCTGTTCCATCAGATGACTACTTATATGTCAACAGCCTATTAACTTCTTGACTCGGATGTCCTGTAGGCATGTCCTGTAGGACGTCCTGGAAACTTCTGTCGATTTTATCAGTCCCAAACCCTAGGGGTTATCCTTGAATCCTCACTTTTCCTCTTACTCAATATCTAATCCATTAATAAGTTCTTCGGTTGTCCCTGTAAAATTGACCCCGAATCTGAGCACTTCTCCCCATTCCCTTTGTCAGCCATCCTAACTCAAGCCCCATTATCTCTCCCCTAGATTTCGGCAATGGTCCCCGTCTCCTGTGCCCAAGCCTGCCCTTCACACAGCAGCTGTATGATCTTTATAAACACCATCAAGTCACTCCTCTGCTGAAAACCGTCTAAGGGTTTCCCATGGTGGTTATCATAAAACTCCAACTCTCTGACAGTGACCTAGACCAGTGCCAGGTGTGGCTGACTTCCACCTCAGGCCAATGGTCCCCAAACCTTGCTGCTCTTCAGAATCACCAGAGTGCTTCGTGAAATACACTGCCCGTGTGAATTACACGTCAGCAAGAGTGTTTTTAAAGTATACGCCTCCAAGCTGGACCCACGGAATCAAGATCGGGGTGAAGTCTCTGGTTCTAACAAGTGGCTCCCCCAGTCATACGTACAGTGTGTGAGAACCATTGCCTCGGGCGCAAAGCAAGGACCTTCAGAAGAGGAAGGGGGCTGTGGGAGGTGGGAGGTTGTGCAGTGCTCGGGGAAGGGAGGAGGGGGCTCCCAGTTCAGACTAATAGGACAGGCTGAAGACAATGCAGACACCATCGTTCAACCAAAAGCCAGGAGAACAAATCTATTTCATTTCTGCTAAACTGAGAGCTTTTTTCTTTCAGTGGGAAAATCGTTTTTGGGGGGTTTTGTTTGTTTGTTTGTTTAAGACTTTGACTCCTTCACCTGGCTCAAGTCCCAGGGTTCAAAGCCGGGTCACTCAGAAAGTATTGCCAGCTTAGAGGTCACCAATTCTGGGGGGCTGCTCTGGAGAGCCGGATATGTCAGCATTCCACACAGGGCATCCAGCAGCAGGGGAATCTTCCCGGCCCACAGGCCTCTGTGAGAAACTGCCACCCACCCCATGTGAAGCTCTTGTTCTGGGAGATGCTAGACCAGTACTGTTACCCTGTGTGCCCCGCACGCTGGCCCAGCATCACCTCGGCGGTGGGGGCTTCTGCTCTCGCTAACACAGGATGTGGAGCAATGGGCTTAGCCTCTTTCCACAGCAGACATTCAAAACCAAAAACAGACAGTACAGAACTCACTCCCTCCCTCGGACTGTGATTCTTGGGAACTCCAGGCATCCCGGGCTCTCTTGAGCATCACAAATTCCTGTATCTCTGTGTAGATGCAGAGAAGTAGGTAATGTTTTAGGCATACCACAGACCCCTGATCCTGAGCTCTAGAAAATGCCTCCATCTTTTCTCTCCGTTCAGTAAGACAGAAACCATCTTATCCCTACTAATCTAGACTAGCAACTCACTGACCATTTGATGTATTTTGCTTGGTTGTTTGTGGCCAAATGAATATGATGTCAATTTAACCATTTTTTAGGTGTTGAGTGGTACTACACACATTCACACTGTTGTGCAACCATCACTAATATCCATCCCCGGAACTTTACCAACATCCTGAACTGTAACACTGTACCTATTCAACAATAACTCTCAGTTCTCCACTTCCCCCAGGCCCTGGTAACATCTATTCTCCTCTCTATCTCTCTGAATTTGACTACTCTAAGTGCTTCCTGGAGTGGAATCCTACAATGTTTATCCTTCTGTGTCTGGCTTATTTCACTTAGCATAATGTTTTCAAGGTTTATTTGTGCTGTAGCACACATCCAATTTTCCTTCCTTTCTAAGAATGAGAAAGAGTCCATTGCATGTATGTGACACATTTTGTTTACCCATTCCTCTGTTGACGGACATTTGGGTTGTTTCCACCTTTTTCTGTATGAAAATGCTGCTGGGAACATTTGTGTACAAATATGTTCAAGTCCCTGTTTTCAGTTCTTTTGAGTATATACCCAGAAGTGAAAATGCTGGATCATATGATGACTCTGCTCTAATTTTCAGCAATACCCATACTGCTTTCTTTAGCAACAGTACCATTTTAAAGTCTCACCAGCAGTGCTTAAGGATTCCAGTTTCTCCCCATTGTCATTAGCACTTGTTATTTTTCTGGTTTTTTAAGAATAGTCATCTTAGGGTGCCTGGGTGGCTCAGTGGGTTAAGCCGCTGCCTTCGGCTCAGGTCATGATCTCAGGGTCCTGGGATCGAGTCCCGCATCGGGCTCTCTGCTCAGCAGGGAGCCTGCTTCCTTTCCTCTCTCTCTGCCTGCCTCTCTACCTACTTGTGATCTCTGTCTGTCAAATAAATAAATAAAATCTTAAAAAAAAAAAAGAATAGTCATCTTAATGGTGTGAAGTAGTGTCTCATTGTGGTTTTGATTTCATTTCCCTATGATTAGGAATGTTGAGCATCTTCTCATGCTGTTGTTGGCTATTTATATATAGTCTTTGGACATCTGTCTATTCAGGTTCTTTGCCGATAAGGTAACCAAAATTCACTCCCAGGGGCAGAGGAGGAGGTCCAATCTTTTTTGAAGCTGGATACCTGAACAACATCAAGTTTCTATCAATAAAGAAGTGGAGAAAAGTTTTAGGTAGACAGCTAATGATGGGTGTCCCAGGGAGCAGACATATAAGCAGGTAAACTACAAAATGGTGTGATAGTACTATAATTGAGATAGTAAGTGTGCTCTTAGAGCCCAGGGAAAGTATTGAGTACTGCCTTGAAATGCCAATGAAATCTTTACAGAAGAGGTGACACTGGAAGAGGTTCTTGAAGGATGAATAGGAGCATTCCTTCAGATACTGGGGTGAAGGATAATCCAAGCCAAAGGAATAGCACATGCAAACACAAAATGTTTGGAATATATTTCTGTTTTGCAGCTCTATGAATTCCGCGTCCACCCGCCTGCTGAGGTCATGGTATCATCATTAACAGCTCAACATGGCTGGAGCCCAGGATATTTGGGAGAGGTGGGATATCCCAGGATATGTGGCCAGAGAGGAGGATACAGGTGGGAGTTATGCTGTAATATTCTTCAGAGAAACCAGGCTTTCTTTAGTCCCACAGGATCCACTTGCCCTCTCTTACTTAGCATTTCCCAAGTATGTTAACCCACAGATCAAGTCACTTAAACCCTCTGTCCTTGGTGTTTTAATCAAGAGATATGCCATAAGGGGAGGAGGAGACATAAAAACACTGACGTTGAATCTTGGATGTGAACCAAGATAAAAAGTGGAAAACACATTGTCAAGGACAGTGCTTTTAAGTCTCAGCCTTTTCTTTTTGGTCCCAGAAGGGAACAGGGAGTTGGAGGGCTCATAAGATAAGGAGACTTTATATGAAATTAATTATTTCCCTTTTCAAAAATGATGTTGAACTGGGTAGGAAGGTGAGAGGAATGGGAGCTTTCATATCCTTTAATAATGTCCGGAGTGCTTAAATTAAGTCTCTGTAATTCAAGAAATGAGCTATTCCTCAAAATGATCTGCCTCTCTCAAGGCTCGGTCAATTAGAAAGATACCAGTTTAAGAGATGTATAAAATGATTTAGAACTGATTTTCACTGAAACTGGTTAATCTAACAGACCAGAGATTGTCAAATTCTGCCACCAAGGAATATGAGTATCTTCCCATGTCCCTAAATCAATGGCCCGGTCTTCCTGATTCACAGGGGCTCATGGAAAGAATACTAAGCTTTTTCCAAAAATTATTTTTTAAAACACTTCTCTTGGGTTATTTTCTACCTACAAAAATCCCATAACAAAATATATATTTGTTATTTTTTTCTTAATTTGGCACTTCAAATGTTCATGGTATACTGCAAATAGCCTTCTGATTTCCAGATGCTGCCTCACCAGAACACATCTGGGAATCATGCATGACCATTGACCAACAAAAGCATCCCCCCTAGGAGAATTACTTAAACATGATCTACTTGCAATGTGTGGATACGTCACAATGTGTATGAACATATATAAAGCTGTAAACATAATTATTTTTCACATAAGCAGAATTTTAACTGTTTAGTGGGCTGTATTTTAGGTTCTTAAATTCTTCTTCCAATAAATGTGGCTACTAAATACCAAGTCAGTGTAAGAAGCATATTATAGGTGGGGGATGGAGAATTAATATGGAATAAGATGTCTCTCATTATACCAGCAGCATATAATCTTCAAAACAACATATGAAGTAGGTCTTATTTTTTTCATTTTTCTTATAAGGAAAAGTTTCAGGGAGGGTGTCATGCTCAAGATGATATGACCCAGTGAGTGGTGAGCCAAGATTTGAACAAAGTCTTTAACTTCAAGCTGCCTTTTAACATATACCATTTCATTATTATGAGGTCTATTTAAAAAAGTGATTAGTGCAACTTTGGTCCATTGAGCCAAAAGAGCCATTTGAAAGACACTCTGCTAGATGGTAGAATACAGAGACAAGACACAACCTTCCCAGGCCTGGAGGAGCCTACAGTCTGAGGCAGGACAGCGGAAAGCCATAAGGCAGAGTCTGACAAATGTTCTTCAGAAGCACATGACGTTCATCCTGCCAGCAATGCGCTCCCACGTTCATACCCTGGTGAGCTCCCAGGGCTGCCACTCTAAAAAGACGCCCAGAAATCCCTCTCTGACACACCCTTCTGTTTCTACAGAACCTTGCATAATCCCTCTTTATATGGTATTAACAGTATGTATTACATGTCTGTCTTCTCCTAGACTTTGTTTTAAGAAATAAGGGTTATCGGGCCATGTTAATCTTTCACCTTCTGGGAGACCAGAGTTAGTCAGCTACTCTGGGACATGTGATCCTACCCGAATGGAAGGTTCACTGAAGAAAGGCATTCCTCCTACAGGAACAAAGAGGGTTCCTAGATCAAGGGCACACTCGAAGCTTATCTGTCCTACTAGAACTTCTAAACAAGATCTTAGGATCTATCTATAGAAACAGTAAAGTGAAAACCTCAGTGACACTGTCTCTTTTTTATCTCTAAATATCCCATATCCTGAGCACATCGCTTGAAACCCTTTATTGAGTAGATAATGTATGAATGAAAGAATGAATTAATGAAAAAACACAATCTCCCATTTTATTATTATTATTTTTAATCCCTCATCTTAAATATGTACTTAGAAGATGGACTGTATGGGATACTAGAGGCTTTTCTCATTTAAAAACATTATGTTAATTTGGTTTTTGAAGGCATTATTCAGTGAAATTAAGATTAAAAATGAGGACACAAGAACTCACATTAGAACTTGGAAACTGGATCCAATATTATGCTACAGGGACAATTGCTTCCTTGTTCCAAGGCTGTGTTTCGGATTTTATTATGCTTCCTACATTTCTGGCACTCACAGGATTCCCAAGGATTCCCAGTAAGACATCCAGAATCCCTGAGGTCCTTCCGTCCAGCTCAGGACCCAGTTCTAAGCACCTTCCAGGAGGTACACATTATTCTTACTGCTTTGCTTTACTCTTGTTTATCTTCTGTAGTGTTTTTAAAAACCACAGTGCTTGTCTTAGAAAAGCTCTTTAGAAGCAAAACCTGTCTTCTGCTTATTTTGAGTTCACTAAGCAAATGTGCGCTAACACCAGCCAGAGCAAATAGTAGATACTCAATACACTCTTGTGGAATGGCTAGTAGTGTCTCAAATACTTCTGGCAAATTCTTACTTATCAAAGAACATTAACGTACTTGACATTTGAGTTTTAGATTAATGAGGTACACAAGGTTGATACTCCATTTTACAGATGAAGAAACAGAAACACAGAAAAGAGAAATAATTTTTATAAAAAAAATAAAAACAGGAGAACCGACAAATTTGAATTTCAGATAAACAAAATAATCTTTAGTATAAATTTGGAACCACGCTCCATTGCCAAAATGCATGAGTCTTAATAATACTAAAAAAGTATTCATTATATTTACTAGAAATTCAAATTTGACTGAGTATCTTTTGTTTTCTCTGGCATCCCTAGCCCAATATGGTTTGTTAGTGGCAAGGCAAGGGGCAATTATCTCATCATGACTGAATGGTTGAAATGCCTACTTTAGTCTATATTTAAACTAAACATAAAATGATGGAAATCAGGAGATGCCTCAGTTGAAATGGTAACAATATGGGCAATGAATTTTTGTCATAATTTCCAAACTCTTTAGGAATAAAGCAATTTAGCCCTAAGTAACTATATTTTATGAGACATTTTAAATGCAGTGAGAGTTTTTGCTTGTGCCTAAGATAAAATGTAGGCAACTGGCAAACTTGTGGGGCCAACCCCAAAAGAATTTTATCTGTTGCAAGACTTAAGAGCCCCAGACAGAGAAATGGCAAGTTTTTAGCATGTACCTACTCTAGTGATGCAGAGATGAACCAGAGAGTTCAATGTCTGCCTCCCTTCCCAGAGCAGACAGCCTAACTCCGTAGAAAATTCCCTTTAAGAGACCAAGAGGCCAGAAACAGCCCAGTTGGCCAGGTAATCATACCTCAGAAGCAGAGGAGAGCAGCTACTTGGATTAGAGCTGTACTTATCCTACAGATGATGCCGTGTCTGTCTTCCCAGGGTCCCATTCCAGAGACAGAGTGGGTTACAAGGAATCTAAAGGAGCAGTTTCCCCACAGCCTTAAACATGAGAGAGTGCAAGTAGTCCCACATTCCACCAGAAGTTAGAGTGTAATGCGAACTGGAAGGGGACATCCCCCACCCCCACCGGCCGCAACAATGCACACACATCTACATCAGCCCTGGACATAGAAGAGAAGGAAGATGTGGTCAATTTCCGGGAAGGTTCATTCAGGAATGTGCATGAGAAATCCCCAGAAAGACTCAAACATGCATTGGGAAGACTTTGCAAGAGTGAGAGGCCCTCTGTCAGCAGGTGAGGGTAAGAGACAATGGAATGTTGATGCGACCCTGACAATGCCACTGGCTGATCTGAGTTTACACAAGCTAATTATGCTGACTTGTCAACCACTGAATTCTGGAATGGAACGTCACCAGTTTCAACGATGACAATACAGCTTCTCTATTAATGTCATCTTCCTGAAATCACCTCCAAATAGTTTAAAATTTGTTAAATAGTTTAATGTTTTAAAACCTTTTTCGTTATTCTAAAACATGTAATTTTTACTTGCTTTTAAAATATGTTGGCAGGCACATTAAAGCACAGGATGAAATATTAAAATTTCCCAAGGTAAGACAACCTCCCAGTTCATGAGAACTATATTGCAACAAGCCCTTTAAAGAGAAATATAATGAGAGGGCCTTGGGAATTAAATGTAACTGATCCTATCCTAGGGTTCATCTAATGAGACACTTAGGACTTCACATTTTCTTTTGCCACTGGCACATCTGCTGGTGATTAAAATGCTTTTTGAGCAGAAGAACAGGTGCAATAGTTAAGACTTTTCTCAGGAACAAGCATTAAAAAAAAAAACAGGTGAAGCAGAATTGACTTGCTAGTGTTTTCTAGGTGAAAAAATTTTTATAACAAGGCAAGATTTTATTAATTCACCCTACATTTACATACTATGCAAAAATAAAAACTCATTTTTTTCATCTGTAATTGAGGCTAATATCTACATTTGCTAGTCATGGCAACATGACATCCAGTCATTCTTTTTTGTTTATTTCATTTCATTCTAGTCCTTTCTATAAAGGTCTCCAAGCATTTTCACTGTTAGATTTTTCCCTAGCTCGGCTTACACTCAAGTGTAAAACAAAGTACCAGGAAAATATACTTTTCCATTCTAAGACAATTTTTTGTTAATTTTATCTGTTACTAAAAGGGGCCTCGGGGTGCCGGGGGGGCTCTGTCAGTTTAGCGTCTGCTTTCAGCTCAGGTCATGATCCCAGGGTCCTGGGATCGAGCCTTGCATCTGGCTCCCTGCTCAGTGGAGAGCCTGCTTCTCCCTCTCCCTCTGTCTGCTGCTCTGCCTACTTGTGTCCTCTCTATCTCTTTGTCAAATAAATAAATAAAATCTTAAAAAAAAAAAAAGTGCCTCAACTGAGTTTCCAAATTTTACTCACTCACCCTCTCTTATTTTCCTTGTCTTTTGGAAGCTATAGCTCATGCACATTTGTACTTCAGATTTGTCCTACCTTCTGGAACATTCCTCTCTCCATTCTCCAACAGCCACAACCTCTCAGAAACGCTTCTGCCTTTCTACGTGTATGATGTCACACCTCTGCTCCTCTCCATCATCCAATTACCTCTTCATACTTTCCTATGGCAAATGCCTCAGTAAGTTCACTTTAACAGAGGTCAACCCTTCTCTTCTGCAACCAACATATATAAAAAAAAAAAAAAAAAAATCAAGTGTTTCACCAAAAAAAAAAAAAAGGAGTACTAAATACAAATATGGATCCATATACTGATGCAAGTTTCCTTTTTTTTTTTTAAGATTTTATTTATTTGTCCAAGAGAGAGAAAGTGAGCATAAGCGGGGGAGCAGCAGGCAGAGGGAGAAGCAGACTCTCTGCTGAGGAAGGAGCTGGATATGGGACTTGATCCCAAGACCCTGGGATCATGACCTGAGCATAAGGCAGACACTTACCTGTCTGAGCCACCCAGGCTTCCCTAATGCAAGGTTCCTATAGTAACTTGAAGTAAATTGTGGTAAGACAAAGATGCATGTTATAATCCCTAGAGCAAGCACCAAAAATTAATGCAAAGACATAGACCTAAAAAGCCAAGAAAGGAATTAAAATGGCACTAAAAACATTTCACTGACAAAAAAAGACAGAAAAGGAAGAATAGAGGAACAACAATAAAAAATGCATGTAAATTGGGGCGCCTGGGTGGCTCAGTGGGTTAAGCCGCTGCCTTCGGCTCAGGTCATGATCTCAGAGTCCTGGAGTCAAGCCCCGCATCGGGCTCTCTGCTCAGCAGGGAGCCTGCTTCCTCCTCTCTCTCTGCCTGCCTCTCTGCCTGCTTATGATCTCTCTGTCAAATAAATAAATAAAATCTTTAAAAAAAAATATTTAAAAAAAATGCATGTAAAAAAAAATAACAGATTGGAACACCTAAATCCAATTGTACAATTAATTACATAGAATGTAATGGCTAAATACTGATCAAAAGGTAGAGTTTTTCAGACAACATAAAAGGCAACACCTCGCCATATACTATCATATAAGCATTTAAAATACAAAGACAAAATATGTTGAAAGTAAAATGATGGAAAAGACTTATCATGCAGTGAGCATAAGAAAGATGGAGAGACTCTATTAATATGAGACAAATAGATTTTAAGACAAGGGAACTTCCAGAGACAGAAAAAAGTTAAGATAGAACAGTCATAAATGTGTAACACCTAATAATACATAAAGCAAAAGCTGTTTAAACTGAAATAGATGACAATTAGAACCAAAACTTTTCTATTCCTCTCTCAATAAATTGATAGAACAGGTAGACACAAAGTCAGTAACAATATAGAAAGCTTGAACAAAACTATCACCTTGATCCAATTGAGATTTACTGATGATCCACCCAACAATAGCAGAACTTTCAAGGGCACGTGGGACATTGACTAGGAGAGACCATAGATGCCAGGCCAAAAAAGACTCTCAATAAATGTGAAAGGATTGAATTCATAAAATATGTGTTCTCTGACCCATGACAGGGTCAATTAGAGCTCAGTAACAGAAACATATCTGGATTATACCCAAATGTGTGTAAATTAAGCAATATATTTCTGAATAACACATCGATCAGAGAGATAAAACACAACAAAATTAGAAGATATTCTGATCCAACTGAAAATGAAAACAAAAGATACCAAAGCTTGGGGCATTTAGCTAAGGGAATGCCTATGGGAAAATTTAGTTTCACATGCTTACAACAGAAATGAAGCCTTAAATCAATGATCTATCTTAGATAAGTTCCCCCTTTAAGAAGATAGAAAAAGAACAAGTTAAGCCTGCAATAAGTAGAAGAAAGGAAGTAAAAACCAGAAATTAAAACTAAATAATAGAGAAAATTAATGAAACTAAAAGTAGCTTTTTGCAAAGATCAATAAAATTGATACACACCTAAGTATATTGATCAAGACTGATCTCCTGATCAGGTGCCCAAACGTGGGGCAACAACTGGGTGGAAGCCACTGATTCTGGCAGTGAAAGAAATCACCTGAAGCAGAACAAAGGAGAAAGAAGTTTGTTGAAGACACCACAGGGGAGCTGTGGGCGTGAAGGCAGAGGAGAGGCTGGTTGCCAGGAGGCTATGGGTGGGGCTGTATTTGAAGGGGGACAGTGAGGAACTATGGGGATGTATGGAATTCTCCCTTTTTTGGTAACTGTACCTGGTTAGAAGTAGCCCATTGGTTAGTTAGGACCTATGGATTCTTGGAGATGGGTCACCTGATGGGCTTATCTATTTAGCCAGGTGATCACTGTGGGCTCCTTTGCCTTAATCAAGTTTCCAACACTCAAGCTTGTTGCATAAAAGCAGCTTCTACTACGAACAAAAGAAAAGATTGAATTACCAAAATCAGGAATGGAAGGTCAGACACTACCATAGATCCTATAGAAATTAACAGGATAATAAAGAAAGTAATAGATAACTTTATGCCAATAAATTCAACCTTATAAATGAAGTGGACAAAATCTGTGACAGACACAATAACCAGAGCTAACTCAGGATGAAATAGAAAACTTAAATAGCTCTAGGTTAATTTTAAAAATTGACACTGTAATTTAAATCCTTTGCATAAAAAATATATATGTCCAGATGGCTTCACAGGTGAATTCTACCAAGCACTTAAAGATGTAATACTAGTTGTATACAAAATTTTTCAAAATACACAGAAGGGATCACTTCCTCTTTTTGTTTCCTAAGACTACTTACAAATTACCAGAACTCCCTATATCCAAACAACAGAAATCTATGCCCTCAGAGTTCTGGAGGCTGGGAGTCTAGAATCAGCATTATTGGGCCCAAATCAAGTTGTCAGCAGGGTTGCTTTTCCACCAAAGGGTCTAGGGCAGAATCATTTTCATGACTCTTTCCGCTCCCCGTGGCTACCAGCATTCTAATTCATGTGGTCCCATTACTCCCATCTATGCCTCCAGGGTTACACTGACTCCTCCCCTCCTGTGTACCCTGTCCTTTGTTCCTTTGCTGACTATGTGAAATCTCTGTCTGCCTTTCACTTTTAAGGACGTTTATGATTGTATTCGCAGATGTTTAAAAAAAAAAAAAGAAAAGAAAAATACTGGCCCAGGTGAAGTCACTTGCTTCCAGGACTGCAAATGAAGTCTTTCTTTCTTTCTTTCTTTCTTTTTTTTTTTTTTTTTTTTTTTTTGCAAATGAAGTCTTTTTTTTTTTTTTAAGATTTTATTTATTTATTTGACAGAGAGAGATCACAAGTAGGCAGAGAGGCAGGCAGAGAGAGAGGGAAGCAGGCTTCCCGCCGAGCAGGGAGCCCGATGCGGGGCTGGATCCCAGGACCCTGGGACCACGACCCGAGCCGAAGGCAGAGGCTTTGACCCACTGAGCCACCCAAGTGCCCTGCAAATGAAGTCTTAATTGAAGTTTCAACCTCTTTGAGGATGGAATTTTAAACCCATCAGTCTGGAATTTCCTCATTCAGCGCTAGTGAGGTAATCTGCCTGTTAAGACCCCCTCAGGAAAGGGCAACCTCACCTAAAATAATCCTTTTTTTTCTTTTGCCAATACTTTCTAGTCTTTGACCCCCAGCCTTCTACTTTATACAGTTCCTCCAGCACCCCTCTGTTTACTAGACTGGACGGGGCTCTGATTCATGAATCTTTGAATAAAGCCAATTGGATCTTCAAATTTATTCAGTTGAATTTTTACTCTTTAACACAAATAATCTTGATAATCGAAGACTTTCGCCATTTCAACAACCTTAACTTAATCATTTGGCAAAATTCTTTTTCTATAAAAGGTGATAATTCAGAGATTCTGGGGATTAGGACATGGACATATTTTTGGGAGCCATTGTTTAGTTTGTTTTCCACCACACCACATTTTCCACATTTTTTATGAGCCCAATATTACTGATAACAAAAACATTTGAAGATATCAAAAGAAAACAATATCACATCACCATGAATGCGATACAAAAGTCCTTAAAATATATTAGCAAATCTAGTTCTGCAATAAATATAAAGAATAATACTTTAAACTCAAGTAGTTTATATTTCAAGAATGTGAGGCTGGATGGTTGCCAAACTGTGGAAAGAACCAAGATGCCCTTCAATGGACGAATGGATAAGGAAGATGTGGTCCATATACACTATGGAGTATTATGCCTCCATCAGAAAGGATGAATACCCAACTTTTGTAGCAACATGGATGGGACTGGAAAAGATTATGCTGAGTGAAATAAGTCAAGCAGAGAGAGTCAAGTGTTATATGGTTTCACTTATTTGTGGAGCATAACAAATAACATGGAGGACAAGGGGAGTTAGAGAGGAGAAGGGAGTTGAGGGAAATTGGAAGAGGAGGTAAACCATGAGAGACTACGGACTCTGAAAAACAATCTGAGGGTTTTGAAGGGGCGGGGGGGTGGGAGGTTGGGGGAGCCAGGTGGTGGGTATTAAGGAGGGCACGTACTGCATGGAGCACTGGGTGTGGTGCAAAAAACAATGAATTCTGTTATGCTGAAAAGAAATTTAAAAAAATGTGAGGCTGGTTTAGCATTTGGAAATCAACTAAAATAATTTACTATATTAATACAGGAAAGTGTGAAACTGCTATGATCCTCTCGATAGACACAGAAAGCATATTTGACAAAATTAAATGCCCATTCATGACAAAACCTCTGAGCACATAGAAACTGAAGGAAATTTTCATAACCTGATAAAGAGAATTTATGAAACTGCTACAACTTATATCAGTCTCACAGGTGAAAGACTGAAAGCTTTCCACTTAAGATGAGTCACAAAGCAAGGATGTCTGACCCTCCCAGCCCCTCCCCCACTCCTTCCCCTTTACCCCCAAAACCCCCCGCCCCACCACCCCACCCCCACCTCAGACTGCAGTAGGCAGCTGATGTCTATCTCCCGGCGACCCTCTCCAGCGACCTCAAGGAGAAACCAAAAACAAGAAGAACTAGAAAACTAGTTGAGCGGAGGCAATATTTTTAAACAATCAGATATGATAGAAACAACACGTTAAGATGACTTAATGATATTCCATGTGTCTACATGGAAATCAGTAAACCTTAACTTTTACAACTGAACAAATTATACCTTGTATTGTACAACTATACCTTGGAGGACTGCTTGCAAGCACCTACACCCCTTCCCCTTTTTGTGTGTAATCATCTGTAAACTGACAAGCTCTGGAGCAGTTCTTTCCAGAGCAATCTGAGATACTGTCTCCTGAGTAAGACGGCAAATAAAGCATTCGCTCGCCTGTTTCGAACTAGGCCTTTTGCTTAGCCGACACCTCTATTCTATTATATAATTTACTAGAGGTCCTAGTCAATGCAGTAGGCAAGAAAGGTTAAGTAAAGACAGGCAGTTTGGAAAGGAAGAAATCAAACTATCTATTATTTACAGATAACCAAATCATGAATATATAAACCCCCAAAGAATCCATAGAAATGCTCCTAGAACTAGAAGGAGAATCTGTAAGGCCATAGGAAGCAGGATCAACATACAAAAATCGATTCCATTGTTATATACCAGCAACAAACAGAAAATGAAATCAAGGAAAAAACAGTTCTGTTTGTAGCATTAAAAATCAAATACTTAGGAATAATTTGACTAAGCAGATAGTATCTTCATATTGAAAACTAGAAAACATTACTGAGAGAAAGTAAAGAAGACCTAAATAAATGGGTATATAGACCATGTTTGTGCATTGGAAGATTCTGTCTTGTTAAGATGCCATTTTTCCTCAAGTTTACCTACAGATTCATCGCAATCTCAATCCAAATCCCAGGAAACTTCTTGTAGAAACTCCCAAGCGGATTGGCTAACATATTTGGAGACACAAAGGACCTAGAATAACCAAAATAGTTCAAAAAAGAAAAATTAGAAGACTTACACTGATCTCAAACTTACTGTGAAGCTACATTAACCAGGACAGATCGGTATTGGCATAGGATGGGTATATGGTCAATGGAAGTGAATAGAGAGTCCAGAAATAGACCCACACTTATATGTTCAGTTGATTTTTTTTTTTTTTTTTTTTTTTTTTTTGCACAGATGTCAAGGTAACTGAATAGGGAAGGGATCGTCTTTTTAACATATGGTGCTGGAGCAATTTGATATCCATATAGAGAAAAAGACCCTTTACCCTTACTACATCATACATAAAAATTAATTTGAACCGGATTGTAAACCTAAATGCGAAAACTAAAGTAGGAGAAGATCTTTTTTAGATTGAGATAAGCAAAGAGTACTCAGAACATACACACAAAACTATAAACCATAAAAGGAAAATTTGATGCAGTGGACTTGATCAAAAACTTAGGCTTCTTGAAAGATACCATTAAGAAAATGAATATACAAGTCACAAAATGAGAAAGAACTTCTATAAAACATATATTTGACTGAGGACCTGAATCCAGAATATTCAAGAACTCTGCAACATGATCATAAGACAAAAATCCTTAGTTTTAAAATGGACAAAAGATGGACACTTCACAAAAGAAGATACGCTAGTGACCAATGAATACATGAAGAGATGCTCAGCGCATGAGTTATCAAAGAAATAAAAAATTAAAACCACAATAAGATGTCTCCATCCACATAGTAAAACAGCTAAAATGAAAAGAAATGACAAGTACTGGTGAGGAGTAAAAGCAACTATAAATCTCGTGCATTGTTAGTGGAAATATAAAATGGGGCAGCTGTTTTAGAAGGCAGTTGGTACTTTCTTATCAAATTAAATATGCCATATGACCTATCAATTCCAGTCCTAAATATTTACCCAGGAGAAATTAAAGCATATGTACCCACATTGCGTATGAATGTTCATGGCAGCATGATGTAGCCCCAAATTGGAAATGTCCCAACTATCCATCAACTCGTATATGGAATTCTATTCAGTAAAAGAAAAAAAATATACACACAATACGGATACATCTCAAAAACATTACGCAAAGAGAAATAAGCAAGACACAAAAGATTCTAGTATATGATTATATTTTTATGTGATTCTAGAAAACGCAAAAATATTAATGATAGGAAGTAAATCAGTGATAGCCTGAGGCCAGGGATGGAGGAGTCAGGGACTGACTCCAAAGAAGCACAAAGTTTTGGGAATGGTAATAGAAATGTTCTAGATCTTGACTGTGGTGATTACATGGATACATGGCTGCCAGGACTCCCCAAACCATGCTCTTAAAATGAATGAATTTTATTATTATATATTAAACCTCAAAAAACCAACTTTATATATAATACACACATGTACATATTTTATATATGTGTGTATGTGAGTGCACAAACATGAATCCAGTTTACTAATAATAGTGGTTATCATTTATTGAATGGACATCCTGTGATGAATACTTTATATGCATTACCTGTAACCTTACAACCTTGCACAGAAGGTACTAAACCTACTGGTTTTTTTGTTGTTGTTGTTCAGGCTGCTATATCAAAACACCATAGATTGGATGGCTTAAACAACAAACACGAATTTCTCATAGTTCTGGAGGCTGAGAGGTCCAGGATCAAGGTGCCACTGATTCCATGTCAGGGGAGGGCCTGTTTTCTGATTCATAGAGAACCATTTTCTCGAGCACTAGTCTCTTCCCCCTGTAAGGGCCTATTTAGCCAAAGCACCTCAGTTGAACAGCCTTTTTGTTGTTTATGCAGTAAAATTTAAATTGACCCCACCCTCCAGCCCAGGGGAACTTACTTAAAAGCAAGTCCGGGAAAACAGTCCCAGGTAACAAAGCCCAAATACAGGGGTGGGTCAGGTCAGGTGGAGACAACAGCCCGAATGCAGGGATGAGTTGAGTCAGGTGGAGACATCCAATCAGTAGAGCCCGAATACTGTCTCCCTAGCTACCAAGGAGTGTGGGCCCCGCCTTCTGAGTGCCAATTCTCACCAAGGTGATAGGCTAGTTCAAATGTCTACTATAGGGTAAATTGTAGTTCAGTTGGCCACCCATGTGCGACCTAGCATGACTGTGCAGCTTTCTCTGTGTGTTGCAATCTCATTGGCCACCTGTGTGTGGCCAGGCCCAACCACATGGTCTTTGCGCTATAAAAGTTAGTCTGTGAGGCAGGGAGGGGTCACCCTCTCTGTAAGGGGCGGCCCTGACCGGTCTGTTTGACAATCGGTTTGATTCTTGATGCTTGGCGCAAAATAAAGCTTTGCTTGACCTTCGCTTTGTATCAGTCTCGCTCCTTTGACCATGGACCCATTATTGGCGGACCCAACACCACCCAGTATAGAAACATTAATCCCATCATGAGGGCTTCACTCTCAGGACCTACCTATCTCCCATTCTCAGTCCATTCTGACTTCTGTAACAGAGTACCATGGACTAGGTGCTTATAAATGACAGACATTTATTTATTGCAGTTCTGGAAGCTCGGAAGTCTAAGATCAAGGAACCAGCAGATTTGGTCCCTGGCAAGGATCAGCTTCCTGGCTCACAGATAGCAATCATCTCACTATGTCCTCTGATCAGGGAAGTGGAAGGGGAGCTCTCTGCAGTCTCTTTTCTAAGGTCACTAATCCCATTCATGAGGGCCTGCCCCTCATGACCTAGACATCCTCTAAATGTCTCACCTCCAAACATTATCCCCACAAATGTGGGGTAGGGGGTGGGAGCTACAAACATTCACTCCATAGCACCTACTTTCCAGATGAAAAAATAAATAAACTGAGCAGTAGACAAGCTCAGTGGCTTCTGCATGGTCACATAGCTAGCAAGTGGCTGAGCCAGTATTCACACTCAGATTGGTCTGTCTGACTCTAAAGCCCCTGTTCCACTAGTCAGACCACTATATGCCCTGATTTAGGGAAGTCAGAGGTGGCAAAAGGGCAGTCACAGCGTAGCTGCAGGCCGGTAGCCAAGGACATACCCTGAATGAAATCAGAACGTGAAGAGTCTTCATCCTTCACCCAGCTCCTTGAAGCCCATGCTCATAGTAATTAAGACCCCAGAGAGTACTGCTTTCGCTTTGGGCAATACATTGGGAATGTATGTGCTTAATCCTCCATTAACTTACTGTCCACATTCTGCAGCCTAACTATCAACTGTTGTAGAGAAATTGTCAGGAGAATTATGATGCCGGCATCTTGAAATGTCCCTGAATTCTGGAAGGGAGATAGCTGACTATGGCTCTGACACAGGAACCAGGACTAGAGCTTCAGCACTGAACACAGAAAGAACCTCTTCCCTGAAAGCCAGAGACACAATGGCTCTCACTGTGATTCTCTACCTAGTACAGTCTTTTGTGCATGGCAGGAGGGATTCATGTTCTGGAACTGAAGTTAGGGAATGGAAAACGCACATAATCACAGTGACCACTTTCGGAGTGCTTGCTGTGTGGTACACATCCATTATCTCATTTGTTCATCACCATCAGTGAAGTTTTACAGATGAACAGAGGCTCAGAAAGGGTACATTCCTCAGGTATCCAGGCTCTTCCACATGGCCAAGTGCTTTATGGGAAATACGCCCAGGCTCAGCCCTACCGAGGGTCATCATGATTAGTGTAAGCGAATGCTGGTAGCGCCTTTCGTCTCCCAGTATGTGGCTTGGGCAAGGACACTTCTGTCAATGGGACGTGGCAGGAAGTCAACTGAAGGGCTTCTGGAAAAGAGTTTTCTTGTTGACACAATCAGAACTTTATTTTATATATATATATTCATTTTCATTTAAATTTCATTTTTTAAAGATTTTTTATCTATTTATTTGAGAAAAAAAGAGCAGAGTGTGTGGGAGAGAACACGAGTTCGGGGAGGTGGGGTGGGGATGGAGTGAGGGAGAGGGAGAATCAGGCTCCCTGATAAGCAGGGAGCAATGTATGGGGCTCAATCCCAGAACCCTGGGATCATGACCTGAGCTGAAGGCAGACATAATGACTGAGCCACCCAGCAGTCCCTAATTTAAATTTTCATTAGGAAACAAACAGTGCAATATTGGTTTCTGGGGTAGAATTCAGTGACTCATCACTTACATACAACACTCAGTGCTCATCACAGATAGCCTCCTTAATTCCCATCACCCATCTAGGCGCCCACTCACCTCCCTCTATCAACCCTTAGGCTGTTCTCTATCTTTAAGAGTCTTTTATGGTTTGTGTCCCCTCTCTCCTTTTTTTCTTTTACCCTTTCCCATATGTTCATTTGTTTTCTTTCTTAAATTCTACATATGAGTGAGATGATATGATATTTGTCTTTCTCTGGCTGACTTATTTCACTTAGCATAATACACTCCAGCTCCATCCACATCCCTATAAATGGCAAGATTTCTTTCTTTCTTTCTTTCTTTCTTTTTTTTTTTTTTTTTTTTTTTTTTGAGAGACAGTGCATGCTGGTGTGACCAGGGAAGGGGAGGGGCAAAGGGAGAAGGAGAGAGAGAACATAAGCAGACTCCATGCCCAGTGTGGAGCCCAACAGGAGCTCGAACTCACAACCCTGAGATTTTGATCTGAGCTGAAGGCAGATGCTTAACTGACTGAGCCACCCAGGAGACCCTACCTGTTGTTTCTTGTGTTGTTTAATTTTAGCCATTCTGACAGGTATGAGGTGGTATCTCATCCCAGTTTTGATTTGTATTTTCCTGATGTTGCATGATGTTGAGCATCTTTTGATGTGTCTGTTAGTCATCTGGATATCTTTTTTGGAAAAGCAACACAATCAGAACTTGAGAAGAAACGCTTTTTTTTCCCACCAGACATTGTTGCGTCTCCATTCCATGTCTGGGTCCATGGCAGCCATCTTGGAAAATGGAAGATGACAGAGTAGTGCAGAAGGATGGAAAGAAAACTCTGGGATCCTGCAAATGCTGTTGAGTATCTGAAAACCAGCCTGAAACTTGCCATATTATTTAAGAGCAGCAAATCTACATTTTTTTTGGTTACTTGCGGCCAAAAGCACTGTATCTGTCTTTATTCTTTACCTCTGTATTTTGAGACGTGCCTATTACAATTGTGCTTCAGACAGTCTGGCCTGGCTTTGTTCATTTGTTGAACCCACCTAGGAGGCACCGGGATTTGGCACTAACGGTTTATAGTATAATGGACACAGTCTTTATATTTCCTGGTCTTTCTAACATTCTGGAGGGTTTGTCAAACTGCTTAGGGAAAAGAATCAAATGCTGTGAACCTAAGCCAGCTCTTTACTCGTAATTTCCTTCCTTTTCTCCACTGCAAGTTTTGGGGTGCTCCCTCCACATGCCCATCCCCACAACCCACAGTCCACGTCCTGTTGCTTTCAGCAATTATCAACTAATCCCTTTTTGAATATTAACTGATCAGTAATACCAGGTGTTACATTTCCCAGAGATTCTTTTTTTTTTTTTTAAGTTCAATACCCAGGGCGCCTGGCTCACTCAGTCAGAAGAGCATGCTATTCTTCATCTCAGGTTTGTGAGTTCAAGCCCCACATTGGGTGTAGAGACTATTTAAAAATAAAATCTTTTTTAGAAAGTAATATACAAAATGGGGGGTAGGTGGGTTGTCTGAATCCAAATGAACCAAGCCATTCCAATTGGGGGTCACTTCTGGCTCCCTAAGGCACAACCAAGGAAAACTTCCACACAGATCAAACCCCCAATGTCTTGCTCTCCTCTTCCGTCTCTAAAGGGCTCTGGGTAACCCCATGTTGTTACTCCAGCTTTATTTTGCTTGCTTCTGACCCAGCTACTTTCTTAGAGCTGACAGCCCTGCCCCATGAGAGTAGCATTTTTTTCAGTTTGGGATCACACAGGACCTTGACTTCCACCTTCATCCAGACTCACACCTTACTTCACTTCTACCACCACCCACTCTCTCCTGCCTTCCACAGTCCTGATAAAAAATAACAGACCTTTGGGACGCCTGGGTGGCTCAGTTGGTTAAGCAGCTGCCTTCGGCTCAGGTCATGATCCCAGCATCCTGGGATCGAGTCCCACATCAGGCTCCTTGCTCGTCAGGGAGCCTGCTTCTCCCTCTGCCTCTGCCTGCCATTCTGTCTGCCTGTGCTCGCTCTCTCTCCCTCTCTCTCTCTGACAAATAAATAAATAAAATCTTTAAAAAAAAAAAAAAGAAAGAAAGAAAAAATAACAGACCTTTGAAGGTAGCCTCTAGGGTCAGTTCGCAATGAGATTGGCCCAAATCTCCTAAGACCTCCTTCTCTATAAGCAGCTTCATTTGAATACACCAGGTCACAGGGCACTGTGGCTCCAGGCTGACTCTAGACAGTCTGGCTCTATTAGCCTCAGAAGTAAAAGATCTCAGCTGGTACAATTTGCTTCACCTTGATATCGTTCCCATGGCTGAGCCCCAAAGGCATCAGTATTTCCAGTTTAGCTAAATGCAGTGGGTAGAATTTTTCAGTGCTGCTTTGCCTACTGTTGAAGAGACCCACCCTGTTAAACACAGAAACCCAGGCCGTGGCCCCGCCCCTGGCCACTCTCCACCATCACTCTGTTTAATTTCCTTTATACCACAGGTTGCTGTGGCAGAGACTTCTCTGTAGCAACAGAATCTGTTCTGATTTGACAAAGTAAAGAGTTCCAGCTAAAAGACTACATTGCTGGGGCATCCTAGCCCATACACCCATGTCACCAAGTTCTGCCCTATCATAGCTTGGGTCCTCAAGACAGCAGAGCCCGAGATGAAAGTGTATGTGCCACTAATTTTTTAGGAAGTACACCCCCAGGGAAGTAGGGATAAGGGAAAGGGGACATAAAGTAGGGAAGGAGAGAGAACCAATATGAAGATGTGTTATGAAGATGGACATGGCTGAGCAACAAACACAGCTGATGCCTCAATTTCATGGGACCTATTCCTATCACCCAGGTCAGGTGGAACCCCGCTCCCCAGTGGCAGTGGGGAAGCCTTGCAAGGAGAGCTATGGTGCCTTAGGCAGGCAGCAAGGTCAGGCTGGGGGTGGGTCTATGCAGAGTTGCTCTGGTAGCTGAGGGCCATGGAGACAGGTGAGACCAGGAGTTTCTGGAATACGGTCAGTTCTGAGTGTAACTTTTGGGACAGTTTCTTGAAAGGTACCCAGACTGTCTTCCTCCTGCCTCCTCCCTGGAATGGAGACACGATGGCTACTGACTCTCCTTCCATCTTTCACCATGAGGCAAGTGTGAGGGTGAAAGCCACATACCAAAGATGGAAGAAGACGATGTCACAAGGGTGCTGGGCCCTTGACGGCACACGGAGCTGCTGCACCTGGGTCAACATTCATCGGCCTCCTGTGACAGAGGGAAATAACGCGATTTGCTTAAGCCCTGACTTCAGGTCTCTGTGACTGCCAGCTAAATGCAATTCCTCAATGATACAATCACTGCCTGAAAGCATCTTGTTATTTGTTTTCCTATGAACAAATAAAATGATACAAGTCATCTAAGAAAGGCAAATAAGAAATCAGAAACACGAGCTTCTATTTAAGAAGAGAGCTTTAATTAAAGGGAAACTATGAAGCAAATCACTTGGGTTTAAAAGGCTTTTGTTTATTCTGGATGCTGTGCTCTAAAATGCCTTGCTCCGTGCTGATAAGGAAGCTGAATTTATGCCCTAGTGAACTAAACAATTAAAAAAAAAAAAAAAACTATTTGCTAACTAATCAGATTGAGGCAAGGTCTCAAGGAATATAAATTGGACTCTTCCCTGTTTTCTTTCACAAGTCCCAGATTTCTTCTGTGTTATCTAATACGAAGAGATAAGGGCCCTCTTATAAAATTATTCTACTATCAAGCCTATCTTTACCCAATTAAAATGTATACTTTCTGTGTTTATGAAGGGTAAGGTTTGTGAAACATGTTTAATAGTGGAAAGTCACGAAGCATGGCTAATGTAGGTTTGGGATAATGTATGAATTTAACTTAATGTTAATTGTTTCTGATATCACTAGCTTAAATATAACTAGCTTAAAATGAACTTACCAATTTTCTTGTCCATTTCTTGCCTTAAATTGAGTCATTGGTTTTCCATTCATGACGCAAATTCTCATTGAACTTTCGCTGTTTGGAGGTGACTGTTTCTGTGTGCCAAATGCTGCTATCGTTACTTTAACAAGCTTGACTCAGATAGAATCGCCCTCGACAGATCCAAAACTTAGTTCAGTGGGATATTGGATCCTTTGATCTGATCCTTCGGTGCTGCCGGAGCCTCCCCCTGCTGCAGCCCGCTGTCCTCGCCACTCCCCATTCCCTTGTGGCTGTCTCTAGGGAGATACCGTGAGTGTTTCCATCCACCATGCTGTGGTTCTTCTCCCTGCTCAGGACAGTCTCCAAGGATCAACTGACATTTCCAAGCAGAGTGACACCCATTTGCCATCTCTGATACACATGTGCTTGTGTGTGTGTTTCTAAGTCATTAAATTATAAGGCCTTAAATTAAATTCAGGGCCGTCTGGGTGGCTCAGTTGGTCAAGCAGTGGCCTTCAGCTCAGGTCATGATCCCAGAGTCCTGGGATTGTGCCCCACTGGATGGGGCTCCCTGCTCCATGGACAGCCTGCTCCTCCCTCTCCCTGCCCCACCCCCAGTTCATGCTCTCTATCTTAAATAAATAAAATAAATAAATAAAACATTAAAAATAATTTTTAGAAAAAAATAAATTTAAAGAAGAAGATGAGAATACATCTATCTCACATCACTAAAAATTATTATCTGATCTGTGCAAAGACAGCCCTGCTAACCCCTCAGTACTTAGGAACAGGTTCTATATGGATATAGTCAGTATCTACTTACTGCATTCAGCAGGGGCTTCTACTGAGCTCTGTAGCCCAGTCCACAGACGGTTCTTATTCAGGGGAGAGGTTTTCCTTCTTGCCCAGGAAGGGCCAGCCTTGTCCTCAGGTTGGGCCAATTCATAACCAATTCCTATCCATCGACTCAAAGTTAGAGTCCCAAACTACCATAATTTACACAAGTCCTAACATATTTGTTCACAAGGTCACTCAAAGTATGATGTGCTTATGCATATTATAGCCATGTCCACATGTCTTACTTGCCATGTAAAATATTAACCTGAGAAGCTCAGACTTGAAGTTTATCAGTAAGGAAACCATTGCAATTTTGGATGGAATATCCAAGAAACAAGAGGCCCATAATTTTGCCAGAGCAAAGAACTGCCCTTTAAAATATAGGGACAAATTTCATTTTGAGACAGGCTTTCTGGGATCATGCCCATAGAATGTCAAAGGTTAATAAATTAACGATGTTGTGAGGCCACCAATCATAGAGGTCCCTAAACATTCTGAAGAAATGAAATGGTTTTATGAGGCTTCATTGAGCTTCACTCTGTTATTGTACCTTTTTTGTTTTTTTAAGATTTTATTTATTTCTTTGAGAGAGAGACAAACAGAGAGACAGAGAGAGAGCATGAGCTGGGAGAAAGGCAGATACAGTGGGAGAGGCAGACTCCCTGCTGAGCAGGGAGCCCAAGCACGGCTCCATCCAAGGACCCTAGGATCATGACCTGAGCCAAAAACAGAGGCTTAACCAACTGAGCCACCCAGGAGCCCCTAATTGTTTTATCTTTAAGTACTCATTGTGTCCTGGGATCCATCATAAAGATAGAATCTACTCACATCCAGGCATCTAGCCTTGGGTTGGATATAGGGCGTTGGGGAGTCTCTCAGAGTTAATTAGGATTTGACTGCCCCCAGGCCCCAAACCGCTTCATGTCAGGAGACCCATCTGGATAGTGTACCCATGGTATCAGGCTGTGGCACCAAATTCAGCCCTTCCTGATTCAAGATACTGAAAGTGGTTTTTCAAGATACTTTTCAAGTTTTAAAATGAAATGTAAATTGAATAAAAAGCTCAGGTGGCCTTTTCCAGTTTTAAGTTCTCGTGTGCTTCTCTAACCTGGAGAGAATTGCTTGTCTCCTACTTGATAGTCTTTGAAAATAGTCACTAAGGGGATGATTACAGTTTTGGCCAGGAAAAATGTGGATAGAAAACAGGTTTCTCAAAATACGTTATTGAGATTATGGGAACGCACATGCACACACACACACACACACACACACTACATATATGTATATATACCAACACACCCATATACACATATTGTAAACAGTTAAAACACTATGTATGAACATTTTATATCCATGGCAATCTGTGAATATTTGAGGTTTTTAGAAACATCTCAATACAGCTTTTTGGTCTTATTTTTAGCATTGGAAAGAGGCCAACCTGAGGATAAGGTTGGCCCTTCCCAGGAAAGAAGGAAAACCTCTCCCCTGAATAAGGGCTGGTCCCTAACCAGCAGCTGCTGACCATCCAGTCCTACAGAGGTGGGACCGTCCCTCCCCCTCTCCCAGCAAAACCCACAGAATGAGCTGTTTCTCTCCCCTTCCTGGCTGCCCTTATAGACTCCACCCCTCACGGCCCTCAAGACTTGTCGGTGCAGAGGAGACTTCACAACACCTAAAGGGTGATGGGAAGGCTTCCACTATCCACAGGGACAAGAGAGTGCCACTCCCACTCCGCCACTTTCTCTCTCACAACTGCAAAGACCAAAGGCTTAACTAAAACCCATCATACTAGGTAGCAGGTGCCACATTCTTCCAAAAGCACCGGAGATGAGTCACCCTACCAAGGGCCTCACTTTTAGGCCTGAAGCCGATCATGTTCTAAAAAAGAAACCTTACTCCACAGACTGCCTGTCACTTTTTAGTCCTTATATTAATATTGGACCGGACTGCTGGGAAGCTACGTGTTTCTGTGCCAGGCTAATTGGCACTTGGCATTGCCTCAATCTTCTGGCCATGGGATGACTCAACTAATTGCTTCTTATCTGGAAGGTACCCATTGTTGGGGAGACCAGGGGTCCAGCAGTACGTACCTCTCACCCTGGCTTGACTGGGGGAGAGCGTCAAGGACCTCCTATCCCCTCAGGTATTGCTGAGCTGCTGAGAAATGACACAGGAGTCACCCTCCTCCCCCCAGACAGAGAGGGGTAAACACCCACAGGGACCTTTGATTCACTAGGAACACCCCCCCCCCCACACACACACCCAAAGGAAACAAGCCACAACATTATAAATTCTCTTCCTTTCGCAGGAACTGCCTCTGGGTACTCATAATTTATGCATCGTTCTCTTTGCAGACACTTACTTAAATACACCAAAAGTGGGAAATAGAGCTAGAGAGACTGCCCACCCCCCTATCCCCCTACCCCCGCCCCTGCCCCACTCCCCCATCAGTGGAAATCCTGACTTCCTGTCTTATTTGTTCTTCTTCATAAGAAATTACTCATGAGGAAGAGTGAATATCAAAACTCTCCCCTTGGGGTGGGTTTTAGTACTTTTTAAATTTGACAAACAAAGTAGTTAGCAATCCAGGGGAGAGCTTAGCGGTTTCCACTCACTCCCGCGCTTTACTGATTCATAACAACACGTAGCATTTACACAGTTCATGGGGCTCTGAAACTGCTTATAAGCTCTCGGTTGTTGTCAACCCTCAAGGGTCACCTTCCTTTATAAACCAGCAAGTGTCATTGCGGCCAGGGAAGTGAATAACAAAGGGCTATTGAGTCAGGAACAGAACTGGGAATGGGGATTTCCAACTCTTGGGCCAGCCCCAGCAGAGATTTGGAAGAAAGCAGGTCAGAGTGGGGGCTTCTGTGCCTGTGGCTCCGCAGGGTTCCTATCGTCAGAGCACCTAGTCGCCAGCTAAACTGGTTTTGCCTTTCGCATTTCCCCCTGGGAATCAATCAATGCAGCCATTTATTCAGCCAGCAGGAGCTGGGCGCTTGCTCTGTCCCCACACTCCTGTGTTAAGGCTAAGGATATAAGTCTAATGGAAGACACAGACAGGAGACATGGGAGGACAAAACCACTGTCACTCTCAGGTATCCGCTATACCTGCAGTCTGCTCACAGCTCTGAGAACACAGACTGGGGGAAGACCCAGATCTTCCTGGGGCGTGGGAGGGAATGGCCGGCGAAGATTCTCCCAAGAAGGGACAGCTGAGCTAACCATGAAAGGTAAAGTTGGGTAGAAAAATGAGGGAAAGGCATGCATTTGCACACGGAGCAAAGGCAGTTTGACACTTGGGGCAGGCGTGTTGTGCAGGGAGGGCCACTCCACATCAGAGGCCAGGAGGGATGCTGGTGACACAAGACAGCCTCCTGGCATATAGGTGACAGACAAAGGAGTGAGAGTGAATGAAGACAAAGACAGGGGGAGGAAAGTCAAAAGGCAGAGGACTGGGGAAAGATCTAGAAGTGAGAAAAAAAACATCAAACGTAGACTCCTCTCTCCCAGTCAAACATGGGAGAGGGAACAAGATTTTGCTGTCTTACACACACAGAGCTAGACCTAATCCGTATTCCTTAACAAAGTAAAAAGGAAGAACTTTGGCATCCTTGATCAATTCTTATTATTGAAATAGAACTTAATTTTTAAAACTGTAATTCATGGGAAAAATACCAATTTCCCTTTTGCAAGAAAATCTGCTTCAGGAGATGACCTTGACTCTTACCTATTTGATAAAAGTAAATTTGACACTTCTATGAATTCTCTAGGAGGTAAGCCAAGTATGTCCCACAGTTCACTGTTGTCAAAGGAGTCTGGACAAATGATGTGTCTGGAAGAGAGAAGAACTGGCCTTGCATGCCATATTCTCATCAGAGTGTACTTCAGAGACTCTGGGTGTCTTCAGGAGAAAAAAATGTTGAATGATGATGCCAGTGGCTAAGTTTTGGCATAACCTACAGGAATTCTCTACAGACCACTAGACTAACCCAGCCACTGGAACATACCAGAAATTTCTCCCTGTGGGAGAGACAGAGTAGCTAGCTCAAAACCAGTATGATGTCATGACAACTGCCACCCAACACCCCAGTTGCATGGGGCCTCTTGTATACTCAGAGCAGAGGTAAATGAGCAGAAAGTATTCCATTCTCATCTGAAGCTTTCCTTCTGTGTTCTCTGGCTCATGTCTGGTCCAGAGTTTCTAGCCCTGCCCTCAATTTTTTTCATCTATTTATTTGCGTATCTATGAAGTCAGCCCATTTATTTCCTTTCCTTTCTCAATTACTTGAAATATATTGGCAAACTGCAAAGAGCAAAAATAATCCCACCACTTAAAAAAACAACTATACAAAATAAGAAGGGAAAATCTCCCACTGAGATAACTTATGAAATGATTTATTGTATCTATCCTAATTTTTCCTTCATAGATATACATCTTCTCTAACAACCAAAAAAAAAAAAAAAAAAAAAGGATAGTATAAATTGGACTCCAACTTACTTTCTCACTTAATGTAACTGGGCAATTTTTTATAAAATGCTGTAGACCTCCCTCTTCTTCTGGATGACTGCATAGTATTCCATAGAATAGCTGTGTTAATGTGTTCAACCATTAAGGTATTCATGCCTATTTACTCCAGTTTGTTTCAACATTTTGCTGTTACCTACAATGCAGCAAAGAATGTCCTTGTAAATGAGTCTCTATCACACCAATACTAATAAAGTGAAATGGGAAGGACATCAGGATCTAGATTCCATCCTGACTGCTTTGACCCGCATCAACATTGGGTGTAGACAGACATCTGCCTTCTTAAAACACTCTCTTCTCTTGGCTTCTGTGATTGCACACTACTCCCTGTTTTCCTCCTACCCCAACCACTACTCTCAGTTTGTTCTCCATCGATCGTTCACAGATATTTGTATATATGTCTCCAACCGGGGAGGGCACTGGGAATACAGTGGTAAATAACATAAGAGTCCCCGCTCTCACAGAGTTTCCCATCACAGAGAAGAGTTGGTGGATGAACATGTGATACAATACAGAACAATAGAGAAACTGATAAGGACTATGAAGAGAACTAAAGCAGGTCTTGGGATAGAGAATTGGGGCGTGCTCTTTGGACAGGGTGGTCAGGAAAGATCCCTACAAGGAGGTGGCATTTGAGTAGGAATCTGAACAAAGCAATGGATGGAGTTCTGAGACCGTCAAGGCCAGAGTATTTGCAGGGCGGGGGAGTAGCAAGTGTAGTGGCCTAGAGGGGAGCGCACCTCTCTGTTCAGAACAAGAAGGCTGGTGTGGCAGGATTTAGTGAAGAGGGTGGGGTGACCAGCGTGGTCTGTCCGAAGAGTCTCTAGATTGTAGGAGTGAACCATGTCACTGGCTTATTCTAAGACAGTGGAGCCTGGGCAGTGGTAAGCAGTGGGGGAAATCCACAGGTCCCGCTGATGTTTGGGATGCAGGGTGTGAGAGAAAGGGAATAGTCCCTTGGGTCCTTTGCCAGCCCTCTCCCTTCCACTCACTCTCAAGATGTGGAAGGGGCCATGGGTCTCTCCTCTTCCCTATCTATACATTTCCTAGTGGTGACTTCATCTTTTCTTGGGCTTCACACACCACCTACATGCTGATGAGGCCAAGTTGATATCCACATGCTCTCTCAAGAGTTCCGTTGGGATACCCAACTATCTAGTTCAGATATAGCAGGCCCAAACAGAACTCTTGATAACCCCAGCCCTCACCCCTGAAAGCTCCTCCCCCAGCCTTCCCCATCTTAGAGAGATTCCATCTGAATGGTAAGAGCACAGAACTCTGAAGCCAGCTTACCTAGGTGGGTCCTGGCTTGGCCACCTGCTGGTTACCTGATATTAGACAAGTTGCTTAATGTCTCTGATTTAACTATAGAATGGAGAGGACAATCATGGAACCTACATCGTGGACTTGTTATGGATTCAGTGATTTATTACCTACAAAGTCTTAGCACAGTGTCTGGCACAGGGAAAAGCCCCAGGTCAATTGTTTCCTGTTATATTTATGCCACTACTCCCTGTTGCCCACCCTCTGAAATCATCCTGAAAAGGCCCTTACTCGACAAAGAACAGGAGCTGGTCTAGGGTCTAGAAGATAGTAGTATCTCAAGAGAATAGTACCAGCTCTTTAATTATTATTTTGTTAGGTGAGACAAGGCCATGGAAAAAGCCCATGATTCAGAATCAGATAAGAATTGTTTCCAGGGTCACCTGGGTGGCTCAGTGGGTTAAAGCCTCTGCCTTTGGCTCAGATCATGATCCCAGGGTCCTGGGATAGAGCCCCACATTGGGCTCTCTGCTCAGCAGGGAGCCTGCTTCTCCCTCTCCCTCTGCCTGCCTCTTTGCCTGCTTGTGATCTGTCAAATAAATAAATTTTTAAAAATCTTTAAAAAAATTTTAAAAAAATTGGATAACATGCAATACTTAAAAAAAAAGAATTGTTTCCAAATCTAACTTCTACCCTTTACAAGCTGGGGCTACTTGGAAAGTTACTTAACATTTCTAAGTCTCCATATCCTCATATTTAAGATAGGAATAATATTTCGTATCCCTCAGGGTACTTAGAAACTTTAAATAGAATAATGCATATGAAGTGTCAGCTCGGTGCCAGATAATAGCTATTATTATTAAGGGCTTTGGCTTCCTCAGCCCCTGAGTCATCATGGGACATCAAAGGAAAGAAGCAATTGACAATAAATTCCTCTGTAACAGATCCATAGGTCATTTGGGAAAACAAAACTGCGAAAGGCTTTTGTGAAGACCCCTGCTGCCCAGGAGAGGCTGCATTCCCAGACGGTGGATCCTAGCGTGGATCCTGGCGTGGATCCTGGCGCGGACAGGAGTGTCCTCTGATTATAGGCACCAGTCTCTCAAGGGTCACCTTTGCAATCAGCCCAGACCCCAGGGGTAAAAAGCATGTCGTGAGCCCATTTCCAGCTCTGCCTCCAGTTCTCAAGAACAAAACCATTAATGTTTAATATTTAAGCAAAACCTTCCATTATTAATCACTGTAAGCCCCAGTGATGATTATTTAAACATAATGGATAAGGTCTTTTTTATTTTATTTTATTTTTTATAAACATATAATTTATTTTTATCCCCAGGGGTACAGGTCTGTGAATCGCCAGGTTTACACACTTCACAGCACTCACCATAGCACATACCCTCCCCAGTGTCCATAACCCTACCCCCCTCTCCTGACCCCCCTCCCCCCAGCAACCCTCAGTTTGTTTTGTGAGATTAAGAATCACTTATGGTTTGTCTCCCTCCCAATCCTATCTTGTTTCATTTACTCTTCTCCTACCCCCTTAAGATAAGGTCTTATTTTTAAAGCTTGATTTTTAATGACTAGGATAGAAATAAGAACTAAAAAAGAGATGGAGCCCCCTTGTTTTCTAAAGCTTGTTCTTCCCTGGGGAAATGGCCTATCTCCTCTGAAAAGCTAGGGCTGCCTTTCTCCCTCAGTAGATTTCCAGGGGCATACCCTGGGTAAGCAGGTACTCTCAGGGAGGGCCAGGACACTGACTCCCCGGGCTTTGGGTCACAAGGCCATGGCCAGGATAAAATGCCAGCGATGCTACCCAACCCCCACTCTAATTCCTCACCCTCAGCCATAAGGCATCTGGTGCAGCCTGTGGAACACCAGGTACAAGGTAAGGGCATTTAGAAATAAGCTCTTATTTTCTCTCCTTCTTTTCTTTTCTTTCTTTTTTTTTTTTTTTAAGATTTTTATATATTTATTTATTTGTCAGAGAAAGAGAGAGAGCACAATCGGGGGAGCGGGAGGCAGAGGCAGAGGGAGAGGCAGACTCCCTGCTGAGCAGGGAGCTGGATGTGAGACTCACTTCCAGGACCTTGGGATCATGACCCGAGCTGAAGGCAGATGCTTAACTGACTGAGCCACCCAGGTGTCCCTAAGCTCATATTTTCATTGCTGGCCACTTGAGGGGAGTTTCACAACATAGATTGATTCTCCCTTATTTACTAGGAAAACTGGGCCCATGCCCATATGCCGGGGCCAAGGAAGAGGGGCCCAGAAGGGGAGGGAGAGAAGGCAGGAGGCCTGGTCCAGTCTCCACTCTGCTGCCCCCTGTATGTATCAGCACACAGGGAGAGCTGGAGCTTCCAGACAATTGTGAATTAGGAGCTAAGTGGATTAGCCTACTTGATAAAACAGGCTAGAGAGCTCTAAGGGAGGGATATCCCTTTAATAAGGGCAATCAGAGAAGTGTAACATTCTTAGGAATAAATTTTACAAGAGATGTTCAGGGTGTATCTGAAGAAAACAATAGAATTCTATTGAAGGATATAGGACACTTGAATAAATGGAGAAATAAATTCTATTTTTGAACATATCCTCTATATTATAAAAAAAGTAACTCCTGAAATCAAATGACAAATTCAATGCAAATCCCAAACAAACAAACAAAAATCAGAGTTTTTCCCTTTAATACAGAAAATAAAATTGATACCAAAATTCTTCTGAAAGAATCAGCATGAACAAATAGCCAGGCAGAATAATGAGCAAATATTTGTCCCACTGGATATTAAAGCATATGATACAAGTATAAAAATTAAAGCATTATGTAATAATTAACACAAAGCTCAGTAATACAAAATGCAGAAACAGACATATATAAATGAGAATTTGAGACAAGGTAAAAGCAAGTCGGGAAAATTGCCTTAGTCGTTTGGAAAAATAGGCAACTCGACCAACAAAATGAGTCCCAGGTGGAGCAAATATCTAAAGGAAAAAACATACGTTTCAGTTAAAATACTGAAAGAAAACATAGCTTTCTAGATGATCCCCTAACACTATGTATCAGCAACGTAGAGTTTGATCTAGCATTTCTGTTCATGAGAGTTTTTGCCAAGGACCTAACGGGTCAAATTCACAGAGAAATACGTATCATGATGTTCATTACGCACTGTTTATGATAGTGAAAATTCAGGAACAGCTTAAAAATTGGTTAAATAAATTATGGCATATGCATAGGATGGCACCTTACACAGCCAGTTAAAATAATGACACATCCCCACATTGTCACTTTGTTTGCTGAGTATCCCCGGGGTTCGTGCTTGCTTCCAGCCCCAGCAGAGGTGTGTGTGTCCAGAGCTCTATCCTCAGCAACACCTCAGGGTGTCATCTACATGCTTACCCTTTAGAGCTATTGTTCTTTTTTTTTTTTTCTGAATAAGCACATTGCCATTTGTCCCCCCCCGCCCCATGCGTGGTTTGCCCTGCAAAGTCCTCTAACTGTCCCGCTGGAACAACTGATAGTCGAGAGCAGGGGACCCGAGCACCCCATCTGCAGAGCAGAGATGCGGGGGGGGGGGATCCCTGCGTCTCCCAGAATTTCAGGCATAGTTTTAGTGTTTCTGCAATTAATTGACCAATTACAGGATATTGCATTCATTGCAGATGCTGGTGGCATTTCCATTTTCACCTCCACCGTGAGCTGTGGAAATTGACTGAGTTCAGGCTGGGGATCCTGAAACTGCTACAGAAATGCTGAAATCATTAAACTTAAGAGACGGTAGCATTCTGCTTGTGGCCTGGGGCTGGAAGACCAGCTGTTGAACCTGGTAATGACTTCGCTTTCATCCAACTCACTAACTCAAGAGTGAGCAAATTTGGGGGTTTGATCTTGTTCCTATTGAGAATCAGTTGAGGCTGATTACCCCCGCGACTCCCTCAGGAGAAGCGGGGGGAAAAAAGCACTTTCGACACCCTCACAAAGTGCTAGGGACGATCTCTACCAGTGAAGAACCGCCGCAGGGCAACTCAGAATGGAGGGCCCCAATGCCTTTGGTTGATAGGTGAAGAGGACAGCTGTTCATCAAGGGAAGAGGCTCAGGGAGGCTCACAAGAATGCTTCTCATAAAGATGACCAGTTTGGGACATAATTAAGGGTGGATATCTCAGAGTGATTTTTTATTGTTTTATTTTCTGGCTTTCCTGAGTTGTCATGCCTCAAAAAATAAAGATGGTACTTATATACATAAAAGTGCCTTAAGTTACTATTCCAAACCTTTGAAGATTACTTTTCAAACTGTTAAAATTTTTAAGCCTACCAGGGAAGTGTCTATAGAAGCCTGAAGTTATGGCAATTTATAAGGAAGTGGTTCTTGGTTACAATGGAAGGAGAGAATGTAAGTTACCTATGTTTTATTCAGGATACACTAGTCCTGCAAAGTAAAACTCAGGAATAAATTAGCAGTGAATAAAGACACAATTATGATCTCTGCGGCACCTTACCTCTGTGCTTGATTTTACATTTTTTCCCATGTACACACAGATAAAACAGAGTCATGGTATTCTGGAAAGGCAAACTAAAGCCATCTCTTTAATTAGATCCAGCCACCTCTTCAGTATTCCAGAAAGCCCAACAGAAAGACAATAGTAACTGCTGGGACAGGAACTCCTGGGAAAGAGTATTGGTTTTAGATTCAGGATCTAAATCAAGAGGAAGTTAAAGACTAATGAGAAAAGTACAAAATCGTGCTATAAGAATCATTTCTGAAACTCAACTTTTAAAAAATTAGTTATAATTCTTTTAAATTCAATTCCCTTAATAAAGAATACCATGTTGGGTTTTTTTTTTTTATTATTATTATGTAGAGGAAATTTGAGATTATGACTCTAAGAGACTTGAACAGAAGGACCCAAATGGCTCTCCGTGAAAGCCATGTGCCCATCACTTGGTGACAGACTGCCTGAATTACAAGGCTACAGCAAGGAAAACCCTCTTTAAAAGCTTCACCCATAAAATTAAAGTTATCTTACAGCAGAAAACGTCTCCTATGTGCTGAAATGTGCATATGTAATCTGGAATATATATATAATTTCCTGATAAAAACTTCTTTCCTCTTATCTCTTTGGCAATGAAATATTTTCTGCTTTTCCATTTTATATCATATTCTTTAAATGCCAAACTTTAATAAAATTGTAGGCATCCATCATTTTTCCTTCATTCATGCATCCCCTTAAATCTGTATCCCCAGAAACAAATAACTGGGGACAAACAATTATTTTCTGATGCATAGAATTCTATCATTGAAGACAGGAATAAATTATTGGAGGGACTCTTCATCTTCAGTTTTTAAATTATCCTCCTTTTCTTCCCAGCCCTGCCCTCATCCCCATTCTTCTGACCCCACTTCTGCTGTGATAGATTGTTGGAATAATGGTTCCCAATGAATCACATCTGCTGGGGTCTATGTCCCTTTGGTCTTCCCATTAAAAGGTGGACTCATTTCTCCATCTCCCGAATCAGAAATGTCCTTAAGACCTGCTTGGACCAGCAGAATGTGGCAGAAGTAGCACTGTACAACTTTTAGAGCCTAGGCTTGACCCTGAGGCCACCCTGCTGTGAAATGGCATTGTAGTGTATTGGAGGATAAGAGGTCATGGGAAAGAGAATAGACTTGCCCTAGCCAGCAACCAGCATTTACTGCTGACAGTGAGTGAGGGCATCTTACACCTTCTAGCCCCAAAGTCTTGCAACTCTTATTGCAAGACAGGCAACAGAACTGTGCAGATTTTCAACCCTCACAATTATAGGGGATAATAAATCATTGCTGTTTTAATAAAGCCACTGAGTTTGGGGGTCATTTGTTATGCAGCAATTGATAGCTGATAGTTTCAAGAAACCACGTCTTATGGAAACATTTCTACAAAATGAAGAGAAATATTTCCCCTCCTTCCTTTGATATACTCCCACTACTAGCTACACCATCCTGCTTTCTATATTCTGGAAACACTCCATCAAACCTTCACTCCTGAGTGGGCCTTGTGCCGGCTTTGCCTCTTGAATTACCCAAGGGCTCTTCTTATGGTCATTCTTCTGCCCGTTAACAAATGCTTGAGGGAGGAAAGGAGAAGATGGCCTAACTTGAGCTCTCAGAAGGCCGAGGGTGTATATTCAAACGCCATTTTGTATATGCCCAAGAAGAAGTCCTAAGTGGTAGGTGCTGAGTAAACACTGACTAAAAGATGACCGTTGGGAAGGTCAGGGAAGGTCACTGTTAAAGACGTTGAGTCCCATCTGATGACAATAAGGGAGGAACAGGGAAGGTTACCGTTGAAGACATTGAGTCCCATCCGATTTAAGACTCCACACTGAATACCAAAACTCCCTAAAACACCGGGACAGCCGGACACAGAAACGTGACTGGATGGTAATACTTTAAAGCGGCAACAAGGAGTACATTAAAAAGATTCTGCTCTATATTCAATAAATTCCCTTCACAAATACGTGGTATATTAGTAACCTGCCATAAAGGGAAAAACAAATCATAACAGCATCTTGATGTAGGAGGAAAGCACACATGTGGGGAAAGTGCCGGATGTTTCTTTCAGGGAAGAATGATGTACAGGGCTCCGATAATTCCTACAGTTTGAAAAGTGGGCTGCAGGGGCACGGCTTGGGACTTAAAATCTCCCTACTTTCTTTAATGAGATCACAAAACAAAATGAACTTAAGTTCTGGAAGGATTCTTCTGAGAAAATTCAGATTATCACAGCACAAGAGTCAAAGATGCACGATTCCTACCTAAACCAACTGAATGCTGCCACCGTACCTGGTAAATCATTAAAAGAGCAGGTCATTTTTGTTAAAATTACAGCCTTTGTTCCTTATCAGCCTGCTGAACTTGGAATGTTAAACGGGACAGAGAAGCCACACAAACACGGAAAGCAATATTCAGATCTGGATCAGAAACACTGCTGTTGAAATTGCCTTCCTCCAGTTGAAACCGACTCCTGGTTAGAAATGACCTGAGCTGGGAAGTGAGTGCGGGTCTCATTTCTCATCAGGGTCCGGTCTCCTGAGGGAGATTTGCTGTTACTACGGAACTGTCCGGGGCTGTTCCTGACTTGTGGTTTGGTCTGGTTTGGTTTGGTTTGGTTGTATTCTTTTTAGTTGTTTTCAATGTTCTGCATTTCTTAGGTGCTGCTGCCAGATGTTAACCGTTAGCTGGCTCCCCTACAGCTTATATTCTGAAAATGAAAACAATGAAGACTACCAGAGCTATAAAAATAAATAAAATCCACAAAGCCAAGTGTGTAGACGTGCCAGGCAAGGAACACACCCGAGTGAAGAGATTTGCTGAAGACTTAGCTAAAGGGGTGGGGGGCAGATTGCTTACTCTAGAAAGAGGGGTCCTCAGTGATGGTAGGTTGAAAAACAGCACTCTGGAAATTAATCTACAGGTCTGTTCGTGGCTGGTTCAAATAGATCCCATGGTTCATTATTCAGGAAAGAGTCTTTAGTTGAGTCTAGTAGAGGGTTGGTTTGGGGTCTGCTTCAACCGAGTAGAATTAGCGGTGATAAAACACATTTAATCTTTTTTTTTTTTTAAGATTTTATTTATTTATTTGACAGAGAGATTACAAGCAGGCAGAGAGGCAGGCAGAGAGAGAGGAGGAAGCAGGCCCCCCGCCGAGGAGAGAGCCCGACGCGGGGCTCGATCCCAGGACTCTGAGATCATGACCTGAGCCGAAGGCAGAGGCTTAACCCACTGAGCCACCCAGGCGCCCCAAAACACATTTAATCTTGAGATGTCCTAAGGTACGTGTTGCTAGAAGGGGACCTGCTTCCTTGTAACATTCCCACCTGCTCCTCCTCTACAGAAGCTCCCACTATGAGCAGTTCACTAACCTTACAGTCCTTGGCTCCTTGCTTTAAAATTCCAGAGTCTTCTTCAATAAAGGTGTGTAAAATGTGCATATAAACGAATGACATTCATGTACTCAGGTGGCCTTTGCTGCTCTGCCCTAAATTCACCCTTCTGCCCAAATTCCACTTTCAGCCAGCATTTTGTTTCCAGAGCTAAAAATTATGTTACAGAATATCATAAGGAAAATAGAGCGAGACTAGAACTGTAAAATTCTCTGTGAACGGCGAATAGTAGCCAGTAAAAATTCTTCTGTGTAATTATATCAGACAATCATGACCCCCCCCCCACCCCCAGAGTTCTTACTAGATTTTAGGGACATCACTTCGCAAAAGTCAAAGCCTTTCAGGACATGACAATAGATGGAGAGAGAAGGAGAGAGTGAACAAGGAGGACACTAGACAGTAGAAGAAAAGAGGCCAAAAAAAAAAAAAAAAGGAAAGAAAGAAAAGGAAAGTTTATGTGCACTGTGGTGAAGAGCAAAGAGAAATTAAAGAAAAATCATTTGGGGGGTAGGAAATATTAGAGCTGAAGAAATCTGACTGAGCCGGGAGCATGTGTAAGCAGAAGGCCACGGAGAAACAGGGCAGCTGGAGAAGCCTGCAAAGCTAAGCAAGTCCGTTTTTGCAGAGTCTGGGCAGGAAAATGCTGTTGGCTAAAGCAGAAAATAAAGTGATTTTTTCCCCAGCTGATGCTTCTCTGGGATCCTGCCAAGGCTCTATTCTGCAGAACCAGAAACTGAATAAATAGACTAATTTATTCAGAAGATGTGTCCCTTAGTTTTCTCCCCAGAATGGTGTCAAACCTGCCCAGGATACCAGAAATTTCTGTGAATTTGGATGACAAGGCATTAGCCAGCATGTTTCTCTTCATCCCACAACACCTGCTCCTGAAAAGGAAGCATTTGCTCCTTGCATGCAAATCATTTTTTATAAACAAGGCATCTAATGAGCATTTGATGCAAGTTCCCTAGAGCAGGTAAGACTGATATGAGACACAAACTCAGAATGAAAAAGAAACTCATTATTTACAAACCCAGAGCTAAGCATTTGCTATTGAACAACTATCCCCAGTCTTTTCTTGGGGCGTAATTAATAATTCTCCCAAATCCTCTGTGAATATTTGTCCAGCTCTGGCACCCAGAGACTTGACTGTATATGTTCAGAGTCCGTGTTCGAGCTGTGACAACCTTCGAAATCATCTAGTTAAATGCCTTCTCTTGGGAGAAGAAACTGCAGCCGGGAGAGGTGAGTGAATTACTCAAGGTTACACAGCTAATTAGGAAGAGGTCTTCAATGTTCAATGTTCTTCTCACAGCACTGTGACACACACCTCCCTCATTTGTCACCCACACCCCTCTCCTCCACCTTAACTATATCCTTCACCACTCAGCGATGCACTGGGCTCCCATAACAGGAAACCTGGCCGACAGTGGTTTGAACTGTAAAGATGATCATTGCTTTTCTTAGTGAGAGGCTGGAAGTAGGTAGTCCCAGGATCTGTTCTGACACTTAACAATGCAGTAAAAAAACCCAGGCTTTTCTCATCCTGTTTGGGCACCTGCAGTATATGGACCTCTCATCCTCAGATGGGTGACCTCATGATGACAGGGTGGCTTCCATGGTTCCAGGCATCACACAGACCAGGGCTCAAAGAGGAAAGAAAGGGATGGACAGAACAGGGCTTTGTTTTCCTCAAGAGGAAAATCTTTCCCAGAAGTAAGATTTCCCTTCATGTCTCTTTGGCCAGAAGTAGGCCACGTGATCACTACCAGCTGCAAAGAAGCCTGGGAAGGAAAATATCTAGCAAATAGTAACAGAAGTGACATGATTGGCTTAGGCCAGTAATGGCACATTGTCAGCATTAACAAAATCAGGATTCTACAACAAGGCAGAAAGCTGGCTGTGGCCACTAGGTAGGAACACCAGTGAACTATTAATGTGTAACAAACCTCCTCCAAGACTCAGTGGCTTAAAACAGCAATCTTTCGGTATTTCTCATGTGTCTGGAGGTCTGCTGACCCAGCTGGGTTCAACTGAGTCGTTCTGATGATCTCAGCTGAACTTGTTCACATAACTGTGGATGTCCAGACTGATCTAGGCTGGGCTCCACATGCCTTTCCTCCTTAGGACCAGGAGGCCCTCCCCCAAATTCATTCACTTCCCTTGCACTTCCATCTGTACCCCCTTCTGCAGTAGAATTGATGTGTATCCCCTCCCCAACATTCCTACGTTGAAACCCAAACCCCAGTGTGATAGTATTTGGAGGTAGGACCTTTGGGAGGTCATGAGTTGGAGCCCCTCAGGAATGGGATTAATGCCTTTATAAAAAAATAAACAAAACCCACAGAGTTCTCTCACCCTTTCCACCATGTGAGGACACAGCCAGAAGACAGATGCAGGAAGTGGACTCTCGCTAGACACTGAGTCTTCCAACTCCGTGAACTTGGACTTCCCAGCTTCCGGAACGGTAAGAAATAAATGCTGCGGATAGGTCCCCCAGTCTATGACATTCTGTCAGAGCAGTCCAAGTGGACTAACAGGCCCTCCCACCCCCTCTGTTGTCATGTTTTCCCTTTTCTGGGTTCACAATGGGGTAAGCTTGAAAATCCTTGCTGGAAAGCAACGGAAAGCGCCCTGGTGGGTGGGTGTCCTGTCAGACTCATCTGAGGCCCCAGCAGCCAGGAACTTTACTGGCTCTTGCACAGCAGTGGGCCTCAGCCTCCTCCGATGTGCAGGGAAGCATGAGGAGGATAAGTGTCTCCTCAAAGCTCCGTTCCTTCCAGGTTTGGAGCTGCCCCAGTTTTTCGGGTGTCCACACCATGGAACCTGCCAGAGGTCTCAGGAATTTTGTGAGACTGTATCTGACTGCAAAGGGCCACAGGCAGCTTTTCAAAAACCTGGTCCTTGTTTATCTGAAGACACTTAGGCTGCCATCTCAAGGCTAAGAGGCGTTCCCAAAGCTCCGCATTAAATTCACACTTCGTTCCTTTCTCACCGTGCATTTCAGCTGAGAGAATGCTCTGGAGAAAGATGTCTTTTGCTTGTTTTGTAGGTTTTACTCCCCTAAAAACAAATTGGAACAAAATGCAACCTGCTCTACACTTGCTTACTTGCAAATTTGAAAAAGGTTATTCTTTAGTTGTGCACGGCTGTGTTTTCAACATAGACAGTGAAAACCGCGGACCCTGTGAGAGGGACGCATGCGTGAGAAGGCAGAAAGCTTCTGAATTCCTAGTGGGCCTAACAATCTGCTGGACTCCTGAATTCCTACTGGGAATTCCTGAATTCCTAGCTCCTGAATTCCTAGTGGGAATTCCTGAATTCCTAGCTCCTGAATTCCTAGTGGGCCTACCAATCTGCTGGACTGACCATCCTGGTCTGATTCACTCCTTTCCTCTTCCTTATGTTCAGGCTTTCTTGCCATAACCTCATGTTCAGGGAGTAAGGGAATAAGGTCTTCTGGGCCCTGATCCCAAGCCCACAACTCAGACCTGCTTCCACCCACCAACTCAGCCACGAGTGGACACATACCCTGGGAACCCTCTGGAACTTTCTCCTGCCCTACTTCCTTTGGGTGGCAAGGAGCAGCCTGCGTGCGAGGCCAGTTGCCTGGGACTGCATCTGAGCAGTAACAGCTATTTGACTGAAAGGAAAAGAGGCCGTGTGTCTGTCCAGAAAAAGCTCTCCATCAGGACTGGACCTGGATTCTAAGCCCAGCTCCTTCTGTAACACGCTGGGAGACCTTGAGTTTGTGACTCACCCTCTCTGAGCCTCTGTGTTTTCATCATTATGTGAATTTGCCACCAAGTTAAAAATCCTCAATGCTCACTGATCATTGGGTAAGCCCAGTGGGCAGTGTCTCAGGGTGTCAACCGTGCAGATGCCTTCACTCTGTGAACTTGGACATGGCTCTGAAGAGCAGGGCTGTGCTGAGTGCTTCCAGCATCGGGAACGCTCAATGCCCAGTTGTTCTTATTATAATTCCTTTTACTCTTTTGTGGAGAAAGCGAGTCAAAGTCTACAAGTAGTCAAGAGATTCTGAGATGATCTTGTTGGCAAACCTGTCAGTAAAATTTGTCACTAGTTTTTTCTAAGGGCTGGCACTATTCTGGGACACCTCATGGAGGCTCAAAGAGGGAAGCATTGAGAAGGACTGACAGGGTCCTCCTGGCAAGGTCTGTGTTCTTTAGGTGGGCTTGTGCCATGAACAGCAAAACACCAGACGCTGATGTCAGCTAGTAATGTTCTGTGTTCTCTGAAGACTAGTATGCTCCCATGAGCGGAACTGAGTCCCCCCCCACATTTTTACACTGAAGCCCTCTGCCCCAGTGGGTGATATTTGGAGGTGGGGACTTAGAAAAGTTATAGGTTCTACCCTCATTTGGTGATTAGTGCCCTTATAAGAAGAGACCCTAGACTGCTTGCTTTGTTTTTCTTCCTTCTTCTCCCACCCCACCCCCAGTCCCACACCATCCCCACCCCCTGGCCAGGTGAGGACACAGTGAGGTTTATAAGCCAAGAGAAGAGCCTTTACTTGGGAACTGAATTGACCAGCACCTTGATCTTGGACTTTCCAGCCTCCAGAAGGGTGTCAAAATAAATTCCTGCTATTTGAGTCTCCCAGTCTGTAGTATTTCTGTTATGGCCACCCAAGCTGACTAATACAAACAGGACTGTGTGAGAGCAGGGTAGATGGGGACAGGATAAGCTTCACTGAGGAAGGGTTTTGAGCTGGTCCCTGAAGAAGAGACAGAGCTAGTCATGCAGAGATCTGAAAGAAGACATTCCAGGAAGAGAAATGGAAAGTGCAAAGGTCCTGGCACTTCAGGAAAGATCCAGATGTCCTGGAAAAACAAAAAGCAGGCAGAGTGGCTGAAACAGAGAGCAAGAGAAGAGTATTACCCGGGGTCAAGGAGCTAGATCATGTAGGCCTAGAGGCAGAACATTTCTGGAAAGATACACAAGAAATTGTTAATAGTAGTTAGTTCTAGAGGGTAGGACTGGGGTGGGTCAGGACACACACACGCACACATACACACACACGCCCCTCTTTTTTTTTTTTTTTTTTACCATCTGTTCTCCTATTTGAATTTTTATTTTGAGTATATATTAAATCTTTAATAATGAAATGTTTGTCATATATGCCCCAATACAGGGTGACCACAATATCAGAGGATCCTACTTTCCAACAAAAAATATCTTTAAAAAGTGTTTAGGCCAACTCAAACACAGAACCTTCAGGATGCAGTCAAATGGCGGCTTAAAATATTTAATGCATTACCTATGCACATACTTTTAAAGAAAATTTTTCTAATCTCACATTTACCGAACAACTTTATCTAAATTTTTCATGTCTTGATCATCAGGGTTAGCATCTACCAGATTACTTTTGAGCAATGTAAGAGAATTTTCCAAGTGGTTAATATTTTCTAATGATGCATGTTGCTTGATGTACCACACTTAATAGTATTCCACAGGAAATGTATCCCCAGCTTTAACTAGCTGTTCACACTATGTTAGGAAACTTATGGGTTTGGTTTTGTCTTTTGTCTCATAGGTGCATATAGTAGGCAAATAATGTATACCCTGCCCCCTAAAAACATTTCTATGTCTTATTACCAGAACTTGTGAATATGTTGGATTATGGGGCAAAGGGAAATTAAAAATAAGTTAAAATAATAAGTTAAAATAGGGGGCGCCTGGGTGGCTCAGTGGGTTAAGCCTCTGCCTTCAGCTCAGCTCATGATCCCAGGGTCCAGGGATCAAACCCTGAGTAGGGCTCTCTGCTCAGCCAGGGAGCCTGCTTCCTCCTCTCTCTCTCTCTCTCTCTCTCTCTCTCTGCCTGCCTCTCTGCCTACTTGTGATCTCTCTCTGTCAAATAAGTAAATAAAATCTTTTTAAAAAATAAGTTAAAATAAAATAAGTTAAAAATTAAAAATAAGTGCCCTTAAAAATAAGTCTGTTCTAAAAGAATTTGCAGTGTCAGGAGGAAGGCAGGATTGCCTCTCTATGGCCATCCAGGATGTTAATACATTGAAATGTATGTTAGTAAATTGCACTGTCCCAAGACCTCCCAGATCTCTTCCTTTCAGCCTCAGCAGCTCAGCCTCTTCTTCAGGATGCCCTCCATGTGCGTGCACACACACACACACACACATACACACACACACACTCCCACACACACACACACACACTTCGTTATGATCTAAAGGATCTAAAGGATTCCTCTGATGGCACAGAAGGGCATTTCTGGAATCAGGCTCAGTCATTGATTTTGACTGAGCTGTGTTGATGTTTTTCTTAAATATTTTTGAAATCACCCTTGGAGACATAAAAATAACATGGGACCCTGAGTGTGGAGTTCAAAAGAGAATCTGAAGAATTAGTGATTCATAGGCAAGCTATAGCAAAGCCAGTTTCCCCCAAGGAACTTTCTGGTAACTTTGAAGCCCTGCTTGAATAAGGCAAGGTCCCCTTCTTAGAGTGGAGCAACTCCTCAACTGCGCAAGGCTTCTGGGCACACACACGTGTAACTTCACACACACACACACACCCTTTCTTCTGGAAGGCCATGGCTTAGGCCTGACAAACCCTCACTTCTAAGGATTATGCAACATGGTAAATACTCTAGTGTAATGTACTCCCTGTTCCTTCCCATTACGTAGAATTGAATTCCACCCCCCTACTCCTCGTCCAAACTTACACCATGGTACAAAACATTCCCTTGTCTCTTGCTCCATCTGGACTCAAGTGTGTGTAGCGAGGTCAGGGATTGGATCTTACTCGTCTCTGTATTTCCAGCACTAGCATGGTGCCCAGCACCAAGTAGGATGGGTAAGATGGCTCTGGATTTGGGGGAAGGGGGAAGAGGTCGCAGGATAGAGGTAAAAGAAGGGAAAACTTAAAAATTAATCCTCTAGGACACCAACATTACAGGGCGGAAAAAGAGGATCAGTGAAGTGTGCCGAGAAGAAACAGGGTGAGGAACAGGAGAAGTAGGAGATGGGGCAGACAGACAGACCAAGAGAGAGGAGCCAACACCTTTGGAGAAGCAAGTTGCAAGAAGGAGACAGTGTCTCATGTCAAACACAGCGGCGGCGGGTGGAGGGGGGAGGTCCTTCAGGTGGACAGAAAACGGGACAGAAATCTAGCACTGAGGATGTCACAGTTGACCTCAGGAGCAGTTTGGTGATTACTCGGGGAAGAGGGCAAAGAATCCAGATTGCAGTGAGATGAAGAGAAAATGCAGGTCCAGAAAGTATAGAAAGTGCAAGCCGACTTTCTAAAAGTCTGCTGATAGAGGAAGGAAATCAGTCAACAGAAGGGAAGGAAAAGTGAAGGGACATGATCTCTTCAGAGGAGGAGCAACCTGGATGTGTGCCCTGCTGCTTATACACACCGCCCTGGACTGTGGCTTCTACAAGATGGTCAGGACTGGGGTAGAGTCTACCCATGGGAACCACACAAACCTGGCTTCCGTTTTGGGGTTCAGAATCAGAGGTTCCAGCTCGAATGGGCATGTTTCTAAGCACCTGGCCACCTGTTCAGGACCCTTGAGTTAAAAAAGCCAAAGAAGGTGACTTCACAGAGGGTCTCCTGCAACCAAACTGCTGGGTATTTGGTCAGGTGTTCCCCTCGATTAGGATAGCCGTGCTATTCCCATTTCCACTCTCCTGGTGTTTCTGTCTGATAGAACTAGAAGAATACTGCCTTACTTCGGTATCATGCTGCATTTAGGGCAGCGATCAATGCAATTTTTCAATTCGCTGGTGCAAAATACTCCTTTTTAAAAATCTCCCCGTCTGGATCCTTTGGCTCTTCAGAACTTTAAAAAGTTCCTGGTGACTGTACATTCCATCTGGAGGCACGTAAGGCAGAGATAAACTTGTGAAGGGGAGCTGCGGTGAGCGAGGCGTAGACCATGTGCTCTGTCTTATGCGCCTTGGCTGCTGAACCTCCTGCCTTTGAGGAAATACTTCAGTCAGTTTTCTCCAAACAGCCTAGAATTAGTCATTTCTTACCATTTAAGATGATATCCTATTAAAGCAATCTCCTGAGTGATTACGGAAATTATTCGGAGGGAACCACTGTGAGAACACATGATAGGCGTGTTACTTAGCAACTGAAAGATATGTGCGCTCTTAAAAACTAAGATGGAAAAAGTAAGGACACATATTTCATTCAAAACTGGTTTTACAATGATCTATAAAACCAACCAGAATATCACTATAATGAATAAGGTAATGGCAGCAGAATCAACTTGAGTTGATCTAAGCCCATGTCTCACTGGTAGGAGACAAGGAACATCATAAATGCAGGTGGGTATATATGTTTGTGTTTGTGTGGACATAATTGATTAAAACCTACCCTATACTAGATGTACTAGATGCATTCTTCTCTGTTCCCCTCAACAGCCTAGCAAAGGAAGCAGTTTTATAACTACTCTTCTTTCTTCCTTCCTTCCTTCCTTCCTTCCTTCCTTCCTTCCTTTCTTTCTTTCCTCCCTCCTTCCTTCTTTTCTTTTCTTTTCTTTCTTTCTTTCTTTTTTCGTTCTTTCTTTCTTTCTTTCTTTCTTTCCTCCTTCCTTCCTTCTTTCTTTCTTTCTTTCTAAGATTTTCTTTATTTATTCATGAGAGACAGAGGGAAAGAGAGAGGGAGGCAGAGGCTGAGGGAGAACCAGACTCTCCGCTAAGCAGGGAACCTGATATGGGACTCAATCCCAGGACCCTAGGATCATGACCTGAGCTGAAGGCAGACTCTTAACCAACCGCGCCACCCAGGCACCCCACAACTTTATTTTAATTTTTTTGTTTTGAAAAAATATTTTTTATTTGTTTTGACATAATTGTAGATTCACAGGATATTACAGAGAAATATACAGGGAAGTTCCAAATACTCTTCCCTTTTCCCATTGTTAAAATTTTCTATAACTTCAGTACAATAACAAAGTCAAGAAGCTGGTATTAGTGCAATCCATAAGCCTCATTCAGATTTCCCACTTACACACCCACTGACTGTGCAAAAACGCAAAATCCACAGTGGGCCACAGTGTAGGATCTTATGGAGGTCAGAGTTAGAAGGGGTTGTATCCACCTAACAGTAAGGCCAGTAGAACTGTGGACCCCCTTGGTAGCACTATCCCTACTTCCAGATGTACTATACAGTGGAAATAGATACACAGAGCTGCCCACTAGCTTCCTAACCTGTGAAGTAAAAGCTGTTTGGGTAAGAAGAGCCAAGTGGAAATCCCAGGATCTATCCTATCCTCCCAAAACTCATTCTCAATCAAGAGAGCAAAGCAAAAGCAAGACTTTTCCCGAGGATGACAAAGACCAGTGGTGCTACCATCAAAGATACAAGAGACAAAGTGTTGGTGATCCCTATCACATCCCAAAGTAGTCATACTTTTGGCTACAAGCAAAAGTCAGATGGGTCACGAAGAATTACTATACATTATGGCAAACTTAATCAGATGTGGTAATGATAAGCACAGCTCTAGTTCTAGTTCATACCTTTGCTGGCAGGGCCAATACTTACCTTTATCCCAGTCCTTACCCCCAGGACTGTATCTATCTATTATCTAGCTAGCTAGCTAATATGCATGCATGTATATATAGTTTAGAGGAGTTATGATCACCTCAATAGCTCATAAAACATCATGCTGGTCCTTTACACTGATGACAACTTACTAATTGGTCTTGTGAGCAGGTCGTATCAAGCCCCCTTGATGTCTAAATAGGACATCCACATGTCAGAGGTTGGAGATAGTCCCCGAGAAAGATTATATAGCCCTGCAATATTGAAGCTTCCAGGGGCTCAATGGAGTAGAGTGGACTGTGTGGGGATTTCCCTCTAAAGTAAGAACCAAGTCACTTCCCCTTGTACCACATACCACAAAGAAAGAGACACAAAACCAAACCTCTTTTGGTTTTGGCAGCAATATATACCGTGTAAAGTATGTGCTGCTATCGTCCATTTACTAAGGAACCCATAGGCTGCAAGTTTTGAGTTGGGGAGAAAACAAAACAGAGTTCTTCAGCATGTTTTGGCTGCTGTGCAAGCTGCTTTCAACAGACCCAAAGGTATGAAAGTGTCAGAGGAGCCCGTCAGCGTTAATGGCAAAGCCCAATGCCCTCCTCTGTGGACAACTACCCTCCATTCTTTTTTTTTTTTTTAATATTTTATTTATTTATTTGATAGAGATCACAAGTAGGCAGAGCAGCAGGCAGAGGGAGAGGGAGAAGCAGACTCCCTGCTGAGCAGAGAGCCCGACACGGGGCTCGATCCCAGGACCCTGGGATCATGACCCGAGCCGAAGGCAGAGGCTTTAACCCACTGAGCCACCCAGGCGCCCCACTACCCTCCATTCTTAAAAGCTGGCTCACAGCTCCTGGTAGAGACTTTACCCACCACCAAGGGATGCCAGGTTGACAGTTCAACCCAACTGTCTATCGTGCATTGCGTATCCGTGATAAATGAAATCCACCAAACTACTGAATTGTACATGCACAGCAACATTCCATTAGAAACTGGAAATGGCATGTATGAGAGCAAGACCAAGCAGGTCTGGGAAGTTCAGGCTGCAGCTCCCATGGCTCCTGTTCCTGCTGCTTTACCACCTCCCATGGCCTCTGAGTGAGTTTATTATGTTCAGTTATTAGAAGAAGGTAAAGCACAGACCTTGTCTATAGATGAATCAGCATGATATGCAGGCACCAGCCAGAACTGGATGCCTACACCCCTACATCACACTCATGGATGCTTCTGAAGGCGGTGATGAAGGAAATTACTCTGGTGGGCAGAGCTTCAAGTGGTACATCTGGTCATCCACTTCCCGCAGAAGGAGAAATGGCCTGGGAAACCAGCCTATAATGACTCATAAGCAACAACTAATGGCTTGGCTGCTTGCTTAGAGACCTGGAAAATTCAGACAAGGCTGGGGTAGAGATGTGTGGGTGGATCTTGCAGAAGGATTAGAGAGTATAAAGATGTTTATGTCCCATGCACACGGCTGCCAGAGACATCCATGGCAGATGAGGTTCTCGTAAATCAGGTGGAAAAGATAGCCCCTTCTCTGCATGCCAGTCAGCTCCTCCGGAGCTTGCTCCATAAAGACTACCTAACCCAGTGCTCCTCTCAACAATTCTTACCTGGATACCACAACCCCTGAGTACAACCTGCCCCAAACAGAGGCCAATGCTGAACCCCCAATATGGCATCATCACCTGCAGTAACCAGTCAGTGGTGTGCAATGTCCTTACATGGAAAGACACAGACTAAGGGCAAGGAGTTGCCTCCCCTTGCTCAGCACTTCTGCTGGCACCTCAGTTTTAGACATGCAGAGACCTCATCCATTCTCTAGTGTTTTTTATCTTGAAATGCATAAATACTGTAGCCCAGATATTTTTGAGAGGATTGCTTTTTATGCAACTGATGAATCACTAAATTCTACCCTTGAAACTAATAATAAACCATACGTTAACTAACCTGAATTTAAATAAAATCTAAAAATATAAAAAAATGAAAGGACCGCCTTTTGCCTCTGCTTTTAAACAAATATTTCTAGAAGAAAATAACTCCCTAAATGCATGGTCTCTATTATTATTTTCAAGGCTTCACCAAATGAAGGTGTTGCAACATCAGAGATCTTCTGAACTTGTTCCATTCCAATACAGAATATCAGTTTTTAATTAAAGTAAAAGTTCCATCAAGAAATTCTTCCCACAGTTTAATGTGTTCCAAGGTGCAATTATAATAATTCAAAATTAAATGCTAAATATAGTTTGCTCCACTATTGTTTCATTTGTTCAGCTTTTCCCTTGTTTTTTATAGAAATAATTTTTAATGCCTTGCTCTTCACGAGGCCTTTCCTCAATGATGAAACTTCATCAAAATCTTCAAAGCTGAAGTTTTGGGGAATTAGTCCTTTCAATATACTAATCTTAAGAAATCCCAATGGATTTTGAACAAAGCACAACCAAAATTTATCAGAATCTTTTAGAGAAATTCAATGCCGTACGTTGGTTTACAAAGTCATTCTTCAAAGGCATGTGTATACTAAACTACCACTCATCGTTCGCAGCAAAGAGAGGAAGCATGTTCTACCACCTTAAATTTTTTGTTTGTTTTAAATGAAACAAATATTCGTTATGTTTTGATAAATACAAAAAAATACTTCATCTCGAAAATTTTGTCACTCAATTATAACAACTGTGATGATGTGTAAATATTTGTAAATTTTGGCAATTACAGCTTCTGTTTTGATAAGTAAACTATTGCAGCTTGGTTTGATGAAATTATAAATTATGTGTGCATCACAATCACTCACGAATATCTTTATACTCTTTAAGTTTCTTAATTTAGTAAAAACAGTGTTTTTACAATACTTGGCTCTACCAAAATTTGTATTTGTCATTATCCTAAAAATAATTTAATCTCTAATTTTACCTTATATCTGAATTTATAATAGCATTCACAATAATGTTCCCTCCAACAGAATGAACTTCTAAAAGCTTCATTTTTATTCTACAAAGCAGATTAAAAAACACAAACATTATGGGAATTAAGTGACTTCTATTTGAAGGCACTCATGACATTAATATGAATCAGTCTTCACTATTTATGAAGTTCGTCTGGTAATGACATGAGGCTTTAACCCACTGAGCCACCCAGGTGCCCCAATGACATGAGGATCTTAATAGCTACTATTTCACTTTACATAGATAAACAAAAATATTTTTTAAATGGGGATTGAAAATGAGAAAAATTAACCAAAATGATCATGTTTTGATCTAAATGAAAAGTCATGAGTGACGGGCAGACGCACTTTCTATCACTGCCATCGTGAGGCACAGTCTTCTTCTTTTTTTTTTTTTAGATTTTATTTATTTATTTGACTGACAGAGATCACAAGTAGGCAGAGAGGCAGGCAGAGAGAGAGAGGAGGAAGCATGCTCCCTGCTGAGCAGAGAGCCCAATGCGGGGCTCGATCCCAGGACCCTGAGGTCATGACCTGAGCCGAAGGTAGAGGCTTTAACCCACTGAGCCACCCAGATGCCCCAAGGCATGGTCTTCTTAAAATAACCACCAACCTGTGAAGCAGAAGCTGATGTGTCTTCATGAGGTTTGTATCTTCTGGTTCTCACATGGTCAGTAATGTCACTATGCACCCTGTGATGGGTGGTGAATACGGACAAACATTTTAGGGCAAGTGATACATTCACCATCAACTCATTTAAGAAGCAGAAATTTATTGCTTATTTTTCCATTAAACATAGGCTGCCATATTTTTTAGATTTTTGTTAGTAAGAATCTTTATCAAAAATAATCATAGCCATGTAACCATAGAGTGAATGATAACGCAAGAGCATTCAGCCTACTTCCTGTGTGTCCCTACAGCAGGGTAGCTCAACCTCTTCTTCCCATGTACAGTTTTGTGCACCTAGCTCATAACTTCCACATTTCCCAGTGACCACTCTGACTGACAGTCTAGTGGCTTCATGCATCTTGCCGGCCACAGCTGTCTACGAGTATCTAGTACACCAAGTACCCGATGAGGGCAGCAACATTGAAGAAATGTCCCACCTCCCACTGAACCTGGGCAGAGTTAGCTGTCCTTGGCCATTTGTATCCGAGCAAACTTTGTTTTATCAACAAGCAGCCTGTGTGCTGTCCTTGAAAGAGAGCTGTTCGTTAGATTGCATCAGGAAATGGTTACTGCTTGTCACCTGTCAGGTTAACCACTTGTTAAGTGAACAATGTGTTCACCGCATGCATGTACCATGAACTTCTAGGTAAAGTATGGTAGGAGCTAGAGCTACAAAGTAGAGGTCTACCAAATCCGTCTTGGCTTATTTTAATGCAAGTTTTGATAACAATAGTTTGCTTAAAAATGAAAAATCAAGAACAAATGTTAAGCTGGTCAGGACACCAGCAGAACAGTGATAGTCCTGGGACTAATCCAGGAAAACTGCTATCATCACCTTATCAGTGGAGAACTTTATACTGAAAGGACTGACTCTCACCATCTGAGCCTGTCACCAACATTAGGAACACTAAAAGTTAGGCAGGCGAACATGGGCCTGTGTGATGCAGTATGACATCCCACCTAGGAAGCATTGTTGCTAAAAATGCCAAATTAACCTGAGTCTAATTAAGCCAACTGGAAGTTCCAGGGGAACGTGATGAATAAGCTAAATGACACCACAAGAATGAGAACACGCAAATCCAGAATCTGGGCCATTCCACAGGACAACTAACCTGGTTTCTTCAACAAGCAATTGACTAAAAAAGGGGGTGGGTGAAAGTAGGAGATGCTCTTGGGTAAAAGAGACCTAAGAAACGTAATAGCCAAATAGGATGTCAGGACCTTGTTTAGATCCCCATTTGAAAAACCAACAATAGAAAACCATTTTGAGACAACTGAGAAATTAGAAGTTGTGATAGTGTTATGTTATGAAAGAAAATGTCCTGTCTTTAAAAATTCCCGATGAGAAGCGCGTGGGTGGCTCAGTCCTTACGCATCTGCCTTTGGCTCAGGTCATGGTCCCCAGGTTGTGGGATCGAGTCCCACATCGGGTTCCCTGTTCAGCAAGGAGCCTGCTTCTCCCTCTCCCACTCCCCTTGCTTGTGTTCCCTCTCTTGCTCGGTCTCTTTCTCTGTCAAGTAAATAAATAAAATCTTTAAAAAAAAAAATTCCCAGTGAATTACGTAGGGATAAAGTAATGTGCTTTTTGAGATTTGCTGTAAAAGACTTCAGCAGAGAAAAATGAAAGGTAGATCAAGCCAGTGGAGCTTTAGAATGTCTAGAATCTGGGTGTTGGATAAATGGAGGCTTATTATACTGTTCTTTCCTCTTTTATGTATATTTTACATTTTATATTTAAAATTTCAATTTAAAATGTTGAATAAGGCAGGGTCAAGAATGGGGCCATGAGGAGAGGGGTATGTTTTAAGCTCTCACTCTATTTTTCAATCTGTTCATCCATGCTGCCTGAGTACGGTGAATCAAGGAGCTAGGATTCCACCTAAGTGATCATGTTGCTTCTGTTTTATCACCTACGGAAGCTGTGGAGACCACATGTCCTTCGTTGGCTTCTTACTACCTTTAGAGTCAAAATATATTTTTTGCTATCCATTTCCATGGAGATCATTCAGGACTTCAGCTTTTCGATATTCACATTAGTTTATATCCCCCACGTCGTCCATTATAAAACCTGGCCAAGATCACTGGAAATAAACTAATGGAAATATAAACCTGTATGACTCCACAGTTTCTTTACCTGCCTACTAGACTCTTCTTCGTGGACTGCAGGGTCTAATTTCCTACGTTTGCTGGAGAAGTCCCTACACCTTCGATTCTTCCCTTTGTCATCTCTAGGCCATGGGATCCCATTACGCATTCTATAATTTTTTTAAGGTACTTAAAAGATGGTTTCCTGACAGCGAACTACCATAATTGACATAACCAGCATAGTCACCTCTCTCGACATTCGATAACATCACCTGCCTCCTACCAGATCTGTTTCTTTGGAACCCACTACTCTGCTTCCCAGTCCTAGCTTGCCCCATCTTGGTCACATAGATAAGACCATAGATGTCGAGTTGTTTCTAAATCTTTAAGGTCTTATTATTCTTCATACTCTATGCATTTGTATAAAATCAGCTGAGGCCGGAAATGTTTCCTAATCATTTGGCTCTTTTTTTCTATATCTGGAAGCACAATCATCTTCTCTGTCTTCAGGCTTCTTTCCTCTAAAGCACCTAGCAGCCTCCTGGTATGGAGTAATACTGCACGAATATTTTTATAACAAATGAACAAATGGAAGTATCATGTATGCCTTCCATCTGAAACATCCAGGATTAGAAATATTTTCCATACATTTCTCCCCAGTAAATGCTAATGTAGAGTTATTAGAATCCAGTTGGGAAATCTCCTTCCAAATAAAGTCTTCCCAATTGGTTGAGATGTACTTTATCCTTTAGCAGGGTCCTTCCATCCCCCTTCCCCACACCCAGTATTAAAAGCCAAAATTCTGAAAACAGCTACTCGATGTGTGGTCTTGGTCTAGTTACTTAACTTCTCTGTGCCTCAGTTGAGGAACTGTAAAATAAAACCTACCTCAAAGAAAACCAAATGAGGCAACATATATAAAACATTTGAAACAGTGCCTGACAAACACTAAGTCTTCAATAGATGTTGGCACATATTAAAGGCACACCCTGTTTTATTGTGTTCCACTGTATTGTACCTCAGATATGAGTTATTTACAAATTGAAAGTCTGTGACAACCCTGCCTTGAGAAAGTCTATGGATGCCATTTTTCTAACAGCATTTGCTCACTTCATGTCTCTGTGTTCTGTTTTGGTAATTCTTGAAATATTTCAATATCTTTCACTATTATTACATTTGTTATGGTAATCTGTGATCAGTGATCTTCAATGTTATTTTGTTAATGTTTTGAGGTGCCGTGACCTAAGGCCATCTAAGATGGCAAACTTAATTGATAAATGTTGTGCGTGTTCTGACCGCTCTACCTACAAGACATTCCCCCATCTCTCTCCCTCTCCTCAGGCCTCCTTATACCCCGAAACACAACAATATTGATGAGGCCTGTTAATAACCCTACAATGGCCTCTAAGCATTCAGGTGGAAGAAAGAGTTGATTGATGGGGCAAACTTCAGTGTTGTCTTATTTTAAAAAACTGGGATGCCTGTGTGGCTTAGTCGGTTAAGTGCCTGCCTTCAGCTCAGGTCATCATCCCAGGGTCCCAGGATAGAATCCCGCATCAGGCTCCTTGCTCAGCGAGGAGCCTGCCTCTCCCTCTGCCTGCTGCTTCCCCTGCTTGTGTGCTCACTCTCTTTCTCTCCAACAAATAAATAAAATCATAGGAAAAAAAAAGAAAAGGAAACAGCCACAACAGCGCCAGCCTTCAGCAACCCTAATCAGTCAGCAGATCAACATCAAGGTAAGACCCTTCCCCAGCAAAAAGATGACTCACCAAAAACTCAGATGATGGTTAGCATATATCTTAGCAATAAAGTATTTTTAAAACATTTTATTTATTTTATTTGAGAGAGAGAGAGCATGAGCAGGGGGAGCAGCAGAGGGAGAGGGAGAAGCAAGTGCAGAGCCCAATGCAGGCTTCCACAACCCTGAGATCAGGGCCCTTAGATCATGACCTGAGCAGAAATCAAGAGTTGGCTATTCAATTGAGCCATGTAGGCACCCAGCAATGAAGTATTTCTTTAATTACCGTATATATAGTGTTTTTTTTTTGTTTTTTTTTTTTTTTTTTTTAGAAATGATGCTATGGCATACTTAATAGATGACAGCACAGTGTAAACATAACTTTTATATGCCCTGGGAAACTAAAAAATTCATTTGGCTCCCTTGTGATATTTACTTCAATGCAGTCTTCGGGAAGAGAACCTACAGTGTCCCCAAGGAATGTCTGTATGGTTACTCAAGTCACTAATGTGTTACTGTTTTGACACCTGATTGTTTTTGCCTTTCACTGACATTGATTCTTTTTTTAATAGCAAAGAGGTGTTGAGGTAATGGGGGACAAAAGGCCCAAATCCAGAATATGAACGCAACAGTAGTGAATTCCAGGACAAGTGCCAAGAGCCCAGCAGGCCGCACTGGCATTTCATCCCTATTAAAAGACCTGCTAGGGACGCCTGGATGGCTCAGTTGGTTAAGCAGCTGCCTTCAGCTCAGGTCATGATCCCAGCATCCTGGGATCGAGTCCCACATCGGGCTTCTTGCTCATCAGGGAGCCTGCTTCTCCCTCTGCCTCTGCTTGCCATTCTGTCTGCCTGTGCTTGCTCTCTCTCCCTCTCTCTCTCTGACAAATAAATAAATAAAATCTTTAAAAAAAAAAAAAAGACCTGCTAATCTCCGAAGCGTTGGCTGTGCGCAGCTCTGGAAGCAGCCATAGGTTGGTCCTCTATGTTCAAAGGTTATCTGACGACCGGAAACCCTGCCCCTCAACAGTTAAAAATTGTACACAGAGAAAATGATTTGGCAGACCAGAAGACAGTGTTTTTTAACTTGTCTCAAGTAAAAAAAGTAAATCACCCCTTTTTCTGAATGTTATCTTCCAAGATAAGAAGGCTTGTTTGAAGATGATGTTATGCCAAAAACCCAGTGCCAAGAATGAAAAGTTTTGTTACACATGTAAGAAAAATGTGTATAAAGGTTAGCCTTCCAGAAATGTGGCTAAAAATAATCAGAATCATGGACTCTTAGAACTGAGACAGGCCTTGGAGGTCCTCTCACTCATTCCCTTCACTGTACAGATGAGGAAACAGCCCCAAAGAGGGCAGTAGTCACCCAGTGTTACCAGATCTGGACCCAGGCCATCACCTTTCCCCCATCGGTCAGCTGGGGATGATACAGGTAGATCAAATGTATGTATTCAAACAATTCAGGCAACTTCTCAACTTCTCAGTAGGACAGACAGAGAACCTCTTAAACTCTAACGGGCAATAAACATCTTTCAGAGCTTTTGGACAAACAGAATATAAAGATATGAGTCAACATTTGGAACATTATGGACATTACCCAGGATGAATGTCACATAACAAAGTAACTCTGAGAATTTTTCACACATGTCGCAAATCATATAATATCCAGTCGGCTCCTATCTTGATTTCTCCAGAATAAACTCAATCAACTCCAAATGAATGTCATCATTTCTAGTGTTTGTTATGGCTTTTAAAATCCTGGACAGAGGTTTTATTCACTGTGGGTGTCCTCTCCCATGTCTGACAGCCAAGAAGGGGCTCAGGAAGAAGGGCAAAGTAGATTGAACAGATTTCTTAAAAACATAGTCATTATATATAAACCATTTATTCCAAAGGGGACTTAAATTTCTGATGGATGGGTGAGTGGTTGTGTGGGTGCTTTGGGGGTGGGGGGCCTGGGAGGGTGCGGGGGTTGTGAGGCATGGAGGTGTGTGTTCAAAATTTGTTTAACAGCATTGTAGGATCCCTCCTGAGAGCACAGTCTCTGAAGCCAGAATGTCTGAGTATCGATCCCAGCTCCATAACTTGCTAACCTTGTGATCCTTGGCATGGTACTTAATGGCTATTACATGCCTCAGTTTCCTCATCTGTTTTATAGGCATGATAAGAGAACTTAGCTCAAAATAGTTGCTGTGAGGCTTTAATGAGTTAATGGACATACAGCCTGTAGAACATTCCCTGGCGTACAGCAAACATGTAATTAAACGTTAACTGTTGCTATCTAGAGGTCATCCATCTGGCAACCACAGTTACCTGGAAAAACACCCAAGCAAGCCTTCTACAAAACCTGGGTTCTACAGTCTGGCCACTTAAATCACAGAGAGGTCTCAGCTTATTTTATACTAAATCCTAACAAATATGTCAGCTCCCCTGTACAGTAAATGGTAAGTCACAGGTGAGTGTCTTCCTCCCCATGCCAGCTGCCAGCCCTTGAAGCAGCTCCCCACTATCTCGTGCAAACCATTGTTATGGAGTGCCTACTGTCTCCGCAGCACAGTGGGAAGGCCAGCCCAGCGAGCTACCCATACCAGGAGGTCACCCTCTGCTAGGGAAAACAAACCACACACAAACACTTCGGTGGCAACACAAGAGTTTGAGAAGCGTGTGCAAGAGAAGCACCAGGCTGGGCAGGAGCCAACAGAACCAGCCCCTTCCAGCATGGTGGAGATCCGGGGAAAAGCAACAGACAGGAAGCGATGGCTGCCCACGTACAGATAGGAGGGACAACCCCCCGCCCCCCACTGACCAAGATTCATTACTAGACTGCCAGAAATAAAAATAATGAATTTTAAAGGAAGGCTTAAATACACAAAGCCCTGTGCGAAACCCGAGTCATGACATAAACCCACAGACCATAAAACCCAATGTCACAGACAGGGTTCCATGGGTTCACCACCAGGTTCCTTTATGGTTGCCTCCTTAAGGGGCCACTCTGGACCTCCATGAGCACTGGGATTTCTTCCCAACCTTGGAGCTGCCAGGCCCTGACTTGGTGACTCACCAAGTCACTGTGCCCTGCCCCGGCTCTTCCAGAGGACCGCCGACGCCTGCCATGAATGCACATTCTCTACACTGTCAACTCGTTCCTTTAATAACTCTTAATGTCAATTTATCCTGCACAGTCTGTGCAGCAATTTATGACTGAGTAGGAGGCAGAGCAAAGTTGAGCAAAGCAGGAGGAGTCAGCTTTCCCAAGACTCCCTGCTATTAGAGGGTCTGGATTGGGTGAGGGACTCCAGAAAGGCTTTCAACCTCAAACGGGAAGTGAAGACTTTCACCTCATTATCCTCACGTGGTCTGGCCACTGTCTAGTGAGAAACACATCTGGCAGAAGGAGAGTTTGTGAGGGTCACTTTCCCATGGGGTGGTTGATGGGAGACACCCAGAGCCAGCCTCCAAGGGGCCCCCTCCCAGGAGTGGCCCTGCCATCTGCAAAATCTCGCCCACCTTTCTAAAGGGGCATCAGGCAGTAGTCTGGCAGTTGCATTGAGAAAGACCATTTGTCATTAGTCGAGGCCCAAATGAAACTGAGCTTAAAAAATTAGTACAAGCTGGCATGAGTGTGATAAAAAAGAGCTCAGCCCCATGGCTCTGCCCAGTCAGCCTTCATGTTCCTGTATGTCCAGGAAGAACTTTCCACGGTCGCCACTAACGGGGAAACATTCCATTCTGGGACTGCTTGCTGATACCACTGATGCCTTGAAACTTGTTCCTAAGACCTGAAAACATGACAGGAATGCAGAAAGAACGTGGGGGCAGGAAGGGCAGGTGCCGTAGAAAGCAGTCCTTTCAAAGCAATTTGGGATGTAACAAGAGGAAGACTTGGAGATGCCTTCAGAAGATACACTCCATTCTAGGACAGCCACTCAAGGGGCCATTTGAGTATGTAAATATGGGGCTGAGACCATAATTAGGGAAGAAAGAGACTTTTGAGACATCGTTATGGTTCTTGGGACTGAAATGCTCTGTGTGATCTTGAAAAATATTGTCTACAGGTCAAGGACACTTTCTACTCTACATATTTAGTTGCCTTTGGAGACATTTTATTTCATTTTACCTTTTAAGAATGGATGGAGGCTTCTTTGTGCAGGAAAACTGTTGTTTGTTCTTGGAGGGATGTGTATGTTTTAGTGGGATCAAGGCTGTTGAGGAATTTGGGCACAAGGGTCAGAAGCTGGAGATCTTCTCAAGAGAGAGGAAGATGAGAGCCCAGGTGCCAACAATGCAGCCCCAGAGACCGGAAGAGGTTCTGTGCTCAGTAGTTTCGGTTGCCGGTTCCTGTGCCCTGGCAGTGGCAGCTCAAAGAGCCTTGGAGACAGCCCCTTGGGGCAGACATGGATGCTCTCACCAGGGAGGTCCTCACAACAGCTGGCTGAGAGTCGTTGGAAGATTCCTGGGCTATATTCATTGATCAGGGAAGCCAGAGCACTGGGAGACAAGCTCCTTGGCAAAGACAATGGCACTCTCATCAGGAAACCGCATTGGCCATTTCCAGGGCTTTGGACATTGACCTCAGGAGCCCGAGAGAGAGAAAAAGAACCTGAAAGATGATTTCTGAGCAAGTTCTGGAATGCTAGCATGAAGCATTCAGAAATAATTGGCACACTCTTTAAAGGATGTTAAGTTCCTCCTGGCAAGATGAAGGCCTAAGACTAACATATGTGCTCCCAGGCTGGTGAGACGTACACCAACCCTCTTGTCTGTGATAAGACACAACTTATTTAGCAAACCATTCTATTCCCAGTTCTACTACTAATACCACATGGCTTTGGTTAAGCTGCCTTATTTCCTTGAGGTCTGTTGTCTTACTTATCCCCAGATGATGTTTGCCCACTTGCCCTGGAGCCTAAAGGCAACACAGACTGGACTGCCTTTAGAGAAGAAGGAACTGCAGATGTGCTGCCCCTAGAAACATAGTCCAAATGGGGACATAGGGGCCCAGATGAGAAGTGTACGTGAGAGATCCATGCGAAAGGAGAATAAAGGTAGGAACAGTAAATGAAGCCATCTTAGCTTGGATTCTTCCAGAGACAGACCCTGCCACAGGATTTGAGCAGAAGTCCTTTATGTGGAAGTCACAAGCAGCAATCGCAGAAAAGTAGGGGAATGAGACGGAGAAAGCAGCTAATAAAGTGTGTGTACTAAACCAACTGAAACAGCAGGCAGCCCATCAATCCCAAACAAAAAGGCTAAGAAACTGTGCAACACACATGACCCCAAGCTGTCCTACACACCAGATGAGGGAGCTGGAGGATTTGTACACCAGTTTCTGTCTGTCATTGCTGAGGGCAGCTTTCAGCAGGGCTATTAATTCTCCAAGTCTCTTCTGGTTTGCTGGGCAAGCAGGTAGCCTGCATTTATGAAAGGAAGGAAGGAAGGAAGGAAGGAAGGAAGGAAGGAAGGAAGGAAGGAAGGAAGGAAGGAAGGAAGGGAGAGAAAGAAGAGACGAGAAAAGGAAAGGAAAGGAAAAGACAGGATAGAAAAAGAGAAAGGGGAAAAAAAAAGCTCTCTGGTGCAGAGCAGAGACACTGGGAGTTAAAAATCATCCAGAACACATTGAGATTGTTGGGTCCCAGATATACAAGCAAGGCTCTGACAGTCTGTTGCGCCATTGGCCTTGCACCACTGAGATCCACCTGTAAGTTAAGTTCACTCTGTCTGGTCAGTGTTTCTTCAAGTTGGTGACTGGTCACAACTTCCTAAAGACACAGCATACAACAGGAAGTGATAACCCCTTCTGCTACAGTCAGTTCCAAGGCTGCAATGAATATTTATCATCTCCATGCCTAGAATCCATTCTAGATTCTCCTCATCTTCAGGCAACTCACTGGTCCAAGTTGCTTGCCTAGCCAGTGTGTCCAGTTAGGTTGTTTCCCTAATAGATAGCCCAGAACTTCCTCTCCAGTATGTCTAAGTCCCTAGTCATGCTCTTGTCAGGTGAAGAGTATTTCCATTGTCCATTTAGAGTTATTTTTTGGTAATGGAAGCACTGAGAAACATCTCAGGAAATTCCAGATATACCTTTCCTGCCCCCGTTATGGTGCAGCAACCATCCTCAAGCTAACCAGGTCAGTTACCCTTGTCAGTATGGCAACTTCTTTCTTTGCCTCCTGGTCTGCTTACATGGAGAACCCAAAGTGAACAAGCAACAGCTATAACCTTAAATTCAGGGGAACACTTATTGCCTCCCTTTGCAGAACATCTCTCCCCTTGGATCAGGACCTTGAATCCAGGTGAGCCTAGAGTTATGGGGGCTGGAAGCACAAATTCCCCCAAGTGAGTTACTGAAAGTAATGGTAGAAAGGGCCATTTCTACTTCAACCGCTTGGTTCCTAGACTCATGCAGTCTACTCCTGAGAAAAATGTCGCTATATTAGTAGTCACTGGCATAATAGTTTTGCTCGCTCGAAGGACAGTTTATCAACCTCTCTTGTGTCATCTGTAAGCTAGCAACTGATCTGCACCTTTCAGAGACCATCCCAGTGTTCTGTTAGGCCAGCCACTTCTGAATGATGTGCAGTACAAAAGAACCAGTGGATCTTAAGGTCTTGTGCCCATTTTTAGTTTCCCTTCCTGTAAAGTGGGCCTCTTGGTCCAAAGTGATGTAACAAAGATCCCACAATAATAAACCAGAAACCAGAGAGTGGTGCTGGCAGAAGCACTAAAGACGGGAAAGGAAAACACATACCTGGAATACAGAAAAATTCCAGTAGGGATGACTCGGTATTCCTTCCAGGATGGAAGAGTTCTAATGCAATCAACCCGCTGTTGCTGGCTGGTTGATCTCCTCGTACGGGATTCCGTATCAGTCTCAGCTGCTGACAAGTCTGACATTCAGCAGTGACAGTAGGTGGATCAACCTTGTAATGATGTCCATGCCCTTGGGCCCATGCACAGCCTCAGTCTCCACCTCCATGACTACTATGTTCATAGCCCCATACTGCAAGAACAGAAGTGACCAAGGAGAAGGGCTGGCTCATTTCCACTGGGTAAAGCATCCTGTGTACTTGGTGATTCTGGGCTTCCAGTGTGGAGGATGCCTCTGGATTTGGTCATTGGAGGTGAACACAAAGATCCCCACGGCCCCTGGATTTGCCCACAATCCTCTCAATCTTGTCTCTCTGAGATTCCAACCTCTCTCATCCTAAGCCCATCACCAGATAGCTAAATCATCCACCACAGCTCATTAATCTGAGTATGTCCTTGTCTCAGACTGCTTCATGCCCCACACAGAGTTGAATGCCAGGTGTGCTGTTCTAAGCTCGGCTCATGGGGAAGATTCACCCATTCCCCTACTACTGCCTTCCAGAGGCATCTCTGAGTGGAGCTTCAATGCAGCGGCATATCAAAGGTACCAAGTGATCAAGCTAACCCATTTATGAACAAGACCCAAAATTTTGCTCTGTTGATCCGCTGGTCACAGGAAAGCATCAATGAGGCCATAGGGAAGGCAGGAGAGATAAGTGCACAAGAATCCAGACCATCCATTCTTATAGTTTATTTGTGTTTTCCAGACATACTCATGTCCCAAAGGTAACATTCCCATGGTATGATGGATTGCTGCTGCACCTACCTGATTTGATGAGTCTGAAAATGCCCAGGACATGGTGGGAATCTCCAATCACTTGCTGTCCTGTGTCAAATGCTCAGTCTCTACCAAGACTCAGTAGCATACTAAGGGCTGCTTCTCAAATGGAAACTAGCTCTCTGCTGCAGATGGCATGGTCTCGCTTTAGAACCTGAGGATTCTGTTCTGTAATTCTCCTATCAGAGCTTGCCAGAAGCACTATAGAACATTCTGGTCTACCATAGCAACACTGTAAGGCATCTTCAGACAACTGGAGTTCACAAATTTTGCCAATGTTCTAGGATCTTGGATTTTTTGAGGTTTATTTCCCATCTTCTGATACACATGTGTCATAACAGACCATCTAAAGTATTTGCCATCCGCTCTTTCAGATCTAAATCAACATGATATTGACAAAGATAGTGGACAGATCTGATATTCTGAAGAATGGTTAGATAATCAAGACACCTTTGGATTATATTTTAACAAAGAATATAAGACAGAACACAGATCTGAGGCATGACCATGAATTCCAAGTAAATGCAAACAGCTTTTTTTTTTTTTTTTTGAGATTTATTTATTTATTTTGGAGACAGAGAGAGAGCATGCATGAAGGGTGGGGGGTGGCGGGGAGGAAGAGGGAGAGAGAATCCTCATGCAAACTCCCCACTGAGCACAGAGCCTGATGCAGAACTGGATCCCAGTTCCCTGAGATCATGACATGAGCTGAAATCAAGAGTCAGTCGCTTAACCAACTGAGGCACCCAGGCGCCTCTCTCTCCTTCTTGATGTAAACTAAAAAACAGGCATTTTCCCTATCACTAGCTGCCAGAGGCTGGTTTTCTCTAGTAAAGATGCAACATATACATAACAGCTGTATTTGGAGCTGCCACTTGATTAAATTTGCTGCAGTCCTTTGTCAGAGAAAGATGAATTAAATAAAGAGATGGTCTGGACAAGCGTCCTTATACTTCTCTGAGGCTGGCACTAATTTCTGCCAGGTCACCAGGATGAGATTTTGCTCTTGAGTGGTTATCTGGGCTGGAGATGGGGGAGTTGGGAAAGGATGGCAATCTCAGAGACCTGTACTTGGCCTTTCCTGTGGGTCAGAGAACAACAGGTAAGGGTTCTGTTTGCTAATATAACCATTTGGGGGACCAGAGAACGACCATGGTTAGGACAGTGGACTCTAGACCAAATGGGACATGGACTTGGACCAGGACTCCATTTATCACCAGATCTCCAAATGCCTCATATCCAACATCTAATACAATGACATATTGGATCTCCTGGTGTTGCGAGTCATATTACATAGAAAACAGAATCTGAGAAAGATATGTGTGTATAGAAAGCATATCAGGGAGTGATTTGGGAGACAGCACCTGTGAGGCAACGAGGACATGGACTTGGGCAGAGGAAGAAGTTGAATGGTAACACAGTTTCAAGGGACCCCATCTGATGCTGTGGAGGGCTCTGAAGCTGGGAAAGCTCCTCACAGGTGTATCGCATTAAGGCCAGTTGGTCTAGCCTTTTACCCAGAACTTTGACCAGCCACCAAACATGGGATTCTGACAATGAGGGGCTCAGCTATCAGCCATGGGCAGCCAACACACCTAGCAGCTAAGAAAATGATCCCTTCTTCCGTTCTGAAGAAGGTTCTAGGACACACACTTCAGCATCCACTATAGTCCAACCCTTGCACTGCTTGGATCCACTTGATTTGTATAATAAGTTTACCCCTCCCGGAATAGCTCGTTCAGGAGTTTGAATGTAATAGGACAAACTGTAGCCCCCGCTGCTGCAGCTGATCTCAGGCTCCAGCTGATCCTCATCATTTCCTTCCTCTACCCACCATGCTACACTTCCCTCCCCGCAGACTAGCACCTCCACTGTTAGAGTCACTTACCTGATGGAGCGAACCAGAACCTCTCTGAATCCCTGGTCATCAAGGCTTCTCAGGCAATGGCAGCTGCCTTTATTAATTTGATATTAAAATTGGACATGGTCTGCAAAATCCATGCCCAGCTTGGACCTGCCATAGAGCTCTCTCTGCTCTGGACCCTACTCAGAGCTTATAGCTTTCCATGTCCTTCAGCAAATCAGCCTGAGCATTAGGTCGAAGTATGGAATATGCTGTCTCCATGAATCCAAAAGGCCAACCCAGTATTGTGGTACATTCTTACTAGGGGAAGGAATGAGAAGAAATCATTTTTCTTTATTTTGGAAATAGATCCCACCCTGCCACAGATCATGAGACCCCCTAAAGTTGCCCTGAGAAGGTGGCCCTCTGACTGGGTTTATCTTCCACTGTCTGGCGTGCATGTATCTAACCAAGGCCCCAACATATTTCCACTTCTTGCTCATCAGTTCAATTAACACAATGTCCTCAGTATAGTAGACCAATATAATGTTTTATAGAATTTCCAGATGGTCTGAGGCCCTTTGGACTTTAATATGAAAGAGGATTTGAGTTAACATAAAAGCTAGAGAAAGACTATAAATGCATACTGTTGTTTGTCCCTCATGAATGCAAACTGCTCCTAGCACTCTTTCCTAATGAGAATAGAAGACAAAGCACTTGCCGGATGAATGGCCACATACCATAAGCCAGAGGTCATATTAATCCACTCCAGTAATGACACCAACAAGGCAGCTGCAATTAGACCTTCTCCTTAGCTGAACTGGTAGGAATCCGCTCCTGGGATCCATCTGCTTGTAGAGGAGGCAAACTAGAGAACTAGTTAGTCATGTGAGGGCCTCCATATGTTCCTGCTCTAATAGAGTGGCCATGATGATATTTCTGTTGCTAGATTACTAGATTACAATTACTGGCACCCTGTGTCTAATAGTCCTTGAAATGTCTGGTTATTCCCCCTACCCCTGTGTATAATTTACCTCCTGGGTTCTTTGGGGAAAGACGGGGAAACTCATTACCATGTACCTTTCCTCCTGAGGATCAGTCTTTCCTTCAGTCAGTGAGTTCTGGTTCTGAAAACTGGTAGATGAGGAAATGGAACAAGGAATTACAATTTAAAAAAAAACAAACTTTATTTACTTATTTGAGATAAAGAGAGAGTGAGAGAGAGAGAGCATGAGAAGGGGGCAGAGGGAGAGGGAGAAGCAGGCTCCCCGCTGAGCAGGGAGCCCTATGTGGGGCTCAATCCCAGGACCCTGGGATCATGACCTGAGCCAAAGGCAGAGGCTTTAACTCACTTAGTCACCCAGGCACCCTGGGAATTATGACTTTTTATTGAGGTAGTTGCCTTCTGTCTCCTGATAACATATCCTTGATTTCTTTCACTTGTTTCAACCGAACCATACTCTTGCTGGCAACCCATGTCTCTTGCTCCCGGACACCATGTTCCATTACTCATTTCCGTGGTTCTCTACACACCATGCCCCCAAGACAGCTATTCTACTCTGCTGTTCATAAAGAACATTGCACCACCTGGAGTCTATTATTCAGGATTTTACCATCCCCATTGCTATCAAGGATCCCAGCTTTTTAACAGTCTCACCCATCAGCCTGGCTGGTAGCCCCCACCAGTGCGTTCCTTACCTCTTCAGTAAGCACAGTGTCCTCTTGGCCTTCCTGTAGATTCCAGTGGGCTGGTGGGCTTTCTGCCCTTGCATGGTGTTCCAGTTTCTTCCTGTCCACTATTCTAAGCCTTTTGGTCTTAGAGAGGAGAAGTTTATTGTCTGCATTGGCCATTCTGGCATTTCTATGTCAGTTTCCGTGGGCCATCACTTCCTTCAAGCTTCGAAGAGCAGCATGGTAGTATATTAAATCCTTAATCCTACCATATCAATAAATACTCAGAAAATCAGGGGCGCCTGGGTGGCTCAGTGGGTTAAAGCTTCTGCCTTTGGCTCAGGTCATGATCTCAGGGTCCTGGGATCGAGCCCCGCATTGGGCTCTCTGCTCAGTGGGGAGCCTGCTTCCCCGCCCTCCCCCCCTACCCCCGCCTGCCTCTCTGCCTACTTGTGATCTCTCTGTCAAATAAATAAATAAAATCTTTTGAAAAAATACTCAGAAAATCAGAATGCTACCAATCAATAAATTTTCCATTGCCAAATGGCATCCTTGATCCACTGACATCAGGATCTAGTCCCAGATAGTCTCCCTTGGCTGCTGCCAGTGAATGTTGACTGGGACCTGCAGCTTCTTCCAGCAGTACCTTTCCTCCCTAAACAGAACTCATAGTTGTGCAGCCAGGTTAGAATGCAACTTGAACTGATTATCTGACCCAGGGAGGGAGAGGTAGGAACAGGTCCTGAGGTAGGTACATGTTATACTGTAAGGCAGGGGCCTTTTCATTATCTTTAAGTTAAACTGGGGTGGGATGGTAATCTTTAATATGGAGGAGTGGGCTACTTCTACAGGCCCAGTAGGTTCAGAGACATCTAGGGATTAAAGAACCTCAAGCGCGGGTCCCACCTGGTCCTGATCTGGACCTTGACCCTGATTTGCCAGAATTGCCAGACTCCAAGTTCAACTCTGTATGAGATTCTAAAAGCCCTGTAATTAGGGGCGCCTGGGTGGCTCAGTGGGTTAAGCCGCTGCCTTCGGCTCAGGTCATGATCTCAGGGTCCTGGGATCGAGTCCCGCGTCAGGCTCTCTGCTCAGCGGGAAGCCTGCTTCCCTCTCTCTCTCTCTCTGCCTTCCCTCTGCCTTCCTCTCCGTCTACTTGTGATCTCTCTCTGTCAGATAAATAAATAAAATTTTAAAAAAATAAAAATAAAAAAAATAAAATCCCTGTAATTATTGCCTGGGCCTGAACCACAGCTTTTTCTGCCTTCCAGGTGCAGGAGATAAGAGTGTCTTTATATGCTGTAAGAAAGCCCTCCAGCTTTACCACATCACCTTAAATTAGTGATTAGTTGCCTTCAGCCTTTGATTGTCTCTCTTTAATTGATAGCACCCAGTGAAAGTTATCCAGTTCCATTGTCCTTGTAGTCACTACTTCCCCAGGATCCCTAAAATGCATGAGATGTTGCTCCCACCAGTGCACCAGTCACTCCAATAACCTATCCTAATTCACCACAAGTGAAAGTTTCAACAATAGTCTTGCTACAGCCTTCAAGAAATTCTCCAAACCCTTTATCCACCAGTGATGGGCTCCTCACTGCCAGCCACCCAGTGAGTCATCCAGCTCTAATGTCCCACTTCTTGTTCTAATTCTCTAGAGTTGAGTTGCTTGGTAAACAGACTCTAAGATGAAGGTTTTTGTACAGGAAGTTTAGTGGGGAATGTTTTAAGAACAACAGATAGGGTGAGTCAGATAAGGAAAGCTGGGTTAAGCACTATGATATAGCTGGAACAAAAGCCTCAGCTCTGGCCCTTCAGAGCAGTCTTTAAATGAGTCAAGGAGGCAAAGCCTTTGTAGCCCAGCTCAACCAGTCAATGGATATGCGGTGCCCAGACTTTGGGTGAGACACGTCCTTTACACTGAAGACAAGGACCAGAGAGCCATCAGCATCTGACACTCCCAGCAGCTGGTGGAATGGGTGTCTCAACCTTGAAGGGGGCATGTGGGTGGTACATACAACACCCTCTACAGATCGGGATTAGTGATAACAGTAAGCAAGTGTGCAAGACCAAAAGCCAACTGGATTAGAACTGATGAAACAGTATTAATAGAGGAAGTCTTGAAAAGACTTTTTTTAATTTAGTTTTTTTCATTTAACTTGTGTTTTTTAAGCAGTTCAAATTCAATATGAGACACTTTACTTGTGCCAAAACAGAAAGGTCTACAATGTTCAAAATTGTCTTCCTTGCGTTACAAAACAAAGAGAAAATAGAACTTCCAAAAATTAGTAGAGATCTGGGTTTCAAAATCTCACTCAATAGATTCATGCTCAATAAATATCACAGACAAATAATTACATAAATTACATACTGTGTTAGAAGAAAATAAGTTATATTAAAAAGAAAAAACAAAAAGAACAGAATAGGATAAGCACATTCAGGAGTTAGAGGATAGGAGTACAGGGAGGGTAGTTTGCAAATTAAATAGGATGGTCATGATAGACCTCATTGTGAAAACGAGTTTGGAAAAAAGACTAGTGGTTAAGTCAGAGAGTGAGCAATGATGGTATCTGATGGAAGAGCACTCCAGAGAGCAGCCATTGCAAATGCCCTGTGGCAGGAGCATATCTTGGTAATTGAGAAGCAATAATAATGCCCGTATGACCAGAGGGGAGAGGGTAACAAGCAGAGTGGTAGGAGAAAGGTTCAGAGGGGTCACTGGAGGACGTGGGAAAGATGGGAACTGGTAGTCTCTGGCAATGGACCTGAGGCAAGAGACTTGAGTAAAGGCATTCATTGTCATTAAATTTGGGGAAGAATTTACCACTCCCCTTATGCAGATTTTTACATGCTCAGTGTTTGACGGCTTTTTAATACATTTCCCATTGGATAAACATAATCTCATGCCTTACTTTATAATATTACTTTAAAGTCAAAACAAATAAAACATCATGGGTAAAAGCAAATCAAAGCAATGAGACAAAACACCCATTTGGGGGCGCCTGGGTGGCTCAGTTGGTTAAGCGGCTGCCTTCAGCTCAGGTCATGATTCCAGGGTCCTGAAATGGAGTCCCTTATGAGGCTCCCCGCTCAGCAGAGAACCTGCTTCTCTCTCTCTTTCTGCCTGCCATTCTGCTTACTTGTGCTCTCTCTCTGTGTCAAATAAATAAATAAAATCTTTAAAAAAAAAAACAACTTTTATTTCCAAATGACACATGGCTCCTGGATATCCTGATATGGCATATCTCCCATGCTATCCCATGTTTTTCCCCAGAACAATATTTTTTTTCCAATGAGTCCCCTTATGGACCACCTGATGAGTCTTAACGTGATCCAAACATGAAAATCCTATCCTCTATAGTTGTAGGCTGTCCTTCACACTGCCACTCAACCCCAAATTAGGGCAACTCAGTAATAATCTATTAAATGAGTTCTGTATAGAAAACAAAATATGGAATTCATAAACCAAAATTAACACGTGACTGGAATTTACTGAGGTCACTCATTCAGCCTTCTCCTAAGAAGTCTGGCAGCCACACAGTGTTTGGAAACAAAAGTACATGGATAAAGATTTGCAATTTCCACAATTTTCTGAAAGGCCTCTCTGCTGTTGGTGTATGGTAAGTGTTGTCTTCAATTGGTTAGAGTTTCCAGTTGCTGCTATTCTTGGCTTATAACTATAAATTATAGTTGTCCTACATCATTATCAATTTAGTTTGTTGAATTGTTTGGTATATTTGTCTAAAGAGAAAAGGTCTATAATTTTCCAAAAACTAAACTTGAAAGCCCATACACATTGCAATTTAAATTAGGGCTACATCAAACCAAAAAGCTCTACACAGCAAGGCAAACTGTCAACAAAACAAAAAGGCCACCTACTGAATGGGAGAGTTTGCAAATGATATATCTGATAGGGGTTAATATCCAAAATATATAAAGAGTTCCTACAACTTAACACCAAAAAATAAACCATCCAATAAATAAATAAACCACCCAAACAGACATTTTTCCAAAGAAGACACACAGATAGCCAACAGACACATAAAAAGATGTTCTACATCACTCATCATCAAAGAAATGCAAATAAAAACCACAATGAGATGCCACCTCACTCCTATTAGAATGGCTACCATCAAGAAGTCAAGAGTTGGTTAGGTGTTGAGGAGGGTATAGAGAAAAGGGAATCCTTGTGCACTGTGTTGGGAATGTAATCTGGTAGAGCCACTATGAACACAGTACGAAATTTCCTCAAAAAGTTAAAAATAGAACTACCATATGATCCAGCAATCCCACTTTTGGGTATGCATCCAAAGGAAATGAAAACAGGATCGCAAAGAAATATCTGTACCCTCATGTTTAATGTAGCAATATTCACAACAGCCAAGGTATGGAAACAACCATTAATCCTCGATAGATGAGTGGATAAAGAAGATTCTGTCTGTATATAAAATATATATAATGCCCTCTGGTTTGTCCAAGCTGTCACAAATGGCAGGGTTTCCTTCTTTCTCATGGCTGATTTTAAATGTTCTCACCACAAAAAAAGAAATGGTAGTTATGTGAAGCAATGGAGGTGTTAGCTAATGCTAGGGTGGTAATTAATCATTTTGTAGTAATATGTAAGTGTATCAAATCAACACATTGTACACCTTAAACTTACATAGTGTTCCATGCCAATTATATTGCAATAGAGCTGGAAAATAAAATCGAGTAGAAGCAACAAAGGCTTTTCTGCTCCATGCCCTGTGGTGCTGGATGTACTCACCTAGAGGCCCTCAGGCTCCAGGGAGAGCAGCCTGGCTCATGCCCAGGGCCAGCTGACTCTGCTCCTGAAATGCTCCTTTAAAGAGCCATGGGGCAGAGGAGGATGGGAAAGACTCAGATTTCCAGTGCTAGAACTCCTGTGGGGGTTTTCTGGCATGAGTGAGATGAGAAACCAACCTCTCAGTTGCTCTACTCCTGTGAAAATGGCATCCCTCTGTTGGAAAAAACAGGAGAAAGACAAATGTCATGGGTGTGTGTGTCCTTTCTATCAAAAGAAGCAAAGAAAAACTCATGGTCCCAAGAGCTTCTGTAAATAATTCATTACAGGAATCCTAGCTTCCACCCACACCAGCTCTCACAGAGTTCTCTGCCCCCAGGCTGTCCAGCAGGCCCCTCTCCCAGGCCTACCCCGCCCTACTCCAGCCTCCTGATCTGGGGTGGGTTTCCCTAAAGAAATCAAATGGACCTCAGTTTTATCCCTCTCAGACAGAGTCACTTGGATTCTTTTTTGAGGCTATTTATAGGTTGATTAATAAATAACGAAAGTCTCACCAGTTTGTAATTCTCAACAATGGCTTGTACCCAAATTTCCATCACAAACTGTTTTTCTAGCGCTTTGGACAAAGGGCCACGTGATGAATAGGTTACTTATTTATGTGAACACTAGAAACTTCCTTACCACAGCTCCTGAAGGAGTCGTGATTGCTGGTGGAGGGAAAGGTATATTAAAATGACACGGGGTTGTGGGGACTGAGGAGGCATCCTTGACTTTGACCACCCCTAGTGAACCTGAGCCAGGCATCCTCACAGACAGGCGCAGGAGGAGAATGATGTCTCCACAGAAGGAGGCAAGGGCAGCGAAATGAAAGAGAATCTCATTTAGAATTTCCAAGGCCACTGACATCAACAAATAACTTCCAGCTGCCTCCCACTCTTTTCAAAAACTAATCTCGTTTTTCTTAAGCTTTGATGAAAAAGTTGTTTTCCTCCTGGCACTGCATGACTGATAAGCAAGCTTCATTCTTTATACCTGCAGAGGAATAAAACTGGCTGTCCCCAGGCTATAGAGGGCCTGGCAGTTTGGAAGGCCTGTCTTGAGTGTCTTCCCCTCCTCCTGCAAGAGCTGTGGCTGGTTGGCCCACCTGGGTGTCTCCACATGCTAGCATGGGGTTTGGATCTAGAAAGTGCTCAAAGTGGTTGCTGAATTTAACTCCAATAAGTTTTCCTATCTTCCTTTAAAGTCACGAAAGATCATTCCATTCAAAGGCAAGCCTCAGGTCTCCGGGACTCTAAGGCCATCCAAAGCTTTGCTCTCACGGTGGTCCTTGGACCTGCTGCTTCTCTTGGGAGTTTGTCAGATGTGCAGACTTCCAGGCCCCATCCCAGAACTTGAGAGTCAGAATCTTCATTCTAACAAGAGGCCCAGGTGATGTGCACATGCTCATAGTACCAGAAGCACCATTTTAGCACACTTGCTCTTGACCTCTGGTCAATAGCCCTTGCATTCCTTTACTTACTCAGAAGATACTTACGCAGCACTGTCTTAGTTTACTAGAGCTGCCATAACAAAATAACACATCCTCGGTGGCTTAAACAACAAAAAGCTATTTCTTGACAGTTCTGGAGGCTGGAAGTTCAAGAACAAGGTGGCAGCAGGTTTGGTTTCTGCTTGGCTTCCAGATGGCCATCTTCTTGCCCATGTGATCTTTCCTCTATGTGTATAGGCCCTGATGTTTCTCTGTATGTCTTAATTCCCTCTTCTCATAAGGATATGGGCCATATTTGATTAGGGCCCACACTAACGGCCTCATTTTAACCTAATCACCCATTTAAAGTTCATATCTCAAAATACAGTCACATTCTGAGGCACTAGAGATTAAGGCCTCAACATTTGAATTTGGCGGGAGGATGTACTCCAGCTCATAAGAAGCGTTACCATGTCCAGGCATTGGGCTAAGCCTGAGTTACAACCATTAAGGGACAAACTTGGTCCTTAAGAGCTTACAACTCCTCACTGGTCACTGGTCTCCTCTCATGTTTTGGCTACACAGACTATGGGTTCTGCCCAGACCATGGCCTCTTACTCATTATCAGGTCTGACAGACTGTGCTGCCTGCCTTGGCCCCTTGCCCAGCCCACCAGAAAGAGCTGCTAGTTCCCTCATCCCTTGACTGGGGAGAAAGGGTACACCCTGTGTAGATGTCAGGCAAAAGGAAGACGCCCTGTCATAAAAACAAAAATTACCTATAGATGCTAAAATTTCTGGCTTAAAGTATGATGACAAATAGTATATTTACATAGTCTAAATGCATCTCCTCATAAGATGTTTATTAATCACAAGGGAAAAAAAGTAATCTGATCATGGGGAGACTTGGCAGATGTCACCTTAAACAAGTGACCAGGTTAATATCACCAATAAAAGGACATGTCAGCAAGGGCACCTGGGTGGCTGAGTCAGTTAAGCATCTGCCTTTGGCTCAGGTCATGATCTCAGGGTCCTGGGATGGAGCCCCACATCGGGCTCCCTGTTCAGCGGGGAGCCTGCTTCTCTCTTGTGTGCGCGCACACACACACACACACACACACACACACACACACGCTCTCTCTTTCTCTCTCTCTCAAATAAATAAATAAATAAACAAAATCTTAAAAAAAAAAAGGATGTGTCAACATGTACCTCCTGATATGATGCATTAAGAAGGTCACAATATCATTTCTGTAGTATATTTGTCAAAAATTCATAACCTCAATCTAATCACGAGAATATATATGAAAATTTCAAATTCAAGGGCATTTAAAAAAATATTAGCCAGTACTCTTCAAAAGAGTCAAAGTTATTGAAGACAAAGGAAGGCTGAGAAATTGTCAAAAATAGAATAACAGAGACTTCCAGGGAAGATAGAAGAATGAGACGACTCTAAACTCCCCTCATCCCATGAATAAAACTAGATAATACCCAGATCAGTGTAAATAAACCAGAAAATGACCTCTCTACAGCTTGAATGTAGAGAGGAGGCCACATCAAGGAGGTTAAGAGGGGTGGAATCATGGTTGGGGCCTAAATAAATCCACAGGACTGCCCATGAGAGGGAGGGACATTAGCAGGTGTGGAGAGGGGAGAGGAGCAGTCACCTTTAGGTTTGGGAAACCAACTCGGGGAAAATAAATAACATTAGCTTTGAAAACCAGACAGGCCTAGCCTCATGAGTTCTTACAAATCAACAGGACTTAATACCTGGAATTTTAAAAACCATCAGGCTCAGTGCTGGGAGAGTTAGAGGGCAAGAGTAAACTGAGTCCCCAACCTTAAAGAGATAGCACAACAGACAACTCCACTGAGATATAGCCTAGAAGCAGCAGCTTGAAAAACATCTGGGGTATTAGAAAGGGAGATTTGTTTACTAATCTCAGAGCATGTGCTGGAGGCACAGGGATTATTGGGAGACTTCTCCAAGAACAAAGAAGCTGGTGGGTGCCATTTCCTCTATTATCCTCTGGCCTAGACATATAGACACCTGCAGGAACCAGCACCAGCATCCTCCATGACTTGCTTTACTGCAGCCCCACCCTTCTGCAGATCATCCCCCTCCAACCTGGCTGGCCTTGGCAGTTTTCCCAGGCAGCTGCAGGATCTGTGCAAACCTTGCTGGCACCTGCAACCTCCAGAGCCCATCCAAAGCGATGCCACAAACCTGACAGTGTGTAAGAAGCATCCCAGAGAGGACAGCACCACTTCAAAGTGACTCCCTGGGAAGAAGAGAACATAACCACACATATCTGTAGGACTGCAGCCCCATCTAGTCTGACCACAGGCCCTGTCCACCAACAGAGGCTCCTCAGGGGACAACACAGGGAAAACACCCTGCAGTTTGATGCTACCACATCTCTGGCAAATGCCTGGTCTGATTCAGCTCAAGCCCCACATGGTCCCATTAACTACATAAGGACCAAATCCTCCCACAACAGGCAAAGAGGGCCATTGTAGATGTCTGGACTGAAGACAAAGACAACTCAGCCACAATAGCAGAGCACACACAACACACATAGGAGACACCCCTGAAGCACCAGGTTCTGGTGAATAAGGGATATTACATTGCAGGGCACTGCAGGATCTCTTCTTCATAAGGCCACTACTTTCAAGACCAGGAAACATAGCTGACTTTCCTAATAGACAGAAACAGACACAGAGAGTTAGACAAAATGAGGAGACAAAGGATCATGCCCCAAATGAAAGAATAGAACAAAATCACAGCAAGAAAGCTAAACAAAACATAGATAAGAACTTAAAGTAATGATAGAGAATTTAAAGTAATGGTCATAAAGGTGTTCACTGGACTTTAGAAAAGAGTGGGGGACCTCAGTGATATTCTCAACAAAGAGATAAAAAAAAATTTAAAAAAGAACCAATTGGAGATGAAGAACTCAATAACTGAAATTAAAAACACACTAGATGGAATAAGTAGTAAACTAGAGGAAGCAGAATGAATCAGTGACCTGTAGGACAGGATAATGGAAAACAATCAAGCTGAGCAGGAGAGAGAAGAGAAAAAGAACATAGACTTAAGGAATTCAGTGACATCATCAAGCATAATAACACTCCATTATAGGGATCCCAGAAAGAGAAAAGACAGAAAAAGGGACAGGAAATTTATTTAAAGAAATAATAGCTGAAAACTTCCCAAATCTGGGGAAGGGAACAGAAATCCAGATCCAGGAGGCACAGGGAGCCCCCAAAAATGTAAACCAAGACACATAGTAATTAAAACAGCAAAAAGTCATCATAAAGAGAGATGTTTAAAAGTAGCAAGAGAAAAGAAAAGAGTTACATACAAAGGAAACCCCATAAAGCTATCAGCTGGTTTTTCAGCAAAAATTTCGCAGACCAGAAGAGAGTGGCATGATATATTCCAGGTGCTGAAAGATAAAAAAAAAACCTGCAACAAATAATACTCTGTTCAGCAGGCTATCGATCAAAATAGAAGGAGAGACAAAGAGTTTCCTACACAAACAAAAATTAAAGGAATTCATGACCACTAAACAACCCTCTAAGAAATGTTCAAGGGCACTCTGAATGGAAAGGAAAGCCCATAAGTAGGAGTAAGAAAAGTAGGAAGCACAAAAGCAGTAAAATTAAAACTCTTTGGTGAAGAGATTCACCAAATAAAAGGATGTAAATATGACACCATATACCTAAAACATGAGGGAGAGAGAAGGAAAGAATGGGTTGGGGATGTGGGTGAATGGGATGAGTAGGATGGGTGACATATGTGAAAGGGATTAAGAGTACACTTATCATGATGAATGCCCAGTAATGTATAGTGTTGAAACATTATATTGTACCCCTGAAACCAATATAGCTCCGTATATTAACTATACTGGAATTAAAATTTTATTTATTTATTTATTTGAGAGAGAGAGAGAGACAGTGAGAGAGAGCATGAGTGAGGAGAAGGTCAGAGGGAGAAGCAGACTCCCCGTGGAGCTGGGAGCCTGATGCGGGACTCGATCCCAGGACTCCAGGATCATGACCTGAGCTGAAGGCAGTCGCTTAACCAACTGAGCCACCCAGGCACCCTGGAATTAAAATTTTTTTTTTTTTTTTTTAAAGATTTTATTTATTTATTTGACAGAGAGAGATCACAAGTAGATGGAGAGGCAGGAAGAGAGAGAGAGAGGGAAGCAGGATCTCTGCCGAGCAGAGAACTCGATGCGGGACTCGATCCCAGGACCCTGAGATCATGACCTGAGCCGAAGGCAGCAGCTTAACCCACTGAGCCACCCAGGCGCCCTGGAATTAAAATTTTAAAAAAGAAGAAAGCTCAATGCAATCTCAGATTGAATATGGAGCAAAAAAATATTAATGGGAAAATGGAAGAATTTCTTATAAGGTCTAAAGATTAGTTAATAGTATTATATTAAGGTTAATTTCCTAGTTTCCATAATTGTATTGCAGATATGTAAAATTGTTACTATTAAGGGAACCTGAGTGGAGGGCATGTGGAAACTTGATGTTATTATTTACCTTCTTTATAAACCTAAAATCATTTTAAAATTAAAAAAAGAACATTTGATAGAACTTTGATTTATTAGGGCAGAATGCTAAACTGTTATAACAGACACCCCAAAGAATACAGCGGCTTAAAGAATAAAGCAGTCTAGGGGCGCTGGGTGGCTCCGTTGGTTGAGCAACTGCCTTCGGCTCGGGTCATGATCCCAGACTTCCAGCTCCTTGGGGAGTCTGCTTCTCCCTCTGACCTTCTCCTCTCTCATGCTCTCTCTCACTCATTCTCTCTCTCAAATAAATAAATAAAATCTTTAAAAAAAAAAAAGAATAAAGCAGTCTTCCCTCACATGGCAGTGCTGAGGTATGGGGCCAGACTGGGAGGAGGGCTGTCCCTTTGTACTTTGTATTGGCTTCACAACTAGTTCCCATCTCTTCATTTTTGTTCTGTGTAATTGTGTTTTAGATGTGTGTCACAGAATTAGAGTATAGCTGGATTTTACCCCCTCACTCCCCTAATAATCTGTGCTTTTTAATTCATGTACAATCATTCAGATCATATGTATTTGATTTAATTCTGTCACCTTATTTTATATTTTCTATATACCTTGTTTTTTGTGGCTTATTTCTTCTTCTTTACTGCCTTCTACCTGATTAATTATATATCTCTATATTCTTTTTCTTTCTCTCTACAATTTGAAGTTTAGACCGTCTATTATGTTCTTTCAGTATTAACTCTTAAATTTTAATATGTATACCTGACCTAACAAAGTTAAAATAATGAACTTCTCTTCCTTTCTCCCCAAATACAAATACCTCAACACTTTAATTACTCTGTTCTCATCTTCTATACTGATATTATTGTGGGGTTTTTTTTAAGCACCTGAATTGGTCACTATTATCAATCAATACTTATTTAAATTTACCTGCATGATAACCAGGTTCTGTGTCCACCCTTACTACATGATTTTACTGCTTTCTTCCAGGTTGCATTGCCTTTCTCTTGAAGTACATCCTTCCACATTTCATTCTCCAAAAGTAGTAAATCCTCCAACTTTTGAACTTAAAAATGTCTCTATTTCATCCTCACTCTTAGATGAGAATTTCATTAGAAAGCGAATTCTAGGTTGATACTCTCAGAATTCGAAGATATCATTCTGGCTTATATTGTTGTTGTGAATTCTGGTTTTTATTCCTTTTTAGATATTCTGTCTTTTTTCTCTGATTTCTTCGAATATCTTTTCTTGTCTTTGAAATCCTGAAACTTCAAAAAGATTTGTCCCAACGTGGCAGTATTTGTATATTCCTTCAGGAATGATTATGCTTCTTAAAACTGAGGATTCAATATCTTTTGTCAGTTCAAGGAACTTTAAAGTTATTAGCTCTTCCAATATTGCTTATCATTTTACTCTATTTCTCCTGTGAAAATTCTTGATAGACATAGTTTGTATGTTATCATTCAATCCCCCATATTTCTTAACATCACTTACATATCTTTCTCTTTATCTCCCACTGTGCTGCATTTTGGAAAACTCTTCAGGTATATCTTCCACTTGACTATTTCTCTATTCAATGGTGTCTACTCAGCTCTTCAAACCACTCACTAAATTTTTTCCGATGATATTTTTTTCTAAAAGTTCCATTGTGAGTCTCAAATCTGCTAAATGTGTTCTCATATTATCTTGCTTTTATGACTCTAATCTTTATGTATTCAATGACTTAAATATATTTATTTTATTTTATCTTTAATATATTATCATTCAATTATCTAAAGTTCTTAAGGATCTAACCTGATTTTTGTTGTCTCTGCTATGCAAATTTTATGTCCTGTGTGGGAGTACATCTTCCCTTCAGAATATTTTTGCATTCATTCTTGCAAAGAGTCCTAGCTGTATTCCCTAATCTGGGGACAATTTTTATGAAAAGTGTTTGGTTTGGCTGCTGCCGGACCATATGGGTAGTACAAATTTACTACCCAAAACGTAGATAAAGCACAGCCCAGCAATTATGAATCTGGAGGAAGGGGTCTCTTTTTTTGACCAAAGACAGACAAGCTTTCTGTTAATTTTCTATGCCAGTGCACAAATTTTCCTAGTCCCTTTTCACGGGGGCAGTGGGGTGTAGCCATATGAGCATGTGGATTAAGGAGGGATTTGGTTGTGTTGCAGTTCCATCTTTTTCATCAGCTTATGGGTGCATGTCTTTTTACCGTGTGGACATTAAAGATCCAAATTCTGGGACTACAGAGACTGGCCACCTCTTCTGTGATCTCCCCTAGTCCAAGGAATAAACAAGCACTCATCATTCTGGTTTTCAGTCCCTTCTGTGTCTAGAACCAGGGGATTTCCTCTCTTTTTCCCAAAGCCATTCAGAATCTTTGCTATATTTTGTCCACAATTTCTGGGTATTTGCTAAAGGATTTGAGATGATCGTGTTTTACATCTTTCTAAAACCAGCATGGTTATTAAAACAAGCTTGTTCCCTCCCTGCCGCCATTTCTTCTGGTTCTAGAGCTCCCAGCTTTAACAGTTTAGCTTTTGCTCCCTTTTCTCTGAAGTGTTCTGTTCTAATAACACCAAACTGATCACTCTACCTGAAATGTCTCTGTACCCCACCTTGACCTGTTTACTTAACTCTTAGCTCTCCATTAACCCACACAGCCAGCTTCATCTTCTCTGAAAAGCTTTGCCTTTGAACCTCTATAATCCCACAGATCCTGGGGCTTATTTCTGTTTCACCTACTACATTATAATAAACATATGTTTTAGCATCTCCCTCCCCAGTTAAGATCCTTGAGGTCCGGGATAGTGATTTACTCATTGTATCTCCAGCACCGAGCATCACATCTGACACATTGTAGGCGTCTGACATATTAATTAGCTGAATAAGTGAACACAGACAAGTTCCATAATTATTGCCTTTAAAAGGGTTAGCAGTCTCCCCAAACTCAGAAAACTTCCAGTTTCCTGGAAAACATTTATGCAAGACTATCATTTGAGGAAGAAAAGGGAAGTATGTAGAGCTCAGAACAATATACGCCAGGGACGGAGGATAGACTGTGCTCTCTCCCCTCAGCGGGGCCAGCCTGAGATAAGAAAGATGTGAAATCCAATTAAGCCAGATGTTCAGATCCTTCCAATGACTTGCCATAAAATGTAGTACAAAGACTCAACCGGTCACTCAAGGTCATTGAAGATCTGACACTAGTCTGCCATTCCAGTGTTATTTTCTGCTCTACAAAACTTCAGCCATTTCCCTAAAATGATTATTAATTTCCTGTTATCATATTATCACCCCTTGGCCCAACCCCCCTCATCATGCTGCGTTCCAGGGCTCAAAAAGAGATGAGCTTGTTTCAGGCCTTCTGTTTATTTTTGTTTTTTACTACTGGCTTACTTTATGCCTTTTAGGTAAATATCAAAGGGAACAGAATAGATGTAACTGTGTTACTCTTGGCTGTATTAAAGGCCTCTGCTCCTTTGCCTACATTACCGTGAACTTTATATAAGAGTTGGCTCACAGTCTGTGAGCAGCCCTCCCACAGCTCAGCTCCACGGGAGGGAAAAGAGGCTGATATTTTGGGTCTAGCGTGACTCGAAATGGCAGTCATCTCTGCCTCTCCCCACCACCCCCAAAGACAAGGGCCCCGGTAAGCTCCCTGATTCCTGCCCTGGAGGAACTCGGTTCCTGAGATGTCACTTTTCTCAGTGAAATCTGCTATCTTGTGGAAAAGGATTTCAATGAACTGATTACTTCAGAATAAGTATGTAATTATTTCTGTGGTCAACTGAGACAACATCACATGGGAAATAAGAACAGATGTGGCCCAAAAAAGAATTCCATTTGGCAGATGCAGAAACATGGTGGGGAGAGAACATGCCTGGCTGGCTGGCTGAGGAGTTGCAAACAAACAGCTGCTGGTCTGCAGGAGGCTCAGACTGAGAAAATGTCTCCGCAGGAAGGAACACTGTGCTCCACGGGTCCCCCCTACTCCTGCTAAGGAGGAAGAAACTGAGGCCAGAGAGAAAGTAGGGTCAGAAACCTCATCTACTTCTTTCGCCCTAAGATTTCTTTCTCTGGCAAATACAAAAAGCCCTCCCCCCCTACAAAGTGTTTTCTTTGGATTTTCCTATACAAAGGGTAGAAGTTATAAGGAAGCATTGTCAAATATTTTGGGGGGTGTGGAGAAGCCAGGGAACCCCACTGAGTGATTGACACTCCAGAATGGCTTCTGTCCTCAGTGTGGTCTCCGCTCACCACAAGGCCATGTGAATGCCAAGTACTGAGCACTGAGCTCTGAGCAAAGCCTCCTGGGCTCCCTTAGCCTCCCTGTGAAAGGAAAGCCATCATTCTCTGGACCGGACCCTGCCCCAGCTCTAATGGAACATGTCTCAGTATTCGGAACGTTTATGAATTTCCTCCACATTCAGAAAATATTCTGAATATCTTCTCTATTCTATTTATAGTTTATGGCAGTCTCCAAATGCCAGTAGTATCCTGAGTTTATTTCGGGCCCCTGGTGCATTCCAAGAGCGTTCTGTTCCTCACGGCCTACTCTGACTTCACTGTCTCGGCGGAGAGAGCAGGCTTGGGTGACCACCTCCTACAAGAACTTGCTTTCCCCCATCCTGAGCCTCTTCCTCCTCCTGCTGCTTTTCTTCCTCCGTGAAGCCTTCCAGCTGGCCCCAGATACTGTTACTCTTTCCTTCCGCTGGTTTCCCAGAGCACTTACAGAAACTTCCATCATAACACAGCATTTCGTGTATTCCAAGAGTTGGTGTCCTCACTCTACTCCCCAGCCAGACTGTGAGATCCAGGAGGGAAGGACTGAGTCAGCGGCACCTTTAAACCTCATGAAGCCCAACACCTCACCAGGCGCATTCAAGCTGCTCGGTGATAAGGTCTGACCAGGAAAGCGTAGGTGAATGCATGAGTCACCGTCTTTCTCTCTCCCTTTCTCCTGAGTCCCAGCCTGCCTCCCCAGCCCCATACCTTCCTCTTTACTCTCAGGGAACAGGAGCTTAATGAGCACAGTGCTGCTATGAGGCAATCTGGGCCCTCATTCCAACTGATTCTCTGTCCAACCGTGGCCGTGACCCTGACCTACAGGAGGTTTTAGTAATTCTTTACACAGACAGTTAACAATACTATATTATGCGTTTGACATTTACTAAGAGAGTAGATCTTAATTGTTCTCACCTCCCTCAAAAAAAGAGTAAGTATGTGAGGTGATGGATGTGTTAGTTTGATTGTGGTAAACATTTCAGTATCAAAACAGCACACTGCACATCTTAAATATATACAATTTCCATTTGTCAATTATGTCTCAATAAAGCTGGAAAAAGGAATTATTTGTCCAGATGATGAGAAAAATAATTACCTTCAGGCTCTATTATGTTCTGAATGCTTCTACACTTAAAGATATAGCTCTGGACCCTTCAGAAAGCTTTTTGAAATTCAAATCTAGGTTCTCTCTGGAAGGTTCATTAGAAAGCAAACTCTGGGGTGAGTGGGCTCTCACTGCAGAGGAAGGCAACTGCTTTGCATAAGGAAGGAAAACTGAACTATTTAAGAGCTATATTTTTCTCCCTTGGTGGGAAGTACATATTATAGGACTTAGATTTATCTGTTTTATTGATTATCAGAATGTCCAGGAAGAAATGGCTACTGTTTTTCAGCTACTCCTACCTACAAATGTTTCATATCTGGTCTGATTTGAAGGGTGATGCTATAGACTTAGCTTTTCCACTTTCCTGTCAGTTCTTTCTGAAGCGCGAGAGCAGGCAGCTCAGCCCTGGCATTGAGGTACTGAACCCGGCTGTAGACATTTTCCCAGTCCGAGCCAGCCTCCAGGGACGTCTGAAAACCCATCTTCCCTGTGCTCTCCAGCCCACTACTCCTTACTCTTTTAGATCTTAGTAGTTAGAGACTCCAGGACTTTTTCTTTTTTAAGATTTGTTTATTTATTTGAGAGAGAGTGCAAGAGTGAGAGAGAGAGAGCACGAGTCGGGGGGGAAAAGCAAGGGAGAGAGAGAAGCAGACTCCCTGATGAATGTGGGGCTTGATCCCAGGACTCTGAAATCACAACCTGAGCAGAAGGCAGACGCTTAACCGACTGAGCCACACACAGGTGCCCCTCGAGACTCCAAGGTTATGCTCACAGAAATATCCTGCAGTCATGTAGCAGATTTTAAAGAATACGATGAATTAGAGACTCATTATTGAAGAGATGTTCACAGATGGGAAGGGAAGGTGGTACAGCCATTTCAGTTGTGTTCTAATTCTTGCCAGGGAATGCCTCCTTCATCAGTATCTTCTTGTCCTCTGATGTTGTTGAGCACTCCGGGGGGTGGGGGGAGAGAGAGGGGTGGGGAGGGTAGCGAGAGAGAGAGAGAGAGAGAGAGAGAGAGATGGTGGGGGCAGTGGGTGGGAGGGGGAGAGGGGAGGAAACTCCATAAACCCTTGCTCTAGTTTTGATTTGCAAAGAAAGAGGCCACTTTTGTGGCCCTTAACTTGGCCACTAGTTTTGGAGATAATGAAGTCGTAAACATCCCAAAAGACCATGTACACACCCACCCCCCCACCCCCCCATACGACTAGTCTCTTAACTGGAAAAGAGTCATGACAAGGGATCTTTTGAAGGTCTCTGCTCTCATCTATTATTTCCAGAAACTTCTTTTAAAGTAGGTCTAAGAGGCACTGTTGAGAATCAAATCATTTGTCAAGTGAGTCCTTGAACTTAGGCAATGATTACACTGTGCACACATTGCACAAGCACACATCCCGTGTTGCTGCCCTGCCAGCATGGGATTGAGAAAGACCTTGTGGGGAAGAGAAGAGGCAGAGGGGAAAGAAGGAAGAAGGTGCTCCCTTACTGGGAGAACAGTCTTCAGTGAAAACCTCATCCAGCTATTGAGTTGGGGCTGTGGATCCTGAGTGCTTTTTACTTAGTACCCAGTGTTCCTCTCTGAGTACTACTGGGCAGTGCTAAGTACCAGGCCGCTCCCTCACCACTGCCCACACCTAATGGTCACACTCTTATCTCTGCAATAAAATGTGTGCTAAATACAACCATAAAAAACGATTAAAAATTAAAAAAAAATACAACCATATAATCTGACATTCTTCTGTTCCCTACCGGTTCTATTATCAGGATTGTCTAGAAGTCTTTGACTTTTTTTTTCTTTTTTTAAAGATTTTATTCTTATTGATTTGGGGAGAAAGAGAGAGAGGAGCATCAGGCAGAGGGATCCTGGGATCATGACCTAAGCCAAAGGCAAACGCTTAACCAACTGAGCCACCTAGACACCCCTAGAAGGCTTCAACTTCTATTCCTGCCTCTGGCTCTGTCCCCAGAGACCCCGTTGAGCTCTAGTCTGCCTGATAATAGCCAGGAGCATAGAAGAGAGCAGGGCCGAGCTGGCCCGGTCCTTGATCAGAAGTTAACAAGTGTCTTATGCTTATGTCTTATGTCAGGTCTTCCCAGCCCCTCTTCCCTTCCTTTTAATTCTCAGCCTTCCCAGTCCTCTGGCTGTGGTAAGTGCTCAATTAATATTTCAATCGAGCTGCTCATAGAGGAGCAGAACTCTAGCTCTGTACACAGTCGGGTCCAAAAGATTCTTGGAAGAGAAGATGAATCAAGTCATTCCCACAGCCCTTCATTAGCTGCAAATATGACTAATTAGTTCATGAGTCAGACCCAGACAAAGGTGACAGCACTTCAATTTGGATCGGAAATGTTCTCACAAACAAGGGGAGATGGACACAGTCTGCCCACTCTGATGCCCCTGAGCTGTAAGCTTCCTTCATGGGTCAAAGTCACAGATGATTGGAATTACATCCAGCAAAAGGCTGCAGTTGTGAATCAACAGTTCAGCAAAGGAATTACAAAAAGAGATGGGCCTGCTCGTAATATATCCTGAGATTCCAAGTGACAAAGGAAAAATGGGAGGAACCTGCAGGCTTGTTTGTCAACCAGCACAGTTTCTGTGAATGGGACTAACCCTGCTAGACCGGGAGGAGTGATGGAAGTCTGGGAAGAAGGGAGGTGTCCTCTCGATGTAGATGGGGGGCTAAGATGATGAAGAAAGTATAGTATAGATACAGATGGTGCTGATGCAGATAGACAAGCATGTCAGGGTCTGGAGGATTAGTCATATTGGAAATAAGAGCAGGATAGACTAGACTAGAACAGAACAGAATAGAATATTAGATAGGAACAGTATATAGAGAAACCTACAAAGCAGAGAAAAGGAAAATAAGGGGATAATTTCACCAAATTCAAGATCATCACTATCTTCAAAAGCTAAGAAGAATGTCATCTCCTCCAAGAAAGCCCTCATCTGTTTGATTTTTCTCCACCTGATCCTCCACTAGCCATTGGCTCAGAAGATACCGAGAGTCTATGATGCACGAAGGCTACCAGGCTGAGCCACATCTAACATTCTCCAGGACGCTTGCAAGTTAAGGAGTTAAGACAAATTCACAAATAACTTTTTGGAAGATCATCAGCAACAGAGGCACACAAGTGGCCCACGCAAGGGCCAGGCATCCCAGAAGCGCAGAGGGGGAGCCGCTGCTCCCCCTGGGGAATGAGACTAGCTTTGAGCAAGTCTGTGTCTGCAGAGCCTCACCACGCACTCCTTCAAGTCTTGGGTCCCTGCACCTTCTATGTGCCTCCAGTTTGTCTCCTTAGCTGGGTCCTGAAGCTGGATGAAAACAGCTCCCACATTTGCTAGACCTCTCCTGCACTCCTTTGGGGCCCAGGGGGTGTCCTGTCCTAGTGGGTTTTCTGGAACTGCCTGCTGAGAACAAAATTTTCTTTCCCATGGAACTGAACTAGCAGAAACATAAGACATAGCAGATCGCCTGAGCGTAACTGCAGTATTTGAAATATGCTTTCAGGATTTTCTCATCATTTAGTTCTTAGCAGAAAAAGGCCTTTATGGAAGGAATGATATCTTTCCCCTAGCAGGCTGAATGGTGCTCTCCGTGAATCATTTCTTTATTTAGGTTCAGATTGCATCTCACAAAATCACCTCAGGGGCAAATCTCTCCAAATGAAACCATTAATAAGAACTGATAACACCAGGGCAGCCTTTCAAGACCACCCCTGGAGGTCAAGCACATCACCAACGGGAGCTCCAAGTCCACCTGTAAATCTGCAGGGGAAGCGCTTGGGGGCACACCCTAACCCTCCACCCTGCCCCCCCCCCACCCCTGCCATTACCTGCTTCGGCAGGGGGCCCTGATGGAGGCTCCGAAGAATGGGCTGGTTGCCAGCAGCCTATTTATCAGCTCATTGCTAATTTCTCGGGGCTCTCAGTATATCGATTTGTTTCCAAACAGATCATAAAACTCACCACTGATAGTTCTTCAGTCTTTCTGATATTTCATGAAGGGAGAGCACAAATTCACCTGGACAGTCTGGGGACTGACTCTGGAGACTAAGACTCAGTTTTCTCTTTTCTCCTAATATGCAGGGCCTGGTCCACTCAGATCTGCCCCTGGAGCAGGGCGGCCTCACCTGCTTAGTTAGGGCCTCAAGTCTCCAAGCGTGGTCCCTGGACCAGCAGTATGACCTGAAGCTTACTATACATGCAGCCTCTCAGGTCCCACCCCAGACCTGTGGAATCAGATCCTGCATTTTAGCAAGACCCCCAGTTGATTTGCACACCCATTGAGAAGTACTGCTCTAAACTAGTGATTTCATTCCTGAGACTTTATCCCAAGGACACGATGAGCTATACACAGAGCAGGCAGGTACCCATGTTCACTGCGGCATTGCTTCTAAAGAGAAAAACTAGGAACAAACCCAATGCAGAAGAGCAATTATTTACTGAGTGCCTACCTACTATGTGACACTGAAGACAGAGAAGGGACAAACAGATAAAATCCTAAAAATACGGTTTGTGTCATACGATGGAACATTACCTAGCTGTTGTAAAATACCTTTTGGAAACAAATAGCCTGCAGGGAGAGCCTTAATTTCCTGCCTTCCAGGTTGGCTCACTTGCGGGGATCCCCTCCAGGCAAACAGTTCCCTAAGTCCGCTAGACTGGTGGGGGAGGGGGTGGGGAGGGATTTCTCTTTGCTAAATAAATAAGCAAACACAGAAAGGTCTCAGCCACTGGGGCCCCTTGAAACTACGCAGAAAGGAATCAAAATCCACTTGCAGGACTTGTACTGTACAAACAAATGTGACTGCTGGCTTTCACTTTTTCTCTCCATGTGCCCATCCCCCCAGGCATCCTCCCCTCCGTCCCGCAGCACGAAGTATGTACGTAGCCCCATCAGTCTGATCTCCACAGCGCCGGCAGATTTATGTCACCGTAACCATTCTTCTTTTCTTAAAAGGAAGACAGCTCAGATAAGCACATGCGGTTTAAGCAAACATAACTTTATTCGGCTACAGACATGAGAAGGGTAATAAACTCTAAGAGGAGATCTTCCAGAGAATGTAGCAATATTATCTTGCCAGCCCAGGGCTGGGTTTTACGGCTACTCCCAATAGTTGCCCATAAATCATTGCTTTACTCAGTATTATCCAAACACAGTGAAGTCACTCAAGCAGCACTTCTTATAAAGGTAAATTGTCACCGGCTGCCTTTAGAAAGAACACCTGACAATATGGTCCCCAGCCTTTGGACTTGCAGTGCTGGGGTGGGGGTTGCGGGGCGGGGAGGGGGGGTGGGGAGTGCACTCTCCTCTCAGGGAACTTGGCCTCTGGAATCCAAGTCCAGCTGAATTTCTTCTTGTTGGGTTTTAGCTAATCCTCTTTCTTGATCACTCAACCCTGTCTGGCCTGCTCCAGCACTCCCAGCCTCTTGATTCTCTCCCCAGTCTCTCCCATCCTTATTCATGTCTCGCTCTTCGATTAATTCAAAAACCAATCCCCATGCTGTGTTGGATGTGATGTGCTCTAATGAGCCAAGGGACTCACTTCTCACCTGGGGAGAAAGAGACATGGACAAAGCTAGACTGCTTGGGTGTCCATAATGTCACCAGTGTTGGTAAGTCACTTTTATTTTGTAATATTTAAATAAAAATGGCCTTGGGCCCCACCCTTCTCCAAACTTCTATTTTGCCTAGTACACTTCTTTGGCTCTCAGTTTCAGCACCTGCTGAATTCTCTCCCATCACTCCACCTGGTCCTGTCACCCATCTGAACTGGCCTTCGTGAGCATCCTATGCCCCACTCTGGGCCTCACCTTGCCTATGTCACTCCCCAGAGTCCCTCTGCCTGGCTTCCCCTCTGTGTCTGGCAGAAAAACTTGATTCTCTCACTTTATCAAGAAGTCCTTTCCCTGAAGAGATCAAGATATCTTTCCAGATCTTTCCTTATAAATCTGAAAGCCATTCTATTGACTGCTAACCAAGAGCCATCCAGGAGAGGACTCCAGATTTTGGCAGCACAAATTAGTCTTTTAATAGGATCAGATTCTCAGTTCCCTTCCCTAATAGCTTCTCTAAGGTATTGTACTTCATACTGTATATGCAATAAGCTATATTAAGAAAAAAGAAAAATCTCAAAGCCATAACCTAAACTTCTACCTTGAAAACTGGAAAAAGGACCAAACTAAGCCAAAAGCAAGCAAAAGGAGAGAAATAATAAAGATCAGAGAAGAAATTAGGGAACAAAAATAGAAAAATAATAAATACATTCAATGGAACCAAAACTTGGTTCTTTGGAAAGGACAACAAATATTTAGCCAGATCAACCAAGAAAATACTGTTGGAGTCATAAATATAAGAAGGGATTTCACTGCTAACCTTACAGAAATAAGAAATAATGTAAAAGAATATTATGAACAGTTGTATGCCAATACATTAGATAACTTAGATGGAATGGCTAAATTCCTAGAACGACATAAACTACTGAAATTGACTTAAAAAATAGAAATTTTGAATAGACCTATAATAAGTGAAGAGGTTGAATTAGTAATCAATAAACTATCTACAACAGTCTTATATGGTATCACCATTGAATTCTACCAAGCATTTAGACTTTATACCCATTCTTTACAATTCTTCCAGAAAACTCTTCCAAACAGAGAACACTTCCAAATTCACATAGGTGGCCAGTATTACCCACATACCAAAACCAAAGACAGCACAAGAAAATGATTTAGACTATTATCTCTTATGAATATTGGACACAAAATCCTCAATGAAATATCAACAAACCAAATCTAGCAACATATAAACTTAGTTATACACCATTAACCAAGTGGGGTTTGTCCCAGGAATGAAGGTTGATTTAATATCTAAAAATCAATTAATATAACAGATGAAATTTATAAAATAAAAAGCAAATGCTATATGATCATCTGAATAAATGCATTTGACAAAATCCAACATGCTTTCTTGATTAAAAAATAGTCAGCAAATTAAGAATAGGAAGAGTTAGGGACTTCCTCAACCCAGTTAAAATCCACCTACAAAAACCCTACAGCTAACATCGTGCTTAAATGGCAAGATACTGGATAATTTCCACCTAAGATCAAGAATAACACAAAGACGTTCATTTTGTCTTTCACCATTTCTATTCAATATTATATGGGTGATTCTGGCCAGGGCAATTAGACAAGAAAAAGAAAAAAGAAAATCCAGATTGGAAAGGAAAAACAAAAGCACTTAATGTGTGGTTACTTAGGGCTGGGTGTGGGGGGTAGGAAGATGATAGCTTAGAGGTACAGGTTTCTTTTTTAAGTCAAGTTTGTACATATCTGTGAATAGGCTAAAAGTCATTGTATTGTGCCCATTAAATGGGTGGATTGTATGGGATGTGAATTATATCTCAATAAAGCTATTCCAAAAAAACAGTGACCAGAGAAATAAGAGAACTAGAAGAGAGGATAAAAGTGGAAAATTCAGAGAGGGTAATCAACATTAACTCGCTAGCGTCAAAGTCAATAATAAAAGAATCCCTTGGACTTGGCGATCATCAGGACAACTGATGAGCTGCTCTCAGAGAAAACTTGTCCTTCTGTTTGGTCAAAGTCAGCTCCTCATCCTTTGCTCTTAATCACTTTCTTTTTTTCTTTTTCATTGATGTCATTCCAGAAATCTGTCCTCTACATCTCGTATCTTTAACCACATCATTCATAATTTTCATTCTTTTTTTTCTTTCACTCAACAAATATAATAGCACCTACCATGTGTCAGGCACTCCTCTGGGCTCCAGGAGACCTCTGATAGTAGTTGTTGACAAGGACCATGTTACGGGCCATTGCTAACTGCAAGGGGGGCTGGGAAGTATTTTTATTTTCAAGCTTCAATGGTAGATGAAAGACAAAGGAGAAAAGAGCTCAAATTAATGCTAAATTAATCAACCTACTTTTCTTCCACACATTTACAAATAAAACTTTAAAGCAACTTTGAATACAGTTCTGACAGCAAGAATTATTTTCATGGCTCTTGGAGAACCCAGATACCCTCCAGGGTTCTCCACCATTTGCTTCATCGTTTGGGCCAAAAAATCTGGAGCCACATTTAACTTCTGTCTTTTTACTCACACCCTGCATCCAGTTCATGAGCTGGCCCGTGAAGCAAGATCTTCAAAATATATCTCTTCGGGTGCCTGGGTGCCTCAGTGGGTTAAGCCTCTGCCTTCGGCTTAGGTCATGATCTCAGGGTCCTGGGATCCAGCCCCGCATCGGGCTCTTTGCTTAGCGGGGAGCCTGCTTCCCCCTCTCTCTCTGCCTGCCTCTCTGCCTACTTGTGATCTCTGTCAAATAAATAAATAAATAAAATCTTTAAATATAAATATATATATATATATATATATTTTTTTTTTTTTCATCTTCACTGCTACCCCCCTACTCCATGTACCCACCACCTCTCATCTGGCCCTGTTACAACAGCCTCTATCCTGAGCTCCCTGCTTTCACTCGTGCCTCCCACCATCTATTCTTCACAGCACAGCCAGACTGATCCTCTCAAAACGGATATGATCATGCTAATCCCTTCTGGAACAGGCTCAAACAGCTTCTTCCTGCACTCAAAAATAAACCTCATGAAGAAAGGATGATCTTTCCAATAAGTGGTGCTAGGTCAAATGGCTAGCCATATGCGTGAAACTGAAGCTCGATCCCTACCTCACTTTACACAAGGAAATGAAATCCAGATGGACCATAGACCTAAATGTGAAAGATAAAATAATAAAGTTGCAAAACAAAAGCCTAATGAAGATCTGTATTAGCTTTGACTAGGAAACAATTTCTTAGGCAAAACACAAAAAACACAAATAATAAAAGAGCTACATTTAAAATTAAGAACTTTTCCCCCCTAAAAGACACCATTAAGAGGATAAAAAGACAAACCACAGAGTGGGAGAAGATAATTGCACTGTAAATACCCCACTAAGGATTTGTGTCCTGAATATATAAAGAACTATAAAAAAGACAGTCAATTAACAGGGGAAAAAAAAAAAACAGGCAAAAGATTTGAATAGTTACCTCTCAAAATAAGACATCCTAACGGCTCCCAAATGTATGAAAATGAAAAATGTGCTTAAATTCATGCGTTATTGGGAAAATGCAAATTAAAATGACAATGACACACCACTATATACACAACAGAATGACTAAAACAAACAAGCAAAAAGACAAGCTACCCCAAGCATTGGCAAGAATATGAAGCAACTGGAACTCCAGTCAAAGGCTGGTGGGAGTAAAACATGATGCAAACACTTTGTGAAATTGACACTGTTTATAAGTTAAACACACATTTATCCCATTAGCTGGCAATTCTATCCCAAGGCTTTTTCCAACAGAAACACATACATACATACCAAATTCACATGAATGAACGCTCCTAGCAGCTGTATTTGAAGAGCCAAAAGCTGGAAACCACCCAAACGGACAGGTTAATAAACTGTGGGACATTCATCCAGTAGAGTATGATACAGCAATGGGAATGAACAATGACCACATCCAACATGAAAGAATGTCGCAAGCACAATGGTGAAGGAATGAAACCAGACATAAAAGAGTGCATACTGTGTGATTTCATTTATATGAAGTTCAAAATCAGTCTGTGATTCTGGAAGCCAGATGGTGGTTCTCTGTGGGAAGAGAAGGGTGGCTGGGAGGCGGCACGAGGATGGGGAGCTGCTCAAATTCTGTTTCTTAACCTTGAGTGCTGGTTACGCAGGTATATTCGGTCTGTACACTTGGGATTTGTGTATGTTTCTCTGTGTTTGTTATCCTTCAGTTAATAGTTTTCCTTTTTTTACAATCCCATATGCTAAAAAAAAAAAAGTCAAACTGCAAAAATCCAAATACAACAGCGTACAATTTATGTTCGAAAACGTCCTCCAAGCCTTGCATGGTTTTGCCTGGCTTCTTGGCCTTCCTTCACCTCCTGCAGCTCCCCCCTTGCTCACCAAGTCCAGTCTCTGCCTTCTACCCATTTCTCAGACACACAAGACAAGCTCCCACCTCAGGCCTCTGCACCTGCTCCCTCTGTCCAGCATCTTCTCCCTGCAAGCTAACATATGCTCACTCCCTGATTTATTCAGAATTCTTCCCAGTTGCCATCTCTTCAGAAAGGCCTTTCTGATCACTCATCTAAAACAGAGAGACACACATCGTCTCTGTGGTTACCTGCCTTATCTTTCTTGCCAAGGCTGCTGTTGTGTTATTTTCCCGCCCCTGCTATAATGTGACCTCCATGAGGGCAGGAACCTTTTCTGAGTTATTCACTATTGTATCACCAGTGCCTAGAATAGGGTTTTGTTGAATAAATGAATGAAGGAAATTCAAGCGTGAGGATAGTTTCTCACTTTGCCTCTTTGCCTCTCCTGTGCCTAGCATAACTCTTAGCCCACAGCAGATGCTCAATAAACTTTTAATTGCTTTGGAGTTGAATTAAGAAATTACCTTGCCAACCAACCCTTCTGTGGAGGACCGCAAGGCCTTTTGCGAACAGTGTCTGTGTGCTACCGTTGCCATGCTGTGCTCTGAAAAACAATCCTACGATTTGCATTTATACCATAGATCCCATTCTCACTTAAAAGACACAAAACGAACCATGAAAAGACAGATCAATGCAATGACTCAACATGGCTGAAACCCAAGGGAGTAAGCAAGCAATGCTGTTGTCTGGTTGAAAGCTTCCCGCAGAGATGAATCTTGAGTGGCTGGGAGTGAGAACATGCTAGAACACCTATTTGCCGGATAACAAGGCTCCCTCGCCGTAGGCGCCGTCGTAACTCTCGGAGCCTTCAGGAGAAGTGACAGAAGTCAGTTTTTCTTGGAAGCCCCCCTGATTCACCGCTTTTCTTTGTGTCCCATATCACTGGGTGTCAATCAGACTCAGTGGAGCTTGTGGATAGAAGGCAACAAGAGTGACCGAGCTGAAGCCACTGTTGTGAGCAGAGCGTTCAGAACGCAAGCAGAGGCTGGCAATGGCCCCCACACCTAAGGCCCTCCAGAGAGCAAGTGCTGGAGGTGGTTCCCAGCTTCTCCTGGTTCCCCTGGTACCTGGCAGGCCTAGATAGTCCTTGCTCGTGGGAAAACCAGAGCAGACCTGTGTCTCTGCCCCTTCCTTCATCACAACCTTAGGAACATGGGGGGAAGGAGCCCCCTGCCCTGCCACTCCTTCCTCCCCAGCAGCACCCTCCTCTCCTCAGGAGCTCGTGATCCCAGACCCATTCATATGAAGGTGCACGAACGGATAACTGCTTAGATGGTTTCAAATGATGGTATGTCGGTGCAGACTTTTGAGGGACCTAACTGAACTCATTGTTTACTCTCTGAAACTCTTCTATCTTATTTACCTGCTTTTACTATAGTCTTTTCCTTCCGCTTCTTCAGACTCAAACCTTTGTTGCTTTTTACTGCTCTAACCTGGAGCATGGAAAATGGCTGGCCCGTCTGAGCACACACTGTGGAAAGCCCAGAGCCATGCAGCCATCTTCCAGAAGCCACTGGTGTTTAGTTCATCCTTTTCCTGACGCAAGGAGAAGCTCAGTAGGTGTGAGCTGGGGATGCTGAAGGCCCTTGGGGCCAATGCCCTTCTTCCCACTTTGAGTGACCACAGTGTCCCAGTCCTCCCTAAGCTGTGACAGAAAAAAAATTGTTCACCACTTTCCTCATTTCAGAACTCTCTGAAAGAGCTCATCTCAGTCAAACAGAGGTAAATCCATGTTTCCATCCGGCTTTTAAGACAAACACCTCCCTGCTCCTGCCATAGTTTGGGCTCATTACCTACTCTGTTTTCTCCCCATGGATCATACAGGTGAAAGGCCTAGCGAAGGGAGAAGGGAGATGAAAAATTCAGAAATATCTCTATTTTTCTATTTTCCTTGGAGTTTTTAAATTTGGAAAAATATGAAATTTTTAGAATAAATAAAACAGAGTAAAGCATTCTTCTTTATGGAGTAAAAGATTCTCACTCATCTTTTCATGTCCTTTCACTGATCCTTATGGAGAAAACCTTCACGTAAAATTAGTAGCAGATACTGCATCTGAATTAGAGTTTTGCCAAACATCCTTTACCAAATTGCCCCTGGGAAAGCAACTGTTTGAGGATTTAATTTTTTTTTTTTTTTTTTTGCTTACATAGACCAAGCAAAATAAGAATATGAATTTATTAAGAAAGAAAACTTGGTTAGCCATTTTCAGAAAGGCTTTAAGGTCTGTGAAGAAGTACCAACCGTTCTCTATAGAGATTTTTGGGAAGGAAGGGATAATTTCTGGGTGGGAATCATCAGGGAAGTCTCCGCCTCTCACACTTGAATCTGTGAGCTGGACCGATTTCCACGGGCAAAGCTGGACAAAGTCTGGAAGGCAGAAGACACACCAGGAGCAAAGATGGCCTGGTGAGAAACCACAAAACGTGTTTGAGGCCCGAAGTTGTTCTGGGCAGGTCCTTGGGGACCGAGTTGGTGCAAAATGCTGGCGGATGACAGGGCCAGGAAGGGAGACCACTTGGCCAAGCCCGCAGATTTGCTACGACTGATAGCGCATCAGCCCTAAGGCGGCGTGGACTGCAGACACACCGCCGCTTGCTGTCCCCCTGCTGCAAGGAGACTAGGACAACTGCTGACTGTAAGTAAGATGCATCCTGATTTCAAAGATGCTCAAATACCTCCCCCCAAAACATGTCTTTAGAATCGATGAAATACAGCAGTAAGCGAGGAGATGATATGACGAAGGAAGCACAAAGCGCAATCTCGGTGACACGAGTGGGACTGCCTTAGCACAGGACTTTACGCTGATGTTGCGGGCTTGAGCAAGGCTCCCGATGCCTCCAGCAGAATGGCTGTGCACTTGACCCCTCCTTGTTCTCCCGGCCCCAGCCTGGACAGCGGCTCACAAACACCCCTGCTGAGGGGGGAGAGGGCCCCAAGGAAGCATCTCTACTGTTTTCTCAGAGCAGACAGCCGGACCGTAGATGCCCTGAGAGAAAGCAGTGGGTGTTCAGCCCCCTTGTTCCACTGTCCACAGTTTATGGAAATTGACGTGGGCAAAGGGATGTTTTTTAATGCTGTGCTTCCTAAGGGAACGAGGGAGCTTTTTACTCATTTGCATCCTTAGGATAAAAAAAGAACCTTCGAGTTTTGGCTTCGAAGCCCAGAGATATTTGATAATCATCAGTAGACAGAAAGGGGGAGCTATGGACCTTAATTTGCAAACATCCCTCCAGAGCCACCCCTTAACGCCAACACAGGCATGCACTCATACACTCACACACACATGCATGCACACACACACTCACACAGGGAGATGCTGAGACAATTGCAGGAGAAAAAATAGATATTATTTTTGATCCTGAGATATTGGCTGTCACAAGATTTTCAGCCATAATCTAGAAACGGTTGGCTTTCAATTTACTTGATGCAAGTTTCTGCTAGCTACACATTTGTCTACAGTGGTATTAGAAGGAGCAAACCAAGAACTTACATGCATATTTTATTAGTAGATAATTATGTTCCTTATAATTGGTTTCTAAATCAGACCATTTCACACAATTATGGTGTTTTCTTTGCCTCTTCCGTCAATCGAAAAGAGAGTAAGGAAGTTCTTTATTATCGAAAAGCTATGTTCTTAACCTCTAACATGGAGTGAAGGAAATAAACTAAAATAAAAATATAGCTATTTTGCATACGTAGAATATCCCCGGTTAAAATGCATCATAGATTCAAAAGAAAAAGAAAAAAGACTAACAAGACAGTTGCTTCTAAATATAACAGGAGAGACAAAATACCAAAAGGGGAATTTGAGGGTGGGGGTAGATTTTAAAAATCAACAATGAAGTCATGCTGTTTAAATGCCAAAATCATCTTTCACCCAAATGAAAAAAAAAAAAAAAAAAAAAACCTGGGTCATAATGAAGGCCACAAAATAACTGCTAACAAAAGAGCTCCATGAGCCCTGTACTCAGATAAATCTAAGTTTATTCCTTCATTGAGTCAACAGACATTTCCTGAGTGCTGTGTGGGTAGGAAGGACACAGGACTGAGGAAAAGAGGTTTATTGCTGCTGGAGCTTAGTGCGGACCCCTGGGTGCTGTTCTGGGCTGTTCTGGGATGACGTGTTCTTTCTCCCTCCCCCTCCTCTCCCCCACCTCTCTCTTACCCTCTTTCTCACTCTCTCTAACTCTCTCTCTCTCTCTTTCTCTCACCCTCTCTCTCTCTCATTTGCCCTCTCCCCCAACACACATACACGCACGGGCGCGCGCGCACACACACACACACACACACACACACTTGGTGAGTCTAAATGCTGGTGGGGAGCAGTGAATGCTGCAGGGCGGGTTCTCAGTCAGACTGGGTAAGGCAGTAGCTAAAAACACAGACTCTGCAAAGCCCACCTCTACTAACTAACTTTGGGCAATTAACTCTCTAACTCTCTGTGCTTCAGTTTTCCCATCTGTAAAATGGTGATAATACAAACACAACTACCTCATAAGGATGTTGTGAGGATTCCATAAATTAATATATGTAGAGCACTTAAAACAGTGCAGGAATGAATGAATGAACAAATAAGGCAGGAGGACACTTTTGGAGGTGATGGATATGTTTATAGCATTGATTATAATAATTGTTTGATGGATGTATACCTTTTTTTTAAAGTTCTTATTTATCTGTCAGAGAGAGAGCGTGCATACAAGCAGGGGGAGAGGCAGAGGGAGAAGCAGGCTCCCTGCTGAGCAGGGACCCCCCCCGCCCCCCCTCCCCACCCCGATGCGGAGCTCTATCCCAGGACCCTGGGCTCAGGACCTCAGCGGAAGGCAGACTCTTACCTGACTGAGCCACCCAGGCGCCCCGCATGGGTATGTACCTATCTCCAAACTCATCAAGTCGTGTATGTTAATTACATGCAGCTTTTTGCTCATCAATCATTATCTCAATAAAGTGATTTTTTTTAAAAAGTGCTGGGCATGGTGAGGGCATTATCATAAGTGTTGGCCATTATTATCATCCTCAACCTCTTCACAGTGTTCCTCCAGGGTAAAAATGCTATCATCCAGCTTCCTAGCAACCCCATGGCCTAGACTTGGTTGGTAGCAGGTGCTATGTGTGATTCCTGGCATGTGATTCCCTTCCTGTCGCTCCATCCCCACAGCACAGAGGCAGGTCTGCTGCCGGAACCTCATAATTCCCAGGTCCTCATTTGGAGGAGGACAACCTTGTTCATGGGCAAATGTTTCTTAATTTATAATTTCCCCCAATATACTTTTCCTATACTGCTAGTATCTCTTTACTTCCTTTCCACGCACTAGAGACTAGAAGGAAGTAGTGTCTGCTTCCATCTGAAATTTGGTATTTAGATTTTATAAGTTGAATAAGTGAAGTATCATCATTTTCCAGACAGGTTTGAGAACCGCCACTTCCAGGTGTGATGATGGGTATTAATGGTGTCATTCCCACAAGCATGCAGTGAGGCAGGGGGACGGAAAGGGCCAGAGGAGTGAGGATTGACTCTGGGACTCTGAAACAGGTACTTTTGAGGGTTGCTGGAGGAAGTGAGTGAAATTTTGGCAAGCAATGGGGCAAGTGTTTGGAGTGAGGTGATCACCCAGAGTAGGCTCCTTTCACCAGAGCACATCCCTGCCCTGATCTGACCAACCTGATGGGGAGGTAGAGTCAGCATCTGTGGTCAGAGATGGAGAGACCAAGCGGACAAGTGGGACAAGGGAGTGGTAGAGATGCTGGGCAGGGACGGATGGGGCTAGAGGTTCTCATACTGACTTCCAAATGCCTTTTCCATCTAGGACAGCTGCCCATGCTCAGAAAGTGCCACCAATGCTGAGCGTCCCTAACTCACATAGTGTCTGAGGGTGTGGGGCAGGGAGGCTGCAGCTTGAGAATGGGAGAGGACAGCCTGCCAGTGTTCGGGACACCCTCAGAAGCTCCACAGGGAGTCTGACTTGGGTTTTCAGGGGCTTGCACCTGCCATCCATGAGGATCCACAGAGAAAACTGCAGGAGCCCTTAATGAAAGAATGAACAAGTGAAGAATGAAGGTGGCAACTTCATGCCATTTTTCTCGCAGAATCCAATCTTCAGATTGTTCGAAGAGAAAGTTTAAAGCAAGAGAGAGAATAAAGGAGCTCATAGGAAACGCACACAAACCACACATTGAAGGCTCACTTCCGAGGGTTCTTGTGCTCAGGATGCCTAAAGGACTTTCACAAGATCTGGCATTGACTTGGGGCATTCACTTCATTCTCCACCTTGGCAGAGGCACTCTCGGCCACTCCCTGCCACCAACGGTCCATTACCCCTTTAGATCCCACACAACAGGCTGCCATCCACAGCCCCACAGTTGCCACACCGTGGGTGCCTTCACTTGACCCAGTACAGCCCTCTTTACCAGCACTTTCCTACCTCCGACCTCCTCTGGACCCATCATATGCCCACCTTTATTCATTTCTCAGCTCCTGTTCTAAACAGGAATGATATTCAGACTCTTATTTTAAAAAAAATCCACACCAAGGTTTTGTACATCCAGATGGGTCCTATCCATCACAGCCCTTTCAAGATTATACCCTTTTTCCAATGATGCTGCCTAAGGCAGTCTTGGCTCTCCCTTGTGGATTTACCTTCAATCATTTATTATCCACGAAAGAACACATGTCTCCTCATGTTAGAGACACACTCATCCCAGTTTAATGCACAAAGCACCGGGCTTGGGATCACATGGCTTGTTGTCTTCCATCCACACTCCCTCTTCTCGACTTTGTAAGTTCAGATTTAAACTCACAAGACTTCTGTGTCCTCATTTCTAAATGGGAATAGCAATACCTGCTCCAGTTGGTAGGGTTTTATGAGGATCAAATAAGGGACCCCAGAAGAAAGCACATTCAATGCCACAGAGCAGAACAGTAGGTTTTTTTTTTTTAAGATTTTATTTATTTATTTGACAGAGAGAGATCACAAGTAGGTAGATAGGCAGGCAGAGAGAGAAAGGAGAAAGCAGGCTCCCTGCCAAGCAGAGAGCCTGATGCGGGACTCGATCCAGGACCCTGAAATCATGACCTGAGCCGAAGGCAGAGGCTTAACCCACTGAGCCACCCAGGCACCCTATGGTCTCACTTTTTAATTGGTGTTATCAACATAAAATCATGAGGTGTTTTGTTATATATGTATGCCTTTTTTTCCTTTAGTGTTGTTAAGAGGACTAGACACAAAATGCGGTCCTGAAATTCCCTTTTCTCCCTACAAGAAGCCAGGGCTTCTTGAGGAAATGACTGATTCCAGGTCTGGTAGCCAGGAAGCCATCAAAGACCATTAGGGTCATGTCAAACAAGCTGTTTACACAGGTACATGAAGGAGAGAGAAGGGAAATCAGCCAGATGGAGACCTAGATGGGAGAAGAGAGCATCTGTAAGATTCAATCCCAAAGACCTTCTATCATCATGCGTTTGGCGGTGGTGAGAGGAACGGCAGCACGGACTCCCCAGTGTGGCGGCTCCTCGTCCTTGCCAGTTGCCCTCGGGAGATGAATCTGCTCCCTGAGGAGCTGGGCCTGTGAAGAGCCACAGTGTAGGCCCTTAACCCACACCTCATGCCTGCAGATCAAGAACCCGAGGCAGGCACAAGGACCCCTCAGCCTGGACCCCATGGAGCAGGCAAACATACACAGGATGGAAACTCCAGGTTTCTTCCTTTCCTCCCTTCCCTTCCTTCCAGGCAGTTATGTACTCAAACATGTTAATGACCCAGTACCCTCAAAGCCCCCAGCGTTGGTGCCCAGGCCGTGAGGAACAGGGCAAAACTGAAGGCGTGTTCCCTGCCCATACAAGTACATGAGGGAAGAGGAGACAAGACCCAAACACCAGATTCCAGCGAAGCATTGCCACCTCGCAGGCATGGTACAAACTGCACCAGACTAGAATTATCTGAAACTCTTCTTGGCAAAGCTGAGTCTTCACCGGGTCTTAAAGGAGGAGGCAGACCTGGACTAGCAAGACGCCAATGAGGAGACCCTTGGAGGCTGGAGAGGACCGCAGGTGGAGGGAAGGACTGGGGCAGTGGGAGCAGGCTGGACCCTAAGACAAGACTGGAGAGAACACAGGGGAAGAGACAGAAGAAGGAGCCGGGCACAGTAGGGCCTCAGTGTGCCAGGTGCTGTGAAAACCTCTCCAGCTCATGCAACCTTCCCAGCAATCTTCTAGAATAATCTGTGTCATCTCTGATGATGAGAAATGTACCAAAATGTACTAAATGTCCTAAAGTCCATGGATGTTAAGTACGGCTGGTCTTTCCTTCAAGGATTCCTTATCGGGGCATTCACTTCCTTGCTAGCATTTATTTGTGCCCCAGAATCAAAGCCTGTAAGCACTTTGCACGGTCAATTGTGGACGTGTGCAAGAAATGAAAACTCTTGAGTTTCCTGGCACGCTCGTTCCAGCTGAGATCCAATAAGACAATGCTCTGCCTTATTGTTTCAGCTTTTGTAATGGTTCAGTGTCCTTTCTGCTGTCTGTTGAGGGCCACATCTTTTGCATTTTGGTGCTTTTTGTTTGCAATTTCACTGTTTAAAAAGGCTCTCAAATGTAATGCTGAGGTGTTGTCTGGTGCTCCTATGTGCTGGAAGCCTAGAATGCACTTTACAAAGAAAACAGAGCTTGTGTTAGATAAGCTCTGATTTCTAGTGCTGTTTGCCAGGATTTCGATCATAATGAATCAACAATACGTATAAAATACAGTGCTTTTAAACAGAAACACACATAAAACGGGAATATGTATTGATCCGCTGAGGAAAATGCTCACCCAACCCTGCATTTTCAGTATTCACTGATTCAGGGCTCACCGAGATTTTATAAAACAGAATTACCATGAATAATGCTCAAAGGCACAGAGCTGACATTAGAAACCAGCCCTCTCCATCTGCTTTGGGAGATGGAGCTCCGTGGGACGCCTGGGTGGCTCAGTGGGTTAAGCGTCTGCCTTCAGCTGGGTTCATGATCCCAGGGTCCTAGGATGGAGCTCCCCTCCCCCCCAACCACTCCCCTTCCCACGCACCTTCCCACCCACCTCCCCACCCTCCGTGGGGCTCCCTGCTCAGCGGGAAATCTGCTTCTCCTTTTCTCAAAAGAGTAAAAAACGGCTGCTTAGGCAGAAGGTAGTTGTTTTTCCCTCGGCCTGTTCACATCATCAGCTCGACTTGCTGTGAATCCGCAGGTCCCCAAAGCGCTCTCTCTCCTTTTAACGAGTTTACAAGCAGTAATCACAGGGGTTTTTACAGGACTGGCCCACTCTGCTCCTCGCCAGATCTGCAGACATTTCTTTCCAAGATTCACCAACCAAGGGAGCAGGAAGTGGGCCCGGGTGCCCAGGGAGACAGATCTTCCACGAGTCTAAAATTATACCAAGCAGAGCTGGAAGAGTGGGGGGTAGTCATCGGAGTAGGAAGAGAGGGCATGTAAGAAATTAAAGTAATTGGCCCTTCCTTATTTTCCAGGGAGATTTCCGGGGTGTCCTTTGAAGCCTGTCAGGGTCATTGAAAGCTATCTTTGTGCAGGGTGTTTGTTTTGGGGAGTGAATGTGAAGAATGTGTGGAGATCCCCTGTGAGAGCCCCTCCTGCAGAGGGTGGCATTTCTCCGTGGCCCAAGACATGGAGAATAAACACCCTAGTGACTTAAATAAACACCAACTTAATGATCCAAAACACTAACAAGGGAGATTGGGACCCTGAGCTCCCAATCCAAATGATGGTCTCCCAGCGGCTGTGTGCACATCTGTCCATCACTGAGGGGGGAAAATGACTTTATAAGTAAAAGTGACTACAGTTAAGTACAGTGATCCTTTCTCCTTTGAACTCAGTCAAAGCTATTTGACATTTTAAAAAACCTCATAATAAGATAGGCCTAAATTCCACTCCCCACCTCATACACACACCTTACTCTCCTAAATCAGGACAGAAAAGATAGGAAAGAGTAAGAAAGAAATGAATACATTAATAGTGATACGGATGGGGGAAAGTCAAAATTATGAAACTGTCATGTCAGAAAATAAATAGACTCTCTCTGGGGAGCAATACTTTTCAATACTTTTACAAAGCACAAGCAAGCCAATCCTGTTATCCTGAGTAGAATTTTAATAAATAATGCCATTTGTTTAAAAAAAAAAAAAAAACCGTTCAGAGACGGTTTGCTCTGCTTCACAGAGAAACACTGGCTGGCAGCACCAGATTGTCCCTTTACAAACTTCCTGACACCGTGGCCTGGCAGAGGTGGCAGGGACATGGTTGTGCGTGTGGCGCTGGGCCATGTGGCCTGGCGGGTGTCGGAGTGTGTACTTCACACGGGACCAGGAGATAAGATAGACCAGTTCACCGGGTAGGGAGGTTGGAAGCCCACAGAAAATGGCTCTGCTACCACTTCTGGCAGAACACAAAGAGGTATCCCACAGCAAGGCGATCTTTAAAGCACGCTTCACTCGTGGACCAGCCCAAACTACTCTGGGTATTTCACTTCTTTTCCTTTTTCTTTCTTCAGCAGCAGGACAGCTTTGCAATGGAATCCTCACTGGTACAAAAGCCTGTGTGTTGTTGAGTCTGATATACATGGGAAAATCTCCAGTATGACAAGAATATTAATTCATGTACACCCTGAGATGCAATTTCATGCTTTTATAAGTTTAATGTTCTTACAATTAGGTCCAAGTTTTCCTGTAATTCTTTTCTCAGAAGGAGCATTGCAATATGCTGTCTAGGAGGCCGTTTTCTCCCTTTAGCCATTAGAAGCTCATTTAACTACATTAAGGTCCTGCTGAGAATGTATCTAGGAGTATAACAGAAAATCAAGACCAGCAGCAGAAAATGTTGTGCTCTCCAGATGTGGAAGTTACCATTAAATACATTGCCACCTCCCTCAGTGAGCACGCACATTCACACAGACACACATTGCAAACAACTTTTACTTTGATTCAATAAATAGATTAAATGATTCAATATATTCCATAAATGGAAAGATGAATTATAATGAAAGTGGATATGAAAAGCTTGTGAGCACTAATTTCATTATGATTAATATTTTATTTAAATCTACATTAGAAAAAAATGTTTAACTTAGTATCTCACCCTCCATTTAACAAGTTATATCTACTCATACGCTGGATTGAAGCCCTCCTAACACGGCATTTTGTCACAAATGAACTGTCAAAATTCAAAAGAAAAGAGAAAAAATCCTCTGAAAGATCTTGTAAGATATAAATTATAAGCTAATATATCAAAACAATTTTAAAATAACAATTTTTTGGATATTAGCAACATGTATTGATTGGCCTTGTCTACAAAACAATGATAACAAAGATTAAATAAATATGAACCATGAGAGACTGTGGACTCTGAGAAACAAACTGAGGGTTTGGAGGGGAGGGGGGTAGGGGGTTGGATGAGCCTGTGGTGGGTATTAAGGAGGGCACGTATTGCATGGAGTACTGGGTGTGGTGCATAAACAATGAATCTTGGAACACTGAAAAAATTTAAAGTTAAAAATATTTAAAAATAATAATATGGAAAGTAACTTTACTAAGTTCCCTATTTTTGGTGATCAAATTTCCTATTTTACAATTTTTTTAACTTTATCAAATAAATTGATATCATTTATCCACCTCTGGAAGGAATTACTACTCATGACCATATGTCTGTCTTACCAGAACATAACTGGATATTGCCTATGCCAAAAATTCCTATTCAACTAGATGTGATAAGCCCATCATTTGAAAACAAGGAGTACATTTTACACATGGAAATAACATTCACAAAGTCCTCCTAGGAAAACCTGTTTGCTCTATGACTTATGACATTCCAGCTTCACAGATAGTAAAGAATTAATCTTAAAGAAAATAATGCTGATAGCAATGGTAAAAATCCTCTCACTCATAAAGGTAGTTTATAACTCAAGAGGCTTTACAAAGCCTCCAGACATAACTTAATTCTAAAGCTTTAATATCATGTGGCTCTTTGTTACATAAAAAAGGGTTTTATGTATTATTCAACATCTCTTCTTGTATCTCGTAAATAAACTGGTCAAATAAAACAAGATATCAAGTAAGAGTCATGACAGTTTTATTCCTCTTACCAAGTACTTGTTGATGGCATGGGCATTGATACGTTCTGGTCGATGACATAGAAGGAAAATATGGCAGGTAGGGGGTAGGCAGTATGGAAAAGTATGGAAAACAAAAAGAGACAGGCAGAAAATCCCTCTTTTTCTGCTGCTGACATTATTCCAGCTAGATGTGATGACTGGAATTGCTACAACCGTTTTGCAACCAGGGACAAGGGATGATGAGCAATGTAAAGCTGAGTCCATCCTTTACCCTGACTTGGGGTTCTTGAGCCAGAATTCTTGTTTTATGGAATACATTTCGTTTTTTGTTTAATTCAATTGAATTGGGTATTTTCTTTTTCTTGCAGCCTGACCCAGACTTACAATTAAAGAGCTCAGTTAACTCTCCTGTTCCCATCAAGATTTGGTGCTCAAAGTAGTCAAACCAGATAAACAGTACCAACAGTATAAAGTGTCCAGAGCAGTGGACTTGCTTGTGGAGATTTTATAATAGGAGATATGTATATAAACAGAAGGAGGGTTGCAGGACACATATATGGCATTTAAATAGTGGGGGCCAAGAGGTAGTTCCTGGATCCAGACAGAAAAGATCCCAACATCCCCAGGTAGCAGAGGTGAGGTGAATAAATAAATAATTCCAAGAGCTATGGTTGGAGGAAAAGTTCTTCTGGCGAGAAAATTCATGATACAGAGAGGCTTCTGCAGAAATATAAAGTCCTTTAACCTGTGCCAAGGTCATGGGTGACATGATAATGTATCTCTATAACCCACCATCATAAAGTCTAAATCCCGAGGTTCCTGCATAGTATAAAAATATTTGTACTCCTCAAGATGGCTGACCTCATATCAGCTGCCCCATGGCAGGAATGCGAATTCTAGAAGTGTATCACAATGCTTGGAGACATTCACATACATCATTGTTCATCCATTAGATTCAAGTGCAATGTGTGATGCAGGACAAGAGTGGGCATCTTGTTAAAAGGGCTGTCCTAGGGCTTACATCTCAACACACAGTCTTGTTTTATAGGATGTGGTCCCTTCATGTACCATCAGGAACAGCAATTCTTCTGTGTTTGTATATAACAAACCCTTTCTCATTTTTGTTTCAGATAAATAATGTTTCCTATGGAAAGATACATCAAAGACTATTAGGTTTTATCAATCACTTCTCATATAAGGAAACTGAGGCTGAAAAAGGCTTGGTAACTTTTTCAGGATCTCAACCAACACTAGAATCTAGATCTTTTTGCTCAGCAAAATATACTCTTGTGCCTGATAAACATAATTGTACTTATCCTCCCAACAATTCATCTTGTTGATATTATTTTGAATTTGATTTTTATATTCTAAGATGGTTACAGTTCTGCTCCCAACCCACTGGGAACTCACTTGGTTTCTTCTGGATTTTTTTTTTTTTTTTTTTGGCTCATCGGTGGAGCAAGACTAAAAACCATGACACATAACCACATGACAAAGCAATCTCTAACAAAAGGTAGAACTATAATGAAATGTATATACTCCTTGCTATCCTCTCATAGTGCCAGCATCATCCAAACAGATTTAAGAAGGTTGAAAAATTTCAATATTAGAAATATTTGCAACAATTATGCTTATTAACATCAGAGTTGTTCTTATCACATATGTATTATTTATGATCAGAGCATTAGTTCTCTAGATCCACAGAGATTAGACAGCAATCAATGTTCATATGATGTAGACACAAACCTAATCACATTCTAAGTAGCCCAAAAGAACTCATGTAATTAATGAAGCCGTTGCTTTCTGCCGAAGTCTTAGGATGTCTACAGACTCCCAATGATAAAAATCTGACCTTACAAAAGCAAGGTTTATTCACCGTGCTGTAATTGTTTGAATGGTGACACTGCAATTTCAATGTTTTAACGAATTGATCTGGCACTCTCATTTCGAGTTGATCTAAGAAAAATAAACCAAAAAGCTATGTTGCCTATTGGAGAGAGTAGTGAATCTTTTATAGTATAGGACAGCCCAATGGCAACAATCTCAGAAATGTTTTGAAAGCTTTGCACATATCAATCACTTTGCACAAGTCAATCACTTGACAGAAGTGACTGTTGTTGGGCTTGACAACTGTTAGCTATGCAGAGAGTTGCATTGTTGAATGAGATTGGATTGGCATAATCTGAGTGGAATGATACACTTAAGTTTTTGCCATAAGAATCACTTAATATGTGCTTGTGTCTCTTGGGGTTGTGTCATCATATATTCTCTTTATGCGTAAATATATTTAGGAGGAAATAAAATGCCACTTCTCAATTTCCAAATAAGCTTACTCAGTTTTTAATTAAATTTCTCAGAGCAGTTTGTCAACCTTGGCATTTACATATAAAACATTGATAATTATGTAAAGATCCTTAAGAGATTTGTTTAGAGGGTTTGGAGTTTAGAAGCACAACGCCAGAGAAAGGGTACAATTAAAATACTAACATCGTCTTATTCATATCCCTGCCCTGGAAACAAAAGAGCAAAGGGCACAGAAGTGAATCATGTGGATTCCACAGACCAAGGGGGAGTGAGGGAGCCACAGGGTACAGAGGTCATGTTCACACCAAGGCCATGCACATTTGCACTTTTCCTGAGAAACTATTTAGGAACCCCGATAAGAGCAAATAATAATAACTAGGGATCTGTGTTTAGAGCTATAGAACAAAATAGCACAATATTTCCATCAGGGTCTGAGGAGACAGAAAGGGAGGAAAGCAGAGACAGAAAGAGAGGGAGGGAGACAGAGAGAGATGACTAATGCTGATAGTATGTTCCAATAAACAAACAAAAATAGCATGTTACAAATCCCACTCTATTAAAGAGAAATACCCTCTGGGTTGTGACTACAGATGAGGTCACCAAGGCGTTTCCAAGGGTCTCTACTGTTCTTGAGGACACATGGATCTACTCTCAGACAGCATTCCCTGGGCATCGAGCCTCCACTGGCACCTGACATGTCCTAGGAGCACTACCTCATTGAGGAGGCATGAGGGCCACCTCCAAGGATTCAGGGCTCAAACCCAGTGCTTTGCGATCATGACCAGAGCAGAAGGCAGATGCTTAACTGCCTAAGCCACCCAGGTGCCCCTGGCTTGTCTTTTTCTTACTGATAAAAAAGAGTTCTTTCTACCTTCTAGATGTTAATCTTTTGCCAGTTATATGCATGCAACTACCATATCCTAGACCGTGGTTTGACTCCTCACTTCCTTTTTGACGTCCTTTAATGAAACAGAAGTTCTTTTTTTTGTCTTTTTTTTAATAATTTTTTATTTTTTAAATTTCTTTTCAGTGTACCAGAATTCGTTGTTTATGTACCACACCCAGTGCTCCATGCAATACATGCCCTCCATAATACCCACCACCAGGCTCACCCAACTTCCCACCCCCCGCCCCTTCAAAACCCTCAGATTGTTTTTCAGAGTCCATAGTCTCTCATGGTTCATCTCCCCCTCCAACTCCATCTCCTCTTCTCCTCTCCCTTCTCCCTTCTCCTCTCCATCTCCCCTTGTCCTCCATGCTATTTGTTATGCTCCACAAATAAGTGAAACCATATGATAATTGACTTTATCTGCTTGACTTATTTCACTCAGCATAATCTCTTCCAGTACCATCCATGTTGCTACAAAAGCTGGGTATTCATCCTTTCTGATGGAGGCATAATACTCCATAGTGTATATGGACCACATCTTCCTTATCCATTCATCTGTTGAAGGGCATCTTGGTTCTTTCCACAGTTTGGCGACTGTGGCCATTGCTGCTATGAACATTGCGGTACAGATGGCCCTTCTTTTCACTATATCTGTATCTTTGGGGTATATACCCAGTAGTGCAATTGCAGGGTCATAGGCAAGCTCTCTTTTTAATTTCTTAAGGAATCTCCACACTGAAACAGAAGTTCTTAATATTAATGTAGTCAAACAATCTTTCCCTTTATGGTTAGAGAGGACCACATCTTGATTAAGAAACTCTTATCTATCCCAAGGTCAAAAAGATATCATCCTACATTGTTTTCTAAAAGTATATAAGCTCTTAGCATCAAGGATTTATATTATCATAGCTTTGTAAGTCTTGCTATCTAAAGCAAATTTTCCCATCTTACTCTTCAAGAGTATCTATTCTTCTGCTTAAGTCTTAGAATTGATTTGTCAAGCTCCCTGAAAAAACAAATGAGATGAGGATTGTCAATGTTTTGAATTTGGTGAAAACTGACATTTTTATTATGCTGATTCTTTCTACCCATTAATATGGCATATTTCTTACATATCTTATAAATGTCTCTACAAGCTTGCTATTCTGGACATCTCATATAAGCAGAATCTTATGTGGCTTCTTTGTGCCTTTTTTTTGTTTAGCGTAATTGTTTTCAAGGTTCATCCGTGTGGTAGCACATATCAGTACTTTTTTTATTTGCCAGTTAATATTCCTTTGTATGGATACAACACATACAACATACAATGTCCACATTGATGGGCATTTGGCTTGTTTCTATTTTCTGGATATTATAAATAATACTGTTATGATTATTCATGTGCAAGTTTTTGTGGGACATATGTTTTTATTTCCCTTGACTATATACCTAGAAGTTGGCATTGCTGTATCATATGGTAGCTCTATGTTTTTTTTTTTTGTTTTTGTTTTTTTGTTTTTAAGATTTTTATTTATTTATTTGACAGAGAGAGATCACAAGTAGGCAGAGAGGCAGGCAGAGAGAGAGAGGAGGAAGCAGGCTCCCTGCTGAGCAGAGAGCCCGATGCGGGGCTCGATCCCAGGACCCTGAGATCATGACCTGAGCCGAAGGCAGCGGCTTAACCCACTGAGCCACCCAGGCGCCCCGGTAGCTCTATGTTTAACCACTTGAGAAACTACCAGGCTGTTTTCAAAGTGGCTGTACCATTTTACATTCCCACCAGCAAGGTTTGAGGGTTCCAGTTGTTCTACATCCTCATCAACACTTACTACTGTCTGTCTTTTTTCTTGGAGAGAGAGAGAAAGAGAGAGTGCAAGTGTCGGGATGGGGAGGGGTAGAGGGAGAGGCAGAGAGAGAGAATCTTAAGCAGATTCCATGACCAGTGCAGAGCCCAACTCGGGGCTCAATCTCACAACCCTGAGATTATGACCCTGAGATCAGCCGGAGCTGAAATCAAGAGTCAGACACTTAACTGACCAAGCCACCTAGGCACCCCTGTATTATGGACTATTTTCACGTTATCAAATATTCTTTGAAAACATGATTTCTAATGACTGCCTGTTATTCTGTCCTATGAATAAACTCTGATTTATTCAGTTCTGCTCTTTGTTCTATTTAGGCTGTTTTAAAATTTTCATTACTTTTTATTGGTTTCTAACTAGAATATAAGCCATTTGAGAGCTATTAATTTAATTTAAAATAAGATAATGTGATAATATTTTATGCATCATAAACTTTTCCACAAACCTCGACAGACATTTTCCTTGTAACCCACACAACCTCTGACTTATCTGCCATCTCTGCGCCCCTCTTCCCTCTCTGGCCAGCCTGCTACTACATGGGCAGTTAGATTGACCCTTCTCTCTGCTTCTTTCCTGCTTCATTATATCTTTACTAAGAGCCATGGTGGAGGGGAAAGTTGAGTACTCTGGGTACAGGGTACAGAAAAATCTTCCCAAGGCTTATTAGTGGCACATTGATCTGTCATTACTGAGGTGCATTCAAAATGCAACTTTATATTATTGTTTTGCCTCCTACTCTACCTTATGACGTAGACAATGGGGAGAGAACAGCCCTTGCCTCTGGATGAAAATGAGGGCAAGCAATGGCATTTGTGACCATTGCTAAATACACGAAACCCCATGGTTACTTTAAGTCATACATCTCACATTCCAACCTAGGATGCTTGGTGCAATGTATCAATTACCACTTCAATCCCCTCCCACCCCCTGCCCACTAAGCAAAGGCTGGTCACAGGTAGGGGCCCAGGTTTAAGGAGGGCTTGTGCTCAGTTTTTTCTTTCCTTCCCACTGCCTCCACTGCCTGTGGACTGTTTCTGATGATTCCACGGTGAATCCTGAAGGGGAGGGTAAGGAGCACAGAGAGAGATCAGGGAAAGAGGGTTCTTATGACATGTGGCAGCATGGTCTCCAGGCTTGGTAGAGGCTTCTAGCAGATTCCTTCCTTCATGGGAACTTGAGTGGGTTTGTCCGTCTCCCCTGCTGAGCTTCCCTACCTCAGGGCACTTCTCCTTCATCCACTCATGCTGGACTCCTCTCCTCCACATTGGCTCTTGGAAACCCCCACAACTCTCACTGCTGAGCAGTCCTAACCCCAGCAGGCCACTTTCTCAGACAAGATCGCCTTTTTAATTTTTTTTGTAATGTTATGTTAGTCACCATACAGTACACCATTAGTTTTTGATGTAGTGTTCCATGATTCATTGTTTGTGTATCACACACCATGCAATCCGTGCCCTCCTTGTTACCTATCACTGGGCGAACCCACCCCCCAACACCCTCCCCTCTGAAACCCTGTTTGTTTCCCAGAGTCCATAGTCCCTCATGGTTCATCTACCACTCTGATTTCCCCCCTTCTTTTTCCCATCCTTCTCCTAATGTCCGCCATGCTATTCCTTATGTTCCACAAATAAGAGAAACCATATGATAATTGTCTTTCTCGTTCAGACTTATTTCACTCAGCATAATCTCCTCCAGTTCCATCCATGTCGATGCAAATGGTGGGTATTCATCCTTTCTGATGGCCGAGTAATAGTCCATTGTATATATGGACCACATCTTCTTTATCCATTTGTCTGTTGAAGGGCATATCGGCTCCTTCCACAGTTTGGCTATCATGGACATTGCTGCTATAAATATTGGGATGCATGTGGCCCTTCTTTTCTTTTCTTTTTTTAATTTATTTTCAGCATAACAGTATTCATTGTTTTTGTACCACACCCAGTGCTCCATGCAGTCCATGCCCTCTCTAATACCCACCACCTGGTTCCCCCAACCCCCCACCCCCTCACCTCTTCAAACCCTTCAGATTGTTTTTCAGAGTCCATAGTCTCTCATGGTTCACCTCCCCTTCCAATTTCCCCCAAATGCCTTCTCCTAACTCCCCATGTCCTCCATGCTATTTGTTATGCTCCACAAATAAGTGAAACCATATGATAATTGACTCTCTCTGCTTGACTTATTTCACTCAGCGTAATCTCTTCCAGTCCAATCCACGTTGCTACAAAAGTTGGGTATTCATCCTTTCTGATGGAGGCATAATACTCCATAGTGTATATGGACCATATCTTCCTTATCCATTCGTCCGTTGAAGGGCATCTTTGTTCTTTCCACAGTTTGGCAACCATGGCCATTGCTGCTATAAACATTGGGGTACAGATGGCCCTTCTTTTCACTACATCTGTATCTTTGGGGTAAATAACCAGTAGTGCAATGGCAGGGTCATAGGGAAGCTCTATTCTTAATTTCTTGAGGAATCTCCACACTGTTCTCCAAAGAGGCTGCATCAACTTGCATTCCCACCAATAGTGTAAGAGGGTTCCCCTTTCTCCACATCCCCTCCAACACATGTTGTTTCCTGTCTTGCTAATTTTGGCCATTCTAACTGGTGTAAGGTGATATCTCAATGTGTTTTTAATTTGAATCTCCCTGATGGCTAGTGACGATGAACAGTTTTTCATGTGTCTGATAGCCATTTGTATGTCTTCATTGGACAAGTGTCTGTTCATATCTTCTGCCCATTTTTTGATATGATTATCTGTTTTGTGTGTGTTGAGTTTGAGGAGTTCTCTATAGATCCTGGATATCAATCTTTTGTCTGTACTGTCATTTGCAAATATCTTCTCCCATTCCGTGGGTTGCCTCTTTGTTTTCTTGACTGTTTTCTTTGCTGTGCAGGAGCTTTTGATTTTGATGAAGTCCCAAAAGTTTATTTTGGCTTTTGTTTCCTTTGTGGCCCTTCTTTTCACTACATCTGTATGGACAAGATCTTTTTTAAATGACCCTAAGTCATGTCCTTACCCAGGCCCCACATATGGTAACCAGGACTGTGGGCTGTGGAACAGCGAGATCATGCGGGGTACAGCTTCCCTCCCACTGCTTGGGTCTCCAGGCCACCGCCAGCTTTGCTGACCTAGCACACCCAGTACTACTTGTGTGTTTGGGGGAGGGGGAACGCGTGATCATGAGACAGCTTTTCTCCCAAGAAATCCCCTTTCCCTCTCAACTTCAGCGACTTTGTATCTTCCCTTGTATATAAGGTCCTTTATAGTTTTTCTAACCCATGCTCAAACTGCACATTCCCACTCACAGGAATACCATGTTTGGGTGGTCTTTCATTCAGTCTTCTACTGGTTGTGGCTTCACATCCCTGATCATTAAACAGCTCTGCCCCATTCACTGGTCTCTAAACACATCAATCGGCAAAGGAAGCTCTGTATTTGAAATAATTCTCTGCCAAAAACCAAACCTCCTCAAATGCAAACCGTTTTTCTTTTAAATTATTTGGTTTCTGTATTTGAATGCTCTCGCTTTAGGTTTTTTGGCAGCAGGAAAAATTGTAAACTGGAGGAAGGGAAAGGGGAAATGCAAAGCTTTATAAGCAAAGACAGATTAATGGCCTCTGTTGTACTTGTCTTTTGGATTAGATTACTGTAATTGCAAGCACGATTTCTCCTTTATAAGGTCTGCAGACAAATTAATCAAAGTGTCAATGACATGTGAGCTGAGGGTAGCAGTGAGGTACAAAACAGAAAGCCAAGGGGAAGAAAGCTGACACTGGCATGGGATGGAGCCCGGGGTCAGGGGTCAGAAAGGTCAACATTCCCAAAGGCTATAGGGGAGCTCACAGGAAAAATGGAGCTAGGGAGCAGGGACCAGGCAAGGAAGGAGGAGCCAGAAACTAAAAGACGCAAATACACCTGTTGCTTACTCACTCACTATGGCAGATGGAATTTTCCAGAGGGCCGCACCAATATATATCCCTTTCCCCTGCTTGCCCTAAAATTGACATGGGGATCTATGTTGTGGGCAAATAACAATCAAGTGTGAATATAGAATAAACACATTTTCAGAAATTCAAGTACTCATAAGTTTATTTTCCATAACTGTTTCTTAAGAATTTATTGGCAGATGAGTTCTGGCAAAATAAGGAAATAATCTAAGAAGAAGACATGAGAGCTAGGAAACAGATTTCGCCCAAGAGAAGGAAAAGTCATAGAATGAGCACCACACGGAAAGACACAACCTTGGAGAGAGAGTGCAGGAGAGTAGAGTTGGGTGGCATTTAAGAGATATATTATCCTGAGAGTTTGGGACATTTTGTTGTAAGCTTTTCCATAACTGCTGATTTTTCCAATCATATCTGTAAGTTACCTGATAAAAATTTAAATGATCTTAATACAAAATAATAGTGGTATCATTAATGGTTCAGATGCAACCACCAAGTCAGCTGAGAGAGTTTGTGTTTGGGGACTGTGCTAATGGTACCTGCCCTACAGGTTAGGGTTGGACCAATTAGATTGACAATGTGATGATCCAACTTGGTTATTAAAATAGCAATAACCTTGTTGATTAGGAGATAGGCTTTAAAATGAAAATTAAATCTATATTTTAAGCTTCATTTAGCATATATATTGAGGTCATTATGGCAAAAACAATTTTTATGGTATGGTCTGGTTATGTTACAAAGAGCTTTGAACCAGGAGGCTGCCTGGGTTCTAATCCAAGCTCTACCAACTCACTGTGTAACCTTGAAAAGTGCATAACTTCTCTGTTCTCTAGTTTCAACACTTATAAAATGGGAATCCTTTTATTCATACTATACATGTGTTTTGACTGCCAGCAAGGAGACATTGTTTTAGACCCTGGAGATGAGACAGAGTACTGAGCCACATTCAAATGGAGGAGGACAGACAACAAAATAAAAAAGGGTACTATATATATAGTGTAACAGAAAGTAATGAGTTCTGTGGAGAACAATAAAGCATAAAAGGGTCATAAGGAATGCTAGGGTGGGAGATGCAATTGTAAATAAGGGATTCAGGGAAGGCCTCATTGAGTCAGAAACATTGGACACTTGAAGGAGATGAGGACAAGACATACCAATATCTGAAGGAAGAATATTCCAGGCAGAGGAAATGCTACATACAAACAATATAATACGGACCCTTGTCTGGCATGACAAGGACTGTGAGGAAGCCCCTGGGGCTGAAGCAGAGTGTGTGAGAACAGAGCAAGATGAAGGCAGAGAGGGAGTGGGGGGCCCATCACAGGGCTCTGCACATGGGCCATGATAAGGACTTCGGCTTTTACTCCAAAGATGATGCATTAGGGATCATAAGCAAAAAGAGAAATAGAATCTCACAACCATTTTAAAAAAGATAACCCTGGCTACTGTGTGGGGAATAGACTCCAGGGGACAAGAGAAGTAGAGACCAGGGAAAGAGCTTCCACAAGAATCCAGGTGTTATGTGTTGAATTGTGTCCCAATACGCTGAACTCATTATCTTCAGTACCTCAGAATGTGACTGTATTTGGACATAGGGTCCTTACAGATACTTAAATTACGGTGAGGTTATTAGGGTGGTCCTTGATCCAATAGGATGTGCACCTTAATAAATGGGAAATTAGTGGGCATGGAGACACACATGGAGAAGATGGCCATCCATGAGCCAAAGAGTAAAGCCTAGGACACACCTTTCCTTCACAGCCCTTGGAAGGAAGCAAAGCTGCTGGGACTAGACTTGTAGCCTTCAGAAGGGTGACAGTAAATTTCTGGGGTTTAATCTGCAGTCCTAGCACACTAATACCCTGGGGTACAAGAGTAATTGTGGCAGTGGAAGTATGTATTTTACATCAACAGGACTTCCTAGCAGATTGGAAGGGATGCAAGAGAGAATCAGAGTCAAAGATGACTTTAGGGCCTGGGCCTTGAATAACTGGAAGGATAAAATTGGTACCAACAGCAGGAGAGCTGAGGCTGGAGCAGTCTTAGAGGTGGATGTGGTGGGAAGATCAGGAATTTAGTTTGGGATATGCTATCAGGGACCCAGTTAGGGACTACGAGAACACAATGATTGTAAGAATCAAATGAATTCAATACATATTTATTGTGTCTTTAGTGTGTGTAAAGCACTGAAGCATTTTTAAGCAAGGAGATATTTTAAAATTTAAAGAGTTTCTGTTTTATGGAACCTTTACAAAAATTACATGGATAAGATGTTCAATCTTCAAAAGGTGAAAACATCAAGTATCAGAGAAGTAGCGCAGGCTATGCATGGTTTGTCTATAAAGTAATCAGCGTAATTGAAATTGTTAATTTCCTCCATAGATAATTTCGTAGTTGTACTTTGCATAGTGATAATGACACATCATCACAGTTAATACTCTTGACTATTCATTTGGATTTGTATGCTCTAGTGTGTCTGGTTTTAGTCAGTCTTATTACTGTAAGGATGTATGAAAGGTTTTGTGGGCTCAGAATCAGAAAGAGCTAAGTTCAAATGCTGTTTCTGACACTAGGTGTTTGAACACAGTGAATTACTCTGAGTCTTGGTTCCATCTAAGATGGGGGTAACAAGACCTCATAGAATTGTCCTGAGGAATAAATTAGGTGGCACATAGATACACGTGCTTTCTCTAGTGATCAGTTTACAGCGAGCACCCAAGAAAGCTGTTGTTGGTTTTAGCCATGCTACAGGTGTTCAGGGTGAGGTGAACAATCACTGCAGGGTCAGGAAAGATACAGTAGGGCAGATGGCTCAGAGGCTGGGACCTAAAGCAGGAGGGAGATTTACATGATGGCATAGACCAAAGTTTCTCAAAATTTTTAAAAAATATTTTACTTATTTGACAGAGAGAGGGAGAGAGATCACAAGTAGGCAGAGAGACAGGTAGAGAAAGAGAGGGAAGCAGGCTCCCTGCTGAGCAGAGAGCTCAATGTGGGACTCGATCCCAGGACCCTGAGATCATGACCTGAGCTGAAGGCAGCGGCTTAACCCACTGAACCAGCCAGGCGCCCAAGCTTCTCAAATTTTAATATGGCTTCCAATCACCCTGGGCTGTCAGGTTGAGTCAGGAGGTCTGGAGTGGGGCCTGGGTGATGTCCCATCTGTGCTATAGTAAGGCCACACTTTGACTAGAAGGGGCACAGATCACAAGCAAGTAGAATGAGATGATCCAAGCACGAGAATGCTGACATGCGGGGGGCTAGGGGGACAGCTGCTCCTACACAGTTTAGCTGGAGGAGTTAACATTAGAAAATGGCAGGGGGATGGGAAAGGCAGGATGAGGCCACATCCTGGCAGGCTACGAAGGGCTGACTGAGCTGGCACTTTATTGTGCAGGACGGGTCAATAACATGGTGAAGACAGCACAGAGATACTCACCCTGGTATTTACCTGTACCACACATCGGAGCAGAGAGGGGCCAGAAACAAGGAGACCCAGGAAGACTGCTCCAGTCAGGGTCCTTTCATCTGGGAGAAGCTGAAATCCCTTCAAACCAATCTGAGCAGTAGGAAATGGTGAGAGGGTTCTGGTAAGACCATAGAGCTCAAAAGGTCCAAGAACCGATTCATTCTGGAGACCAGTTTCTCTCTCGTCCACATCTCTCTGAGGGTTTCACTTCCTCTTGCATGTGGCCCAGAGTGGCCCAGGGGTTTTGTATTTACTATCCACAGCTCACTGAAAACTGGGTCTTTTAATTCAGATTCCTAGAGGAAAACTCAGATGGACATGGCTTAAGTTCTGAGACAGATTACACAATGCATAGGTCACTTGTGAATCACCTACCCCTTCATGGTTATGTAGAGTCAGAGGAAAAAAAATCTCATGCGACTCAGTAGGAGTTGTAGGCCAGGGCAGTGTCCTTAAAAGGCTGTGGGCAGGAACCCCAAAATATGTATATCTAATGGAGAAAAGATGTTCAAGCTTAATCTATTTAAAAAAACAAACAAAACAAAACAAAACAACACTCTCCTTTTGGCTTATCATCCAAACACCCCCAAATCAGTCTCCACTGTCACGATTTCCCAACTTCCCATCTGCTCAACCCAGTCTGGCTTCACCCTTATGGGATCCTGACACCTACCCTATGAAAAGGCACTTGTGACATTCCAAGTTACCAAACCCAAAAACACTAACCAGTGTCTCTGTGGCTCGATTCTGCCTTATGTTAATGCAGAGAATCCTGTTTCTTCACGGTATATCCAAACAAGCCCAACTGCAGCAATGAACTGCAAATTTTAATGAGGCAGTAATAAGGTGAGATCACGTGGTGAACATAATTTCATTTGATAAATTTCTCCTTCACACATTTTCTGTTTCTCAGTTTGTTCCTCTTTACACCCACCAAGGATAGCTCTGGAAACTTCTTTTAAAGTTTGGGGCCAACTGACTCCTAGTCTGGAGGCTCAGTGGCCTCCAAACTTGCATGGGTATCTTACAAGAGGGATTTATCACCCCACACCTTAACCACAAGAGAAAATGCCACATCTTGGTTCCTTCCAGCACCTTCCACCAGGTGTTTGTTCTTCTGAAGGAGAGGGGCTCTGGTTCGTGAACAAGGTGACGCGTGTCAGCTCGGGCTCTGGAACTGGAATCTGCGAGTAGGTTCATTTCCCTAAAGCTCAGTTTGGCTTTCCAGGCACATATCACCCAGATTAGTACAACAGTCTCCTTAATTAGCCTTCCTCTCTCAGCCCTCTTCTCTCAGTCTATCCTCATTGTCTGAGCCAGAGGATTGTCTTTAAATGGAAGTCAGAGTATAAGATTCCTCTGTTCAAAACCTCAAATGGCTTCCCATCACACTCAAGAATAAAAGATATGGTCCTTACATCAGCCTACAAGACCTACATCTGTGCTCCCTACATTTCTGACTTCACCTAGCACATGGCTCTCCCTTCTTTACTCCATTCTAGCCCCACTGGTCACTTAGAAAATGGTACCAACAGCCAATACTTTTTGAGCACTTATCATGTGCCAGGTTCTTTTTCACATTCCTTTAATCCATTGAAATGGAGAACTTGAGAGGTTATACAACTCGCTCAAGGTTGCACATCTAACATGCAGTACAAGTGGGAACAAACCCTATCGGGCTCTGGCTGTGAAGTTTGCATTCTCAACCATAAGATCTATGTAAATTGCCTTTGACTCGTGGTATTTTTATCAATTACTTCCTAAATATTCACCCTTGACCTGAGAGTATTTAAAAAAAAAAGTCCAAGTAATTAGATATTTCTTTAGTTTTAATTAATCTTTAATTTTGGAATTTAAGATTCTTTGTGGCATGATAGCCAATTTCTGTAAATGATCCGGGGTTGTTTGAAAAAGTATGTTCTATTTCAAGGACAAAGGATCTAACGTGTATCTACTAGATCTTATTTTGATCCCTGATATACTTTTACCTGTAATTATTTGCAGGCTAGTTTTCATGTCCTCAATCTCATTTCTCTGGGCTCTTTTTCTGAGTTCTTGCATTTCATTGAGAGTGTGGAAATGTCTGACATCTGCTTTCCTGGGATATTCTTTTAATAGATATTCTTCACTGCCTTTTACTCATTCTGTTCCTTTTGCAGGGGGTAGCTATGGCAGTAGGAAGGGTATAGTTGGGTTGTGGGGACTATCCCGTTCTGCTGGTTCCTTTCGGCCCATTAGTCATCTTCTAATGAGGGCAATTCTACCAAGGCCCTCTATTTACAATATCCAGGACATGGTAAGTAAAATTGGTTATCCAAAGCAGCTGACAGCTTTCATTTGGGTGGGCGGGGGAGGGAGCACATCCACACTCAGTTTTTGCGTCAACTCCTGCAGAGCAAGAGGTCAGAATGGCTCCACAGTAAAGCCTTTGTCATAGACTTTCTGGAGATCCAGCTGGTGTTTCTCTCGGCCGAATTCAGCCACCAACTGCAAGGGGGTTGTGTGGCTGTGCTTCCCCCCTGGCCATTTCTCACTTTCAGATCAATTCTCTCTACATCTGGAGGCTGAAATGCAGAAAGGGTTGTGATTCTATGAAATTTCTCATTTCCAGCACTTGTCATGGGTCTAACCAAGCCCCATGATCATTTTTCCACTCCTACTAGAGGGTCTTTAAGTGGACTTTACAGAGAAGGGACTATTTTAGAGAATTCTTTCTTGAAGGCTTCTTTCATGATGCTGTTGGAATTTACCATTAGTCCAAAAATATTTGACAGATATTCATAATCTGTGGTATAGATTTATGGCTGTTTCTTTACGTAAGAAATTTTCTATTTACTTCAATCCTTTTGTTTTCAGCAGTTGCCGTGGCATAGAAAGAATAGAGTCTCCTGGTTTTAAAAGGTGGGATAAATAAGATTCCATGTAGGTCATACCCTAGGTATTCAGAAAAGCAATGGCATTTCTACAGTGTAATCAAGTTGGACCACTTAAAGGGTAAGCTAAAGTTTAATAGGTCATAAGCAGAAGGTAAAGCAAGAAGGGACAGGGCTTGGTGTCAGATTCAGGTTTGGATAGGATTACAGACCAAGACATAATAAATAGGAATCAAAACAAGATCAGTGGTGTGGAGAAATTGGAACCCTTGTGTACTGCTGGTGGGGATGTAAACTGGCACAGCCACTGTGGAAAACAAAATGAAGGTTCCTCAAAAATTTTAAAATAGCATCACCCTGATCCAGCAATTCCACTCCTAGATAAATACTCACGAAATTGAAAGTAGAGTCTCAAATAGATATTTGCAACACCCATGTTCACAGCAGCATTATTCACAATAGTTAAAATGTAAAAGCAACCCAAGTGTCCACTGACAGATGGGCAAGCAAAATGTGGGACATATATACATACAGACAGTGGAATATCATTCAGCCTTAAGAAAGAAAAAAGGGAAATCTGACACACGCTACAACATGGATAAATCTTGAGGACATTATGCTAAGTAAAATAAATCAGTCACAAAAAAACAAATATTGTAGGATCCCACTTCTATGTGGTAGTTAGGGTAGTCAAATCATACAGAAAAGGGAGAATAGCAGTTGCCCAGGGTATGAGGAAGGGAGAATGGGGAAGTATTATTTCATGGGTATAGCTTCACTTTTGTAAGATTTATGGAGATGTATGGTGGTGATGGTTGTGCACTATGAATGTATTTAATACCACTGAACTATGCACTTAAAAATGGTTAAGATGGCAAATTTCATGATGTGTCTTTTAGCACAATAAACAAACAAACAACAACAACAAAAAAAAAACCCTGAAAAAAGCCACAACAGGATTGTGGGAAAGATGAACTATAATTTGGGCTATAAGCAGAAGTCAGGGATTTAAGAAACCCATCAAAGATGGATACTGTTAAGAGGATGGCAACATAGTTTGGATATTCCCTCTGTCCTAAAGCAGTAAACATGGAATATATGTACCCTAACACAAACACACACACACATTAACTCTCAGTTCCCTGTGTATCTTGCTTTTTCAGTTACACATATTTTAAAAACCAACTATTACTCTCCCTTGTCCCAAAGTGGGTAATTATCCCAATAATGGAATTCTTGCTAACTAAGGGCTTTATCATTTACAGATTTTTTTTTTCACACTGTATTTATTTGAGTTGTACTTTGAGATTTTTTTAAAAGCCACTTACTCCCACTTTATAGATGCGGGAACTGCAGCACAGTCATGTACAATGACTTGCCTAAGATCGCCCATCTAATACATCTACAGAGCCAGCAGCATGAACTCTGCTTTACACCTGGAGTTAACACAGGAATGAACGGATCTACATTTACACAGAGTTTCAATAAATGTCTTTCCCATATCTGTAGTAATGGCAGTCAAATGCATGTGGAGAACAATAATTTCTTGAGTGTGCCAGATCTAAGCTTGCCATATGAATTCAGATATAGTCAAAAGTACCCTTGAAAATCCCTCACATCTCCCATGGTTTTATATACTTAACACAAAGTAGTGCATACTAAAATTTGAGAATCAATGTCTTAAACCTATGAAAAATACAAAGGGATGTATTTAGATGTCAGAGTATTCAAACAACTCTGCCTTTAAGGTTAACTATGAAAACACTGGTGAATGGAGAATCTTTTTGCAAGATTTACTTCATTGTTTAAATATTTGCCTTTTATATCTTATTCAATCTTATTATATCATATGTTGTTGTGGGGATTAAAGGAGATAGTGGAATCATATCTTTCAAAGGGAATAGGTTCTGAAATCAGTATAAGTTAAATATATTTATGACATGGCTCTACTTAACTGTTAGGGTCATATATGTATACATTTTCTCAATCAGTGAATACTAAGAGTACCATTTGTACTGTGCAGAAGTCAGTAAAACATTTTTGTCTTTGGAAAGAGGGAAAAATGTTGACAATTCTCATGTTAACTTATAATGCCGATTCAGGAGTGGGTGAAGGAAGAAAAACCACCAGTAAAAATGACATTCAAAAAGGTAGGAAGAAAACCCTCCTCTAACACTGTCGAAAACCAAAATGGTATGTAGAAATTATGAAAAAGAGAACTGAAAAGAAAGGTTTGGATGTGGTCATTGATGATCTCCAGTAACCATTTCATAAAATGAGTTGCTCTGAATTGTGCTGGATAGTAGAAGCTCTGAAAAACTGAAGTGATGGCAACTTATAGGATGCCATAGTAGCACAAACATGCTAAAGATAACTAGATTTTTTGTCCTTTTGTTTTTTAAGCAGCTCAAGAAGGCTCAAAGATGATGCATTAAGCACAAGCTTAAGAAACTTTAGTCTCCCAAACAAAAAGAAAGAAAAATGAGTAGGAAGACAACCCAAATGCCAAAGTCAAGGTATTCTCCTGGATCCAGACATTGGATTATTAACAACTATTTTATTGAGTATTAGCAATTTTTTAAATTATTTTATGAAAGCAAGTAATATAAGAACATAAACACACACACTGCAGATAAATCTACAGTAAGACAAGAAAAAGAAATGTAGAAATTTTGAAAGATTTGAGAAAGAAAAGACAAATCTTTAGGAAGAACCATAGCCCAAGACACATATTGGAAATACGCACTGCAAGGAAAAAGCTGAGATGTGGAAGACAACTTGAAAAGCTCTAGAAATGTAAAAAGAACTCCAGAAACAGAATAGAGAAAATGGAGGAAAATAAATAATAAAGAGAGCTATATGTTTTTTCAAAATCAGGCATAAAACAAAATGATGCAGGGAAGCTGGATAAAAGAGGTATCGAATACTATGAAAAAGTATAGCAAGATTAAAATCAAACAGAATTCAAGCAAAGCATTAAAGGGGGAAAACGTATTTTATACTGTTGAAATGGTACAATCCATCAAGGATATGTATCAGTCACAGACCCTCTTTCACAACTTTGATATATATAAAGTAAAAACTGATACATGAAAAATGACATATTCACATTTATGGGGGATAACAGAACTATCTTTTAAACCAACAGGTTTGCCAGACAATAAAAACAATACATAAAAATTTAAATAATCCAACGAATAAGCTCAATCTAAAACACACATTCATTTATAGAATTTGGTACCTAACATACTGTGGGCAAACCTTCTTTTCAGACACGTATGGAAACACACAAGTAAAAATCTCTCAATACAGAGTAAGAAGCAAAATCACGCAAGTGTCATTCTTGGCCCATATTTAAATTGAATATTAATCACGAAAAGATAACAAAATAAAAACAGCCCCTCACCTTCAAACCTATCTGTTCAGAATTTTTTTAAAAGTCCTCCGGAAGAAAATAAAAAACCACCTAGCTTAAGCATCAGAACTAAAATTATAAGCTATTTAGAAAGGAGTAATAAGGGGAACACTACAAAAAAAAACAAAACAAAAAAATCCCTTGAAATGTAATCAAGCAGTACTTAGAATGTCTATATTAGAAAACAAAAGAGACTAAAGGTACATGAACCAAAAATACAACTCAAGAGACGAAAAGAAGAACTAAAATAAATTCAAGTACAGTTGAAAGAAGAAATGAAGATTGTCGTAGAAATTACAAAAATAACAACAACAAAAAACAATCAATAAAACCAAAAGCTGGGGGTACCTGGGTGGCTCAGTCGTTAAGCGTCTGCCTTCGGCTCAGGTCATGATCCCAGGGTCCTGGGATCGAGGCCCACATTGGACTCCCTGCTCAGCAGGAAGCCTGCTCTTCCCTTTCCCACTCCCCCTGCTTGTGTTCCCTCTCTCTCTGTGTCTGTGTCAAATAAATAAATAATTAAAAAAAAACAAAAACAAAAACAAAAGCTGGAACACTGAAAAGAAATAAAATGGAAAAAAATAGTATAATGATAGAAAAAAAAATTTAAAAAATAAAACCAAAAGCTGGTTCTTAGAAAACTTCAGTGAAATCCAGTGACAGAGGAAAAACAAGAGATGCCAAAGACTTTTGAGTCAAGAAAAAAAAAAATACATAGAGCTGCTGAAGAGATTTATAAAATAAAATAACCTATTAAAAACTTTTACCAACAAATTTTAAAATCCATTCACAATTACCAAAGAAAATATGGGTTACCACAACTTCACTTTAAGAAAAAGTGAAAAACTTGTATTAAACAACCATAAAAGAGGCTAAAAAGATAGTAAGAGCTTCTAAAAAAAGTTTGACTTAGGCCTCAAAGGACTCATGGTAAAGGAGAAAAGGTAGATTAAACTAGTGTTTTATCCACCAGCAACAAACAATTAGAAAGAGCAATTTTAAGAAAAGATACAATTTGCATGACTATTACGTACCACTTTACTGATATAGAAGACAGACAACCATCACCTGACTCTATTCATGGGTGGGAAGATTCAGTATCAACAGGATGGTCATTCTCTCCAAAATAAACTTAAAAAAAAAAAAAATTCAATGCAATTTGAATAAAAATCCTAAGGACTTTTCCCAGAATTTACCAAACTGTTTTTAAAATTCATGAGGACATGTGAAAAGACAAAAGTTAAGACAATTTTGAAGAGTATTAATAGGGGAGATGCCTTTCTACAAAACTATAATATGAAAATACACTGGTTGTTGGAGTATATCCATACACTAATGGAACACAAAAGGGAGCCTAGAAACATTATAAACAGTTTTTAATACATTGTCACTTGGTATATGACAGATATGGCATTTAAATAAAAGAAAAAAGAATCAACTACTAAGTAATAGTGTTGAGGTGAATGGCTATGCATTTGTAAAAAATAAGACCCCTAACTCACAGCATACACAAAGTTAATTTCAAATGGATACAAGTCTAAAAATGAAAAGCAAACAAAATCTCTTATGCATCCTTGGTGGGAATATAAAGTAATACAACTACTTTGGAATGCAGTTTGGCAATATATAAAAGTAGCATATCCATATTCATTAAATTCAGCATTTCCATTCAGAATGGTTGTTTTTACGAAGGAAGGATGCTTGTTCACTTTGGTAAGAGTTTGTAATAGTGAAAGTGCAAAATATCTGATTACCAACAAGATAAATGATTAACTGTGTTTTATAAGATTAACGGAGCTCTATTCAAACAATAGAATGCTTTACAAAAGCAATTAAGAGGAATTAACTACAGGATTTAATCAAGTCTTAGATGACATCAATTTTAAGGTACACCATTATTTTGTCATTAAGAAACAAATGCTGCTAATTTTAAGACATTACTGATTTAAGCAGCATACCAATTTCAGGGACTATATTGTGAAAAAATGGAAAGATCAACAGGTATCGACATGGCTATATCTCAAAGACACAGTACTGGGTGAAAAATAGCAGGTTTCAAAATTATAGATACAATGGGCTTTTTTCCATATTTAAAAACATAAAATAATCCCATGTAGTTTTTTTTAAATACACGTGTAAAATGAGGATGAAAACACTTAGGGAACGACCCACATTATCATCAGCATAGTTATCTGTTAGTAAAAAAGGACAAAAGAGGTTATAAGCCTTAGCCACATCTTTTAGTATATGTGCTGCCGAAGCGAGCACTTAGCCACACCTTTTAATATCTTATTTCTTATTAAAAACAAAGGAAGGATGCAGCTTTTGCATAGCACATATAGTAAAAATGAGTGTATCTTCCCCATTAAGGGGGCAAATGTAAATTCAAACACTCCATAGCATCTGGCACATAATTATGGAATGTTTATTCTTAAAACGCAATAAAGAAACATTGCAACATTGATTGGTAAACATTCCTGAGAGATTTTGCTGCTCACTCACAGGGAGAGGAGAAAACATGTGGATATATTGGAGGTGTGGGGAGGGTTAGAAGTGAAAAATATAGTAAAGAGTTAAAATCTTTTAAACTTGGAGAATGAGATCATGATGGTCTACTGTATTATTTCCTGGATGTCTGGAATATTTTTAACTTGGAATTTTTAAAAATAAAATTTAAAAAGGCACCATGTACAATTTAAATGTAAGATCTATCAAGATTTCAGGAAGTAAATGACTTCTATGTTATATAAATCGTTTCATAGAAAAATACAATTTGCTTTTCAACTAATTCTAGAAGGCTGGCAAAACCCCTTATCCAATACTCAAATAAGGATAACATAACAAAGGCAATTATAAACCAACCTTGCTGCTCAACATGAATATAAGAATATTAAGTAACATGTTAGCATACTTGGCAGCAAGACCAAGCCAAGCTGGGTTAATCCTACCAAAGCAAGGATGATTGTATACATAATTCATTACATTAGTAATTATATTTTTTAAAAAACCATAAACTGTTATGCAAACACAGAATATACACTCCAAATTTTATTTTTTAACAGCCCTAATTAAACAGAAATATAAACTTTCTTAAACTGGAAAAATAGCAAGAAGCTTTCTATTTAATAGCACCCTAGAGGTGCCAATAAACACAATAAGACCAGAAAAACATGATATATAAGTATCAGAACGATTTGAAATAATACTGACAAAACTATTTGGAGAGCATTTATCTATCTAAGAAATCCAAGAGAATTAAATGAAAAACTATTAAAACCAATACAAATTCAGGAAAGTAGCTGAAAAACTACATAGTGGGCATAACCAATTAGGAAATAAAAGAATGATAATAATATTTGAATGACACTAAACTGCACAAAATATTTTTCTGAAAGATGCAAAGCCTAGTCTTCTGAAGAAAATAATAAAGTTGTATTGAACGGAAGCCTGTTTAAAAAAAGCTATCTCAGTGAGCAGACTCAGTATTATCATAAAGATGTTGGTATTTTAAGGAAGAGAAACCAAGAATAGCCAGGAATAATAAGACATGTTAAAATTAAAACTTAGGAAAAATTTTCAAACCAAATATAAAAACATGTTACATAGGTATAGTATTTACATTACATGTTGTGACAGGAATGTACAGAGATCCAGGTAGATAAAGAGATTAAGTTCATTACACCTGTGGCATCTCAAACCAGGACAGAAGAGAAACTATACAATAAACTGTGTTAAGAAAAGTAACTATACGCTTATGAGAAAATTAAGTTACACCACAATCATACACAATATACAAAAATAGTCCCCGGGTGGATTCAATGATGTAAAAACAAAAACAAAAACAAAAAACAAACCCTAAGTATTAGAAGAAAACAGGAAAGTATTTTTAAAATCTTATAGTTAGCACAAAACCCATAATGAAAAATACAGATTTGAGCTTACAAAGGGGAAAAGCTTCTGTATTATAGGACATAAAATACCATTTTAAAACACTTAAGGATAAGTGACTCACTAGAAGGTATCTTCTACATATTTAATAAGCAAGAGAATATTGTGAGAACAAGTAAAGAAAGATGGTAAGCCCACTTTGAGCACACACAGCAGCCCCCCATATCCACAGCAGGGTACATTCTAAGACCCACAGAGGACGCCTGATGTGGATAGACCGAACCCTAGATATACATTATGTTTTTCCCATATACATACATACATACCTATGGTATAGTTTAATTTATAAATTAGGCATTGTAACAGATTAACAATAACTACTGATAAACAACAGTGTATTGAAATAAAAATTATGTGAATGTGGTCTCTCTCAAAATATCTTATTTTGATATTTCCAGTGGACTCACTCTTCTTGTTAGGATGATGTGAGATGATAAAATGTTTATGTGATGAGATGAAGTGAGGTGAATGATGTAGGCACCATGACAGCGCAAGGCTACTGCTAAGTGTCTGACAATACTTCAGGAGGATCACCTGCTTCCGGACCACAGGTGACTGTGGGCAGCTGAAATAGCAGAAAGTGAAACCCCAGACTACTCTATGCTAGCTCAAAACAGCAGTACCTTTTTATAAGGAAATGTAAAACAGTGTGGCTAGAGTCCATAACCCATCCCTACCTCCTCCCTTTTTACCCAAAGATAGCAATGATTTAAAAAACAAACAAAAAAAAAACCCATACTAAATAGAAAAATTGGCAAAGAGTATGAACAAGTAATTCATGGAACAGAAATAACCCAAATGAAAACCTATGCAACAATACGGTTTCATTTGTAATTGGAGAAATGAAAATGAAAACAAATTAATTCTGTAACCATTGGACTGACAAAAAATTAAAAAGCATTAATTGGTACACTTTGCAGAAAGCAACTGGGCAAAATTTGTAATTTAAAGGAACATCACAATTCTCTGCATAGGAATCTATTTCTTATAGGATACCTGGCACCTTAGCACAGAGATACACAGAGATGATAATTTACTGCATTGTTTCTAACAGTGAAAAATGTAAATAACCTAAATGCCCAACAGAATAGTGAAGTAAATCATGGCAGTTGTTAAAGGGTGAGATAAACCCCTATGTTCTGATAGCCTTATAAGAATATTAAGTAGAGGAGAAAGTTGTAGAAAGGTGTAATATGACCCCTTACATAAAAATAAAAGATAATATGTATATAGGCATGAGAAAGTACAACAGACTGAAATCCTGATCTAGTGAACATATTTTGCTCTGAATGTCTGTGTTGTTTTGACTTCCTTTTATAGGAAAGTATTTAGGAAATCCCTGTGTTAATTTTTAAATAGAAACAAAAATGTTTACCTGTTAATGTGAATGTTGTCTATCTGAATAATGGTAGAACTCAGTTCTAACAATTTCCCATTATGAACGGTTTGAATCTTGAAGACAGGTAATTGCTTCTACAGAGGAAACTAGTAAGCTAATCTTCTTATATTACAGTTAACTAACTGGACCCTCTGTTTAAAGCCCCTTAACGGTATTACACACTCTTTTTTAAAGCCGTCATGTTAAATGTCTTAAGTTTGTATTTTTATTCTCTTGCTCTGAAAGTTATCAGTAGCTCCCTTAGCTGGCTTTAGAATTCGAAGCCCTACCCAATGTTCCCTCAAACTACATGTACAAAGTATCACCCCACTACTCAACCACAACTCAAAGTTCTCCATCTCAGCCAAACGGGTCTCTTGGTTCCCAAACGGACAGATCTGGTACGCACTAACTCCCAAACATTGACACATCATCTATAAGGTGTTAACTATATTACCTTCTGATAATTTTTCACCCAAGATTTTTATACAAAACTATAAGCACCCAAGGGCCATAATGCAGATTATATTGTGAACCCAGTTAAACATATTAGCTCGAGAATGTAAACTATGGGGGCATCTGGGTGGCTCAGTTGGTTAAGCCTCTTGATTTTGGCTCAGGTCATGATCTCAGGGTCGTGAGATTGAGCCCTATGTTGGGCTCTGCGCCGGGCATGAAGCCTGCTTAAGATTCTCTCTCTGCCCCTCCCATCACCCTGGCTCATGCTCTCTTAAAATAAAAAAGAATATAAATTATGTACAATAAATGAGATTTATATTTTTATCCATCACTTTCTAAGATCTCAGCCTGAAGCATTTTATATGCTTTCAATAATGCCATTTATATGCTTTCAATAATGCTAGTTCTATTTTCAGATATAGAAAGATGACCAGATATGGGAAGGAAAGGTTATGTATTCCATACTGTGGACATGTTGAGTTGCAGGAACAGCTGACCCCAAGTGACACAGGTTTCAACTGTGCAGGTCTACTTTATACATAGATTTTTTTCCCTATACATTCAGTACTATAAATGTATTTTCTCTTCTTTATAATTTTCTTAACATTTTTTTCTTACTCTATTGTAAGAATACACTATATAATACATATAACATACAAAATATGTGTTAATCAGCTATTACCAGTGAGGCTTTCACTTAACAATAGGCTATTAGTAGTTAAATGTGGGGGGACTAAAAAGTTATACACAAGTTTTCACTTTCTGGGGTGGGGCAGGGGGGTGTCAGTGTCCCTAACCTTGCTTTGTTCATGGATCAATGGTATTTTTAAAATTTTTTAATTTCTATTTTAAAAGATTTTATTTACTTGAGAGAGAGCATTAGCAGTGGAGAGGGAGGAAGAGGCTCCCCAAGGAGCAGGGAGCCTGATGTGGGGTTCAATCCCAGGACCCTGGGATCATGACCTGAGCCACCCAGGTGCCTCTCAACTGTATTTTTTCAAATTAACAACAGCAGCAACAAAAAGTCCAGTTCTTGCCACTCTCCCACTCCAAGTCCTACAATAGATTACCATCAAATTCTAAGCACAACTCCTGACAGACATACAAATATGATCTGGGTCTTTAAAATCTCCTGACTTTCCCTCCTACCCATTTATCCTGTGGTCACTTTCACATCAAAAACACATGCCTCCTTGAAATTACTGATACAGTCAAGTTCATTCTTCCCTAAGGACTTTTGCACTTACTCTTCCTTCGACATGTAATACTTTTTCCCCAGGTTTTCATAGTGCTTGATCCCTCACATAATGTTAGTCCATGCTCAGATGTCACCTTTTCTAAGAATCTTCTTTGACTATCCTATATAAAATAGTCTTCCTGCTGAGAGGTTGGGCTGGAAAGGCAGAATGAAATCTCCTATAGTCTTGGTGTGCCAAAGGAAAAGGCTGGTCATACATAATACAAGTTTTACCCTTAAGACTTTTGAAACAAGTGGACTAAGTCTAACTAAAGCTATATCCCAAGACCAACTCCATGGATTGAGGTAAGCGATCTCTAAGATAAATCTTCTCTTGGGGAAAAAAAAAAAAATCACATCAACATCAATCCTTCAGTTCTTTTATTCAAACTGTCCTGCATAAAAGAAAAAAAAAATACAAGCCCTAGATACAGGAAGAAAGAAATATGATTATGAAAAATGTGACTAATAAGAAAGAAAAATCAGGTAATAGATTAAGATCCACAGATGATTCAGATGTTGGAGTTGGTTATATAATTCAAATCTCTGCCAGCACTGTTAAGAAGAGGGAAAAGGAAGGAAAAGAGTAAAGGGACTTTCAACAGAGAAATGAAATCTATCAAATATAATCAACTGGACATTCTAAAACTAAAAAATTCAATATTTGAAATTAACTAATTGGATGGGCTAAATGGAAGCCTGCAACAAGGCAGAACACAAGATTGGCAAATCTGAAGATGCATCAGTTGAAAATATCCAAACTGAAGCACATAGAGAGAACAAGAGCAGAAAGAAAGGGAAGAAAATGAAGAGTACACGGGGTATAAACAGTACAACATATTTATAATTTGAGTGTCAGAAAGAAAGAAGTGGTAATAGAGTAGAAGTAATATGTGAAGGGATAATGACCAAGAATTTTTAAAACCTGATAGAATATATCAACATGTAGATTCCAGAGCTCAGTAAACCCCAAGCAAGATAAATAAAATGAAAACCGTAAGTAGGCCCACCACAGCAAACTGCTAAAAACAAAGAGGAAATCCTAAAAGCCAGGAAAAAGATACCGGACCTACAAGGAGCAATGATTTTCAGCTGCTTTGCAACAGAAAATATGAAAACTAGAAGAAAATGGAATACAAAGTTTCAAATTGCCAAATAAAAGTGCCAATCTAGAATTCTGTATCCAAAGAAAATACTCTTCAAAAATGAAGGTGTGATAAAGACCTTTCAAACAAATGCTGCGTTAACTGCCACAAGCCCTGCACTATAAGCAATACTAAAAGAAATTCCTCAGGCTGACAGAAAAGGAATTAAGGTGACAGCACAAAACTATAAAAAAAAATAGCAAAGAGAAAATGTATATGTAAATAAGAAAGAACACTATTTAAAGTAATGATATTGTGGGATTTATAACCACAAAACAAACATGAAAACTATAGCACAAAGAATAGGGAGGCAACAAACAGAGTTGAACCATTTTAAAGTTCTTGAACTGTTCAGAAGGTAGTAAAAGCATTAATATAACACAGACTATAATAAGCCAAGCACAGATACTGTAATCTGTAGGGTACCACAGAAAAATAATACAACCAAGCATAACTAAAAAGCAAAGAGGAGAGAGAGTAATAAGTACAGATGATCCTTGAACAACAGGAGTTTGAGCTAGGTTCTTTTTTCATAGAGCACAGTGGTATAAATAATTTTCTTTATGATTTTCTTAATAACAATTTCTTTTCTCTAGCTTACTTTAAGAATACAGTATCTAATACGTACAACATACAAGATATGTGTTAATCAACTATGTTATTAGTGAGGTTCTTCGTCAACAGTAGGCTATCAGTATTTAAGTTTTTGGGGACTCAAAAGTTCTATGTGGATTTTCAACTGTGTGGGGATTGGCACCCTTAATCACCACATTGCTCAAGGTCAATAGTATCTGAGTCAAAAGAAGGTCGGAAAAGGAGCAGATAAAGGAATAAAGAAAAGATGGCAAAAAAGACAGCAAGATTTAAAACCTACTGCATGAGTAATTATACCAAAACAGTCTAAACACTCAAGAACAAAGATTCTAAGACTAGATAAAAGAAAAAGATGAAAGTATAAAATGTTAACATAACACATACTTTAAACATAAAGATATATATAAATAGGTCAAAAATAAAAGGACGGAAAAAGGTTTGTCATGCAAACAAAACAAAACTGGTATGGCTATATTAATAACAGACCAAGTAGGCATGAAGTATTTGCACAGATATCAAGTGACATTTTATAATTATAAAAGTATAACTTCATCATAAAGGCATAATAACCCTGTAGTTTATGTACTGAGTAACACAGCTCCAAAGTATACAAAATAGCTTCTCCTCCCAATCATTTCTACTATCTATCTTGCCTTTCCTTTTTACATTCACCACACTTTTCACAATCTGACATTATATTACATATTTAATTATTGTTTCCTTATTCCCCCACCCCCTTGTGGAGAATGTAAGCTCTGCAAGGGCAGGGACTTACTCCATCTAGATCACACCTGATCCTCTGTAACTAGCCTAACACATAGTAAGTACTCCATAAATATTTGCTGAACAAATAAGTAAAAGTGCCAGTAGGAACTTACATTCTCAGTGCTTACTTTTAAAGTTTCTATGATACATGTATTTTCTTCAGTTATGCAATTCTTTAACTTAACTAGCACTTAGGAATCTTTGTTACCCAAAATTTTATATGAGAAGCTTAAACAAAAAGCTTGGAAAAATGTTACTGGGAAATACATTTCCTTTCCATGCAACAAAGGCTTCAAAATAAAAAACCATCAAAATGTGCCTTTCTTCATTTAGTAAACATATTTAAATATATATATAGAATCACATAAATAAAATAATACAATTACATATTAGGTTTCATGTTTATTCAACTTCACAGAAAATCCAAAAATGTGTCTGAAATTGGTTATCTATCTAAATACCAATTGTTCATTATGGTGACATAATACTATGTGGTAGGGGAGATAGACCTAAGTTAAACAAATTCTTAAATTCCTGACATTCTTCCAAGTGGGCAAAAGGAAATCTGAAAAATCAAACTTACAAGTTGTAAGAAGATACAGAAAGTAATTTAACCTTTAATACCTGGAACAAGTTTTACAGCCACATTTGTAATTTACATATACAGTGGAGATCACTGAAAAAAAGCTTCCTGTTGCACTGCAGCAAGAATCTTATTATAATGTAGATTAAGTGAACTTGCTACAGAGGGCAGCAAGATAACCTCACTGAAGAATCATAAGATTTTCATAATGGAATTTGTTATAGTGAGTTAAAATATTTTCTTAATTTTATACAGTACACATTTTTCAAAATGAACATTATCACTTAAGAGTTTGCTAACCACTGTTAGCAATTATTATTGTATACATACTTAATTTTACTTTAGTTATAGTATGTGGCTCTCCAAATATTAGCACATGAAGTGTTAAGTTTAAACATAATAATAAAATAATACCCTAAGATGAAGACTCAGGACATCAAAACTTTGATCATTATTGCACCTATTTTTCTACAGAAAAATGGAAAATTTACATCATAATCCTCCCAAAAAGTGAACAGACAAGTTGTAAAATCACAGACTTATTGGCATTAAGCAAAATCTACAATGAACATTTTTTGTGAACTAATGTACAGAATTAATGTGCAATGAAATTTGGTTAACTGTGATCATGCAAATAAAAAATCCTCCACAATCATTTTTTCATTATGTTTTATAAAATGGTCTTAAAGATATACTTCCATAAACATTTCCGGTGCAATTTAGTCAATGACAAAAATACAAAGCTATCCCTTATTCTTTATTTTATAGATTTAAAAACATGCCTTTGTACTGCTGAGATACAAATAGCGTGTTTGGGAGAACTGAGCTCATGAAACGGTTAAAAACCAATGCATCTTGGTCCAACATTAGCTGCCTTGTATACAGCAGCCTCCCACAATCAATGGTGTCAGCACTGTTGGAAATGAAAAACAGTTAAATATTGAGAGATTAAGACACAATTCAAAACATTTTTTAAAAAAATAAAAGGCCGTTTCATAAACATGAAGAAATCTTTAAAAGGAAAATAATCACATCAATTGTGATATACATTGGAAAATAGTAAAGTGTCATTTTCCAAAATAGTAGCTTCTTTATTATATCCCCCCATCTATTATAACCAATCTTGGAAATATACCTTAAACATAATGCTGTATTATATGAGAATGCTCCATTATTCAATGTGATAAATTTAGTAAGTTAGGATATTATTTTTTTTTCTGATGTTAACTGTGGAAAAACACAAAAGAACAGCACCTGAAATACTACAATGAATTTAGGCAAGCATTAAATAGTAACTTTTATATTTTGGTTCAAAATACAGTTTACAAAACTGTATAAAGGATACTGACTGAAGTAATTTGTTTCTATATTTTGCAGATTATGATGGAGGGAAAAAAAAAAAAGAACTGCCCTAAATCCAAATAAATTTCCACTTCTCCCAATCTAGATGAAGTGGAATTTCATTCAAAATTATAAGATTGTGATACCTACAGTAGCTCAGATAGTTGGATACATCACTCCCACCCTGTCCCTCCCCTCTCCCAAAAACAAGTTTTTGGCTCCAAAATAAAGTACAATAATAAACTCTTGATGAAAAACTATGTTATGGGGCAATCTATCATATACTATGGCTAAATATGAATTTACAGAAAAGAGCACATCCCATTTTCAGCACTTTTTCATAAACATGCAACTCACTATATAAAATACAAAACACTTGCTTTCAAGAACAGCTTTATAAAGACACACTGCATCAATAAAATTTTTTCTTTCTGATTAACTTTACACTGTTATGGAGAACTGGAACTTTTCTATGTGTATATATCAGATTTTATATTATAGTGTAATAATTTGCATTTTCTGAACATAATGTTCAAGAGGAAATATCTATACACAATAACATTCTAGACTATTAAAAACTAATTCAAATTACAGAATTTTATTGATACAGTAGATTAATAAAAACTGAAAAGGGATGATGATAAAATGGGATAAAGAATTCAGTACATTATTTTATAACACACTCTTTAAAATTAAAATATTTTAAATCTCTCTTTTCTTAAAATTTTCATTGCCACGAAAGGCCAGAAAATTCTGAGACCAATACTGAGGTGTAAAATAATCAAACTTCAGGACTATTTCACAATTTGTGTGGTGTCCTCCCATTGGAGGCATCATTCAGGTGTAATGGCAGACAATTTAGCACCTCTGAAGATTAAGGGTGCCTAGGAGTAAACACTAGGTAAGATACACAAGGGAAAGAGACCATTTTACTCTCCAACAAACAATGACATCAAGAAAATGACACCATTTGTTGAAAAAATTTTTTCACAGTAAAATTGCAGAGAATACAAATACAAACACTGACAGATTACTGCTTAAGATCTATCCTAACAAACTCTTTCCAAATCAATAGATCCAATAAACAGTTGGGTACTGTCAGTTTAAAGCCGCCGATAAAAGCTATACAAGCACTTTAGAAGTCAGAAACATTAAGAAAGAGAAGGGAAAGAAGGAAAGAAGGAATGGAGAGAGGGAGGGTGGGAGGGAGGGAGAGAGGAAGGGAGGAAGGAAAAAAATATATTTACAAGTTTTTTCTTTAGTTTATGTCTACATAGCCATCGCACATCACACTTCCACAAGACTCCATAGTCAATGTTATCACCAAGCGTATGGCTAAAGCGCTGTGACCACAAACACATGAGGTCATCAAAGAAAGTTCCAACTGTCCACTTTCTAGCAGTCCCACTTTGTGTGCATCAAAGGCTTTACTTAGCCTCAAGCTTGACAAAAGAATGCTTCTTCTCAAAGCTTTCACACAGAAAGTTATTAATTACATTTGTTCATCGCCTTTCTCTTTTAGAACTTCGCCGCCGTACCTTAAAAGGAAAATTACGAGATGCTTAATTAAAATATTAGACATAGCAGTAATTAATTATTTTTTAATCAATCATTATTCTTAGCTGTTCCTGATTTTCTTTTTCTTCACTGGAAACCCTTCTCCTATTTTAAGTTCCTACCTTATCATCACATATTTAGACTTTATATAATATTTGAATTCCCACAAATAGTTTTTCCCACGACAGAGAAGAAAAAACTATTTTACTTTTCTATTTAATAATTTCAAAGAGAAATGAGCAGAAATCAATGTAAACAGTAAGAAAAACAATTGCAAATATTTTCTCACTTATGTTTCTGTGGTAAAAGAAAACATTTGGTCCTTATGAACTTAGGCTTACAGTTGTTTTTCTGGGAAAATCATTATTGAATGTGGATTGTAACAATCATCAAATACATAGAAATAATCTGAATTTCAGATATATTACAATTTACTGGCAAATACTAATGAAAGCATAAAACTTTAGTTCAAAAATGACTGGTAATAAGAGGAATATAAACAGAACAGGATTTTAATTAAAATTAATTTATGGTGTAGTTTAAAAAAAATTTTTTTTGGATGAAGACATTAATCACTGAGAATTTATCAGCCTTATTTTTACACTCAAAACAATAAAAAAATACCTTAAGAAACAAGCCCAACAAGTTTGAGACCAGAGTTCAGATATTTTTCTGTGGTCTTAACCCCTTCATATAAATGAACCCTGATGCAGAGAGAAGTGCTGATGTTAAATAGCACAGAGGGGCGGGGGTCAGCTCTGGGACTACATCTCAGAACACAGGTTTCTCAAATAAAGATGGCTGGCTGTGCTGATCCAAAGACTCAGCATTAGTGTATCATCAAGAGAATAGTCCTGACTTAAATGTGTTAACAGTATTTCTTCCAAAGAGAAATACTCAAATGTGTTAACTGACAAAGCCATTCTTAAAAAAAGAAAAAAAATCTCAGGAAGAATCATATTTCCACTTTTGTAAAAGAAATGTTTGTTACCAATTTTATAAATTTCAAAGATGTGATTTTATCCTATATGGTTAACTTCCAGTTTCCACTGTGAAACTCCCAAGAAAAAAGAAACATAAACCACAGTCTATTTAACATATAAGAGTGCTCTAAAATCAAGGTACAACTTAAATGCCTGAAGTAACATCAGACAGCTACTTGTTCTTCTCTATGTTCAGCTTTCAACCTGATATTTACACTTTGACAAGGCTAAATCTATTATTCGCACTTAGAGTCTCAGTATTCCTTAAAGGATACTCTGTAATTATCCAAGCTGGTAGATGAAACAACTATACAAACTACGAAGAAAAGCAAATAAATACTTAGACTTATAAGAGCAAGTGCTATATATATCTTATTAAAAATTTACCAACTCTATTCTATATTCTATACTATCATACACGGTACTCTAATAAACACATACATTTACTGTAGAAACTTCTTCTTCCTCTGTTTCTTCCTGTGGAATATCATCATTGACAGGAGAGCTACCCTGAAACACATCTACTTCTTCACTTGAATCATTTTCTTTAGTAGATGCTTGTTTGGAGCGTCCTACACGGCTAGAGTAAAACAGATGTAAAATAAAATGAACATTCTGATCTTTGAGTAGTAGAAATGCTTTATTTCATAAATTCTCAATTATTCATTTCAGAAATTCTCAATTATTATCATTTTTATCCTTCATTACCTTACAAAACAAGAAATATTTTCTAAATCCTAAACCAACGTTTAATCCCAGAATCTCACCTACAAACATTGACCAAGTAACAAAACGTGTGACTGAGACCAATACCATAAAGGATTTTAAAACATAAACCAAAGTCTACTCTTCCTGTTATCTTTTCTCCACTCAGTAAAAGGCATCTGTATCTACTGAGCTGCTCAAAACAGAAAATTTGGAGTCCTTCTTACTAGTGTACCACTCTTCATTTGGCCCCATAATTCTTATAAAGAAATCTCAAATCCTATTCACTTCTCTCCACCTCTATTGCTATTACACATTTCCAAACCATTCTCATCTCTTTACCTCTTCTCTAAAAATGTAAAAGCAGCTGATGTCATTCCTCCCCCTCAATAACTACCTACTATATTGACAGAAATTCCAAAAACCTCCTTAACATAGTATATAAGGCCCTGCAGACAGTCTTTGGCTACCTGTCCATTCCCATCTCTTTCTACTCCCCAATTCCTCACAACTACAATCTGGCAAATTCTTGCCTTCCTTCAACTCTCTGAATTGGCCAAGATTTTTCCTACTTTGGAACCTTCAAATCCAATGTTCCTTCCAATTGTGTTCTTCTTGCTCTCCATCAGCCTAACTCCTACTATTTTCAAGAAATCAACTGTCACTTTACAAAGAGAAAACTTCCCAATTCCAAAGCTCTTTCATTACATTCTCTTACAGTACCCTAAATTTTCATCAGGGCACATATCATAATTTAGAATTCTATATTTAAAAGTGATTATGTAATGAGTACATGCCTATTTAGATGGTAAATTCCATAAGAACAAGAATCATGTCTGTTCTGTGCCACTATATCCCCCAGCACCTAGTACTGTCTGAAGTACTAGTACTCTTTGAGGCAATCAAATATATGTAATAGATATCACCATTTAATCAAATGTATCCTTCTCAATATCTTTTTTCTATCTGCATGTATATTCTTTAATTAAAAACTTTTTTTTATTTGAGTACAGCTGACACACAACGTTACGTTAGTTTCTTTCAGGTACACAACACAGTGATTCAACTTGTTTAAACATTATGCTATGCTCATTACAAGTATAGCTACCATCTATCACCATGCAATGCTACTACAGTATTACTGACCATATTCCCAATGCCGTGTCCCTTTATTCCTGTGATTTATTCATTCCCAAACTCAAAGCCCCTATCTCCCACTCCCCTTCACCCATTTTGCCCAAGTGCCCTACACCTACTTCCTTCTGGCAATAATCATCACCTTATTATTCTCTGTATGGCAACTTTTAAAAAAAAAAATTAAGAATAGAGTTTATCACTTCTATTAGGTAATCTAAAGTATTTTTTAATCCACACTCAAACCAAGTATATTTTTTTATATGATTCAGTTTTTCAGAATTAACAAAAGAAAAAAACAGGGATTACATGGAAAATACAATCTTTCTCAATTCTACTGAGGTCAGAACAAGAAAAACAGGCAGATCATAACATATGTTATTCTACTAGTTCTTAAAAAAGAGGTTCCCTGTGAAGGGAAGATACACTGTTAAGACAGAATACAGAGTCTTTTTTTCGCAATGATTTTTAAAAGAAACACTTGGTTGGTTTAGGACATTCCTATGAGGAAATGCCATGATAATTATTTAAGTCCTTAATTTTTTGGTGTCCAAATATAAACAAATTACAGTTATGAGCCTCAAAGATAATTCTGTTATTTCCTCATCATAAAATTGTGGAAATTTAATATTCCTTAAGAATTTGTTTAAAAACAGTTATTTTCTGTAATTGAATCCAAACACATTTACAAAGCTACCACAAAAACATACTTACCTTTACTTTTTACCCAAGGAAAAAATTAAATGGAAGAGGACATGAAGTAGCTAGACACTCAGGCAACTTTTCCTCTTCCTGTGGAATACACAGGAATAGGAAACACTTCTAAGATAAGTTAAGTATTAAGCCAAGGTGTGCTGGCAAGTCTGAAAAGCCATGGCACTGATGTAATTATGTAATGAGATTATTCTAAGAAAACTGCAGAATTTCTGACATACGGAAGACATGCTATTCTAGTTCTATTTAAATAACTGAGAAAAGTGCAAAATATACAAATTACAGTACTGATACTCCTGCTACTTTAATAATCTTAGGTACAGAATTGTTACTGTAACTTCTTATAAATGTGTTCGTGTGCTTCCAAAACTATTTATATGTAGATATGGATGTGTTAATTTGATTAGAAAAGAAACAAAGTCAAAACACCAAAAACTTCAAATCTACATGTGATAATTTCTGTAGATATAATTTAAAGGAAAATAATGCCTGTTACTTTCCTACACAATTCAAAGAATAAAAGCAAAAATGTAAAAACTATTCTGCAAAATAGTTACAAAAACTATTTTACAAAAATGTAAAAACTATTTTCCTCCTGCTGAGGAGAGACATTAAGAAAAACTCTAGTGTGGAATGATAAGGCAACATGGTCAGTATGATGTGATTATTTAAAAATACCTTCTCATCTCCAGGTACTATAAAGTCTGTATTGGAAATAATCTACTTGCTATTTATTTATAAAGATTTGCCTAAGACCTGTAAAAATGTACAAATATTATCAGAGAGTTAATTGGGATATTAATCACCTAGGTAAGTTTATAAAAACTTCATCTTACCTAGTGTAATGAGAGTAAATATATGGGATTTTAAATATAGCCCTATGTATATTTGAAAATTTATGAACTTTTTTGCAAAATAATTTGAAACTGGTTTGAAACTTAATATTATTTACAACTTACACATTTTTTTTGGGTTGTGATGGTGATGGCGTTTTTGATGGTCTTCCTCGTCCTTTTTGTGGTGTGGATTGTGTGGATTCAACTGCACTACCTTCAGGAGATTCTGCTCTGCTTTGGAGAAGACCCAAATGTGCATAGCATCAAATTATGATTTATAACATAGTCACTAAATACATGCAGTTCAGAGTTGCATGTACTTACCTCTGTTGTGCTCTCCTTGATGTTCGGTGCTGTTTGCTCTTTGACTTCTGTTCTGTATTTCCACTTTGTCTTTCTTCTTCTTCCTCTTCTTCTGGTGCTGAAGGTCCAGATTTTTTTTTGGTTCCTTTTTTAGAAGTTTTCATTGTTGGCTCTTCTTTTGGTGTACCTCCACCAAGAGGTTTAGGTGGTCGACCTCTTTTACCTTTCTTTGGTGGACTATTCTGTTCATCCTCATTTTCTAATATATCTTCTTTGAGCCTCTTTTCCTCAGGCCACTGCTGTTCATCTGATTCTGAAGCCGTGTGGCCTCTCTTCCGTCCACGCTGACTACCTTTAGGTTTCTGTTCCTGTACCAACTTAGTGAGGTCATCCATACCTAATTTCTCTTCTGAATCTGTGACAGGTGTTTTTTTCCGGCTTCTAGGTTTGTCCAATTCAGACTAGGAATAAAAATCACAATTTCAAACATAAAATTGTTAAGTATGCCCAATTTGAAAAATAAAACAAAAAACATGCTATTTTGTCATAAAAATGTGCTTAAATAAAATGCAGAGTTCTTAAGCACACATCAGAACCATAACTACTTGTATTTTAACTAAAAAAATTATCTAGGTAAGAGGATATATTTTTATTTTTACTATGGTAGAGAGCCTCAAATGGAAACCTTTCAAGATCAGTATTTTATTAAATTATAAATTTTAACGAAGAGCTATTTATTTCATTAAAAAATTCTAAATTTCTTGAACAATGGATAACTAAAGTACAAAAGATCTGCTTTGATAGTCAGTTTAAATAATTCTAATTTCATTACACAGTGTATAAGACATAAACTATCAACCATGCTATATATCATGCTTAGACACCATAAAAGAACTACTTTTATTTTATAAACGGAGGTTGCAAGATAGAAAAGTTAAACATATTAATCACTTATTAAAAATTTTAGTAAGTTCTGAATCACTTCTGAAAGATACTGCTTCTTTCCATGTACAACTAATTAAAAATAAAACAATTTAAATCATTTAATTTGTAACTCAAAGTTAAAATAAAAGCCTAGTCTATAATCAGAGAATTTATACACTGACCAGAAGATGGAAACTGAGGAAATTCTCCAAAGAAATCAAGAATAATATGGCCCTTATACCTCACCATACATATATATGTATAATACCCATAAATTAATGTAAATTTTCTTTCCAAAAAGTTTGTGCCAACTTACATTCTTAAAAATCAGTGAAAAGAACACAAAAATCATCTGATTAGTTTAATAGTCATTTTGTTTCCTGTCTGAGAACTCCCTAATTATATCATTGGTATTATGTTCTTTGCTCATTTGTACACTGGAGTCTTAGTATTTTAATCCACATTCTATTTTGTTGTGTATATTTAAATTTTAGTTCCTATTTGTTATGGACTGAATTGTGCCCACACAAAATTCACATGTTGAACCTATAAACCCTAATATTATGGTATTTGAAGAAGAGGTCTTTGGGAGATACTTGAGATGAGATCATCACTGTGAGTAGGGCCCTCAGAGAGACACCTCTGTCTCTCTCCACCATGTGAGGACACGGTGAGGTGGCCATCTGCAAACCAGGAAGAGAGCTCTCACCAGGAAGCAAATTGGCCAGCACTTTGATCTTGAATTCCCAACCTTCAAAATGGTAAGAAAATTAATTTGTTTAAGCCACCCAGCCTATGGTATTTTGTTATGGCTGCCTGAGCAAAAAGACATTATTGTATCTTAATAGGATTTGAGATGAAGTTCTAAACTATTTTTCCTATCGACCCCCCAAAGAATATTCCAATCATTTAAAAAATCACTGACTTGTAATGCCTCCTTTATTTTTATTATGTTTTAAAAATTAATAATGTTTCTGAGCTATTGTAATAGCAGCATAATATTTTACTAATTATAAATAAATACATTTGTGTCTGGCTGTGCTTATCTTATTATTACTCTTCTTTTTTGTATTTATTTATTCTTCCACATGTGCTTAAAACCATACTGGAATTTTATAATTACATATAGATTCATTTAGAAAGAATGGTCATCTTTTCTTATTCATTTTTCCCATTAAAGAACATGGTATGCCTTCTTTCTCTTCAAGTCTTGTATGTTTCTCAATTTGGGTATCTCCACATAGTTTCCCCCTACTTTTTTTTAAGGAAGTTTAGTTCAATGAATCTATCTATTTTTGTTGTTGTAGTGGTTATTGTGGTGTAGCAAATCTCCTTCCCCACAAGTGTATATAAAGAATATATATATACATGTAATATATAACATACATAATATATTTAAAAAATTTTTGATATAAAGAAAAATTACCATGCTAAATTCTTAGTTTTTCAATTGCTTCTCTTATTTTTCTAAGAATACAAAATTAAAAATGAATGTTTCTTCTTTTTCATTGTCATATCTTTGACTCCTAGTTCATGTCTTCCTGAATTTGTCAAATATTCTAGAACAATATTAAATAATAGTGATGACAACAGTAGCTTGTTTTGCTGATTTTTAATAAAAATGCTTCAAGCATTTTGCCTGTATGAATAACTTAAGAGTAACTGAATCAATGACTACTGATTTAAACAGATAAAACTTTCAGCATGTTAAGGAAATACCCTGCTTGTATTAGTTTATTAAGAGTTCATATGTATCAAGAATGGATTTTTAATTGTATTTATGTCTTCTTGATATGACCTGAGATTATCTTGTTAGTATTCTTATATGGTATCCTTATTTGCTATATTATATTAAAAGATTTCTTAGCATTAAATTATCCTTACACTTCAGGAAAAATAGACCTTTAAATGACTGGTTTAATTTGTTAATGTTTATTTAGAGTTTTGTATATAAATTAAGAATTGATTATTGTTTTTCAGAGATGCACAGAGGAGGGAAATACTGAATAAAAACTAAATTTAAAATTATCACCTCCAATTTTAAATGTTACAATTCATTTTGATGTCCAAAAATGTGATAAGGTGGTTGAACTCTGGAAAAGGTTGGTGGTAAACAGGGTATTCAATGTCTGCTTTCTTGAGAATACTATAAAACAATCTAGTTTGCTAAAGCACTACCTTCTCGGTTTCCTCTTCATTTTGCACTGTACTGTCTTAAGAACAGAGGGATTATAAAACTGAGGTTTGAAGCAGAAAACAGAGAAAATATATTCTTTGTAAAACTAAATATTTGAATATAAATGTATATGGAGAATAATTCCTTTGTGGTGAAATTTTTTTTTTTTAAGATTTTATTTATTTATTTGACAGAGAGAAATCACAAGTAGGCAGAGAGGCAGGCAGAGAGAGAGGAGGAAGCAGGCTCCCTGCTGAGCAGAAAGCCCGATGTGGGGCTCGAACCCAGGACCTGGGATCATGACCCGAGCCGAAGGCAGCGGCTTAACCCACTGAGCCACTCAGGCGCCCCTGTGGTGAAATTTTAATGTCAAGGTGGTAGCACATTTAAAGACAGTACTCTTCCACTATAATCTACTGGTCTTTAAACTGAACTTCTGTCTCATGATGCTAAATTCAGTTGATATTTCAGTTGATATTTATTATTAAGGTTCTTGTAATATTTCTGAAAATGGATGCAATGTTACACAAAAGGCAGCCAAAGGCCTCCATTATAATCATACAAATCAATCTCAAAAGCACAGAATTTTAAAACTTTTCCATGAAATACAGAAACTTTGTTCTTCAGTGCTCCAGAAGGTAGAGCTAGATATAGAATTTATAATATAACAAAATCCATCAGAACCATGTTTCCCAAATTTTGGGGGGACGTGGGAATAAGGGAACAGGACAGTATCTGGGTATGGGTGGCCTAGCTGATGATTCCAATAAATGAGAGAAATTATAAGCTCTCCACCTAAGGCATTTTCAAGCATGTGCTAACCAACTCTCATAAATGCTAATGAAGGAATTTGTGCATTAAGTGAGAAGTACGACTAGAAGACATAAATACCTTTTTCAATTCAAGGTTCTCTTCTATAAATCCAGATAACAGGTTTCCTTTCTGGCTAAGCGATCAATTTTTAATTCTGCTTGGGCAAAATTTTTAAACAGCCAATAAAAATCAGAATTTACAGTATGAATAGTAAGGATTTAGAAAGAATTTCATAATTATAATTTTTCAAGTGGAAAGAAAAACAATCTGGCAAAACAAATTACTGGAGAAACTTGAAAACAACTGAAAATAACTTAAACGTTTTGGGATATGTAATGTTGGGCCAGTGGTAGACATGGAGGGCATTAGTATTTCAGTGAAAGCAAAAGTATTTTATTAATAACCTTCCACCTCTCCTAACAGAGTAGATTCAAATGCATTAACTTTTACTTTATAATAATCATTAATCAAAAATATTGATCTTTATAATAATAAAACAGCAGCAACACCGATTAACTTAGGATAATTCATTTATTCTGATCTTACCAGCTAAGTAGCCACACTTTACAGGTAAAGTAACTGATTCAGAGAGCCTCACTGATTATTCAAGAAATGTTTAAAGCTAACCTAGAAGGTCAAAATGTGTCCAATTATTAAAGCTATCAGGTTGTATTGAATACATAACTGTATTTTATATCTGCACTAAATCTGTCTTTAAATGACATTTATAAATTGTTTCTGTCATATAAGTTATCATTATTATTAAAATTTAAAACCTAAAGGCAGCCTTTATGAAGACTGTAGCATTTCACTACTAGAAGCTTGTCTAGTAATGAAAGGCTCAAGAAATCATCGAAAATGGAAGAACCTTTAAGGACCCTCATTCTACATCCCTTCTGATGCTAAGTCTAAACTTACTGTGCTTTAAAAACACCAACAAAACAACAAAAAAAACCCCAAGCAGTTCTGAGTATGGGACTGGCATGTTTGATTTCAAAGATCTACAGATAAAGATCACTTATTAAAATGGCAAGAAATACAAGAGATTCAATATCCTTAAATTATATGATAGAGGGTAACTGTAAACTCAAATTTGTGATTAAAACCATTAAAAGAAAATCAAGTGTCAAATTTGAGAACAGTGTTAACTGGTTTCATTGTAAAAATTATTTACACGGTAAAATTGTTTTTATCAATATTATTATAATTATCATAAAAACAAACCAAATATCTCACCCTTACAAGATCAGAGTCGTCTCTCTTGTCACTTTTTTTTCCTGGCAAAGGTGAGGACATTGTGTAATCTTCATTTTCACTGTGATCCATTTCAGAGCTATCAAGCCTTTTAATACAGACATTTATAATTATTGCAATGAAATAACCTTAAAAAATTTTTCTGTTCCCTAGCATAGCTTTACAGCTTTATGAGGAAGTTTCATTCTTTTCAAAAAAGTATCCATTTTATTCTATCATATTTAGCAACAAACCAACAAGCAACAAATCACATTTAACATAATCGGGAAAATTAAAAAAAATCACAAATTTAGGTTTTTTCCTAAGTCTTTTTAAAACCTAAATTCCATTTTGGAGTGGGCATATAAATTAAAACTTTTCTTGTCAGCAAGTTGAATTGGCCTGTATTACTACAATCTGCACCGTCCCTTATATCTCTCCCATAGCCCCATTCCACTTTTTCTTCTCTGAACTTATAATACCCTCTAATACAGTAAAGTTATTGTGTTTATTCTCTACCATCTTCTCCTGCTAGAGTGTAAGCATGGATCATTTTGTCAACTGTACTTAGCAATTTATACTAAGCACTTGTACCAGTGCCAGCCATAAAGCAGGCATTCAATAAATACTAAGTGAATTAATAGCACATGCTCTCATTTATTGGTATAAAGGCTGTCTTCTGTCCTAGGTGATCACAACCTTAAACTGGCTTTAAAAACCATTTAAACATTGTTAAATCCTAAATCTCAATCTCTGGCCCAGAAGTCACCCTGAGCTCTATACTCACATAGCTAATTGTCCACTCACTTGAATTTCTTTCTTTTTTTTTTTTTAAGATTTTTTTTTTTTTTTAAATTTGACAGAGAGAGATCACAAGTAGACAGAGAAGCAGGCAGAGAGAGAGAGAGAGAGAGGGAAGCAGGCTCCCCGCTGAGCAGAGAGCCCGATGCGGGACTCGATCCCAGGACCCTGAGATCATGACCTGAGCCAAAGGCAGCAGCTTAACCTACTGAGCCACCCAGGCGCCCCTCACTTGAATTTCTAATAGGCATCTCAACTTTAACCAAAACAGTCATTTGGACACTCCTTTTTTCTCCATCTCCCCAGAACACACACACACACACACACACACACACACAGCCTGTTCCCCCTCAAATTTGGCTTCTACATCTCAGTAAATGGCACCACCACTAAATACAGAGGCAAAACACCTAGGGTACATCCTTAAATACTCCATTTCCATAATTATTCACATCTGACCCATCAGCAAAACTATTTGGCTCTACCATCAAAATAAATCCTAAATTTGACTATTTACCATCTTCCTCCCTCTATCCCTTCCCTGAATTACTATTAGCTGACTCCTAACTGGCTTCTCCACCTCAAGTCTAGTTCCTCTATTCTCCACAACCAAGGCAATCTAATAAAAGTACAAATCAGATCACTAGGCTCCACAGCAATATCTTAGCATAGAGGGAAGAGTCAAAGACAATTCTGAGGCTCTTAGTCTAAATGACTGTGTGAATTAGATCATCTTTGATTATAACCAGGAATTCAAAAAGAAAAACCAGTAATTTAGGAAATGAGTTGGGGAAATGTTTTGGTAATGTCAAGTATGGGGCCATCCACTAGAAAACGTCCAAATGATATAGATGAAGGGTCAGGTAGGTATCAGCCACTAATATGTATTAATACAGGAATCTAAAGCAAGAGCTATTTATGTAATTTTTGTTAAATTTCTACTATTTTATATATCACTTAACAATTTATTCATTACAAGGAAATTGATAAGACATTTTAGAATGTGTCCTTTCTTGGGGTGCCTGGGTGGCTCAGTGGGTTAAGCCTCTGCCTTCGGCTCAGGTCATGATCCCAGGGTGCTGGGATCGAGCCCCGCATCGGGATCTCTGCTTAGTGGGGAGCCTGCTTCCTCCTCTCTGCCTGCCTCTCTGCCTACTTGTGATCTCTCTGTCCAATTAAAAAAAAAAAAAAAAAAAAAAAAAAAAAACGTGTCCTTTCTTTATTGATTGGTTAAAAACAATACAAAAGATAGCACAGTCTTTCCTAAAAACTAAGCAAAATCAATAAACAGTGATAGTTAAGCCCTGTACAAGGTTCTGCGGCTAACAAACCGTGTACGAAGCATTATACTGAAACTAGTGAAAGTGTGAATTTTCCCTTTTCCTTCTTAAAAAGAAAAATTTGTAGAGCATGATTTGAAAGTACAATTTTAAAACAATTTTTTGAACAAAAAAGTTTATACATGTAACAGGAAAAAGAAATTCAAATCAAAGAATATATAAAATAATCTCCCTCCTACACTAGATTACCATAGGACATTGTGTAGTCTTCCAAAAACTTTCTATACAATAAAAGCCAGTGTGAATACAAATCCTTTCTAAAAACTTGAAAATACTATAACACTGTTCTATTCTTTGCCTTTTTTACTCAATAATGTATTGTGGAAATAATTCATATTAGCTCATACTTCATTTTTAATGATTATGTATTCCATTGCACAGATGTACCATAATATAAGTTTCATGACTGCTAGACATTTAGCTTATGTCTACGAACACAGGTTCTACCAGCAAGGTAAAATATGAAAGGGTAATAAGATGAAATGCCTATCTAAAATAAGAGAGCAAATAAGTAAGAACTTGTAAATGGCTACCAATGTTAAATGGGAATGTTCAGATATGCAATGATTTCCATGCTCTGACATTAAATGTTTTGGGTTACATCATTTTAGATCTCGGTGCCTTGTTGGAATCCTTAAATGTAAAGTATGATATTTCTTAGGTACTTACCTCCCTTTTATTCTTCCAGGAGAGCTTGGATTTGAGCTGCTGCTTGCATTGCTTACAGTTTCCATTCGAGATGACTTTGTCTGAGATTGCTTGCCTGCTGATGAAAGTGGCTTATTAACAGCTCCTAGAACATTGGTTGTTTTAGGCTGAAATGAAAAATGCATATCTCTTTCTATTTGATTAAAGCCAAAAGAAATTTACATGTAAAGAACCATAAAAAAATCTGTCAAAGTGTTTACATACAAATCACACACACAAATATGCCTATCCTTAAGCAATATAAAGATTATGAATTATCACTTGAATGAGTGAAAAACTATATAGATGGCATAATAGTTAATGCTATCTTAGTTGTCTAGAGGAAAAGGCTTACATAGAAACTGAGGACAAATAAAATATGCAGTCAACAAAAAAAGATAATCAGACTATTCCTTTGGAAGGACCTAAGAAGATGTTTTTAACTCTTAAGACTTTTATCATATTATTATAGGGTAAAATATTTAAGGATCAAGGTCTCCAGGGCTTTCTTATAAGCTACAAAATAAATTCATGTATCTCAGCTTGCATCTAAAATATAATTATTTCTAATTAGTAAATGGAAGAAATCTAATAATTATATTTACTATCATAAGATATATCGATTTTCAATGAAATATTTTATAAAATAACATAGTTATGCCAATAATACTAAAATAAACTGCCACATAAAAATTAGAATGATTCTCAGCACATACTTTTCCAGGAGTGAAAAATGATTTCATTTCTGGAGGCAGGTAATTTTTGGTGTTACTGAAATTCTACAAGCAAGGGAAAAAGTTGCAGTTAGTGAATACTGAAACACTATACAAGAGGTGTTTTGAAGCCAACAATGCATACAACAGCTTTTGTTTCACAGTGCATAATACATATTTAAATAATCAGTTCAAACACAAAATTTCAGTCACTAATTTTAAATGCTGTAATAAGGGGCACCTAGGTGACTCAGTTGGTTAAGCACCTGACTCTTCATTTCAGCTCAGATCATGATCTCAGGGTCACGAATTTGAGCCCCGTGTCAGACTCTGCTCTGGACATGGAGCCTGCTTAAGATTCTCTCTCTCCCTCTGTCCCTCCCCTCCCCTAAAAATAAATAAATAAATACTGTAATAAATTTAAACTAATCTCATACCAATTCCAATATTAACAAAAACACATTTAACATCTAACATGTTAGAGCTCTGTTAGCGCATCAGAAAACACATGCTTCTGTAACAATACTCTCCAGAGAAGAGGCCACATATACTCCTGTTGTTAATCACAACAAGGGGAATGCTTAAAAGCAGACAGTCCCTTTTAGCTACTGGGTGAGCATACATACAAGGCTGTTGTAAATCTCTATACATTGGTTAGACTTTAATTAGTATTGTATGAAAAGCCAAAATCAGTAGTGGTAGTTTCCAGACTCTCAGTCAACAGGCTTAGGTTCATTATGAATCTCTAAGAACAATTCTGGAAAACACTTATTATATCACATGCAATACCTGAGGTTTGTAAAAGTGGTTTAGGAACATTTTTGTAAACATTCCTTGGGTCTTGAAACTGTTCCAGTACTGTTCTCTGCTTGTTTCTTCATACCAGTTATGAATCTCAATCAAGGCTTATAACTTCAGACTGTGACCCTGTCAGCATTCTCCTTCCCATTTTGGATCAATGGCCAATAACAAGAGATCTACATGCTTTGATCACATTTTTGCCTGAATTCACACACCAGCATAAAACTCTGAACACAAACTCTAGATCATCTTAACTAATCTCTGAACCTTATTTGTGTCCTCTAGTTTGACCCATATTCTTGTCTTGAACCACATTAGGAAGATTCATAGTGACTTTTCCAAGACATTAGTAGATCGCCAGCTCTTGATACCGATCCTTCCTAATCCTCCCACAACCTAATGCTGAGAATACATTTTATTACAATCTATACAAACAAAATCTACAACAACTACCTTGTCAGGTTGGGTGAAAAAACGAGCTGGTAGTACTGGGTCTTTAGGAGATTCCAAACTGTATGTGGTGCTTTTTGACATGATGATATTCATGGCAACATCACACACAGTGTACAGTTTCTGCAATGGTATTAAAAAAAAATTAGATACTTAAGGTAGCATCCTCGACTCTGTGAATTAGGAGTAATTCTAGAACATGCATTCAGTACAGGCATACCTCAGAGATACTGCAGATTCAGCTCTAAAGCACAATAAAGTAAATGTTGTAATTAAGTCAAATGAATTTTTTGGCTTCCCAGTGCATGTAAAAGTTATGTTTACACTACACTATAGTCTACTGAGTGTGTAACAACATTATATCTAAATACAATATACAATTATAGTATAAGTAATCAAAAAATATTTTATTGCAGGGGTGCTTGGGTGACTCAGATCAACTCTTGATCTAAGCTCAGGTCTTGATCTTAGGGTCATGAGTATAAGCACCGCACAGGGCTCCGTGCTGGGCATGGAGCCTGCCCAGATAGATAGATAGATGGAGGTTTTTAGAAAACTTTATTGCTGAAAATGCTAACCATCATCTGAGCTTTCAGTGACTTGCGATCTTTTTGCTAGTACAGAGTCCTGCCTCAGTGCTGATGGCTGCTGTTGATCAGAGCGGTGGTTGCTGAACTGTGGCAATTTCTTGAAACAAGACAATAATGAAGTTTGCTGCACTGACTGACTCTTCCTTCCGTGAATAATTTCTCAGTAGCATGTGCTGCTGTTTGATAGCATTTTACCCACAGAAGAACTTTCAAAATTAGAGTCAATCCTCTCAAACCTTACTGTGTTTTATCAACTAAATTTGTGTAACACACTAAATCCTTTGTTGTCCTTTGAACAATCTTCACAGCATCTTCACCTTCATCTCAGGAACCCACTTTCTTTGCTCATCCATCACAAGCAACTCCTAATCATTAATGTTCTATCATGAAATTGCAACAATTCAGGCATATCTCTAGGTTCCACTTCTAAGTTCTCTTGCTATTTCTACCACATCTGCAGTTACTGCAGCCATGGAAGTCTTGAACCCCTCAAGGACATTTAGGAGGGTTGGAATCAACTTCTTTCAAACTCCACTCCATGCTGATAATTTAAATCCTTCCCATTAATCACAAATGTTCTTAATGGATGTAGAATGGAGAATCTTTTCCAGGTTTTCAATTGACTTTTCCCAGACCTATCAGAAGAACCACAATCTATGGCAGCTATACCCTTATAAAATGAAGACCTGAAAGTAGAAATTATTCCCTGATCCATGGGTTGCAGAATGGATGCTGTGTTAGCAGGCATGAAAACGGCATTCATCTCATTATATGTCTCTGTCAGAGCTTTTTGGATGAACTGGTGCATTATCAACAATGAGTAACATTTTGAAAGGAATCTTTCTTAGCAGATCTCAACTATGGGCTTAACATATTGAGTAAACCATGTTGTAAACAGATGTGCTGTTATTCAGTCTTTGTTGTTCTATGTATAGAGCACTCAGAGTGAATCTAGCATAATTCATAAGAGCCCTAGGATTGTCAGAATGATACAAGAGCACTGGCTTCAGCTTCAAGTCACCAGCTACAGTAGCCCCTAACAAGAGAGTCAGCTTGTCCTTTGAAGCCACGCTTTGAAGGACTTCTCCTCTCTAGCTATGAAAGTCCTTGATGACATCTTCCAACAGAAGGCTGTTTTATCTACACTGAAAAAACGTGGTTTAGTGTAATCACCTTCATTAACCACCTTAGCTAGATCTACTGGGTAACTTGCTGCAGCTTTTCCACCAGCACTTGCTGCTTCAGCTTGTACTTTCTGCTATGGAGCTGACTTCTTTCCCTCAAACTTATGTTAGCTTCTGCTTTCTTCTGCGGCTTCCTCACCTCTCTGAGCCCTCACAGAATTACAGAGAGTTAGGGCTTCACTCTGGATTAGGCTGTGGTTTAAGGGAATGTTGTCACTAGTCTGATCTTCTATTCAGGCCAAACTTTCTCTGTGTCAGCAATAAGGATGTTTTGCTTTCTAAACATTTGTGTTTTCACTGGAGTAGCACATTTAATTTCCTTCAAAAACTTTTCCTTTGCATGCACAACTTGGCTATTTGGCAAGAGACCTAACTTTCAGTCTTTCTCAGTTTCTACATGATTTCCTCACCAAATTTCATCATTTCTAGCTTTTGATTTAAAGTAAGAGACACCTGACTCTTCCTTTCACTTCAACACTTAGAGGCCACTGTAGGGTTATTAATTGGCCTAATTTCCATATTATTGTGTCTCAGGGAACAGGGGCGCCTGAGAAGAGGGAGAGAGATGGGGGAACAGCTGCTGGATAGAGCAGTCAGAACACACATAACATCTGTCATTTCAGTTTGCCATCTTAGGTGGGTGCAGGTGTGGCACCCCAAAACATTTACAATAGTTGACATCCAAGATCACTGATCTCAGTTTACATAACATAGATGGTAACAATGATAAAGTTTGAAGTACTGCAGGAATTACCAAAATATGACACAGAGACATGAAATAAGCAAATGCTGTTGGAAAATGGTACCACGAGACTTGCTCAGTGCAGGATTGCCACAAACCTTCAACTTGTAAAAACAACACAATTATCTGCAAAGCACATTAATTTAAGTTTTCAGTATAATAGTATACCTTAACCTATTATTTTCATTATTTTCTAGTAACAGCATTACTACTAATTCCACATTAGTGATTCTAGATCAGTAATTCAAATTACTAATAGAAATACTAATTATTAAATACTAATAAAAAGACTGATAATGTCTATACATACTACAGAAGTAGCATATCCACACTCGAATGCTTAAATCAACAGGGAATCACAATTATTTAAAAAGAATTACATACTTCATTCATTTTTGCATCATCTGGTCCTTGGGCATCCTTTGTTTGTTTAATATTTTCTACCATCTTTCTGATAAATGCATGACTGTTATTTTCGTTTTTAGCCATTAGTATTTCTAGAACGAACCAAAGACATCTAAAAAAAAAAAAAAAAAAAGGAGGGGGGAGAAAAAGAAATGAAGTGGAAAAAACTGGCTGTTTAATATGATACAATAATTCTAAATAAAAATGTAATAAACTCCATAAATAGAAAAAAAAATAAAAAGGAAAAACTAGCTATAAATCAACAGAGAAAAAAAGGTATGTCATGCATACATACCATAACTTACCAGCAATGTAGGTGTGAATTCATAAGACCCCCTTCCCAAAATTTCACTAATGTTCCCAAGGAGGCAGGTTAAAAAAGAACTTAAATGGTGGAGAGAATAAAGTGATCCTAACTCCTAGCAAGATAGGGAGGGAAGACTGCCTAAAGTAATAATTGGGTCAGAGATAAAGTGAAGCCTCAATACTCAAGACTGACTGCAATCCTGATGGAAGTTTTCAAGAAAATATAACTACTCAACTTAGTAGTTAAAAGTCTTGCTAATAAGTTAGAGAAGAAAAAGTCATCGCTGACAACTACATATACTGTCTTTGCTTAGAAAGGGAAAAATTACAAGGAAGTTTCACTAGCTTACATTAATTACGTACGACCCTATTCCAGAACAAACTGAAGGTGATTTATCACTTTACAGACAGAATGGGACAGGGTTTTGGCACAGAGGAGAAAAGTAAAGGGGGAAGAGAGAAATATGAAACAAGGTATCATTCTAGAAGGGGAAAAATAACCTTAGAGATCTCAGGTATAGGATAAGTTCTCCTGGAATGGCTCTCTGACAGAATGGGGTGATGACTCATGACTATACTGGGGCAATTTAAAAATAAACCAAATGTTTAGTAAATTCCGAAGAATATTAAATGTATTTCAAAAACCAAAGTTCTCTGAGAAAGCAGGGTGCTTAGAAGATTTCATTAGTCACAATCACTCTAACGCAGAACTCATTTTGGGAGAATTGCTTGTTTTTAAAAAAACAAACTGTGGCTAAAAGGAGGTAATGGCTTTTCCTTTGCCATGAGAAAGTTATCTGTAATCTGATTTTATCCTCTTGAGGCACCTCAAATATTTAACTATAAAATATTTCTATGTACTAAAAAACCACCAGTTATTTTAATATGAAGCTAAAGGCATAATAAGTTCATTTACTCAAAATCACAAAGATCATCCTTTATTATAGCAGAAAGAGGATTGGGGCCTCAAACTTAATTTAAAGAACTCTACTAGTATTATAAAGACTTCTCTAAATACCAATATATTTCCCTGTTCCACACACCCAGGCATAGGTGGTTTTTTGGCCTCTCAACAATAACTGAAATAATTACAAGTGTCATAAACTTGAACTAGAGAATCACCAATGGAGTAGTAAGTGGGGTAGTTCCCTCGTTACCAGCTTAGCCCATTATTAAAGGTAGATAGTTACTGCAAAGAAAAAGTGCTATGTGAATAAAGCCCACATGAAAATCTAGAGTTGCAGAAGAAAGTAGGAAAAGACAAAAACTGTAACAGAAGTTTTTAATGGACTGCATCAACAGAAAAGACATGCCAGAATGGTAGAGAAATAGAACAGTAATACAGTAATTATGCTAACTTAAGTTTTGGGAAATCACATAGGAAATGAATATGAAGGGATGGTATGAAAAAAAACAAGAGAATAAATAAGGGAAAGAACCTAAATTTCTAAGAAACTAAATAAATCAAATAAACTAATTATAACGGGGATTCCATTATTAGCAGCAAAGAGAAAAACCTTTCAGAAAACATGAAAATGGGATGAAAAAAGTCTTACTCTTTAACATCTTTAAGTTGTTCAATATCCTGTACTTTGACATAATCTGGGTCATGTGCCAAAAGGTGAATTGTATATGGAACAACATATTCTGGTAGAAGAGACAGTAATTTTTCTGAAAAAGAAAAAAAATAAATAAATAAAAACATTCAGGTTGTTAGAAAACCAAATCTTACTCTTTCTGTCTCTGACTCTGATACCATTATTTCCTGCATCCCAAGAGTTTACCACGTGGCTAGTAGAAAAACATACTGAAATGTCCAGTGTTGAGGAAAATCATAAAAAGTTTATTTATTCATCCACCACGTCCAATACTGAAAGGCCTACTAAATGCACCATTTGCTAAGGCTATTAAGACAAGTATTTTCAGTTTCAAATGCACATGGTAAAAACTGATCAGAAAAAAACTATCCATGACTAAGAAATTAAGAAACATAAGATCCACTTTTCTTGTTATTATGAGCAACTGTATGTTTAACACTCCCTTGTTAAGCTGCTAAGCAAACATATGACACATCTTTCAATGGCACAAAAAACAGAGGATGATTGATACCATTTGATAATAACATGGATGAGATGCTATTTGATAATAACACAGATAGGATAAAGTGAGCAGGTTAAAAACAGGCACACAAGCACCTGATATTAACATCAGCTCTGGGTGAGAATGATGAAAAACAAAAGACTGTACTTTTTTAATCTCAAAGATAGTACTTAGACAATCTTTATACATATATCTGTATTTTACTGTTTTATTTAAAGTATCTCCAGTGTCAGTGCTTATTTTCCTTAGCCATTTAGTCAGTTATATAGACAATATGAGTTGATATTTAAATATCTATGCATTTATATTTTAAAAATGACCTTTTTAAAAGGAAAGCAGTTACTGAAAAATAGTAATACCTTATATTTAACAACTACTGATTAGACAAGAATAAATAACAGTAACATCAGTTTGTGTTCTATAAAACTGGAACTAGTACACTAGAAAAGTATACTTTTCATTTTCATATATGCTTACCACTAACAGCTGCATGTTGCTTCAGATACTCGCGTCTCACATTTATATTTTTTACCAGACATTGCCTAGCATGAGCTCTTCTCTCTTTTACAGGATCTTTTGCACAAAGTGCACAGATTGCCATATACTCAAGTGGAAGCCTTAATCGGGAAAGGCCTTTGTGAAGTTTCTGAGCAAACACTTGTCTTACTTGATAGCATTCATCCTGTAAAGACATAATTATTCCACAGATTATTCACATGGCAGCAAAGAGTAAGTAAAACCCCAAATACAAAATTTGAAGGGGAAAGGAGACTGAGTGTATTCACAACATTGCTTCTGCTCACAAGACTGAGAAGTTGTGATATGATAATTTCAAGGCTAGAATGTTCACCTAGACCCTAATTAATAACTACCAGCTACATGTGTTAGAAAATAATGAATGTTCTTAAAGAAAGATTTCATTTATTTATCTGAGAGAGAGAGAGAAGTGAGCCCAAGCATGAGCAGGGGGAGGGGGAGAGGAAGAGGGAGAAGCAGGCTCCCCACTGAACAGGGAGGCCTCACGCAGGGCTCGATCCCAGGACCCTGGGATCATGATCTGAGCCAAAGGCAGATGCTTAACTGACTGAGACACCCAGGCACCCTGGATGGACTTTTAAAATAGATAAACTAGTACATATAGATCTATCCTAACTTAAGGTATTAAAAATAGTTTAAATAGTATCTCATATTAGGCTACTTCACTTACTGAGCAAGAGAAAACTCTGTCCAACTCATATATTTTAGTTTTAACACTGAAAAAACTATTCAGATTAAAATGCACAACTCTAGGGGCTCAGTGGGTTAAAGCCTCTGCCTTCGGCTCAGGTCATGATCCCAGGGTCCTGGGATCGAGTCCCACATCAGGTTCTCTGCTCAGCAGGGAACCTGCTTCCTCCTCTCTCTCTGCCTGCCTCTCTGCCTACTTGTGATCTCTGTCTGTCAAATAAATAAATAAAATCTTTAAAAAAAATGCACAACTCTAAAGGCAAGTGTTGCTATGTTGCTAATCAATTTCAGAAACACCAAATTACTTTCAGTTCTATAAATGAACCAACTGTCCATTATCGCTGTGCCTGCTTTCTTCATACTCCCTCTCCTAAATCACCCACCTCCACTCTCCTAACAACTCCTCCTCATCTCTAACAATGGCTCCTAAATCTACAGAAATCACTGTGTAGTCTTTATCAAGCATCCAGCTCTCTGCCCTCCTGGCATTCTATGTATATCTCCAGCATCGCATTTACTATACAGTATTAAAATAATTGTTTTATAGGTCTTACCTATCACTGCTCATTCCTTAAAGACAAGAACTGTACCTTTATTCACCTTTGTGCCTCCAAACCTAGCACAATATCTGATATACCAATTATCTGTGGAATAAACTATAGGACAAAGCGCAATATGACATTTGAGTCATGTATGAGACATACAAAGACCTTCTATAGACATACAAAGACCTTCATAATTATACCTTACCCTCCACCAATTAACACAAAGTGTGGTATGTTTCATATTATTGCAATGTTAAGTATACTCTTTCAACTATCTATAACGTTCATTTTTTCTTCAAAATCTAGGTCATCATTGCTTCTCGGCCTTTTGGCTAAGATCAAGTGCAAAATCTAAGTCATAACATCTTACTCTTACCTTTAAATCCTTATTTTGTGTATCTCCTTTAATTTAAACTTCAGTTTATTCTCTCTCAAATAAATAAAACCTTTTCAAAAATTATATACATATAAAAAAATAAATAAATAAGGGGCACCTGGGTGGCTCAGTCGGTTAAGCATCTGCCTTCAGTTTAGGTCACGATCTTGGGGTCCTGGAATCAAGCCCCTTATCTATCAGACTTTCTGCTCAGCAGGGAGTCTGCTTCTACCCTCTCCTTCTCCCCCATACTGGTGTGCGTGCTCTCTCTCAAATAAATAAATAAAATCTTTAAAAAAAATAAGCATACAAATTTCAATTTATTATACCAAATACCTTTTAGAAAGCATTCTAGCTTTCATAGAAATATTATCTATTATCTACCCTCACACTCAACAATAAAGTTAATGTTAACTCATCTTTTTGTCAATATTAAAATTTCCATGCAGGAAAGGAATCTTCATTATCTGATTATTTACCATGAAAATGCTCAATTACTAACTGTGTTTCTCAAATATATTCACGAATGAGCACATCATTCATTAAAAAAATTAATCTCCACTAACACATCCCTCCCTCCTACTCAAATACATTTCCAACCAAGACCATGTTTTTGTCACTTTCTCACAAATCATTCAGGATCTAACAATGCAAATTAATTACTGAATCATGGCAAAAGTAGCAGGATTCCAAAAAGTCATTAAAAAGAAGAGAAGAACAGTTAAATCATTTGCAAGCAACAGACACAGTAATAAAAGATGAGAAAATTGACAAGAATTATGACAAACAGGTACATCAAATAGAATCATCTGAATTAAGATTTAAAAGATGAGTTCCTATGAACTGAGGAAGTCTTCAAATGTTTGTTTTTTGCAAAGATGATTACCCTTTTAACTGTTATAAAAGTTAAATGTGAAGTACAGAATAGAGTAATACAATTTTTATAAGAAAAAATACACTCAGAAAAGTAAACACTTGATACTTTCATGGTTATGGTTATAACCAATATTTGGTTCAATATAAGGAAAAAAGGAGATGGTGTCTAATACTACACATTTTCCTCAAAGAAAAAGTTCCAATTAAAAGCTTTTATTCATTACTAACTGTGAAATTAATTTTAGTCTGCATCTTACATAAATTCACTTTTAGTGGCCTTTTCTAGTAAAAATTATCCACAAAACTACTGATGGTATCTTGCAAATAATTCAGTTATTTTGGTATTGCATTGCATTATCAATAATTATATTTTCTGTTCTCCTAAGAGGTTATGTTCTTGAGGGCAGTAGCCATGACTCACTCATCTCTGTATTTATAGAACCTAGAACATAAAGCACATAGTTCATGAATTGCATTCAAATTCTAAAATACTCAGCTAAATATTAAATAATATTAAGATTCATATTATTTTTATTTCTCCAGGTTTACTTTCTATTCAAATATATAACAAAGGCCTCTGAGAAACAACACTACCTCTAAAAAGTTCAACTCAAGTAAGAGAAATAAAGCACAGGTACATAAATAAAGAAAACACGAGGCATGCATGTATCAAAGGACTGCAGATAAAAATCTGTGAGGAACAAAAATGAGACCAGTTCTAAGAATCTGAGCAAGTTTTATGGAGAAGGTTGTGTTTAAGCCTTGATTCACAAAAAGGGTCAGATTGGATGTGTAGAAATGGGAGGGCGAGAAGAAAGTCAGCAAAATACAGGCACAAAATACAGGCACAAAAAAGAACAAAATTATTCAGCTTCACTGACATGAGAGTAGGTCAAGGTAGTGAGTTAAAAAGATTTTTACCCTAAAGATACAAATGTAGTGATCCAAAGGGGCACTTGCACCCAAATGTTCATAGCAGCAATGTCCACAACAGCCAAACTATGTAAAGAGCCTAGATGTCCACCAATAGATGAATGGATAAAGATGATGTGGTCCATATATACACACAATGGAATATTATGCAGCCATCTAAAAACCCCGAAACCTTGCCATTTGTAATGATGTGGATGGAACTAGAGGGTATTATGCTAAGTGAAGTCAGTCAATCAGAGAAAGACAATTATCATATAATCTCACTGATATGTGGAATTTGAGAAACAAGAAAGAAGATCATAGGAGAAGGGAGGAAAAAATGAAACAAGATAAAACCAGAGAGGGAGATAAACCGTTAAGAGACTCTTAATCTCAGGAAACAAACTTAGGGTTGCTGGAGAGCGGTGGGGGCAGTTAGGGATTGGGTGGCTGGGTGATGGACACTGGGGAGGGTATGTGTTGTGGTGCTGTGAATTGTGTAAGACTGATGAATCATGGACCTACACCCCTGAAAAATAATACCCGATATATTAATAAAAAAATTTTAATGTATATTTGGGTCTACAAATTAAAAGGGCTTGAATGGCCAAGTTGTAAAATATATGCAATTTTTTCTTTTTTACAAGTATAAGGTCCTAAATATTTTTGAGTGGGGGAGTAATATGATTGGAACTATGATAGAAAAATTTTACTCACAGTGGAAAAGAAAAGTCTCACAATAGTCTAGGTCAGAGCTAATGATGATTATGGTGGTTAAGAATAGTTAAGAAGGGCGCGTAGGTGGCTCAGTGTGGTTAAAGCCTCTGCCTTTGGCTCAGGTCATGAGGCTCTCTGCTCGGCGGGGAGCCTGCTTCCTCCTCTCTCTCTGCCTACTTGTGATCTCTGTCAAATAAATTAATAAAATCTTAAAAAAAAAAGAATAGTTAAGAGCATATGAATGAAAAGATATAGTAAATATAGGACAGATTATCCACACTTTTGCAACAAGGTGCAAGGACAAGCAAATAGTCAAACATAACTCATGCTTTTCAATCTAAGAATGCCATTTGGATTTATTTAATGCTTAACGAGGCTCTACATCTCACTAAAGAATAGATTTGGGAAAGATTATGAATTTAGTCTTCACATTGACAGAACATAAAAGTTTGAAATTTCTGTTTAACCTCAGATGTGGGACCAGACTCTGACTTGAAAAAAGTTAATGTTGCTAATATGGGAGTCACCTACATAGAAAATGAGATGGCCAAAAAAGAATGTGTAAGTGGAAAATTTAGTCATGGGCAGATCCACATAGAAAACATACATTGATAGGGGCTCCTGGATGGCTCAGTTGATTGGGTGTTTGCCTTTGGCTCAGGCTCAGGTCATGCTCTGGGGGTCCTGGGATCAAGCCCCATGCCAGGATGTTCCCTGCTCAGTGGGGTGCCTACTCCTCCTTCTGCCCCTCCCCTCCAATCATGCTCTCACTCTCATGAGGCTCACTCTCACTAAAATAAATAAAATCTTTTTAAAAAGAAAGAAAACATACACTTAAAGGAAAGGAAAACAACCCAAAATGAAGTCAGAGAATTATGACAAAATTCAGGAAATAGAAACCAAGAAGAATTTCAAGAATAAAGGAGCAATGAACTCTGTCAAATAGTGCAAGAAGAACATGTATAATGAAGACGAAGACCACGGGATTTGAGGCTTTTTAACAAAGCATTTTTGAAAAACAAGAAAGGCAAAAGCCAAAAGAATAATTATTGAGGAGTGAGAGATAAGAGGGTAAGAGAGACAAAGATATGGATTACTCTCTGAGGTCTGAAGGTTTAAAAAGAAGAGATAAGGGCACCCAGGTGACTCAGCTGTTAAACAGCTGCCTTCGGCTTGGGTCATGATCCCAGGGTCCTGGGATTTAGCCCCACTTCGGGCTCCCTGCTTAGTGGGCAGTCTGCTTCTACCTCTCCCACCCACCCCTGCTTGTGTTCCCCCTCTTGCTGTGTCTTTCTCTGTCAAATAAATAAATTAAATATTTTTAAAACTAATATAAAATAATAAAAAGAAAAAGAAGAGATAGGCAAGTGGTTTACAAGAACAACAAAATTAGGGGAAGGTTTTGTTCAGAAGAGGGTAACTGCATGTCTGAAAGTTGTAAGAATATACTAATAACTAACTTTTAACCATTAGCATATGTTCCACAGTCAACAGAATTCAAAAAAAAATCTTAAAACTTAGGGAATTTGAACTTCCTCCTTGGGAATTTGGTGACTGAGATAGTAATATATAACATGTATTATGTTAGAAAATCTCTAGAAGTTCGTAAGTGTGGATGCTTTTCACAGAGGACACTTTATAATTTGTACATACTTCTTACACACAGTAAGTTTCAAACAAAGCCCATTTCTTTCACATACTTCCACACTTCTATAAAAATTTCCACTTCAATACTGGTAGCACCAATACCCTTAGAAATACCAGACCAAGAACATGATAAATCAACCAACTGCATGAATCATCAATTAAAAAAACAATAATTACAAAGGTTGTTTACTTTTAAGAAATCTAATATAAACTTTTTAAACAATTTTCACTCTCTCGCAAAATAAGATTATCTCTAAAATTAAAAATGAGGAAAATTAAGCCAGGAAATTATGGACTCACCAAAATCTCATTTTCAAATGGCTTAGTTTAATACCTGAATTACAACACTAATACTAAAATAAATTATAAACAAGATTTGGAAGAGCTATTTTAAAGACTAAAGCACCAAAAACTGACAAAATGATTAAAAAAACAAATGATCGTTTATGTCTAGGGGTTACACATAAGCACTAATTTTTAAATAAACAGGAAGGGTGGAGAGAAAAATTATAATTATCCCTGAAGTAACTGCCAAATTCTTATACATAAGACTACTTGGAAAAGAACAGGAAAATTCAGTGTAAAATGACCAAATAATGAATTAAAAACTCACACTGAAATATATTTATTATTAAGGAAGTCCTTTTTAATTTCTCAATGATGCTAAAAACTTCCAAAAGGATACAATTCAAATATTATATTACTCTAATAAGAAATCTGTAAGACAGGAATATGAATCCACGCATATCACTGTTAATAATCTGAAAATTTAACTGGCTTGAATTATAAGAAATGCTTCTGACCTAAAATTAATCTATACTGTATCTTTATAAAACTGTAAATTTCTGTGTATTTTTTTCTTCCATTTAAGAACTATATACATTCAAAGTCTCATTATTAACAAATATTCTAAATCTGTGAATTTGCTGACTCACTAAAATTTATTTTCAGGGTTACTGGTGAGTAAATGAGTACAGCAACAAACATATTGAATTGTCTGACCAATATCCCAGCTGAAGCTGAACAAAGCAAAGTTTTGCCTGTTATGTCAGCGCTCGTATTAGAAACAAGTGTCCTTTTCACAGTCTATCTAGTGCCACATTTTTTTGTGTTTTTGTGCATTTGTTCGTGATTTTGTTGTTTAAAAGAGCTCCCAAGCATAGCGTTGTTCAGTGTTCCTAAAAGCAAGAAGGTTGTGATATGCCTTAGGAAGAAAATATGTTAGCAAAGCTTCATTCAGGCATGAAATACAGCTCTGTTGGTCATGAGTTCAATGTTAATGACATGACTATAATATTAAATAATTTTTCTTTAAATTATATACTGATAGACTGACAAAAATGTTGTGACCAGAGGCTAGGAGAAACCACCCCTGTATTTTCCTCATAAGCAATGGTTCAGTATTTGCTTATTCAATGATTGGGGTGACTCTGTAGAAGAGAACTACTACAAACAACAAGAATCAAATGTACTATGTTAGCAACCCAAAACTTAAACCACAGTTTTAGAACTCTGAAACATTACGCATGAATATACTTTCCAAAAGGGGACAATTCAAAACTTTTATCTCTACCATCATAGTGGACTTTTTTCTTCCTAAAAGTCAAAGATATAAAGTCACGTTCTATATGGCCATCCTCCTTACATTGATAGCTAATGCGCAGAGCTGATACTGTTCTAATGTGATGATTTCATGATAACAAGGTTCTTGTGCCAGTTTCACAATAGCACTCCCAGCAGCAAGTCTCAGACGTGACATATCTGGTTTACTAAAAAATAAGCAAGAAAGAAAGAAAGTTAGATTTCTAAATGTCTGCACAAAAACATTCCCATTTGCCAAAAAAAAGGATCAAAGACAATTTAGTGATAATGAATATCCTATTATGTTTACTTAACTTTGACAGATGGTGTCTAATACTACAAAACTCTTCTCTTGAACATAGTCTATACTAAAGTCATTTTATTCCTTCATCCTACACAAAACAGCTTTTAGCCAAGCTTAGAACAAATCTATTTGTATGTTTAGTTATTGGGTCTAAAATCTTTCAGTATGGATTTTTCTGGATATGTGTTTACTTACAAAAATGTCCTAACGTGTTAATCAAGTCAACTAAAACTAATGTTCTAAGTACAAAAGAAGAATGAAAGAAGGCATAGTGGAAAACATCCCAAGTTTTAGTTCAAATTCAACTTTCCAAATATTACCAAGAAGCTTCTTTTAAATTTAAGAAAACCTCTGCTTAATGGGACACACCTCAAAGATTAGTAAACTCTTAACTAATAAAAATATCTAAACAATCCTTCCTTATATAGTGATATATTAGACAAATCCTGAAAAGGATGGAAAGTTGTAACTTCTTAACTAGGACCCCCTATGTTCTTCCACAGTAAAAGATAAAATATTCATAATATAAGTATGTGTCTACCATATATACAGCACTGAGAGTGACATAAAAGACACATTCTTGGTTTTCTACAATCTAATGATCTAATTGGTTTAAGAATGCCCCCTTATCTTCCTAAGGATTATGTAAAAATACTGACTGAATGAATGTCAACATTTATAAGGTTCTGAAGTTACATGTGCCAGAGGTGCTATTTGGTACATCAATAGCAATATTCCAAGTAGCTATTATAAGGTAATTCACTTAACCATTATTAAAGTAAAGTCCGTTTTTCTTACTGTAGTTTATTTTCTATAAAGATAATTAAATTAAATACTTACAACTAAGTTTTTGAAGACCAAGTTTTTATATAAAGACATGTTTTATTTAAAGGTGAACTGGGGGGAGGAGCAACACAACAGAGGAGCAGGAGACCTGAATTTCATCTGGTCCCAGGAATTAAGCTAGTTAGTTATCAAACCATTCTGAACACCTACAAACTCAACAGGTGATCAAAAAAAAAGAATAGCAGCAATTCTATGAACAGAAAAGAAACAACTTTCTGGAAAGTAGGACATGTGGAGAAGTGAATCTGAGGTGATATTTGGGAAAACAGACCAAAGAGGAGGGAGCCTCCCTCAGCCAGCTACGAGCAAGTGGTAGAGCAACAGAGCACAAAATCTGAACTTTTAGAAGTCCCCTCTGCTGAGGGACATCACTCCAGCGGTAAATTAGGGGTTGGAACCCTCGCTGGGACAGTGTGATCTCAGGATGCTCAGGGTTACAGAAGACTGGGGGGTGCCTTAGTGTGACAGAGCTCCAAAGTATCAGAGCAGGGAAGCCAACTGCAAAGACAGAGCCGAGGAGAGGGCTCTCAGCTTGAGGATGCCATAAACCATGATCCACATCACAGCTGGGCCACTACTCTTTGAGCAGGGCCCAAAAAGCCACAGATATGGGGATGCTCCCCCTTCCTCCCCGCTGGAGAAGTGGCATGGGAGCACACCACAGGAATCTGCTAGGTTCAGAAACTCCAAATGGGGTCATATGCCAGAGATAGAAAAGCTAGGTAACAGGCCAGGTGAGTACGGAATATGGCCAGAGACCAGGGAGACAGGAGTGACTGACTGCTTTTTTCTAAGGGTGTACTGAGTTCCTGGCTCCTCCTGCGCCGGAGACTGGCAGGCCACCATTTTCATTCTCCTCCTCCAAAGCTGTAGGGAAAGCTTTCAGAGAAAAGCTACCAAGAGCAAACCAGAGCAGATTACTTAGCCTCGCCCCTGACAAGGGCAGTGCAGTTCTGCCTCAGGCAAAGACATCTGAGAATCACTACAACAGCTCCCTCCCTTAGAAGACCAGTAAGAACTCCAGCCAAGACCAAGTATACCAACTTCAATGCTAGGGGAACACAGTGCATAGAATTTATGACTTCTCCCCATGATTCCTTAGTCTTTCAAAGTTAATTTTTTTAATTTTATTTTTTTTCTGTGTTTCTTTTTTTTTTTTAATTTTTCTTCTTTCTTTTTCAACCAACATCTTATCTTACCAATTCCCTTTTTAAAAACTTTTCTAATTTTCATTTTTACACTCATATTCTATCCCTTCATTGTATTTAACCCTATTTTTGTATACATATAAGTTTCTCTTTCTTTAGAATTTTGGTATACAGTTTCTTCTCTAGTGTATGGCTTGGTTCTATTATCTTACCTGATCACATTCTCTAATTTTTTTTCTTATTTCTTTTTTAATTTTTCTTTCTTCTTTCAACCAACTTATCTTATCAATTCCTTTTCTAAAATCTTTTTTAACTTTCATTTTTACAATCATATTCCATCCCTTCATCGTATTTACCCATAATTTTGTACATATATAAGTTTTTCTTTAACATTTTGGGAGACAGTTTCTTCTAACAGACCAAAATACACCCAAAATCTAGTGTGTGGCTCTGTTCTATTCACCAGCCTAATAATATTCTTTTTTTTTCTTTTCCCCCCAGTTTCAGGTCTCTTCTGATTTATTTAATATATATTTTTTCTGGGGTCGTTGTTACCCTTTGAACATTTTGTTCTCTCATTCATCTATTCTTCTCTGGACAAAACAAAACAGAAAAATTCACTTAAAAAAAAAAAAAAAGGAACAAGAGACACTACTGAGTACCAGGGACATAATCAACATGAACATTAGTAAGATGTCAGAACTAGAGTTCAGAATGACGATTATAAAGATAAGCCCAAGCTGGGCATGAGAAAAGCATAGAAAATACTAGAGATTTCTTCTTTCTGGAGAAATAAAATCTAACCAAGTCAAAATTTAAAAGGCTATTAATGAGACACAATCAAAAATGGAGGCTGTAACTGCTAGGATAAATTCTCTTCTGAGAGAATTAGTGATATAGAAGAACAAATGATGGAGAATAAAGAAGCTGAGAAAAAGAGAAAAAAACTACTGGATCATGAGGGAAGAATTTGAGAGACAAGTGATACCATAAGATGAAACAGTATTAGAATAATTGGGATCCCAAAAGAAGAAGAAAGAGAGAGGGGAAGAAGGTATATTGGAACAAATTACAGTGGAAAACTTCCCTAACCTGGGGAAGGAAACAGGCATCAAAATCCAGAAGGCACAGAAAACCCCTCCTCAAAATCAATAAAAATAGGTCAACACCCTGATATCTAATAGTAAAACCTACAAATCTCAGAGACAAAGAGAAAATCCTGAAAGCAGCTTAAGACAAGAGGTCTGTAACCTACAACGGTAGAAACATTAGATTGGCAGCAGACCTATCCACAGAGAGCTGGCAGGCCAGAAAGAACTGGGATGATATATTCAGGGTACTAAACGAGAAACACATGCAGCCAAGAATACTACATCCAGCTGGGCTGTCACTGAAAATAGAAGGAAAGAAAGAAAGCTTCCAGAACAAACAAAAAGAATCAGCAATCACCAAACCAGCCTACAACAAATACTGAAAGGGGTCCTCTAAGCAAAGAGAGAGCCAAAAGGTAACATAGACCAGGAAGGAACAGAGACAGTATACAATAATAGTCTCTACATAGTGCATACATACATAGTACAACACAATGGCACTAAAATCATATCTTTCAATAGTTACTCTGAATGTAGATGGGCTAAATGTCCCAATTAAAAGATATAGGGTATCAGAATGGATAAAAAACAAGACCCATTGTTATGCTATTTCAAGAGATTCATTTGAGACCCAAAGATATCTCCAGACTTAAAGTGAGGGGGTGGAAAACCATTTACCATGCTAATGACATCAAAGAAAGCTGGGGTGGCATTCCTTTTATCAGACAAATTAGATTTTAAGCCAAAGACTAAATAAGAGATGAGGAAGGACACTATATATTTTAAAAGGGTCTATCCAACAGAAGATCTAACAATTGTAAATATTTATGCCCATAACATGGGAGCAGCCAACTATATAAACCAATTAATAACATAATCAAAGAAACACACTGACAATAATGCAATAACAGTAGGGAACATTAACACCCCCCTCATTGAAATGGACAGATCATCTAAGCAAAAGATCAACAAGGAAATAAGAGCTTTAAATGACACACTGGACCAGACGAGCATCACAGATATTCAGAACACTCCATCCCAAAGCAACAGAATACACATTCTTCTCTAGTGCACATGGAACATTCTCCAGAATAGATCATATCCTAGGTCACGAATCAGGTCTCAACAGGTACCAAAAGACTGGGATTATTCCCTGCATATTTTCAGACCACAATGCTTTGAAACTAGAACTCAATCACAAGAAGAAGCTGGAGGGGCGCCTGGGTGGCTCAGTGGGTTAAGCCTCTGCCTTCAGCTCAGGTCATGATTTCAGGGTCCTGGGATCAAGTCCTGCATCGGGCTCTCTGCTCAGTGGGGAGCCTGCTTCCCTCCCCCCGCCCCCCACCTCTCTGCCTACTTATGATCTCTCTCTGTAAAATAAATAAATTCTTAAAAAGAAGAAGAAGAAGCTGGGAAGAACTCAAATACATGGAGGCTAAAGAGCAACCAGGTTGACCTGATTGAATGGGTAAACCAGGAAATTAAAGAAAAATTTAAAAAATTCATGGAAACAAATAAAATTGAAAACACATCTGTTCGAAATCTTTGGGATGCAGCAAAGGTTGTCCTGAGAGGAAAGTATATAGCAATACAAGCCTTTCTCAAGAAACAAGAAAGATGTCAAATACACAACCTAATCCTACACCTAAAGGACCTGGAGAAAGAACAGCAAAGAAAGCCTAAATCCAGCAGGCGAAGAGAAATAGTAAAGATCAGAGCAGAAATCAATGAAACAGAAACCAAAAGAACAGTAAAACAAATCAATGAAAGCAGGAGCTTTGAAAGAATTAGTAATATTGATAAACCCCTAGCCAGACTTAACAAAATATTGAGAAAGGACCCAAATTAATAAAATCATGAATGAAAGAGAAGAGATCACAACCACCACCAAAGAAAATACAATTATAAGAACATATTATGAGCAACTATATGCCAACAAATTAGACAATCTGGAAGAAATGGAAGCATTCCTCGATACATACAAACTACCAAAAGTGAACCAGGAAATAAAAGGAAACCTGAACAGACCCATAACCAGCAAGGACAATGAAGCAGGAATCAAATATCTCCCAATAAACAAGAGCCGAGGGCCAGATGGCTTCCCAGGGGAATTCTACTAACATTTAAAGAATTATAGATTCTTCTGAAACTGTTACCAAAAATAGAAATAGAAGGAAACCTTCCAAACTCATTTTATGAGGCCAACATTACCTTGATCCCAAAACCAGACAAAGGCCCCACCAAAAAGGAAAATTACAGACCAATATCCCTACCCTAATGAACATGGATGCAAAAATTCTCACCAAAATACTAGCCAAAAGGTTCTAACAGTACGTTAAAAGGATTATTCACATGACCAATGGAGATTTATTGCTGAGCTGCAAGGTTGGTTCAACATCAACAAATCAATGTGATACAATACATTAACAAAAGAAAGAACAAGAACCATATGATACGCTTAACAGATGCAGAAAAAGCATTTGACAAAATACAGCATCCTTTCTTGATTAAAACTCTTCACAGTATAGGGATAGTGCATATATACCTTAATATCATCAAAGCCATTCATGAAAAATCCACAGTGAATAGCATTCTCAATAGAGAAAAACTGAGAGCTCTTCCCCTAAGGTCAAGAACATGGCAGGGCTGTCCACTATCACCACTGATATTCAACATAGTACTAGAAGTCCTAGCCTTAGCAATCAGACAACAGTGAATTATTGGGACTTTATCAAGATCAAAAGCTTTTGCATAGCAAAGGAAACAGTCAACAAATCCAAAAGACAGCCAACAGAATGGGAGAAGATATCTGCAAATGACATACCAGATAAAGAGCTAATATTTCAGATCTGTAAGAACTTATCAAACTCAACACCCAAAGAACAAATAATCCAATCAAGAAATAGGAAGACATGAACAGACATTTCTGCAAAGACGTCCAAATGGCCAACAGACACATGAAAAACTGCTCAACATCACTCAGCATCAGGGAAATATAAATCAAAACCTCAATGAGATAATGCCTCACACCAGTCAGAATGGCTAAAATTAACAAGTCAGGAAATGACAGATGCTGGCGAGGATGTGGAGAAAGGGGAACCCTCCTACACTATTGGTGGGAATGCAAGCTGGTATTGTCACTTTGGAAAACAGCATCGACGTTCCTCAAAAAGTTGAAAATAGAGTACCCTATGACCCAGCAATCACACTACTGGGTATTTACCCTAAAGATACAAAGGTAGCAAACCAAAGGGGCACATGCCCCCAACTGTTTAGAGCAGCAATATCCACATAGCTAAACTATGGAAAGAGCCCTGATGTCCATCGACAGATGAATGCAAAAAGAAGATGTGATACACACACACACACACACACACACACACACACGAATATTACGCAGCCGTCAAAAAATGAAATCTTGCCATTTGCAACAAGAAGGACAGAAATAGAGGGTATTATGCTAAAGCAAAATAAGTCAATCAGAGAAAGACAATTATCACATGATCTCACTTATATGAGGAATATGAGAAATAAGGCAGAAGATCACAAAGGAAGAGAGGAAAAAAATGAAACAAGACAAAACCAGAGAGGGAGACAAACCATAAGAGACTCAATCTCAGGAAAAAAAGAGAGGGTTGCTTGAGTGGAGAAGGGTAGGGAAGTGGGTGGCTGGATGATGGACACTAAAGCGTATGAGCTAGTGAACTGTGTAAGACTGATGAATCACAGGCCTGCACCCCTAAAACAAGTAATATAATACATTATATGTTAATAAAAAAATTAATTAAAAATAAAAAATAAAAGTGAAGTAATATAATTCACATGTATTTGTAGAATTCAAATACACATTTGATTTCATTAAAGAGTAACATGAATAAAAACAGGTGAGATTAGATCTAAATAAGCATATAAATAATGACTAATTCAATTATCATAACAGCTAGACAAGATAAGTATAATCATTATCTCTATTTTATAAACAAAGAAACGGAGACATAAGGAGGTTAAAGTGATTTGCTGGTATATGGTAGTGTCAGGATTTGAATCCAGGCTCCAGGGTCCAGTTTTTCAATCACCATACTAAACTACCTTTTTCAAACAAAACAAAGTACATGTGTTTATATAATTTACATCTAGTACACATTTACATCTAGTACAAATTTTACATCTAGTACATCTAGTACATTTGCATGTATTTATACTTCTGGAAATAGATTCAAGTAAGTTGCCTTCTACCTAGTGTGTTCTTTTTCCTCCAGACATTAAGAAGAATGCAAAATATCAGTTACTGATAAATTACTAACCATTTTCCTATTAGATATTTAAAAAAGTAAATATCTATTGTTTAAAATATTTACAATATATAGCAATACTCTGCCTCTGATATATGACTGCCATTTTGAAATAACCACTGTACAAAAGCATATTACAATAAAAATATATGCACACATACATAGGAATACTACTTTTTTTGTATTTTACATTTTATACTTTAATTATGTAAATTAGCCAACATACAGCACATCATTAGTTTTTGTTGTAGTGTTCAACTAATTACTTTCTTAAAAAGAAACTGCACCATTAGAAATTACACCGGATACTAAAATATTACGCAAGAACTTTGAAATAATAATTACATACCTAATTTTCCCCTGTTCTGTCAAGTCTCCATCACTATGCAATATTGTAGTTAGCAATCTTAAGGTAGATGTTCCTGATTTACTGTGATTATTTTTCATTCCAAGAAGCCATCGAACCATCATTTTAATAGCCTGAATCTATTTAAAAGACAAATTGACAAATACAACATTACTACATTTTAAAGAAATTCTGTATCCACCTTAAATAAAATGAAATGGTTTTAAGGGATGCTTTTTAAGAAAAGGAAAGGAAAAAAGAGTCATTCTCTTCTTTATATATCAAGATAACGGAATGTCTTTAAGATGTTTTACCCTCCCACCCAGGCAACTGACAAATGAATGATTTAACTAAAGACTGGTTCTTTTTGATTTTTTAATGTTTCCCCACCATAATTTCTGTTCTTTAGAACCCACAGTAAAATGTTAACTTCCCTAGTCAGAAAACTTAACTTCCCAACTGCAAATTATATCCCATTTTTGTGCTACATTTTATAATTATGAAGTACTTAAAATTAAGTACTTTAAACACTGTTATTGCCTCTAATGTTTCTAACAACTCTTTTTGATGGGGTGCATATCACCTCTTTTTCACATATTATCTTAGCTTTCAACAGATCTATGTCTTAGTAGCTGAGTGGGTCTTGAACAGTGGCATGTGGCAGACACTCTTCAGATCCCTTTTCTGGGCCATTTATTAAGCATAAGCTTAATTGCACGAAGCCTCCCTTCTAGTCCAGAGTTGCTTGACCTACACAAAACTGCTGCTTGACACCAATGCTGAGAAAACAGGTTTATACTGGAACTCAGAAGTATCAAGCATCATTCCATCAGCTACTCTATAAGGTCTGCAGAAACAGTATTAGCATCTGAAACCGGAATAACATAACAAAGTAGTTCCTAATATAAAATATAAACCAGTACACGCATATATACATGACTGGATTTATAAGAAACTACAATGAGAAAAACAGTATTTAATATATTTGTTCCTGGCCTACACACCTTGGACAGTGGAATGAGATGAGGTCTACATGACAGACTATATCATTTTAGTAAATCAATACTCTCTACACTAGTGATTAGTTTTTACCTATTACTTCGAATTCAAGGACTAACAGGTTGAACTTTTTTAAAAATCAAAACAAAAGTTTTATTAAATCTCACGGAAAAGATAGTCTTAAAACCTGGATGATCATTTTTACTTAACAGGAGAATGTACACAAGAGAACGGGCAATGTCTTTCACCCTAAAAGGTTGATAACTAAGAAGCAGCAACTGGGGGCAGTTTCAAGCACTTTTTTTTTTTTCCCAAATCAGATTATGTGCAGCTGCCCATAGGGCCTCAGGTTTCTCATTATTGCCTTACACTCTCAGAGCACTTGGGATGATGTCATACAATAAATATAAAAACTTGGGTGATTTTAACAGCCATATCTTTACAACAGGAATAAAAATTTTAACACTTTAATGATAATACAATCTGGTGGATATATTGGTGTATTAAATAGAACTATGCATATCACTCACTTTGACCATTGTCTCAGGAGAAACTTCTTCATCTGGAACCCAAAGTTTAGTTGTCTTTTTTCCTGGGAGCTAAACAAAAATGAAGGACTTTAAAAAATATATTAGAATTTTCATGTTTAATTAATATTTAGTGAATGAATGAAATCTTTACCTTCTACAGTGACAGTCATTACAGATCACTAAAATACCTCATCTACTTTACAAAAAGGTTGAAAGACTTATCTTCACTAGTACCCACATAAAGCACTTACACATCCATCTGCAATTGGTTCTTTCCAGGTGTGAGGTAGGACTGACTTTATCTTACATATACTTCCTTACTTAGCCTTTGAGACTAATGATTCAATTATTTAAGGTGGCTGGCAAGAAGCAACAAAAAAATCAATACAGCAAAAAAGCGTAGTTCTTAAACAAGGGAAAGGGTATATACAAAAAATCATGAGCAGAAGAAAAATTAGAAAGGTTTGCAGTTGACTGTAAGAAAACAAGATGCATTAGTATCTTTGTACCTAAGTCCCACCAAAATGGCAACACACACACACACAAACACACACACACAGCAGGGCTGGAAAACAAAAAGTGTCAAAAAGAAGGTCAGAACCTTTAGAATAATTTTAAAAATGCAAAATATACAGTAAAAATATTAACAAGGCTAGATTCACATCTCCATAAAAAGCAGAGAATGGAAACATTTCCCAAAAAAGTTAGATTTTTTTTTTCCACAATCACAGCATAATCCTGAGATGATAGAACGCAGGTATTTCAAGATGTGCATTTGCAGTGACAGCCAGGAAATTAAAGCAAGGTGACAAAAGAGCCGAGCTCAATCCTGGAACACTGGAGATCTAGTGTACCGCCAGCTGACAGGAGTGACTTCCAAAAGCAGCCTGGGAAACAAATCAAATAGCAGCTCAGGTAACCTTCTGGCAACAGGATAGGTAGCCCCAACATCCAGAAGGCAAACTCATCAAACACATAGAGTTTAGGATGCATTTACATTGAGAAGCGCCTTCGAAGTAAAAAGTGGAAATAATGAAAAAACAATCACATTAGAAACGTTCTGATGAAATTTCTGAACTACAGAATATTAAAAAGATCCTCAAAGATTCTATAGGGGAACCTTCCAAATAAGAAGCAAGAATCAGATCAACTTCAGATTTCTCAGCTACTAGACATGATGCCAAAAAACAATAATCTGGATTTTCTGCAGCCAAGTACCCTGAAATACAGGATTCTAGTACTCAAGAATAAGGGAAAAAAATATTTTTAGCAAGCTAGGACAGAGAGAAAGTTTCCAAATTATAAGCCATTTTGAAAGAATTATTCAAAGATATACTCCACTAAAATATTTAATTCATAAGAAAAAATTCAAATAGCATATATTATTACAAAATAGAAAGTTATTATAAATAAAACCAACAGACTATCAGATGGTTCAAAGATAATAATATAAAACCAAAACAGATGCAACAAAACCAATGACAGAGAAAATCTAAAAATAATAGGATGAAACAATATACTAGTCAAGATAATAAAAAACATGAAATGGGCTATGGATTTAATTGGGATACTGGTATAAACAGGATATTGAAGTTTTTTTTTAAATCTTATTCCACAGTAAGTTATAAAATTAATGAACATTTGGACAACCAGCAGAATAGTACCAAAATAAATCAAAACAAAAGTGACTTAAAAAAAATAAAAGAGTAGAGACTGAAAACTTTGCCACCACAGAAGATTTAAATATACCACTTTAAAAAAAAACTGGTAGATGAAGTTGAAATGAAAAATAATAAGCAGAGGAAGCACATAGAGAAATATAAGGAAATTAATATATAGATAAAACATTCAAGGATTAGAAAACAATCAAAAACCGGAATTCTTTAAAAAAGAAAGAAAAGATTTATTTTGGAGAGAGCACACATGCATGCAGCTGTGGGAGGCACGGGGAGAGGGAGATGGAGAGAGAATCTCAAGCAGATTGACACCCTGAGCACAGCTTGATGTGGGGCTCAATCCCACATCCTTGAGATCATGACCTGAGTAGAAACCAAGAGTTGGAAACTCAACCAACTGCATCACCCTGTTTTGAAAGAAGATGAAAACTATAAAATAATACTCCAAATCAACCACAAACATAAAATGCAATTAAAAAAATCAAAGTACCTAACAAAGTTGTATAAGAAAAATTTTTTGAATTTTCTTTACAAAGAAAATTGCTTTTGACACTTTAATGAAACACATCTTGTAGATGAGCAAACAAAGCAATGGTAAAGAATAGATGCTATACACCCTATGACAGGTAACAATAAGAGGATTGAAAGAAAGAAAGGTTACTCAAGAACTTTTGATGGGAAATTTGGTTGTCCTATGGAGGTAAAAAGAAATGAAATCCTTAAGACACAGCACGCAAACAAACAAATCAATTCCAGATGGATTAAATTTTTTAAGTGTGAAAAGAAAATCTCAAGACTTTCAGACCATATGGGAGACTATTTTTATGACACTAGAGTAGGGAAGGATTTCTTAAGGATGTAAAAAGCACTAACTACAGAAGAATGATAAATTTAGCTATATTAAAATTAATAATTTTTGTTCAAAGGACACCATAAATGAAAAGGACACACCATAAATGAGAGTTTATGCATTTTTATGAAGCTATTGCAACATATACCTGAAAAAGTATTAATGTGTATAAAGATTACCTATGAGAAAAAGACAAAAAGCCTAGGGAAAAAAGGCAAAAGGCCTCAAAAGAAATTTCAGAAAGAGGCAACATGAATGGTGATGAGACATAAAATTTAATTAGTAACCAGGGAGATGCAAATTAAGACCATAATGAGACACTATTTTCCAACTTTTAGATGGGCAAAAATTAAAAGATCTGACACTAATGGGTCCAATATACTGTTAATAAAAAATAAGTTTTAACAATGATTTTGAAAAGTAATTTGGGAATAAAATGGAAAAGTTAAATGTGTGTACACACTGTTACTCATCATTTTCACTTGTATAAATATAACCTAGAGAAATTCTTGCTCATATGCATCATGCAGCCTCTCTAAGAACCTTCACAGGAACACTGCTCCGAAGAGTAAAGAAATGGAAATATTTCAAATGTGCACTAAGAGAATAAATATAAGAAATTTCACACAGTGTTAATACACAGTAATGAATCACGTACAGCTAGATGCAGTAACAAGGGAAGGTTATTCAAAGAAACAAACGTGTAATGATAAAGGCAAGTCAGCCAAGAATATATATGGTATAACTCATAAACCTCAAGAATAAGCAAAACTAAACCAAGTATGTTATTCAGAGACATACACGTGCCAAAGTGGTGTTTTGTTCTTGTTAGGGAATAGTAAGCCCCAATTCAATACAGCAGTTACCTGGGGCAGAGAAGAAACAAAAAGAAAAGTCTAGAGAGTAATAAACCAGGAACTAACAGTGCACAATATTCACTGTATTGTTATAAAACAATTACACAAATGTTAAATATATATTCCTCTGTACATATCAAATATAACATTAAAATAAGACAAATTAATGGGTTAATATTGGTGAAAGTTCTGTTCTGACAAGAGCCGATTAGGTTTTTTTTTAACCTACCTTCCATGGAATAAATGGAAATGCTGGATAAAAGATCTTTTTAAAAATCAGTCTGAAGGTGATAAAAGAGCTACCAAAGCAGTGAGAATTTGCCAGGCAAAGTTTCAAAGGGGGAATGAAATCAAGATTTGAGTCTGGCCCTAGGACTGCTTTTCTCATACAAATGATAACTGATTCTGAAAGTGAAAGAGACTTAACAGGTTGAACAACATCTGCATCACTGTCAAAGAGCAGGAAGGAAAAAAATTGGAAATCTGGGTCCAATAAAGAACAGAGTCCCTGTTAAATACCTCAGAGTTCTGGGTGGCTCCCTAATAGATATACCCTACACATAAAGGTAACCAGAAAAAGAATTAGCCTGTCAAAAACTGAAGCCCAGTTTCCAGTTAGTACACTCTTGCCTGGACCAAACTGATCTGACAATAGCTCAACTACCTGTCAGAAGTAAAGTTAAGTCACCTCCAGAAGAATTACAAAATCATTCACGGCCTCAGATTATCTGAACACTCTTCACAGGCAAAGTCTACCATGCAATCAAAGTAACATGCATATAAGAAAAGATGTGACCAAAAAATAAGAGAAAAAAAAACAAGACAAAGAGCCACAGGAGGTCTAGAAAGTAAGGCTGATATAAACTTCAACATAATTAAAGAAGTTCAACAATTCAATGGCAAGACAGAGAATTCTGGCAGGGAATTAAAAGCTATATTAAAAACCACAAAGGAATTATAACATTGAAATATAAAATAAGTGCTATTAAGAATTCAGTGCATGGGTTTAACATAGGATTAGACAAATCCATAGAGTAAATTAGTAAACTCAAATGCAGGTCAGAAGAAAACAAAATGATACATGAATAGGGGAAAAGTACATAAAGGTGTCAAACAGCTGGATCACTGCAAAAGAAATTGTATGTTTTTAAGTGTATAGTTAGAATTGCAGTAAGAGAGGAAAGAGAATATGATACAAAAATTATTCAGAACTTTTATAAGACTTCAAAGCTATACATTCAAGAAGAGCTACAAGCCCCAAGTAGGATAAATACAAAGAAAAGCACACCCAGACACATCATCGTGAAACTGGGACCAATGCAAAACAGAAAAGATTAAAAGCATTCAAAGCAAAAGGAAAACCTTCAAAGGAACTCAGACTGTCAGACAATTTCAAGAGTAAAGGTAAGGAAATGGAAGATAATGGTACAATATTTTTAAATTACTGAGGGAGGAAATATACCAGGCTAGAATTCTAAACCTGAAGAAAATATCCTTTAAAAAATGAAGGCAAAAACAAGACATTTTTCAGGCAAATAAAAACTGAGAGACTGCATCAGCATTAATCCACACTAAAAGAAATACTTCTTTTAATTCTTCAAGTATAAAGAAAATCATCACATAGACAAAAAGAAATGAAAAAATAAGAGAAATGGAAAAGATGTTGGTAAGTCTAAATAAACATTAACTGTAGAAAATATAATAGTGATGGTCCTGTGTGAACAAAAGCACAAAAAGCATCAGGAAATAAAGGGAATTAACGTATGATCAGGTTCCTAAAATACTGAACCTGCTGTCCTGAAAGTTTAAAACAGACTAATCGATACTGGCCTTCAGAACTCAAGGGAGAATGCTGTATCCTCTAGGACAACTACTAAAAGAATAGGAAAATGTAAAAACCAAGTCACTAAAGGGGGAAATGGAATAAAAGTATTTAATCAAAAACAAGGAAAGAGGGGTGCCTGGGTAGCTCAGTGGGTTAAGCCTCTGCCTTTGGCTCGGGTCATGATCTTGGGGTCCTGGGATCAAGCCCTGCATTGGGCTCTCTGCTCAGCCTCTGCCTGCCTCTCTGCCTACTTGTGATCTTTCTCTGTCAAATAAATAAATAAAATCTTAAAAAAAAAAAACAAGGAAAGAAAGAAGAATAAAATGCATACAGAACTGACAGAACAAACTGAAAATAAAAACCAGATAGTGAATTAACTCAAATCACTATTTACATTACATGTAAACAGACTATTATAAATAAAAGACAAAGTTGAAAGAATGTATGCCAGAACTACGTTGAGTGCAGTGTCATATATATGCCATTTAGATGAAGTTTTCAAGTCCTCTATTGGGTACTATTAGTCCATCCACCCCTCTAAGACTGAGAAGAAGACAAAAATGTCCACTATCACCACTTCTATTGTTCTGAAGGCCCTGGCCAAAGCATGAGGAAGAAAAAAAAAAATAAAAGTCACTAAGAATGGAAAAAAAAAAAAAAAAAAGCTGTCTTTATGAACAAATGACATGACTGTGAAAAAGAGAGAAAATCCCCCAAATGCAGAAACTAACTAGTAGAATTTAAAACTGCCTTTAAGGGTGCCTGGGTGGCTCAGTGGGTTAAGCCTCTGCCTTCGGCTCAGGTCATGATCTCAGGGTCCTGGGATCGAGGCCCGCATCGGGCTCTCTGCTCAGTGGGGAGCCTGCTTTCTCCTCTCTCTCTCTATGCCTGCCTCTCTGCATACTTGTGATCTCTTTCTCTCTGTTTCAAATAAATAAATAAAATCTTAAAAAAAAAAAAAACTGCCTTTAACAAAATTCTAGGATAAAAGTCATAAAAATGAAATGACTTCATATCTACATGCCAACAAAATGCAGTTAGAGAAAATAAGTATTAAAAATCTTATTATTTATAATAGCATTGAGCAACATAATATACCTAGGAACATATTTAAGAAAGCTAAGACATCTATACAGAAACTTAGAAACATTACCCAGGGAAATCAAAGACTAAGACATATATAATCTTCAAGAAACAGAAAGCTCAGGATTGTAATACCATGTTCACAGAGTGAAAGGCAGTATTATAATGATTTATAATTCATCATAAATAATGAATAAATATATATATTATATATTTTTATATATAAATATATTTTTATATAAAAATAATTTATAATTATGATTATAATTCATTATAATTATATAATGATTTATAATTCATTACCAGCCCTATCAAAATTCCAGCCAGGTATGTATAGTATGCTGGGTTAGAGTGATATAGGGAGAAGTGACAAGCTGATTCTAAAATGCAGACAGGGGATGCCTGGGTGGATCAAGTCTGTTAAGCGGCTGCCTTTGGCTCGGGTCATGATCCCAGCATCCTGGGATCGAGTCCCAAATCGGGCTCCTTGCTCAGCGGGGAACCTGCTTCTCCCTCTGCCTCTGCTTGCCACTCTGCTTGCCTGTACTCCCTCTCTCTGACAAATAAATAAATAAAAATCTAAAATGCAGACAGAAACGAAACAAAATAAAACAATTTAGATAGAAAGCAAAAAGCTAACAATAGCCAAAATAATCCTGAAAAAGATGATGATGACGAAGCAGCAGTGATAGCAGCAACAGCAGCAGTTGTCACTGAAGGCATATATAACGCTTAAGCTACTAGATATCAAAACCTGTCAAAGAACTCTTGAGAAAGAACAACAAAGCCGGACATATCAGATTCCCAGATTTTAAACTATACTACAAAACTACAGTTATCGAAACAGTATGGTACTGGCATGAAAACAGATATAGAGATCAACAGAATGGAACAGGGAGCTCATATATAAACCCATGTACATGTGGCCAATTCATCTATGACACAGGAGGCAAGAATATACAATGGGGAAAGGACAGTCTCTTCAATAAAGAGTATTGGGAAAACTGGACAGCTACATGCAAAAGAATGAAACTGGACCACAATCTTATACCACACACAAAAACAAATTCAAAAGGGAAAAAGATTTGGATATAAGACCTGAAATCATAAAACTTCTAGAAAACACAAGTCTTTGACATCAGTCTTAGCAATGTTTTTGGAAAGGTCTCCCCAGGCAAGGGCAACCAACACTAAAATAAACAAATGGACTATTATCAAACAAAAAATCTTTTCCACAGCAAAGGAATCAACAAAAAGAAAAGGCAACATAGTAAATGGGAGAAGATATTCGCAAGTCATACATCAGATAAGGGGTTAATATCCAAAATATATAAAGAATTTACACAACTTGATAGCAAAAAACACAACTCAATTAAATAATGGGCAGAGGGGGTGGCCTGGGTGGCTCAGTCAGTTAAGTGTCTGCCTTGGCTTCAGGTCATGATCCCGGAGTCCCAGGATAGAATCCCACACTGGGCTCTCTGCTCAATGGGGAGTCTGTTTCTCCCTCTGACCCTTCCCTCTCTTGCACTTTCTCTCTCACTCTCTCTCAAATAAATAAAATCTTTTTAAAAAAATGTTTAAAAAAATAAATAATGGGCAGAGGGCTTGAATAAACAATTTTTCCAAAGAAGACATACAGATGGCCTACAGGCACATGAGAAGACGCTCAACATCACTAATCGTCAATGAAATGCAAATCAAAACCACAATGAGCTATAACTCACACCTATCAGACTGACCAGTATCAAAGATACATGGAATAGACTGGTAGGTGCCAGAGGCAGGGGTAGGTGGGCAAGATGGCTGAATAGGGACAAAGGTACAAAATTCCAGTCATAAAATAAAAAGTCATGGAATGTAATGTATAGCATGGTGACTACAGTCATTGCGTATTGGTAAGTTGCCAAGAGAGTAAATCCTTAAATTAGATTTTCCACAGGAAAAAAAAAATTTATAACTGTGTGGGAATGGATAGTTATTGTGGTGATCGCTTCACAATATATAAAATAATGAATCATTATATTATACACATCAAACTAATATAACGTTATGGCTCAGTCAGTCAGGCATCTGCCTTCAGCTTGGGTGGTGATCCTAGGATTGAGTCCCACATGGGGCTCCTTGCTCTGTGGGGAGCCTGCTTCTCCCTCTGCCTGCCGTTTCCCCTGCTTGTGCACTCTCTCTCTGCGACAAGTAAATGAATAAAATATTTTTTAAAATGTTATATGTCAACTATATCTCAATAAAAAAGATTAAAAGACAACTTAAAAAACAACCTACAGAATGGAAGAAAATATATGCAAACCATGTATCTGACAAGAGACTTGTATCTAGAATACATAAAGAACTATTACCACTCAACAAAAATACAACCGTAAAAAATGAGCAAAGGACTTGTATAGTCTTTGCTCCAAAAAGAGATAAAAATGGCTAATAAGTACATCAAAGAATGCTCAGCATCATTAGAGAAATGCAAAAAAACCACAATGAGATATCATTTCATGCTCGCTAGAACAGCTATAATCAAATTAACAGAAAATAAATTGGTGAGGATGAGGAGAAATTAGAACTTTCATACACTGCTGGTAGGAAGGTAAAATGGTATAGCCTCTGTGGAACAATCTGTCAGTTCCTCAAAAAGTTAAACATAGAATTACCATATAATCCAGCAAAGATATATACCTAGGATTATACCTAAAGAACTAAACACAGGTATTCAAACAAATACTCAAACACAAAATTCATAGCAGCACTTTTCACAATATTCCTAAGGTGGAAACAACCCAAATGTCGATCGGTGAATGAATGGATAAACAAATTGTGATAAATATGTACAATAGAACATTATTCAGCCATAAAATGGAATGAAATACTGATACATGGTACAATGTGGATGAACCTCAAAAATATTATGTAAGTGACAGAAGAGTGACACAGAAAGTCATAATGGAATTGCATGATTCCACTTATAAGAAATATCCAGAATAGTTAAATCCATTAAGACAGGAGACTGGTGGTTGCCCAGCCTGGCGGAAATGAGGTATAACTACTTAATGAAAATGATCTGGAACTAGATAGAGGTGGTGGTCACAAAAACTGTAAATGTACTAAAATGTGACTAAATTGTATACTTTAAAATGATTAATTTTATGTTATGTGAATTTCACCTCAATTTTTTAAAAAATTGCAGCAGGGAAGACAGTCTTTTCAATAAATGGTGGGGTCAGATGGAAATAAAATAATGAATCCTGACATTTACCACATACCACATACAAAAATAAATCCTAAATAGATTATATAGCTAAATGTGAAAGTAAATAAACAAAGCTTCTAGAGCAACACTGTCTAACAGAACTTCAAGATGGTGGAAACATTCTGAGCTGTCCAACACTAGCAATATGTGGCTAGTGAGCACTTGAAATGTATGAATACATTTCCAGTTATATTTAGTTCAAATTTAAATAACTACATGTGGTTAGAGGCTTGTGTATTACCATACTTCTAGAAAATAATATAGGGACTATCACAACCTCGGGGTAGGTAAAAAAGACAAGGTTCGTACTAACTAAAAAGAAAATAATGGGCTTTGTTAAAACTAAGAATTTCCTTTTCTAAATTTTTTTAAAAGATTTTATTTATTTGAGAAAGAGCACATAGCAGGGAATGGGAGGGGCAGAGGGAGAGGGAAAAGCAGGCTCCCTGTTGAGGAGGGAGCCCAATACAGAACTCGATCCCAGGACCCTGAGATCATGACCTGAGCTGAAGGCAGATCATTTAACCGACTGAGCCACCCAGGAGCCCAAATTTAGAACTTCTGTTCATCAAAAAACACCATTAAAAGAGTGAGAGAGCAAATTACAAAGTGGGAAAAGGTATCTGCTAAACATACTGCCAACAGGATACATAAGGGACTCTTATGAGGAATAAAAGAGAGACTGACAATTTAAAAGAAAAATGTGGAAGAGGCTTGAGCAGACAGTTAACAAAAGAGGATAGCCAAAATATCAATACATATATGAGAAAGTGCCTAAGGGCATACTATTCATTACACATCCACATAATAGCTAAAAAGTTAAAGACTGGCATATCTAGTACACTCAAGGGAATGGTACAACTAGAACTCTCATTCAGCACATATAAGAATGTTAACTGGTATAATCACTTTGAAAAATAATTTGGCAAGAAAAGAAAAGAAAAGAAAAAAGGGAGGGAGGGAGGGAGAAGAAAAGAAAGAAAAGCAATTTGGCAAAATTTACTAAAACAACTCATACAGGAGTGCCTGGGTAGCTTAATCGGTTGAGTGTCTGACTCTTGGTATTGACTCAGGTCATGATCTCATGGTTGTGAGATTGAGCCCTGTATTGGGCTTCTCAATCAGCAGGGAGTCTGCTTGAGATTCTCACCATCTCCTTCCCTTCCTCCCCCTTCCCTAACTCATGCCTGGGCGTACACCCTCTCTCTCTAAAATAAATAAATAAATCTTTAAAAGAAAAATAAAACAACTTAACATACTCTAAGATACAACAATTACACTACAACAGAAATGTATATATTAACGCACAAAATGATATATAAAAGAGTATTTGTTAACAACTGCAGGCATTTAACATTGGAAATAACCTAAATGTCTAGCAACAGAACAGATTCATGGTATATATATGAACAATGGAATACTATACAGCAACAAAAGTATAGCAGCCACTACTGCTATAAACAACAGGATGGATTTACCTCACAATGGAGAATAAACTGAGAATAAATAAATAAATAAATAAAATATAAGTAATATTATATATATTATATATATTTATCATATATTAAATATATATTTATATTATAAATCTATATTTATATTTATCATAAATATAATAAATATATATTCATCATACTTATCATAAATAAATTTATAATATATATAATAAATATATTTATAAATAAATTTATATATTTATCATATATAAAATATAAATAAATATACATTTATATAAATATACATATTTTGTATACATGAATATGTATATTTATATATAAACATAATATATAATTAAATATAAATAAATAAACATAAAATATTAAAAAATAAATAAAAATGGGAGAATGGAAGGGATAATAACAAGAAAAAGACACAGGGGCTTTGGGGGCTGGTAATCTGACCAGTTGGTCAAAAATCTTAACTTTGTGGTAAGTCAATGAACCATAGCCTTAAAAAGTGTATATTTTTCTGATACATTTTATCTCAACAAAATTTTTTCATTTAAAAAAAACAAAACACAGTAAAGATCCAGAAAATTTTAAATACATGATTAGCATACATGACCTAAAGAACATGAAATACTGTACTTAGGGGAAGAAAAGTGAGAGACACAGCTAAAGAACATAGCCACAGCCACAGACGAAGGTAATTAACACAGGAGCTACGTGTCTTAAATTACAGGGCCCTAGTCGACTAATGTTAAACAGCCACAAATCATTAGAGATCTAATACATACAATTATCTCGACTATTATCTCCATAAACTATTTTCCATAACAAATTTGTTTAAAAGTATTAATAGTATTAAAATAAATTAATATAAGAACGACAGATATGAAACATGTAGTAATACAGATATATACTGCAAGAATTATAACTGTATTTTAGAAGGAGAAACTTTATCTTATACTTTTTTTAATTCTCCAAAGAACTCAGTACAGTGCTGGGTATAGACTATAGACACAAAACTGATAGTTATATATGTGTCTGCACATGCACATTTATGTGTGTGGATTTGTGTGATACACATAAATATGCACACACATACATACCACTGCATGTGACTGTGTCAGTTCTCCCATATCCAAACAAGCAGTGCCCCAAAGACAAACGGAAGACAGACAAAATCACTATTTCTTTCCTAATGTTTTCTCCCAATCTCTTCTAATTCTCTACTATATGAAGGGAAAGAAACAACTATTTGTCATGACAACCATACTGTGAACTAGTTTGTCAGTCTTCACATTTTTTAAAATAGATGTCATTATAAAAGTTAACCTACTGTAAAGATGAAAAAGAACCAAACGATACTTTGTATTTATCAAGGAATGCACTGCAGGTTACATGCCTATGCTCAACTATAGAGATGTTTCAATGTTGTTTTAGTTCTAATGGAGGTAACAGCATGTTAAAAAAAGATAGGAAAACCTAAAAGAAGGCAGGTAAATGGAAGTGTTATTTCCATCATTTCACTTCTCTCTTTGTTGAATAAAAAATTTTAGAAGATAACACTGTGAAGAACACAAGTCTAAATAATATCAATTACCCGATCATTCATGAGAAGATCTTTCACAATGAAAGTAGCTACCAAGGACTTCAAAGGAGCAGCAAATTGATCAGGTGCAAGGAGAGCAATATGCCCAATAGTAACCAACGGTGTTATGAGATGTTCCAGGTTGCTTGGATCTAGGCTCTTATGTAGAGGCTGAAAATGAGAAAAGGAAAACACATTCAACTCTGTGAATACGCAAATAAACTATTCACGTTATTTCATGTTCAAATACTAAAAAAAATTACAAAAGTTTCAAGACGTATACATGGTGGAAGTAGTAGCTTAAGCTTACATTTAAACTCCTATAGGTTATTTATGTTTAAAAGGCATCACATTTAAATACTGTCAGTTTTTGCCCAAGTCGTATCTTAGCAGTAGATAAAAAAAAAAACTTCAGCATGGAGAACCATGTATATTTTATGACTACATACATGAACATGGGAAATTGCTAAGGCTCACCAATATCCACTTTAGTTCTACTTCCTGGGCAAAAGGACGCCTATACATACACACAGCGTCCTCTGCAGCTAGATGAGAATATGTGAATAAGCTCTGGTTAACAGACTGTCAGTACAAGTGAGGTACGCGTGCCTGCACTGAGGCAAGTATGAGAAGTGTATCTTCTCTGTGTTCTCTCTCTTTACTCACTGGCAGGCTTAATACCAAAGGATCCAGTGGGACTTAAAGAGAAGCCAATTGTCAAAAAAAAGTCTATGTGCCTAAACCACTGATTAGAATGCAATCCAAACTGTACCCCTGGGGATAAAAATATGTTTATAAAAAATAAAGAATGCAATCCAAACACCCAAGGGACTTTTCTCGGGAGCCAGAAATAAGCTTTTTTTATACAGAGTCACATGCATTCTTGTAGCATCAAATATTAAGTACCATAACTAACGCAATTTTTATTTTTCTGATAGAAAACCCTATCATTAATACACATTTTGCCATGACAAAAGAATGAGACTCTTCATATACCCATATAGAATAATATCTAAAATGAAATATTAAATTTTTAAAATAGAGAAGTCAGAAGAGTGACTATAGTATATTATCACTGGCATAAGCAAAGAGGGAAGGTGACAAATATAAGTGTGTGAGTGTGTGTGTGTGCACACATATATATGTGTATTATATTACTTATATGTGAATAAATACTGTCCAGAAAAGTATATTAGAAACTGGTTAACAGATTACCTCTGGGAATGAGAACTGGGTGGCTAGGGATACAGGGCTGAGGTGGAGGAGAAAACTTACTATTTTACTATTTGGATTTATTTTGTATGTTTTCATTTGGGAGCAAGTAAATATATTATCAAAAATTTTAGTGACACTTTTAATAGAGTTGATGCTGTCCTCCCATACCAAACACCAAGAATTCTAGGCTTGAAAAACAATACTAAATTGTTCTTCCCCAACATCTTAGGGTAATGTGAGGCTTCATTTAGTCAAAAGCATATTTAAATGAGTTTGCTTCTTGCTATTCTTGATGACTTCCCTCAATATTCCACAGTACACCTAAATGCCAGCTTGTTTAGATTATGAATAAAAATATGACCATGTAGTTTTTTTTCAATAGTGAGTGTGATAATTTTACACAATAAGGTAATAAAGTCATTTCTGGAAAAGCAGTATTAATAGTCAGACCCTGGATTAATAGTAATCTCATGAAGGCCAGACAGATCTATAAAATCTTTTCTCAGAAAGCTAACAAACCTATATATTACAGCAAAGGGTTACAGATTAGTTTATGGTAAAGATAAAACAAAATATCAGATATGTAATATCAAAATGAAAATAAAAGTACCCTACAAATTCAAGTTACTATCAGCATTATCCTACTCCTTATCACCACTGAAAGGAACTGAAAGAAGATTAATCAAGAAAAACAAAAGCTTTCTAAATCAACATGAATTCATTAAAGTCATTCTGATATACAAAAACAGACCACAAAAAATATCTCCATCCCACAATGCACAAAATTTAAAATAAATTATTTGCTATATACAGCAAGATGATCTATGATAAAGACAACTACTTTTCTTCCTTGTTCAGGTCTTTAGCATAATACATGAAAATATGAAAAAGTTAGCATAAATGTTCTAAAACAGTAGCTTCAGCATAATTTCCAAACTGTTTTCAATTCACTCAAAGCTACTGAACTAAAAATTTAAGCTTGGATTTTATGTAACAATGCTAAATATCTAATAAGAATACTAAAGATAGCTCCAGATTACAATAGATTAAAAAATGCAATGCTTAAAAAGCATAATAGTAATTTAAAGGGTAGAAAAAATAATATGAAATATGTATTTAAATATCATCCATCTGATATAAAATCAGGTCAGTGGTTATGTAAGTATAAATTTATTTGTGTTTTATATACCAATTATTTGTCCTATACTATACCAATTAGTATTGACAAAGTTCCACATACTTCAGCAGTATCTTATAAACAGAACTTTAATTTTCAAACCTGTAAACTGACAGAATCATCTTTTAACTTACAGAATCATCTACTATCAATACATACAATTTTTATGTAATTAGTTATTACCAAAAAATAGTTTCCAAATCCTAAATGTATAATGTCAAAAAATATTATATAATTGTTTGATTTCTGTACTTGTTAGTACTAAATGTCTGAAGAATCAGATATTGTTATATTTTAACCACTCATCAAAATTGATTATATTGATTCAAATTCTGAAAACATATTGTAAAATGATACATCTCCAAATGTGAACATTCTATAAATCATTAATATGTGTCTTTTAACCACAAATTATGAAACAATTTTTCTTTTTACCTCAAATATCTGTGCAAACTGGGTCTCTTTACTAGAAAATATCGCATGGATACAATGAATGGCGTATTTGGCTTGGCGGGGGGGTCCTTTTTTAGATTTGTGATGTAAAACAGGAAGCAAAGCTCTAAAAAAAATATAAAGAAAAACAATAAACCAGAAAAATCAGCAAGACTCTATTAGATACTTTACCATTCGTATTTTTTTAGGTAATGTCTTTTAAGAACAAAAACATCTACCTGAACTCATTTTCAATTGTCTCTAATTTTGCTTCATAAATGGCTACATTAAAAATATCATCCAAATACAAGGTCCCCGCCCCCTTCTTTTTACTTAACAATTCTAAATGAAAACATGCAGGGCAACCCATTTCTTCTTAATGTCAATCCTATTAGCCTTTTTCATTCTCACTGCTATCACTCCAGCTAAGCTACTGCCACCTTACACTAAGACCACTATAATGGGACCTAAACTGTTTCTCAAGTCTCTTCCTTCTCTGATTCACCTTTCACTTCATACCAGCACAACCTACATAAAGGGAAATCTGATTATAAAACCTATACAAATTAAGTGTTTATTATGTTATCAGGCACTATTAAAAGTCCCAAATGCTTGCCTTCATGCTACCAGCAAATTAGGGACAAAACAAATTATAATATATAAATTAGCAAAATATGTGTTATGTCAAATTATGGTAACTGCTGTGGAATTAAAAAAAAAAAAGAATAAGAGGACAGAACAGGGAGTAGGGAGTGGTGTGTATTACAATTTGAAAGAAGGTGATTACAGAAGACCTTCCGGATAAAGTAACATTTGAACAGAGTTCTGAGGGAAGTAAGGAGTAAGTCATGTAACTACCTGGAAGAACATGTAGGTATGGTATCATTATACCACACAAAAACTTAGAATGAATACTGAATACAGCAGGATCTCTTGGCTCAACTATTTATTCAAACATCTTACAGTGTAAGCAACTTCTGAATCCACCTCTTGCCCAATAACCAATCCAGTGTTTCAGTACTAAGAATTCAGATATATAATTAATTCATTACAGTAAGACACCAGCAGCAAAGAATAATAAAAAGACAAGTGACAAACTGAGGGGAAATTCTGCATTTCGTTTCACAAAGAAAGGGTTAATATCCCTAACATAAATTCTTTCTACAAATACAGAATGACCAGCAATATCAGGGACAAATGGGTTGGTCATAAAAAAATAGAAAGCTCTTCAAAAAGTAGATATGCAAATTACCCTATGATGTGTGAAAAGATGTTTACTTTCACTCATTTACAAAAAAATATATATGAATTGAAACTATATTAAGACTTCTGCTTCACATGATGACAGTTTATCTGAGATGGGACATCCTCTCCTAACTTAGGCAAGCAGGAAACAGACAAAAATATATGAAAGGTTTTAGACACTGGGCAACAGGTAGCACATGACTATAATCCCTAAAAGATGGGAAACACATGAGAAGAGCCTTACATCTATTCCCACTTACTGCATGCAAAGCTCCAGACTGCCATGTAAGGCAAAGTAACCCAATTAGAGCCTGGTGGTTGCACAGAGTTGAGAGAGACCGAGATGGGAATTGAGGGAGCTATAATTTCTAGGGCAGAGTTCCACAGAGGAGGGAGCTACAAAGACAGCAAGAAAGCTTGAATTCTGCATATCCACAGAGGGGTGTCCCAAGTCACTGGCTGAATAATGATCAGTGCCATGCATGAGAGAAAAACTACCTGAGACCTGGAAAAGAACACTGGAAAGTAAGCCAAAAAATTCCCTGACACATGCAAGGCTGCTAGTGATTCACATTTCCATCACCCACAGTAGAAAGACCTTGTAATACATAACCAGGAAAAAAAATTCATCAACAGAAATAGGCCCAGAAGTGTTACAGGTGACAAAATTAACAAGGACATTAAAACCGCCATTATGAATATGCTCCACGTGCCCAAGAAGAAAACATGAACATGATGAGAACAGAAATGAAATACATTAAAAAGACCTAAATGGAACTTCTAAATATGAAAAATACAAAGCCTGCAATGAAATATATACTAATAGAATCAAAAGTAGATTATATGTTACAGAAGAAAAAATCAGTGAACTTGAATACACAGCAATAGAAACTATGTAAAATAGAACAGAACAAAACAAGAGACGGGGGGAAAAAATAAGAACAGGGCATTAGTGACCTTAAGACATTATTAAGTAGTCAAAAATAATGCAACCAGAGTCCCAGAAAACAAAGAGGTGAGGAGGGGAGAACAGAAAACAAATTTTGGAGAAATTATAGCCACAATTTTTCCAAATCTGATGGAAATAGACCTGCAGTCCCCAAAATCTCAACAAGTGTCAAGCAGAAGAAACATAAAGTAAACCATTCCAAGATATACCATTATCAATTTGGTAAAAACAGTGATAAAGAAAAAATCTTAAACACTGTCTGAAAAAAAAAATACACATTACATACAGAGAAATACTACATACAGAGGAACACTTCATCAAAATCTATCCAATCCAGAAAATAATGGAGTGACATCTTTTAGGTAAGAAAAGAGAATAACTATCAACCTACAATTCTATTCTGAGGAAAAAATGTCTTTCAAGAATGAAGGCAAAAGATTTTTTTTTCAGACAAAGAAAAACTAAGTACTTAAAAGCAGAACTATACAATAAGAAATAATAAAGTTATTCAAGAAGAAAATGATACCAGATGAAAATATGGATATCTAAAAAAATAAAGACTAGGTGCCTCCTTAGCGCAGTAGGCAGCGCGTCAGTCTCATAAAAAAATGAAGACCAACAGAAATGGTAAGTGTATGTATTCAAATAAATCTGAGCATGATATTTTAAAAAGACAATAAGTTATTTGGACACATTTGGAGGATGCTAGTAAACTCACTATTTTGAACACTGTTCTATAATACACAAAAAACAACAGCATTTAATCTGCCTTTCCTAAACAGATGCAACACTGGGAAACCAGAAAATAGATAAGAAGTTCCTCTTTCTAAAAGTATTCGGCTAGTAGTGAAGAATGACAGAATATCACCACTAATTACTAAGTCTCATCAGTTACTAACATCATAAAAAGAGAAGTAACCAGATACCATGTGCCTCCTGACAGAAAAACACACCACCATAAAGTGGTTCTATAACAACAAAAAAGTTGAACTGGAATCCAACCAGGCCTCTGAATTGAACTATCACTTTACAGAAAATATAAGGAACCCATTAAAATATGCCAAAGGCATACAATTAGCAAAAACCAGTCTATATGAAACTCTTGCAAGAGAAACCCAGCTTCTTTATCGAATACAAAGAGAAAAAGAGAATTGGAGGGGGAGTCTACAGGAAACAAAAGCACTTTAAGAGATTTATCAACAAATAACAATGTGGATCCTGATTTTTAAAAAAACTTTAAAAATTACATTTTTGAGAAAATTAGATATTATTAACATTAAACAACTGATGTTAACTATGTGATAAAGGCATTACGCTTTTTTTTTTAAGAGTTCTTATCTTTAGAGATACTTAGATGTTACAGATGAAACGATATATATAGTCCGTCATTTGCTTTCAAACATAAGGAGAAAGGGGAGTACATAAATTAGAAATTAATCAAAAGCAGCTGTTTAAGTTATTCATACATAAGCTAGTTATTGGATACACAGGAGTTCATTATAATATTCTAGCTACTTCTATGTTTGAAAATTTCAGTAATAAAATGTATAAGAAGGAGAGTCTCACCAAACAACCCTTTTAGTCTATGGTTTGTGGCTTCTTTGTGAAATGAAAAATTATTAACTTCTGGTGACTTCAGTAACTAAACTCCCTAGATAAGATGTGTCTTCTCATAGATCAGACTTGCCAATTCAAACATCCATAATCCCTTTTCTCCGTAATCAAGAGAAAATTACAGGTCACATACATGTAAAAAGCAATTTGGGTTGGAATTTTTAAAGACAGAATGAGAAATTTTAAGCTCATCCAATGTTTTGCATACTCATTTGAACAGAAAAACAGAAATAAACCAAAACAATAAACAAAGAAGAAAAAACACTTTTAAGAATTCTAAAGTACGAGGCAGAGTCTGAGAGGTTAGTGAAATGTAAATAAAACAACTATCTTCTGATTGCTTTTCTACTACTAAGTTCCTATTAAATACTTTATTTCCTTGCTAAATTGATTTTCCAATTCAAGGTTTTTATCCCCTGATGATAATCATACACATGTAGAAAACGCAAACAATATTGAAAAACATGTTTAAAAACTACTGAAGAAAACACTCAAAATTCCACTACCCTAAAATAATTAGTTAATATTTTAGTAAATATACGTCTAAAATTTCCCTTACATGCATACATATATTAAGTAAATGAGGACACAAAATACAAAGTATTTGGAAACACTTTTTTCACCAACAGTGCTGGAGAGAACCTCCTGTGTAAATTTTAATGGCCATATGGCTCTTTAGTGAATAGCTATACCACAACTACTCTAACCAGTCTAACCTGATGAGCATTTAAATGTTTTGGATTTTTTTTTTTCATCTTAACAACAAAACCATGAACATCCTTATGCTAGTTATTTACATACTGTTTCTGAGCTTTAAGGTTTAAGCCTCCCATAATCTGCTCTGAGATCCTGGAGATATAAATCTGAAATTACATTTCCTAGACTCCCTCAAGAGCTGGCTTCATGTTAGGTTCTTCCAATAAGAGACCCCAGAGCTTCTTCAGGCATTCTGTGCAGTAGTTTCACCACTCCCCCATCAACAGGTAGGATACTCCTACAGTGTCAGCTGGTTAGGTGATATTGACAGGGCTCTTCCATCCAATGGACAGTTCTTAACACCACTTCTCTCAATTGTTCCTCCAGCCCTAAGGGTGGTTACAGCTTCCAGCAATTCATAATCTCTGGGTTACCAAAGCAACCTGTTGCTCTTTCATCCTTCAAACATCTATATTAATTAATTTATGTTTAAAATACCTGATATGCGGGGCACCTGGGTGGCTCAGTGGGTTAAAGCCTCTGCTTTCAGCTCAGGTCATGATCCCAGGGTGCTGGGATCAAGCCCCACGTCAGGCTCTCTGCTCAGCAGGGAGCCTGCTTCCCCGGTTTCTCTCTCTGCCTGCCTCTCTGCCTACTACTTGTGTCTGTCAAATAAATAAATAAGAAAAAAATCTTGAAAAAGAAATACCTGATATGGTTTCTGTTTCTCTGACTGGGCCCTGACTCACATAATCATTAGGTAAATATCTTTTCTAATTATCTCTGGAGTAAGTTCCTGAAAATGAAACTGCAGTGCTGAAGACTGCACGCATTTTAAGTTTGTATGTATTACCACACTACCAATTCAGAAAAGCTGAATCAATGTATAATCCAATCAAGAGAGCATTGTTAAAATGCTAGCTATCACTGGTTACAGCACATACATATTTTTATTTGTATTTGCCTCAATTAGTATTAGTAGGCATGTCTTTTCTTGACTGATTTGAGGGGCTGGAAGGATTTCCAGTTTATGAATTTCCTGTTCATTTCCTTTGCTAGTATTCTACTCTGAAACCTGTTAGATTTCTGTTAAGAGTCTTTATACATTAAAGATACTTTTTCTAAGTTATGCATATTGAAACTAGTTTCCCAGCATACCATTAGCATTTCTAACTTATTTCATGATTTTTGCTTTTATCTAAATGGTGTTCTCCCTCACTAAAATATAAGGGCAGAGTTTGTTCATTTCAATAGAACCTTATATACTCCAGTACCTTATATACAGTAGGGCTCTATAAATATATTTTAACAAGTGGATATTTAATTATACAATCCATCAATATTTCATGACTTGGCATTAGCATCCCTTCAATCACAAAAAAAGGAGTTATAGAAATGTGCTGGTTATTAATACTTTTATTAATTCATTTTATATATTTAAAATCTTTGAAAATCTTGGACTCATCTCAAATTTATGAAAAACCAAGATAAGCAGTCTATATTGATTTTTCCTTTCAAAACAGCTTGCCAGTTATTTAGTGGGTAATATAACTTTTCCTAACTAATTCTTTCATTAAATATTAAATTCCTCCATTCACTATTATAAGGTTGCAAGTTTCTTGTATAGTTTACTCCTAGGCTTTCTGGTTTTTACTCCTACAATATTTTCAAAACAGTTGTTGGTGGTATATAAGGAAAGCTCTGGATTTTTACATACTTATTTTGGCTACCATGGTTTTGGTTTTGGTAGTTTTTCAGTTGGATTCCCTTGGATTTTCCATGAAATACCATGATAACTTTGCTTTCTCCTTTCCAGCAATGTACCTATTACTTTATTTTATTTAATTATATTGGCTAATGCTTCTAAAGCAATGTTAAATCATGGCAGAGATCGTGTATTTTCCTCATTTTGTTCCTAATTTTACTGGGAATGCTTTTAGTGTTTACTATAGGACAATGCTTATTGGTTTGAGACAAATTTATTATGTTACAAAAACTCTTAATCTTATTTTATTGGGTTTAATTAAAAATAAGACACATATTTTTATCAAAAGCCCTTTTAGCATCTATCAGAATGGCCTACTATGTGCCCTTTTCCCTTTTACTCAATTTTATAATAAATTATAACATGAATATTAGGCTTACTAATACCAAACTTCACATTTGACCATAATATATATTTTTTAAAATTTTTTAAAAAGATTTTATTTATCTGTAAGAGAGATCACTGGTGGGGGTGGGGCAGGGGTGGCAGGGAAGAGGGAGAAACAGACTCCCCGCTGAGCCAGAAGCTAGGAGCCCAGAGCCCTACCTACAGGGGCTAGACACAGGGCTCAATCCCAGGACCCTGAGATCATGACCTGAGCCAAAGTGACCGAGGCACCCAGGCCCCCCAGTCATAGCTTATCTTTGTTTTACTGTAGTAAACTCTCTTTTTACTAAAAATTTACTTACAATTTTTGCAGCAATATTAGTAAGATCTGTCTTAAGTTTTCTTTTGAAGGAATATCTGTTATCCAGTTTAAGCCTCCTGCTTGTTATCTTGGCTTTATGAAAGAAGTAATCTGATTTTTTTCCTATGCTTCAAACAATTAAAAAGAATTAGAATGCTTGGTTTCTCGTAGACGTGAAATACTTCCAATAACACACACTTCCACTGGCACTTTTCTCAAATTTTTTTAAATAATTACAGCCTAATTGGTTTTCTCCCATTCTTCTTGAGCCAGTTTTATTTATTTACATCATCCTTAGGAATAAAATCCAAGTTTTCAAATATTTAAACCATAGATATAAACACATCTAAAATTTAAGTAGAAAGAAAAGTGATGAGAAAAGACAATCCGATATGCAAACAAAAGGAAAACAAAAGTTGGATTTAGATGTGTAAGTAAAAGTGAATGCAAAGGGGAAAAGTATATACCTTGGTAGACAAGATTCACAATATAAAATGGTTAATTAATTCATTTCCTGAGTCTTTATGTCTTAAAAAATATCCTCCTTGTCCTTAAGCCCACTTGGCTACTCGGGAAATTCTTCAGTTAATATTATTTTTTTTTGTCCCTGAAAACACTCTAGCTGTTGAATCATTAATTTCAGAAATCTTATTGGTTGAGAGAAGTGAACATCTTTCTTTTTCCACTGTACATAATATACTTCCTTTCTTTTGCTACTGTTTGTGAAATCACTTCTGTAATCCCTGAAAATTCAGTAAATTCCACCAAGATGTTCCTAGAACATGAGTCCTCTTGATCTCCAGAGTGACATTTTCATTCATTCTAAACAAGTTTATTGTTTTCTGGTTTTTGTTTTTGTTTTTTTTACTATTCTCCATTTTCCATTATTCTCTTGTTTCCTCCACAGAAACCAATTAGGACTTTTCAGTATCTGCAAATTATTTTCTTTAACTGCCTTCATTTCTATGCCCACTCTTTCCACATTCTATGTAATTTCCTCATGCTCTATCTCTAGCTTACTAATTACATTTTTGATATTGTTTATTCTGCTCCTTGCTGTTCATAATAAATTATACTTTATAATATTAGTATGTTCCTGTGATCTTTATCCTTAGCTCTGCTACTCCTTTTATATATATTATTTTTGTTCTCTTACTTTTCCAGTTATCATTTGCTGCTTAACTTTCTTGGCAGTTTAGAATGGTTTAAAATTTTCTTTTTTCTTAGAAAAACTCAATTCTCCCAAAGAGTGATTATCTGCTTTCTTTGGAATATTAAAATATCTGCTCAGGTTTCATATTTGTTAATTTATGTGTACTCTGTTAACTTATCTTTGAACAGAAGAAATTCTCTGGCTCTGCCATTTAAACACAAAGGCAAATATTATCTCCCTGATAACTGAACATCGGGTGCTTCTCTTTAAAAATTAACATCTAATAACTGATCTTTGGGTACCTCTCTTAAAAAATTAACATCAAAGCTCCCAACTCATTAATCAGTTGGCCAAGTGAGTAGCATGGAGGAAGGACCTGGAACTAAATGTAGTAAGTCCTTTATCTCTCTGTAATTTCTGAGTCTACTGAAACTCTGCCAATGATGACAACTAGCTAGCACAAGAGGACTCTTAATTTTGGCATATCTGCCTACTCTGGGAGTGAGCCAGACTCAAGAGAGACAGGAGGAGTCAGAACAGAAACCACAGTACATCACCATTTTTGTTTAGTGGGGAAGCACACAATTTTTTCTGTGCCTATAAAGTTGGTAGTAAGACATTTGCTTCACAATTCTAATCTAAGCCTCACCTCTAAGCTTTGCTCCTCCTGCTAAGGAAAACAGGTCAGCCCATAGAAAAATGGTGTAACCATCAAGTCTCTCCTTTAGTTCTAAGATAGCAGAAATGAGACTTTCCTTATTTCTCTCAAAGCCTGCCTATACCTCAACCTCCTCCTCTAAATTAGCAAACTCAATTCACTCTGGATAACTTACTTAGCAAAAATTCTATCCAGTTTGTGGTAGCTTCCACTTAAGATACATTTTTATTTTGGTTCTTCAGAATTATTTTGGTGAATTCAAGGGAAGATGATTTAATAAACACACAACTTTATCATTTTTCCTCAATATCCACTCACTCAATTTAATCATTTAAAACATAAAATATGCATACATATTTTATCTCCTGAAGACATATACTATGAACTACTTTATCAAGAACAGTGCATGCACACACCGCAGGTATTCAATATCCGTTGATTTTCCTCATAAGAAACATTTGTAATATACTCAGAGTATAAATCAAATAATTGTAAGTACTTCAGTTTCATATTAAAGCAGCAGATGTTTTAAAATGTTTTAAAATGCCCTTTGCGTTTAAATGTCCATCTTTCAATCTTGCTCTTATAGTTCTACAAATATATCAAACGAAGCCTCTTTAAGATATAAAGTGTACTAGGAAAGAGTCTAGAATAAAAATAAAATCCTCCCAGTGAATATATCAAACTAAAACTTGCCAAAACCCTAATTAAGAAAGGAACTATGCCATTATGGATATGGTACCACAGGCAAATAGGCCTAAATTCAAATCTTCATTCTTCTACTTGCTAGCTATATGACCCAAAACCATTTACCTCAAGTGAATATCAGATTTCTCATTTGGAAGATTAGGATAATTTCTACACTTTATTAAACTGTTAACAGGTTTAAATGAGATAGTACAGTAAGTGGGCATTCAGTAACAGAGAGTTATGTATTGTTTGTGTATATCTCCAAACTGATCTCTGATCTGGAGAATCATAGCATCATTCAAAGGAAAATTCATGTTCTGCATTCCCTTAAAAATAAAGAATTTTATTTTTTCTTTGAAAGATTTTATTTATTTATTTGACAGAGAGAGAGAGCATGAGCATGGGAGAAGGGCAGAGCAAGAGGGAGAAGCAGGCTCCCTACAGGGAGCTGGACTCAGAAATCGATTCCAGGACTCAGGGATCATGACCAGAGCCAAAGGCAGATGCTTATCAACTGAGCCATCAGGGAGCCCCAAGGAGTTCATTCTAAGCAATAAAGTTTCCTACTCTTGTCAAAGAAAATATGATTACAAAATTCTGGCATGTTTCAAAGATCATTTAAATAATGCCTTTGTCCTAGTAATAGTCTCTAAAATTAAGTTCATATGAACAAAAAGGAATAACAAAAAGTATAACTGAGATTTTAAGAGCTACCTTTGTCCAGTCTCCTTCTGAGGTTTTTCATCCACATGAAGAAGCATGTTACCCCAACCACAACTAACTGGACTAGTGGCTAAGCCAGAAGAATGAGGCACACGTAAAACTAACCACCAAGGACTATGGCAAGATCAGAACCAACTATCAGATATACCCTCCAGGAACAGGGTGGAGAGATGAATATAGAGAAGTAAGCAGGGATCCATAGAAAATGAAGACTTATTGTTTTGAGGTATCACAGAATCTTGAATAATGAACCAGCATTAGAAATCCCAAGGATAACAGCACAATTTCCAATTTTTGGAAATACTGAAACACAAACAAAAATATACTGCCGTTTGGATGTTTATTCCATGCTTCCTTGAGTCAAATAAAGCACTGCTTCTGAAAATGTTCAATTCAATACCTTTAATCACAGAGTACAGTGAAGAGTCCTATGCACAGACCTGCTGAAACTCCCTTGAAATTTACCATTAGACCTTAAATTCACATTAATTATTGATTCTATGCCACACTATATAAAGAGAATGTTTTACTATAAAATTGTTTTCATTAAAATATTTAAGCAAAATCAATGCTTCAGAAAGAAATGCCATGTTTGCTCCACATTTTCATGAATACCTCTAAAATACCAATCAGTGCTATTCCCCCAGAAAATGAGAATCTAAACTGAATGGTATAAACTTAAGATAACTGAGACACAATTTCCTTAAAACTTAAAAGATTCCAACTATTACATAAATCAAGAACAGTAAATTATTTGTTCGTTTTCTAAATTATTTATCAGAATAAACTTACGATCTGATATGTGGGAAATCTTCTTCAATTTTGCTTCCTGTGTTTTTAAAAATTTGGAGTGCAGCTTCTGCTACTTTTTCATCATCCATTTTCAGACAAGCCAGGAGAGATTCAAATGTTTCAGCAGAATGAAACGAGATGGGATGTGTAAATGAAAGTACCTTAAAAAATGAGTCACAAAAATGATCTGTAAGCCTTTTCCATTTTTACAATATAAATCCAAAATATTACATACTGGAAATACTCAAATCAAAGTAAACATAAAAAGAATTATGCTAATAAATACATGAAAGCACTACAAATAAAGTTTAAAACTTAAACATGTACCAGATATGTTCCAGTGTAGGAAGACTGCATGATCTAACAAAGTCCTTTCTTTCAAAATTAAATTACTCTATATAATTCTACTCAAAATAATTTAGATTTTGGTTAATGTTTGGGTTTTTTGGAGGAGGATGAGAATAGAATTTAACAAAGGAGAATTTAACAAAGGAGGAGAGAGAATTTAACAAAATAGCTCTAGTCTTCTAAATAAAGGTTGTTAGAAGAGACTAATATACATTTTTGGAAAAAAGTTATCTAGAAAAGAGGGTACAACAACAGATCATAAAAGATATAGTAACATTTACACCTGTTACCATTATCAAATCAACATGGTACTAACATCAGAAGAAACAAAACAGAAAAAGTAAAACTTTTTAGTCCAAGCATATGTCAGAACTTGGATTATATAGAGTAGTATAGATTATAAAGAAGGAACAGAAAATGAAAATGGATGGGATTTTTAATAAATAGTCTCTGATAAAAATACACAGCTATTTGGAGACAATCCAATTAGACCCTCCCCCACAATACATACTTTCAAAATAAATTTCAGATGGGTTATATTTTAGATTGAAAAACAAAAACAATAAAAATCTTCTGAACAAGACAGCATTTCTAAGCTTAAAATAAACAACTGGGATCAAAATATGGAATGTAAAAACAAGCAAGCAGGAGAAAAATACAGTAAGTATAATACTGTATTTGTAAGATTCAGAAACAAGAAAAATAAGTGATGTTACTTAGAGATACACAGATGATAAAACTAAACGGACAATAAGAGAATGAATAATAAACCCCAAATAACAGAACAATTCAGAACAATTATACCTGGGAGAAGTGAATCACAGAAAAAAACTACTCAGGGAACTTCAACAGTATCGTTAGTACTCTATTTGAGTCAGTATCTTATTTACTTTTCACTGTATTCACCTTATTACTGTACCTTATAACTTACATAAAAAACAAAATGTATTCTACAATATATATCAAATATGTCCCATAAAAAAGGAGAATAAAAAATTCAAATCAGTTAAAAAACAAAAAGCTGAGATGTCAGTAGAAAATGAACATAAGATTAAAATAGAGAGAGAGAAAACAAACACAGGATAAAAATAATGAATTCACCATAGGAAAAACACTAATGACTATACCTCACTGCAATAACTACACAAATAAAAACATTATTTTTATTTATCAGATTAGAAAATCTCTTTAAGATTTACAATATTCTATGTTTGTGAAGACAGGATAGGCACCTCCATTCACTGCTAACTGAATTATATATGGGTATAATTTTTCTGTAAAGGAATTTTATTAAGTATATACATCTAAACTTTTTGAAAAGTATTCTCTTTATGTTCCAGTATTTAAAAAAAGAACACATCAGCAAGGGATCTTTGATATATTTACCCTTGTATCATTATAAGAAGAATAAAATTAGAAAAATCTAAATATCAAGGGAAGTAGTTGGGAACTCTAGGGCACTGCAAAAGTGGACTAATCACCATTGGAAAAAATGTTTTTTATATTTTTACTATGAGCCAGATACTGTGCTCGGAAACATATGTGCATGACTTAATTAAGTCCTCCCTCTGTGAGATAAGGGCTATTATTATCTCCAATACAGATGAGGAAGTAGAGGCAATGAACTTACCCAAAAGCATCCACCTAATAAATGACAGCCATAAATCAGATCTGTTTTTTGACACTCTTAAAAATACTTCCTCAAAAAACACTGGTAAAAGTGTTTATAATTTAATAAGGGAAAATAGTCAAGATACAAAATTGTATATATTCGGTCTGATCTCAACTATATAAGTGTGCGTTTTCTTCTAGATTAAAAGGAAAATAAAAGGAATGTTTATGTGTGATAGGCTTATGAATGTTTTCTTTGTTATAATTTTATATTTTCTAAGTTGTCAATAATTAGCTGATTTTCTATAATAAGTAAAAGGCAGCAGTATATTTTAGCTAACAAAAGATAAAAATGAAGTTTTAGGAAGAATTTGGCTCCATGTTTGGTAGGGCTAGCACTTTCTTTGCTCACTAATGAAAACTTCAAATTATAGTCCACTAATTTATTTTTTTTATTTTTTGGTAAAGATTTTATTTATTTATTTGACAGAGAGAGACACAGCAAGAGAGGGAAAACAAGCAGGAAAGCAGAAGAGGGAGAGAGAGAAGCAGGCTTCCCGCCGAGCAGGGAGCCCAATGTGGGGCTCAATTCCAGGACCCTGGGATCATGACCTGAACCAAAGGCAGACACTTAACAACTGAACCACCCAGGCACCGCTATGGTCCACTATTTTAATGTAATACTAATGTAATACTACTAGTAATGTAATACATTACTAATGTAATGTAATACTAATATAGATAGGCTACAGTATATAGTTTAAACCTGAAAATATTTACCTTACATTTTAGAGAAAATGTGCAATTTCTAAATTACCTAAAAGATTTGAGAAAATTTTACTTGTTTCTATAAAAACTTAAGAAGCAAATCTCAAGAATAAAAAATATATACTGCATGTATGTTAAACAGTTATCTACTTGGCACTTAATTTCACCATAGCATATTTACCTTAAGCAGTTCAAGACCTGCTCTGATGGCTTGATCAGTTGGAACACCCTCATCTTCATCATCTGCCGTTCCATCTATTGATTTATTCACTTGCTTAATAAGAGCACTGAAGTATGACAAAAAAAAATTGTCATATTTTCAACTGTTCTTTATTACTGAGGTCTAAGAAAAATAATCATGAATATTTTCTATATATACCACATCCAAACACATAAAAATTTGACAAAGCTGTTTCCCAAACATCACGGCAAAACAAAAAATTATAATAGGCATTTTAAGATACTTCTTTTCAAAAACAGCATTTTTCCCATCCATTCAAATGAAGTCCACATATTATGTGATTTGCTATTTTTTTTTTAAGATTTTATTCATTTATTTGGCAGAGAGAGACCCAGCAAGAGAGGAAATGCAAGCAGGGGGACTGGGAGAGGGAGAAGCAGGCTTCCTGCCAAGCAGGAAGCCCAATGCAGGGCTTGATCCCAGGACCCTGGGATCATGACCTGGGCCGAATGCTTAACAACTGAGTCACGCCTGTTTATTAATGCTACCTATATTTTTATTCTTGTATTTTCCATGGAAGAATTATGCCCAAACACATGAGTAGGTGTTTTCTAATTATCTGAAATTCATTACTGCTTGAGTAAATAGAACAAGCATACTGAAATAAGGAATAAATGGCAACATTAAGCAATTTCAAAATATTTAGCAAGTAATACTATGTGTCAGGCACTGTTGAGAGAGCCAAAAACACACAGGTCTATTCCTGAAAAGTGTCAAAATACCTAGATAACAGATATATAATAAAACTTCACTAGAAATTAGAATAGATAAAAAGGAAACAATATGCTTTGAAATTTTCTTCTAAAAACATACCTAGCTTCTTTTAAAATAAACGCTTATAATTTGATACCAATTATCTAGAACAGTCATTCACACTTTTAAGTATTTGTTCTTTTTATAAAAAATAAATAACATACACCATCGTTAGAGACATAGTATATGTATTAAATGCAGGAAAATTCAACTATTCAATGTTCTTCAAAATGTTTAGTTGTTCTATGTTTCTACAAAAATATCATGAATTCAAACTGAAGATCAAGCTAGGAGTCAAACATATCTGTCTCTCTTGCAGGGTCCTCTTAAATTCATCAGACACCTTAGCAGCAGATATCTTTGAGAATGTTTTATTCTTTTCTGCCCATTTTTCTTGATTAATCAACTGTCATAGCTCCAACCATCCCAAATAATATTTAAATATTTAGAAAATATTTTCATCCATGACAAAAAGCATGAATGAAGCTCTCAAATCTGGTGAGAGAAGGCCAAAAATTAGTAAGCAAATACATAGAAAATATAATCAGGGAACAATAATGACCACAAAGTAGGCAAAAACAAGAAGTGAAATTCTTTAGCCAGAAAAGGAATGTCTGAAGAGATACAACTGAGCTAATGACCAAAGAACAGGAGCCAGTCATATAAAAATCTGCGAGAAAAAGCATTAACCTGTAAAACCAAAATTAATCAACTGAAAAACTATTAAAAAAACACTAGTTCAGTGAAGTGATACCAACAAAACACAAAAAAATCAGTAGTGCTTTTCTATATCAGCCAAAACCACCCAAAGAATACAGAGAGGGGAAAAATCTATTCACAATGACAAATTAAAATTATAAAATAAGTTTTACATGCACAGAATCTATGTGTAAACTCTACAGTTACATGAAGGGGAACACAAGATTTGAATAAGTCCAGACAAGTCATGACATTTTTTCACTAAATCTCCAAATGTTATTAGGGGAACACAACTTGGTATGGGACAAGATTCAACAGATGCATTCTATGGTTCAACTGGAAAAATCAATTAACATTTGCGAGCAGCCAATTAATTTTAGCAGAAGGGAGAAGGATGAAATTAACCAACAATTAACCAAAGAACTTTCTCAACAAAATAAAAATGTTTCATTAACACCTAAAAAGAAAAATGAACCAAAGCAAAAATTCAGTAAGCATCCAAACCACACAAGAATTTATATTATAGTAAGGAAATAATTACAAATTAATTGGGAAGAATTTTTCAATAAATGGAGTTGATATAACTAGCTTTGATATGGTTTTTTAAAAACGAATGGATATCTACTTCCATCTTACCCTAAAATGAATTCCAAACTAATTAAAGATTTAAGTGGAAAAAAAATAACCACCTAGTATGAAAGGAAAGGCAGAAAAATCATAAAGGAAATAACTGATTTAATAGTATTTATTATATATTTATACAAATTTAAAAGGCAACTGAACTAGATTAATAGCCTTATTTAATAAAGGATTTTTTTTAAAGATATATTAATTTATTTATTTGTCAGAGACAGAGAGAGAGAAAGAGAGATAGAGCAAGCACACACAAGGAGGGGGAATCGCAGGCAGAGGGAGAATCTGGCTCCCCACTGAGAAAGGAGCATGATGTGGGACTCAATCCAAGGACCCCGGGATCATGATCTGAGCTGAAGGCAGATGCTTAACACTGAGTGAGCCACCCCAGCGTCCCTTTATTTTATAAAGCATTCTTACATTCAATAAGAAAAAGACAAGTCCTCCAAGCCCCTCATAGGAAAATTTTTTAAAAAACAATTAACCAAGAAATATATGGGGAAGAAAAACGTTCAACTTTATTAGTGACACACTGTTATTTTTTAAAAAAGAGTATCACCATTTACCTGTGAAATGGCAAGGACTGAAAAGGTTAATAACCACTATCAGGAAGAGTTAGGTGACCTGAACACTGACCACTGGTACAAGGGACTAAGAGTGGAATCTTTCTGGAGACCTAGTTTAATACTGTGGTGGTTAAACAAGAGGGCTCTGGAGCCAGACTTCCTAGGTTTCAATGCCATTCACCACTTCTTAGCAGTGGAAAAGTTATTCAACATTTGTGTAACTCACTGTTCCTTATCTGTAAATTGGGAATAATAACATTTCTTGTCTCACACGGTTAAGAGATAAATGAGCAAACATGTAAAACATTTGGAATCATTCCAAGTACCTTGTAAGGACTAATTGCTACTACCTGTTACTATTATTTACGTTTTGACATACTTTCTACATCACTACAAACTACTGATGATAAAGCCAAAGATTTCAGTCTAACTGTTCATAGTACACATTACTTGTTAAAACTTTCTCCATCTTAAACTTTCAAAACACTACAATAACCTGCTGTTCTTATACTCCTGTGATTTTTCTATTGTTGAAAAACAAAATTCCAAGATTCTGCCCATGATCTTTTAATCTTTTTACTACTTCTACACGATCTCATGCCCAAGGAACAAATCCATTCTCACAGTTCCACATTAAGCTCAATTTGCCTTGATTTTTTAATTGTTTGTCATGTCCAAATAAGAAGCACATCAGTTCCCTTAATTCTTTTCCAAGTATTACTGTGTGCTTCATCATTTGGACTTCAGCTCTTATACTTCTGACTCCTCATCAACATTATTCCCCATTTCCAGTAAGATAACCCACCTACTAAAGCATTCCTCAAATATAATCTTCCCTTTCCATCCCACTACCAGCATCCAGAGACCATTTGTAACACCTTAACAGTCTATCCATTCTACTTCCCTCCTCCTATCCATCATTAAGCATCCAGGGTTCTCAATAGATTGAAGAATACAGTAAAAGCCCTAACGTTAGACATTAAAAGCTTTCCACAATCTCACCTCAACTACTTTTTTTGCTTTATCTCATAACACTTTTATATCTTCCCATGGTCACCATTTTCTAAATATCCTTGTCTTTTCCAGTCCAGTTAGCCTGGTTTACATTAATCTCAGTACCTAGAATATTCATTCTCCCAACTCTGTAAAAACAAATTTTTATCCATCCTTCCTCTTAAGTCGGATACTATTCCTTTAGAGAAAGCCTCTTTCAGTCCTCTGAACACTATTTGCATTAATTTTATGAAACTATAAAATAAACTCCTGATTAAAATTCTTTATTCCATTGCCAGACAATGGATTAATGAAAAGTAAAAAAATGTGCTTTGCCAATACCAACTAGCATTGCCCTGAATAGAGAAAGCATGGGATTATTTATTGAATGAGTTTCAGTCTGATTCAGTGTCTTCCTTATACTAATAAGGGGGGTTCGGATTTTTTGTTTTATATTGTTTTTCAATCCATAGAACCCCTTCTTCAAATGAAAACTGAATGCAACAGGAGTCCAAAGTGACTACTGGGTATCCAAAGCAGGGTCTCCCTACTCTGCAGGGGATCACAGCCCAAAAGCTACACCCTCTACCCTCCTAAACAAAACAAATCCCGAAAAAGGTTTATTGGGTAAAGGATATTATTATCTAGATTCTAATATATCTCTAAAAGATACTACTGATGACCAGTAAACAAGGATGTTATTTTTATATATATACACACACACATTCTGTAAGCACTTTATTTTTTCAACTAGTCGAAACATTTTAGGAAAATGTTTAAAAAAAAGAACATTTTATATAGGGGAATACAGCCATAAAAAGAAAGCATTTTCCAAGATGTCAAAGTTATCTATATCAAAGCTGAAATGAGGGTTGTCTTAAAAATAACACTTTCAGGTCTGAAATACCTGTGAAAATGCATCATATGCTGCTTTACAACATATTCACCTAATTTTCTTTTCCTGAGGGTATAATTATAAATTGTATTACCTATACTATGCAAGTTAACTAAAAAGAGGAATTCCTGATATACTTGGTTAACAGATAGAAACCAGGCTTAAACTCGTATTTTCTCATCCAAATGAAATAATACTTAAAATAAGAAAAATTAAAAATACACAGATATATGCAAACAAGCATGTACATATACATACACATACGTATGTATGAACAGATATATATACAGATATATAAATGAGTATATAGCCATTTCACATACACAAAAATCTGTACAGGTAAGTGCCTGTGTATAGCAGGTACTCAAAAGCAACTGACTAAAGCATGAATGAACAGTGATGAAAATTTAATATTTTTAGATAAAAATACCTGATAGATTCAGTATCTATGTGTACAGGTGCTATCCTCTCCAAAAGAAACTTGATCATCTCCAGGAAAGGATTTGTAGGCTGTTTGGGGTTGCCCAACTTCTTAGTTATTTCACGCTGTGAAGCAGATTTTTTAAAATATTACAAAAATATGTTTAAAAAATTACATCACATTAAAATACTAAGAATCTAAAGTAATTAAAACAATGTAATACTGGTGTTGGAATAAATAAATCAATAGGAATTGAAGGAGTCCAAAAAACCAAACTAACATTTTGCATATGAGAAAGGCAACATTTCAACTAACAGGAAAAAAGATGGATTATTCAATATATTGTGTTGAAATAACTGAACAGATATTTTGAATAAAAACAGATCCCTATCTCATACCTTATGCCACAAACATTCCAAAATGATAAAAACAAATACAAAAGAATAAAATCAGGTTCAGTGGAGACACAAACTTCAGAGAGTAGAGTTATCAGGAAAGCTTGCTAAAAACAACAGATTCCAGGACCTCAGTGTGAAGATTAGTCAATCTGGGGTGGAGCCAAGAATCATGTTTTTTCTTTTTTTTCTTTTTTGAAAGCCTCTTGGAAGATGCATGGGCAACAGACTGAGAAATACTGATATTAGTAAATATTTTCATTGACTTGCAATAGAGTGGAATTTTGTAAGCAGGACATAAAATGCAAAAGCCTTAAAGAGTCTGCTGATAGACTCAGCTACATAAAAATAAAACTATGGTATGTAAAGGACATCATAAATAAAATGAAAGGGCAAACTACAAATGAAAGAAAATTATTTGCAGCTTAATTAACATACATGATTAACAAATCAACAGATAAAGACAAATGTCATTCCAGAAAAATAGGCAAAGATTAAAAACATACAATTTACAAAAATATATATATAAATGGCTAATATGCCCAAGAAGAAAAAATGGTCAGATGACTAGCAACCAAGAATACAAATCCTACCAAAATAATTATGTTTTCCTTGGAGTTCTGCTTCTTTCCAATAATGACAGAAGCCAATATTGAATCTATCCTAAAGAAATAACCAAGAATGCAAGAAATTATCTGGCTATAAAGATACTAAAATGGTCTTTAAATAAAAACAGAGAAAAAAAATCTAAATGTGTAACACAAGTGACTGTTCAACAATTATGATACTTAGAATCAGTGGTACGTTCCACTGCTAGTAATACGGCAAAAGACTAATAAAAATAAGTAAAATGTACAATGCTGTATGCATATGATCTTACTTTGAAAGATATATACCATAATATTAAACAGTAATTGTCTCTATAAAGGGGTTTTAGTTTATTGCCATTTTTGTGATATTTTACATAATGAATATAAATTTCATATAATGAATACAAAATCCACATAAATGAATCGAAGTTATTTTGTTTTGAAAGGGGGTCAAAATTTTACATAATGAATATTATGTAAAATAATGCATATTTTACATAACGAATATAAATTATTTCCTAAAAGGAGTCAAAAAAAGTTTGGGGGCTCTTCAAACATTAGTTTTTTTGTGTTTTGGGCTTTTTTTTTTTTTTTTTGGTGGGAGAGAGAGAGAGAGCAGAGCACACACAAGTCAGGGAGAGGGAACGGAAGGAAACAGGGAAAGAGAATCTTAAGCAGGCTCCACACCCAGCATGGAGTCCAACACAGAGCTAGATCTCACAACCCTGAGGTCATGACCTGAGCCAAAATCAAGAATCTGACACTTAACCAACTGAGCCACCCAGACGCCCCAAACATCAGCTCTTTTTCAATGTCTCTCCTTACCACACAGCCTTCAGCCTGCTTGCAGGAGCATGTTGGACTAACGAGTACTTCTAACTGTTTTCTTATTTTCTCATCATCTTCCAACACCTGTGTGAACTTCTTCATGAAATCCTGAGCCTTACCAGGATCTGGCAAATTTCCTTAAATAAATTAAAATTCAGTAAAAATACCATTTTAGAAATTTCTCAAAATAATAAAGGATCTACATTTTTCATTCTCTTATTACTTTGATTAATAATCCTAATTTACAAATTCAGTTTAGTTTAATTAGAAGTTGTGGAACAATTTCAATAGTTAATTTTCACAAAATTCTGCTTTCTAGAAATATGAAACAAGAATACTGTGAAGGAACACCTTTGTAGAGAGAGACTGAACTATTTCTAAATAACCCCTTGTAATATGTAAGGGGACTAAATATCAACCTGATGATGCCAATTTATTAGTCTCCTTAAGCTGCTTGTGTACATTGTTCTCTTGTAACTCACAAGAAGAGATCAGCAAGATTTACCTTTAAGAAACTATTTGTTAACCCATCCAGAGATAATTCACATACATATGCTATCAGTCAATAACACATGCTGAGCAAAATGTTTCGGGTGTTACTACTGGATATGTCATTAATGCATGGGAGAGGATAAACCCCTGTGGAATCAAAAATGATTTTTATACCACCCTCCTAATAAATGATGTATCAAAACATGAAAGCTAGTAAAATGTTGATCCTAGTGTCTTTTGGGGGTGGAGGTGGGGGGGGGGGCTACTCACAACTGTTACAGAGGACCAGACTAGGCTACTTCTAATAACAGAAATTACAATATAGAACTATGGACTATAATAAAAATTGTAGAAATTCAACTAAATCTTAAAATACAAATGCAGTAAGTGCAGTCTTCAAGTTCACATATAACTTTGAAATTACATTTTAAAAGTCTTATCTAGATCACTGAGGATAATAAGAACAAAGTGTCCTTATTATAAATACTTGACTATATGATCTTTTCACAGTTTTAGAATACAAAAAATCTACTGTACTGTCTTCAAATAATTTTGGAAGATGTCACTTTACAGCCCCTCCATAATGTATGGGCATCATACTAAAAGCTACAATAAGGTCTACCATTCAAGAAACAAACAGAATTGGGAGTGGGGGGAGTGGGAGGAAGACAGAGAGAGGGAGAAGGGAGGGAAGAAGCAAAAAAAAAAAAAACCTTTAATTCAGCATTCTACAAAATACTTGACCATGAAACCCTTTTTTCTAACAATACTATTAACACCTACAGGATACCAGGATTCCTCAGAACAGAATTTGGGAAAACAGACAGGGTTAAAAAATAGAAAAAATACAGATGATCTCCTTTACAAGATAGTATCCAGAGCCAAACAACAAGGAAATAGGTATTAAAAAGCAACAACAGAAAATCACTTGCTTTAAGTTACCTAAAGAAACTGAAAACTAATTTATGTTTATCTGCCCAAGACTAAAAAGATATTTTGGTCTTAAAACACTACTCATGCTAAAACGCCTATGACTTAGTCTAAAACACAGTTAATTAGGTTACTGTTCTCTTCCGTATCTGAGCATTACTTCCATACACATCTTGGAACATTTGTTAACATCTCAGAAATCCATCTAAGATAGATCTCTTCACTATTCCCAAGTGGAAGCTCCATAGAAATGTTCCTCCAGGTGTTCCTGATACTCACTTTGTCCATGTGCTAAACTATACACAGTGATCTCTAAAGCAGGAGGAAAAGCAAATGCTCTACAAAAACAGCTACTTTACCCAATCCTTGCACCAAACAAAAGAGATGTACTATACAATCCTTTTGTATTTACTGTTAAATGCAATTAAATAACATTTTCACTGAAAGCAAAAAAGCAAATTAGCATTTTTTTTTCAAAGAAGTTCTTCTGTAATTATTAGGTATACACTTTAAATTTTGGCTTAGAAGAAAATTGGCTTCAAATAGATTCACATTAGAGCAAGCAACACTAAAGCACAAATTCAGTTTTCACAGTAAGCTTATGCAATAATTTGAATGAATTCCCAAAAATAAATTTATGTAATAAATCCTTTCTCCAGTTCTTTCTCAAACCAACAGAAAAGAAAAAGAAAAGAAAAAGAAAACTTCAGTGTAGCAAAGTAAATGAAAATTTAAAAAAAAAAAGTTGAAGCTGAGTTGTCTGTTGAAAAAAATCAAAAACACATTATACTCTTTTCCTATATTATCATAGCCTAAAATGAAACTCCATGAAACACTTCAAATTATTAAATAGAAATATTTCAATTAAACCTTAAATTTACATGTAATATTTGAAATAACTTACTTGTAATAACCATCACTTTTGAAAATATTGCCTTGACACTGGCATCTGTCTGTAAAACACACACACAAAAAGCAAAATTAATATTTCCTAACAATAATCTTCATTATACCCTTCAGAAAATTAGATAAGCATAACCTACTAATGCTTCAGGCCTATGCCTCAACCACCACAACTCTGAGCTCCTTTTTTAGCTACATTTAAACTCCACGAAGTGAATGAAAGGTGAATGCTCCACTGTCATCTCTTCCCCTTTGCCCTGTTTTGTCATCCTCTAAACAAAAGAGAAGACTACTACACTAACCTTTTGAAACAGGGAGATATTTTGTTTTCTTTAGCAATGAAAGAACAGGCAACTAAGTATAAAAAAGGAAAAAAAATTACCTGGTTTTCAAGTTTTAAGCTTGAAACAAAAAGTTCACAAGTATGTAATTCTCAATGACTTAAGGTGTTGCTAAAATTTTTAAGCCTGAGGATTATAAGGTATAGTCATGAAGCATACGGGGAAGACACGGGATAAAGAAAATTCAAAAGGATGCCAGTGACATGTACAAAAGATTTTTCTAAGAGTACTACTTACTTGTCATATCAACCTAGTATTATTTCAGTGAATGAATATGTTAACCACATTGTACCCCATGTAATAGTCTGGGAAGTCACATGTACAAAAGATATTTCTAAGAGCACTAGTTATTCACTGCATCAAGTTAGTGTTATTTCTTTAAAAAAGATGTCTTTGTGCAACTCTGTATAATATACTGAACTAGAAAAACATTGGCGTGAAGGCAACAAATCAAATAAATACACAAATAAACCATCCCTATTCAGAAGGAGTTTGCTAAGAGGAAGCAAAAGACAAAACATAAAATAGAAGAGTTAATTCCCAAATAATTGGAATTTAAAGTATTTGAATAGATCTGTCTAGAGTCATATAAGATCTGTTGTTTAATTTGGGGAGAAATAGGTATTGCTTGGCTGTCAAGAAGTTGATCCACATGAAAAAGAAACAGCATCAACAAAAGTATAATAGTGGAAATAATGTCACTTTGAGTGACACTGAGCAAATGAATTTAGTTAAATAAAGTAGAAGGGCTATAGTGCTGAACTAAATAAGAATAAAACTATTTATCAGACTGAATAATGAAGAAGGCAAAGAAATACTGATTAGTAAGTGTGTAAGAATCTTCCTAGTAAAATAGGGAGAAAAATAAACACCCAAAAGATAAACACAGCTTTGTATTTTTCCCTACCTTTAACTCCATAACGTCTACTGTAATTCTTGGTATAAAGTGAATATTAAGTAATAAGAGACTATTAATTCTCCTCTCACTAGAATTAATTCCACTTTGGACTACCATCTTCTTCCATTTGGTTTCTTCTTCAACCCCATGTCACATTAATGAGAATTCCTTCCCTCTTTAACTTGTACAACTCAGTAATTATTTTGAATTCTCTCTTTATTTTGGACAACTCAGTAATTATTTTAAGACAATTTAAAGAAAAATTCCACTATGCAGAAGACATTAAAACATTTTAATTGAATTTGAGACTGTATTTTGTTATTTCTTATGAGAATGAAGTCACGAGACCCTCCCAAGTTGTTATCAACAGACAAGGGGAAGAAGTTCCCACTAAATAAATTTTAAAGGGACAGTGAGAATCAAAAACAAAATTATTTTTTATTAGTCTCACACATCATGCTGTTCAACATATGATGGGCACACTTAACATACTACCTAACTGCTATTTTATGACTTCAGTAATGCCTAAAATCAGAAATATTTTTGTAGACATACATATAAAAACATCTGGCATTTTTAATTAACACCTTTGCAACTTTGACCAAAAAGAAGTAAATTAATACAGCTCTAGGTAGCAAACAGGAGCACTTTATCCAGAGCTTATTAACTGAAACACACTAACTTACTGCAATAGAACAATGACTAAAATACATGTTTACAGGCTGAAGCACACTAAATTAATTGGAGGTTTCCAATTTTGTTCCTTGGCAGAGAAAGTACTGAAACAGCAGAATCACTAAAATTAGTTTTAAGTCATCTATTACAAGAAAAAACTTATTCTAGCAGGTTCAATATACTCAATAATCACAGATTTCAATAAACCATAAACAAAGAGGTTATTGTTAGCCTCCCCTTACATGAAACAACTCCTCTCTATTGACCTCTGTTCTATAAGCATGCAGTATTTGTTTTGTTTTAGAGTGGGGGGTTGGGAGAATGAGGGGGGTTTCACTAAGGAGAGAAAAGAAATTAAAAATACTAGTGTATTATTATTTTTGTGTGTTATAGATTTCCTTGGATGCAATTTAAAATGGCATTTTATATATATTTTTTGATGAACTGATACTACTTTTTTGATGAATTATAACTTTTACAGGCCTACATAGAACATTCTCAAACAACATTCTAGGGAAAAAGAACACCCAGAATCATTCTAAAAGTCTAAAAAATAAAATATGATACATCAACTGGATGAATACCAAGATTAACTTATAATTATGAAAAACAAGTAGTACATTAAGATTACTATAACATTAATTCTAAGTAAAAATATAAAGATACATAATTAAAATTACATGACATGAAAATTTTCTAAAACAACAAGACTACACGATGGGAATATTTTAGGGCAGCAAGACAGAGTGCAAATTTACTTTCTTTGCTTTCAATAGATACAGTCATTTTCTGTTTTTTTTTAAAGCTACAAAAAAACTTTAATTCTGAGTACAAAGACATATATTCTCTTTCCTGTTGTGTATCACCTTTTACAGATATAGTAAATTTAAACTTTGAATTTTTCTATGCAATCAGTTTCTTAAAAATTTCATTGTTCTAAATTAGAGATCATAGCTTCTCCAGTAGAACAGTTCCACACAGAAACAACTGTCCAACAACACTGTAGCAATGAGAAGGAGTAACTAAAATACAGGCATTTTACAAAGCTTATCATCAAAGGAAAACTTTTCATTACATTTAACTTACTTTGGGTTGCTTAATTAAATCAAGCAAATCCTTTACTTGATGTCGGAGCAGATTTTGACATTTCCACATTTCATTCAATGCTCTGCAAAACACAAACACATAAATTTAAATAACAAAACAATAACAATCCTTCCAGAATATTCCAAATATATTTTTTTAAAGTTGAAATTAACAAAAGAGATGAGAGAGATGAGGTAAACTTTACAGAACTAAGCAACTGATGATGTATGGAGCAAAAGGGCAAGGAAAATATAAGAGGTATGAACATGTGAAGGGATATCTAGATCATTAACTACAATATGTGTATAAATTAGGGTATAGGAATAATCTACAGAGATTATAAACTTGAGAAATAAAGGAATATTTGATGGAGTAAGGTCCTGTAATAGGCAGGATGAAAAGGAATCAAAGCCACAAACAGAAAAGAGTTTGTGCTGAGAGAATGCGGGATACTTTTTTCTAAAACAGAAATGCTCATAATGTAACTTTATATAATATGTATTATATGTTTATGTATATTATTATAAAAGTGTGTATTATGTACTTATAGGTAAGTATACAGTTAAACATTATAATAAAATTAAAATGTATAAACCAATGTAAATAAAAATGATAAGCTCTCACTTGTTTTATTTATCCTCAAGTTCTCACTGTTTAGAGGTAGAATTTATGTTTAGATTTTTTTTTAAGATTAATTTATTTGAGAGAGAAAGAGAGAAAATGTGAGGGGGGGAAGGAGAGAGAGAATCTCAAGGAGACTCCCCACTGAGCAGACCTTGACAGGGGGCTTGATCTCACAGCCTGAGATCATGACCTGAGCCAAAACCAAGAGGTGGAATCCCAGCCCAGTCACCCAGGCACGCCTATGTGTTTAGATTTCTAAGGGCTCATTGAGGTCTACAGTCTGAAGTATAGCTGTTACACAGTACACTAAATAACATATTATGTTCATTATACAAATTATATAAAACATTATTACCTATATATTCTATATAGTTTATATATAGATTACATATAATCTATATATAATTATATATTATATATATTATTAGATATACAATTATATATTATATATATTATATAATATATATTACCTATATATTCTACACATCCCATATAGAATACATATAAGCATATTTATACTATATAAATTTGACATGTACAAGTATTTATATCCTATATATTCATTAGTTTATATAAATATATGTGTTTACATATTATTACATGTAAGTGAATATTATTTTTATACGGCAAAATTTTTGATGTCCTCTTAATACTTTTGTTTTCAGACAGAAATTTAAATCTAAAAAGAAATTATACACATACTCAAGAAAATACACACAAATCATGAGAGCAGTTAATGTTACTGAAATATTGAGTTACAGAATTCAGAACCACACAGTTTAATATTTGAAAGGAAATTTTCCAAAACCAAATACTTTTTATTATTTTGTTTTGAATTACTTACACTTCGATTTAACCTCCCCTATCACACATATTAAGCACTGCCATAAAACTGTAATATAGTACAAAAGCATAAAAAAAAACACCTTTTTTTTCATAGACAAGAACTAATTGCTAAAAAAGTTTCATTCTCCTCCTTAACATTCTGTTTTAAGAATACCTTTGGATACTTTTATGGAAATAAAATAGTTTAAATTTGGACACTTAAATTCCTTTACAGTAGTCATCTCAAAATGGTACTGGCAAAGCAGCAGCATTTTATATTAAAAGCAAAATTAAAATAACTATACATGTAGACATTAAAGAAAAATGACCAGTATACAGAGGACTGTAAAAATCTCATACTAAGTAAGAGTTACATAATTAAAATAATTTTCAAAAAACAGAGTAGTCATCTGTGAAATTACTCCTGAACTCCAAAGTCAATGAATTGTCCCTTGCTTCTTAACACTTCATCATTACTTACAACTTCTGACAGGCCTGGACTTTTAAAACTTACCTTCACTTAAAGCAGGAATTATTACACCTCTAATAGCTATTTATTAAAGATGAAATATCAAGCAATTCCAAAGCTCCATATAAAATATTATGGCTATAGTGTAAATCAAAAAGTGACCATCACTAAGACTTTGTATTATATTTTTAGGGAAACCATCCTCTCAAGCATTTTAATAAAATTATCTTTTTTTTTTCTTAAGGTTTTTTTTTTCTTTTAATTTACTTCACACACAGAGAGAGATCACAAGTAGGCAGAGAGAGAGAGAGGAGGAAGCAGGTTCCCCGGCTGAGCAGAGAGCCCGATGCGGGGCTCGATCCCAGGACCCTGGGATCCTGACCTGAGCCGAAGGCAGAGGCTTTAACCCAAGAGCCACCCAGGCGCCCCTAATAAAATTATCTTAAGCAGCAAAGACAATTTATCTTTGTGTTTGCCTTCCTAAATAATCCTTTAAAAAAAGAAAAAAAAAAGAGTAGACATAATATTACTACAACTGGAAGACAAATATAACTTAATATGAGCCTGAATTCCAGCACTGTCACTAAATAAACACAAAAAACTTGATTAGAGAATGGATACTCTTACAGTTGTTACTGGTCTAGTCTTCTCACTAGAGCTTTGCACTAACTCAAAGAAAAAGACAGCCACCATTGGGTGGCTATCAGAAACCTGTACGAGTGCTGAAGAGAAACTCTCCTCCAGCATTCAGCTCCCAGTTGGCAAAACTACCCACCAGACTCAGCAGTACAAAATCGGGTCTAGATGAGAGCCTGCCTAATGAAAGATATCACAACCACAACACCTGAAACTACCACTAACTCTTGCCATTAACAGCTGTTCTAGGAAGCCTGGGGGAGGTGGCAACACACACCATGATTAGAGAGTACTCAAGCCTGCCTCTGTTCTCTTTTTCATTAATCAAGATATTTAGGGGGACACCTGGGTGACTCAGTCAGTTAAGCATCCAAATTTTGGTTTGGGCTTGTGTCATGACCTCAGGGCTGTGGGATCAAGCCCCACTGTGAGTCTCCCCATTCTGTGGAGTGTCTGCTTGAAGGTTTTTTCCCTCATCCCCGCCTTGGGCAGGCATGTATGCATGTGCACACTTTCTCTCAAATGAATAAATCTTTAAAAAAAAAAAAAGATATTAGTTAACTTGGGGACTTGCTTAAAACTGATACATACCAACTTTTAAATACAGAAAGTACTGTCTTCCCCAAAAGAACATGATCACAATAAAATATATGGTTCTTTCAACAAATAAGAAAGATCAAATAAGTTCTCACCATGAACCTGCCTGCCAAGCAGCTATTTTTAAGTGCTTTTCAAACTAATTAGAGTTATAAATTCAAATGACTTCTGGGCTAGAACGGTAATGTATAATGAGTAAAAACAGATGTTACAATACAGAGTGGTGAGGACTCTGATAAGATTAGAAACATTATTGAAAACATCAAGATTATTACTATTCAGGAAAATGAAAAAAAGATGTGACAAAATTTAAGACCCAAGAGTCACAAAAAATAAGATGTCTGATAATGTTTAGGAAGACACAGAAAATGAATGACCAACAAGCTATAAATATTATGCATGAATCTTAGGAACCTAAAAAAAATAGGGGGAAAAGTCACAGAAGACTATATCCACACTTACTCTACTTTCATAAAGTTCAAAAACAAGTAAAAATAAGTTATTGAGGGATACATACATATATGTAAAACTTTATTTTGATAAAACTGTTTTTTAAAGATTTATTTGTATGTTTATTTGAGAGAAAGAAACAGAGAGCGGGGGAGGGGCAGAGGGAGAGGGAGAGATGCAGACTCCATGCTGAGCGTGGTGCCCAACAAGGGGCTTGATCCCAGGACCCTGAGATCATGACCTGAGCTGAAATCAAGAGTTAACCACTTATCTGACTGAGCCACCCAGGCGCCCCATGATAAACCCACTTTTTAAAAGGAAATGAAAAATAAATAATTTAAGCTAGCAGTTTCCTCTGGGTGGAAGACAGGAGGATAAAAGGGAGAAGAGTTCACAAGTTGAGTGTAGATTCAAAGATATATTTACTTTATCACTATGCTTCAAAACTCCTATGTGATCTGTGTGCATTAAATTTTTCATAAAAATAAATGTAAAGACTTTTGGAAAAATAAATCATGAATGTAAAGTATTAAAGTAGTAAAATGTTAAGTATTAGATTTACAGTTGGTTAATTCTAAAATGCTGGTTAAAATTTTTAAAAAATCATTCAAAAAATATAAATACCTTAAGTGTTTTAACTTAAAACAGATAAAAATCTATTCACTTACCAACCATTTTTGTAGAATCTATTGGTCCATAGATTGGAATTTACTTTCAACTTTTCCATGGCATTATTTTTCAGTGTATCTCATGATTAGCATTTTTACTTTCTAATTCAAACATACTTGTTATTTAAGTGATGAATAATATCTGATATATATATATATAGGCTTTGTTTTAAAGATTTGAGAGAAAGAGGAAGAGAGAGCGATAAGCAAGCCGGAGTGTGGGGGGGAGGGGTAGCGCCATTGCAGGGATTGATCTCAGGACCCTGGGCTGAAATCTAAAGTGGGATGCCTAAGTGACTGAACCACCCAGGTACCCCTTATATATGTATATGTAGTTTTATAACTGCTTTTCAGTATTTTCCTTTACAATTATGATTCTTTTCCATTCCTCATATTAAAGTTTTCATTATTTTTTGCTCCTATGGGGTTTAGAAGTCAACATTTTAATTCTGTTCTTTTAAAGAAACTCAAATTTTTAATTTGTACACTTAATTTACAGCCTAATTAATCAACAAACCTGTCCTCACTCACTCTTTTAAGATAAAAGAACCACAGAACATTTTAGCTGCCATCTTACATGCTGTTATCCTATAGGATCTACCTAGTATTCAAACTTTTTCACAAAGGCGCAGCACCAATCAATCAGAACAGGTGGCAGTAGAACCGGGCCTGAAGGTCCTTCTGCTATGCCCAGGCACAGGGGAAAATGGGTGGGAAGAGGATCCTAGGGACTCTCAATAGATCTTACATACTGTTCCAAGACGTGTGTGCTGGCTAAATATCAGCCCAGATGCTAACCTACTTTTTACTCTACACCTCCTTCCCTTGGTAAAGAAAACTTTGTTGTTATTATTATTGTTGGTGGTGTTGGCATTGTTGTTTTTATAAGCACTGATTATTCAGATCTGCAGAAGTGTTTGGAAATTTTGTTACTACTTACATCCTATTCCTTTCTTCTGAATTTTGTTTTTTGCCAAAAGAAACTTTTACTCTAGTAATTTTCTCAAGTAGGATATATGAGTGGTTGACTCTCATTTTTTGCTTAAGAGTGTCTTTCATTTTTGTTCATGAAAGACGGGTGAACTGAGTCAAGAAGCCTAGACTATGATTTCACTTAGGTTGTCTCAAGTAAGTATATATATATATGCTATTCTCATTCATTCTAATCAGCCATCAATTGCACCATGAAGATAAGGATGCACTCTAATTCTTGAGGTGTTGGCATATGATAATTTTGTTTTAAAATCAATTAAATATGGTAGTAACATAATTCACTGCATGCAGTAGAAAAAGAATGAACTTTGGAACCAGGTAGAGTTCAAATCCTGACTTTGTCTCCTACTACTTGTGTGATTTTGTGCAAGTTAACTGACCTCTGGAATTCAGTTTCCCATGTGAAAAACAGGACAAATATCAATTACACGAAGGGTTGGCAAGTATTTCTATAAAAGGCCAGATAATAAATGTTATGGACCATACAATACAGTCTCTGTTGAAACTATGCAATTCTGCTGTTAAAGCACAAAAGCAGCCATTGATAATATATACTCCTCTGCCTTAAGTACAACAGATAATAAGAAATTCACATTTCTCCTTTTCTTCAATGTTTCTATGAAAGTTATAATTGGCACATATAATAATTCCCATGGAAGAAGTCAAAGTCCCATTAAGGAGACATAGGAATGAAAATTATACACAGCTCCTTAGATTTCAATTTCCGAACATTTAATCCCCCACTTGTAATGACATTTGCTGGAATGCAGAGCATCTACATTTTCTAAAACCTAGGGCAAATCAATCTCTAGGTTTCAATTTCCTAACCATCAGTACGATTCAATTAGTAATGTCTCTTCCATGTCCAAAATGCCAATTCCGTATTTTCTGCTCAAAAGTATTTTCTGAATGAAAAATGGTCATTAAAATGTATTTGTGCATACCCATATGCCAAACTATAACAGATGCTGAGGTTATACAGCATAAAATATGTACCCTACCGCTCTACAGCAAAATTCAAATGACCATGAGGTTAAAATAAGGCGGTAGGATTTTCTCAGTATAGATCTTCTTAATGCCTTAAGGAAGAAAACAAACAAAAAGGTACATCAATACTTTTTGAAACGACAATATGTATGTCTGGGGAAAGAAATCAAATCCTGAAAGATTCCATGTCAATCAGCTCTATGTTTTAATTGCTTATAAAAATCCTTGTTAATCCCATGTTGATAGCAGTACCTTTGAAAAAACAGCCAAGTATTTTATTGTGTCTGATCATTTAAACAATGTTTGCATTACATAAATTGTTAACATTTAAAAATACATTTGTGGGGGTTTTCCCCATAAAATCCAATACACTGAAAAAGATGAAAAAAAAAAAAAACAAAATTTGACATTGAAACATACTTCACAGCATTTAAATCCAGTGTGGCATACAAGTAATATAGACACTTCATCCGTTCTGTAGTTTCCAAATTGTGGGGAACCATGTATTGAGCAAAGATGCGTTCAACAAGCAATCTGCAAAAACACAGAGAAGGTACTGTAATGATTTTTTTTTTAATGTATTGAATTTGTATATAAAATTCCAAAACACACAAAGTATACATATAAGAGAAGTTTCTGCTTTCTGTATGGAGATGAGATTTCAAATTGATGATTCCCTTCTATAAGAAGAGGAGCTGAAAAAAGATTTAGCTGGATGTACTGGCAATAACTCTATACCCAGCTAAGATAACTACCTCTGCATAACCTTAAGTATATACGAGGGATTCGATTTCCTTATCTGAATAATAAAGTGTCAAAAAACCAGGTCCTTCCAAATGACAAATTCTAAGCATCTCTAAGTTAAAATTTCTAAAGACATAATAAGACTCTTCTGAGTTTTTATTCTTCTGAGTAAACATCATGAAAAGACCTGGTTAACAGTTTAAAAAAAAAAAAAAAGTAATAGCAAATAATTTAAATCTCCCATGCAATGATGTTGCACACTCAAAAAGTCTAAAAATGTTAATTTTATAAAAATAGTACCTATAAAGTTTCTTAAATAAAGTTAATCTAAGATACCCAGTTTCTAGTTACTGTAACTCTTAAAACTGTAAGGTGGCCTACTGGTTCTTAATTTTCTCATTCTCATCTATTATGAGTAAGACCATTTGGATCTAAGAATTTAAAATAAATTCAAGCAAGTGAAATGAATTCTGCAAGCAGGATTCACAGATCTATTTACTACTAAATGGTTAGGATCCATACAAGATCTAACCTTATACTACAAAAGAAAAATATGATTATATTCAGATGTATTTCAAATAAAACTATAAACTGTCTTTTTATCCTTCAGTAAAAACTGTTTATTTAAAATGTCTAAAATCCAAAAGCTTTACTTTCATTTACTTGAAAACATTTTATTTGAAAAATAACCTGTGAAATAAAATTTAAATGATTATACACATTTCTACTCTTAAGTACCTCTGTTTAAAAATAGTATACAAAAATGAACTTAAAAACTGTATCCCTCCTTAAAGGTATATGCACATTATTGCTTCATTTATGGCTTTGGTAGGAAGAAAACTAGTCACTCACTAGCTTTAACTTGCAGTAAAAACTGAGACACTTTAAAGTTATAAAGAAAACAGTTTACCTAAAACAAAAGATCAACAATAGCTAAATACATCAAAAGCACCATATAATTTACATATGGTGTCCTTAACTTACCGATCATCAATACTATTTTGATAATATATATGTAGCAATTTGTCTTTGATCCATGAAATCTGTTTTGCAGCATCTTTTCCAGCTGCTGATTGTAAAGCATACTTCTTATAAATTTGGGCAAGTCCCATCATGGCTTCTTTGCGCACTCTCCACTTAAAGTAAAAACAAAAATGCTTTCTTAAAATTTAAAAATGTTCACATTGTATTTCAAGAAAGTCCATTTTCTTGTTTTTAAGCTGCTTTACACAATATATCTTCATCACTCCTCAGTTACTAGATATCAATTTATAATGACTATGAAAAAAACACAACTATCATTTTAATATATCTACTATGTACGGTACAGAGATATCAACATGTATAAAAAATTTTAATGCTTTAATATCCTAAGCCCATCATTTACCCCTAAAAAACAAACATTAATCACCATCACATGAAGTCACTGAAAATTGGTAAGAGAAAGTATGCTACAAAATTTTAACAGGCAAAGAATGAGTAATTGTGACTTATCCCTTATACATTTTTTCCATTTATGGTGTATATTAAATATACTTCAATTAAAGGTACATGACATTGGTTTTATCAAATGCTAAGTAAAGACACTCAGTTCATTTTGTATATCTGAGAATCAAGTTCAAGTGTAAGAGGAATGCATTCAACTATTTTCTTAAAATACGTATTTGCTAGTATATCTAATACTGCTTAATTATCTTGGGATGAGTTTATTCTTTAATTTTACACAAACAGCACTATAATCAGTAAGATGTTAGTAATGTTTAGAACTTCATGAAGCTGCACAGATTTTTTTTTCCTTTGCAGTCTGTCATTCATTGTATATTATTCCCTTGGTTTTTCTTTCAATTACTTACAGCAGATTAAGAACAGTCCTTATCTCATCCATCCACTGATACATATTGAAATAAAAGACTTCAAAAAGCCTTACTCATAAAATAAGAATTCAATTTGTTTGTAGGAACTTTCTATTCTCTGTCTTATCTCTAATTCCCCAAACTGCTGCTTTAAGAAGAATTTATAGAGCATATTCTAATTCTGCCAAGAACATAAATATATTCCATTATTTTTTGATATTCAATATTTATATGAATGAACCAAAGAGGCCTATTATGAATACAACATTATCAAAAATTATATGAATTTATGTGACTCCAACAATACACAGATACTTAGCTCAAATTCCAAGTCTAACAAAGAAAAAGACTACTTGAACACTTAAAAGGCTGTTATCCTACCACGAGGCAAATCTCCTTTTCCTTCTTTATGCCTTTGGGACCTTTCATTAATACTCTATGAAATATTCAAAAAAGACAAGTCTAAATTTATTAGTTAAGATAATTTATTCCTAATACCTATAGATTTGGAGGGAAAACTATGCAATTCCTGCCCATCTGTCCTCTACCCACAAACAGCATTACCAAAGAGAGCATTAAATGATGACGACGGCACACCCAAACTTATAAGCAACTATTAAAATGACGTATTTGCTAGTCAAAACTATTCACAACTACCAACGGGATTCCCGCTTTGTTAATTAACCCCCAAACACTTCAATGATTTTCATCCTTCACCAAAATTATTCAAGCCTAAATCCAGTAAAACCCACACCAGAAAGGAAAGGTAATGGGGATGAGGAGAGAATGAACATTCACTCACATAACTTTACTGAGTGTCTAATATTGCCAGGCAATAAGAATACAAGAATAAGAAGACACTATACCTCTCTTAAGAAGCCACTGATTACTGAGTGCAGCTAGTGGGTGCTCACTCAAGGGGAAAGGTTTAGGGTCACAGAAGATAGGCTGGAAGCATGCTGCTCTGCCAGGTTTAGCTTTGCAAAGTTGAAAACATGTTATTTTCTACTCCACAGAAATTATAATACAACCAGCTAAAGGACTATCAACTGATACTCATGTGAAAAGAAACAGAAGAGAGTCAACAACAACATAAGAAAGTTGCGTCAGAGGCCTTTACAAGTCATTTATTAAAACTAGTGTCCAGGCTAAACATCTGACTACCATTTAGAGCCATCTCATTTTTAAGATGAGAACAAATAATCTCAATTTATAAACCTAACAAAACTTAATATAACAAAAAAAATAAAACGTTCTCATAAATACTAATATTAAAATGCCTCCTAAAAAGGGCAAGTTACATTTAAATCTCAATATTTCCAAATGAAATACTACTAAACTTAAAGTATGCAAAGTAAAAGCTGCCTACTACTAATTATTATTCCTACTTACCCGTTTGTCTAATGTTCTCTCTCTCACAAAATTAAGTAAGTGATCGTTGACCAGAAGAATATCCTTTTTAGCAGCTGTAACTATGGACACAATAACATCATGTCTAATAGCTTCTTCAGGGTCATGTGACCTCACTTTAAGATATTCTGAAAGACAAAATTTTATTTTATTAAAATTGAACTTTAAGAATTAATATGTTTTAAAAGATTGCGTTAAGTCCTTGGTAAGTAAACCACAACAAAACAAAACCTAAGTAGAAGGTTCAAAGTTTCAAAATTAAGAGCAGAGGAGAAAAGGGCATAGACATGAAGGTTAGTCCTTTAGTCAAAATATACTAGTTTACACGCAACTGAGTATTAAAACCCCTCCCCATCTGGGGGTCAGGGTAGTGTATTAAGGAGCTCTTAACCTCATTAATTAAACCATACAAATGAACTAAGAAGTATATGACTTCAAATATTTCATTTCTATTTTTATTTTTTTTTAAGATTTTATTTATTTATTTGACAGAGATCACAAGTAGGCAGAGAGGCAGGCAGAGAGAGAGGGGGAAGCAGGCTCCCTGCTGAGCAGAGAGCCCGACATGGGGCTCGATCCCAAAACCCTGGGATCATGACCTGAGCTGAAGGCAGAGGCTTTAACCCACTGAGCCACCCAGGTGCCCCTCTATTTTTGTTTAAATAGTTAAAATATTCAAGTCAAGTAGTTCTACTGGGAAAAAGCTAGAATATTTAAGCTTCTATCCCTTATCTGAGTAAGGTTTCAGAAAGAACAAAATTAAAATACCATCCACCAAGCAGTAAGATTACAGGAAACACCAAAAGGAAAGTCCATGTAATTAAACTAAGAAAGGCAAAGGAAACATAGAAGAAATTAAACATTTAACAATTAGGAGTGACTGGAGGAAGACCTTAAATTCAGTCAAAAACATGGCAGTTCTGATCTGACACTGAGCTGAAAGAAAAAATTAACACTCTTCAGTAATGATATATTAGAGGCTTAAGGAAGAGGTACCACAACTGAACATGAACATAACAAATAAAATATCATTTCACTTTCATTATAGACCAGTAAGCTAAATTTTCATTGTTTGGATTTGAAGCAATATGTCTAGCTATGCCTATATACAGCAAATAGTGCTTATGATTGTAAATGGATTTACTTCCCTATAAATTGACAGTTTAACAAATAATTACAACACAAACACCCATAAAACCACTGCCCAGGTTTAAGCATTTTCACCATGAGCATTCTATAACAGAAACTATTTCCAAAAATGAGAAAGACCATCAGTCATACGTCACCCCCCCCCACAAAAAAAACTTCTGAAGTGTAATTTTACCTAACTCAGTAAAGAAAGTTACTTTAAGTACTGATTTCAAATGAAGCCTGCTAAATACATCTCAAGTTCATTTCTCCACCAAGATAAACATGGGAGTTTTATCTTGCACTTTACTTGTTTCAAGTGCAATTGATATTATTCTTAGAGGCCACTAAGACGAAACCAATGAGAACACCATCAATTTTAAGATGCATCCCAATCTCCCTAAGTCATTCATATTAAACAGATATATACCAGAACTATTAACTTACAGATCCCTACTGTGCAGAGGAAAACAAAAGAGAAAGAGGAAATTCTTGGTAGTTAGCATGACAAAGCAGCTAATACTACTCTTCACAATATGGCTATGTCCCTCAAAATGTGGCTGAAGGCACAAGGATGAATCTCACAAAAACAATGTCAAGAAAGGCAAGACAAATGTGTGTCTAACATATATTAATCTTAGCTCACTCCTGAAATCCTAAGAAAATGTCTTTTAAAAGGGACAAGTATAAGAGAAAAGATCATAGCAAAACAGAGTTTTCAACAAAATTGTGGCAGATGTAGCACTTGTAAACAAAATGAAAAGATGAAATCCAAAAAGGAAGAAAATAATAAGTAAGCTCATTTCCAGGGTAGAAGAACCATGAAAACATTTAGAAATTCAAGGCACCAGCTGGAAATAGAAGGAATGCTTGAAATAGTGCACGTAAAGTAGTTAGAACCTGAGATTTTTCAGGGCTATCTTTCAGCCAACTACAAAAAACATGCAGTTTATAGCAATACAGGCCTACCTCAAGAAGCAAGGAAAAACTCAAATAAACAACCTAACCTTAAAGCTAAAAGAGTTAGAAAAAACAAACAAACAAACCAAAAAAAGGGGGGGGGCACCTGGGTGGCTCAGTGGGTTAAAGCCTCTGCCTTCGGCTCAGGTCATGGTCCCAGTGTCCTGGGATAGAGCCCCATATCAGGCTCTGTGCTCTGCAGGGAGCCTGCTTCCCCCTCTCTCTCTATCTGTCTGCCTCTCTGCCTACTTGTGATCTCTGTCAAATAAATAAATAAAATCTTTGAGGAAAAAAAAAAAAAACAACAAAAACAAAGAAAGCCCAAACCTAGCAAGAAGAAGGAATAATAAAGATCAGAGTAGAAATAAATGATATAGAAACATAAAAAATAGAACAGATCAATGAAACCAGGAGTTGGTTTCAATAAACCTTTAGCTATCAAAAAAACAAAAGGACTCAAATAAACAAAATCATTAATAAAAGAGGAGAAATAACAACCAACACCACAGAAATACAATTATAACAGATTTTTATGGAAACCCATATGCCAACAAATTGGACAACTTAGAAGAAATGGATAAATTCCTGGAAACATACGACCTACCAAAACTAAAGCATGGAGAAATAGAAAATAAATAAATAAAATAGAACAAATTACCAGCAATGAAATTGAATCAGTAATCAAAAAAATCCCAAAAAACAAAAGTCCAGGACCAGATGGGTTCATAGGCAAATTCTACCAAAGAATTAAAGAAGAGTTAATAACTATTCTTCTCAAACTATCTCAAAAAAAATAGAAAAGGAAAAAAAAATAGAAGAGGAAGGAAAACTTCCAAATTCATTCTGTGAGGCCAGTATCACCCTGATACCAAAACCAGATGAAGACACCACCAAAAAAAAGAATTCTATAGGTCAATATCTCTCATGAGCATAAATGCAAAAATCCTCAACAAAATATTAGCAAACTGAATTAAACAGTATTTCTAAAAAATCATATGTCTCATTGAAGTGGGATTTATTCCTGGGATATGAGGGCAGTTTAATATTCACAAAACAATTAACTTGATAAATCACATTAATAAAAGAAAGGATAAAAATCAGATGATCAAGGGCTCCTGGGTGACTCAGTCAGTTAAGTGGCTGCCTTCGGCTCAGGTCATAATCTCAGTGTACTGGGATCCAGACCCCTCTATGGGCTCCCTGCTCAGCAGGGATTCTGCTTCTCTCTCTCCCTCTGATCTTTCCTCCTCCTCACACTCACTCTCTCTCAAAAATAAATAAATAAAATCTTTTTTAAAAATCGTATCCTCGGGGCACCTGGGTGGCTCAGTGGGTTAAACCTCTGCCTTTGGCTCAGGTCATGATCCCAGGGTACTGGGATCGAGCCCCGCATCCGGCACTCTGATCAGCAGGGACCCTGCTTCCCCTTACCCCCACCTGCCTCTCTGCCTACTTGTGATCTCCGTCTGTCAAATAAATAAATAAAAGATTTTTTAAAAATCGTATCTTCATTTCAACAGATGCAGGAAAAGAATCTGACAAAGTATAAGATCCATTCATGATAGAAATCCTCTGCAAAGTAGGTCTAGAGGGAACATACCTCAACATGATAAAGGCCTTATATGAAAAACCCACAGCCAACATCATACTCAGTGGTGAAAAACAGAGCTTTTCCTTTAAGGTCAGAAAAAACAAAAGGATGTCCACTTCCACTGCTTTTATTCAAAATAGTACTCGGAAGTCCTAGCCACAGCAATCAGACAACATAAAGAAATAAAAGGCATCCAAATGGATAAAGAATAAAAAGGCATCTATCCAATGGATAAGATAATCATTATCTCTTTAGAGAAAACTCTAAAGACTCCACCAAAAAATCACTAGAACTGACAAATGAATTCAGTAAAGTCATAGGATACAAAATCAATGTACAGAAATCTGATGCACTCCTATACAATGAAGCAGCAGAAAGTGAAATTAAGAAAAAAATCCCATTTAAAATTGCATCAAAAATAATAAAATATCTAGGAATAAACTTAACCAAAATAGTAAAAGCCTGTACTCTGAAAATTATAAAAATACTGATGAGATCAATTCAAGATACATGATACATGCATACATGATAAAACGAAACAGAAAGACATTCCATGCTCACGGGTTGGAAAAACAAATACTGTTAAAACGTCCACACCACCTAAAGCAATCTACAGATTTAATACAATTCATATCAAAATACCAACATTTTTCACAAAACTAAAACAAACAATCCTAAAATTTGTATGGGGTTAAAAGATCTTAACTAGCCAAAGCAATCCTGAAAAAGAAAAACAAAACTGGAGGTATCACAATTCCAGACTTCAAGTTATATTACAAAATGGTAGAATTAAAATAGTATGGTACTGGCATAAAAATAAACACACAGATCAATGGAACAGAATAGAAAACCCAGAAGTAAACCCACATTTTATGACCAATTAATCTTCAACAAAGGAGAAATGAATATCCAATGGAAGAAAATCTCTCCAACAAATGGAGTTGGGACAGCTACATTGCAAATAAATGAAACTAGAACACCTTCTTTCACCAAACACAAAAATAAACTCAAAATGGATTAAAGACCTAAATGTGAGACCTTAAACTGTAAAAACCCTTGAAGAAAGCACAGGCAGTAATTTCTCGGACATTGGCTGTAACAAGATTTTTATAGATAGTGTCTCTCAAGGCAAGGCAAACAAAAGCAATAATGAACTATTGGGACTATTTCAAAATTAAGTTTCTACACAGCAAAGAAAACAACCTAGAGAAGGGAAGAAGATAGAAGATAATGGCAAATAACATATCTGATAAAGGGTTAGTACCCAAAACATATAAAGAACTGATACAACTCAACATCAAAAACCCCAAATGATCCAAATAAGTAATAGACAAAATATGAACAGACATTTTTCCAAAGACAAACAGATGGCCAAAAGATACATGAAAAGATGCTCAAATCACTCATCATCAAGGAAATCCAAGTTAAAACTACAATGAGGTATCATCTCACACCTGTCAGAATGGCTAATATCAACAACCAAGAAACAAGAGGTCTTGGTGAGGATATAGAAAAAGGTAAACTCTCTTGCACTGTCAGTGGGAATGCAAACTGGCTCAGCCACTCTAGAAAACAGTATGGAATTTCCTCAAAAAGTTAAAAATGGAACTATTCTCCAAGCCAGTAATTCCACTACTGGGTATTCACCCAAAGAATAAAAAAACACTAATTCAAAGGGATACATTCGGGCGCCTGGGTGGCTCAGCGGGTTAAAACCTCTGCCTTCAGCTCAGGTCATGATCCCAGGGTCCTGGGATCGAGCCCCGCATCGGGCTCTCTGCTCAGTGGGGAGCCTGCTTCCTCCTCTCTCTCTGCCTGCCTCTCTGCCTACTTGTGATCTCTGTCTGTCAAATAAATAAATAAAATATTAAAAAAAAAAAAGGGATACATTCACCCCTATTTATTGCAACATTATTTACATACAATAGCCAAGCTAAGGAAAAAGCCCAAGTGTCTATCCATGGATGGATATGAAGAAGAGGTGGTATCTCATGAGAGATATTGACCTATAGAATTCTTTTTTTTGGTGGTGTCTTTATCTGGTTTTGGTATCAGAGTGATACTGGCCTCACAGAAGAATTTGGAAATTTTCCTTCCTCTTCTATTTTTTTTTTCCTCTTCTATTTTTTTGAGATAGTTTGAGAATAGGTACACACACACATACACACAGCAGAATATTATTCAGCTTTAAAAAGGAATGAAATCTTGCCATTTGCAAAACATGGATAAAGCTAGAGAATATAATGCTAAGCAAAATCAAAGAAAGACAAATACCATATGATCTCACTCACATGTGGAATTTAAGAAAACTGATGAGCAAAGGAAAAAAATAGAGAGCGAAAGACAAACCAACAGACTCAACTATAGAGAACAAACTGATGGTTACCTGAGGAAGGCAGGTAGGGGGATAGGTGAAGTAAGTGATGGGAATTAAAGGAAAAAACAAAACAAAACTAAAATGTGCCCAGAGGCTGAAAAGTAGGAAATCATAACACAACATAAATGTTTCATAAAGGAAACTACACACTATCTTTTGGTAAACATTCAAACATTCCAAACAATGGAAGGATTTAAAAGGTTATCGGTGAAATTATTCACATTTAAAATATATTTTAGATAGCTATAAAAAAATCAAAACATTGGGTGCCTGGGTGGCTCAGTGGGTTAAAGCCTCTGCCTTCGGCTCCGGTCATGATCCCAGGGTCCTGGGATCCAGCCCCGCATCCAGCTCTCTGCTCAGCAGGGAGCCTGCTTCCTCCTCTCTCTCTCTCTCTCTCTCTCTCTCTGCCTGCCTTTCTGCCTATTTGTGATCTCTGTCTGTCAAATAAATAAATAAATAAAACCGTTAAAAAAAAAATCAAAACATGTATTATTAGGTAACAGCGAACTTTGTATTATTGTTCTGACTATGGGATAATTAATTTTTTTATACTTTAAAAAAGATCCAGAACATACACAGACCACTACAAATCAACAAGAAAAACAAGCCAATTTTAAAAAGATGGATTTAAAATTTAAACACACACTTCACAAAAGAAAATTTCAATACACACATAAAAAGATACTCAATCTCATTAGTCATCAGGAGAATGCAAATTAAAACCACAATAAAACAGCAAGAACTATGAGAATGACTATAATCAAAAAGATTTATACAAAATGGTGACAAGAACACTGAAGAACTGGAAGTCTAAATCACTTCTAGTCCAAGTGGAAAACAATATAGCTAATATGGAGAACTTAGTCATTTCTTATAAAATTAAACATGTATTTACCCTATAACCAGCAATTTCACTCTAAGTAATCACAGAGAGAAATAAAAGCATAAATCCATAGAAACACTTGTAACAATACTCAGAGTAATCGTAATCTTAATAGCTCAAAATCAAAAACAACCCAGAAACCCATCAAACAAAAAAGTGAATAAACAAATCACTGTGTATTTATACAATAGAATATCACTCAATAATTAAAAAAAAGGAATGAAGTAATAATACAGGAGTCCCAAAGATACCAGCAACTAGACTTTTAAACTCCTGATAGGATCCTCTTCAGTGGGGAATCTGACCAGTTAAAGACAAGTATTTAAACTAAAGGTTTTCTAACAAAGAACCCACCCAGGTCACCCTATATCGAAGTTCAGAATCAGCAATCCCTCTATACATTCAGAGCTTTCTAAACAGCTCTTTATTTAGTCCCCGACTCTTAATTATAGCAGAGAGCTACCGACTAACAAGCATTTGAGGAAAGCCTCTAACACAGAAAATACAGACAAAGCAGGTGGGAAAAATAAGTTGACTAAAACAAACATTTTGTAGGAAAAAAATTCTCCAAAACACTATCATTAATTTTTTCAGAGAACAGTGCATCAATAACACAAGAATAGAATGTTACAGTAAAAGGAACGTCCAGGGGAAAAGAGAAGGAGGAAGACAAAAGAGAAACACACACACACACACACACACACACACACGCAGGAGAGAGAGAGAGAGAGAAGGAAAGGAAACAGAGGGAAGATGAAAGAGGGAGGAAGAACAGATCATCTGAAGATCAATGCTATATAGTAGAAGCTCAAAGAGCAAGCAGTCCAAATTCAGATATGAGTGGGCAGGTGGAGGGCTTCAGACATTATATCACCCACAAAAAAAGGATGAAAGTGAGAAATTCCTGCTGTTTAAACAGAATTGGTAGAAATTTAACAAAACCTGAAAGTTACTATGACAAACTACTGTTAAAAATATTATAGAGGGGCATCTGGATGGCTCAGTCAGTTAAGTATCTGTCTTCAGCTCAGGTCATGATCCTGGGGTCCCGGGATTGAGCCCCACATTTGGCTCCCTGCTCAGGTGGAAGCCTGCTTCTCCCTCTGCCTGCCACCTCCCCTGCTTTTGCTCCCTGTCAAGTAAATAAATCAAAAATCTTAAAAAAAAAAAATTATGAAAGAATACACTTCATCATTTTATCAAAAGAAACTCAGAAGGAAGTAGTAAGATTTAAGAAGCAACCGTAAGCAAGGACCATAAAAAAAAAACTTTTAAATATACAAGTTGATAAAGTTTTAAAAAGAGTAAATAACTAATAACAAACAATAATGTAAACAATGGAAAGAGAACATGCAGAGTTAAAACTTTGAAGTTAAACCTTGAAGTTCCTTGATTGCTCAGAAAGAAGCTAAAGAGCTCTGATTAACTTTAGACTTCATTGATCAATTATACAGTAAAAGCACTAAAGTGAAAATGTTAACTTCTAAGCCCCAAGGGAAAAAAGGAAAAATGAAAACAAAGAAAAGTAAGCAATTAAGCAGAAAAGAGGAAAATAGGAGGGAAAAAAAGCAAGAAGCATGAAAATAAAATACATAAGACAGTAGGAATAAGTTCAACTCCATCAAATTCAAATGATACCATTTCAATAAAATTTTTAAAAACACATAACAGAGGGACGCCTGGGTGGCTCAGTTGGTTAAGCAGCTGCCTTCAGCTCGGGTCATGATCCCAGTGTCCTGGGATCGAGTCCCACATCGGGCTCCTTGCTTAGCAGGGAGCCTGCTTCTCCCTTTGCCTCTGCCTGCCACTCTGTCTGCCTGTGCTCACTCTCGCTCCTCTCTCTCTGACAAATAAATAAATAAAATCTTAAAAAAAAAAAACATAACTGAACCATATATCATTTATGGACAAATATACATGTGATGTAGATAGAAAAAGAAACAGGATGCAGACCAAATTTAGTGGAGTAGCTACCCTCTGTGGAAACAGGAATAATAGTTTATGAGTGGCATTTCAACTACAACTACAATTTCTTTTCTTTTTTAAATCTCTTAAGCAAATATAGCAAAATGTGGTAACATTTCTGAAGAAGACATAGCAGCTACTATAGTCATCTGTATTTTCCAAACAATTTCCTAATTTAAAAAAATTAAGGGTGCTTGGGTGGCTCAGTCAGTTAAACCTCTGCCTTCAGCTCAGGTCATGATCCTGGAGTTCAGGGATAGACCCCACCCATGGGGCTTCCGGCTCAATAGGGAGTCTGCTTCTCCCTCCCATTCTACCCCCCCCCACATTTGTGCACTCACTTGCTCTCTTTCTCAAATTAATAAAATCTTAATAAATAAATAAAATCTTTTGCTTAAGATTTTATTTATTTGTCAGAGAGAGAGCGCAAGCACAAGTAGTGGCAGGCAGAGGGAGAACCAGGCTCCCTGCTGAGCAAGAAGGCCAATATGGAGCTCCATTCCAGGACTCTGGGATCATGACCTGAGCCAAAGACAGACACTTAACTGAGCCAAGCAGGCATCCCTAAATAAGTGAAATCTTAAAAAAGAAAAGAAAAATTAATAGACGAGCAATATTAAGATACATGATATCTTTATTAGTATAAAAATGCAAAATTCTGAAATGCCTTGTAATTTATACAGATTTCAGAAAAGTGACCCCTATTTAACATAGTTAGTTTACATATTAATGACGTTTACCTAAGTTCTCAACACATTAAAGAAGAGTAAAGAATACCAAAGTGAAGTTCAAATCCAAATACCTAAAATATCTTTAGAATTGTTCTGAAATGAAAAAACTCGTATTGTTTCTGGTAAACTGACTTTTTATAGGTGTTTCTAGACTAAAAGATATACGGAATAAAAATTCTAGCTTCAGAGAGTAACTTCCATGATAATGAATTAAAAGATGACTTTACCCATCACAGTAACCAAAAAACGGGATTTTTTTCCCCATATACATAAAAATGATTTTTTTCACCAAAGAACATCTAGGCATATTTGCTATTATGGGTATATAATACCTGTTAAGTCCTTTGCTAAATCAGGATGGTTCATGAGACAATGACTAGCAAACTTCACACATTCCAAGCGGATTGGTACATGGATGTCATTAAACCTGATAAAATATAAAGGCACAAAACGTTCTTTAAAATAAGAGGAAAAATTATGTGTTTAAAATATACACAATTTATATTTATTTCTCTAATAAAAAGAAAAAACAAGTTATGTAGAATAATTCAAAGCAAAGCTAGACTATTTCAACGAAGTTTTGATAAGCTATATATTTATGAATGCTTCAGAATGTCTACATTAAACCAGGACAATCTCCTATGAGAACTATGTACTTTTAAGGAGCTTGTGAAAACAATATACGTTTGGCTCAAGCACAAAAAAAAAAGAATGACAAGATTTTTCCTATAAATATTTTTCTTTTAAATATATATGTTTATATAAGCTTATTTGTGTGCATAGGTCATAGATACATTATATAAATCCCATTCTTTCTTAAGAGTAGGGCATTCACAAAGTGTGGCAGATCTTGCACTAAACCCCGTATTATTTTACAGGACTCTAAAACTGAGCCCAAATTAACTCCTATCCAGTTAAACATCACATTACATTTTCACTGATACCAAAGTCAATTTTAAATGAAGAAGTAAATAATCTTAGTATTTGAAAGATATGCAATTTAGGTATCTTTTAATTTTGTATTTCTCTTCCATCTTTTTTTTTCTTATAATTTATTTGGTGAAGAAATTGTTCTCTTTGTGTGTGTAGTGTTTTCCCACAGTTGAGATTTCACTAATCTGTATTATCCTGGTTTCAATTAATAGGCTCCCCTTCTCTCCTAAATCTTACAAGTTGATAGTTAGATCTAGACAATTATATCCAGAGTCACTGTTTCAGCAAGACTATTTCATAGATGGAATCCTGTTCCTCCATCATAAAGCCCACGATGTCCAGCTGTCCTAAACCATAATGTTGAAAGCCTGTATACACTAGTTCAGCCTGGACTACAAAAGAGTGATGTCTTTGAAAAATCTAGTTAAGTAACAACAAGAACATCAAAGTAAAGTGAGAATTTTCCATTGCATATTTTCATATATCTAATTCTGTAATATCAAAAGGTGTCCAAATCATCTATCACCCAATACCGTAACAAATTCATAACATACCATAACAAATGTCATAGCAAATATTATAAAGGAGAAAAAAAGAGATCTTCTAAACGAGCACCAAATTATTCATAAAAGCTTATTATAAGAGGGGCGCCTGGGTGGCTCAGTGGGTTAAAGCCTCTGCCTTTGGCTCAGGTCATGTTCCCAGGATCCTAGGATCGAGCCCCGCATCGGGCTCTCTGCTCAGCAGGGAGCCTGCTTCCTTCCTCCTCTCTGCCTGCCTCTCTTCCTACTTGTGATCTCTGTCTGTCAAATAAATAAATAAATAAAATCTTTTAAAAAAGAAAAGCTTATTATAAGAAAAAAAATGCTCTATGAAGTATACTCAAAAATAAGTTATAACACCTAGCCTATGGTATCATATAGTTTCCAGATTGTTTTGAATCCAAGTACTTCATCCCTATGAACTTTACCATTTTCAACTAAACATATACCATTTAACCATTATAAATAAATATTATAAGACCTCTTTAAAAAATACTCTAGCTTCTTAAAAGTGGTAATAATCTGTGAGTTTCAGTTTGAAGACAATAATTTTAAAAGTAAAGGAAAAATTACAATGTAATGGAAATGTGACAAATTTTAACCTCCCAAATCAAGTCTGGATAATCCAAGTCCTGATTTAAAGATACAGTAAATGTCTATGAGTAAAACCTGTATTTTTGTTTTACCACATTAAGTGGACTCTAAATTAACTGGTATAATTTAATTAAACACATAAGCTATTCTGCTCTACTGCCCAAGAACTTTCCACTGTATTTAAAGGAAAAGAGTCTAGAAAGCAAACTCAAAATGACAATAGACTAAAATTTATTCATTTAACACACCTTGTCAAATACTATTGAGCTATATAAGCGATAAGAAATCAGATTAAGAATTTAGCACTTAGCAAGCTTATAGTTCATTTAACAAATTAGAAAAATAAGGCCAAGAGAGATTAAATTTATTATAATCATGACAGTTCTAATATTAAGATGGAAAGAAAAGTGGTTATAACATGCAAATATTTCAATATAAAAAGAAACAGAGTATGAGTTTTTAAATCCTATTTATTTGTGACTTAACTGCATTATTTGTTATGAAAAAAATTTAAGCAGAGGAAAAAAAATTCTCCTTTATCTTCTGGGTCAAAGTAGGTTTCAGCCAGGGCACTTTAAGTGGTTTTAATATATTCAAGGTCAAGGATACCTTTAAAAACATAATTGAACCCTTCTCAAAGAAAAAAGAAACAAACAAATACACTCAAAATTTTGCAAACAATTTCACGATTGTGAACATTAAAAGCATATATATATCCCAGGCTATCACTTCCTCTAAAAGAGAAATGTACAAAGGAGGTTAGGAGGAAGACATACATATCATTTATTTATTCATTCTGTGGATACCCGTGCATCTCACAATGATTTATTTTCACTGGAATGAATCACTGCTAATGTACTAACACATTTTAATTTCATGACTATAATACTTTCTGAGATAGCTTTTTAAGCGTATCATCTTTCAGAAATTATTAAGGGCAAAATAAGATGAAAACAGAAAGGGAAATTGTAATATGGCTAATCAGTACTAACACTCAAAAATTTCAAAATATAAAACCTTCATTTTTATAATTTCAGGAAAATATTAAAATATGGATGACATTTTTAGATAATATAAATAGATTAAAAACATTTATTACTTTTAAACAGGACACCAAAATCATATACCTGCCCAAGTAACACTGCCAAAGTGGTTTGTTTTGAGAAGCCAATTCTGAATCCTTCGCACCAAACATTTTTGCCAATAGTTTAACAACTTGTAGGCGTTCCTCATTATCATTGCTCTAAAAAAAAACACAAACAGCTTTAAAACCATCATAGATATAGTCACAATAATTTTCCCATGATTTTCCTCATCTCCAATTCCACAGAAAAACTTTCATGAGCTCCAGACGAAAAAGTATACATAAAAATGTTCAATATACATTACAAGAAATAAACCATTAAATAAATGTTCTAATCAGCTTGTTAAAGTATACTTCCTATATGAAAATACATCCCAAAGTTTGATTGTTAGAAACCCCTCTTGATTTTGAGGCTTATTTCCATTCACAGTCAAATTCAAAAATTAACTACATCAAAGATATGCAGGCCCTTGAAAAACTGTTTTTTAAAAAATAGCCATGAAGAGGCCAGGCCTACAGTAAACAGAAAGTTCTGTATGATTGTACTGGTTAAGCTCTTTGTAGAAATAAATACGTGAAATCTCCCAAAAGAAGAATCCGTTCACCTACACATACCAGATCCATAATGAAGTTCACCAATATGATGAAGCCTTGCATGTGCAAAAACTAATTTCTGCTTTATTTATTCTATTATGGGTAGGTAGCGTGGAGACAGGAACTCAATCTTATTATTGATTTTGGTACCTCCAACAAATGACACAATGGTAAAATGACTGAACTAGCCACAATACTACACTTAAACATAAAATGTGACCATATCAAAAAACGATATTCAAAGTGCTATGAAGACACTGTACACTGTTGGGTTTTTTTTTTTTTTTTTAAACCAATGCCTCAGCCTAGTATTAAGAGCTCCCATAATATGACCTAAGTCATCTCTGTTATTTCTCTCCCTAGTCCTCTAAATAAGTATTTTTCAACCCCAGGGGCACATCAAAATGATCACTAAATGTGGCTATGTGTGTACACACACACAGGAATATTACTCAGCCCTCAAAAAGAATGAAACATTGCCATTTGCAAGGACATGAATGGAGCTAGAATGTATTATGCTAAGTGAAGTCAGTCAGTCAGAGAAAAACAAATACCATATGGTTTTACTCATATTTGGAAATTATGAAATAAAACAGATGAACATATGGGAAGGAGAAAGAAAAAGAGAAATGGAAGCAAACTATAAGAGACTCTTAATGACAGAGAACAAACTGAGGGTTCATGGAGAGAGGTGGATGGGGCGTGGGCTATATATGGGTCATGGGTAGTAAGGAGGGCACTTGTAACGATGAGCACTGAGTGTTCTATGTTAAGTGATGAAACACTATATTCTACTCCTGAAACCAAAAATACACTATGTTACCTGAAATTTAAATAAAAATTTGGAGGAAAAAAATTAAAATAATAGTAAAACACATTTGTTTCCTATGATTAAGAGTCTCTTGTGGTTTGTCTCCCTCTCTGGTTTCATCTGGTTTTATTTTTTCCTCCCTTCCTCTATGATCCTGCCTTATTTCTTAAATTCCTGAGATCATATGATACTTGTCTTTCTCTGACTTATTTCGCTTACCATAATACCCTCTAGTTCCAACCACGTCATTGCAAATGTTAAGATTTCATTTTGATGGCTGAAGAGTATTCCATTGTGTATATATACATCTTTATCCATTTATCTTTTGATGGACATCTGGGATCTTTCCATAATTTACCTATTGTGGACATTGCTGCTATAAAAAACATTGGGGTGCAGGTGCCCCTTCAGATCACTACATTTGCATCTTTGGGGCAAATATCCAGTAGTGCAATTGCTGGGTTATAGGGTAGCTCTATTTTCAACTTTTTGAGGAACCTCCATACTGTTTTCTTTAGATGTTGCACCAACTTGCATTCCCACCAACAGTCTAGGAGGGTTCCCCTTTCTCCACATCCTTGCCAACATCTTGTTCCCTGACTTGTTAATTTTAGCTATTTTGACTGCTGTGAGGTTATATCTCATTGTGGTTTTGATTTGTTATTTCCCTGATGTCGAGTGATGTTGAGCATTTTTTCATGTGTCTGTTGGCCATCTGGATGTGTTCTTTGGAGAAATGTCTGTTCACGTCTTCTGCCCATTTCTTGATTGGATTATTTGTTCTTTGGGTATTGAGTTTGGTAAGTTGTTTATAGATTTTGGACACTAGCCCTTTATCTGATATGTCATTTGTAAATATCTTCTCCCAAAAGAAGAAAAAATAAAACAAGATGAAACCAGAAAGGGAGACAAACCATAAGAGACTTTTAATCTTAGGGAACAAACTGAGGGTTGCTAAGGGGAGGGAGGTGGAAGGATGGGGTAAGTGGGTGATGGACATTAAGGAGAGCATGTGATGTAATGAGCACTGGATATTATATAAGACTGATGACTCACTGACCTTTACCTCTGAAACTGATAATACATTATATGTTAATTAATTAAATTTAAATTGTAAAAAATATGTCCATGTCTGTTCATACTAGCACTATTCATAATACATAGCAGCATTATTTATACTAGCAAAGGGTAAAAACATAAATGTCCATCAACTGATAAAATACTGTATTACCCATACAATGAAATATGATTTAGCAATTAAAAAACAAAGATGTGGTCTATGTATACTATGGAGTATTATGCCTCCATCAGAAAGGAGGAATACCCAACTTTTCTATCAACATGGACGGGACTGGAAGACATTATGCTGAGTGAAATAAGTCAAGCAGAGAGAGTCAATTATCATATGGTTTTGCTTATTTGTGGAGCGTAAGAAATAACATGGAGGACATGGGGAGATGGAGAGGAGAAGGGAGTTGAGGGAAATTGGAGGGGAAGATGAACCATGACAGACTGTGGACCCTGAAAAACAATCTGAAGGTTCTGGAGGGGCAAGAGGTAGGAGGTTGGGTGAGCCTGGTGGTGGGTATTATGGAGAGCATGTATTGCATGGAGCACTGGGTGTGGTGCATAAACGATGAATTCTGGAACACTGAAAGAAATTTTAAAAATAAATAAAAATTAAAAAATAAATAAATAAATGAAGTCCTGGCACAAACTACAACATGGAAGAACCTTGAAAACTTTATGCTAGGTTAGATTCCAGTCACAAAAGATTTATATGCTATGGTCCCATTTATAGAAATGTCTAGAATAGGCAATCTATAGGGACAGGAAGTAAATTAGTGATTGTCTTGAGCTGGGTTCCTGGAGGAATGGAAGGTCACCACTAAAGGGTGTAAAGATTTCTTTCGGTGGGTGATAAAAATGTTCTAAAAATAATTGTCATGATAGTTGCATGACTGTGAATATGTCAAAAAATACTGAATTATACATTTTAAATGGGTGATTTTTATGGTATTTGAATTATATTTGAATAAAGCTATTACAAAAAGAAAAGTAAATAATAATAAAACAATCTAAAAAAATGACCTCTAAAGCTCTAAAAAAATTAAAAATTAAAAAAAATAAAAATAAAAAAAACTGAATGCCTGGACTCTACTGCCAAGAATTCTGATCAAAACAACTTATCTGGTTTAATACCCAGACATCTGTTTGCTTACTAACGCTCCAGAGGTGAAGATTCTAATGTGCAGTCAGGGATGATTTAAGCTTACTTTATGCCACCATCCAACTGTAACTCTTTGTGTTCCACAAATTCACCCAGCATCTTCCTACCTCTATATACTTCTATATCTGTTTCCTTTGTTTCAATTGTATGCTGTTTATCTTTTAGCACACTTAGGATATCTGGCTAATTAAATCTGAATTTTTCTCCTCTTCTACACTAGCTGTTAGACTTGCTGAAATCAAGGATGATAATTCCTTACTTTTTATATTTCTTACAGTATTCAGTATTTTTAAAGAAAATTAGACCAGGGGCACCTGGATGCTTCAGTCAGTTAAGCGTCTGCCTTCGGCTCAGGCCATGATCTCAGGGTCCTGGGATCTAGCCCTGCATCAGGCTCCTCGCTCAGCAGGAAGCTGCTTCTCTCTGTCCCTCTGTCTGCTGCACTGCCTACCTGTGCTCTCTGCCAAATAAATAAATAAAATCTTAAAAAAAAAAAAATCAGACCAAGAAAAAAGTTTGAAGTATGACTGCCTTCTGCCTCATCAAAATTGCTAACTACATGGGAAAATATGGTGCAGTTGGGACAGTGAATCAAGTGGGTCACTTGAAAAATACACCAAAAATACACCCCAGAATAAAATGAGAATAATCACTTGCTAGTTTTGTGTGTTATTCACGCTACAAATACAGATTGTTTATTTTCTTGTTTTAAAAGAGACAAATCAAAATTTTTACAAACAAGAAATATAACATGGAAATCATTTAAGAATTTCTCTGGGTGGTACATCAGGTTTCATCAAAGATGATTAATTATAACCAACTTTTTTAAATCTTCCTGTAATAATTTGAAAGAGGAAAATCTATTCCCCAAATCTACAAATGAAACTCAATTTTATGGCATAATTTAATGTCAAGGCAACAGGAACATGCCACCAAAAAAGAGAACAACGTGAAAAGTAACGGAGTTTCAACATAGGCATAAGATAATATCCACATGGGGAAAATATTTCACAATATGTGGACAATAGACCCTAAACTATTTTTATGGTGTAATCAAGGGATCTTGGAAACCACTATAAACTGTGCCTTGAAAAGAAGCTTGATGTATAGCTAGACCTCAAAAATTGGTCACAATCTAGAATTTATCTGGAAATTATCTGAAGGAAAATACCATCATTAATTAAGTGGCTATTATCTGCTAGGCACCATGCCAGGCATTGCAGATAAGCAAAGAAGTAAGGTACAAACATGTAAATAAATGTAACATGTAAATAAATAACATAATACACCATCACATCTGCAGCATTCAGGTAAAAGTACCATAAGAATTAAAGAGCCACAAATAATGCTCTTTGCTAATCTGGTTGACAGACCATAACATTTTTAAAAGAGTTACCTTTAGTTTAAATTCAAGTTGGGGTAAAACAGAGAGCAGCAAATGACTATCAATATTATAGAGCTCCAAAATTAAGTCAAAGACATGCTCTGACAAATCGCTGATAGATGTTTTTCCAAGCATCAGAACCTGATTAAAAAACTTTTAAGAAAGAAAATTTATCATTAATAGCAATGCCATAGATAAAATTAATTTTCTAAAATCTTAATTATCATTCAATTAAATTCATTATTATTCTATACAAACTCAAACAAGGGTTAGCAAAACATTTTCTAATAGTAAGTAGAAAACAACTACAGGCACATGAAACTTACCTCATATACAATAAAAGGTAATTTGTACTAATTTATCAATTAGCTTATCAATCAACACTCTACCTATCAAATGCACTTTTTTCCCCCATTATGGTACTTACTGTATTTTATCCTGTAATACGGTTCTATTTGTGTACATGTCTTAATTTCCCTACTAGATAAATTTCTTAAAGTCAAGGGATCACACCTTGTTCACCTTAGCATGTATGGGAGACAACAGCATTAAAGACAAAACTTTGCACCTTTCATAGATGGAGCCAATTCCATTTTTAAAATATGTAATTTTATAAAGGAAAACAACCTTTTTCTAATCCTCTGTCTTCTTTTAAATTCTGATAAACAGTATATATATATGTACAGAGTTTACAGCACTAATTAAAATCCAATTAAAAGCACACATACACGGAAAATCCAAATTTGAACAATTTTGTTTCCATCAGAAACCAGCTATAACTAGTTTCCACATTCAGATCATTTATCATATTACTACTAAAACTGGTAAAGATACATGGCATAATAATCCAGTTCCTTTCTATTTAAAGTCTTCAAATTCATAAAAAAAATTAACCCAGAGAATATACAACATATTCTCAACAGTATCTTATGTCTCTTCAAAGAAGTAGTTTAAGGATTTTTTACACCACATAAGCCCTGAGCGCTACTCTCAGTATCAGTTAATAAAACCTGACTTAATATGGGAAGTACAAAGTCAAATATTTCACATTTCTATGTCTTTTCTGCTTGCTTTAACTCTTAGGCTATTCTTACATGAAGTTTATGAGCCTATGAACCTATACAGACTACCCAGCTATGAAGGGGAGAAAAGAACAAATTCCATGTTACTATTCCTTTTTTTTTTTTTAACCAGTTTTAAAAGTAATTTGTTTGTTGTCCTTGTTTATCAACATTGTAGGAAAAGAATTTCATGACATCAAAGGTTAAATTCTCATTCAGGCTGAAAATTAAATGACTTTGTTTCCACTCACAAAATATCTCCTGCTTAAAAATAGTAAATCTAACCTTTCCTTAACAAGACCAAATAATCCTTTCCAATCTGGCCACCTTGTCACATGATGTAATTGTCCTCTTTATCAGTCTGGGGAAACCAAATTTGAAAATTAAAAAAAAAAAAAAATGCTGTAGTCTATTAAGTATGCCAAAGCATTGTCTTTAAAAGAAAAAAAAGCCATATATATATATACAGTGATTTAAAAATACTTTATTGCTGGGACACCTACATGGTTCGGTCGGCTCAGTGTCTGACTCCTGATTTTGGCTCAGGTCATGATCTGAGGGTCGTGAGATTGAGTCCCACGCTTGAAGCCTACTTATGATTCTCTCTCTGCCCCTCCCCACCTGCTCGCTCACTCACTCTCTCAAAAAAAAAAAAAAGAAAGAAAGAAAAAAAAGTTCTGATGAAAAATAAAATTACCAAGAAGTGATCCAGGCAGAAAATTTTTGGTCCCTATGCACTTTTTGTGTCTGATAGTTTGACCTTTTCAAAAAATACATACTTTTTAGTTTCTTAAGTTGTCAAGTAATGAAAATTTTTATTTTTTAAAAAATAATCTTTTTTTTAAAGATTTTATTTATTTATTTGACAGAGAGAGATCGCAAGTAGGCAGAGAAGTAGGCAGAGAGAGAGGGGGAAGCAGGCTCCCTGCTGAACAGAGAGCCCGATGGGGGGCTCGATCCCACAACCCTGAGATCATGACCTGAGCCGAAGGCAGAGGCTTTAACCCACTGAGCCACTCAGGCACCCCTTAAAAAAACAATCTATAATAACAACATAAAATAATAATCTAAAGTAATAACCACAGTGATTTAAGTCCTAAATATGTAAGAATCACTATAACGAACTTGAATGTGTCTCTATCATATCCCTAATAGTGGGAAAAAAAGTAAGTAAAAAAGAGATAGAAATGTGGTTATTATTACCTCAGTATCCTACCTGTACTTTTGCTTGCTAATTCTCTACTACAAAGATAAATGAATAATGGCTACTACATGTACAAGTTCAAAAAAACCTAAGAATTATTTTAATACTGTAATTCATTTCATCTTATAAGACAAGTTCACTAGGTCAAAGTTTGAGGTAGAAAAAAAGATGTATAAGGGAACTAAAGAGGGTGAAAGAAAGCAATTCTTAATGATGTCTTAGCTAACCATCAAATAAAGCAAGGAACAAGAAGAGATTAAACAATGGACAAAGTATGGGTAATAAAATACAGCTGGAAGTGTGCTCGGACCTTCTACTGATCTTGTGCCTCTCGCCCCTCAGCTTCTGATAAAGATAGTATGGAGAGGGCAGTTCTACCTCTGCAGGCAAAAACTAAGAACAAGCAATTAACATAAGATATTAGTGATAGGGAATTGTAAACACCTGAGATTCCTAAAAGTATTTCTCCGGTCCTTTTTCTTTTAGCTCTAATAATAAGTATTTTCAAACATAAACCTATGCTGAGAGGATAGTATAATGAACCTAATCACCTAGCTCCAACAAATACCATCATTCCATCTTGGACCTTACTTTTTTTTATTACCAATAAAATATTTATTTCCCCAATTCTAGAGAAGATATTAACATGGTATAGTGTTATTTGTTTTTGTTCCGTTTTTTGTTTTGTTTTGCCAGAAAAAAAAGTCAAAAAAATTTAACTGTTCCCCTAAAAAACCATCTGGCTTGGCAATACCAATTTAAATAAGTGACCACCAGGAGGAGCTCACCTAGTGTATCTAATAGGCCATGGAGATAGTCATTCAGATGCTCTTAAAGCAAAGGAAAGGGGAAGGCTAATTAATCACACATAAATGCTTAAGTCTGGGTCTACACAATTCAAAAGCCATCAAGTCAATAATGAAAAAAACTCAACCCACTCAGTCCAACCAATTTATTCTGGCTGATACCCAAGATTCACAAAACTAGCAGAAATCATTATTTAGAATTCCCTGCCAATTTGGAGTATTAAGATAGATTACACAATTTGTCCAGGTTCTCAAAGTTCACCCTCCAAAACAATTTTCTTACAAATCAAATACATTTTTCCAAATCGTCATATGTTTCGAATTATTTAAGGCCATAAGCCAGAAACAAAAACTAAGATTTACCAAGATGCTGTTCTATAAAGTTTGTTACTTTTCCAAAGCACATCTTTTCATGATGTATTTTATATATGAATTTCATTTTTTATATACTACAGGAAATATGCTCCTTCAATAAACTTCAAGCAAATACGTAAGTGATTATAAATGACTTTCTCACTTTTTTCCAAGAGACAGACTTACATCCTTTACATAACTGAAGGTGGGTGAAAGTGGAAAATAAGTAGAGAGAAGTGTTACATAAGGCACCATTCATGTGAATACTTTCCATATGAATGGTGCCCTCTAGAGTTGTGCAACTCAATAGAACTATGGAGAGAAAATAAAACTTAAGCTTTTATCATTGAACCTATCAACTAAAATATATTTCTTCCGAAAATAGCTAAAAGATGGTCAGTTGTAAATAAGCAGATTTGGGATGATATTGGAAGGGCTCATTTCATCTCAATTCTTTCCCTTTTTCGAAAAAGGTGGAGGTACATGATAGCAAGACAGACAACTGTCACCAAATTGCTACCATTCATACTTGCCTTCAACTTTAAAGTCTTGATATTAGTTCATATCTATTTCTTGTATAAACGAATTTAACCTCCAAAAAGCTGTAACTTCCCTGAATAATGAGAAGTTCCATATGTTTTACCTAATTACATTTAGCTCTATTTGGAACATTAGAAACAAATAGTGTATCTTGTGAATCAAAATAAAAGTTATTTTAATTCTTAGGCAATTTCAAAGAAGCAAATGAATGAACAAACAAGATGCTAGCTAACCTTCCATATAATAATAAACAAGAATAATTTTAAATAAAGAGAAAGAAAATATATCATTTAATGATTAAAACAACACAAAATTTCAAAGTATGTACTACCTGCCAAAATTTTGCTTCTAGCTATCTTTAAAATGTTGGCTAATCCTTCTGACAGTCAACTACAATAAAGACTTACATTGGTAATATATGGTTCAATAGCTTGAGCTGTCCTCTTCAGTAAAGCCTTTGCCAAATCATACGCTTGCTTGTTTAAATTCTGAAAAACATAAACAATATCTATTAGACATCTCTAACCATGAAAAACAAAATATTACCTGTATTCCAAAAGGTACTCCTGAGTAAATGAATGGGAAAACTAAAACCCAGAATAAAAGAGAAAGGAAAGCCACTTTTCTTCTTTTAAGACTGTGAAGTGCGTTAGCCTGACGATTCACAGACCTGCACCCCTGGAGTAAATAATACATTATATGTTAATAAAGATAATTAATTTAAAAAAAAAAAGACTAACTGGTCTACCTAGATGATAAGATCCCTTCCAAGAAAGGATAATTACATTGTCTTCCAATCTCATTCACAACATAAGGTAAACCACACAGAAAAGACCAATAAATGTTTATTAGAAGAGGAGACAGTGATTCTAAACATAGTCCCGAAGTCAAATCAGTTCAGCTGAGTACAAATACAGGTTGTTTTACCCAGATCCAGAAGAACCAAAATATCCTAAGAGAATGAACTGGATTCTAATGTGAACAAGAATGGGGGGCTGACAGGTGGGGAAAGACAAGAGTTTGGGGCAACCATGGAACAGGAGATTTACTCAAGCACATCTCAGAGCACAGATAAGGTCAATGATACAAGAAACATAAGAAACAGTAAAATATGAAAAGAAAAAAGGTACAAGAAAAAATATCTTAAGAAAACATGTTTCGGGGCGCCTGGGTGGCTCAGTGGGTTAAGCCGCTGCCTTCGGCTCAGGTCATGATCCCAGGTCCTGGGATCGAGCCCCACATCGGGCTTTCTGCTCAGCAGGGAGCCTGCTTCCTCCTCTCTCTGCCTGCCTCTCTGCCTACTTGTGATTTCTCTCTGTCAAATAAATAAATAAAATCTTTAAAAAAAAAAAAAAAAAACATGTTTCTAAGAGATTCTGATAATGACAAAAACAATCAAGACCAAAGATCTAAAGGAGAATTGCCATTACGATTTAAGAACATTACAGAAAACAGGTACACTGTAAATACCCTAAAACTCACATTTAGCATATTTTTAGATTTACCTGCATTGATGCTTCCATTGAATTATTTCATTTCTAATTGCTGTTCAGTATTTTATAATATACTATACCTTATTTACTCATTCTCCTGTTCACAGACATTAAATCATATGTCTCATACATGTTCCCTTTGCATATAAGAAATAATTTTCTGTAAATTCCACCTCTGCCATTTTTCACATGGGCTTTTTTATCCTTATTTATTTGTAGAGTTTCTCTATAAATTCTACACACTAAACCTTTGTCAATTTTGTGTAAAACATATCTTAGTCTACATTTGTTTTTTCCACATTGTTCATGGTATTTTAGAGACAGAGAAGTTTCTTGACTTAATGTCACCGAATATTTCAATATTTTCCTATTTGGCTTGTGCTCACTGTATCTTTCTTAAGAAATTCTCCTCCACAATGAAATTTAGATGTTGCTTTATATTTTCAAATAAAAATTTAAAGATTTGTTTTTCAGATTTAGATCTTTATTCTCCCTGTAATTTATTTTTATGTATGGTATAAAATAATATTATTTTCCATATGGATTTTTGTCCTAAAACCAGTAATTAAACAGTCCATTATTCCCTCCAGTGACCTATAATATACACACTCTCAAGTTTCTATATAACTATGGAGCCACTTGTAAATTCTCCATTACTTCCATTATGTCCCTTTGTCTACTACTGCCTGATTATAGTCAAAGGGATATATGGAAACAGTGTCTTAATACCAGGAGGTAGATTAAGTCTCCACTTTCTATTCCTCTTCAAGAATGGTTAGCTATTATTGGCCATTTGCTCTTCAATGTGAATTTAAAATCAGTTTGTCAAATCACCCGCACACCTTCAAACTTTCTCTTTGACTGGATTATCTATTCCTATGCAGAAATCTGGCATAATTATGATACTGAGCTTCCTATCCCATAAATATAACAAATCATGGAGCTAAGCTAAGTCCTTATACTTTTTAGTCAACTATGATTTAACATAAAGTTGCACATTTTTGTGAAATTTCTAAGCAGCTCAAGTCACTGTTAAAGCTACAAATTTATTAAATTATACCAACGGCTTTTCATATATTGAACTTATATCTAGCAACCTTGTAGAATTTTCTTTGTTCTAGAAACTTATCTGTATATAGTTTTGTGTTTTCTACAGTCATATTACCAGCAAATAATTTCAGTTCATTTCTTCTTTCTGATCCTTTTATCCTTTTTATTTATCTCATTTTATTTCACTAACTTAAGACTCTAATTAATGCTGATTAGAAATGTCAGTGTTGCCTTTTTCCTGAGAAGTGTTACTAAACTTCAAAAAAATATGCTTCAGCATTTCACCATTAAGTACTGTATCATACATGTCCTTATCACTCTATGGAAGTGTCTTTTTATTTCAAATCTGCCAAGAGGTTTTATCATAAATCATACTGAATTTTATCACATGCCCTTCTTCTACATCTATTCTTTTTTCTTTGATCCATTAACTTACACAAATATCTTAGTCTATTGTTAACATTTTCTGTTAACCTATCATATATTCCTAAAATAAAGCTAATTTGCTCATTAGCAATACTAGTTTATGCCATTCCAAATGCTACTATTTTATGTTGAATTTATGTGATTGTAACTTTAAATTAAATTAGCCTATGATTCTTCTTACTTGCTTGGTTTTGTCTAGTTTCCCTATGAAGATTATATTCCACTCATAAGGCGAATTGTGGAACATTTCTTCCTCTTCTATAATTTGGAAAAGTTTGCTTGATATTAAGATTGTAATACTACTCAAATGATTAGAAGGTAACTCCTGATTCAGTTTAAGTTCTTCTGTGGTAAGTCTGTGTTCTGCTGCTGTTGCTTTCATTATGGTTGCTACTGTTGTTTAGGAGGAAGGGATTTTGTTCATTTTATGGATACAGTATTTAAAACCAATTAGATTTCTTTTGCTGGTTAAAGGTTATTCAAGATTTTCTCTTGAGACAAGTTTGGCAGGTTATATTTTCTAGGAATTTCTTTTACCTAATTCCAAGTATGTTACCATAAAATATTCTTCATGGAATTATCTTTTTATTTTTTTAACGTCTGCTGTTCCCATTTCATTCTAAAACTGTATATTGATCCCATCTCCTTTTTTCTGATTCAAATTGCCAAGGATTTGCTTAATAGATTTTTCAAATTGCCAACTTTGAGATTTTGTGAAATGTCACTGTATTTTTTTCTTTTAAAAATTTTATTTGAGAGAGTGTGAGAGAGAGAAAGAGAGCATGAACCAGGAGAGGGGCCAAGAAGCAGATTCCCTGCTGAGCAGGGACCCCGCCCCCGCCCCCAATGTGGGACTCAATCCCAGTACTTCAGGATCAAGACCTGAGCCAAAGGCAGACTGAACCACCCAAGCACCCATCACTTTATTTTCTATTTCACTGACTTCTGTATTTCATTCTTTTCTTCCTTACATACTCTGTATATTCTGATATTTTTATAACTTCTTGAATTGGACACTTAACTAATAAAATTAGACTTAAAAAACATTTTAAGTTATATCCCACAAGTTTTAATATGTATCATTTTAATTATCATTTCTAAATATTTTATAATTCCCATTATGATTCTTTTGATAAATTATGGTTGCTATAAATTTGTTTTTGCTTCAAATCCTCAATATTCTTATAATCTACTGATCTACTTAATTTATAATCACTGAGAGAAGTGTTAAAATGGCCCACCAAATAGTAAGTTTGTTTCTTTCTCCTTATAACTCTTTCAATTTATGCTTTATCTATTTTCAGCCTATGTACGTACAAGTTTTAATATCTTCCTAAGAACTAAACCTTTTATCCTTCTACAAATTCCTTCTTTACCCAGTAAAGACTATTACATCTAACAACAGTACAAGCTGCTTCAGTTTTCTTTCAGTTAATACATTCCTGGCAAGTCTTTTTTCCATCCTTTTATTTTTTTTAAGATTTTACTTGTTCATTTGAGACTGAAAAGATACAGAGGGAGAGCATGAGCAGGGGAAGAGGCAGAGGCAGGGGGAGAAGCAGGCTCCCTGCTCAGCAGGGAGCCCACACAGGTTTGAGTCCCAGGACCCAGGGATCAGGACCCAAGCCCAAAGCAGACGTTTAGCCATCTGAGCCACCCAGGCACCCCTTTCAATCCTTTTAAAAGCTTTCAACCTTTTTGTGACTGTATTTTGTTCTTATTTCTTATTGAACAGCTGGATTATTTTCAATCAAATCTGACAATCTGTTTTAAATTGTAAATTTAGACCATTTACATTTATTGTAATTCTTCTTTTTACTGTAATCCTGAACATTTTAATATAAATACTTCATTTCAAGTTAGAAGTTAATCAATAGCTCTATACTCCTGATCACCACCCAAATTAAATCACTCATTAACTCCATTAAGCCACTCAATCTTCTATGTTATTTGTATACAGTAGTTCTGGGTCATTTTATTAATCTCTTTAATTAATCATTATAATTATTGCTGCTATTTTTTATAAGTAAGTTCTTATTTAAAGCATTTCTTCGTTCACCATTATTTCTTCCTTCTTGCTTCTATTAATTCAATTTCCATCATTCTACAGTACTCACATACTAGTCTTGCAGGAAGAATCTTGACAAGTGAATATTTAATGTCTTAATTTCACTCAAATTGGATATACAATTGCACACACATATACACACAAATGCACATTTTTTCTTAGCACTTTTGAAGTATAGTTCCATTATCTTCTGGCATATCTATCCTTGCTACTGAAAAGTGAGCAGTTTAATAATTATTCCTTGGTGAGAACTATGCCTTTTCTATGTGCTTTACAGATTATCTCTGGTTTGGCATTCTAAGATTTCTCCAGGATGTTCCTGGACTGGAATTTTTTTTATTTATTCTTCTCATGACACTTTTTCTACTTGACCCATAAATTCATGCTGTTTCAACAGTTCTGGAACATATTAAGCAAATTCCTATTTAAACATTTCTTCTCCACTTTCCACTTTGTGTTCTGCGATCACTACTAAATATATTGGTCCTTCTCATTCTATTTTTCATGTCTCAGTATCTTTTATGTTTCCTTTATCTTACTTTATCTATGCAATTTCCTCTGATCTATCTCCTAGTTCTCTAAGTATCTTTTATAATCCTACAGAGATCTTAACTTCAATGACCATTTCTCATTTCTACCTTTTTCCTAAACTTCTCCTTTCATATATCTAGCTATCATGTTTTTAATTTATTTATGTCTTTGATCCCTTTAAGCATTTGTTATCTTAAATCCTTTTAAGGGTATTCATTATCTTTATATATCATCTGAATTTTTAAGTCTATTTGCAATGTCTGATTTTCAGCATTGATGGACTATTTTCTTTAAGAATTTGAAAATATAAATTATGAGGTCATTTACATTGAAGCATTATTTGTATGAATGTCATTTACCTAAAAAATTTAGATTACACTTTGCCAAAAAGGTCTTCAGTCTGCAGATCTTTATACTGGTGACTATTTATTCCCTCTCTTTAACCTCTCTCTTTTCTCTATTTCACAGAATCACTATTTCCAGCTGTATACTGAAGAATTAATCATGTTCAAAGAACATGACACACAAACATACATTTTGATTAACATCACCCAGGGAAGAAACACTGTCATCAACATATTCTTTCTACAAATTAGTAAAGACTTCCCTTTTAATTTCACCCCTCCTCTCCATCTACACTTCTGCTGTCTTTCACTTAAGGCTTTAACTGGTTTCAGCACCTCCTGACATACAAAGTTACGCGATAGCATCTAAGTAACTATCACTCCTGAAACATTGCCTATGCAAAACTGAGCTATTACAGATATTTTATCACATAAACTATATCTATTTAATTTCATTTTTAACTATAAGTGTACCATGTTTTATTAAACATGACTAATCTTAATATTAATTAAAATAGAGTCTCCGAAACAAAGGCTAAAGCAGGAAAAATTACATTTAGAACATAAACACAAACTCTTGACCTTAAATTAATGGGCTTTAGACATATTTCAGTATATACTCTACTTACCTTATGGGCAGGTACCAGATTTACCAAAACTGTATCCAAAAGCTCCTGAGATACTGTATCACCTTCACAAATTATAGAACTCATGAGGTCTACCATGTGCATATGAACTTTCTGATTGTGACCATTGCTGAAATTCAAAATAGATTATTTTATTTAAATTGTATAGGATTTACTCATAACATGGTGTTGACAAATACTACACTTTATAAAAAATGATATTAAAATATTAATTAAATCAAATTCCATATATTCCTTTAAAGTTTCCCTTTCTCCCATATCTTACAGTGGTATCAAAATATATTTTTAAACTCATTTCCTGGATTACTTTTCCCTAATTTTAACCAGTCTCACAATCAAAAATAATTAAATCAAATGCTATCTTTAGTTTTACCTTAAATTCAGAAACTCAAACTGCTCTGAAATTAATTCTAATAGATAATATTAAAGAATACACAAAAAACTCAAGTTTTATATGAATCAAGATCAGTAATATTTAATTAAAAGATAAAAATATAATCCAAAAATATTTTTATATTGACTATAGATTGCCTTATGCCACTCTTGTATATACCCTACAACACAAAATTGATTAGTTCTATCCATTTTTAAAACATCTGTAAAAATGTTAGAGTTCCTAAGTTACAACTCTCAGCCTGCCAAATATTCATCATAACACACAGTTGATGCATATTCACCTGTAAGTTCTAAAGGCTTTATACTTTAAAAAAAAAGTTACATGCCTAGTAAAATAAACTTACTTTATAACTGAAAATAATGTTCTGTATAATTGGGTAAAAATTTCATTGCTATCTTCCAACTCAAAGCATATGTTATATGACTTGACCCAAGCAATGTTCTAAAAATAAGAAGTAAAAAAAAAAAAAAAGAAAGGTAAACACTTCAATTAGTAAAAATATACAAGCACAAAAACCAATTTAAAATGTCATCTCAAGATATATTGCTTACCTCAAGTAAGTAAAAATACCTATTGAACTGTGGGCTCTTTGTATCTTCCAGCCCCTTTAACTGCCTTGTTATAAACATAAATATATCCTTCAAAAAAAGAGAGACAAAGGATTATTTAGATTATGGATCCTAAATGAAAATATCCACTAACTCCTAAAGCTAATTCAGCATTCATGTGTATCTACCAAGGTAAATTGTAAAGAACCGAAGAGGGCTGGGGAGACAGGACTATATATGGCTGGAACTTTTTAAAAGAACCTTATCATATGAAAACACTAAACATCTTATTAACCTTCACAGGAAAATAGTAAATAATTTACCATCATCTTAGAGAATGAAAAACTTCATCTTAAAGCAAGTTAAAAAAAACCAGACCCAAAAACTAGTAAACCAAAATTTATCCTATTACCAGTGTAACGAAGGTTATATTTTATAATGTTATTAGTATTACTATTACATACTGATAACAAAGATAATACTAATAATGTGACAGACAGCTAATGAGGTTTGCTAGAACAGCACTATATAGGTAATTATACAGCAAAAACACAGTTGAAGAAACTTAAAATTCCAAAATAAATCACCAAATGAAAAGATAATAGATCACAGAAACAGAAATTTTAAAAAGACCTATAGAACTTAACTTTCAAGCTTCCTACCTAATCATTATAATTACTTGCTTTTTCCCACCATTTCTCAATCTATCTCCATCTGTCGGCTTTTGATTTTTTTTTACTACATCCTCCTTTTGTACATGGACAGAGGTAGGTTCAATGTCCCTTTAAGGCAAGTTTTATGGAGAGGATGTTCTTAAAATTTTGGAAAAGGGTAAAATTACAAAAGCTGATTCTGCAAAGCAATCATGCTAATCAATAAATATAAATAATATTAAATAAATAAAAAGAGAAAAATGTTTCCCTTGTAAGTAAAATGATAAAGAATATTCTTAAAGGAAAAAATATGCAGTTAATGACTAGCTTTTCAAAAAAAAAATTATGAAAAGTACGTCCTTTAAAAATGGTCACTTTGATAGTAGTACTGTACAAAATACATCTTTTGTGAATAAATCCTCCTACTGTGACTACAAGAAAACCAAGTGCCACAATGTCTACCTGGAGATAGAAAGACAACAGTCACCCATTTATAACCTCTCCAACAATCACTGACCTACACATGAAGCCAGGTGTATAAAAAGGGTTTTCTGATAACAATACTTACAGTGGAAATATAAGCATCAAAGTGTCACAATTTTCTATTATTGCTACTGCAGACAAAGAAAAATAAAAACTTTATGCTTATCAATAGTGAAAAAGAAAAAAGAGGCATTTAAAGAAGACCAAAAAATCGGACCAGAGAAAGGAAGATACTGTAAATTTTTCAGCTTTGGAATAATTCCAAAGACTCTAATTTAATTGCAGCTACTCAATATTCTTCTTTATAAACTGTCCTGTTATAAATAGAACAGATGTGTAGGTATTCTTTTGGGAGGACTTTTTATTACCCCAAGGCCCTGAGATAGATCACTGATTATGCAAACTGAGAAATACACAAGGGGTAAAAGAAACCTGTAGCAGCACTCTTAAATTAGACCTTCCTCTTCCTAAGAATGCCGACAAGACACTAGTAAGGAAGAGCCCACAGGCCATCCCCAAATTAGAGATTTATAATTAGAAAGGAAAATACATACCTGGGTATACAACTTGACAGACCAGCTCATGTTATCCACTTAAACCTCTGACCATTCTCAAATTTTACATTTCAACTCTACCTTCAAGTGACAAATACTGTCACTGTCCTGAGATTTTTACCAATTAAAATATTAAACAACCATGCCCAAACCAGTTTGGGAATTCCACACTGGAATTCTGTCAGACTTGATCAAATGAGCAGGCTCCTCACTCCCAATTATCAGGGATCATATCAGGACTCTTTTTCACCACTGTAAACCCAGTTCCTAACACATAATTAACAACAATACTTGTTAAAATAAAATAAAGCTAAATTGCCATCATTTTCTCCACAATGGCAGTAATAATCTTCCTATACACTCATTCCCTAACCCACAATTTTCACAATTATCTTTTTTTTATTTTTAAAGATTTTATTTATTTACTTATTTGAGCGAGAGAGAGAGAGAGAGAGAGAGAGAGAGAAAGGGAGAGAGAGCACAAGCTAGGGGGAAGGGCAAAGGAGGGAGAGAGAGAAGCTGGACTCCGGTCTTGATCCTAGGACCCAGGGATCAAGACCTGAGCTAAAGGCAGCCACTTAACCAACTGAGCCACCCAGGCACCCCCACAATTACCTTTTATTACTACTGGTTTTTCTAGTTTTCTCACCTATTTTATTCAGTATCTTTTTGCACAGCTCTAGTTATTTCACACTTTCTTAATTAATAATAGATTAATCATGCTATTCCCCTTTTTTCATCTTTTAAAGATTTTCCAATCATATGGCTTTACTTACAACTACTTTAACCAAGTACTAGGTGTCTTTTCTACCTTTTCATTAAAATTTTGTTCACTGTATTTTCTTCCAAACAATTCACATCACACACACACACACACACACACATTAGGATTCATAGTATAAATTCAGGCTTATACTACATACTATGTTTTAAATAATGAATATAGGCTTCAGCATAGATGTTCAAAAGGGAAAAGGAAGTATCCCCCCACCAAGTGCTATTGAAATAGAATTAATGATAATATAAAAAGTATACTATAAAAAGTATATGCCCTAATCTACTTCTTATCCTAAAGATCAAAACCTGTTTTAGAAAAGTAAGTACTAAATGAGGGGTGGGGGAGTTCTATGGAGAAGAAGAAGAGGAGGAAGAAGTTGTTTAACAAAAGATTGCTACAGTCAGTGTCAAAGAATCTGAAGAAATTATCTAAATACTTTAAGTCCCATTTTAGTTAGATAAATGAAAGTATCAGTCAATCTTGAAAATTCTTTAAATCAGTACTTGCCTTTAGTTTATCAGGGGACGTGTAAGGAGCTTCAGGAGCATAAATCCTGAAAATATCAGCAAGGCAGCAGGCTACCAGTAAGCGAACATCTTTGTCAGGATGCTTAAGGAAAAAATCTGAAGCAAGATGTAAAGCTAGGTTTAAATATAGCTCCTTTTCTTCTTCAGAGTCCTGGTCCATATCCATGAAAGTTTTCACAACCATCTATTCAAAAACAGAATAATGAAATCATGAAATCCTTCATGCAAAAATAGTCATTTGAAATAAGAACCATATGAATTACAAAAATTAACTTCCAAATAAATAATATACAGTAGTTTTCATTTTTCCTCTGTTAAGTGTCGAGAGAACAACATCCTTCAAAAACTACAGGAAAAATAACTTCTTTAAAAGACTTTAAAAGACCAAGATACTTTTCATGTACCCATCCTATCTGCTAACCGATAAAAAATTTAAAACTAGCCTTGCATGGCATTTCTGGTCTCACTTTTACAAAAGGACTAAAAGGAATATGTCCTTCTTAAAAAGAACAACCCCTTTTTATAACATACCTACTCCTTTTACTACACTTAAGAAAAAACCCAGGAAAAGAAAAAAACAATTTATTTTTCCATCTGACCCATAAACCACTCCAGATACATGGACTTATATAGTCAGCTAAAAAAGAATAAACAGATTTAAGAAAGGATGATGAAGATGTATTCCAAAACATTAAAAAGCTACCACAAAGTGACTACCATAGCATCCAACAAAATATTTCTTGTGCCACGGTAAAAGAGAACATGACATGGACAGTTTCTTAGTAGGACTCAATGGCATGAATGAAGTAAGCAGAAAGAACCTATAAAAAATGTTTCCTTTTTCAAAAACATTTACATAAAAGAAGTAGGACAGAAATAAAAACGGTGAGGAATGGTACCAGTTGAATTCTATAAAGAGCTTTTTCTAATTTCCGTATTAGTTGTCACAATGAACCCTCAGTCCATACTATGCTTACCTCAGATGAGACTTTAAATTGACAACTTGACAGGAACATACATTTAAATAAAACTCTAATGGAAAGGTGACCATCTGGCATCCACTAGGTGGTGCTGCAAATACTAATCAACAAGTAGGACTGGGCACCGACTATCAATATCTAATGACTTAGTCCTTGAAAAATACACAGATTTCTACCCTGCGTTAGAGCTAGATTCTATTGCCTTGCTGGGAAACAGTGTTTCTCACAGGGAAGACCTCAGTTCTACTATGCCAGATGCCAGAACCAACTGTAGGTTAATTCTTCCAGTCTGGCACTATAGTTAGTTTAAGGGTACAAGGTCCAGGACTACTCTCCTACCTTCTTAAGTTTATTCTTTTAAGATATATGTTTGACGGTATAGGCATATCATGAAAAGAGGCAAAGAAAAAAAAAAAAAAGACCTACATGCAGGAAGCCATTTCTTTTTCTAGAATCTGTTCACAAAGAGAGATTCAGTATATTTTGAATAGAATGTTATAGGAAACTCTAGAAATTATATAAATAATAAATAATGACCCTACATGTTAACTGTTTTAATTTATAAAACTCACTCCTGTAATTGTACATATCAAAAATTACTGTCAGCCCACCATTAAAACCTTTTTATATTTCTCTAAGAAGGTTGCTAAAAATAATGGGTAAGTGTAAATTAGGAAAATAAATGAAGAAAAAAGTATATTAGCCAGATTACTGCTAGGCATAAATGTCTAAAAAATAATGAAAACATATTACAAACACTAAGTGTGAACACTGTGGAAATCATTCCACCAAAACTAACAACAAAGTTTACACAAGGGCTAGATAATAAGAATTCCTCAAAACCATCTACAACTCAAATGGTGTTATTAAACTCAATTGTTCATGTATAAGTCATCTATTAAAAAAGATGTCTGAGGAAATATCATCTCTAAAAGTCAGGAAATTTTAATCAACTTAGAAGTATAGCTTCTGCATTTGATAGTTTCTTCGTAAACAACAGAGATGTTTACCTATCATTGTTAAAATAAAAACTAATCTGAGGTAATCAAGTATTCACTCCTCTAAAAATTCAACAGGTCAAGAGAACGTACATACAGAGAAAATTAAAAGTGTCACATACAAAGGATATGTAGCTTCACTATTTTTAACAAAATATACACAAGTTCCTAACAAGCACATATCGGTAATTTTAATCTGCTCAAAGGTGTCTTTTCCTTGGAATAAAAAAATCTAATATCTGACATTCTAATATCTTATGCACAAAACTAAGACTTTATGGGAAATTTAGGACTATTGGAGTCCTTTTCTTCTAATAAAAATAAACCATGAAGCAACAACTATATGACAGTACTTTGCTTTAAAGAGGCTCCAGGATCTTCAATGATTAATTAATTCAGGTTTTCCAGTCTTGAAATAGGGACAAATAATAATGTATCAGGCAAAATTAATGTCTAGGTAGATATAATTTAGAAGGGAAAAGATGCTCAAAAATAAAGAACAGCTCAACTAACTGATAAATCAGCTTAGCATTCTGGTTAGCCACTCTGCTCCTTTAAGCATTTTATAATCACAGGGACCAACCATCACTGCCCTGAAGAAAAGGTAAAATATTGTTTAAACACATATAAAGAGACTGAGCCAGAGACCACTCATCTATGGAAGGTCACCATCAATCTTGATTCACTGCTGCATGTCAGAAGCAGAGACAGAAGCTGAAAGTAAAGCTCTTTAACCTACTCCAAAGTAACTTAAAAGTAAGTAATGCTCAGTACAAAGACTTAAAACTTCCCTTCTCAGATTAAAATGATTGTTGTTTTAAAATAAATGAGATACAGGACAAAGAACTTTTATACAGACAACAATGAATGTAAGAGTACTACAGATTTATTCTTTATACCCAAGTATAGGTGGCCCTAGAAAAGCTTCACCCTTCCAGCTGCTCTCCCATTAACAATAGCCAAGGAAACCCTACAGTTCTTTACCTATTTCCACTCTCCTCAATCCCTTCCCTGCCATTTTTAGCTTTCATTTGCTTTTTTAAGGTGCCCTAACAAAATATAGCCCTATGTGATTTCCATAGGTAACCCCCCACCCTAAACAGATACCCCAAAACATAATTTTACTCACCTTTAACCGTCTCACCATCTCCTCTTTAGATATTTTATCTGAGATTTCCTTGACACCAGGAGGATAAGTAATTTTTCCATCATTGGTTCTTGTCTTTGAATGAGCCATGATGGAAATATTTTTCCCCCTAAAACAAGAAAACAGTTAGAAGCAAACAAAAAAACTGGCATAAACTAAGTAATAAACATGAAAGGTAACCTGTCCTCCCAACCAAATAATTTATAACTTCCTAATTTACAGTATCTCACTTATCTAATTAATGAAAAACATTTTATTAAGCACTTCCCCAATTTTTTTCAATTATATTTTCACTTCCATTTCTATTCATTTTAAGTTGGGTGATTTGCACTAACCATCCAACTACATAAACTATAAATAATAGGGGGAAAAAGCCATCCAAAACAAGCTTATTTTCTAAAGCACCACAAATTACTTGTCCCAAACAAAAGAGAATACAGGAATCCAAAGAGGTAAAAGGGGTACTGGAGCATTATATCCACTGACACCCTGAGGGTATTTGCCAACGCTGACAAATCTAGAATTCAGTTTGGTCGTCTTATGAGTCAACAGGGACAGAGGTAAATCTTAACCTGTCAAGATAGAACACCAGAGACCCTCCTGACATCAATGCACAATACTACCCCAACTCCAGAAAGATAACACCCGCAAAGATAAGCCAGAAATCAGTATGTGCCCATGCCCCCATCAATAGCCACTGGGAAGAGCAGAGCAAGCTGCCTTTGTACTAAGCAAAGCAACGTAATAACAAATGCAGCTAACTGATTTTCGACATGGGCCTGCACATTTGCAATGATTCACATTACCTAAGTTGTCCAGAGAACCTCAAGACATGAACACAGTGACCCCTGACTGGTAGTACTACCAAGAACCAAATGTAAGTAAAATTCTACACCTCAAAGAATCCCCACCATGAGGTTTCTAGGACAATGAGCATTATCAAGTCAAAAATAATCAAGCACCTAAGGAAACATGACGCTATGTGCAAGAATCAGCAGAAATACCAGGCACCAAGACAGAACACACAAAGACTTCATATATTACAATTCTCAAACAGATTACAAAACTACTGTATTTATTGTTTTAAAGAAATAAAAGTCTAAAATAACTCAAGGAATAATTATAGAGAGCAAACCAGAACAGAAAGTCAAACTTCTAAAAATAAAAATGCAAAAACTAAAATTAAAAACTCAATGGACAAGTTTATTAGCAGATTAGAAAAAGCTATTAAAATTAGTAAACTGGAAGAGAAATCAAAAGAATATAAAGAACAAGAAAGGACAGAAAAGATTAACTTACGATTCATGGAAGTACCAAAAGATAAATGAAGGTAGAGGCCCTATCTGAGTAGAACAGCATAAAATATCAATCCATAAATTCAAGAAGCCAAACAAAATTAAACTCAAAATAATAAGAATTGTAGAAAACAAACAAAACCTTAAAGCAATCATATAACTTTGAAAGGAACAGTTTAAACTTGTATGTCAGCACAATGTAAGCCAGAAGACAACAAAATGTCATCCTCAATGTGGGAAAAGAATATAATTGCAAAGCTAAAGTTTACATCCAAGGAATATAATTTTCAAGAACAGGATGAAAAATACAGACAAATTAGCCAAACAAAAATTGGAAGCTATAAGTAAATATAACACTTACAACATTGCTTAGCACATACTATGTACTTTACACTATACATATTTGATATATATAATCAGGTTAAAAAACAAGATTTTAAAATTTCAATATAAAGAGTTTACATAAAACATTTAAAAATATATGGATATGAGATGCTGAAAGTAAAAGGAGGAGATAATATACCATGCAGACACTAAACACCAATTACAAAATGGGCAAAAGACATGAACAGACATTTGAAGAGGGAATTCAAATGGCAAATAAGCATATGAAAAAGATGTTCAACACCATTAATCATTGGAAAATGCAAATTAAAACCACAATGAGATACCATTATATACTATTAGAATGGCTAAAATAGGAAATAGCAATAACATCAGATATAGCAAGCAAGATGTGATGAAACTGAATCTAGACACTGCTGGTGGAAATGTAAAATAGTACAACCAATAGCTGAAAATAATCTGGCAGTTTCTCATAAAACTGAACATGCACTTACCAAACAAACCAGCAACTGCACTCTTGAGAATTTTTCCCAAGAAATGAAAGCCAGTGTTTATGCAAATCTGTATAGGAATATTTGCAAAAGCCTTATTCATACACCTCAAAACCAGAAGCAATCCAAAGCCCTTCAATGAATAAATGGTTAAACAAACTCTGATAGATCCATACAATGAAATACTACACAGCAATAATAAGAACTTACTGAAACATGCAATAACTTAACTGTCCTTATGCTTATTGGAAAAGCCAATCTCAAAAGGATACACGCTACATGGTTTCATTAATATAATATTCTCAAAATGACAAAACTACAGACATGGAGAACAGATTAGTGGCTGCTGGAGTACACAGATGAGACTAAGAGGTAAGCATTATGGAATTCCTTTATAATTCCATATCTTGACTGCTATACTAATGACATGAATCTATATACAGGATCAAACTATACAGAACTACACAGAGACAGAAAGAGAGAGAGAAAAAATATTATGCAAAAACTTAAGAAAACTGAATAAAATCAGTTATCTAATTAGCAATATTATATCAGTATCAATTTCCTTATTTGATATTGTACACTTCAGTTACATAGTATGTCACCACTGGCAGAAGATGAGGAAGGGTTACAGAATTCTGTGTACTATTTTTTAACTTTATACCTATAGCAAAATAAAAAGGTTTAAAAGCAAAGCAATCAACTGTATTCATATGGATAGCAAATAAAAAGTTTAGAAATGCAATTTACATAGAAAAGCATAAACTATCTACAAGTTAATCTAACAAAAGATGTACTTTTACAGAGAAAAATCATTGACAGAAATTAAAGAAAACCTAAATAAATGAAGAGATATTATAGACTGGATTGGAAGTTTCAAATACCATAAAGACAGCAAATCTTCCCAGTGTTTACGTAGTCAATATAATCCCAACAAGCCCAAGTTTTGATTTTGAAAGAAACATGGCAAATTCTTTAAAAATTTATATGTAAATGCAAAAGGCCAGAAATAGCAAGCTACTTGAAGAAAAACACTATAAATGAATTTGTTCTCAAATATTAAAACCCACTATAAAGCTACAGTAATCTATTTAGATGATGTAGTACTTACTGGTGCACGGGGGAAAAAAAGGATCAGTGGGAAGTATTACCCTAGAAACAGATCCTTCATGTTTTATACATGAAATTTAATATATGAAAAACAGCAGCAGGGCATATCAGTAAGAAAAAAATCAGACAGAACAAAACGAAAAATTCCAAATATTGCCTAACATTTCAATAGTATTAAGTCTTCCAATCCATGAACACTGGATTATCTTTCCATTTATGTCTTATTTCTTTCACCAACATATTACAGTTTTCAGTATACAACTTTGACTTCCTTGGTAAAGTTTACTGCAAAGTAACTTTTTTCTTTTTGATACTATTGTGAAGGAATTCTTTTGTTAATCTCCTTTTCAGAGAGTTCACTGGTAGTATCTCAAAACATTACTGATTTTTGCATGTTGATTTTGTATCCTGCAACTTAACAGAATTTATTAGTTCTAAAAGTTTTTCATAGGGTCTTTAAGAGTTTTCTACATATAAGATCACGTCATCTGTGAACAGGGAAGTTTATTTCTTTTCCAATTTGGATTCCTTTTATTTCTTGCCTTTAATGCCTAAATGCTGGGTAGGACTTCCAGTACCATGCTGAATAGAAGTAAGTGGCAAGAGTAGGCATCCTTGTCTTGTTCTTGACTTTAGAAGAAAACTTCCTATTTTCACCGCTGAGAAATGCAAATCAAGAACAAGTTATCACTTCACTCCTGTTGGATGGCCATTATCAAAAAAACCAAAAGCTAACAAGTGTTGACAAAGAGGTGAAAGACAAAGAATTCTTGTACACTGTTGGTGCGAATGTAAAATGATACACCCACTATGGAAAGCAGTATGAAGTTTCCTCAAAAAATTAAATATAGAACTACCAGACGATCCAGCAACCCTGATCCTGGGTATATATACCCCCCAAAAAAAGGAAATCAGTAAGTCCAAGAAGTATCTGCACACCCATCTGCACTGCAGTATTACTCACAAAAGCCAAAATATAGAAAGAACCCAAATTCTCATCAATAGATGAATGGATGAAGAAAAAGAGGTTTATACATACAACAGAACATTACTCAGGCTTAAAAAGAAGAAAATCCTACCATTTGCAACATGAATGGAACTGAAAGACATGCTGAGTGAAATAAGCCAATCACATAAGGGCAAATACTGCATGATCCCATTTATAGGAGATAACTAAAATAGTCAAACTTAGAAGATACAGAAAACAGAATAGTGGTTGCCAGGAGATGAGAGGAGAAAATGGGGAGTTGTTATTCAATGGGTATAAAGTAGAGTTTTACAATATGATTAAATTCTGAGATGTTCCATACAACATAGCATCTATAGTTAATACAGTGTTGTACACTTAAGAATTAGTTAAGAGGGTCGATTTCACATTGTGTGTTCTTACAAGGACAAAAAAGCAAAAACACAAGGAAACTTCTGGAAGTGACTGTGTTTACAGCAAGTGACAGCTATGTGGTAATGGTATCATAGGTGTTGCATACAGTGTGTATGCAGTTTTTCTCTCTGTTATCAGTTACAGTTCAATAAACCCCTTTTTTAAAGATTTTATTTATTTCACAGAGAGAGAGAGAGCATGTGGGAGGGGCAGAGGGAGAGGGAGAAGCAGGCTCCCCGCCAAGCAGGGAACCCAATGTGGGGCTCCATCCCAGGACCCTGGGATCATGACCTGAGCCAAAGGCAGAAGCTTAACCAACTGAGCCACCCAGACACCCCAATACTCAGGAAATTTGCCTAAAAATCACTGAATTGTACACTTGAAATAGGTAAAACGTATTAATTTTATGCTATGTAAATCATAGCTCAATAAAGTTTTTAAAAGTTTAAATTTTTTCAAGTTTTGAGACGCTTTAATACTGCCCCTCCAAAAAATGACATCATACCTATATCTCACAGCTTACACAAAAGGAATTCCAGGTAGATTCATGGCCTAAATATAAAAGCAAAATATAAGCTGGAGATGGCAGCAGGACTGGTACAGATGATTTCCACCCACAACAGCCCCTCTAAATTCACCCATCTTGGTGTCACAGCACTCGGAATAACGTTACGAAAGGAAAGTTATTTTGCTTCTGCCACTGTGATCTGTAATAGAGCCAGACTGGCTTCCTATTTCCCAGGATTTTGCTCTTTAGTTAAAAGGGTTGTCAATCCCAAAGCACTTTCAACTGCAAGATCTTCAGGTTCTGATGACTCTCATCTGGCCCTTGCACCTCCAGATATATGCTCTCAAACAGTATGGCCTGATGAAGCTCTGGGACCATTTCAACCTCAGAATCAGAGATTCCAGCTTCCTGAGGACATAGGTTTTGATTTTCATCTCAATGGGAGCACATCACAGAAGAAAAGCCAGGTTCGCAAAACTTTACCTAATGTTCTAGCAGAATCTTTATCAAGTGAGACACGAGTTTGTGATGGCACAGTATGTGATTGAATTTCACAGTAATAATGCACCTGCTGAACAAGAAATCAGCAGTGCAGAAACTTACTTTGAATACACCAGAGTGTGCAATCCAGACATGTCCAGAATTGCTGCAAAGATATTTTGAGTCACTGTTTCCAGAAGGAGCTACCAACAAACTAATGATTCTAACTATAACACAGAAAACTAAGAATGATAAGACTGTTTGGAGCAAAGAGGCAGAAAATGAAAGAGAAATGCTTTTAGAAAAGTTCATTAATGGTGCTAAGAAAATTTGCTATGCTCTTCGAGCTGAAAGGTATTGGACTGACTTAACCGACCCATCATCTGGTTTGGTATACTTTGGAACACAGACAAACAACATTCCTTTTGAGACAGATGAACACTATTAACATTTAGGATTCTCTGTGGGTGATCTTGGCTGCTGTAAAGTGATTCATCATAGGCTCTGGGGTACCCAGGTGGTTGAGGAAGTATCTTCGCTAATGCAACACTAGACAGCCATTTTATGAAGAAATTAGGTGGAAACTAACAGTAATGTCAATTTATCGGCTATACTATTTGTATGTACCATTTGGGTTGATCTATAAACACTGTGAAAAGCTTCAGTTTCTAAAATTTACTTATTTCTAGGTATTTATTTAGACATTTATGGGTTTACAGCATTGGTAAGTGGCATGTGATTTTTACATCTCAAATGTTTATTCATACTATCACTGAATACATGTTGATCACATCCACATTGTATAGAATGTGATAATTAACATGTAACCAGGACATGATCTCATACTGCTATATCTTCCCTTTACTGGAAAAAACCTCAGTTTTATTTCTCTCTAAAAATAAAACACATATTTTGGGGGGGGGAGCAAAATATAAAACTTTTAGATGATATGGGAGAACTACATGACCTCAGGTTAGGAAAAGCAAGAACCAAGGCCATAGCTATGTTCCTTCAGCCAAAGAAGATATTTAGCAAAGATCCAGAACAAATCATTTCAGGGGAAGGTAAATAAATGTGATAGGATTCCCAGTTTTCCACAGAACCTGGAAGTCAAGAAAGTCTCTGCCTTGCCTTGACAGAAATAAAAGCTGATGCTGACCATTCCTAACAAGAGATAGACAATTATGACCACAGATTGCCACTAAAAAATGTAGACATGGTGCCTCTGTAGAATAAAATCCATATAGTCAAAAAATTTGTCACAGTCAAAAATTTGTCAAGTCCTTGTTACTTGCATGATTCTTTAGCAGTGACTATAAGGCAAAATGAATAAGACGGGTCTCAAAAATCTATTCCAAAAAATCCCCCTAAATAATTAAATCACAGTAAATTCTAAAATTATCCTAACAGAAATAACAATCTTAGAAAATACAAGATTGAAAGAAAGCCCACTTCTCTAAGTGAATGGAAATGAAGCTGGTAATAATATACAGAACAAAAAAAGGACTGAGAAGAAACAGTTCAAATGTGTTACTAATCTAGAGAAGAAAGTTCAGAATTTTTACTTAGGATCTAGAAGTGTGACTGAAGGAAAAGGTGGAAGGAAGTAAAGGGAGCTAAGGAGGAAAAGGTAAGAGCCAACAAAGGGGCAGGTCTACTCAGTATGCACTTCAGTTTTATAAATAACAGTATTAGAAGCACATCTGAAATACTTCTGTGAATATATATGTTTCTTCAGAAAAGACATATTTACTGGCTCTTGGCTACCAAGCAAACTCTACGTACCTTAAAAAGTCTCAAGTCTATAAGTCTATGTTTAAGTTTTCCCTGACATCTCCAAGCAGAGCAAGGCTCCACCCTCTACAGCTAAAAAACTGAATACATCATAATTAGAATTTATCATATTTAGTGAACTTAGTCTATGTCTATTTCTCTTACTAAAATATCAGCTCTGTAAGCCAAGGATTGTATATCATTTTTATGCTAGTATCTATTACAGAGCCACACACAAAGTAGGCACTCTGGAAATCCTTCCTGAGTGAATGACCAGAACTATTCTAAGAAATGGTGGCTACGACAGGGAATACAACCCAGAGAGAAGCAAAATCAAATACAGTAAAACCAGTTAGGAAACCACTACAAAATTCCAGGAAAGGAGGAGGAGCTGACTATAGGCAGTCATGGGAAAACAAGAAAATAGATTCAAAGACTTATGAATGATTTTTAAAAAGAAGTAGAAAAAAAATAATAGAAAAGTAGAAAATGATTACAAGATTCAAAGCCTTTGTTCTTTGAAAGTCAATTACTTAAACATTTACTGAGAATTTACTTGGGCAATATACCATGCTAGACACTAGAAATGTAATAACAAGCAAAACATAAAATCTCTGCCCTCATCATAATGGAGATAGGGAAAAAACAGAGAGAGATCAAGTCTCAGGGAAAAAATTTAGTCTAGAAGGCAACTAAAAATGTAGATCTGAAATTTTAGAGAACGTCAAGGGCAGAAAATATATTAGGACCATGTACAGCTCATGTTTTATGAATTTACAAGCTCAATTAAGAAAATGTATAGGATTAGCTAAGACATCAAGACTGAACCCTGAGGAAGTATATATTGATATGGGGAGGGGACAGAAGAAAAAGAGAATGTTGTCAGAAAAGGTAAAAAAGCAAAAAATAATTTTTTAAGCCTAGGAAAAAAAAAGTTTGAAGATGAAGGGGTGGCATACAGTGCTCATTATTTCAAAATACATACGACTAAAACATATAAAATGACCTCACCAAATACGGCCTTGGACCTGACAAGGTGATCTTTAAGAAAGAAGTTTCCAGAGAATAATAGGAATAAACACCAAACTGCAACGAAAGAGAAAAAAAGGTGTAAAGAAGAAAGAGGGAGAGGGACCAATGCTGAGGAAGAAGGGAAGGGTACAGGAAATAAACAGGATCTTCAATTGTTATCAGAAATAAAAAATAAGAGATAATGATATATAGCTGCTCCTCTTAGGCTTAACAGACTGTCAAAGAAGTTATCTGACAACTTATTTCATCTCTGTAGGATTACAATTATTTACACTGAAAATGAAAAAATAGTAACTGTACTTAAAAAATAATTTATATAAAATGACCAGTGTCAGAATACATTTCATCTACTATATACACTACAGAACTAAGAAAGGACTAATTCCTTTCTCCACTTAAAATGTACACACTTTTTAAGATCTTATTTATTTATTTGAGAGAATGAGCATAAGAGGGGGGAGGGCACAAGGGAGGAGCGACTCCCTGCTGAGCAGGGAGCCTGTGGAAGGACTCATCCCAGGACCCCAAGATCACGACCTGAGCAAAAGGCAGTCACTTAACCAAACTGAGCCACCAGGCACCCAAAATGTACACACTTTTAATTCTACCAATTTATAGCAAAACCATGATAATCCAGAATTTCCCTCCTTTCCAAGGGTAATGTGAAACAAATACTTTCAGAAAACAGTTTTTACTTTTATTATATGCAACATTTGTTATATTTACATTTTATGTCCAGTATGAACAATAAGTAAAATACAAGAAAATATTCTAATAATAAACAGCTTGTATACTCTTGGAATAAGTTCAAATAAAATGATCATTAATTAAAGGAAACATATCAGTATTTTTAAAAATCATACTGACAGTTCTAGGAACAACAACAAAAAAGTCAATGGTATTATTCTTCATTCTGATATTATCAGATGTAAATAAATGTTAAGATGAAATAAGACTGAAGCAAAAATATCTAAAGTTCCTTTCAGTGAATGCAAAAGAAGAGTAAGGGTAAGAGTAATAGGAATAATCATTTTTAATTGAACTGAAAAGAGATAAAGACAGGCATCTGCCATTTTCATGATGAATGTGCTTAAAAATCCAGTATGTGACAAGTTCAGGGTCACAAATAAAATCAAACCACTTCTCAAATCCCTACATGGCCATATTTATTAAGAACTAATTTTCCTCCTGGGACTTTACCAGGTAAAGGTGGAATTAGAAAGAAAATAAGATTTGTAAAGAGTCTGGTAACTGCAGAAGGCAGTCTTCCCACAATCGGTACCTCTTATAACCAGCAGATGGTGCCCTCCATAAAGACAACTCTTCCAGTCCATAGTCCTTACAGAGTATAAGAAGTTAGGCTTATTCTTAGGTCAGGAACAATTAAAAAGCTATTGTGAGTATTTTCTAAGAAAATAAAAGACAAATAAATTTTGTCAATTTTCCCTAAGTATATAACTTTAAGGCCACGTTTACATATTTTCCAACTATTCAAACAAAAAGCTGCTTTTTTCCATATACAATATTACCACTAAGCCACCATGCAACTTGAATTAATCTTTTTTTAAATTCAAATTAAGTCTATTTAATAATTATCCCTATGAGTTCTGGTAAAACAAAGTAATTTTAAATGGTTTAGGAAGTCCTTTCAGAAAGTAACTCCTTCCGTTCATATATTTGGCAATGTTTATTTACAAAAGGTTAAATGTATTTCTTGCCTACATTCTTTTTAAGGACCATCACTCTTACAGAAGGGAATAAAGTTAAACAACTGGTTCAAACAGAAAAAAGAGCCCCAGTCCCTAAAACATCTCAAGTAGTACCTGTATCTAACAGTATAGAAAGTATAGTTAAATCTCTTTAAAATAGTATTTTTATGGGGCTCAGTGGGTTAAAGCCTCTGCCTTCCGCTCAGGTCATGATCCCAGGGTTCTGGGATTGAGCCCCGAATCGGGCTCTCTGCTCAGCAGGGAGCCTGCTTCCTCCACTCTCTCTCTGCCTGCTTCTCTGTGATCTCCGTCTGTCAAATAAATAAATAAATAAATAGATAGATAGATAGATAGTATTTTTATATTAATAATGATAGTATCTCTCATTTACTGAATGACTGGTATTTCTCTAGTCAGTCATCAGCTCAATGTCCTATTCAGTGGGAGAATAAAATTACATATTCTTCTATGCACATCAAACCTCATCAACACATTCTTACACAACTCCCCCCTCAAAAAAACTTGCCTCCATTTCACTGAGAAAATAGAAGCTCTAACAAACAGGAACTTCCCTCAGTTTCCCATCACTATTCTACTGGCTCACCTACTGCATTTATACCCATTCTCTCATTCCTTCCTGTTATTAGAAAGTATGTTAACCTTATATCAAAAACAAATCCCTTCACAGGTACACAAAACCCCATCCTCTATAGGTTTATCAAAGACTGACTTCACTAGTTGTCTCCTCTTTCCTCTGCATAAGCATCCTCAGTGTCTACTAGATGCCTTCTCTCAGCACACAATACATTCTTGTTCTTGAGTGGAAGGAATACTATAGCTACCTGCTTAAACTACAAATACCCCTCCAGCTACTACCATCTTCTCTCTCAAATTACCTTCACAGCCAAGCTTTGCAAAAAGTATACTTTCTACCTTCACATCTTCAGTTCCCAACTACGTTTCATACTAACAATCTTATTTCCAACACCACCATCACCAGCAATAATGCTTTTGCTGTAATCATTGCAGTGGACTTCAAAAACAGCAACAGATGATTCCCTTCTCTGCATCTACAAACCTGCAATGTGACTCTGTTGCTCCTCCAATCAAGAAGAGTGTTCTTCCAGTCCTTGAATCTGAAACGATCTTATGACTTGATCTAATGGGATCTTTGGCAAGCTCAGCATTTCTGCCTTTGAGGTTACTGACTTGCTCTTGGAACTCTACTAAAGTGCACAAGCCCAGAAGTTATCCCACTGGAAAATGAGAGGTCCCAGTTATTCTAGCCATGAGCATCAGGAACAAGCCAGCCCCACCCAAACCAGGAGGTGACCACAGACGTATACCTGCAGATGCATGAGGAAGCCCAGGTGGGAGATCACTAAGGCTGACTCAGATGAGTAAAACTGCCCAGCTACCACCCAGCTAAGCCAAACTCAACTGTCAACCTGCAGAATCAGGAGCCAAATAAATGGTGGTTGTTTTAAGCTATTATTTTTAGGGTGATTGATTATGCAATGAAAGTCATCACTGACTTGTCGAATCAAATGAACACTTTTCTAATCCTTACTTAATTTCTCAGCAGTATGAAATAGTTGATCAAACCTTCCTTCTTGAATCATTCTTCTCCTTCGGTTTCTACTCTATCTTACCTCTTCCTTATTTTCCTCCTACCTTACTGATCACTCTTGTCTTTGTTGTTTCATTTTCTACACAGGCTCTAAATATTAGTAATTCATCAAAACTCAATTCCGACCCCTTTACTGATGTTTTCTAAAGGAGGCTCCATACCTAGCATGGAGTCCAAAGCAGGGCTTGAACTCACACCCTGACATCAAGACCTGAGCTGAGATAGTCAAATGCTTCACCTACTGAGCCACCCAGGCAACCCTATTCACTTTTTAACCTATATTTTTTCTCCAGACTTTTGCCATAAGCTTTTTTAAACCTAAAGACTCCAAAATAAAACATATACCCTACACTAACTGATCTCTTATGAACGCTGGTCCACATATACAACTAGTTAACATTTCCACTTGGTTTATTCACAAAGGCATGTTGAACTTAAAATTCCCCTAAACAAACTTATCTCCCTACTTCGTCCCCCTCCAAAATAACCTTCCTTCTTCTATATTCTCTCTGTATATAGTGCCTTAGAGTACCCAACTTGTTCCTCCCAGAAAACTGGGAGTGGCCCTTTCAACATTTAAAATCAACCAAGTCCTGTAAATGCTACCTGCTAAATATAAATGAAATACACCTTCTTTTGGCCATCATTTCACCACAACTGAATCTAAGCCACCTCCAATTCATTCTTCAAACAGCAGGTAGGATGATCATGGTACATTAATGATCTAATGCACCAAGGTACACTAACCTTCTTAAATAGGTTCCCAATGCCCTTTGAATAAGTTCTAAATATACTAATCTGACCACTTTAATCACTATACTCCTGTCACAACTCTATTTCTTAAAGGGACCAAGCCAAGATCCTTCTCAGTGTGTACTACTCTTTCTGCTTCAAAAACTTTTTCCTCCTGTCGTTCCTTCTCTGATTTTTCAAGTCTCATATGTCAATCCTGTACGCCTTCCTGAGTCTGCCCAAACTAAATTAAATCTCTATTACATGCTTTCAACACCACCCCTGTACTTTACCTACAAAGAATTTATAATAATTATAGGTGTTTATCCTCTAATGTCTGTAACCCCTTCTGAAATTTTATAAACTATATGGGAACAAGAACCCAATTTTGTTCACTGTATACCTAAATGCATAATACAATGATGGGCAAAAAAGCAAGAGCTCAACAAATATTCTTAATTATAAGAGGAAGTACCTAATAATGCCCATTTTATAAATGAGGAAACTGAGGATCAAAGAGATTAACTATGCTGAAGTTATCCAACAACTATACTGAAACTAATCTATACCTGATTCCCAAACCCTAACCTGATGGTTCCCAATTTTTGGAGCTCAGGTGAATCTCCTAATACTCAGGCCCAAATGCCTGCACTTAAAAAAGGTTCCATGAGGATTTTTATATGCAAAGTTAAGTAACAATGCATCTTAACGGCCAAAAAGTTAACCCAAATATCTACTAATTGATGAATGGATAAACAAAATGTGGTATATCCATATAATGGAAAACTAATTAGAAATAAAAAGGAACAAAGTACTGATATATGATACAACACTGATGAACCTCAAAAACATTCTCCAAATAAGAAAAGCCAGACACTGGGGGTGCCTGGGTGGCTCAGTGGGTTAAAGCCTCTGACTTCAGCTCAGGTCATGATCCCAGGGTCCTGGGATCGAGCCCCGCATCGGGCTCTCTGCTCAGCAAGGAGTCTGCTTCCCCCCCTCTCTCTGCCTGCCTCTCTGCCTACTTGTGATCTCTGTCAAATAAATAAATAAAATCCTTAAAAAAAAAAAAAAAAAAAAAAGCCAGACACCAACCAAATGTTTATAGCAGCAATGTCCACAATAGCCAAACTATGGAAAGAACCCAGATGTCCATCAACAGATGAATGGATAAAGAAGATGTGGTATATATATACAATGGAATACTATGCAGCCATCAAAAGAAATGAAATCTTGCCATTTGCGACTGCGTGGATGGAACTAGAGGGTATTATGCTTAGCGAAATAAGTCAATCAGAAAAACACAATTATCATATGATCTCCCTGATATGAGGAAGTTGAGAGGCAACGTGAGGGATTTGGCGGGTAGGAAAAGAATAAATGAAACAAGATGGGATCGGGAGGGAGACAAACCATGAGACTCAATCTCACGAAACAAACTGAGGGCTGCCGGGCAGGGAGGGGAATAGGGAGAGGGTGGTGGGGTTATATACATTGGGGAAGGTATGTCCTATGAAGTGTGTAAACCTGGTGATTCACAGACCTGTATCCCTGGGGCTAATAATACATATGTTAATAAAAAAATAAAAAATTAAATCTAAAAAAATGTATAAATAAATAAATAAGCCAGACACAAAAAACTACATATTGCACAGATTACATTTACCATGAAACATCCATAAAAATCAAATAGATGAGTTGTCATCTGGGATTGGGGTTGAGAAAGTTGTCACCATAAATGGACACCATAATCTTTGGAGAACAATGGTTATATACACTAACCTTACTAAAATTCATTGACTTATACACATAAAATAAGTGTTTTAAAGAAAACACAAAAGAGAACAATCCATTCTGTCAGATGTTAGAGAAGGTTGTCAGCAGCATATCACAGAGTTGCAATTTAAGCTGTGGAAGACAGTAAAATGGCTACATGTGGATTCTAGGATTCAAGGTAACTGTGAAGCAGAGTGAGCAATGGAAAAAAAAAAAAGCACAGAAGGGGCGCCTGGGTGGCTCAGTGGGTTAAAGCCTCTGCCTTCAGCTCAGGTCATGATCTCAGGGTCCTGGGATCGAACCCCACATAAGACTCTCTGCTCAGCAGGGAGCCTGCTTCCTCCTCTCTCTCTGCCTGCCTCTCTGCCTACTTGTGATCTCTGTCTGTCAAGTAAATAAACTTAAAAAGGGGGGGGGGCACCTGGGTGGCTCAGTGGGTTAAAGCCTCTGCTTTCAGCTCAGGTCATGATCAGGGGATCCTGGGATCGAGCCCTGCATTGGGCTCTCTGCTCAGCGGGAAGCCTGCTTCCTCCCTCCCCCTCCGCCTGCCTCTCTGCCTACTTGTGATCTCTGTCTGTCAAATAAATAAATAAAATCTTTAAAAAAAAAAAAGGCACAGAAATATGCTAGGTCTGAAAAACCTAACAAACAAGTAAGAACAGGTATCTGTTTTATGTGCCTTTCTAGAAAAATCTCACATTCTGCAAAATCACACTTTTCAAAAAAATGGATAAAACAGAACATTAACAAAACAACAGCAATCCAAATAATGTACAAGCATAGTCTCCACGGGCATTTGTTCCCAGTGTCATAAGCAAACTTATTAGAGTTCAGGTTTTCTCAAGATGTAGGCCCTTGAAGGTAATACTCTACTACTAAGAGAAAAAAAATTCAGCAAAATTAAAAACAGCTTTCAATTTTTTGTTAAACGTGGGGAAAACAGCCTCACAGATATTCCATCTGCAACTGAAGCTGAACTAAACAACTAAACAGGGAAACAGATTTAGGGATTCTTGACATTATTAAATATTCCACTTTAAAAAAAAAAGGCAGTTTTGAATCAAGATTTTCAGCCTTTTTTCTTTTTTCTTTTTCTTTTTTTTGCATCAACAGATCAGTTTAGACGACCACTTTATTTTTTTTTTTTTTAAGATTTTATTTATTCATTTATGTGACAGAGAGATCACAAGCAGGCAGAGAGGCAGGCAGAGAGAGGGGCAAACATGGGGCTCAATCCCAGGACCCTGAGATCATGACCTGAACTGAAGGCAGAGGCTCAACCCACTAAGCCACCCAGGCACCCCTTGATGACCACTTTAAAATGTTATAGAACATATTTTTCTTCATAACACAATAAATCTAAACAATCTTTTTTGTCAAACACCTAGATACAATATAACGTCAAATATAATATGGTCCCACATTTTAAGGTTTTTTAAACTTCTACTGAGATATAATTGACACATAACATTATATCAGTTTTAGGGGTATAATATAATGATTCAGTATATTTATATATTGTGAAATGATGACCAAAATAAGTCTAGTTAACAAGTCACAAATTTTCTTTTCTTGTGAAGAGAACTTTAATATTTTTAAGTTTACAATACTGTAACTACAAAACCTTTACCTAAGGTGAAGTTGTTAATTAAATGTTGGTCACTATAAGTACTATATTACTTTTAATTAGGTAGAATTAATAACTGCACTTTATTTTGCATACAGTATGGTACGGTCCTTAGATTATCAATACAGATAGTACATTTATGTCCATTTTACTGTAGTCTTAAAGAAGTATAATATTATGCAAGATATACTAGATTTTTAAAGTATAGGTCTCAAAAAAATAAAAGTACAGATCTCTCCGAGTTTGCACTATTTAAGGTACTTACACCATGCACCTTATAAATGAATACAGCAGCCCTCTGTAAACAATTTTCTTCTCAATTCCCTGAGTGAGGGAAGCTAAGGTTAGGGGAAGTAACAGAGATCCCGTGAGATAAATGACCATGTCTGATATGGTCTAAGAAAGGGTCAGGGTATTTTCCAATCATTGGGTAGAGCTTTCTTACTGCTGTCTTAACCTTTTTTCTCGCACTAAAGCATAGTTCTCTCCTGTTTTCCATTATACTAACTGCTCTTACCACAACAACACTTTTTTAGAAATTTAAGTTATGTGTCTTGTAGATGGAAATACAATTACTAACTGGGAGGAAAATGATTGGAAGATAAATCTGGATACCAAGTCCATCAAAAAGTTTAACTTGATAAAATTCTCAGTAAATTTCCTTACAATAGGAAAAAATAGCAAAACCAAAATAGTACATAAATATTTGAAGATATTCCTTAATATAAAAATTTTGAAGGTGTTCACAAGTATTTAATCTAGTCTCATTAATGTTACTTTTTTCAGTTATTCTCAATTGCACTATGTCCAATAATTTCTTTACCTGTTAGGAATACTTTGCACCTGCATCACCTTGACTAGAAAACTGCTGCTCATTCCATGAGAGAATTACAAAGACCTTTTTTTTTATGTTTTTAACAGATAATTGCCAATATCTACCTTATATTCTTCCTGGCCAAAATCAACCCAATTTTGTTCTTTGGCACTGCTGCCCAAACATGAATGCCTGTTTTCGTTTTCTGGAACAGATTTATTGGGATATAATTCATATACCAAACAATTTATTCTTAAAGTATATGAGTTAACAGCTTTTGGTACACATTAATTTTTTATTGTAGTAAGATGTATGTAAAATGAAATTTGCCATTTTTAATGTACAACTCAGTGGCACTGTTTATATTCACAAACTTGTACAACCATCACCACTATCTATTTCTGAAACTTTTCATCACCACGAACAGAAACCCTATAACCATTAAGAAATAACCCCCATTCTCTACTCTCCCTGGCCCCTGATAATCTCTAATCTACTTTCTGTCTCTATCAATTTGCCTGTTCTAAGTATCTCATATAAATGTAATCATATAATATTTGTCCTTTTATGTCTGGCTTATTTCACTAAAATTACTTCCAAGATCCATCCATGTTGTATCAAGTATGAAAACTTCATTCTTTTTTATGATGGATAACATTCCATTGTACATATACACCATATTTGTTTATTCATTTATCTGTTGATAGATTGTTTCCACTTAGGTTGTTTCTACTTGTAGCTATTATAAATACTGGTATAAATATTGGGATACAAATATCTCTTCAAAACCCCTCCCACCTTCAATTCTCTTTGGTATATACTTAGGATTTTATGGATTCTTTGTGGAGAAATGTCTATTCAAGTCCTCTGCCTTAAGTTAGGTTATTTGTCCTTGTGCTGTTTAGTTGCAGGCATCCTTTATATATTCTGGATATTAAATCCTTATCTGATGTATGATTTACAAATATTTCCTCCCATTCTGTACATTGTTTTTTCCCTTTCTTAACAATGTCTTTTAATGCACAAGTTTTTAATTTTTATGAAGCCAAATGTATCCATTTTCTTTTATTGCTCTTGCTGATGGTATTATAGCTAAGAATTTATTGCCAAATCCAAGGTCATGAAATTTTACCGCTATGTTTTCTTCTAAGACTTTATGGCTTTAACTCTTTAGGTTCTTGATCCAAATTTTGATCCAAAATTAGCTCAAAACTAATTTTTATATACTGTTTGAGATATAGGGCCAAGCTTCACTCTTTCGCATTTATTAAATCCAGTTCTTTCCAGCATCTTTGTTGAAAACTATTCTTTTCCTATTTATCTTTAATAAAGATGTCCTGGTTTCTCCTCTAGAAATTTTGATTCAGTAGATTTGGGGAGGGACTTCAGATACCACATTTTAAGGATGTCTCAGATATTTCCCATAGTCAAACAAGTTTGAAGAACAGTAAAGAATACAACTTCAAGTACCTGATTCACATTCTAGAGTCAAAATAGTCAAAAACTATTTCTTTTTAATCCTTGTTTAGCCCTCAGATACACTCAACTTATGCTACATCCAGGTGAGGACTTAGGTAAGAGGCCTTAATTTTCACAAAAGGTTGTTAACCTTACCATCTGCACATTTGATCCCTAAAACATAAGGCTTTACCAAAATAAAAACAAACTTGCCACACTACAGACTCATGCCATTCACTCTTTTAACAATATGTGAGCATCTATTATATCCCTGCACTTTTGATCCATGGGGGATACAGCAGTAAAGATTCTTGCTCTTGTAGAACTTAAAGCTGGTGGGAAACAGACAACAAATAAGTAAGTATGTGTGTTAGGTAATGTGAAAGGTTAAGAAAATTCAGGAAATGGGGAAGGGAGCTGTTTAAGATTGCAAAGACATTTCAATGAAGTTGACATTTGAGCAGAAACCTGAAAAGGGATAAGAAAGTGAATTATACAAAATTATACAAATACCAACAGCAGGCTATTTAAGACAGAGGTGCCTGGGTGTTGTCTCAGTAAGTTAAGTGTCTGCCTTCAGCTCAGGTCGTGATCCCAGGGTCCTGGGATCAAGTCCCACTTCAGGCTCCCTGCTTCAAGGGGAGTCTGCTTCTCCCTCTGCCTCTCTCTTCCTCTCATGAAAAATAAATAAAAATCTTAAAAAAAAAAAAGAATATTCAAGACAGAGTGAGGCCCAAAGATTACAAGCTTAAACAATATACTACTCAACTGTTGGCAATGAAGCCCAGTTAGATTTCAAGGATTATGAAGGATTCTTGAGAGGAATCCAAATGATCTCTTCCTCTAGATCAGGGATTCTCAACCTAAAGACCACTGGTTGATGTTTTTGCTCAGAATCCTTTATTATGGGGGAACAGATGAGTGTTCCTGTGCATTCCAAGATAGCAGCATCCCTGGGTACCCCCCAACACACACACACCACAATCACCCTTAGTTTTAGACAAAATCAAGAATGTCTCCAGATAGTACCAAATTCCCCCCACAGGTCAAAATGCACTCGAGATTGAGAACACCACTGCAGATCAGTCCTTAAACTGAAGATCCATGTAGGAAACCCATAAAAATGGGCTTTAATAGGTCATATAGTCCTCTAAAGGAGTACATAAAGTTTGCATGTGCATGAAAATGTGCTTTTTTCTAGAGAGAAGGTGCATTGCTTAAAATATCTAGAAGGCTAATGACAAAAAAAAAAAAAAAAAAACTAGGGATGCTTTACTATTTCAACTGGGTTACCAAGAAGATTGTACAATTGAGTAAATTTCTAGAAACAGACACTCTTGTAAGACTGAATCCAGAAAAAATACAAAATCTGAACAAAAACAACAACAAAATTGGGGGGGGGGGACTTTTATTTATTTATTTACTTATTCATTCATTTATTTATATTTAAGTAGGTTAAACAACATCTGAAAGCTCCAGGTTTGAGCCTCATTTGTCCTAACAGCCACATATTTAATATCAATGGGCTACACTATAGTCTCCTTTTTTTTTTATCACAAATCCCATCAAAAGCCTATATTTACTGAAAGATGTTCTTGAAAAATCATCACCAACTGTCATTTTATTATCATCCTTATTTAACAAATGAAGAAACCAAGGTCAAGATAAGTTGACTGATTTACCCAGGATCACAAAGCTCTTGACTGGCAGAACTGGAAGTACACCCTAGTTATTTACATGGTTATATGATAGGAGACAGCCACAGGAACATACCTAATTTCTTGGTTTTACTTATTTCAGAAGCAAAATAGGGAACATTATAATTATAGTGCATAACCAATAAATCACTAACAAACTATCCTCAAAGAGCATAAGGTGAATAAATCAAACAGATATATCAACTGTAAGATTAACATTACCTATGACTGAAAAACCTAAAACTTGATTAGGAGAAGTGGAGCTTTTTCTGACACCTGAGTCCTCAGTGAACCCTCAGCAGGTCAGTAATAGAAAGGATAACCCTGCAACATACCTAGAATAAACACAGAAGTGAGTTTTATTTACTTTTTTTAAGCCCTCAGCGCAAGCCAAAGTACAATTCAAGGTATTTAAAATATGATTCAATAAAGACAATTCTACAGGAATGGGGAGCCAACACAAGCATCCAAAAAGTTAGTGATCTGAATGTGCACTTTAATCTAGGAAAAAAAAAAAAACTAATTACATAAAGCAATGATTCTTGAAACTTTTATTTTAATCATGAAACTCATTCTTGTAACCAAGATCTTATAACCATGTCCAATATAGTGAACAGATTAAAAGAGCTACTCTTGCTGAACTAGGTGATCAGTACCCCAATGACCACAACTCTTCCTGTCAAGGAAATCCCCAAGGAACAACATGAAAACCAGCGATCTGTCAGTGTTTTTGGAAATGTGAGTTATTACCGACTTTCTAAGAATTATATATATATATATTCATAATATCTATTAAATTTTAATGATCCATTCCCTTAAACCCAGTAATCCTTCTCTTCCCACCCTATCTCACAGAAACAAAAATGTCAATATAAACTGTACAAAAGAGTTCATCTTAGCACTATTGAGAGTGGAAGAAAAAAGTGTAGAAAAAACCTGACATCTACAAGGAAACAGCTAAATGAGTGTGGTAAATCTTCCCGTGGAATATTGTGCAGCTATTACAATAAACAAGTTCCATCAGCTCATCTACACCAATGCTGAGGAGAAAAGCATTACTGTCCAGTGTGTGTGTGTGCACTGGACTTCTTCATAAAACAAGTACCCCCACAACACACACCAAAAATAAAAGCCCTTCTACTGAAATGGAGAAATACATACAGAAATTAATGGGAGATAGAGAACTCAAAATTATTTCCACTGTTAAGTATGTAAAAATGAAATATAAACACGATTTGAACCTGGGATGGAAAACATTCCTTCTATAGATCTGTTATTCCAAAGTATCTATAATAAAGTATTTTTAAAAGCAATCCTTAAGTAACAAAAACAAGCCAATAATCTACAATTATTATGGATTGCTATCCTTTTGAGCTTTGCTTTTCTTCATTAATACTTTTTTCTTAAAACTGAATTTTTAAATGAAGACGAGGTGAAAGATATTCAAGGTTGTACACCATGACAGGAGCCAAGAGTACAAATATTTTGAACTGTAGAAGACACGTCTGCCTTTAATAAAAGTAAAATCATAATATCTCTCTAACCAGTTCTCTTTCTTCTTTCTTTTCATCATCTTTCACTGGAAGATCCTAAAATATACAGAAGAATTCAATTACATGACCCAATGAGCTCTGAACCGTCATCTCCATCCTCATCCCATTAGAGCTCTTCAAGGTCTGAAACATTACAATTTTATTATCTTATTGTATCATATACTTAGTTATCTGCAATTCTTACTATTCAGCTCTCCAACATTGGTTGAGCTATTATTCACAAATCCACTGAAACAATTACTCAATTAACCACTTGAAAATTATTTTTTGATCTCTTTTATATATTTTCCCAGGAAAAAAAAGTAACAGAAAGAACATCAATACAGAAAGCGGTTTTGTTATCTTTCATTTTGAAAGAAACTATTTCTTTTTAATCCCTAGCAAACCTAAGTTTTCTTCTCCAAAAAGGGCATAAAAAGTCACAGAAAATGAAGTACTTAAAAAAAAAAACAAATGGCCATAAGAAGTAAACTTTAGAATACAGACCGTCTTTTGAGATCCAAATAGACAGCTCAATGGGTCAGCTTAATACAAACACCTATAGCTAATCCTACAGAAATGGATTCATTTTCTCTTTTATAAAATGTAGACAGTAAAGATTTGCTTATTAACTGCTGTAAAAACTGTAAACCCCTACACCTGAAATTACCAAATGGTACTCTAAGTCATCTGAAAACACCCAAGACACCACAGCAAATTTACAGGCATTATGGGCTATTTTTTAATTATCAAGGAAACATAACAATTCTCAAGATCTGTCAGACATCAACTGAACTACTAGCTCAAGGTAATTCCATTTCATCATAAGACCATTCTACCTTCCTTTGGAAGGTACCACATCTTTGAGAAAATGGGTTTGGGGCAGTTGATGTGATAAAAAGTACTGCATGGAAATCAGTGGGAAATAAGAACTAAGGTGGCAGTGTCCAATCTAAGACTTGAGGACTTGTCTATGACCAACAAGCAAACATAACCCATTAGTAAGTAACTATTCTTATTTAAGAAAAAAAAATATTTTTTTCTTTCAGCATATGTGTAATTCCTAGGCCATAAATACTTAAGTTGTCTGTACATAACTTAAATAGGACTATTAAGTATTATTTTTTGGCTCTATGAAAAAATGGAATGAAACACTAAGGGCACCATAAGCCAAGCACTTTTAGGAACCTCTCATCATATATTTACAAGTGATTCTCACAGATATTTGCAAGTTGCAGTAGGGTATATCATCTCTACCCTATCTTCATTGGTAACGGAGCAAAGAAAATAAAAAACTGCAAAGACTGAAAACATAAAAAATGAAAATTATACGGTGTTTACCATCACATTTAATTCTAGAAAAGCAGGAAACAAAACTAAAGGTTGAATACCAATAATTAAAAAATACCCAAATGTTGCCTATATTCTATTTGTTTATTTAAAGACAAGGACTATTTCAGTCTCAAAGCCTTAGTTACTAACAATCTTTATCAAACACTGTTAAGCAGTTGAGACCTTTTTTCAAAATCCCCCACCAAATTCTAAGTTACAAAATATCTAAAAGGCAGAAGTCTCTGTAGTTGAGGAGAAGCCTAGGACCACACTCTGGCCTTCCTCCTCCACATGGGTAACAGTATTCACCGGAACCCAGAGGCTTCAACAAATAGTTTAGGGCAGCTGAAGGCAAAGGGGCAAAAGTGCCCCAGCCTTTCAATTAAAACAGCTCAACACCACAGAAGATCTCCTTTGAAAAACAAATTCTCCGGGGAGGCACAAGTTACAATTGACAGCCTAAGGCCAGGACAATACTCTTAATTTTTTTTTTTAATAGCAGTACAACCCAATACATAAATATACTAACAAAGAAGAAGTCTCATTAAATAACCTTTTTGTGTGTAATTCATGAGATTTTTCTATTCCAATTGAAATCCAGTTTACAAAAAAAACTCTGGTGTTGGAAATTACCCCAATGACTTCTCAAATTATCAGATTTTTTTTTTTTTTCAGTGTGAACAGGAGGAGCAAGGAGAGAACAAAAAGTCCTTCTTTGGTAATAAAGGAACAAACAAAAGGGAGAAAAGAAAAACCTTAATATTTCCACCTCATTATGCATACCAAAAACCAAGCAAAAACAACAGAAAAAGGGTGGAGAAAAAGGAGGGAAACAGTAAGGAAAGAGTGACTATGCATAAGTTAGAGCTCAATGTAAAAAATAAAACCACCAAAATCTTTCTCTAGTTAAGAAAAAACTTTCTACCTGAAACAAAAGAATAAACCTTTGACTCTTTTTCAACACCACTGATTTTAGAGCAGTGACCACGTTATAACATTTACCTCCCTTCTTCCCCAAATCCATTAAGATGGCCAAGGAAAAAGAAACAGCATTAGAAATCAGAAGGTTACTGACAATGCTGAGAGTTGACAGAAGGAAAACCAAAACTGCAGAAGCCATCCCAACACAGAAGAAATGGGGTGGAATGGACTGAAGACAATAAAATGGAACTTCCTTAGCCTTGGCCCACCATAATTCACAAACAAGCAAACAGAATCTTCCAATAACATTACTCTTATCTCTACAGAAACTTATTTTCCTAATTCCTATTAATATTCTCAGCTCAGATAACACAGCACATAGGATTCTGAAACTCCACCAGAAATCAAAACAGAACTAAGACAGACCAAGAGCTTTCATAAGAGTTTTCTTGACTTGGGGTAGACTGCAAGATAAATCATTTGGGATTTTGTGACCCAAATGCTCTCTCAGCCATTTGTCTTGTTCCAGCGAGACATAAGACTTGCCAGTATGCTCCCAGCCCACATACCCTAAAAATAATCCTACATTTTTAAAGCCTGTCTCAGTTCATTTACCATACCAGAGAAAACCCACAGAGAGAAAGGATTAGAGCCACCCATTCCTTAGCAGAACTCATCTAGAGAAAATAATCCTAATTGGTACAACTGCTAAAGCAGCCCACACCCACTATCAATAATGACTAATTTAGATCCCACTTACAACTGCATAAGGATAAATCATTAAGTACATAAACATGGTCCAAAAGAGTGCACAAAGTGAAAATCAGAGCAAACAGGCCAAGTGAAATAAAAATACAGAAGGCACAAAAGAAATTTTAAAGAATTTTCCAATTAATACTCTGAATGAATTGTGGAGAAACTTATATACATAATAAAAGTAGACTACTTGAAAAGTAGCAATGATAAAAGAAGAAAATTCTGGAGACTTGAAACCACAATAGTCCCAACCTTCCAGAAAGGGTGAGGGGAGAGGTTAACTAAATATCAACAGAAGTCGGTGCTTGGATGGTTCAGTCAGTTAAGCGTCTTCTTCCAGTTCAGGCCATGATCACAGGGTCCTGGGACTGAGCAGGGATTCTGCTTCTCCCTCACCGCCTCCCAACCACTGTGTGTGTGCTTACTCTCTCTAGCAAAAATAAATAAAATCTTAAAAAAAAATTTTAAGTAAATATCAACCCAAGTAGTGAGGAGCCTAACAAATACAACTTAAAAAAATGGTATCAATATTCAGTATAAACAGACTATGTATTATAAAGAGCCCAAAAGATCCAGCAGAAAACTATTATCATGTTGCTGAATTCATAAAAAGGAAAATCTGTAAGATTTCTACATCTCACCTTCACTTCCACACAAAAGTCCATATCACCTCTGTGCCAGTTACAAGGATGAAAGCTAAACCTAAGAGTCATCCTTTAAACATATAAACTCTAGAAAGTTCCCAAGATAAAACAAGTCCTATTTCTTAGCAGATGGAAAAGCAAATCCTCTGAATTTTAAAAAAAAAAAAAAAAAAAGGGGGGCACCTGGGTGGCTCAGTGGGTTAAGCCGCTGCCTTCGGCTCAGGTCATGATCTCAGAGTCCTGGGATCGAGCCCCGAATCGGGCTCTCTGCTCAGCAGGGAGCCTGCTTCCTCCTCTCTCTCTGCCTGCCTCTCTGCCTGCTTGTGATCTCTCTCTGTCAAATAAATAAATAAAATCTTAAAAAAAAAAAAAAAATTCCCAATAAAATTAAGCTCCCAAATTTTCATGTATTAAGCTCAAGGATCACACACACTTAAGAAAACACCAAGTGTGAACATGTTATGCACCACTGAATTTATATATTAAAATTTAATTGCCGAATTATAAAATATCAATTAAGCGTAAAAGGGATTTTTAAAATTAAAACACAGGATACATTAGCAAAAAAAAGCTTCTGAAAATCACCAGGAAAAAAACAGAAAAGAACAAAGATACTAATTTCAGAATTAGTATCAGGCTGATTTCAGAATCTCAATGAACAGGTTAAATGGATTAAAAATGGGTAGAAAGTCAGTCATAAAAATTAGCAATTAGAAGAAACTACATAAAATGCAGGACTAAAAAACAAACAGATGAGAAATTTAAAGGAGAATTAAGAGATATCAGATGACAGCAAACTTCAAAATCCTAAGAGAAATTTTTTTAAAAGTAATTCTAAACATGGATGCAAGATACAAACAAGCACTGTACATAATAACAAATCTCATATGGGGGGATAAAAAAAGAGACCTAAAATCCTGGGCAACATCATCATGGAAGCTGGGAGGAGGGTGCTGACCCGATTAAAAGGGACTTTGTGTCAACTTTGAAAAGGGCCTAGTTTTTAAATCTTAAAGTTAACTTTAACTATGCAATGGAGAATTTAAAGGGTATCAATTATTTTTTAAAAGGAAGAAAAGGGGGATGCCTGGGTGGCTCAGTTGGTTAAGTGGCTGCCTTCGGCTCAGGTCATGATCCCAGCGTCCTGGGATCGAGTCCCACATCAGGCTCCTTGTTCAGCGGGGAGCCTGCTTCTCCCTCTGCCTCTGCCTACCACTCTGTCTGCCTGTGCTCACACTCTCTCTTTCTAACAAATAAAATAAATAAAATCTTTAAAAAAAAAAAAAAAAAAAAGGAAGAAAGGGGTGCCTGGATGGCTCAGTGGGTGAAGGCCTCTGCCTTTGGCTCAGGTCATAATCCCAGAGTCCTTGGGATAGAGCCTCATGTGACCCCATGTCGGGCTCTCAGCTCAGCAGGGAGCCTGCTTCCTCCTCTCTCTCTGCCTGCCTCTCTACCTACTTGTGATCTCTGTCAAATAAATAAATAAAATCTTTGAAAAAAAATAAATAAAAGGAAGAAACAGACTATACCACATCTAAAAGAAAAAAGAAATGTAGGAAGACCTCAACATCATCACATAGTGAATAGTTCCTTTTTTCTCTTTCCTTCAACTTATAACTTATCACACATACATAACCCAATAAAAAGCACCCCTGCACAGCACAACAGGATACCTGAACAATCCACCCATCTGTGCACCCAAGAGTGAGGGAAGCAGCAGCAGAGGAAGCGACATATCCAGTAGGGAGGCAACATGGCCTTCCTAGCAAAGGAGGTGGAGGGTCAAGGCAATCACTGGGAATCTGCTCAGCCATGCATGCTGCAGCTGGAGAAACCTACCACTTTCTCTGAGAAGAGACCACAGTGACTTAGGGGAGAAAAGGGTAAAGGGAAGAAGACAAAGAGAACTGAAGAAAAGCATTTCCTACTCTCTTCTGCATGATTGGCAAGAGGACCCACCACGGTCTTTGAAGAGCCCCCCAACAACCAGAAAAACCCCCAGACTGGGCTGTGGGCAAACCCAAAGCCCTAAGTGCTAAGCACACACCTCCCCTAAATCTGCCGCCACCCTTTTGTTCTCGGGCAGTTTTTTTGTTTGTTTTTCTATTTTCTGGAAAACAAAAAGGCTCCTAATTACAAACCTGCTGAACTTTTAGAATGAAAAGAAATAAAGCTTTACATAAATAGGAAAAATGTTTACTACTTAAATGCAAGCACCAAAGGCACTTTTCATCAAACACTATAAAAAATTGTGGTAATATGTGGGGGCGCCTGGGTGGCTCAGTGGGTTAAGCCTCTGCCTTCATTCGGCTCAGGTCATTATCTTGGAGTCCCAGGATCAAGTCCCACATTGGGCTCTCTGCTCAGCAGGGAGGCTGCTTTTCTCTCTCTGCCTGCCTCTCTGCCTACTTGTGATCTCTCGGTCAAATAAATAAATAAAATCCTTTAAAAATAATAAATAAATAAATTGTGGTAATATATCACAAAAAGAAAACGACGATTTCCAGCAACAAAATCCTAAAACATGAAATATTGCCATCTAACCGGTAATTCAAAATAACTGTCACGAAGAAATTCAATGAGCTAAAAGAAAGAAAGACAAGACAATAATCTCAGGAATAAAGCTTATGAGCACAAAGAGTACTTTACCAAAAAGAAATTCTAAAAAAGAACTAAACAGAATTCTAGACATAACTCAATAAATGAGATAAGGAATGCATTAGAAATCCCTGAAAATAAAGCACATCAGATGGAAGAGAGAATAAGCAAGCTCGAGGATAAGAATACAGAAATAATTCAGGTGGAAGAGATTCTAAAAAGTGAAGAAACCCTATGAGAACTATCAAACACCATTAAGACAGCCAACATAAGATTAACAGGTATACCAGAAAGAGGAAAAAGGATGAGGGAAGGAAACAGTATATTTAAAGAAATAATTGCTGAGAACTTATCTCAAGACAAAACACTTTCTCCAAGAAACATCATATTAAAACTATCAAAAGTCAATGAAACAAAATTTTAAAGGCACCCAAACAAATAAAAAAAGACAGTAGTCTATGGAAAAAAAAAAAACCCTATTAGATTATCAGCAGATTTCTCAACAGACACACTACAGGTCTGGAGAAAGTGGAAAGACATATTCAAAATACTGAAAGAAACTACCAACCAAGAACACTCTATTCGACAAAGTTATCCTTAGGAAATGAAGGAAATATAAAGGCTTTTCCCAACAAACAAACAAACAAACGCTAAAGGAGTTCATCACCACGGGACCTGCCTTATAAAAAACGTTGAAACAAGCTCTACAAGCTGAAATGAAAATATGAAAAGTACACAAAAACAATTAACATGATAAATATAATTAAAAAGTTGTAAATTTTTTAGAAGAGTATATTAAACTTTTTTTTTAATTTATTTATTCATTTGACAGAGAGAGATCACAAGTAGGCAGAGAGGCAGGCAGAGAGAGAGAGTGAGAGAAAGGAGGAAGCAGGCTCCCTGCCAAGCAGAGAGCCCGATGCGGGACTTGATCCCAGGACCCTGAGATCATGACCTGAGCCGAAGGCAGAGGCTTAACCCACTGAGCCACCCAGGCGCCCCGAGTATATTAAACTTTTAATTATAACATGAAAAGTAAAGGAAAAGAGCTTTGAAAATAACTACGACTTCTATAACTTTTTAACAAAATCAGCATAAAAAAAGGTAATGTGTGATACTGAGATATTAACCAATAAAAGGATGGAACATCTTTATAGGTAAATGAAGACAAAATACTACCAACAGAAAAAAAAATATTTTATCCATGAGATGTTTTATGTAAACCTCATGGTAATCACTAAATAAAATCTAGAACAGATACAAACCATAAAAAAGGGAGAGACTGAACAACCTACCATGGAAAACCACCAATATACAAAGGTAGACAGAAACAGTAGAAAAAAAAAGGAACAGCAGACAAAATAACCAGAAGACAAAAGATAAAGTGGCAGTTATAAATCCTCACATACCAGTAATCAGCCTAAATCTAAATGGATTGAACTTACAAATCAAAAGGCACAGAGTGGCTGGATGGCTTTAAAAAAAAAACAAGACTCAAATATATCCTGCACACAAAAGACTGATCTCAGCTCTAACAACTCACATAGGCTCAAAGAGAACGGATGGAAAATGGCTTTCCAAACGGAAACGAAAAGAAGGCAGGAATAACCGCATTTACATCAGACAAAATAGATTTCAAGCCAAAAACAGTAACAAGAGACAAACTAGATCATTAAATAATGATAAAAAGGTCAGTATATCAAGAATGTACAATAATCATAAATATATCCCCAACAAAATATACTAGAAATACTAAGATTTAATACTAAAACTTAACAGAGAAAAATATATAACAACACAGAAAGAGTAGGGTACTTCAATACCTCACTATCAGTAGGTAGATCTTCCAGACAGAAAATAAACAAGGAAACACTGAAATTAAACCACACTTTAAAAACAAATGGACTTAACAGAGATATATTCCATTCAACAGCAATACTCATTCTTCTCAAGTGCACATGAACATTCTCCAAGACAGAACAGTATGACAGACAACAAAATAAATTTGAACAAATTTTTAAAAAAAGATTTATTTATTGGGGCACCTGTGTGGCTCAGTGGGTTAAGCCTCTGCCTTTGGCTCAGGTCATGATCTCAGGGTCCTGGGATCGAGCCCCTCATTGGGCTCTTTGCTCAGCAGGGAGCCTAATTCCCTCTCTGTCTCTGCCTGCCTCTCTGCCTACTTGTGACCTATCAAATAAATAAATAAAATCTTTAAGATTTATTTATTTGAGAGAGAGTGCTTGTGCGTATAGGGGAGAGGTTGAGTGTAAGGGGAGCAGAAGGAGAGGGACAAGAAGACTCCACACTGAATGCAGAGTCCAACATTAGGGCTTAATCTCAAGATCCTAAAGTCATGATCTGAGCTGAAATCAAGAGTCAGACGCTTACCTGACTAAGCAACCCATGCCCTCTGAGCAAATTTAAGAAGACTGAAATCATACCCTATCACTTCTGACCACAAAGGTATGAAACCAGAAATCAACAAGAGGAAAGTAGGAAGTTCTACAAATATGTGGGAACTGAACAACACATTTCTAAACAAACACTGGATCAAGACAACATCAAAAGGGAAATAAATCATCTGGAAACAAATGAAAATGGAAAAACCACTTATCAATATTGTAGGATGCAGCAAACATGGCTCTGAGGAAAAGGTATAGCCATAAATGCATGTATATTAAGAAATTAGAAAGATTTCAAATAACCTAACTTTCCACCTCAAGTAAACATTAAAAGAACAAATTTATCCCAAAGTTAGTAGAAAGAAGAAAATAATAAAGATCAGAGTAGAAATAAACGAAACAGAGATTTAAAAAAAAAATTAGGAAGGATCAACAAAAACTAAGAGCTGGTTCTTCAAAAAAAATTAAAAAACAAAACAAAACTGACAAACCACTGGCTGGACTACGAAAAAAGCCTAAATACAAATAAATAAAATTAGGACTGAAAGAGAATACATTACAGCTGATACTACAAAAACAAAACTATGAAAGACTACTATGAACAAATTATATGCCAACAAATTACATAACCCGGAAGAAATGAATACATTTCTAGAAATAAACAACCTACCAACAATCACTCAGGAAGAAACAGAAAATCTGAACAGACCAAGAAATTGAATAAACAATTTTCAAAAACTACACAGTAAACACCAGGACCAGAAACCTTCACTGCAGAATTCTACCAAACATTTAAAGACTAAGTAACACCAAGCCCTTCCAAAATATGAGGGAGGAGGAAAGGCTACCAAACTTATCCTATGAAGCCAGCATTACCCTGATACCAAAATCAGATAAGGCTACTTCAAGAAAACAATAGAGCGGTATCCTTAATGAATATAGGTGCAAAAATTCTCAACAAATTTATCAGCAAACTCAATTCAATAGCACATCAAACAGATAATAAAATACAACCAAGTGTAAGTTATCCCTAGGATGCAAGGAGGTTCAACATACAGATATCAATAAATCTATCACACATCACTAAAAGGAAAGACAAAAATCACATGATTACCTGAATAGACACAGAAAAAGCATTTGATAAAATACAACATTCTTCCATGATAAAAACCCTTAATAGACTGGGTATAGAAGAAACATACTTCCACATAATAACACCCACATAAGACAAACCCACAGCCAACATTATACTCAATGGAGAAAAATTAAAAGTGTCTTCCTCTAAGATCAAGAATAAAACAAGAATGCCCGCTCTTGACATTCCTACTCAATATAACATTGGAAATCCTACCTAGAGCAACTAAGCAAAACAAAGACATAAAAGGCAATCAAATTTGATAGAAAAATTAGAACTGTCACTATATGCTGATGATAGGATCTTATACTGCTGACCCTTCAACAACACAAGTTTGAACTGCCCACGTCCACTTATATGTAGCTTTTTATCAATAAACACAGAACAGTACTATAAATGTATTTTCCTTATGGTCTTCTTAATAATATTTGTTCTGTAGCTTATCTTACTTTAAGAATACAGTATATTACACATGTAAACATACAAACTACGTGTTAACTGGTTGTTTATGTTACTGGTTAAGGCTTCCACTCAACAGTAGGTTATTTGTAGTAAAGTTTGGGGCGAGTCCAAAGTTAGAATGTTTATCATCAAGAAGAGACAACAGGTGCTGGTGAGGATGCAGTGAAAAGGGACCTCTCATACAGTATTGGTGAGAATGTAACTGGTCAACCATTATGGGAAACAATATGGAGGTCCCTCAAAAAATTTAAAGTAGATCTACCACATGATTCAGCAATTCCACTTCTGGATATATTCCCAAAGGAAATGAAAGCAGGATTTTTCTTTTGAAAACAAATTTTGATGAGATAGATGTATCCCCAAGTTTACCACAGCATTACTCACAACAGTCAAGATATGGAAACAATTCAAATGCCCATCAAAGGAAGAATGGATTAAAAAGGTACATAACATACAACAAACTATTATTCAGCCTCAAGAAAGGATGTTCTGCCATTTGCAGGACATCAACATGAATGGACCCTGAACACATTATGCTAAGTGAGATAAGGTGGACAAAGAAAGACAAATACATATGGTAAGACATATATATGGAATTTTAGAAAGTTAAAAACTGTTAAAAAAAAAAAAAAAAGAGTAGGGACGCCTGGGTGGCTCAGTTGGTTAAGCGGCTGCCTTCGGCTCAGGTCATGATCCCGGCGTCCTGGGATGGAGTCCCACATCAGGCTCCTTGCTTGGCAGGAAGCCTGCTTCTCCCTCTGCCTCTGCCTACCACTCTACCTGTGCTTGCTTTCTCCCTCTCTCTCTGACAAAAAAAAAAAAAAAAAAAAAAAAAAAAAAAAAAAACTATTTAAAAAAAAAAAAGAGTAAAATATTAATTTCTAGGGCCAAAGGGAAATAAGATCAGTTGTATTCAAAGATACAAATTTAAAGTGAGTACTAAAATAAACCACAGAGACCTACTGTATAGCATAGTAAACCTGGAAAATGTTGTTCTATAATTACGTACTATGATAAATATGGCTACTTTGTCAATCATATCACAACACATAAATTTATCAAAGTAACACACTGTACACCTTAAGCTTGTATAACATTACACATCAAATTTATTCAATTAAAAAAACCTTTAAAAAATTGACCGTAGCGGCACCTGGGTGGCTCAATCAGTTAATTGTCTGCTTTAGGCTCAGGTCCTGATCCCAGGGTCCTGAGATGAAGCCCTGCACTGGGCTCCCTGCTCAGCAGAGAGTCTGCTTCTCCCTCTCCCACTCCTCCTGCTTGTGTTCCCTCTCTTGCTATGTCTCTGTCAAATAAATAAATAAAATCTTAAAAAAAAAAAGATGACTGTAGTAATATGAAAATAAAGCAAAGGGAAAAAACAGGGCAAATAAAAAACAAAAACTGTAAGAAAAAGAAACATGAATGCCTACATTATCAGACTAAACGTATTTTAAAACACAAAGAATTGTAAGACAGAAAAGTCATCACAAAATGACTAAAAGGTTCAAATCACCAGGTAAGTAACTTTAAATTTACATAAGCTATTAAATAAGATAAAAATACAGCAAAAATTGATAAAATCACAGAAATAAAATGACTTCCCACCAACACAATATAGGAGTTTTAACATACTTTTTCCACTATTGATAAAATATATATTACAAAAGTTAGTAAAGATATAGAAGACTGAAATAAGATAATAAGATAATAATTAGCTTGATTTGTGAATCATTTAACCCTGCACCCTTACATAATCTTATCAGATACATATAACATTTATAAAAACTGAGAACAATCTGATATATAATGCATTTCTCAAAAAATTCTAAAGAATCTAAATCTCACCCACATCTATGTGAGAAAACAAAAAGTTAAATATTTCCATGTTAGAATAAGTGCACAACACTTATAATTGATATAGTAAAAAAATTTAAAAAAAATAAAATTTGATGGAATTAGAGATAGTAGTACAGAAAGAAAAACTTGAGAGTCTTGTATGTTTATATTGAAAGGCTTAAAATAAATAAGTTAATCGTGAAACTTAGAAAGCTAGGAAAAGAAAGAATGTACCCAAAGAATAGATAAAGAAGATAATAAAGAGCAGAAATTAATTAACTAATTAGGAGAATATATCTACAGTCCTCCGCTCTACCAACTGAGCTATCGAAGGCTCCGCTAGGAGAATATATCTAAACAGCCAAAATAGGGTAAATCTGACAAGACTGATCAAGAATAGGGGTGCCTGGGTGGCTCAGTCTGTTAAATGTCTGCCTTCCACTCAGTTCATGATTGAACCCCATGTCCAGGCTTCTTGCTCAGGAGGAACCTGCTTTGCCCTCTACCTCTGCCTGCTGCTCCCCCTGCTTGTGAACGCATGCTCTCTCTCTTGCTGTCTCTGTAGAATAAATTTTTTTTAAAAAAACTGTCAAGAATAGAAAAATAATCATTAACATTAGGAATAACAAAGGAGATGTAACTACTGACATTATAGGGAGTATTACTAAGGTGGTAAAAAAAAATACTTAAGGCAAGGATTAGCAAATTTCTTTTTTTTTTTTTTAAGATTCTATTTATTTATTTGACAGAGAGAGAGAGAGAAGAGAGAGATCACAAGTAGAGCAGCAAATAGCGGGGGGGGGGGGGGAGAGCAGGCTCCCTGCTGAGCAGAGAGCCCGATGTAGGACTAGATCCTAGGACCCCGAGATTATGACCTAAGCTAAAGGCTGAGGCTCAACCCACTGGGCCACCCAGGTGCCCCTAGCAAACTTTTTCTTAAAGGACTAGAAAGTAAGCATTTTTGCTCGTGCCTTCCGTCATAATTATTCAACTCTGCATAAATGGGCATGGCTCTATTACAATAAAACTTTATTTACAAAAAGGAGCAGACAGCCTGCAGGCCAACAGTTTGCAAACTTCCACTTTATGGCAATAAATCTGAAAACTCAGATGATTTAATTTCCTAAACAAGTGTGAGTCACAAAAACTTTAAAAATCTGAGAAGATCAGTCATCATTAATGAAACTGATTAAATTAAAATCTTCCACAAAGCATCAGCCTTGATGAGGTGTTTCAAATTTCCTAAGATGGATTTCATCTTCTACAAATTCTTCCAGAAAACAGAAATAAAAAGATACTTTGCCTCTCTATGAAACTAATATAATTTTGACATGAAAACCACAAAATATTACAGACTCATAAGCAAACATACATACATGGGCTAGCCAACTATCTCCAGCAATATATTTAAAAAGATGACTATATCAATAGCACTGCCCAAAAGAACCTCCCACAATAATGAAAATGTCTATTTTACACTGTCCAATATGACAGCCGTTAGCTACAATTAACACTTGAAATGTGGCTGGTATATTTGGGAAACTGGATTTTATTTAACTTTCATTAATTTAAGGTGCTATATATAGCTAAGGACTACTACATTGGACAATGTGGCTATATTATGACCAAGTCTGGGTTATCTTAACAGCAAAGTTGGTTTATAACCAAAAAAAATCTATCAATATCATTCATCACATCAACAAACTGAAGGAAGAAAAGTATCTCAACAGATGCAAAAATTACTACCCAGTTGCTAAAAAGAACACAAAGAAAACATGCTTACCTGATAAAGGTTATCTACCAAAACCAATAACAAACAATCTTTAATGGTGAAAAATATCAAGCATTCCCTCTAAAGCCAAAAACAAACAGAATCCACTATCCTTACCGCTTTTTAATATTTACCAAAGATTCTAGTCAGTGCACTAAAAAAATCAATGGTATAAGAATTGGAAAAAAATAGTCTCATTATTTGCAGATAATACATCTGGCTATATTGACACTCAGAAACAGAAAATATTCAGAAACTAAAAGCTTAGCAATGTAGACAGATTAGTATACAAAAAATGTGATTTCACTATACCAACCAAAGTAGGTAAAAATGTAATTTAAAACCAAAAAGCAGATTACAAGGAACATTCTTAGAATCTATCATACTTTAGAATCATATACTTAAGACCTAGGTAAAGAAAATTATAACATTTTATTAATCCTATAAAACATAAATGATTACAAAGACATACTATGCTCCTATCATAAAGATGATCAGTATCATAATGAAGTCAATTTTCCACCAAAGTATTCTACAGATACAGAAATTAAATGGAGCTACCCAAAACCTTAGCACCAGATTTCAAAATTACCTGGACATGCAAAATGCTGAAACATCCCTGAAAAATAAAGTGGGGGGGGATTTGCCCTACCAGACAGCAAAGCTTGTATGAAGCTATAGTCAGTAAGCCAGTGTGGTAGTACAGTGAGGATAAACAACCAGATCATGGAACTCATATCTATGAGTCTAGAAACAGACCTAAATAAATAAATATATATATATATATATGTGTGTGTATGTGTGTGTGTGTGTGTGTGTGTATACACACATACATACATACACATGGAAACTTGATTATGACAATTACTTTTGCAAACCACTGTAGAAAAGATGGACTCTTTAATAAATGAAACTCAGAAAACTGTGCATATAGGGGAAAATGAATTTCAATCACTACCCAACTACTGGTGGGGGAAAAAAAAAAAGCAACCCCAATGAACTGAAACTAAGGACAAACGTTTAAAAGAATACTTTTTTATTACCCAAATCTGGGAAGAAGATTTCTTAAACCAAACTAAATATATATACATGAGCCATTTAAAAAATTGATAAACGTTACATTAAAATTAATATCTTTTTTTTTTTAAGATATTATTTATTTATTTGACAGAGAGATCACAAGCAGGCAGAGAGGCAGGCAGAGAGAGAGGAGGAAGCAGGCTCCCTGCTGAGCAGAGAGCCCGATGCGGGGCTCGATCCCAGGACTCCGAGACCATGACCTGAGCCGAAGGCAGCGGCTTAACCCACTGAGCCACCCAGGCGCCCCAATATCGTCTTTTTTTTTTCACAAAATGCTAAAAAAGTGAAAAAACGAATCTCAATGTGGGCAAAGGTATTTGTGACTCAACCAACTTTTTTTTTCAGAAGACACTTATTAATAGTGAAGAAAAACAAAAAGAACTTAACAGGAAAAAACTGGCACTATCAGGTGCATCACAAAAAAAAACAAATATCCATGGGTGCCTGGGTGGCTCAGTCGGTTAAGCGGCTGCCTTCGGCTCAGGTCATGATCTCGGGGTCCTGGGATCGAGCCCCGCATCGGGCTCCCTGCTCAGCGGGAAGCCTGCTTCTCCCTCTTTCTCTGCCTGCCGCTCTGCCTATTTGTGCTCTCTATCTCTGTGCCAAATAAATAAAACTTAAAAAAAAAAAATACCCAATAGGCATTTGACAAGATGTCTCCTCTCTCCTTAATAATGAAAAGAATACAAATTAAGACCACAATGAAGCCCAGTAGCCCAGCACTCCTGGCTCCCTACCTGCTGAGGAAAGGGGTAGGACCGGGAACCCCAGAGCCCACGCACCAAGCCAGGGCTGTTAGCACCAGAGAGCCCCTACCAGGGTCTTGGGGCCTGGCCTTGCCCTGGGAGTCCCACAGACTGGAGATGGTGCTTATTGGCTGTCATGCCTCTGGCACAGTCCAGTGGACCCAGGAAGAAGGCACAAGGGTCTTACTGCTGGCCCAGGAACTCAGTGTTGCCAGACATGCTGCCATCTGCTGTCCTTCCTGGCCTCGAGGTGGAGGGAGGGTGGCAGCCACCCGTGGACTCTGCTGCCCACCAGCTCAGGGCCCAGCCCCTAAGTCTCAGATTTTATACCCACTGAATTAGCAAAAAAAAATGAAACAGGTGATAAAGGCATTATTAAACCAGTTGCTAACAAGGGAAATGAAATTGCCATGGATGGTTTAAACTCTTATTAAACCTTGGGATCCACCAGTGACCAGCCCCTTCACAAGCACACGTAACAGATATGAGTTCTATCTACGAGAAAGAAGCCAATAGTGGTGTATGGTCTCTTCCTTTCTAATATTCAGACTTATTTATCTCACATTTCTAAATGCCAAGATATCCAAAACAATGTGGATATGCTGCTGCCTCCTCCACAACCATCACATCCTCTTTGATGATGCAGCCACAATAAATTTGGGGTAGTAGTAACATGTAACTTCATTAAATAGTCCCTAACTGGCCAAGATAATCAGGATAATGCCATCCCTCTGCAGAATAAATAAATGGTCTAGGATAAAACTGACTTAAGCTGATAGGGATATAACACCTCTAGCCGGAGAACCATAGCTCAAGTATGTTTTAGATATAGCTCAAGTATTTGTTTTAGATGAAACAAATAAAATGCACATGATCTTCACCGTCACAGTAAGATGTGATGTCCCTTTTTGCAAATGAGTACTTTTTGCAAAGACTGTCAATATTGGAAAATCTACTAATGAATGAATTATATTAACAGGTTAAAAAAAAGAAAAAGCACAAAATCTTCTAAATTAAACTGTTCACTATTCCTGATTAATTTAAATTCCTCAGGGCAAATCAGGAAGAAAAGGAAAATTCTTAAATATGATAAACTTTTCACAGTAAAGAGCAAATAATTAAACTTAATTACAACATACTTGAACATTTCCACTTAGACAAGTACAGAGTAAGGGTGGTAACAATAACCATTTGGATTCTTGGAAGTGTCAGGAACAAAATTCCCAAGTCCAACTATTTTCAACAACCAAAAGGGGTTTTTTGTATTGGAAAATAACTCGAAGTAGAGAAGGCTTTTGACATGGTTCCATTTCTGCTCTTGGGTCTGTTTTTGTCCCATTCCCTTGACTCTTCCCCTTCTCCACATGCCAAGATAGCAGGCAATTGCATCCTGGGCTACATTTCTTTTTTTAATTTACATGCAAAGATGGGTATAATAGCAAAATATCAAAAATTACCTACATGTTCTGCAATTGAAAGTTAAATAATTTTTGGTATAAACATGCAAAAATAAAACTGATGAGGCAATTTATGTACTGACCCAGATCAAGGGCCAAAATTACACTGAAAAGGCGAAACAATATATATAATACCCACTGGTATGTTTTAAACATAACCATTTTCTGAAGAGGAGAAAAAGTAACTGCCACTGCTAGCTTAGCATCCTGAGAAATTTCTAGAAATCAATGTAGTGTATTTCACAGAATTAAGGAATTTTTTGGTTATAGTTAGGTACGCTATAAAAATACTTCAGTATTTTGAAAACAGAAATCTACTTCTGGATTGGCAAATTATTCTGTTTACCACACAGCAAATGAAAGAATAAAACTAATATTTGCTGAGCATCTTTTCCAGGATCTATAGTATTTTTAAGAACTTTGCATTACTCACCTTTCTGGCAATCCTGAAATACATGATGTTCATGCTTAGATATTAACAGAAGCAACATGGCCACATTCCATGAGGTCGTAACACTTGTAACTGATAATGCTGGGGCTGATTTCTAGATTTAATTTCAAAGCCCATCCTCTCTTCATTTAACTGTGATGACAAGGTCAATAAATGTCCAAAGACACCAACTTTCTTATCATACTCCTTACAAAAATGTCACAAAGAGCTAAAAATTACAGAAAAGGTCCTAAGTAATAAACTGCAGTCAGTGTCAGTAGCAGCTGTCTACTCATACATGATTCAGTGTGTAAGCTTCATGTAGTAAATCATCACAGTAGCCTACTTCAGTTTTATATATCAGTTATCTCCCTTTTCATCCTACCAAAATTCTAATCACCAAAAATTTCAGTTCAGCTTTGGACAAATAATTATGTAATTAACAGATAAGTGAATGAAAATAACATGAAGCAATTAAATAATAAAAGTGCCAGGAGTACGTCTGCTTATTCTACTACATGCTACATACTACATTCACACATAATACAGCTGAGTCTCAAAATCATGTTGAGTAAAATAAAAGACACAAAAGACTACACACAGTATGAGTCAGTTTGCCTAAAATTCAAAAAATGGAAAAAACTAATATATGATGTTACAAGTCTCGTAACAGCCCCCTGGAGGAGTACTGAAAGGGTGGCACAAAGGAGGTGTTCTGAGGTGTTGTTAATCTGTTTCTTAATTTGGATGCTGGTTACAAGGGAACATTTAGTTTATGAAAACTCAAGAACCTATCCACTTATACCCCGCGTGTTTACTTTAAACATACATGAATAAAAATCAGTAAAAGGAAAAAACTCATTCAGTCAAATCAAGCTCTACTAATATTAAACAGTAATAGTCTTTGAGAAACACTAAACCTCCACCAAGAGTTTTAAGAGAAATTAAAGAAGATGAGTCTTGTTGGCAGGTAGAGTGAAAAGAAGCTGACATTTAGAGTCAATAGTCAAAAAGTTTTGGCTTGACTATAAAAGCTTGACCATAAACAACTCACTTAACCATTCTGAATGTTTTTAACTCTAGAGACGTAAATAAACATGGTAGTATCTAATTGGTCTACTTCACAGATTTTATTTAAAAAAAAAAACAATCATTAGATAAATATTTACAAGCCAGATGAATAAGCATTAAAATCCGTTGTGAATTCCAGCTAACAACATTCCTGAAGTTTAGAAGCTCATCCTAAAATTCATATGGAAATTCAAGGAACCCAGAATAGACAAAAACTAACCTTAAAAAGGAATAACAGGGTGCCTGGGTGGCTCAGTTGGTTAAGCTACTGCCTTCGGCTCAGGTCATGATCCTGGAGTCCCGGGATCGAGTCCAACATCGGGCTCCCAGCTTTGCGGGGAGTCTGCTTTTCCCTCTGACCTCTTCCCTCTCATGCATGCGCGCGCTCTCTCTCTCTCTCTCTCTCTCATTCTCTCTCTCAAATAAATAAATAAATAAAATCTTAAAAAAAAAAAAAGGAATAACAAAGCTAGAAAACTGACACTTCTCAATTTGATAAGTTAATATACAAAGGTGCAGTAACTAAGTGTAGTATTATCATAAATATACACAGAATAATGGAACAGAATTTAGAGTCCAAAAATAAATCCTCATATTTATAATCAATTGACTTGACAAGGATGCCAAGGCAATTAAATGGGGGCTTTTCAACAAACGGTACTAGAAGAACAGGTTATCAATATGCAAAAGAATGAATTTGCACATATCTCAAATAATAAACAAAAGTTAATTCAAAATGATCAAGACTTAAATATAAGAGCTAAAACTGAAAAACTCTTAGAGGAAAACACATGTTTAAATCTTGGCAATCTTAGATTAGGCAATGGTTTCTTAGACATATCTAAAGCTCACAGGGTAACAAAAAATAAACTGGACATGATTAAAATTAAAAACTTTTGTGCCTCCACACAATAATCTCCACCTCTGGGTATTTATCCAACGGAAACAAACACACTAGTTCAGAAGACAGATGCTTCCCCATGGTCAATGCAACATTATTTACCATAACCAAGAAATGGAAGCAACCTATCAAAGAATAAATGGATAAAGTGCGTGTGTACACACACACGTACACACACACTCACACACACACACAGTGGAGTATCATTCAGCCATAAAAAAGAAGGAAATCTCACCATTTCTGATAACATGGACGGAACTTGAAGGCATTATGCTAAGTGAAGTAAGTCAGAGAAAGACAAATACTGTATGATCTCACTGACATGTAGAATCTTTAACCAATAAAATAATTAATAGTGAAAAAAAGCTGAATGCTTAGATACAGGAAATAGACTGGAGGCTGCCAGAGGCAGAAGGCAGAAGTGAACAAAATGGGTAGAGGTAGTCAAAAGTACAAACCTCCACTTATAACTAGGTCTTGGGGATGTAAGGTACAACATTAATATAGTTAATAATTATGCAATGTATATTTGAATACTTGCTAAAAGAGTAACCCTTAGAAATTCTCACCATAAGAAAAAAAAATTGTAACCAGCTGCGGCAATGGATGTTAGATTTTATTGGGTGATCATTTTGCAATAGATACAAATATCAAATCATGTTATATAACATTATATTAGATTCCGGCATATGTCAATTATATCTCAATTAGAAAAATGTTTTAACTTCGATCATTCTGGTTCCATTAGTTCCACATATAATTTACTTTTTCCTTTCTCACCTTCTCCTCCTTTAGGTTTGTTACTTTTCTTTTGGTCCAGGTCCCCTTCCTTTTTGTGGCTTTTCGTCTTGTACAAGTCCTCATTTTTTTCCTAAATTAGTAGCCTCCTAACCAGTTTCTCAACCCCATTCTTCCACTCCATCCTCCAGGAACTGTCAAGATAATTTATGTAACAGACAGGTGATCATTCGATTTCTTGGTTATAGTTGCCTTTTTTAAAAATTTCCTATTGCTTTCAAGAAAAAATAAATTTAAAAAAAAAAATAAAAAATAAATTTGAGCATTCAGGGTTCTTGAAGAATCTGTGCTTCTTTCCGGAAGCAGAATCTTTAGTTAGTTTGCAATGGGATTTCTGAGTCCTGGATATATAAAATTATTGAGCACAGTCATATATTATCTTGTACTTTGCATATGCTTCTAATCTCATCCAAAATCCTATACCTATGTTTGGAAAAAGTAAATTTAATAAGTAATTGAAGAGAAGAAAGAAAAATTAGTTAATGAATGAAAATCAGGTGGGAAGTTAAACTTCAGATGTTGGTGTCCGTGTAACAGAGAATAGAAGACATGTAAATAAATCATTATGCAGGAAAAGCATAGAAAGAAGACTAAAAAATAAATTAAAGACAAAATGTTATGAGATAGTTTTTCTCCAACCTGAAATGTCTCTGTGTAATGAATTCATATTGGTAAGATCAGTAAAATCCTTAATTACGTTAGCAAACTAACCATAAAGATTAATACTGCTTCATTAAAAAATTAGATGTCAGGATGCATTAGTGGCTCAGTCAGATAAGCATCTGCCTTCGGCTCAGGTCATGATCCCAGGGTCCTGAGACTGAGTCCCACATGGGGTTCCTTGCTCAGCGGGGAGCCTGCTCCCCCTGCTCATGCACTCGCTGGTGAAAATGCTCTCTCCCTCTCTGACAAATAAAATCTTTTTTAAAAAATTAAATAAATAAACAAAAATTAGATGGCTCTAAACAGTTACGGATGGTAAGTTCAGCCTCATCTCAACTTTGCAAAAATGTTTTTAAAGGTTTGGATTAAAGGCACTACAATGTAATACTAAGAGGAGGAATAGCAACATATTAAGTACCCACACACTGCACACAGTTCAAAACTCTCTTTTAAAAAACTTAATGTATATTAAAATACTTAGTGTGTATTAATTCATTTAATCCTTACCAACCCTGCAAAATAAAGTAATCTCCTTTCCTAAGAGTGATGCACAAAAAAAGCTAAGAAATTTGCCCAAGGCAGAAGAGCCAGGAAGGGGTGCAGCAAAGACTCCAACACAGTCACTCATTTCCATAATCCATATTTTTAAACACGGTGTACTTGCTCTTAAAGGCAAGTATTTCAAGATTTAAAACAACAACAACAAAACAAAACAAAAAACGCTTGGTACATGAAGACACTACCATAAGCAATTTACATAAGTTATCTAATCCTCAAAATCATCTCAGAAAATATCATTACTCTCCTAATCATTTTTACAGGTTAGGAAACAGATTTAGAGAGATAAGAGATATGGAAGATCACACTGTATAGCAGAATGATTATAAAAAGGCCCCAATTCTCTAGTATCCATCCCCTCTGCAATATGACACTGTGGCTCCTAGCATAAGAAGGCAAAGTTGATTTCCTTCATCTTCAATCTTACCTTGTCTTCTCATTTGCCTTAACCAATAAACATGGCAGAAGTGACATGCCAGTTCCATGTGTAGACTTCAAGAGATCTCACATGCTTCTACTACCTCTCTTAGAATACTGCTCTGTGAACAAACCCAGACTTGCCTGATGAATGATGAGAGCATGTGCATCAAGTCACCCCCGTAACAGCCAGTAACACACCAAACATGTGAGAAAGCACCCTAAAGCAGCACCCCCACCACCAAACTGCCAGGTGACCAAAGATACATGAGTGATCCCAGATGAAATGACCCAAATCTAGCCCAGATGACCAGAACCATGCATCTCATCCACATATTCATGAGTAATAATACACACTTGTTTTAAGCCACCATTTGTTTTTTCTTGGCAGGGGGCAGGATTGTTACAGAGCAATAATCTAACTGAAATTCATGGTAAACAGAAGAGCTGGGATTTAAAGCCAGGCAGTTTGGACCCAAGCTCACCTTCCTACTTACTACATTGTATATCAAGGGCAATACTGTTATAGCATGTTCCTTTGTGAAAAAGAGATTATTTATGCTTACTATTTCATATTATTGAAAATTTATAAAAGTTTGGGGCACCTGGGTGGCTCAGTGGGTTAAAGCCTCTGCCTTCGGCTCAGGTCATGACCCCAGGGTCCTGGGATCAAGCCCCACACTGGGCTCTCTGCTCAGCAGGCAGCCTGATTCCCTTCCTCTCTCTCTCTGCCTGCCTCTCTATTTATGATCTCTGTTTGTCAAATAAATAAATTTAAAAAAAAAAACAAAAATTTATAAAACTTCAAAATACTAAATATAATTTTTGTTTTTCTCCTTTATGTAAAAAAAAAAAAAACAAAAAGCATAATGGACCTAGAATTAGAACTAAATTGCTAATGACCACCTTTACATTAACTGAATAAAATAATAAAGATAAGATAATAAAAAAGAAAAACTACATGACTTTTCTTGATACATTTACATTTATTTCAATATAAATAAATATTTGTGGACAGAGTATCCTAAAAAACTACCTGTATTTTCTGAAATGTACCTATATTAATTTTTATTAACTCATTCTTGCTCTTAACTGATTTACTTTGCTTCCCAATTTACTGATATATAACATACCACAACATCTACCCACCTATATACAACTATGCCCATATAGTTTCCTTGGTGGATCTTAGTTTCCACCAAGGGATATGGGAATGATTCCATTAAACTGGAAGTTGAGACCACCATCCTGCCACTTTGGACTTTTCATGCCAATGAATCAAAAAAGGAGAAGGTTACAGAACTGGGGTGGACTGATCTTACTATCAAGAAGTTAGGTTGCTACTACACTGAGAAGCTAAGAAAAAATATGTCTGAAATGCAAAAGTTCCTCTGGGACATCACTTTGTATTTCCATGTAATGTGATTAAAGTCACTGGACACAATCCAGGCAGAACTGCTAATGACCCAGACCCTTAAGGAATAAAGATCTGAGTCACCCCACCAGGCAAGCAACCACAACCAGCTGAGGTACTTGACAAGAACAGAAGGAATGTGGAATGACAGCAGGAAAGGGCAATTATAGATAGCAACTACAACCAAATGACTAGTTACAGGAAAGAACATTCTACTATTTCTTTCTTGTTTTGATGTAACAAATTGATATATATATTTTTTAACCTACTTATTTATCTCCCTTTCCATAACCATCTAATAGTAGCTAATCTCCCTCCAATCATTTAAGTAACAGGATATTAAACAGAAAATAGGACTTCAGTAGGAAAAAAATGAACCCAACTATGGATAAGGGATTTTCTTCCTCTCTGAAGAATATCTGTATGCTATCAGTGGGAAAAAGGACAGTTACACTACACTCATCAAATGTATAGTTTTACATCTGTCCTTGTAAGTTAAATATGGTTAAAAGAGGTGTATATAGGTCCCATGGTGTCAAAGAATGGACTGTGATGGCTTTTTATTGTCATCTTAGCTAGGCTGCAACTACATTTCTCCAAATTTCACTCCCTGCATGGTTGCAGGTTAAGGATGGCCTCAGAAGACAGGACCATGAAATTTAGAAGATAAAGTGAAGTAATAGCCATATTCAAAACTTTACAACATAAGGTCAGAGAGTATTGCAGTTCTCATATTGTCATGGATATTTGGGCCCACCTATGCTAGCAGGAGGTAGCAACTGCGCACACAGCTCCCCTAGCTCCTGCTGGATCTGTTCTTCCAAGCAATACTAGGGCAGACTGTGTGCAGCTCCATGGTCAGGCGCACCACACCTATTATAGGTTATCTATATCATCAGAGTTGCAGGTTTGGAAGCAGTAAGACAATAATAAAGGTAGAAATTCAGGCTTATGGGTTCTTTCCATGTTCCAGTATAACCTCACTTTACATCTATCTTCCCTTCCCACATGTCAGCCCGGCTGACTTCAAGACTAGAATCACACTCCGGAGTATATAACAAGTTCCCACAATTGGTAAAAATCAATCACTGCAATAATTTTACTTCTCTAACCAAATCCTAATTGATAGAGATGGAAATGTTCTTTGGGATTAGAATACTGTAGAAAGGCCTGAATATGTCTACCTTTCTCTTCTCTGCCTCACATAACAAACAACTAAAAAAGAAAAAGTCAAATATCATATATTGGGGTTATCACATAGTTCACTTTCCTTCCATCGGCAAAAATACTTTAGGATTTACGTGAAGAACAGTAAGTTTGAAGTGCATTTACTTTCTAAAGGGAAAAGTTCAAATTTTAAAATCTACCTTCTTATAAAGTTATAGTCACATCAAAACAACAAAACAGACTGTACAAATTCAAGAAAAGTAAAAATCAACACACCTTAATGTTTTAGTGTTTTTTAAACTACTTTAATGTTAACCTTAGATGTGTGTTGAAAGCACAAGGCAATAAATCTCTTAGAAGATGTGCCATCTCTAAACCAACTCATCCATTTCCCTCTTAAACAGATTCTTTTTTTTAATGTTTGAAGGCAGAACTATAAACTCAAGTTTTTGTAGAATGATCCTGAAGGATCCTCTGGATCTGAGCTGGACCCTAGCTATCCATTTAAAGAAAAATACATGTCCAGAAGCACTACCATGAACATAAATTTTGAGAGAAAAGCAACTGAAACATTTGCATTTTCGTACTTTTTCTACAGAATAGAAATACTAGGAAAAGGTCAAAGACAGTTTAAAAATGACATTTCCCCCCAATATTATCTGGTCCCAAGTGTCCCGCTGCTGTCTATCAAAGGTTCCTGCCAAAAAAGGGGAGAAGAAACAGCAGCAAAAACATAACTGTCACTTTAACCAGCCTTTATAAACATTCTTTAGCTCCTGGCTCTTCACTACAAAATTACCTACTTAGACCAACCGTATGTAAGTGAAACAATAGCGAACTTACACCTTACTCTAACAATGTGTAACTTTAAAACAAGGTACGTGTTGGGGCGCCTGGGTGACTCAGTGGGTTAAAGCCTCTGCCTTCAGCTCAGGTCATGATCCCAGGTTCCTGGGATCGAGCCCCGCATCGGGCTCTCCGCTCAGCGGGGAGCCTGATTCCTCCTCTCTCGGCCGACCTCCCTGCCTACTTGTGATCTCTGTCAAATAAATAAATAAAATCTTTAATAAAAAAAAAAAAACAAGGTACATGTTAATAGCAACTGTGTTTAAAGACCTAGTTTGAAACGAATGAAAATTAGTCTGTGAAGAGTTCTAATAATGGTGGGGTAGCTTTTGTCTACTCATTAGACTAACCTTTCCACAGATGTCAATTATAAATTCTGGATAGAACACTTTTAAGAATGATTTCAATGCAGAAAAAAGCAAGCAAGAGAAGGTAGAAATTGGGAGATTTGACCACTGAAGGAAAAGAAGCATTACTGGGTTCAAATTTATACAGCTTTTCCCCTGAGGGCACTGCTAGTTTGTAGTAACACGAGTCCACTAGACCTCAAGTAAAAAGCTGCAGCTTTACTTGAGTTCATGGCCACAGAGTGGCTGAAAACTCAGAGACGAAATTCAGTGAAGGAGCAAGCCACAACAAGGGAAGCCTCAAAAACTAATATAAACTCCATCCATAATACAAGAACCCTTAAACTGTATATGCTCAAGGAAGATTCTGAAGAGTCTAGTGGAAAACAACTGGAAAGTTGAAAGAACTCAGCAGCAAGGTCAGCTGCTTCCCACTGCAGAGACATGAGCCTGGAGTTTGAATCCTGGCAAGTTACAAGGCATTAGAAAACACCTCCGGCTTTCTACATACCCAGCTTAAAGTGTAAGACCAAGCCACTACAAGTTCTAGATGATCAGCCAGAAATTTAATCATACTCACCAAAAAAAGTTAAAGAGAATTTAGAGCTGATGTGTCACCCACAATGTCCACTCTACAATTACAACTTTCTAAACATAAAAATAAGCAGGAAATTTTGACATATTGTCAAGGATAGAAAAAAGGAGTTAAAAGATAAAGACAGTGAAATAATTCAACTAAGTGAACTAACCAACAAGGATGTTAAAGCAGCTACAATAAACATATTTAAAGACTTAATGGAGAACATGATCACAATGCAGAATCTCCAGATAAATGGAAATGCTTAAAAAAAAAGAACCACGTAAAATACTAAAACTGAAGGGTGTATTATTTGAAAATAGGTGTAAAAATACCCATATTCACTGCAGTATTGCTCACAATATAACTAAAACACAGAAACACCAATTGATGAGTTGATAGATGTAATATACACACATATATGATACATCTCATATATAGGACATATACCATGCACATACATATGTGATAGAACATATTCAGTCAAGAGAAAGGAAGATATCTTGCCACTTGCAACAACATGGATGAAACTTGAAGGCACTGCGCAAAGTGAAAGGACTCAGAGAAAGACAAGACACCGTATGGTCTCGCCTATATGTGAACTCTGAAAAAGGAGACCTACCATAGAGAGTAAATTGGTGGTTGCCAGGGGCTGAGGTGTGGGGGAGATGGGGAGAATTTGTTAAAGAGGAAGAACTTTTAGTTATGAGTAAGTTCTATTACTGCCAGCTACCAGCAAATGATATAGCAGCTGGGCACAAAATCAAAACTTTTAGAGGTTTCCTCTGGGAGGGACATGGCTAAGGTAGCTAAGTGGGGACGGAAACCTAGCTGCAACAGTGTGGTCGTAGGCTCCTCAGAGTCACAGGAAGACCGGGGTGCCTGAGCACAGCAGAGCTCCCAGTAATCAGAGTGGAAAAACCAGCGGCAAACAGTGAGCCAAGGAGTGGGCTCTCATCTCAGGGTTGCCATAAACCACGAACCGCAGCACAATCAGGCAACTGCCCTCTGAGCAGGAGTCCAACAAGCCGCAGAACAGAACCGGCAAGACCTCCCCTTTTCTCCCCTGGGAGGAGTGGGGCAGGTGCATGCTGCAGAGTCTGCAGGGTTTGGAGACTCAAAATGGGGTCATGTGCTGAGACAGAAAAGCTCGGTCACAGATCAGGTAAGTATGGAGTGTGGCCAGAGACTAGGAAGACAGGAGTGACTGACTGCTTTTCTCTGAGGAGTGCACTGAGGAGTGGGGCCATGAGCTTTGGGCTCAGAGGCCGGTGAATGGGAGGCCACCATTTTCATTCTCATCCTCTAAAGCTATGCAAAAAGCCTTTAGAGAACAAAAGCCACAGTGAGCAAACCAAAGCAGATTACTTAGCCTAGCCCCCTGGCAAGAACTATACAATTCCTCTCTGGAAAAGTCACTTGACAATCAACCAATCAACGCAACAGGCCCCTGCTCCAGAAGATCAGCAAGAACATCCTCCCAAGACCAAGTTTACAAGTAAATGAGACCTGCAAAACTCTAGCACTAGGGGAATACAACATAGAAAATTCATGGCTTTTCCCCCCTGATTCTTTAATCTTTCAACTTTAATTTTGCTTTTAATTTTTTTCTTTCCTCTCTCAACTAATTTATCAACTTTTTAATTTTTACTTCTCATTTTTTACAGTTACACACTAGCCCTTCACTGTATTTTATCTAACTTTTTGTATTATATTTTTCTTTCTTTAAAATGTTGGGACACAGTTTCTTCTAACAGACAAAAAACACAACCAAAATCTAGTGTTTGGCTCTATTCTAGTCACCTGTAAGATTATATTCTTTTTTGTTGTTGTTTTTTCCCCTTCTTCATTTTATTTTTTTTTATTTTGAAGTCTTTTTTAATTCTCATCTTTATAGTTACATTCTATCGATGTATTTAATCTTATTTTTGTATATATATGTTTTTCTTTCTCTACAATTTTAAGATGTAGTTTCTTCTAACAAACTGACCAAAATATATTCAGGTGATAGTGTTCTGCTCTGTTCTGTTCACCTTTTATATCCCTTCCCTTTTTTTGTTGTTGGTTTTATTTTTCTCTTTTGTTTTTTTCTTCTCTTTTAATCTCCATTTTTACAGTTACATTCTATCCTTTCATTGTATTTAACTTTATTTTTGTACATATACAAGTTTTTCTTTCTTCATAATTTTGGAATCTAGTTTTCTAAAAAAATAGGCCAAAATACCCACAGAATCCAAGGTATTGCTCTATTCTGCTCACCTAGCAGTTTATTTTCTTTTTTTCCTTCTTTTTAATTTATACCAGCTTTGAGTCTCTTCTCAGTTCTTTAGTGTATATTTCTCTAGGGTCATTGCTGCCATTTTTTAGTTTTTTCTCTTGTTCATCTATTCTTCCCTGACAGAATGACAATGGAAAAACTCACTTCAAAAAAAGAGAATAGGCAGTACTGACTACCAGAGATCTAATCAGTATGTACATAAGTTGTCAGAACTAGAATTCAGAATAACAATTAGAAAGATACTAGCTGGACTCAAAAAAAAAAAAAAAAAAAAGCAAAGAATACACTAGAGAATCCCTTTCTGAAGAAATAAAAGGACTAAAATCTAACCAAGTTGAAATCAAAAAGGCTGTTTTTAATGAGATGGAATAAAATACAGAGGCTCTAATTGCCAAGAAAAATAAGGCAGAAGAGAAAATTAGTGACACAGAAGACCAAATCATGAAGAACAAAGAAGTTGAGAAAAAGAGAGTTAAAAAACTACTGGATGATCAAGGGAGAATTCTAGAGGTAAGTGACAGCATAAAGCGAAACAATATTCCCAGAATAACTGGGATCCCAAAAGAAGAGAAAAAAGAGAGATGAACAGAAGGTATATTGAAGCAAATTATAATGGAGAACTTCCTTAATCTGGGGAAGGAAACAGGCATCAAAATCCAGGAGGCACAAAGAACCTCCCTCAAAATCAACAAAAATAGGTCAACACCCCAACATATAAAAGTGAAACTTACAAATCTCAAAGACAAAGAGAAAATCCTGAAAGCAGCTCAGGGCATGAGATCTGTAACCTACAAGGTTGGCAGCAAACATATCCACAGAGACCTGGCAGGTGAGAAAGGTCTGGCATCATATATTCAGGATACTAACTGAGAAAAATACGCAGCCAAGAATATTTTATCCAGCTAGGATGTCATTCAAAATAGGAGTGATAAAAAGTTTCCAAGACAAAGAGAAATTAAAAGGATCTGTGATTATCAAACCAGCCCTACAAGAAATATTAAAAAGGATCCACTAAGCAAAGAGAGAGCCCAAAAGTAACACAGACCAGACCAGAACAGAGACGTTATACAATAACAGTCACTTTATGAGTAATACAATGGTACTTAATTCATATCTTTCAATAGTTGCCCTGAATGTAGATGGGCTACATGCCCCGATCAAAAGACACAGGGGATCAGACTGCATAAAAAAGCAAGACCCATCAATACGTTGTCTGCAAGAGACTTATCTGAGACCCAAAGACACATCCAGACTTAAACTTAGGAGGTAGAAAACCATCTATCATGCTAATGGACATCAAAAGAAACCCTGAGTGGCAATCATTGTATCAGACATACTAGATTTTAAACCAAAGACTGTAGTAAGAGATAAGGAAAGACACTATATAATCAAAGGGTCTATCCAACAAGATTTAACAATTGCAAATATTTATGCCCCTAACATGGGAGCAGCCAATTATATGAGCCAATTAATAACAAAATTAAAGAGGGGCGCCTGGGTGGCTCAATGGGTTAAGCCTCTGCCTTCAGCTCAGGTCATGATCCATGATCCCAGGGTCCTGGGATCGAGCCCCGCATCTGCTCAGCAGGGAGCCTGCTTCCTCCTCTCTCTCTCTCTGTGATCTCTATCAAATAAATAAATTTTAATAATCTTTTTTTTCAAGATTTTATTTATTTGACAGACAGAGATCACAAGTAGGCAGAGAGGCAGGCAGAGAGAGAGGAGGAAACAGGCTCCCTGCTGAGCAGAGAGCCCCATGTGGGGCTAGATCCCAGAACCCTGGGATCATGACCTGGGCCAAAGGCAGAGGCTTTAACCCACTGAGCCACCCAGGTGCCCCAAATTTTAAAAATCTTTAAAAAAAAATAACAAAATTAAAGAAACACATTTGTAATAATATAATAATAACAGGGGACTTTAAAACCCCTCTCACTGCAATGGACAGGTCATCTAAGCAAAACATCAACAAGGAAATAAGGGTTTTAAATGACATACAGGACCAGATGGACTTGATAGATATATTCAGAACATTCCAGCCCAAAGCAACAGAATACACATTCTTCTCGAGTGCACAAAGAACATTCTCCAGAAGAGATCACACTGGCTCACAAGTCAGGTCTCAACTGTTATCAAAAGAGTGGGATCATTTCCTGCATATTTTTGGATGACAATGCTTTGAAACTGGAACTCAATCACAAGAGGAAATTTGGAAAGAACTCAAATGCATGGAGGCTAAGAGCATCCTACTAAAGAATGAATGGGTCAACCAGGAAATTAAAGAAGAATTTTTATAAATTCATGGAAACAAAATGAAAATGAAAACACAAATGCTCAGAATCTTTCGGATGCAGCAAAGGCAGTCCTGAGAGAGAAGTACATAGCAATACAAGCCTTTCTCAAGAAACAAGAAAGGCCTCAAATACACAACCTAACCTTATGCCTAAAGGAGCTAGAGAAACAGCAAATAAAGCCTAAACCCAGCCAAAGAAGAGAAATAATAAAAATTACAGCAGAAATCAATAAAATAGAAACCAAAAGAATAGTAGAACAGATTAACTAAACAGAGCGGGTTCTTTAAAAGAATCAGTAAGATTGATAAACCCCTGGCCAGACTTATCAAAAAGAAAAGAGAAAAGACCCAAATTAATAAAACCATGAAAGAGGAGAGATCACAACCACCACCAAAGAAATACAAAAAATTATAAGAACATATTATGAGCAACTAAATGCCAACATATTAGACAATCTGGAAGAAATGGATGCATTTCTAGAGACATAAACTGCCAAAATTGAAATAGGAAGAAATAAAAAGCCTAAACAGACCCACAACCAGCAAGGAAATTGAAACAGTCATCAAAAAATCTCCCAACAGGGTGCCTGGGTGGCTCAGTCAGTTAAGCATCTTCTTTTGGCTCAGGTCATGATCCCAGAGCCCCGGGATCATTGGGCTCCCTGCTCAGCGGAGAGCCTGCTTCTCCCTCTGCCCTTGACCCTGCTCATGCTCGCTCTTGCTCTCTCTCTCAAATAAATAAAATAAAATCTTGAAAAAAAAAAAAAAAACCTCCCAACAAACAAGAGCCCAGGACATGATGGCTTCCCAGGGGAGTTCCACCAAACATTTAAAGAATAATTAATGCAGATTCTTCTGAAGCTGTTTCAAAAAATAGAAATGGAAGGAAAATTTCCAAACTCTCTAAGGCCAACATAACCTTGATCCCAAAACCAAAGACCGCACCAAAAAGGAGAATTACAGACCAATATCCCTGAACATGGATGCAAAAGTTCTCACCAAAATACTAGCTAATAGGATCCAACAGTACATTAAAAAGGTTATTCACCATGACCAAGTGGGAGTTATTCCTGGGCTGCTAGGGTGGTTCATCATCCACAAATCAATCAATGTAATAAACTACATTAGTAAGAGAAAACAAAAGAAGCAAATGATCCTCTCAATAGGTATAGAAAAAGCATCTGATAAAGTACAACATCCTTTCTTGATTAAAACTTTGCAGTGTAGGAATAGAAGGCACATACCTCAATATCATAAAAGCCATTTATGAAAAGCCCACAGTGAATATCATTCTCAATGGCGAAAAACTGAGAGCTTTCCCTCTAACTAAGGTCAGGAACATGGCAGGGATGTCTACTATCAACACTGCTATTCAACACAGTACTAGAAGTCCTAGCCTCAGCAATCAGACAACAAAAAGAAAAAGCATCCAAATCAGCACAGTAGTAGTCAAACTTTCACTCTTTGCAGAAGATGTGATACTCTGTGTGAAAAACCCAAAAGACCCCACCCCAAATGTGCCAGAACTCATAAAGGAACTCAGCAACGTGGCAGGATATAAACTCAATGCACAGAAATCAGTGGCATTTCTATACATTAACAATGAGACCAAAAAAAAAAAGAGAAACTAAGGAGTCAATCCCTTTTACAACTGCACCCAAAACAGATACCTGGGAATAAATCTAACCAAAGAGGCAAAGGATCTGTACTCACAAAACTATAGAAAACTCATGAAAAGAAATTGAGGAAGACACAAAGAAGTGGAAAAAACATTCCATGCTGATGGATTGGAAGAACAAATACTGTGAAAATATCCATGCTACCTAGACCAATTTACACATTCAACACAATTCCTAACAAAGTACCATCAACTTTTCTCACAGAAATGCAACAAATAATCCTAAAATTTGTATGGAAACAGGAAAGACCCTGAATAGCCAAAAGAATATTGAAAAAGAAAACCAAAGCTGGTGGCATCACAATTCCTGACTTCAAACTCTATTACAAATATGTAATCGTTAAGACAGTATGGTACTGGCACAAAAGCAGACACACAGATCAATGGAAGAGAATAGAGAATCCAGAAATGAACCCTCAACTCTATGGTCAACTAATCTTCAACAACGCAGGAAAGAATGTCCAACAGAAAAAAGTCTCTTCAACAAATGGTGTTGGGAAAATTGGACAGCCACAATGCAGAAGAATGAAACTGGACCATTCCCTTATACCATACATAAAAACAGACTGAAAATGTATGAAAGGCCTATATGTGAGACAGGAATCCATCAAAATCCTAGAGGAGAACACAGGCAGCAGAGGCAAAAATGAACTATTGGGACTTCATCAAGACAAAAAAACTTTTGCAAAGGAAAGGAAACGGTCAACAAAACCAAAAGACAACTGACAGAAAGGACAGGATATTTGCAAATGACACGTCAGCTAGAGGGCTAGTATCCAGAATCTATAAAAAAAAACTTATCAAACTCTGGCCGCCTGGGTGGCTCAGTGGGTTAAAGCCACTGCCTTCGGCTCAGGTCATGATCTCAGGGTCCTGGGATCAAGCCCCGCATCCGGCTCTCTGCTCAGCAGGGAGCCTGCTTCCACCTCTCACTCTGCCTACCTCTCTGCCTACTTGTGATCTCTGTCTGTCAAATAAATAAATAAAATCTTTAAAAAAAAAAAAAAACTTATCAAACTCAACACCCAAAGAACAAATAATCCAATCAAGAAATGGGAAGAAGACATGAACAGACATTTCTCCAAAAATCACATCCAAATGGCCAATAGACACATGAAAAAATGCTCAACATCACTCAGCATGAGGGAAATACAAATCAAAACCTCAGTGTGATACCACCTCACACCAGTCAGAATGGCTAAAATTAACAAGTCAGGAAACAACAGATGTTGGTGAGGATGGAGAGAACGGGAAACCCTCCTACACTCTTGGTGGGAATGCAAGCTGGTGCAACAACTCTGGAAAACAGCAGGGAACGTCCTCAAAAAGTTGAAAATAGAGCTATCCTACGACCCAGCAATTGCACTACTGGTTATTTACCCCAAAGATACAAATACAGTGATCTGAAGGGGCACCAGCACATGTTTATAGCAGCAATGCCGACAATAGCCAAACTATGGACAGAGCCCAGATGTCCATCAAAAGATGATGTGGTATATATATACAACGGAATACTACTCAGCCATCAAAAAAATGAAATCTTGCCATTTGCAATGGTGTGGACAGAACTAGAGAATATGCTAAGTGAAATATGCTAAGTGAAATAAGTCAATCAGAGAAAGACAAGTATCATATGATCTCATTGATATGTGGAAATTTAAGAAATATAACAGAGGATCATAGGGGAAGAGAGAAAAAAAATAAAAGATGAAACCAGAGAGGAAGACAAACCATAAAAAACTCTTAATCATAGGAAACAAAGATTTCCTATGGGTTTCTGGAGGGGGGTGGGGTGGAGAAATGACTAACTTGATGATGGACATTAAGGACGGCATGTGATATAATGAGCACTGGGTATTATATAAGACTGATGAATCACAGACCTGTAACTCTGAAACCAATAATAACATTATATATTAATTTTAGAAAGTAGTAAGTAAAAAATAAAAATAAAGTAAGCTAACTTTACACATAAAAAAATATATAAAGGCTTAAACAAATAAATGAACAAATTGAGAAAAATAAACAATTCTATTCTTCCATGCAGAAGAATTCCCAGAAATTTATGTAAGCATTTCCCCCTCAAGGCATTGGAATGTTAAGTCTCTACCCCTTAAATGTGGATTGCATATAGTAACTTCCTTCCCAAAAGTATAGTATGGAAAGGGGGAGGGGAACAGAGAGTAACTTTTCAGTGGAAATACATGAAAAACACTACCTCAGCCAAGTGAGAATCCATGTTCATAGTATGTACCACTGATATAAGAATATTATTATGCCTCGGTGGCCTTCCTCTCCTGAATCCATAATCACAGTCTGTAAAAAAACATCAAACAAACCCAACTGAGGTATTCTATAAAATACCTGACCAGTACTCCATAAAACTGCTGAGGCTATTAAGTAAGGAAAATTTGAGACACTGTCACAGTCAAGAAGAACCTGAGGAGATATGATGCCTTACTATAATATGGCATCTTGGATAGGGTCCTGGGACACAAAGAGACATTAGGTAAACACTACAGACATCTGAATAAGTGATGGTTTTTAATTAATAATAACTTTTCAATGTTAGTAACAAATGAACCACAATAATGTAAGATATTAACAATAACGTAAGTTAAGTGTGGTGTAGTGTCTACTATTCAGTTTTTCTGGAATTTAAATGTATCCTAAAATAAAAATTCATTGAAGAAAAGAAAAAAATCAAAGAATAAGATCTTGCCATATGCAACAACATGGATGCCAAGTAAAGTAAGTCAGGGAAAGACAATTCCAAATGGTTTCACTTATATGTGGAATCTAAAAAAACAAAGTAAACATCAGTAAACAAAAAGAAACAGACTCATAAACACAGAGAACTGATAGTTGCCAGAAGGGTGGGGGCTGAGGGGATACAGCAAAAAGGGTGAAGGAGACTGAAAGATACAGGATTTCAATTATGGAATAAAAAAGTCACAGAGATAAAAATTACAGGATAGGGAATATAGTTTTTGGCACTATAAAAGTGCCATATGGTGACAGGTAACTATATTTGCAGTAAGAATAGCATAACATGAATTTGTCAAATAACTCCATTGTACACTTGAAACTAATGTAACATCGTGTATCAATTACAATAAAAAATAAAGGGAAACTTTCAAAAAATGAAAAAAAAGTCCATCAAAGGTATGCTGTCTATAAGAGATGCACTTTGAAAACAAAAACACAAGTCAGGTTAAAAGTCTAACAATGAAAAATTATACAACACAAATATAAACAGTAAACATAACAAGTGGCATGGTTACATCAATATCAGAAAAAAATTAACTTCAGTAAAAGAGAATTATCAAAGGCAAGAAGATCAACTCATCCAGAAGGCATCCCAATACTAAATGAGAATGCTCCTAGTATCAGAGAGCTTGAGGCAAAAACTGCATTAAGGAAATACATGAAGCAAAAGCTAATTAGGTTTACAGGAAAATGAACAAATCTACAATTATAGCTGGAAGTTACAATACCCATCTCTCGACAACTGAAATGGATAAAAAATCATCTGTAGACATACAGATCAGGGTTCAGCAAACTATAAGGCAGATCCAGGGCCCTCTGCCTGCCTTTATAAATTATTAGAACACGGCCAGGCCCATTCACTTACATATTGCCATGATTGCTTCTGCATCACAATGAGAGAATTAGCTACAACAAAGGCTATAACCTGCAAAACCTAAAATATTTTCTATATAGCCCTACAGAAAAAGCTTTCTGATCCTGATGATATAGATGATTTGAACAACACTATTAAGCAACTTCACTCAGTTGTACCACAGACCATATTCTGTGCCATTAAATAAGTCTCAAATTTCAACAAATCTTACAGTGTAAGTTTTCTGACCACAACAAAACTGTATTAGCAGTTTTGAAGCTATCTATGAAAACTCAAAACATCTGGGAATTAAGCAACACACTTCTAAATAATCAATGAGTCAAAGAAATCACAAAAAAAATTAGAAATTTTTAATAATGAAAATACAACATATAAATACCTGATATGTAGTTAAGTAATGCTTAAAGAAAAAATTATAGATTTAAGTCCTTATATTTAAAACAAAGTCTTAAACTTAAATATCAAAATTCCCACATTAAGAAGTAGAAAAAAAAAAAAAACTAAACCAAAAGAAAAAAGAGTAAAGGAATTATCAAGATAAAACCAGAAACCAATTAATACAAATTGCTGAAACCAAAAACTGTGAAAAGAAATAAAAGACCTAAGACCTAGCAAGAATGACCCAGAAAAGAAGTAAAATACAAACTACCAACCTCAGGAATAAAAGAGCAATCACTACAGATCCTATGGGCATTAAAAGGATCAAAAGGATCACAATGGAAATTTATCAAATTTATGCCAAGAGATTTAATGACTTAAAACAACTGCTTGAAAAACACAAAACAGAAAATCTGTATAACCACAGATTTACTAAAGAAACAAAATCCATTATCAAAATTCTTCCTCCACACAAGCATAAAAAAAACCTTCCATGCTTAGATGGTTAACATTAAAGAAATACAATTCTTATATAAACTACTTCTGAATACAGAAGAGAAAAATCCTTCCTTACCAGTTTTAAAAGGCTAACGACAACCATCTTCCAGAAAGCATTATAAACCATATTTCTCATGAACACAGACACTAAAATCACTAAAAAAACAAACCCAGAAACAGATCTATGGACTATACATCATGATCATATGAGGTTATCCTAGGATTGCCAGACTGGCTTCACTTTCAAAAATCAAGAAGTATGTTTCACCAAAGAAACAGAATAAAGAATAAAAGCCATACAATCATCTCAATAAATACAAAAAAGTGGTGGGTGGGGGGAAGGTTTGACAAAATTCAACACCCTTTCATAATTTAAAAATAAAAATCTCAATAAAAAAGGGAATATCGTCCATCTGATTCCTTTTAATCTACAAAAAACCCACTGCTAACACCCTATTTTATGGTAAAAGACAATGTTTTCCCCTTAAGATCAGGAACAAGACAAGGATGTCCATTTTCACTCTTTAACATTAGACTGAAGACGTGAGATGATACAGTAAGGTAAGACAAAGAGAAAGCTTATAAGATGAGCAAAGGAAGGAATAAAACTGTCTTATTCACAAATGATATGATTGTCTTTGTAAAGAAAATCCTAAAAAATCTACAAAAAGACTACTGAACTAAATGAATTTAAATTAGCTAAACAATTTAAATATTACTGCATTTCTATACATGGGAAAAACTGAAAAGAGCTTTTATAAAATTTCATTTAATAGCATTAAAAAATCTTTAGGAATTTAACATGCAAGATCTCTACAAAGAACACTAAAATATTATTTATTATACATATATAACACTAACATGTAATTGATATTTTAACATATTAATATGTAAAAATCCATTTTAATGGGTTCAGGTAAAAATCTTCCATATGCACACACATATATATGCATGTACATAGATTTATAATACATGTTAAAGATGACCTACATAAAAGGAGAGGTATATAACTGTATTAGTAATTGCTCTATAAAAACTACCCCAAGAGGCACCTGGGTGGCTCAGTCAGTTAAGCGTCTGCCTTCTGCTCAGGTCATGATTCCAGGGTCCTGGGATTGAGCCCCACATCGGGCTCCCTGCTCAGTGGGGAGCCTGCTTCTCTCTTTCCCACTCCCCCTGCTTGTGCTTGCTCTTGCTCTCTCTCTCTGTCAAATAAACAGATCTTTAAAAAAAAACTACCCCAAAACTTAGCAGTTGAAAATGACATTTATTATCTCAGTTTCTAAGGGTCAGGAATCCAGGAGCAGGTTAACTGTGGGTTTGGTTCAAAGATCTCTCATAAGGTTGCAGTCAACATAGGTAGATACATAGTCAACCGAAGGCTAGAGGATCTGTTTCTAAGCTTACTCAAGGCTACTGGCAGAAGGCCTCAGTTCTCTGTCATGGAGATGTTAGGAGACAATACTCCATGGGACTCTTGCATTTCTGCACATCTTGCAACTGAAGATCAACTGCCCTTTGTTCTAGACTATCATCTTTCAAAGAAGTCTATAAAGTGAACAGACTTGGAAGATAAAGTCTCCTCCACAGCAAAGAGCATGTATGCTTATTGCACATTAAAAAGTATCCAGGTTCCCTATGTTCAGAGTTCCTCTCCTGAAACACAACCCACTGCATAAGCAGGTGTCATCTGGCCCTCTTCATGTTATCAGGTATGAAATGGAGCTCAAGGAACTGGCACAAAAACGCTGATATCCTAGCTACTACTGTAGCACTAGTGACAGTAAACAGTCTTTCAACTCTGACCAAGGGGCCTCATGTCCTCTTCTATCAGCATCCATGAAAACTGAAGTAAGCTCACTTGTTAGCTTACAAGTAAGGTAAAATCTCAGACCCTTTACAATCTTGACAATGGGTCTCTCTACAGTATGGTATCTGTTTTCTTCTACAATGAGTGATGAGAGAGAAAGAAAGAGACCGGTAACAAGCCACTGTGTCTTTTTTAACCTAATTTTATAAGTGATATGCCATCACTTTTACCATATTTTATTGGTCACAAAGACCAATCCTAATAAAATGCACAAGGTAGCTATGAAAAGGTGCAAATACCAGGACACAGGGATAAATGGGAACCATGTTAGAGGCTACCACACTGAGTATTGCTAGATCATTTTTCCCAATATGTCTCTACAGAGCAAATAATCCCAAACAAAATCCCAAAAGGCTTAAAAGAAACTGACAAAATGATGTTAAAATGTATATGGAAACACAAACAATGCCCAAACAATGTTGGAAGATTCACACTATTTGACTCCAAAACTTATGGCAACAGAGGCAGTATGACACTGGCATAGAAGAAACAAATAGATAAATGAAACATAACTGAGTCCAGAAATAGATCCATACAAATAAGTTCAAAAGATTCTGAACAAAAACACAAAGGCTATCCTCTGCAAGAAAGGAAAGGGTTTTTTCAAACAATGATGTTGGAATTGGATGTATGATGTACAACCCCCCACTTCATATTATACATAACAATTCAAGATGGATCACAGCCCCATATGTAAAAGACTATGAAACTTCTAAAAGAAAGCACAGGAACTTATTTTCATGACTTTTGGATAGGCAAAGGCTTCTTACAACTCAAAAAGCATAATCTATTAAAGAAAAAAACTGATCAGATTTCATCAAAATACACGACTAAGGAAAACACAAACTGCAAACTGAGAGAAAACACTCAATACACTAGTCTAATAAAGAACTTGTATCCAAACTATACTAAGAATTCTTACACGTCAATAATAAAAAGGTAAACAATTTTTAATGTGCAGAAAACTTGAAGAGGCATTTACAAAAGAAAATACACTATCAATAACTACATGAAAAATTGCTCAACATCATCAACCACCAAGGAGATCCAAAATAAAACCACAGTGAGAAACTATTTCATACCAATTAAAATGGCTAAAATTTAAAAGACTGATTATCCAAATGCTAACAAGAATGTACAGGAACTAAAATTCTCATATATTCATGGTGGGAGTATAAAATGGAAAATTACTTCGAAAAACTCACAATTCCCTTCCTAGATATTTACTCAAGAGAAATGAAAACAGCTGTTTGCAAGAAGATCCATATAGGCCTTATTCTTAACAACTCAAATGTCATCAACATTAGAAAAGATAAACTGGCGGGGGGGGGGGGGGGGGGGGCGCACCTAGGTGGCTCAGTCAGTTAACTGTCTGCCTTCAGTTTGGGTCCTGATCTCAAGGTCCCGGGATTGAGCTCCACATCGGGTTCTCTGCTCATGAGGAAGTCTGCTTCTCCCTCTCACTCTCCCTCTGTGTTCTGTCTCTCTCTCTCTCTCAAATAAATTTTAAAAAATAAATAAACTTTGGTAAACTCATCCAATGAAATTCAACTCAGCAATAAAAAGAAAATCTAGTATATTCAACTTCATGAATAAACCTGGATATATACGTTAACCAAAGAAGCTAGATGCAAAAAAGTACACAGAACAAATAACAAAGCTAATCTATGCTGTTAGAAATCAGAGTGCTTGCAGGAGAGGGAACTGAATTGAAAAGGCAACCAGGGAACCTTCAGGGATAATGAAAATGCTCAATATTATCTTTTGGGTATTGGTTACATGGATATAATTGTCACAACTCATCAAAGTGAGCAATTAATATCTGTACATTTTATTTTATTTAGTTTACATCTTGATATAAATCAAATACAAATTTTAAAAAAGAATTTGTGAACTCATTGTATTAATTTTCCTTTTTTCCCTTAATCTTGAGTTGTCCAGATGTATATTTAGTGTGTGTTTATGCATATATACACACACATATTTATGTGTATTCAGTAAATATTTATCATCTACTATGTGCTAAACACTATGCTAGGTTCCAAAATAACTAAAAGTTCATACCCTTGAAGGTTAACCACCTTGGGCAAGAAACACACCCTGAAATAAAACACATTAACATGTAGGTTTCCATTATAGAGATATACAGATGATCTTGTGAAAAGGAGAAAAAAGCACCACATAATCGCCAGAGTCAGATATCAGAAAAGCCTTTCTATTAGGTGGGGGATGAAAAGCAGGAGTCTGGATATGTGGACAAGCAGGAACGGACCATTAAAGCAGAGAAATACTGCATAAAAAGACACAGAGACAAAGGGTCTAATACAATAGGAAGGTCTGAACAATTCAGTGTTTGGGGGAGTTTAGAAAGCCCAAGAGAAAGTGACAAGACATGCTGGCAAGGTAGGTAGGTACAAAAGCAATGCTGAAGTTTTTAGAATATAGAGACCATGAAGAGCCACTGAATAGTTTTAAGCAAGGAAATGGCACATTCAAATTTGTGATTAGAAATATCACTCCACTAACAATGTAAGAGATAGCCTAGAAGAGAATGAAGGTGGAAGCAGAGAGACGTGTCAGAAGGCAAATGCAGGCAAACAAGAAAAGTCATGGTTACTTTTAGTAAACCAACCAACTGCACATGGACTAAAGAGAAATTAAAGAAATGGACAGAAAATTGGGTAAAGATTAAGATAAGACAGTTCACAGGGAAAAAAACAAGATGGCTCTTAACCATATGAAAAGACACTGAGCTTCACTTGTAAGAGAAACATTAATTAAAACTACACTGAGATACCATTTTTCACCTATCATATTGGCAAGAATCCAAAAAGTTTGATCATACACTGTGTTGACACGAGTATAGGGAAACAAGTATTCTCACACATACATTATTGTTACTACCTCTATGAAACACAACTTAATATCTGTCAAAATTATACCTGCTAGATTCTTTGACCCAGCAATTTCACTTCTAGGAATTTATTCTACAGATACAACTACGTATGTACAAAAATGATGTATGTACAATGTTGCTCAGTGCAGAATTTTTGTAACAGTAAACACTGGAAACAATCTAGCTTATAAAGCTCACCAATGGGCTTTATAAGAAAATATTCTGCCTTCTTTTAAATTACTGTATAAGTTGTATATATTTTAAGTATATAACCTAATATTTTGATACCATACATATGCACTGTGAAAACATTGCTACACTCAAATTACTTAACATCACCTCTACATAGTTATCTCTGGGGTGGGGGGTAGGGGGAGGTGGAGGGAGTGGGAGGGAATCCCGGTAACCCGCAAGAGCCCTTTAAACCAATCAACTCCTAAGTCTACAAGGAAAAATTTCATTTCATTTAAAAAAATAAAATAAAGCTGCAGGTAAGGGTAGTATCTGGGGATTAAATAGAAACAAAACCCAAAACCATGTAGTCTTGTCGACATCCCCAGATTTATATAGAGTTCAGCCTCTGACATTCTAGTAGAATATCAACTACAGAGAAGTATTATAAAAGATCAGAAAACAGATGTAAAGGATGTTAGAAATAACATCCTCTCCCTTTGACTGGTTTGAAGCAAAATCAGTTTCTCTTATAATTAAAACTAAGTGTCCCTCATCTCTGGAGGAACTATTGGAATAACAAGGTCAAGGCTGCCACCCCAGCCAGGGAAGAGGAGCAAACCAAATGACAGTATAAATAAAAATGAAATGACAGTTTAGAGTGAGAAGGAGGAGTAGTGAGACAAGCAGACAGTAGAAGACAGAGCTGACCTTATACAAAATTTATTTGCCCTGACTCTCAAATCTCCCTTCCTGCCTTTATATATCTCGTTAACACCAAGTTAAGAGCTATCAATACCCTCAATTTTGCCCTTGGTAGTTCGAAGTCTAGCACTGTAGTCTCTCCATCCAGAGCAATGTATCCCTCCAGGTGCCACAGTCTCTAAAATATCATTCCTCTTTAAAAGCTGCACCTCTCTCAGTTCATTTCAGATGGAGGGAGGGGGAGAAGGAGTCAAGTAAATTAAGCTACTTAATCTAAAGTATGTGCTACAAGAAACCTCTCCCCAATAATCATGCAAAAAAAAAAAGTTTTCCCTTATTAATAATCAAAGAAATGCAAACCCAAAACAAGATAAAAATTTCACTTATCAAATTGGCAAAAAGCATAAAGTTTAATAAAATCCAATGTTGGTGAACATGAAACAAGCATACTCATATACCACTGGTTAGTATAAACTGTTACAACCTAAAGACCACTCAAAAAGAAGTCAAAACAAAAAAATTATTAAATTATTATATATCCATATAATAAAATATTCTAATCATTTTTAATTATGTTGATCTATATGTGCCAATAGGAAAAGAGCTCTGTAACATTAAGCAAAAAGTAAACTGCAGTTAAATAAGGTAAACAGTATAATATAATACTATTTGTATAAACTTTTTGAAAAGTAAACTTTCTGGAAACTGCTAAAAGTGAATTACCTTTTGAGAGAACGGGAAAAATAGCTTTTATTTTTACTTCTCTGTACCATCAGAAGGTTTTTTTATCATATACATCTACAACTTTTAACTTAAGACATACAAAGTCCTCTCTAATCCCCACAACCTTAACTGCTACTCTCACCATCAACTGTCCACACACTCCCCCTACTCCTCCATCTCAATATCTAAAGGCTGACTAAAATTGCCTGATGGGAATTTTAGCTAGTAGAGGATATATTTTGGAAATATACTTTGGATCTATATCTGGGGTTTTTCCTTAAAATCTCTTCACTCTAAAATCACCTCTGAGATGAAAAATGAGAAAAAGAATCCCTACACTGCCCAAGGAACCTTTAACTCTCATTTCCTGTTGGGGTCCTAACCATCCTCTCCTAGAGAGAGACAATCCTTATGGTTATAATATCCTCGCCTTCTCCTATCAGTTTTATATCTAGTCTAGGCTAATTTCGCTCTCCCACATAAAGAGCAATCTCTATTATTCCCAAAGAGGACGAAGGCTTGCCCCATGCAGAATCACTTAACAGGAGGAATCTTACTGTCTGGTTTTCTCAGCTCTCACCACCTTGGTGCAGGTGACCAACCACTACTCTAAACTTCTATAGGGCAAGATCTCAGTCCTTTTTAATTGCATCATCTCTGGTACTCTATGTATATGCAAATGTAATATCTGTTCATTTTACCTAAATCATGTTAGAGCATTCTCTGTAGAAGGGAGAGGCAGGTTAGAGGAGTACATCCAGGTCATGCCCTTTAAAGATACTTCCTGCTTTAATCAGTCTTCCATCACTGCCCTTAGCCACTTATAAGTTTTACAACTAAGCCAAGTACTTCTAATTACCGCTTAATTTCTAATCATTAGAACACAATAACTCATGGATTTTTTAAATATCTTAGATTATTGACGTTAAGATTTACTTTAAACAACTAAATTTTGCTCATCCAAGTTTAACCTTCATAATTTTCTCACTGTGCATGATCACCCCTGCCAACTAAAACAATTACAGCCTCAAAGCAGCAAACTTACCCTATTTTTGAACTAATTAGTGAGAAAAGGCTAAAAACCTTTTCCACATATTGGGGAAAATGGTTATAATCAGGTTGATAGCATTACAATGTGAGGAAGAGCTGACTTCTACACATGGAGAAGTCAGAACTGCGAACCATTTGGCAGTTTCTTAAATACGCTTAAAAAGTACATTCTCGGGGAAATTACTGGGCTTATTTTTAAACTATTTTTGGAATTTTTAACATTTCCAAACAGGAATACTCAAACTAAACACAATTTTCTCCAAATATCTATTTGAATTGGAAGTGACAAATGACTTGTACAGCAAATGGAGTTTAAAAGTGAAAAAAAAAAAAAAAACCCACACTCATACATACATCTTATAACAAAGTAAAGTTTAATACTAACCTTAAAATTACTCTGGCTTACAAGTTTCGGGAAAAATAAATAAATGTCATGTCGAGTAACAATGTACAATGAAACATCAAGCCCCTCCAGAAGAGAAAGACACACAAGAGGTTATCTTCTAAGACAACTGAAGTGGACTGAATCCTGGATAAAAATTATTAAAACCAGACTCGAAATAGATGGTTAACCTTGAAACTTTATTTCTTGACTGAATGAATGAAAAGAAGGGCGAAGGTAATGAAGAATAACATGCTACCTGGCAGTAATTTCAAGTATCACTTAAGTCCTGAATTAAACAATACAATGTTGAAGATTTTAAGCTTCCACAAGAAATAGAATTACCCCAATTCCACCACACAAACAGGGCTATGATTCTGGATAAATCAATTAAATTAAAATCTGAACCTAATTTCTCATGCATATTGTGAGTTGATGACCATCTTTAAGTTTCCTTATAGCTAACACAAGGAAACAAATTTATTGTTTTCTTATATACAGTACTTGTCATCCAAGCCAAATCACAGTTGAGTTCTCCTGATAATTGTAGGCACACATGATCAAAAAAAGTAGCAATGAGGAAGCCAAAGGACAATCCTAATTCAAGAGGGAAAAACAACTTCCCAAAACAGTCCCCTCCACACTGTTTTGGGTATATTCTACCATTTCATTCTTCACAGAATATATCCTAATCCAGGGTATCACTTTATTTTAGGCTTAACAAATTATTGATAAAGCCAAGTCCTCAAAATGTTACTCTTTGGATCTAGTAAAGCTGCAGAACAATTTTTGAATAAATTTAAAAATAAAGCAACTTTTATCCAACAGCCAACTTAGACTACCCGTCAAATAAGCTTAGTAACATTGCATGACATCTCTTAACAACAAGCATCACTATCATCACCTTATCTCCAGTAATTCCCAGAAAAAGTGAGGGAAAAGACAAATATAACTAGAGAGGAATAAAATCAACAGTAAGGAAACAAAAGCTGCTGTAAAAACAAAATACAAGAAGAATCAATCTCAAAAAAAAGGAGATAATAAGAAAGGGCACAAAAGTTCTTTTCAAAAAAAGGCGGGGAGAGGTGCCAATTCAAACATTACTTGCTCGTTTAAAATATTCACACCTTGAAGTAACACCCACCCAGAAAAATAATTTTTTAAACCATTAAAAAAAAAGCACTACTTCAGGTACTTCGGTAATCAAAGAATGTCTAAAGTGCACCTTTCCTATACGTATTTGTAAATTTATTTCCAGAGAGTAATGTTCTGATTGAAGACATTTTTATAGTTAAGTTTTTGAGAATAAATCTATCTTAACGTAAGACGTCCCAAGTTGAAACTTTCACCTACATACTCACCACTATAAATTTTAATTAGGTTTTCTGCTATCACCAGGTGATACAAGATTAACTGTTCCACAAACTGACCTGCATACACAATACGAATGCTCATCTTACTGTCCCTAAAAATGCTAACATCTTTGACAAATGTACTGCATAGATAAGAAGAGTCCTTTTCAGCCTTTATTTTGCTTACTATCATACTTTTCTATTTTTTTTTTTTAACTTCTATGTAAGTAGTACGTGAGTTAATACAATGTTCTATCTTGGAACTTTACGTGTGTAAGTTGAGAACAATGATTGTATATCCATTCAAGTTTTAAATAATTGCAATTTATTTACAGCTCACCTCATATATAATCACACTTTTATTAGGAAGACAGGAGAAGACTCCCAACTCACTCAAGACCCTGACCAGCCTTCGAAATTAAAGGCTGTATCCGAAGTTTCCGAAACTATTTAATAAGAATAGGGTCGTTCAGGACAGCCCTACCCATCCATCATTTCATAATAAAAGTTAAAAAAAAAAAAGAGCGTTCATAGTATATTCTTCAAAGCAAAATAAAGGGTTCCCTTTTATTGGGCTAGTGAGGAATCTTAAAACGTTAAAAGGAGTTGAGAGAGTAGGGAACTGCTGTTCCGAGCCCTTCCCTGAGTTTACACGGTCCCCGGGATGGTAGGCAGTAACATAATCAAGTCAGAAGGCGAGGCGCTGCATTTCAGGGTTCAGATTCATTCCCTAAAATAACTGTACCTCTGCTTGGCGTAGCTTGAACGTGTGCACCAAAAAACAGCAGCAGCAACAACGTGCAAGATTTTCCTTCTGACCAAAAACTTTTCAAGTGTCACTAACCTGAGTGCATAAACGTCAACTATCTACAACCGCACACCATTTTCATTGTCATTCCAACTCCGAGGCTTCCTAAAGGAAAGCCAGAGCCCAGCCGTCTGCCGGGAGGAGCCCTTCCAGCCAGTGCGGAGCTCTTCCTCCACCAGGTCCTCCGGTTCCCCCAGCACCAGCTCCGAGAGCGCGTTTAGCGCGCTTTATCTCCGGCCACCGGCAAGTAACAGTGTAAAAATGTCACTCTAGCAGCCCATTTCCTCGCCCGGAGCAAAAGCTGGGTGGCGCGGGCGAGGCGCGCGGGGACCCGGCTGAGGGGCGAGAGCGCCCGAGGCCCGCACGCAGCCCGGGGTGCAGCCCCGACCCGCGCTCCCCACCCCTCGCCCGGAAGGGGGAAAACCCGCCAGCGGGAGGATTCAACAGGAGCACCGCGCCGCCCGCCTGCCGCCCGGGAAACAGCCGCCGGCCGGCCGGGACGCGGGGGGAGGGGCGGCGGCGGCGGGGCGCGGGCGACCGGGCTGCGGGGCGCGGACCCCCGCCCGCGCGCAAGGTCACCGCCCGCCGCCCGCCGCCGCTGCCGCCGGCGCCCCGGCTGGGGCCAGGGCGGCAAGTTTAATTTCCCGAGGCTGTGACTGAGTCCGCGGCGTGGAGGGAGCGCGCCCGGGCGCGGGGCCCTCCCCACCCCCACCGCGCAGCCCGGCCCACGCCCCCGGCCCGCGCCCCACTCCTCCCGGCCGGGGCCGCCGCCAGGCAGCCGGCGGCTGCAGCCCCCGATGCCGTGAGGCGAGTCTCGGCTGGCAGGCGGGCGGCGCTTGAGCCCCGCCACAGACACAGCCGCGGTGGCGGGCGCTGAAAAATGGAGCACGGCGATCAGAAAAGAGAGACATTTTCTTTCCGTTAACTGAATTGTTTCCTACCTCCGGGTTCCCGACTCGCTACTCCTCTCACTCCGCTGCTCTCCGGGATCCGCCGCCGCCGCCGCATCCAATCGCCTCCTCCCCCCCCTCCCCTTCCGCAGCCAGCCCGGCCGTTCCTCCTCCTCTCCGCTTCAAAATGGCGCCAAGCGCTCTTCGGCGGCTGCTCCAATCGAACCGCCGCGGACAGCACCCGGGGGCAGGCAGTGCGCGGCGTGGGTGCGCAGCGCCCCCTGCCGGCCAGACAGCCCCGGGCGCGCGCCCGCCCGCCCTCTGGGCTCCCCCGCCCCGCTCCGATCCCACGCGCGCGCCCAACTCCGCCCCGCCCCATCGCGCGCGCACGCAGCCACACAGGCACGCCGCCGCGGTGGCCGCGGTGTCAGCGAGACTTGCGGCTGTCAATGCTTTCTCTCCCTCTGCGGCTTCCTTGATTTTTGCCGAAAACCACATAAATTGTTACATAAATTGTTACTCTAATATCTCTAACTTTGGAGATAGAAGTTGCGTATTTTTTAAGACGCTAAAATTGAGTACTGATGTGCCATGTACGTGAAACTGGTATTAACTTCTTTGCACTTTATTTGGTAACTCTTACCCAGTCATCTCAAAATACCATAAAATAGTTTTTTCTACGCTGTGTGTATTACCTCTCTCCTTAATCCAAGCTTTCCCATTCTGAGGAACTCTCTAAGCGGTAGGTGGGGAGGAGGACACAGGGATTCAACCTGTAACAAAGCATTTCACTCATTTGTTTTGTTATCAGTTGTTTTGTTATCAGTTTCTCCCTCCTTATTGGAGGGAGAAATAATCTGAATACCGCGAAGGTGCCTTCCAGGAGTTAGGTTTCTAAACCCCTTTACCCCCCAGGTTGTGCCGCTCCTCCTTCCCGCAGGTTTGGAGGAGTGTATTAAGAGGATCTGGCAATTACTTTTAGGACAGAGAGAGAGGGGGAAATTAAGGCCTCAAAGAAGCTTAGTTTCTAACCAAAAAAAAAAAAAAAAAAAAAGTGTTTTACACAACACCAAATGGATTCAGAGAAATTGGTAATATAAACCTTCATTACAGCAACACTATTCAGGAAAACTGGAATCAGACATTGGTCTTCAAACAAATAGGTGTTTTTAAAGCCCCAAACACTTCTGTGATTGGGGCTTTAAAAAATAGCCAAGTGAGGGGCGCCTGGGTGGCTCAGTGGGTTAAGCCTCTGCCTTTGGCTCAGGTCATGATCCCAGAGTCGTGGGATCGAGCCCTACATCGGGCTCTCTGCTCGGCAGGGAGCCTGCTTCCCCCACCCTCTCTCTGCCTGCCTCTCTGCCTGCTTGTGATCTCTTTCTCTCTCTGTCAAATAAATAAATTAAATCTTAAAAAATAGCCAAGTGTGAGGGCAAGGTGTATGCAGTAAATCTCTGTACCTTCCTCTGAATTTTGCTGTGAACTTAAGACTGATCTAATAGGGGTGCCTGGGTGGCTCAGTGGGTTAAAGCCTCTGCCTTCAGCTCAGGTCACGATCCCGGGGTCCTGGGATGGAACCCCACATTGGGCTCTCTGGGCAGCGGGGAGCCTGCTTCCCCTTCTCTCTCTCTGCCTGCCTCTCTGCCTACTTGTGATCTCTGTCTGTCAAATAAATAAAATCTTAAAAAAAAAAAAAAGATTGATCTAATAAAAATAATGTCCCAAAAAATAACCAAGTTGCAATTCATCAGGAGAAATATAATTGGATGTGGCATCATTTAAGATGGTTAAGAACATAAACCATTCAAAAATTAGTTGTGACTGCTCCCTACTTGGAGAAAGAGGAATTATGTGGGATGATGTAAAAAAAAAAAAAAAAAATGCTGATTTTATACAGACTTGGTTAGGAAAATTATCTTTGATTATAAAGAACCACAAACCCAGTCACCAGCTGTATTAGTTTTCTAGAGCTGCTGTAACAAATTACCACAAAGTCAGTGACTTAAAACAATACAAATATGTTACAGTTCTGTAATTCTGAGGAGTGGCAGGGGTTTAACTGAGCTTAAATCAAGATATTGGCTCAGCTGTGTTCCTTTCTGGAGGGTTAGGGAAGAATCCATTTTCTTGCCTTTCCTACTACTAGAGGTTGATCGAATTGCTTACCTCTTGCCCCACTTCTCCGTCTTCACAGTCAGCATGGCAGCAAGCCTCTAACCCTGTTTTCATTGCTACATTTCTTTCTCTGACTCCCTTCTGCTTCCATCCGTTTTTAAGGACCCTTGTGATTATATTGGGCCCACCTGAGTAATACAGGATAACTGCCTAATTTAAGGTCATATGATTAAAGCCTTAATTTGATTTGCAACCTTAATTCCCCTTTGCCATATAAACTAATATATTCACATGTTCCAAGGAAGATGACAGACCTTTAGGGGCTATTATTCTGCCTACCACGTTACTCATTTTGGGTTATGAGGACCTTTTGTGGGTATTTTTTGTTTTTTGGGTTTTTTTTGGTTTGTTTTTTTTTTTTTTTTTTTTTTTTTTTTTTTTTTGGTAAGATATAAAGCTGAGGTTAAGGGAATTAGGAAGTTGAAAGACATCAAGAATACACATAGTTGGGGCGCCTGGGTGGCTAAGTGGGTTAAAGCCTCTGCCTTCAGCTTAGGTCATGATTCCAGGGTCCTGGGATCGAGCCCCCCATCGGGCTCTCTGCTTGGCAGGGAGCCCGCTTCCTCCTCTCTCTCTCTGCCCCTCACTGCCTACCTGTGATCTCTATCTGTCAAATAAAAGAAAAAAAATCTTTAAAAAAAAAAAAAGAATACACATAGTTAATATGAACAACCCTAAAAACACCTACATTGCCCCAGTACATTTTGAATACTCCTCTACAGTACTCTGCTACACAACTAGATTAGCCTTACTACACTAGAACGTGGTTTTCTGAAATCTCTGGTATTCCCCACCTGAAGCCAGAAATCATATAGTCTTGACTATCCACCCTACCCTATCTGGGGGACACTTGAACCTTGAAGGATGTGGTAGGAAGCATGTCAGCAGATGCATGCTGAAAAATTATCTCTTGAGAGTCTAGAATATCAATGAATGCCACTTAAAAGAAAATAATTTCCAAGTTAAAAAGAAAATAGAATGCTATATGAATGTACTCCTTTGGAAATATAGTTCTTAGTGTTAGCAACTATACTTATTGAAATATATGAATAGCAAAAATAATGCAAGTCAGAATCACTTTCAAATGCATTGGGAGGGGGTGCCTGGATGGCAGTGGGTGAAGCCTCTGCCTTCGGCTCAGGTCATGATCCTGGTCCTGGGATCAAGCCCCGCATCAGGCTCTCTGCTCAACAGAGAGCCTGCTTCTCCCTCTCTCTCTGCCTGCCTCTCTGCCTACTTGTGATCTCTCACTCTATCAAATAAATAAATAAAATCTTAAAAAGAAAAAAAAGACTTTTAAAAAAATGCCCTGGGAGTATGCTGAGCTATAAGAAACTGTGTGGGTATGTCAAAAGGAAAAAAAAAGCAGAAGAGAATTTCTGAAAGGCCTTGTCTGATCAGAATATTATTCTACTTTCACATTTATCATTTCATTCCAAAAACAACAAACTATATATCATACAACAGCATGCTAGACAGCTAGTAAGTAAATGAGGAGACTGGGCCCTACCTAGATATAAGCTGTTATTTATTTCGTGCAATTTGAAGTACATCCCAAAGGCCAGTCAAGCTGAAAACCTGACCCCTGCCAGCCTACAACGGTGCTAAAATTCCCACCAGACTAATTCTTTGGGTTAAAGCATTGGATCTCCAGAAAACATGTTGAAACGCCATTATGTCACTTGAAAAAGGTAACCTGTTAGCCCATTAGTATCTGTTAGTAGAGACTAAGCCAAGTGGAAATTAACTTTGTGATGTTTAGGCATTAGGCAATCAGGTAATAGACTGAACCAATCTTCTCCAAAACTCTCAAGTCAGACCCTTATTCATGATGCAGCCATCATGGAAAAATAGCATAGAGGCTCTTCTCCTCCACCCTCATCTAAAACTCAGCTCCTAGTGCCTAGAATTCCTCCGTCCATGATTAATTCCCTGTACTAAGCTCTGTACCCATTCTGTGACCCTCCTTATTTTTATTTTCTTAAAGTAAATTCTACCCCCAACCTGGGGCTCAAACTCACAACCCTGAGATCGAAAGTCACGTGTTCTACCAAATAAGCCAGCCAGGCATTCCTTAAACATTGTTCTATTTTGCCCATTCCTTTTATTTATTCTTACTTAATTAATTTCTTAAGAGTAAGCTGTATGCCCAGAGTGGGGCTTGGCCTCAAGACCCCAAGATCATGAGTGACATGTTCTACTGAGCCAGCCAGGTGCCCCTTCTGTGACCCTCTTTAAAAAATGCAAATATTCCTGGAGGTATGCCAGATTCATCTGGTCTCAGGGCAGTGGTTCTCAACTGGAGTGGAGTGAAAGAATCCCAAATTCAACTGGGAAGCTTCTGAAAACCACATGTGCCTCTGAGCCCACCCTTCTACTGCCTTACAATAACAGATCATTTTCTTTTCTGTGGAGAGATATAAGAGATACAAAGCTGAGAAAGGCACTGGGATTTCCAAACAGGGAGAAGAGCTGGAAGGGGAAGGATGCCACAAGGGAAAATTAGGGGAAGGTGACCTTTGCCTACTTGGTAATACCAGAGCTAACTAACATAAGCCAAGGCAGTTTCTTTCTGACTTTCTTCTTAAAGCAAAGAAAATACTTTATTTTGAACATTGTCTTAGAGGTCAATTGTCTTACAAGTTGTTAAGTACACATTTTTCCTTAGAGAATTCAAGACCATCTTTTTACCCACCTAATAACTAATGGTACACCTGATCTCCTCTGAAGACATTATACTAAAGTTATTTTTTTCTGAAAAATTCTCTGGGTTCTTTGAAGAAATGTGTGTATGCATGTGTTATCAAATATCATTTGGGTAAATATACACACTGGGCAGTGTTGCCTTGGTTTCCTGGGAGCCGAATAGCATAGGTCACCATTGTGATTGAGGTCTGAGCTGCTGACTGAGTATTTCTGAATGTTTAAGGCAGAACAGCCAAAGTAAAGACCATTTACTCTTAGCCACAGTCAGCACTCAGCCATGTGTGCAATACATGGGTTGGAGCTTGATTAATGGTAGGAAATTGCATTTATTTACACTGTAAATCCATGTGATCCAACTGAAATAGGATATGAACCATGTATGTAATTTAAAATCTTCCAATTTTAGAAAGTAAAAAGAAACCAGTGATATTTATTTTAATAGCATTTTATGTAACATAATATATCCAATATATTGTCATTTCCACATACAATCAATATAAAAATATGAGATATTTTACATTCTTCTGTTCGCATTGTGAATTTTACATTTAAAGGACATCTCAATTCCTACTAGTGCTATTTCAAGTGCTCTGTAAGCACATATGGCAAGTGACTTCTTATTGTTGACAGCACAGCCAATAAACCCTGGAATCAAAAATACCACTTTTGGGGTGCCTGGGTGGCTCAGTGGGTTGAGCCTCTGCCTTCGGCTCAGGTCATGATCTCAGGGTCCTGGGATCGAGCCCCACATCGGGCTCTCTGCTCAGCGGTGAGCCTGCTTCCTCCTCTCTCTGCCTGCCTCTCTGCCTACTTGTGATCTCTCTCTCTCTCTCTCTGTCAAATGAATAAATAAAAAAATCTTTAAAAAAAAATACCACTTTTAACGACTTATAATAAATAGCAAACGTTGTTTCACTATATATTCTTTGCAACTGCGAAGCTTGTTATGAATTATGCTAATATCAGTTGAAGGGCATGTATTTCAATATATATGGTATACAAACATATATATACATACATAGTATTATATACATTGTATGTATATGGTTATCTTATATTCATGTTTTTAATGTAGAATAATGACTTAACCTAAATTTCATATTTATATCAGGTATATCATTGGTTTAGCTACGTAAGAAAGCAAATGAGAATTAATTTAAGAAATATTATGATTAGCCACTAGAACTAACCATAATCAAAGCAAGCAGTTAAAGTTAATACCAGAAGCATACCTATAGTAAATACATGAGTTTATTAAAACCATGTTTTTGTTTAGAATAAATTTCTTTACACATTGTTAGACATAATGAGTAATAGAATAATCTAGCCAGATGACTGAATGGAAGAAAAATGAGGACTTTCTCCCAAACCTCTTATTTATATTTTGATTGTAATTAATTCTCTTTCATCCAAGGCAGCTTCTACTAGTGTAAATTAGGTAAGTCTGAAGCTATATAAGGGCCCACCCCTACTTCAACCTACTTCCTTTACTTAACCACTTTTATTTAATATTAATCTTTACTTCTTTGCCACTTTGTACAAACATGCTTCTTTCCCCATCACTTTTTTTGCCTGTAGGTTTACCCTTCCTCTTAATTCCCTTTTTCTCTCCGTAGTCTACTGCCTTGCTGTTTACAACTGTAGAATATTTTCACCTCACTTTTTTGAGTAAGGGCAAAAATACTACCTTCCCTGTTCTTGTCCAGGATCTCAATCATCTCTCCCAATAAGATGTGGAAACTATATTAATTCTACCTATGTATGTATATTTAACAAGTATCTTCTTTATAAGCTCATGTCATTTCTACCCATTATAGAGGAGAAACTTTTCTAATAGGCTCAAACTAGGTGTGATTTCTTGTATAAAATGAACCTAATAAACCTTTAATTACTTGATGGTGCCTTTTTAAAATTTATTACCGGTGCACTTACAGATATAATTGCTTTAGAGCTGGTTAGGGAAGGGCATCAGAAAGATGTTGTGAAAACATTTTGAGAATTTTAAGGTTCACAAAGCATAGAAATGATCACCTCTTTCAATTCATTTTACATAAAGAAGCTGAGATCTGAATAGCTAAATGACTTGTCCAAGAATACATAAAAAGGGAGAAATTTTAAGTGAATCTCAACATCTTCCAATTAAGTTAGAAAGTAATTTCAGTGGAATTCACTCCATCTCAAAAACATGTTTGAACATCTTTTTAAAATGTAAGCCACAAGCAAATGCTATGAATTTATGGAAATACTGATTGACTTGTGAAAAGATAAGAAAAATGGAATCCTAAGTGTAGTGCATGTTTGCTTCAATATGTTCTGTTGAATTTATTATATACGTGTATATATTACATGTTATATAATATACAAAAACAATGTTTTATATATATATAAAACCTTTTTATATGGTTAAAAAAACATAAAATTTACCTCTTAACCACTTTTAAGGGCACTGTGTGATAATGTTAAGTATTATTTACATTGTGTGAAACATATCTCTAGAATTTTTTCATTTTTTAAACTAAGACTCTATACCCATCAAATAACAACACCCTTCTTCCCCTTTGCCCCAGTTCCTCATAACCACCATTCTATTTTCTGTTTCTATAGATTTGACTACTTTAAATACCTCATATAAGTGGAATCGTATAGCATCCATCTTTTCATGACTAGCTTATTTTACTTAGCAGAATGATAAATCTTACTTTTTAAGAGTTCAAAGTTGGATAACTAAGAGATTTCTATACAAAACATCTTACCTCTCACTACCATCTAAAAAGAAATTTTTTTAAATTATTTATTTATTTGACAGACAGATCACAGCTAGGCAGAGAAGCAGGCAGAGAGAGAGGGGAGTGGGAAGCAGGCTCCCCGCGGAGCAGAGAGCCCGATGCGGGGCTCGATCCCAGGACCCTGAGATCATGACCTGAGCCAAAGGCAGAGGCTTTAACCCACTGAGCCACCCAGGCGCCCCATAAAAAGAAATTTTTATTTAGGAAATCATTTATCATCAATCCAATTTCAGGAAATAATAAAGAGATATGGAACCAAGAGCAATTTCACTTGAAAAGTAATGAGAATGACACAGGAGAGTTTAGACTGCAGCTCTGAATATTTGGGCAAAGGCAGATGAATTCGTACAGTATGATATATTTCATATACATATATATTCAATATCTAATCAGTGTTTTATCTCACACAATCATCGAAATCAGCATTCCAGTGTAAGATAACTAAAACACCAAACCAGTTTTTCGATGTCATGTTTCTGTTCTAGGCAAATAGGTCTGTGTTTGTGTCTGAGGTAAAAGCCCACTCTACAGCTGCCCAAGTTTGTATCACTTATCATTGCAGGTAAATTAATTTGACTTCTGATACTTACTCTTCAAAGATATGTGAGAAGCATCCTATTGTATTTCTTCAGGTTGTAGTGAATATAAATACGGTATTTGAAAATTAACTTTATCCAGTGACCAGCAGATGGAGCTGTTGAAAAATGTTGACGTTAAAGTTTTTTTGTTTTTTTTTTTTTTTAGTTTGCTGAAATAAAACCAGTTTAAGTATATTCTTTTCTTTATATATGTAAATATGGTGTTTATTATAGAGAAATCTGGAAATGCAGTAAAGGTTAAAAGGGAAAGGGGCGTCTGGGCAACTCACTAGGTTGAGCATCCCACTCTTGGTTTCGGCTCAGGTCATCATCTCTTGGGTCCTGGGATCTAGCCCCACATAGGGCTCCTATTTCAGCTGAGAGTCTGCTTCAAGATTCTTTCCCTCTGCCCTTCCTCCTGTGTGTGCATGTGCACACACACTCTCTCTCTTTCTCAGATAAACACATAAATATGTTTTTTAAAAAGGAAAAATACCTATCATAATCATGCCGCTATAGAAAGTTACTTTTAATGCTTTGTTGTATGTCAGTCCACAATATATCTTATCCATACATTTACATTTTATAAAAATGTAATGTTTATGATATTAATAGACTATATATTAAATACATATTTATAATGTTTTATAATGTGCCTTATCTTCTTAAAAATATAAGATGTATTTGCTTGTATGGAACTCTCCAGGAAGAATATTTAAAATATTTACAACTGTACAGAATAGGCAGGGACAAATCAGAATGGATATTGAATATAGCTTGAGCAGGATGCTGAATGTTGCCTGGGTGTGCCAGGCATTCATCCTTTAGTTGATGGGTGGTGAGCACGGTCTGGGGGATGAAAGAAAGGGGCTGGAGTGCCCAAGGAGAAAGGAGAGTACTCAAGAGGTGAGGGAAGCAACTATGTAACAGCCTTATGGAATTCCTTCATTATTTTAGCAACTAATACAGTCACACCAATGCATAGCAGTTGAACTATCAGCTCTAAACCATCTGAAAGTATACATAAGGATACACAAACTCAATGTACTCCTAGGAGGGGATCTGGGTAGCTTGGGAACAGTTGTAAAAGAGAAAACTTTCACCCTTGGTACCATGATTAAGTATTTAACATCAAACATAATTTTTGAATATCCCGAATAACTTTCAAGTGAATAAATATGCACTTATATGATTATTTTTAGCAACTATATACTACCAATCTATCATGTCTATATATCATAATTTATTTAACAAACCCTCATTGTTTAAGTTCAGTAATGAATTGTAAAATAAAATGTTTAAATCCTTAAGTTCATGAAATATTTTTTAAATAAAAGCACTTAGTCACTGTAGGAGATTGTTAATGAACCAACTCATTATTTTGAACTCTGGCAAATAAAGGGAAATAACACATCATTTATCCTACCTGTCTATACAAACTGTGCCAATGGATAATCATATAGTTTTCCTTGAACAGAAGAAGTCTAGCTAATAAAAAAGGAAGGATAGAATTAGAATATCATTTTTTTAAAAACTTGTATAAAAATAACAGATGGAGACACTGAGCATAAACACCTGCTGACATCACACAGAAGAACAAACATTGGACGCTCTCTGATGGAAGAACCTAGCAGCACCCATGGCAGTAATAGTGCCATAATGGTCTAGACTAAACCTGATCAGGCCTCTAGATGCAAGTACCAAGTTTCAAAAAATATAGAAAAACATATCCTGGTTTCTAAATTAAATTCCAAAGCTTGACACCAAAAGCAAAAGAAACAAAAGCAAAAATAAGTGGGACTACATCAAACTAAAAAACTTCTGCACAGCGAAGGAAACGATCAACAAAATGATAAGGCAACCTACTCAATGGGAAAGATATTTGCAAATCATATCTCTGATAAGGAGTTAATATCTGAAAGAAGCTTACAACCCAATAGCAAACAAATAAACAATCTGATTTTTTAAATGGGCAGAGGAGGGGTGCCTGTGTTCCTCAGCTGGTTAAGTGACAACCTGAAATAAATGATAAAGAAGCCTAATTAAAAATGAGCTAACTCCTCAAAATCAAACCTACCTAAAGTATATAAGTACACACACAACACATCTACACAGAAAGACATCATAAGACTGTGTAAAGAAAGTGGATTTTGCTGTCCAATGAAACGAAGTTAGATCCCAACCCCACATTGTGAATTTTGGGCAAGTTACTAAACTTTTCAAATACTCAATTCAATGATTTGGAAAATCTAAATAATAATACCAGCCACCTTTCAGAGATGTTGTGATAACTGAAAATATTGTATATGAAGCTGCAAATACAGTTCTTGGGATATTGTATTTACTTAATAAGTAGAAATTATTATTAAATTCTACAGGTAAGTAATTTTATGTTTTATAAGAAAACTCTTAAATTAAAATGGGCATATTGCTATCATTTTTTTGCATATTTTATAAACATGATAAAGAACAAGACTTGGTAACCTTTCAAAGATGGTGTGGCAAATCTTCACCATTCAGTTCCTTGGCAGGGAAATTGAAGTTCTTTTTTATGACTTGGGAGCATCACCAGGCTGCTGAAGGCACTGCTAGCATTTCAAAGATATCTCCTTTAAAAACACAAAGCTTGCAGTAGAGGGGATGCTGGGATAAGGAGGCCAGGTCTAAGTCAGCAAATAGCTTAATTGTCAGTTGCTGGAAAAAAAGAGGGATGAATTGACTGTCAGTGGAAAGGAGAGATAACTGAATCAGAGGCTAGGCACCAGGGAGAAAGTCAAATACACAATCTACTTTACGTAAGACCCCTAGTTCTATGGCTTTACCTCATCAAGGCAATAGTCTCCTCTTTCTAGTCCTGTCCTCTTCATAACCAAACCCTCACAGAGTTCTACAAAGCAATTCTAATCTTGCCATTTCCCTGCTTCCTTTCCTTATAATCATAGCCCAAAATCCTTTGTATGTTTTATACAGTTCTTTGTGACCCTTCCTCTGGCTTATCTTCCTAATACAATACACAGTGTATGCTCTGGCTGTACACAATTATTTGAAAGGTTCTCCGTCTTGCCTCCTTGACTTTGAATGTTTTGTGCCTTTTTTTTCCCCCAGAAAAGTCCCTAGACACTCTTCCAGACTCGACTCAACTTCGCCCATCCTGAGAAGCCCATCATAATGCCCAGGTAGATTTGGGCAGTCCTTTAGCCATCTTATTCATGATCCCTGCCTAGTATAACTTTATTCTTGCTCTAATTACTTTGTATTTTTGTTGCTTATATATCTAAATCCCCACGAGACCATGAGCTCCTTGGAGATAACCATAATTTATATTTGTTTTCTCAACTGTTAAGCCAGAGAGGCCTTCCTGTATGTTGCATGAACTAATGTTAATGGCTATAGAATATTAAAGATGACCATGGTGATATTTGTGTGCTGGAGGAACAGTCAGAGGCAGAACAACAGAGCTAGATAAAACTGAGTTAGCAATTGGACTCCAGATTTAGTAGCTATCTATATGATCTTGGGAGATATCCTTAACCTTTTTGAACCTTACATTTCCTCACTTGTAAAATGTTTTATAACCCTCCACTACAGACATCTATCATTTCTCTCTACACTGAGCACATTCTAAAATGGAAATCGGACCAAGTTACTTCCTGGCTATAATGGCAACCAATGCCCTCAGGATGAAGACCCACTTAAAATCACTACAAGATCCTTAACCATCTAGCTTCTGCTAAGTGGCACAGCCTCGTATTTCTCCCTAAGCCCTGATGGGGCTTCAAGTCCTTTGAAAGGCCAGGACACTTGACAGTCACTGTCAACTAGTTCCAATGGTTTCTTTGAGATGAAATCTTCTCACCAGCCTGGATTGAGATGTTGCCTTCTCTGATCCATCAAGACTGAGTTAGGTTCCCCTTGCACAGGTTTCCATAATTCATGGTCAGATTTACTTTTTAGAAAAATCTTGTCAAAAGAAACGAAATCTTGCCATTTGCAATGACATGGATGGAACTTGATGGTATTATGCTGAGCGAAGTAAGTCAATCAGAGAAAGACAATTATCATATGATCTCTCTGATATGAGGAATTTGAGAAGCAGGGTGGAGGGTTGGGGGGTAGGGAAGGAAAAAATGAAATAAGATGGGATCAGGAGGGAGACAAACCATAAGATACTCTTAATCTCATGAAACAAACTGAGGATTCCTGGGGGTGGGGGGTAGAGATAGGGTTGCTGAGTTATTGACATGTGGAGGGTATGTGCTATAGTGAGTGCTGTGAAATGTGTAAGCCTGGTGATTCACAGACCTGTACCCCTGGGGCAAATAATACATTATATGTTAACTTAAAAAACTGAAAAAAAAAAAAAAAAAAGAAAAAGAAGCCTGAAACAAAACAAATCCTGGAAAAAAAAAAAAAAACTTGCAAGAAGAATGGGCCTTGTGGTGGGGAATAGGTAACAATGAATTCAAACATGGCACTTTTGGTTTTTGCCTGGAAGATCTCCAAATGGTGGTATTGAATTGATACATTTGGCTGGATTCAGGAGTGAGGTTAGAGATGAAGATAAGGGGAATTTTCAATAAGCAAGAACTAGTTGAAGTATTAGGACTTGGATGAACTCATTTAAAGAGAATATGTAGACTAATAGTGAAATAAAACTCTGAGGTCAAAATCTTCAAGATCATTGGTATTGGATAAGCAAGAAGGAAGAGGAGCCTGCAAAAGCAGAACAGAGAGTTAAAAAAAGAACGTATCAAAAAGAAAATCACAGTCAACAATGTCATATGCCACAAGGAGAGAAGGGCAAAGAAGAATCCATGGATCCAGAAATTAGAATCCCGCAGGAGATATAAGTGCCGGCAGTTTTCATGGCACAGTGGGAGATGGAAGTCAGGTTGCAGCAGGGCTGAATTGTGTATGGGAAGTGAGAATGCTTTCCTTTTTTTTTTTTTTTTTTTTTGTTTAAGATTTTATTTATTTATTTGAGAGAAAGAGAATGAGAGAGAGAGCGAACATAAGAGGAGAGAGGTCAGCGGAAGAAGCAGACTCCCTGCTTAGCAGGGAGCCCAATGTGGGACTCAATCCCAGGATTCCAGGATCATGACCTATGCTGAAAGCAGTTGCCCAACCAACTGAGCCACCCAGGCACCCAAGAATGCTTTCTTTTTATAGCATAGCTATGAGATTGTTGTGACAACTGTAATTTACTTTAAAATACTTCCCATAGACAATGTGAACAATGTGAGCACACATAAGTGTGTGTTCAAGCCACACTCGAGATGCAGCTAGCGTTCTAATTAGTCATTCACATGGTAAGGGAAGTGAGTCAACTAGCCATGTCCCAGAGGGTGTTATCACCACCCTTTGGCTGCTCATATCTCCATCAACACCACTTTCCTTACTAAAGTCAGAAATGAATTTTCACAATTAATGGACTTATAAATACCATGGAGGATATTAAAAATGGATTTTCACTAGTTGAGATTTAAAGTATTCAAACTAAAATATTCTGGGGATCCTGCCCACCTGTACAGGAACAAGTGATAAGCATAGACACCTATTGTCTCTGGTGTCTCTGGTGTATGGTTGAAAACCTTTGGGGTGGTATTCAACCATAAGTCAGTAGGGTTTCTAGTTCACCAATGCCAACTACAAAGAGTAAAATAATTTTTCTTTGGAATACTATTCCACCTGCCTCAAAAGAACCTTTCATGCAAGGTGGTGGTTGGAGCACCAAAGGAACAAAGAACAAGCTACAGTAAAGGCTCTATGAACTCTTTTGTGTTCACTGCCTAAACACAAATGTTTGCACGTAAATGTCTGTTAGGTGAAACAGAAACTTGCTTTCAAGGTGATGGGGCAAGGGAGCAGGAAGTAACCCTTACTCAGTTCTAGCTACTGAAGGCAATTATTACCTATCAAAAAAGAAGCTAAGAGTTGGTTATTACTAAATGGGCTGAGCTCAGCTCAAAATAGAAATGAAAAAGAAAGATGGGGACCCCCAAAAGAGGGATGGAGAGCATTGAGAATTTTCTCTGTCCATGGTACCAGCTGTTTTGCTTCATCAAAGCTGTAGTGGCCTTGGAGCATCTGGGTGGCTCAGTTGGTTGGGCATCCAATTCTTGGCTTTAGCTCAGGTCATGATCTCAGGGTCATGATCTCAAGACCATAGGAGTGAGCCCCATGAACTCCAGGTTCAGTAAGGAGTCTGCTTCTCTCCTTCTCCCTTACCCTCTGCCTTCTGCACCATGGCCCACCCACCACCACCCTGGCTCATGCACACCTGCCCTTTCTCTCTTATAAAAACAAAACAAAACAGTAGTGTCCTCACCATTCTCAAAGGCATAACCTGTACTACACGAGACAGATGATTGATTTTATCACTGCTTAGATGGCAGACTTAATCAAAATTCTGTGACTTAGTCCTCCAAGGAAGAGATCCCAAGAGTTAAAAAGTGAGAGTGATAGCTGCTTTTTATACCTACAAATAGTTTAAATGATCAATAATATCATTTTATTTTGCCATAATGAAAATCATGATAGTGACAGGGAGACCGAGTAGTAGAAAGAATAGAGATTTTCAGGTTCCTGGATAGAAAAAAACTATTCTTTGTAAGAAATTAGATGCAAAAATGGTATTAAACTATTCTTATTTAAAAGTACCAGAAAAATATAGCTGCAGAGACAATAGACAACTTTTTTGGTGACATTTTGTCCTGTTCCTCCATTAACTTTTCCAAATAAGAGAATACAGCAGCCAGATCTAGGAAATCTTGGAATTTCACTGTTTTTGAGGCAATGGAATTATACCATTTTGAGGTCTCCCTTCTGATGTTTCACTGCACTTGATGTTCCCAGGATGTAATCCCTTCCAACTGATAGCAGCGAATAAGACATAATGCTTTCCGAGGGGGGCTTTGCCTTGACGCATGAATTATACTGAAGAATAAAAATTTCACACTTTCCCTTAAATGTTGTTAGAATGAAAATTTTTAAAAATCAGCCTTCTGTAAAAAATCAAAAGGAAGTATTTATCATTTGACCAAAAGGCAAGCTACTGAAAGTTTCCTTCCACCCCACTATTGGATACCACAAGCGGGGGACTGGCTGCATGGACATGATACCTGGGCAGTGGAACAGGGGATGACACTCAGAAGGGCCAGAGTTTGATTTAATGCTCTGCTGTCACTATCCCGAATAATTAATAATTCTTTAACAAAAGATCCCACAATGTATGTCACTGGTCTTGCCCATGAGCATCCTATAGTTAAATCTCTGACCACTTGGCTGTCCTTTGGCTACCCTAGGCTCTATTTGGGGCCTGCCAAGGACTGATTAATGTCAGCCAGTGCCAACTGACGCAATCTATCCCTCTGCATCAGAATGGGGGACTCCCCAGCTACCCCTATCTCCCAGGAAAATACAGAAACGCGTTTTGTTTTCTGGATTTGCCTATTAACAATTGTAAGGAGAACACAATTACCAAAGGAATGATTCCAAAGACTTCACAGTAACACGGTGTCACAGTGATGTCCCTTGCTGTGTTCAGTTACAGTATCCCTTCTACAATGGCTACGAGATCATCTCAGCCTTGTTAGAATTCCACTCACAGACCCAGGCTGTTAGATGGGCAGGACTCTTTTTTCTCCAAAGGTCCTTCTGCCCAACACAGTTATCAGAAGAGAGAATTTCCACAGAGTAATGGGGTATGATATCAAAGTGAAATGTTTCCCAGCAAAGGACTGGAAAAAAGCAAGTTGTAAGAACAGGTGGAGGGAACAAACTCAGAAAGAGGAGAAAGAAGCAAGGAGGAAACCTGATATATGCATGCATCTACTTATGTAAACATGGAGAAGGATGTGGAAGGAGACATGCCATGATCTTAATACCGGTTACCTCAGAGGAGTTGGGTGCAGTGAGGGCTGGTGGGGAGATGATTATCTTTTCCTTTACATACATGTCTTTTCTACTTGTTATAATGAGTATATATTATGTACATTTTCTTACAAGTTCAATGACTTTTTTTTTTTTTTAAGATTTTATTTATTTGTCAGAGAGAGAGGGAGAGAGAGCAAGCACAGGCAGACATAATGGCAGGCAGAGGCAGAGGGAGAAGCAGGCTCCTGCTGAGCAAGGAGCCAGATGCGGGACTCGATCCCAGGACGCTGGAATCATGACCTGAGCCGAAGGCAGCTGCTTAACCAACTGAGCCACCCAGGCGTCCCGAGTTCAATGACGTTTTATAACACTCTTTTATAGATCAAACCTAGAAGTTTTATAATAATTTTAAAAGGAACACATTCAAATTCTCCTAAAGTTAAATTTATTTTCCACAAGACATAATTTCTACTTTAAGTTTAAAGTAGACAGAGTTATGGCTAAGGGTGTGGACCCAGGAGGTAGATTGCAGAGTTTCAAATTCTGGTTCTCCCTCTTACCCTCTGTGACCTTAAGCAAGTTCCAGTTACAAAACCCTTCTGAGCCTGTTTCTTGGTTTGTAAAATACAGATCATAATAGTATCTACTTCATAGGACTATTCAGAGATTCAGTGATTCAAATATGTAATGCATTTAGAAGAGTGGCACTATTTGTTACTTACTTTAAAGCTCTCTGGATTGAGAACCCATCATTTATGAATGTAGATTATTGAAGCTGAGGCTTTTGAAATAAAGCAGTTTTTATTGCCACAGTACTAGTAATGTATTTGGGCAAATGCAAGTAAAACTGCTGTGTACTATGAATTTTAGGTAATATGCTAACTATAAAAATTACACTAAGATGTTCTATTTACTAGGATGTTTAAATTATAATGAAAGAAGTTGCTCAGGTTAAACTACATGAATAATAAACATGGAGTAAAGGAGGCAGCAAGAACACTTTCACATGAAAATCCAATCTATTACAAGAAAACATCAACGGGTGTTTAAGGATTGAAAAATGACCCAGTACTGTGGGCTGAGCGGTGGGAGGACCTTAGTGAGCACTGAGCTGTGGATGTACTTACTGAGGACGCAGTAGTAGGTAGGGTTGGTGCTACCTTGTGGAACACTTCACCAGACTCTTCACAACAAAAACTGTGGAAACAGGCCTTGTACACAACCAGGCAAGAGACATTGCCTGTAGACCGAATTTCCTCCATAAGTAAATAAGTCTTCTCCATTTTAGATGATGTCCTAAGGAACATGATTTTTCTCTTCTTCACCCCTTGCCTCCTCACCATGAACTTCTCTCCATCTGCGCCACTCCTGACTCTATAGGGCATTCATCATTCCCAACAACAGTGTCAGATTCTATTGTCCCCCTCCCTCATGCTCCCTTCTGGGGCACTTCAGTACACTTTTTCCTCTATTCCTTACACAATGCAGTCACTCTTTGGATCCTAAATCTCTGAACAGAGGCACTCAGAAGCTCAATCTTTTCTTTCAAATGTTGATTTATTTAACAGTAAAATAAATGCACATTCACATCATTTACAATTCAAAGTTACAAAAGGGTATTCTGTGAAATAACTCTTCTCATCCCCCAACCCCTCTCCAAAAGCAACCAACGTGTTTCATGTGTTCCTTCCAGAGACATTTTATACACACATGTGTGTGGCCTTTTTTTCACATTTTTATACATAGTATCATATAGTACATGCTCTTAAGCATTTTGCTTTCCTCAAATAACAACTTAACTCAAAGATCATTCTATATAAATACAGAAAGAACTTTCTCATCTTTTCTGCTACATAGCATTCCATTGTAAGGAAGTACCATAATTGTTTAATTTGTCCTCTATTGATGGACATTAAGCTGTTTCCAATCTTTTCTTCTTAATGTCAAGATCCAGTTCTGAACTTCTTGTTTTCTTATTCTATATTTTTTCCCCTGAAGCATCGCATTCAGTTATGGCTTTACCGATTATTAAGCACTAGGCAGCTGACAACCAAGTTATCTCCTACTCTGGTTTGGGGGTGTTGTTATTGTTGTTGTTGTTGTTGTTGTTGTTCTAGTGAAATTAAGTCACACATTCCCAACTGCCTACTAGGAATCTTCTTTAGAAGAATCTACTCCCTCAAACTAAGCATATCTAAAATAGAGAATAATCTCCTCTTCCCACCCATCCTGCTGGGTTAATTTTATCTGAGATGCATGACATTTATTCACAATTCCACTCACTTACCCCCACACATCCTTGCTGCTGTCACTATGTTTGTGGTGTTCTATTATTCAGTGCACAACCAACTGCCATCACAGAGACGGAAAAACCAGAGTTGTATGGTTGCATAGCTAGATGGAGATATCCAAGAGACTGTCAGATTGAATGTGTGAGTACCTGGTCTTGAAATGACATTGGAGCTATACCCCCATCTCGTCATTGAAAACCTTTAGAAAGTGTTGTTTCATTTCAGTAAGTTTGTCTTTCATCTCCTTTAGTTTTAGAGACCTTTTAGCCAATCTGAGGGGAATCAAAGTCAATTGGTAACAAAGGGTGGGGCTTCTGAAACTGAAACAGCTTGCTCATATAAGGTAGTGCCAGCTCATGAGAACAACAGGAGGAAGCCTCCTTGTCTTTAGGTCTAAGGCATGACACCTGTGATGTGTAGTGGCACAGCTCCCTATCTCCTCCCTCCAACCCTGTGAAATGAAGAGAATGCTTGTTCAGGGAGAAGATGGCAGTCACTCCAGTGGCATCCTGCTGGGTTAATTTTATCTGAGATGCATGACATTTATTCACAATTCCACTCACTTACCCCCACACATCCTTGCTGCTGTCACTATGTTTGTGGTGTTCTATTATTCAGTGCACAACCAACTGCCATTACAGAGACGGAAAAACCAGAGTTGTATGGTTGCATAGCTAGATGGAGATATCCAAGAGACTGTCAGATTGAATGTGTGAGTACCTGGTCTTGAAATGACATTGGAGCTATACCCCCATCTCGTCATTGAAAACCTTTAGAAAGTGTTGTTTCATTTCAGTAAGTTTGTCTTTCATCTCCTTTAGTTTTAGAGACCTTTTAGCCAATCTGAGGGGAATCAAAGTCAATTGGTAACAAAGGGTGGGGCTTCTGAAACTGAAACAGCTTGCTCATATAAGGTAGTGCCAGCTCATGAGAACAACAGGAGGAAGCCTCCTTGTCTTTAGGTCTAAGGCATGACACCTGTGATGTGTAGTGGCACAGCTCCCTATCTCCTCCCTCCAACCCTGTGAAATGAAGAGAATGCTTGTTCAGGGAGAAGATGGCAGTCACTCCAGTGGCATATTATGAGAAAGTAAACCAGTGCAAGAACCCTACAGTGCAATGAAGCAGAGGCACTGGTAGCATCTTACCAAGGGGAAACATCAAAGCAGCATAGAAACACTTCCCAAAGTAAACAGGGAAGGTAACCATAGATGTAGGAGTCACATGAGAGCCTCAAGATGTGGGACAGGAGAGAGTACTGGGAGCCAAATGCTTTTAAAGTTTTATATCATAGACACACCTACATTTATAAGTGGGTATCTAATTTTCTATCTCTTACCTTTTCATCATTTGGTTAAGATTTTAGTTTCTGAAGAGAATCCTGTGATGGAATGTCTATGGCTTAGTTGAATAATATACCAGAGTCTATCTGGTTTAAAATGTTTCCAGTTTAAAATAGAAGCTATGAAGAATGCCACAAATAAACCAGACATTTTAAGGAATTTTCTGGAAGATATAATGTTAATAACATTGACTAAATAGAGCTTTAAAAAACCTATAAGTAAAATGCATATATTTGAAGTGCACAATTTTGGTGTTTAGACATATTCACCCATGAAAGCAACAACACAATCAAATTAAAGAACATATCAACTACTCCTGAAAGTTTTTGTGCCCTTTTGAGTTCCTTCCCTTCTACCTTTTGACTCCTAACCCATCTCACCCTCCCCTCATCCCTACGTTAGTTTGCTTTTTGTCACTATATATTAGTTTACATTTTCTAGAACTTTGGACGAAGGGAATCATATTATACCTGCACTCTTTTTTGCCTGGCTTCTTTCATTCAACAATATGATTTTTGAGAGTCAGCCATGTTTTGTATGTACCAATAGTCCTTTTTTTGCTGAGTAGTCTTCCATTGTATGGCATGCCGATTTACTTATCCCTATTGACCTATAATGGTCATTGGATATGAATATTTTCCAATATTCATTGTTTCTAATCATGGGCCATTAGAGATAGAGTTGTTATAAACATCTTTTTCATGTGTGTACAAATATTCATTGGGATATATGTTTTCATTTCTCCTGGGTAAATGCCTAATATTGGGATGGCTGGATCATATGGTGGTGGATATTAAACTTTGAAGGAACTACAAAAATGTTTTCTAAGTGGTGGTATCATTTTACACCACTAGCAATGTATGAGAATTCCATAGGTTACACATCCTTGTCAATATTGTTATGGTTGTTTTTAAATTTTGGACATTTTTAATTGATGTGTGGTTATATATATATATATATATATATATATATATATATCTCCATATATATATGCATACACACACACACACACAAATACATATAATTGACTTAATTTTCACTTTTGTCTTGACTGATGATGTTGAGCATCTTTTCATGAGCTTATTTGCTATCCATTTATCTTCTTTGGTGGTGTGTCTATTCAAATTTTTTAATTTAAAAAATTTGGGTTTTATTATTTTTGGATTTAGAGAATTACTTATATTCAGGATATACATCCCTTAGCAGATATGTGATTGCAAATATTTTTGCCAGTCTATGGCTTGTCTTTTTATTCTGTTAATAGTGCCTTTCAAAGAACATGAGCTCTTAATTTTCTTGGCAATTGTAAGTTGTCAACCACTTCTATTGTTTTCTTTTATGGATCATGCTTTTGATGTTGAATCTAAGAAATCTGCTTAAACTAAGGCAAAAAATAATTTCTCCTAACTTTTCATTGAGAAGTTTTGTATTTTAGAGATATTTTAAAGGCCTTCATAGATTTTGTGCTATTTTTGTATATGATACAAATCAGGGATCTTAGTTCTTTTTCTTTTTAAAAAATATGGATACCCAATTGTTTCAGCTGATATATTTGACATATCAAATATATCGAACTGATATATTTATTCAGTATTTATATAACTGAACTTTTTTTTGATATATAGTTTCACTGGGTATAGAACTCTAAATTGGCCACTTTTTCTTTCATTAATTTAAAGATGTTGCTCCATGGGGTGCCTGGCTAGCTCAGTCAGTAAAGCATAAGACTCTTTCTCTCGGGTTTGGGAGTTCAAGTCACACATCAAGAAAAGCTTACTTAAAAAAAAAAAAAATTGTTGCTTCACTACATTTCACTTTCATTTCTTATTTTATGCTAATTTCCCCTTCTTTCTGACCAGATTAGAAGACCCTAGAATGAAATACCACATGACCTCATGATTTAAACAGAGCAGACCTTTTAAAAATGTTTGCTGATTTGACTTGCACACTATTTCATGTAACCAGGTCTATCTTCTTTCAATCCTCTGGTCACCTGGTCTTTCTTAAGTCTTAGTGTTTCTTATAACTTCCCCAATCATTTTTTTCTCTTCCTCTCAACTTCCTTGGTTTTTTGTTTGTTTGTTTTTTGTTTTTAAAGATTATTTATTTATTTATTTGACAGAGAAAGATCACAGGTAGGCAGAGAGGCAGGCAGAGTGAGAGAAGCAGGCTCCCCGCTAAGCAGAGAGCCCGATGCGGGGCTCGATCCCAGGACCCCGAGATCATGACCTGAGCCGAAGGCAGCGGCTTAACCCACTGAGCCACCCAGGCGCCCCTCAACTTCTTTGTTAAGTGATAAAATAATGGCCTATGTTTCATTCACTCAACATTTATTGAACACCTATTATGTTCCAGGAAATATGCCAGTTGCTAGAGATGAAGCAACAAACAAGACTGACCAGCCATTTTCCTCATGGGGACTAAAATTCATAGGGGGAAAGAGACAATGACTAAGTAAACAAATAAATAATTGCATATTGTAATTTGTGCAATAAAAAAACTAGAGGACATGCTATGATAGAGAATAACAAAGAAATATAGTATAAATAAAAAGGTCAGGAAAGTCTCTATGATGAGGCAACAATTTCAGCATAGACTGGAGGACGAATGCTGATGAATAAATTGCATATTTGGGGATGTGGGAGGAGTCAGAGAAATCTGGAAAGTCTGGTTCCAATTCAGGTTGAAGTATTAGGAATTTGGTCAGGACTAGCTAATAATTTCAGGTCCCTGTGTAAAATGAAAATGCCGATCCCTTGTTCAAAATGCAGAAAAAAATGCATCATTAAAGGTACAAAGATAGATAACTTTTTCCTGTCTTGGTGATTTTTATTTGCCATTTAATGTCATGTGCTCTTGGATGTGGGGATACTCACAGGGTAAGTGTAGACCCTCACAGGTGCCAGGTACACTTCCCCTTGACTTGATATGTCTGTGCATTCATGCTGGGTTCCTTCTCCTGCCAGCCTCAGAAGGAAGCTTTGAATCCCAGCTCAGGATCAGGGAAGTCAGTCTCCCTTTCCCAAGGGCTCATCTCCCCATCCTGCCACAGATAGGCAACCTTTAAAGGATTTCCATTTCCTGTGCTCATTTGTATACCTGGATTAACGACAGGCAAGAGGCTCCTCCCTGTTGAGTTGCCTGCCAAACGTGCTCCAACCCAGGATGGAGACAGCCACCATGCCCCATCCAGAGATAACACTGGAGGGGCACCAAGGCCCATCTCCCAACTTTCCTATAACCTCACCCAGGATCTCTCTGGGGTCAGTGGGTATCAGTGGAATGCAGACCTTCCCACTTCAGTGTGACTGGGTCACCACCCCGGGTAGACAGTATTTGTGGTCATAGTGAGATGGGGGTTGCTACAGGTGCAGGTCCTAAGATGGAAGTAAGCAGCCAAGAACTCATCCTACAGAGTTGGGGAGTTAGCAGGATGCTCCAATCTTCTGAAGCATGTTCCATATCCCATTTGCCTTACAAAACACAAATTCAAAGATTTAACTATTAAGAATTTTAAGATGGCAACCACAGAATACTAATCCTATGTGGGGTGCCATTCTGATCACAGGCCTGGTGCAACCACATTGATTGCACAGTCATGCACTGAATGTCTCTGTCCCCCTAGAATTCATATATGGAAATCCTAATCCCTAATGTGATCGTATTAGGCTGTTGGGCCTCATGAATTAGGTTCATGAGTATGGAGACCTCAAGAATGAAATTAGTGCCTTTATAGGAAAGAATATCAGAGAGATTTCTCTCTCTGTCATGTGAGCACACAATGAAAGAACAGTGGTCTCCACGCCAGAGACCAGGTCCTCATCAGATGCTGGATTTTCCAGTGCCCTGACTTTGGACTTCCCAGCCTCTAGAGCCATGAGATATAAATGTTTAAACAATCCAATCTCTAGTACTTTGTTAGAACATCCTGAATGGACTAAGACACATTCCCATGAAGCTGTCCCTGAATCTGGTTTATCAGTCAATAGATAATGAGATTGAAATATTTGGTCTATAATTCTTGTTTTATAGAATTATCTTACCCTCAGAAATAATCTCAATTTCCAACAGTACGGAAATATTTAAGTACACTACAACATGTGTGTTTTGGATAATTATTTGACCATTAGCAATGGCTATAAGCATTTTAATCATGGAAAAAGTGCCTATGCTCTGTTGGTAATTAAAAGAAATAGGTATTCAAAAATTATATTCTGGGATGCCTGGGTGGCTCAGTTGGTTAAGCAGCTGCCTTCAGCTCAGGTCATGATCCCAGCGTCCTGGGATCGAGTCCCATATCGGGCTCCTTGGTCTTCAGGGAGCTTGCTTCTCCCTCTGCCTCTGCCTGCCATTCTGTCTGCCTGTGCTCGATCTCTCTCTCTCTCTCTCTCTCTCTCTGACAAATAAATAAATAAAATCTTTAAAAAAAAAAAAACCAAAAAAAAAATTATATTCTGATTCTGTGAGCCAAATTATGTGAAGAGAATAAAAATGCATTAAAAAAGCCTGAAGGGAGAGATACCAAAATGTTAAGTTTTCTCTGGATTGTAAGCTTATGTGTAATACTTTTTAACATTTCTCTAGGGGATTTTGTCATTTTTTTTTGGTTATGTAGTATCCAATCCCAGCCTTTCCAATGTATTAGCCAGCCACCTGGCAGAGAATACCACATTGTACATAGTCTTGGTGACAGGCAGAGATGCAAGGAGAGTTGAACTGGCCAGGCTTACCATTTTCCTTCTTCTGGTACAGTATATGGGCACATGACCTAGGATTTGGATAGTCAAACGTTTCTCCTGGGATTTTGAATCTTAAACTAATGTTAAAACTGTATGGAGGGACACATGGGTGGCTCAGTTGGTTAAGCATCTGACTCTTGATTTTGGCTCAGATCATGATATTGGGGTCCCAGGATCGAGCCCAATGTTGGGGCGTGGGGGGGGCGAGTTCCCTCAGTGTGGAGTCTGCTTGAGATTCTCACCCTCTCCCACTGCCCTGCCACCCACCCCGAGCTCAGGTGTGCATGCTCTCTCTCTCAAATGCATAAATCTTAATAAAAAAAAAAAGAAAAAGGAGTATGGAGATGGCCAAAGGTTGATGACAAGCAATGTTCACTGTAGTGCTGACAAGACTTTTCTGCAGATATACTTACTGCTTACTTAGTTCTTCTAGTGAGCCATTCCTGAAAACCCTTGCAGCTGTTCATTCATTTCCATGCTGGGTTCCCAGCTGATCCTGGGCTTTTTATCCTCTGATATCTTTCCCCTAAATTCCCTTCTGCTTAATCTAGTCAGAGTTGATATCTATGACTAGTACCACATAATAGAACTTCTTTATCCTTTCAGTATTTCCACATTTTCTATGACAGAAATGCATCACTTTAATAGAATAGAGGGAAAAATTTTAAATAGGAAAAACTTCACCAACCCATCCCCCAATCACTCTCTTCTCAGCAGTCTTAAACAATGATTGAGTTAAAAAATAAATTTGGGGGCACCTGGGTGGCTCAGTGGGTTAAAGCCTCTGTCTTTGGCTCAGGTCATGATTCCAGGGTCCTGGGATCGAGCCCCACATCGGGCTCTCTGCTCAGTGGGGAGCCTGCTTCCCTTCCTCTCTCTCTCTGCCTGCCTCTCTGCTTACTTGTGATCTCTGTCTGTCAAATAAATAAATAAAATCTTAATAAATAAACAAATAACATAAAAAATTTGGCTTCTGCATTTGTAGGTTCTAAAAATAATATCATCCTTATGTAACGAAATGTCAGTATTTTTAAAAATAAATTTTACTGCAGATAACTACAAATATTTATAATGGAAAAATCAATAAATCACACCACTGATGGTGAATTAGTGAAGCAGCCCTGGAGGTCATATATGAGGTTTTATTGAAGCTACATATTTTTTGAAAAAGCAAGTATATTGACTAGTTGCTCTGAAAAATTGCCTATAAGGTATACTTTCCAATGACCTTAGCACTAAACAGCCAAGAAAGATGTTATTTCTGCAACTCCTGATTAGAAACATAAATGGTTTCACATCCAGATACATACAAATTTGTGGGAATTAATTATATTCCATGAAATAAAACTATAAAATATTTTATTGCATAAATTTTTTTTACCCCCAACCCCCTGAAATATCCTGTTGAAGATATCAAAACTGTCAAATGTAGATTTTCTTTATGAATAAGATAAAAATTTATGTAGTTTTGTTGAAAGATAGTTTTAAGAAGAGCTTCCTTAGAGTTCATTTGAAAATGATTGCTTATTTCTTCTTCCATTTCTTTGTATCATCTTATTTGTGTGAAGTCTGGTACAGCATATCCTTTATAAAGTTGGTTTTTCTGTAAGGACAGACCTGAAAGATGAGTAGGGGTAATAATGCCTATCACTAGAGAACATACTTGTTAGAAGACTGAATGGTGGGCATTGTAAGGCCCAGGCCAACTGGAGAAGCTAGCTGGCCCCTGCTTTGGCCTCATTACACCTGTGTTGTTACCACCTTCCTTGCTATCATCACTGCCAGGGAAAAAATGCTCTCCCTTGCTTCTCTGTTTAGGATTTACTGACCCTGTCACTTTCAGGGATAAGTGCACCAAGCACAATAAGTAAATAAATGTATTATTTTCTTATTTACAAAATACCTCCTAGTGTCATTTTGGGAGCAGGGCAATACATGTGAGGCAGGTAGAACAAATGAACTGGGACTTGGCTTATGACCTGTTGTAAGCTGTCTGTAGTTTAAGCATAAATAATGTGGCTACATGCAAAAGTTCAAAGATGGTGCACACCAAGGGTAGTCCTCACTCATAAAAATATTAATGGGAAAGAAACAAGAACCAAAAAATATGGACAACAAAATATGGCTTATTAAAGTATGTTCAGAGAAAGAAGATCAAAGGAGACTGGGAAAGTAGAACTCTCAACTATTTTGTCTATTTTGTTTCTAATTTCTCCATCAGTGACTAGTCTTTGATACCTAAGCCTGATTATGATATGGCCAAAAAAAATCATAAACCAAAATCACTTACAAATACCAATGCAAAAATCCTAAATATAGTGAACAACCTCCAGTAATACACTAAGAAAATAATGTATTATGACCAAGTGGGACTTATATCAAGTATGAATGTATGGTTTAATATTAGGAAATATTAATATAATTCACCATATTAATATGTCCAGTTGCTGAAAAACACTAACAAAATTCAACATTTATTCCTAATTTAAAATTCCTGAGAAAATACGAACAGATGGATACTTTCTTCTTTTTTTTTCTTTAAGATTTTACTTATTTGAGAGAGAGAGAGAGCACAAGCCGGGGGGTGGCAGAGAGTGAGGAAGAAACAGACTCCCCATTGACTCGGGAGCCTGATGTGGAGCTCGATTCCAGGACCCTGAGATCACAACCTGAGCTGAAGGCAGACACTTAATGGACTGAGCCACCTAGGCACCCCTAGATGGGTACTTTCTAATATGAAAAAAAAATTGCATATATATGTGTGTCTTATTTAATGGCAAAAAATTAAAGACATCTCCGCTAAAGTCAGGAATAAGGCAAAGATGATTACTATCTTCATTACTATATTGTGCTAAAAGTATTAGTCAGTGTAATTAGATAAGAGAAATTGATTAGATGCATAAGAATTGTAAAAGAAGAAGGAAGAGACTACCTCTGTTTACAGATAACATGATATCATACCTGTTAAATCCTAGGAATCAGTACTAAACTATCTCAAATAACAATATAATTCAGTAAGGTAGTAGGATATGAAATTAATATGAAAAATAACAGTCTTAACTTCCACAAATAATAACCAGCCAGAAGATCTCATGAAGAAAAAAAAAAAGAATGTATCATTTATAATAGTAAAAAAGATAAAATACTTGGGAATTAACTTAGTAAATGTTCAAAACCTGTGTGAAGGAAACTATAAATTCCTGACACAAAAATTGAGTTGAAAAAATAGAGAGATAGCCTTTCTCAGGATGTGTCAATATTATCTATGTATCAGTTCTTCATTAAGCTAATTTATGAATAGAGTGCAATCCCAACTTAAAAAATACCAAAAACCTTTATCTTAGAGCTAGTTAAGTTGATACTATTAGCTTACATGGAAAAATAAACACTTAAGAATAGCTAGGAAATTACTAGAGTTACTAGGGAGTGGGGTGGATAAACCCAACTAGATACAATTAAAAGTAGAGTACTGGTACCTGAATAGACTGAAAAGCTAACTGAATAAAGCAGAAAATTCATGCTTATGTGGACATTTAATATATGATAAAAGTGGTATCTCAAACCACTGAAACAAAGATGAACTATTTAATAAATCATGTTAGGGAAAAATTAGAAATTCATTTCCTATACCGTATGTAACTATAAACTCCAAATGGATTGAGATCTAGCAAAAAGCATGAGTAAATTCCTCTTAATCTGCACGTCTTATAGGTTTTCTGGCTATGACTTAAAGTCCAGATGTAATAAAGGCATGAGTTTTGAAAAAAAAAATTACATGGAGGGGGGATCCCAAGCACACATGAACACACACAGAAATGAGGAGAAATTATTGTGAGTAATATGCCAGAAAAAGGGTTAATATCGCTAATACGTAAAGACATTTTGAAATTGAGTGAAAAAAGACTAAAAAATACAATAAAACATGAACCAAAGCCAATTGTCCATAGAAAAGACACAAAAATCTCCCCAACTTATAATAAGAAAAATGTAAATTAAAACTACACTGACATACCATTTCTCACTCATTATGTTGTCAAAAGTTCAGGTAAACTGGCATATTCATAAATTGTTGATGGGCATGGAAAATGATATAATCTCTATGGAAGAAAACTTGACAATATGTAGTATATTTTGATTTACCTTTTGATCTAACAATCCCACTTTTGGGAGTTTATTTATTTTTTTTTTTTTAAAGATTTTATTTATTTGACAGAGAGAGATCACAAGTAGATGGAGAGGCAGGCAGAGAGAGAGAGAGAGAGAGGGAAGCAGGCTCCCTGCTGAGCAAAGAGCCCGATGTGGGACTCGATCCCAGGACCCTGAGATCATGACCTGAGCTGAAGGCAGCAGCTTAACCCACTGAGCCACCCAGGCGCCCCTGGGAGTTTATTCTAAAGATAGTTCTCTTAAAATATAAATACACGGGCTTACTTATTGCAGCGTTATTTATATCTGCAAAATGTTGGATACTACCTAAATATTCTAAGCATCAGATTTAAAGTAAATAACTATAGCACATCTACATAATGGATGCTACTGTTTAAAAAAAATAGCTGTTTAAAAAAAAAAGAATGAAGATTATCTCTATAAATTGATGCAAAGCAATCTCCAAAAGATACTGTTAATTGAAAAAAGCAAAATGCAGAACAGCATATATGGTATCCCTTTGGAGTAAGAAACAAGAAAGAAGAAAACATACATTTATCCACCTTATTTTTACAAAAAGAAACATAGGAAGGATACATCAAAAATTAATACAATTGCATACATATAAAAGGTGGTAGCAAGAAGGGTTCAAGAGATACAGGAGAGTGTGATATTTCTGATTATACCTTTTTGTATGATTTAAATTTTTTAGAAGCACATTATCCTACATATTCCAAAAGAAAAATGAAATTATCAATAATGGAAGGAAAAATAAACTAAAACTAGAAATAGAAACAAGTGAATTCATGTGTATTTCAAATGACTAACAGAAACCCATTGAAGTAGGATAGTGTAGGGTGAAAGAACTAATTCAAGTTATTTTTGCACATAGTACTTTGGCTTTCAACCCCCAATCTAGGGGGAAAAAACTACAAACAAGGCTTGAACCCCTTCTAGTAGTTGCTTTTGTAATAATATGAATGTAACAATTCTGAAACTATTTTATGTGCAATGTAGGATTAGGCAAATAAGTAAACATTGCTGTTAGGAAACAAGGATCTCACTGTTAACGAAGGTAAATACAAATATGAAATTGGGGAGACAACAGAGTAGTTGGATTCTAAGTATCAATATTCATGATTTCTTAAGTGGAAATTTTATATATATATACCTTTTCCCTCACCTTTTTCTATTGTGAGGGCCTAAAAGCAGTAACACTCCAGTATCAATAAGTACATTTAGTTTTAAGGTCTTAGCTTCTAAATACCATTCTCCAGTAAAAAACAAAAGAAACCAAGGCTTTTGGAGAAATTGTTGACTCCAGGATAGGAGTAACAAATGTACAAGATAAGCCTGAAAAATTATTGTGTCACAAAGGTAAGAAAGTGTTCAACATGCAGGTCAAAGGGGAACCAAACTGAAGCCGGCCAAATCTGATGATTTGAGCAACAAAATAAGAATGGGGAAGAAGAGAACAATATCCTGTGTGGAAGAATTCCAAATAAATTATATAAATACTCTAAGGGAGAGAGAGAGAGATTAACAACCAGAAATGTGCACTGTGCACAGTGACTTCCTTCCAAGGGGTACAGTATGGAAAGGGGGAAAAAAGAGTCACTTTACAATGGAGAAATCTGAAAACTGCTTTAGCCAGGTGATCAAGTTTAACATAAACAATCATAAATTGGGTTGATAGTATGTACTCCTGCTATTATGTGATGAAAGTGACACTTTACCTCTGTGGTTTTCCCCTCAAAAACATATAACCCCAGTCTAATCATGGGAAAATATCAGATAAATGAATTACAGTAAAAGGGCATCCTACAAGATATCCACCAGTTCCCCCCAAATTGTTGAGGTCCTTAAAAACAGAGTCTGAAAAACTGTCACAGCCAGGAAGAGCCTAAAGAGAAATGCCAGCTACATGTAATATGTTATCCAGGAAAGGATACTGGAACAGAAAGGAGATTGGGTAAAAATTAAAGAAATCTAAATAACTATGGACTGTAATTTATGTGAATGCATCAATATTTGGTTCACTAATTATAACAATGTATCATAATAAAGAGGCTAATAATAGGGGAAACCTGTGGTTGGGTGGGTGTGGTAAATGGGAACTGTGTACTACATCTACTCAGTTTTTCTGTGAATCTAAAACTATTCTCAAAATAGTCTAATATAACGAAATAACTAAATAAATAATAAAAGACAGTAATGGATTTTTTTATGGACATCTTGAACAAAAGGGAAAACATAAATTCATGCTGATAGTAAATAAGGATAGCTCTTCTTTATAGTAGCATTACCACTAACAAATGTGGAAAGCTTGAAGGAAATGGGAGGGAAAAAGCTAGCTTGTAACCCTCATTGTAAAGATCGGTTGCAGCAAGGATCATCCAATGGAGATTGAACTACAGAGTAGAGTTTGATTAGGAGCAAGGTATTTGCTTGGTTTCAAAGTAGCTCTTCATAGACTGTTTGTTAGTTGCAAGGGATAAAATAAACAGTGGAGAAACTGGAAAGCACCTTGATAAGGTGATAAAGATTAATATCACCTTAGAGTGGACAGACATCCTGAACCTCCAAATATAGATACCCTGAGAAAGACACAACTTCACTTACGTGGTTATTTCCACCGAGGAAGCATAACTTGGATCTAAGCACGAGGAAACATCAGAAAAGGTTGATGTGGGAATTTGTATTTGAAGAAGAGTCTTTCTTTATAAGAGGATGCATTGCTTTGGTCAAACGCCTAAAACCCTCTTGGTCACAAAGCTGTTAAATAATCAAATGCAAATATTCCAGACCGTGATTTTAACTGTTATATTTATAAATCAGAAACTACCTCAACAGAAAGATTTATTCCAATACCAAGACGTTAGCAGTTTACTTGTAGTGGCAAGAAAGAATGCAGAGGAGGGAGCGGACTTAGTACGGGGAGGTGGTGGAGGGATGGGATTCTGAGTTGAGGACTGTGAGTTGTTTTTGTTTTGTTTTGTTTTAAAGATTTTATTTATTTATTTGACAGACAGAGATCACAAGTAGGCAGAGAGGCAGCAGAGACAGAGAGAGAGAGAGGAGGAAGCAGGCTCCCCGCTGAGCAGAGAGCCCGATGTGGGGCTCGATCCCAGGACCCTGGGATCATGACCTGAGCTGAAGGCAGTGGCTTTAACCCACTGAGCCATCCAGGTGCCCCTGTTTTGTTTTGTTTTAATCAGCTGCTGCTCTAAGTGCTTGTCACAAATTGACTCTTTAAGTGGGAGAGCTCAGTAATTGGTCCTTGTTTCTCAAAACAAAACAACACAAATACGATACGAAATAACTTTCTCTTAGTACTTAAGGCTTTGCTGCAGTGATTGCTTCCATGGACAGAAGAGCCTGGAATTACTGACTGGTTTTTTGTAGAAACGCCAGCAACCCTACGTGGCGATACCAAATGCTGAGACCCCGTTGAAAAGCGCGATTCTTTGTATCCTAGAAAGTCTTAAAAGCATGCACCGACAGCGGCTTATGTCTTTAGGGTGCCAGGCACTCACGTTCTCTTTCCTTTACCGACGAATCCCAGAGCAGGTCGCTGCCTTTTTTAGCCAAAGTTGACAGTTCTAAACAACTTCCCAGCTCCAAATCTGGGAACTAGTTAGGGTTTACGTTAGTTATCGCCTCTGCGTCTTTCACGAAATGGATTCTGGGAGACCCAGTCTCCGAGCTCGGAGATTACCAGGCCCAGTGGGAACGCGGGACTTCAGTTCCCACAATGCCGAGCGCAAATCTGTAATTCCTGCCGGGGTAACCGCGAGGTGGCAGCCATCTTGCGTACGGCGGTGCAGTTTCTCAGATGCCGAGGGTTTGGGTTTTAGTTCCTCTGTGCTTTGGGGTGGTGTTTGTGCGTTGCTTTCACCTTTTCAGATGTTCGTGTCTTTCTAGACCACGATTTTATTGGGAAGTAGAAGTGAATGCAGTGTAAGGTGAGTACACACCCCATTTTAAGTAAGGGTGGGGTAGTGGTGGTGACGTTTTTCGGCTTCTCGTCTGTTCTTGCCTGGACCTTTTGATTAGCCGTAAACGTGGAAAGCTGGAGTGAACCTTTGAGTCTAGGGTATCTCTTGAATTCCTAGACAGAACCTGAACGTGTCTCCGTTGGGAGAAAGGAGCTGGGTGACGCACTTTTGCCCGGGCCACCTTTGGAGGTCAGGAGGCCAGGGGACTCAGGCTGTGTATAGGCCACGCTCTGTTAATGCAGCCGTCCTGCGTTTCCTTGAGAGTTTTATCGTATTCCGAATGAGGAAATGAGGAACTGAGAGGTGGTCGGAGGCGGGGTGGGGCGTTTCCGATAGGGCGGTGTTCTTTACAGTTGTGTCCCCCCCCCCCCCCCCCCCCCAGTTTCTGTGGGCCTACCTGTATCATTGTCTGCTTTGTCTTTTTTGCCCTTTCCTTGTTCTGTCCTTTTGGAGGAGTTCCAGAGAGCGGGCAAAATGAAGTATTGAGTAAAACTGCATTTGGGATTGCACTTTTGAGGGCCCCTAAGAAATTTCAAGGGAAGCAGAATTTATCTTGGAGATTGGCCAAGCATGTGGAAAGGATGAACGCGTTGATTTGGGGAGGTGTCAGATTTCTAAACATAATATGACATATTTGAGTCATTCTTAGTGCAACTGAAGTTATTTTTTCCTTTTAAATGAACTCAGTACACCCATTTGGAAACCACTTTTACTCTATTCACAGGAATAGGGTCTGTAAAGTTTGGCATTTCAGTATCTAACGTTTGACTGGTAAGGAGATGCTGAGGTTTGGGAGCTGGGTGCATTTACTTGGAAGGATATAGTGGTTTTAAACAAGAAGAGTTTATGATGACATTTATCACAACCAGTTTAGATAAGTGTGAGTTGGGTGGCAGATTTACTCTCCATATTAGTATGCAGTTGTGTATCTGTATCGTCAAAGTATATATTATTGATTCAATTTCCCAAACTTACTTAAATTCTTCAAGTTTCAGAAATTCATCAGTCATTCAGGGATGCCTGGATGTCTCAGTTGGTTAAGTGTCTACCTTCACTGGAGGTCTTGATCATATCCTGGGGTGGAGTCCAGCATGGGCTCCTTGCTCAGAAGGAACCCTGCTTCTCCCTCTGCCTGCCACTCCCCCTGCTTGTGGTCTCTCTGACAAAAAAAAAATCTATTAAAAAATGCATCATTTGGAATAAATGTGAGATAACATCTTTTTTTTTTAAAGTGAGGTCCCACCCCTAAATCATTATAATAATACTTAAATAGTAAGTGGTTATAATAATTTTTGTATTTTGGGAAAATTTGCCATTTAAATGTCTTTTCTGTTTTCTTGTTTCTGAAAAACTTTTGTTTAGATTTTTAAAGTATTAGCTATTAATTACATGATTTATTTGGTCCTCAGATGCCTTATGGTGAAACTGAAGCGAAATCCTTGGATCTTCGTGAAGAACTGACAGGTGAACCATGCTATAAAAAATTGAAGTCAGCTGAAGAGGCTTATGTTTTTTCTCATCTTGGTACTGCTGATTTTCACAGAATCCAAGAGAAAGCTGGGAATGATTGGGTCCCTGTGACCATTGTTGATGTCAAGGAACATAGTTATCTTCAGGAGGACAAAACCAAAATTACAAACTCGGTGAAACCTGTGCATGATGAGATGTCTGGCAATAATAGATCAGATGTTATTGAATCCATTGATACACAGATTTTACAGGATGCCAGTCCTGCATTGGTATCCAAAGATGATGAGATATATAGCACAAGTAAAGCATTTATAGGACCCATTTACAATCCCCCTGAGAAGAAGAAATATAATGAAAGGAGAAATCACTCAGAAGTAGCCAGTGGTATAGATGGCAAAGGAGGACGAGAACAGAAACAGAAATTCAACTCCAAAAAATCAAAACTTGACAACGAATTATTCCAGTTTTACAAGGAAATTGAAGAGCTTGAAAATGAAAAAGATGATCTAGAAGGCAATTGTGAAGAACCTGAGCACTCTGAAGAAAAACTTACTGTGTATTATCAGGACCATAATAATGAGCTGTTAAAATCTGAAGAAGTAAAGGAAAGAGATATTAGTAATGTTCTTCAGTCGCATTGTAGTTACCAACAGCGCAGGGAGAACGAGCCAGGCAAATATCCTTGTAATGGACAAGTAATACCTGCATTTTGTGATGATTCCTTAACTTCCTTCAGGCCTGAATGGCAATCAGTGCATTCTTTTATAGTACCCCAAGGTCCTCCTTCTCCCAGTTTTAACTATCATTTAAATATGCAAAGATTCAGTGCTCCACCAAATCCATCATCAAATATTTTCCATGTTCCAGATGGGTCTCAGCATCAAAATGGGTATTATGTAAATAGTTGTCACATTAACTGGGATTGTTTGACTTTTGATCAGAACAATGACTATATTGACTATAGTGAGAATACCGGTAGAGATCATTCCTTTTTTAATGGCTACAGTGTGCAAGATGGATATGTGAGTAATGGTTTCTGTGAAACCAGGGAAGGATGCTGGGAAGATCCTTCTATGGACAAGCATAATGGAATAGACAGGCTTAAGAACCAGCAGTTTCAAGAGGAAAAGTTAAATAAATTGCAGAAGTTACTTATTCTTTTAAGAGGTTTGCCTGGTTCTGGGAAAACAACGTTGTCTCGGTGAGTCTTTATACCAAGTGAATGCTTGGTAGTTCATTACTTAAAAATCATACATGATAGTAGTTATCAGTGACAAATGCTTTCATGTTTCTAGTAGAAAATCTTTAATTTGTTACACTTGAGAATGATATCCGACAGTAAATATTTAAAAACATTTTCTTAAGAGAATAAGCTCAGGTTAAAGACTTGGGAGAAGTTACAAGAAAGGAGAGTTGGCATATAAAGATTCTGCTAAGGGTTTTAAAAATAGATACACTAGGTATAATTATGACAGTGATGTTAGTAAATGCTATTTGAGAACTGTACTGGCCTTCCCTTTTTAAGTCAGCTATCCAAGAAGAGCTGGACTCAGGGTCGGAAGATTTGGGCTTTTGACCCAGTTATTTCAAACTTTATGGCCTTGGACAAATTTTGCTGTCTGTTGATGGAAAGAGTAATACTTATTTTTCTGGAATAATTAAGAGAAACAAATGAGATATACCAAGGAAAAGGAGGTGTCAGTTTGTTTTCAGCACTGTGGCATGTTCATACCTTTGATTGGCAGAGGAAACTTTTTTTTATTTCTTTAAGGAGTCTGAAGTGAGCAGTACCTGAGTTAAATGGAGTTTGAACTGGTTATGTTTTATTGCATGACAGAATGTTTAAAATTCCTGTTTTAGTTTGCACTTTTTAAAAAAGAATATTGATGCCCTTGAATTTATTTGTGCAGATGTGAAAAAGAGTACAAAGAAAATACAGATTCTTTGCAGTTTTTGTAGGATGGCTCAAGATTAATGCCAGATCAGGAGAAAAAGAAAATTGTTTGATGTCTTCCAGTGAGAATAAAAAAGTCCAAAGAACCGTTACAGTCTAAACAGGTTTCTCTAGAAGCAAAACAGTCTAAACAGGTTTCTCCAGAAGCAATAAAATTAAAGAAAGATTAAATTTATGATACATTTCAAGCTAGATTGTAAGCTGTGATCTTTGTAAATGAATTTAAATTTAGATCTTTGCATTTTGATTCTTATTACTTTATTTTTTTAAAGATTTTTTTTCTTTTTTATTTGGGACACCTAGGTGGCTCAGTTTGGTAAGCGTCTTCCTTCTGCTCAGGTCATGATCCCAGGGTTGTAGGATCGAGTCCCACTTTGGGCTCCTTGCTCAACAGGGAGCCTACTTCTCCCTCTGCCTGCTGCTCCCCATGCCTGTGTGTGTGCTTGCGCTCTCTTTCTGACAAATAAAATCTTACGAAATATTTTTTTGTTTCTTAAGTTGGAGAGTGAGTGACCGACCAAGCACGAGCATGGTTAGGGAGAAGCAGACTCCCTGCTGAGCAGGGGTTCTGACAAGGTGGGACTGGGACGGGAGACAGGCTTATCATGACCCGAGTTAAAGGCAGCCAACCAAGCTGCCCGGGTGTCCCATTCTTATTTTAATGAAGATTTTGTAGAGAGGTGAAATTTCAACTCTTCAGAAGGGATGGAAATTAAGAGTGAAGTCTCACAAACGTGGGCAGTCTCCTAGATTTAGAATATAATATCAGAGGAAAGAAATAGTTGAAGTTTGGAAATTGTGTGAAGGAAATCTAGCTAGGATTATCTGACTATGCGTGGGTTTAGAAAAATGTAAGAAAGAAAGATTAGATTTGGAACAACATTGAGGTATGTTGAAACTGAAGATGAATAAAGTAGTGGTATTGCAATAGAATTTCAAGGAGGCCTAATTGTAGTGGGAGATGACAGAGGTGATTATATATACTACATATGTTTGAGGAATCAGATATTTAAGAATGGAAGCTATAGTAATAACTACCATTTGTATCATGATTTCAGTTTACAGAGTACTTTCATATATAAAAATTCTGTAAGATGGGTTGTGTTATTTTCATTTCATAGAAGGAGCAGGGGCATAAGAAAATAAGCTCAGGTTAAAGGACTTGGGAGAAGTTAGAAGAACTGGTAGGAGGTCAAACTAGAGATAGAAATGATAGTGTGTTTCTACCCTGCTCCTTCACTTTAATATCTATCACATGTATGGCCCTATACCTGTCTCCGAACTTTCAGGAGCTTGTTTAAAGAAGCAGGAATATCTCTTTAAGTCACCACATTTTGAATGAAGTAAGATTGGTTGGTTGGGACTGGATAGAAAGCCAGACATTCTGTGGTGGAGAGTGGTTTTATATAGGAGTTAGCTTTCAAAATGAGCTTTGAAGAAAGAAAGGAGTAAAGATTTGGTAGATCAAAGTTGGGCTGATTTGGGGCACTAAATTAAAAGTTAGCATTGTTTAGTATTGCTGTGTGTAATGAGTATAGGAGGTTATAAAGTTCAAATTCTTTGGGGGTAATATTCAAGTCCTCTTCTTTCTTAGTTTAGTCCTTACCCCCCCTTTGTCTTCATGTTCTTCTGCAGTTGGACTAGCACCTATCCTCCCCTGCAGGAGACATAATACTTGTTCATTCATTGTTCTCAGGACTTTACTTATTCAGAGGTTCTCTCAAATGCCTCTGCTTTTTGAGGTTTTGGTTTATCATCTCAGTCCTCCGTAATCCTTCTCAGCTCCTATAGTACTTGTCATTACTAAGTTTTTACTTAACTATTTACCCACAAATTTGCTTACAGATTTTAATGAGATACGTTTTAGGTTAAATTCTAATACAAGTACAGACTTTAAATATATATGAGTAAACTAATGCAAAACAGTTTCATATACCTTTGTAGGTATGTGAAAGTGCTAGCTCTTTGTCCTTTTAGGCAAACCAACAGCGCTTTGATGAAAAGGTTCATTTCAGGCAGAATTCAACAATGTCTAGCTGCGGAATTTTGTTATCATTTGTTATTGGTGTTAGATAAACAGAATCCTCTGAGTCTGTGATCGGTCCCAGGACCAAACAGGGATCAAGCCTTGGGTGTCATTCCTGGGGGTCTGGGCTATGGATTTTGCTAGATTCATACACCCTGTTCATATGAGGAGAACGGGTTAACCTAAAATATTTTAGTTAATATGCATTTCTTCTACTGTATTGATTTCATCAATAAGTGAATGTATTTTCAGAAACAGGCCATTAATTTCATTATATTAGTGAAATGTTGAGAGTTGATCAGAAGCACTTTTGGAGAGGAGAGAAGATAGAAGATGTTACACTGCTGGTTTTGAAGATGGAAGAAGGGACCACGAGCCCAGATACACAAGTGGCTTTTAGAAGCTGGAAAATTTGGCAAGGAAACAGAGTCTCCTTTGGAGCTTCCAGAAGGAATGCCAGCCTACCCATACTTTTTATTTTATTTTATTTTATTTTATTTGACAGATGGAGATCACAAGTAGGCAGAGAGGCAGGCAGAGAAAGAGAGAGAGAGGAGGAAGCAGGCTCCCCGCCGAGCAGAGAGCCCGATGTGGGGCTCGATCCCAGGACCCCGGGAACACGACCCGAGCTGAAGGCAGAGGCCCCAACCCACTGAGCCATCCAGGCGCCCCTACTTTTTATTTTAGTGCAGTGGAACTGATTTCAGACTTCTGACCTTCAGAACTATAATACAATAAATGCATGTTGTTTGTTTGTTTTTAAGATTTTATTTATTTATTTATTTGACAGATGGAGATCACAAGTAGGCAGAGAGGCAGGCAGAGAGAGAGGGGGAAGCAGGCTCCCCCCGAGCAGAGAGCCTGATGTGGGGCTCGATCCCAGGACCCTGAGATCATGACCTGAGCTGAAGGTAGAGGCCTTACCCACTGATCCACCCAAGCACTCCTAAATGTATGTTGTTTTAAGCCACCAAATTTGTGGTAATTTGTTATAGCAACCGTAAGAAATTACAGTTTAAAGAGAGATGGAAAGAGATTTTTTTCCCCTCCTGCTTTTGGAGAAGATCTCAGTTTAAACTCCAGAGGAAAGATTGACCTTTCCTTATGGAGATCTCTATTCTTAATTTAAGGAATGTTTAGAGAGTGAACTGTCCCGGTAAAGTGGTTTTGGGTTGGGGTATGCAGGGCCACTCAGTAAATAAGGAGGTAAAGGGTTCATGAAGTGTCGGTTCCTGTCAGATTGTTTTGGGAAAATCCCTTCTCTTTAATACATGGATGTATTAAAATAATGTAAAGTTCCTAGAAATTGTAAAAGTATGAAAAAATAAAAATAAATCATGAAGATTAACTCATAATAGGCCATTTGGGGAAATAGGGTTCTCAAAACAGGGTTAAGGAACAGGATTCACTTGTTTCTTCAGTGAAGAATTATAAGCTCAGACTGCATTAGTTATCTGGCTGTATAACAAATTACCTTATTAAAAACTGGGTTAAAGCAACAAACATTTATCATCTCACAGTTTCTGAAGGACAGACATCTGTGTGCAATTATCTGGCTGCCTCTGGGTTGAGGTCTTTAACATTGATGTGATTAAGGTGTTGGCTAAGGCTGTTTTCTGGTCGGAAGGTTTGTTTTGGGGTGGATCTCTTGAGGTTGTCAACAAAACTTAGTTCTTTTGGACTATTAGGTCAGGGCCTCAGTTAGTTGCTGGCTGTATATAGGCTGGAGACTTCCTTTGGTTCTTCCTCACCACAGCGTGATGAGACAAGCGAGCCAGCGCTGAGCCCAAGACAGAAGCAACTTTTTTTCCCTGTAATCTAATCTCAGAAGTGACATTCTGTCAACTGCCATATTCTGTTAGTTAGAAGCTAGTCACTACTCCTAGCCACACTCAAGGGGAAGGGATTATTTAAGGGTGTGAATACCAGGAGGCAGGGATCGTTTAAGTCATTGGTTTTGGCTCACCCACGCAGCTATATAACTCTGGTGGCCTGATTTTTTTTTTTTTTTTTAAAGATTTTATTTATTTATTTGTCAGAAAAAGAGCGAGAGAAAGCAACCACAAGCAGGCAGAGAGGCAGGCAGAGGTGGAGAGAGAGGCAGGCTCCCTGCTGAGCAAGGAGCCCAATGTGGGATTCCATCCCAGGACCCTGGGATCATGACCTGAGCCAAGGCAGCGGCTTAACCCACTGAACCACCCAGGTGTCCCTGGTAGCCTGATTTCTGAAATCATTTTCTTTTTTCTGGATTTGTAAATATCAAATTAGCAAGGTTGTTATGAATATTAAATGGGTCATAGATATATATAGAAAGTGCTTGTCATATAGTAAGTTTCCAAAAAGGTAGACATTCTGAAAAAATACAAATCAGGTAGCGAGTGGGCCCATATCTGATTTTTTTTATTAGATATTTCATTTTTCAGAGTTCTAAGTTTTGATATTTGGAGAATTCAGTTTAATACCTTAAATAATTTTTGAGAGTTTCAATAGAATCTGACTACATGATTTTGAAAATACTGATATTCCTAAGTAATTTATCTTTGATTCAGATGGTTGGTGTGGCATCAGATATCCAAATTGATTGTAAGTATTTTTTTTTAATATAAGTCTCCAAAATAAAGCTTCATAGTTTGAGATAATTCAGGGAATTTAAAAAGGTGCATGAACAGCCTGGAAGGAGAAGTCTCTCTCCAAGCTAAAATTATTTGCTGTAATTATGATATATATATATATATATTTAAGGTGTTCTTCATAGAGGTTTATTCATGTTTGATGTTAACTTGGTTTGATGATGTAAATTGATGGGCTGTCTCCCATCCTCTTGCTCAGTGCCTCCTCCATCCCCACCTTTTTTGAGGTTAAAACATTCCTTGGATACAAAAGCTTCTCTACTCTTGTAGTATATTACTAACATCTGAAAAACCATGGCTAATAAAGTAATAGAATGGAAAAAGTGAAACAGGGTATCTAAGAAAGATGGTGTCAGTGTTCTGGTACTGTTAGATATAATTAGGTATCATAAGGTTGATTATGATCAGAATCATTTTAGGTGATTGAACTTTGGTCTGGAATGCTAATACTGTAGCATTTTTTTTTTTTTTCCAGTGCATGGCTTGAACTCACAACCCTGAGATCAAGCCTGAGCTGAGATCAAGAGTCAAATGCTTAACTGGCTGACCCATCCAGGTGCCTCATGTTGTAGCAGTTTTATATTCTAGGTTATCTGTGTAAACAAATATGGTGGCAAATATGTTAGGTGACATATTTTTGAAAAATTATGGTGGCTTAAGGAAGAGATCCAGCTCTAGCCTCGCAAACAAATAACCATTTAATTTCATTTGCTTTGCTTGAAATAATTTGAACTATAATTCTGTAAGTGGAATTGCATGTTTAAATCTTTTTAAATTTTTTTGCAATTTTATTTTTATTATAAAATATACAGGCATAACTTTTTTTTTTTAAGATTTTATTTATTTATTTGACAGACAGAGATCACAAGTGGGCAGAGAGAGAAGGAAGCAGGCTCCCCGCCAAGCAGAGAGCCCAGTGCGGGGCTCGATCCCAGGACCCTGGGATCATGACCTGAGCCGAAGGCAGAGGCTTTAACCCACTGAGCCACCCAGGCGCCCCCAGGCATAACTTTTTAAATTGCACTTCATAGATACTGAACATTTTACAGATTGAAGGTTTGTGGTACCCCTGTGTTGAGCAAGTTTTTGGCTCCTTTCTTCCAATAACATTTGCTCACTTAGTGTCTTTATGTCACTTGGTTATTCTCACAATATTTCAAACAATTGTATTATTATATTTGTTATGGTGGTCCATGATCAGTCATCTTTCATGTTACTATTGTAGTCATTCTGGGGTGCCATAAACTACGCCCATATAATGAGGTGGCAAACTTAATTGATAAGCGTTATGTGTATTCTGATTGCCCCACCAACCTCCTATTCTACCATCTCTCCTTGTTTTCAGGCCTACCTATTCCTTGAGACACAACAGTATTGAAATTAGACCAATAAATAACCCTGCAGTGGCCTCAAAGTGTTCAAGTGGAAGGGAGGTTTGCACATCTCTCACTTTAAATCACAGGCTGGAGTAATTAAACTTAGTGAGGAAGGCATGGCAAAGTCAGGATGGGCTTCTTGAGCCAAACAGGCAGCCAAGTTGTGAGTGCGAGGAAAGGTTCTTGAAGGAGATTAGAAGTGCTACTTCTAGTGATCACACAGATGATAGGAAAGCAAAACAGCCTTGCTAGTATAGAGAAAGTTGTAATAGTCTGGATTGTAGATCAAACCAGCTACAGCATTCCCTTAAACCAAAGCCCAACCCAAAGTCCTAACTCTGCAGTTCTCTGAAGGCTGAGAGGTGAGGAAGCTACCAAAGAAAAGTTTGAAGCTGGCAGAGGTTTGTTCATGAGGTTTAAGGAAAGAAGCTGTTTCCATAACATAAAAGTACAAGGAAAAGCAGCAAGTGCTGATGTAGAAACTGTGGCAAGATCTAGCTGAAATAAATGAAGATCTAGCTGAGATCATCAACAAAAGTACCTACACTAAGTGATAGATTTGCAATGTAGACAAATGGCCTTCTGGAGTAAGTTACTGTGTAGGATTTTCATAGTGAGAGAGGAGAAGTCAGTGCTTTAGCGTCAGTAGAGGCTGACTCTTCTCAGGGGCTGATGCAGCAGTTGACTAAGTTGAAGCCTGTGCTCATTTACCATTCTGAAAACCCTAGGGCTCTTAAGAATTATGCTAAATGTACTCTGCCTGTGTTCTGTAAATGGGACAAAAAGGCCCAAATGACAGCATATTTGTTTACAGCATGGTGCACTGAATATTGGAAGCCCACTGTTGAGACCTATGGCTCAGAAAAAAGATTCCTTTCAAAATATTACTGCTCACTGACAATGCACCTGGTCACCCAAAAGCTCTGGTGGGGATGTAGAACAAGATTAATGTTTTCATGCCTGCTACCACAACATTCATTCTTCAGCCCATGTTTCAGGGAGTAATTTTGAATTTCAGGTCTTACTATTAAGAAATACACTTTGTGGGGCACCTGGGTGGCTGAGTGGGTTAAAGCCCCTGCCTTCGGCTCAGGTCATGATCCCAGAGTCCTGGGATTGAGCCCCGCATCGGGCTCTCTGCTTGGCAGGGAGCCTGCTTCCTCCTCTCTGCCTGACTCTATGCCTACTTGTGATCTCTGTCTGTCAAATAAATAAAATCTTAAAAAAAAAAAAAAAAGAAATACACTTTGTAAGGCTATAAATACATAGTGATTCTTTAATGTATCTGGGCAAAGTAAATTGAAAACTTTCTGGAAAGGATTCACCATTCTAGATGCCCTTAAGAATATTCATTGATTCATAGGATGAGGGCAAAACATTAATATGAAGAGGATTTTAGAGATTGATGCCAGCCTCATGGATGACTTTGAAGGGTTCAGGACTTCAGTGGAGGAGACAATTGCAGATGTGGTGGAAACCGCAAGAGAACTAGAATTAGAAGGGGAGCCTGAAGGTGGAACTGCATTACTGTAATCCCATGATCAGACTCAGACAGGTGAAGAGTTGATAATGGATAGCAAAGAAAGTGGTTTCTTTTTTTTTTTAATCATTTTATTTTTATTTATTTTCAGCATAACAGTATTCATTGTTTTTTGTACCATACCCAGTGCTCCATGCAATCCGTGCCCTCTCTAATACCCACCACCTGGTTCCCCCAACCTCCCACCCCCCCCACCTCTTCAAACCCTTCAGATTGTTTTTCAGAGTCCATAGTCTCTCATTGTTCACCTCCCCTTCCAATTTCCCCCAACTCCCTTCTCCTAACTCCCCATGTCCTCCATGCTATTTGTTATGCTCCACAAATAAGTGAAACCATATGATAACTGACTCTCTGTGCTTGACTTATTTCAAGTGGTTTCTTGAAATGAAGTCCACTAGTGAAGATGCTGTAAAGATTGTTGAAATGACAACAAAAGATTAAGAATATTCCATAAACTTAGTTGCTAAAGCAGTGGCAGGGTTTGAGAAGATAAACTCTGATTTTCAAAGAAACTCTCTGAGTAAAATGTTTTCAAACAGTATTACATGTTACAGAGAAATTGTTTAGGAAAGGAAGAGTCAGTGGATGGGGTAAACTTCATTGTCCTTTTTAGGGAATTGCTACAGCCACCCCAGCCTTCAGCAACCACCACCCTGATCAGTCAGCCTTCATCAACACGGAGGCAAGACCCTCAGCCAGCAAAAAGATTACAACTCATTGAAAGCTCAGATGATAGTTAGCATTTCTTAGCAATAAAATATTTTTGAATTAAGGTGTATACATTTTTTTTTTTTAGTAATAACTTTTATGCACTGGGAAAACAAAAAATTAATTTTGACTTCCTTTATTGTGCTTTGCCGCCTCCTGATGGCGCACAGAAGAATGAGGCACAAACAAGTCAGCTGCAAGAGAATGGGAGCAGGGGCAACAGTTGAAAAGACTGTCACCCCAAACAACTTCTCAGTCTCATATTTATTAGAAAGTGAGTAACAACCAACAAAGAAGCCAGAGTAGATTACACATTGACCATGAGTCTTGTAGATACGTAAGAAGAAAAGCAAAATATATCTGGTCACGTAGTACATGACCTACAGTCAAATGAAAGGATTGTCTGACTAACTGTTGATGCTCTCCGGGGAAGGGGAGATGACGGAAAAAAGAAGCAGGCGGTGTTCTGCCCTGAGCGAGCCCTGAGCGAGCCGGGCATGTCCAGCTGCTGGGCTTCAAGGACGTGTATTGTCCTTTCCCCCAGAGGCCTGTTGCCAGTACATGTTTTTCTTAAGGCTATATCTAAGCATGCTTGATGACTAGTCTAATTTCTCATAGGTTATATTTTAAGTAGTATGTTGTTCTGAGGGACAGTTACAGTGCTGCTTTGTTGTGGTGGTCTGAAACTGAACCTGCAATATCTCTGAGGTATGCCTGTATACAATTTTATAATAAGTTGAGGAAAGGAGAGCTATGTTTATTTAATAATCAAAGTCCTTCTTACTCCTTTGATTTAGGAGGTATGTATTCTTGAATCATTCCATGACAGTACTCTTGCATTCTCAATCCCTTCTACCACATTCCACTCCCTTCCCCTCCCCAAAAATTATAGAATGATATCCAGTTGCCTAATAGCTAAGGAGGGAGGAGAGAAACAACAAAATATTTCTGTTATTGTTAGATCCAGATTATTCTTTTACTGTGTATTACCTTACACGCCGGTCTAATTCATGAGTCACTGGTTTTGGAAATTCTCTGATAATCTGAACACTAGTTAATCTGTGCTTAGAAATTTTTTAAATATGTCATGGCCATTTCTCCATGACATAAAGGTTTGCTTTTTTTTTTTTTTTTTTGAGATTTTATTTTTTTATTTGACAGTGAGAGAGAGGGAACACAGGCAGGGGGAGTAGGATAGGGTGAAGTAGGCTCCCCACTGGGCAGGGTGCTAGATACAGGGCTTGATTCCAGGACCTTGGGATCATGACCTGAGCAGAAGGCAGATGCTTAACAACTGAGCCACTTAGGCACCCCCGTGCTTAGAAATTTAAGGTGGTATTATATTGTGAGAATGAAGTTCGATTATCATCGACTTATGGTGAAGAGTGTGTTCTTTATTAAGGGTTTAAGAATTTACTTCATTTAGTAATTTAATCTCTTAGTTTTAAAGTTTGATTATACTTTGAAGGATCACAGGTTATTTCAAAACTTTAAGTCTCAAGCTATTTGTGACTTCCACTTTTAAGTCATATAGGTTTGTGCTTTGTGGAAATGGGTTTAGTAAAGCTATCTTAGGTCAAATAGAGTTTTCCCCAGCTGAATTGCTTGCTTAGGCTTATTTGCCTTCTTAGGTTACTTATTGCACTAAATTTAGGGAATTTTATTTATTTATTTATTTATTTATTTATTTATAAAGATTTTATTTATTTGAGAGAGAGACAGTGAGAGAGAGCATGAAAGGGGAGAAGATCAGAGGGAGAAGCAGACTCCCCGTGGAGCTGGGAGCCCGATGTGGGACTGGATCTTGGGACTCTGGAATCATGTCCTGAGCCAAAGGCAGTTGCTTAACCAACTGAGCCACCTAGGTGCCCAATTTAGGGAATTTTAGATACCACATACAAATTCACTAAAGTTAAACATGGATAATAGTTGACATGATTTTGGGATTGGTTGAAGAATGTTCTTAAAAGTGGCAGTACAAATGTCATTTAGTACAGTTGCCACCTAAAACATTTTTTTACTGATTGTAATTCTGTAGATTTAAGTGTGAAGTGGTATTTGAACTCTGAAAACTTTTTAAGGTTCTGCTCCTGTGCTGTTTTGTTTGCAATATATTTATAGGTAAGTACCAGAGATTCATTTAATAACCTTTCCTGTGTGGCTTATCTTTGGTGGTTATAGATTTTATAAATGGCACCTTATGATTTCTTTCATTAACAGAATTCTGCTTGGTCAGAGTCGTGATGGCATTGTGTTCAGCACTGATGACTATTTTCACCATCAAGATGGGTACAGGTATAATGTTAATCAACTTGGTGATGCCCATGACTGGAACCAGAACAGAGGTTTGTTTTGGGCCAAGTCTTTGGGATGGAATATTTGGCTAGGAGTTAGTTTTTATTCTCAACTTGACTTTTACCAGCGGAATGATTTGGGCAAACTATTTAAACAGCTTTGAGACTAGCTTGTTCATCTCTTAGAAGCCATGATATTTATACTTGCCTTACTTGATCAAGGTTGTTGTTAAATTAGAGGATTTAGATAGGTATATTTTGTAAATTGTAAATAGTGTACCAATATGAGCTGGTAAGATAGAGATGTGGGATATTTTGATAGCCTTTATTTCATACCTCATAAATAAATTCAAAGAACTCTTCATACTGTTGTATATTCTCAAAAGGTATTTCCCTGAGAGTAATGCTAATGTTTTCTAAGGCTTAATATAATGCCTGTGAATATTAAAGTTTTTCCTGTTGACATTACTCTACAAAAGTGTACTTAAATATATTTTTTAGAAGCATATCACTGAGTTTTTTTTTTCTCATTCTGGGATTGACTGCACATTTGAGTCACTTGGGGACTTTTTAAAAAAAACTTAGGCCTGAATCTTAGCCCCGGAGATTCTCGTTTAGTTGGTCTGGAGTGGATCTAAACACCAGTATTTTTGGGGAAAGTTACCCAGATATTCTAATGTTGCAGTCAGGATTGAAAATTTTTGATCTAGAACTAAGTAGGTAAGTTGATTTCTTTTTTAAAAGATGAAGAGTGTATTAATGATTAAACAAATTATTTTTCTTTTGAAAAAATTTAAATCTAACTTAGGTTACAGTGACTTCCATACCTCCCATCACTCAGAATTATTATCATTTATCAAGATTTTGCCTTATTGGCTTTATTTTTTGTTTTAATCCCCCTTTTTTAATTGCTTAGGTATTTAAAGCAGGTTTTAGACATCAGACATCTTGCATTTCAAATTTTTCTTACTTAATGGCATTTTATTTAATTGCAGTACCATCATTACACTTTAAAAAAAAAATAAAACAATTCCTTAACATCATAGAATACCCAGCCTGTAATGAAATTTCCCCTTGTCTTAAATATTTCTTTATAGTTGTTCTCTTTGAATCAGGATACATGCCAGGTCCTGGTAGTACATTTAGTTTGTTACCTTTAAGTTTATTAATCTCTTTCCTCTTTTTATCCCCTTTTTGCCTTTTTAACATTAATTTGTTGCAGAAGTTGGTTGGCTATAGAATGTCCCATATTTTGTAGTTTTCTCTTTGCTTCCTTGTGACTATTTATCTTGTTCTTCTCCTGTATTTCCTTAAATAGAAGTTAGTTCTAGACAGGAGGATTTATTAGGTTCAGCTTATTTTTTTGGTAAGCATAATTCTGGTTGTCCCAGTTTTAGTGATACTAAGATTAATAACTTCAAAGAAACAGCTTACTCTTTCCATTATCAAATTCCCTATCAACCTTATGTCTAACGGTTTTATCCAAGAGTGAATTGTTTCCTAAATGAGAGTGTTCATTAAAGGTAGCTAAATGGTGATTTTCTAGATCTAACATTCCTTCCATTGCTAGAATTCTTCTGTAATGAAGAACTTTTCACCTAGAAATAGCAACTAGGGTTGTCCTAAAGTACAGTATATACAGGAAAAACAGAATGAATGCTTTTTTTTTTAAACTGTCAGTTTTCACAATAAGAAATTTCAGTGAGGATATTTTTGAGTAAAAAGTTTAATGTGAAATAAGTTTGATTATAAGATAGTTTCCTAGTATTGGTTCTGTAACACTGTGGGATTCTCCACAGAACATTATGCCACAGAACATTACTGCGTAAATCAAGTAATGATGGTATTGCAATTCCAAAAAATTTGGGGGGTTACTGGACTGAGGTTAAAGAGAATAGTAGTAGGTGATGAATGGAATGAATAAAGGCAGTGGGCAGAGATAGTATATCTTTGGTGGACTGTGAAATTTGTTTGTATGGGACATTTTTTTCTCTTTGTAATACCAGTCTAGAATATTACATTAAAATGTTTATGCTATGTGAGTTACACTTGCTGAATAAAAAGCTGTTGAGATAGACTGCTAGTTTTACTATCAGTATAGCTTAAATTTTTTCAAGGGAATGATAACTAGCAATCATCGGACATTTTGAAAATTATAAGCATGATTTACTTAAGACTAAATTTCTTTTAACAGATGTTTATTGAACACTTTCAAATGCCAGTTACCATTCTGGGAATCTCTCTCTGCTTCATGTGTATTATTAGAAGAATCTAAATTCATGTTAGACCACCTATAAATTAAAAAGCTCCCCAAGGTGTCATATTGTTTCTTAAGAGCATGGTAGTAATTTTAAGAAATGACTCTTGTTATCAGGGTATTCAAACATTATTTACTTAGGAACCCTTTCCTCCTGGAATATACTAGAATGTGGTATTGCGTGATGATTTTTCATGGAAAGAGGATAATCTCCCCATTCCTGCAGATCAGAGATTTAATTTGATTATTAAGCTTCTCTTCTAGAATATAACTTCTTGGAGGTGCCAGCCTAACTATTAGACATTAAGAGGTTTAGCTTAGTAAGTTTTTTTTTTTCTAATGGAAGATTTGTTTACCATTTATGATTTGGGACAGAACAATGTAAGATGATGGCATCTTGATGTCCTGTGTGTGACCCAACTTCTAAAATTCTGTTGGTATTTGGAGACATCTTCCAAATATATATTCTACCATAGTCATTATGACTTAACTAACCATTAGAATTCTGTCTGCCCTTAGACATCTGTATAAGTGTTTTCATTATGTAGAATTTAGTGTTTTGAATTCTAAGTCCCAACAATACTTCCATATCATTGCCTTTTGCCTCAGCCTTTTAAATTTTATTGTAGGTTCTTAATTATGTTTCTTGTCTATTTACATTTAGGGGTATACACACTCCTGTTGTTAACAGTGGCTCACTGTGGCAGTGATTCTTACCTCATGGTGAAAGAGATGGCAAAGGGACAGGAAGATGTAGTTTAGAAAATTTCCATGTGATCCCAGCTCCTAATTTGAGAATTTTAGTCCTAAAAAATACTTACAAAGTCATTTGAACTGTGTTACTTAGCTACGGGATATATAAGTTTCTTATTTCAGAAACATTATTTATAATTGTAGAATATTGGCAAATACAGATAAGCATAGATGGCTGATATTCCTGTTACCTTCAGATGACCACTTTTGATATTTAGTAACTCTTCCCGGATATCTGTATTTTGACCAAAGTAAGGTCATACTTCGTATACTGCAGTATAATTTGCCATTTTCAGTTAACAGTCTTCATCTTTCCATGTCAATAAATGCTCACCTCTTTTCATACTCAGACTGTATTCAGAGTAACTTGATCTTGTATTTCCTGTAAATCAAAGTTAGCTGTATACTGAAGGCTTCCTTAGTTTGAATTTAAGAAAACGTTTTTCCCCAAATGTCATTATCAAAACCAGCATCTGATCCAGAGAATACACATTGCCTGTGATTATGTCTCTTAATTCCCTTTTACTCTAGTGAGGTCCTTTTTCTTCCCACCCCACTAACTCAAGAGATTGCATAGTTTTAGTTTTAAGTACAGATATAGGAAATTTCATAATAATGAATGTTTAAATTTTATTTTTTATATTTTAATCTAATAGTTCTCTGGTTTTTGTTTTTTAAATATATTTTTTATTTCAGCAAAACAAGCTATCAATCAGGGGAGATCTCCAGTTATAATAGACAACACTAATACACAAGCTTGGGAAATGAAACCCTATGTGGAAATGGTAAATATGTGATATGAGAGAGTTTTTTAATATTTTATTCTTACCAGTTTTTTCATACTCTGAAATTTTGGTTACTTTAATCTTCATTATATAAACATTTGTCCCTGTTTTCTAAAGAGGTGTATTCATTAACTTAGTTTCTAAAAAACTGGGAATGGTACTTACTAAGAAATATGCTCATCTTGTTAGTTTTGCCTGGACTTGAAGACAGTAATTCAAAATTGTCCAGTTATGTGGTCTTAATATTTTTGTGAACCATATTATTTAAAAGTAAAGTGTTTCTTGGTCAAACAAATTTAGATGTATTGTCTAAATGGAACTTCTATTTATCTGCCTTCTTTTTTACTTTAAGAAGTATTCTCTGGGTTTTTGTTTTCTTCCTTTCCTTTGTGTAGGCCATAGGAAAAGGATACAGAGTAGAGTTTCATGAACCTGAAACTTGGTGGAAATTTGATCCTGAAGAATTAGAAAAGTAAGGCACTCAAATTTTTTTGAATCATTATCTTTGAAAAGTTTTTTTGAGTCTTCATCTTTTTTTTCTTTTCTCCTTTACACAGTCAGTTTCTTTACTATATACTAGCTTTTGCTTGTCGAATGTTTGCTCTTTGTGAATGGGGACTGCTACTCACTTTCTGTCAAGAGGAACATTGACTTAAATTCAGAGTTTCTTGGGGCACATTCCCATGGTCAGTTTTATTAAATTTTCCTTGTTAAGTGTGTGTGTTATTTTTTCCTCTGTAAATTCCTACATTGTTTCATAGTTTATTGAACGCTAGTGGAGATCCAGAACACTTTGAGGGAAAAGTTAGAACTTTTCCTTCTGGTTTTGAGTAGCCCACTTATCTGCATTGCCCTTCAAACTTTTCTTCCCATTTTAGGTCTCATCACCTGTTTTCCTGGGGCTTTCATCTTCTTTCTCTTTTCCATCTTTACTACTACAGATTCATAGTCCAAGACCCTTGTAATCAGTGTGTTTTAGAATTCAGGGTTTGTTTTTGTTTGTTTGTTTTTTAAATAGAAAGGTAATATAGTACATACGCATAATCATAATACCCCTAGTAAAGCTTGGGACAGCATGCCATAATCACACATCTTATTTTTTCTGTAGCAAGTCAGTACTAATCCTCTAATTAGATAAGAAAGATTCTGCATAATCTAATGTTTGTTCTGAGTAGATTGTGCTGCCAAAAGAGTACAGGTTTGGTTAGATTTCATGCCATATGAGTCAACAAAATACTGAATTTTCAGACCATTTTAGATTTCAAACTTTGTGGTAAGCGGTTGTGGACTTTTATTACTTTCAACCCTGGCTTTCTATTTGTGTTCACCTTTATCCCTTTCCCCTCATGTCACTGGTTTTCCTATGACTTTGTTTCTTTGTTTTTATTCTCCCTCTCTTCTTTTCTGTAACAACTTTGAAATGTAATTCACATACCTTACATTTTATGCATTAAAAGTGTACAATTACGATTTTCGATTTTCGGTGCAGTCGGCTCTTGAACAATGCAGGGGTTAGGAGTGCTGACCTTTGGGACAGTCAAAAATCCACAGATAATGGATTTTTGAGTCTGTTTTTGATGATGACTTTTGATTTCCCCCAGATCTTGACTACTAATAGCCTACTGTTGACCAGAAGCCTTACTGATAACATAAACAGTTGATTAACACCTGTTTCACATGTATACTGTATTCTTATGGTAAAGTAAGCTAAAGAAAAGAAAATTTTATTAGGAAAATCATAAGGAAGAGAAAGTACATTTATAGTACTATACTATGTTTACTTCTTATTTTTTATTTAAATTCAGTCCATTAAAATACAGTATTTTATTAGTTTCAGAGGCAGAGTTTAGTGATTCATCAGTTACATATAATACCCAGTGCTCATTAGATCACGTGCCCTCCTAGGTCCACTTACATGTGGCTTTTTTTTTTTTTTTTTTAAAGATTTTATTTACTTATTTGACAGACAGATCACAAGTAGGCAGAGAGGCAGGCAGAGAGAGAGAAGGAAGCAGGCTCCATGCTGAGCAGAGAGCCCGATGCGGGGCTCAATCCCAGGACCCTGATATCATGACCTGAGCCGAAGGCAGAGGCTTAAACCACTGACCCACCCAGGCACCCCTACATGTGGCTTTTTTACTGTGCTGTTTTTATTGAAAAAAGCCACATGTAAGTGGACCTGCCACTGTTCAAACCTTTGTTGTTCAACGGCCAACCATATATGCACAGAGTTGTGCAGCCATCACTTCCTTTTTTTAAAAACCAGTTTTTTCCTCCACCTCAGCTTGCCCTCTTTCATCTTAAATGTTATTCTGTGTGTGATGTTCAACTAATTTCTTTTTCCCCCACCTTTTATTCATTTTGTTACTCTTTTTTCCCTTTCTGATTTACACCATGTGTTCATATGTGAGTAAAACAGATAGATTTATGAGTAACTGTTATTATTCATCTGCTTCTGTGTGTATAATACACCTCAGAAGAGGTGGAAGTTTAAAAACTAAAGCTGTTTGGGTTATGCAGAATACATGAATTGATGAAATACAGTTAGGCTTCATTAACATTTGAGGGACTGTTGAAGTTTATTAGAAATCTTAATATAATTGACTTTACAAAATAAAGTCAGTTTAACTGATAAGCAGAATAGTTTGATAGAGGTTTCTTTTTTTTTTTTTTTTTGGTAAATTGATGGAATTACCAATTTTGACATCTTGTAGATTTAGTCTTGTCAATTTCAACTTCAGATCCCTCTTTTTCTTTTTTTATCTTCTAGTCCTTATTGCTTTTTCTTCTCATCTTGAACATAAATAAGAACAGTTTAAAAAGTAAACATTTTCTTTGTATCTCTTTTCTGGGAAAAATTAATTAGCATTAGTAAATCTAGAACTATAATAATTAAATGTAAAATATGTTCCTATGTGTTTTGCCATGTGCAAGTCAAGTTATAGAAAATTACAAGGGTAAAATAAATTGTAAAATGTTTTTTGAGGGTCAAAAATAATATTAAATCACTTTTTGTTGTTACAATTAAACTCACAGAAAATGACATAAAATATAAATACACAGCTTAACAAATTTCTTGTAAAGGCAGATACTCACTTAACCATTATATAGGAATGTTACCAACACCTCAGAAGTTATATGAATTCCTTTTCCCAGTAATAATTTCCTGGTAATTACTTCCTTCTCTTTAATATGCCTTTTTTCTTTATATTTTTTAAATGTGTCTTTTTTTCTAAAATATGTTTTGCCTAACACCATAGTTTTTCAAACTTTATATAAGTAAAATACTGTATGTGTTCACTGTGCCTAGTTTCTGTCACTCAACATTATGTTTGTGAAATATGTCCAAGTTGTTATATTTCTAATAATCATTTGGTATTGGTAATAAATTTTAAAAATGCAAAAGGAAGTGTCCTAACATAACTTTGAAAAGTAATAAATATTTCATACTGATTTTTGTAATCCTAGAAGTTCACTCAATTCCTCTATAATTCCCAATACACTGTCTCATAATCTTTGATTTTGTTATTAAAAGAGGGGGAAGATTAACTCTGTGGTTCAGTGAATTGGTAGTTAGTTTTATGTGGCAAAGATATTACCAGTTAACATTTTGCTGTGATTTGTGGTATCTTTAAATCTTTAAAAAAAAATTATATTGTTAAAATTTGTGAGAGCCAGTGTAAATTTTTTTTGTTTAAAATGTGGGTGGATGAGTTGTATCTTTTAGTATTTATTTGTAAATATAATTTAGAATCTGTACTCTGTTACTCTAAAACAGCTTAGTCTCTAAACCTAGACATTTTAAAGAATTAAAATCCTTTTCTTTTTTGGTAGGAGGAATAAACATGGTGTATCTCGAAAGAAGATTGCTCAGATGTTGGATCGTTATGAATACGAAATGTCCATCTCTATTGTAATGAATTCAGTGGAACCACCACACAAAAGCACACAAAGACCTCCTCCTTCACAGGGGACACAGAGGTGGGGAGGCTCTCTAGGCTCACATAATCAAGTCTCTGTTACAAATAATCATTAAACTGGCTATTTTCAGCGAACACATTTGTTGCTTGCCCTTGAAAAAAATTAGTGAGCCTATCTTGAAGTTTAAATAGTTTAAACTTAAAAAAAAAAAAAGACTATGTTGCCTCACAAAGGATGTTCCCCACAAGTTGTTTAAGTCCTAAAGTGTAAATAAAAATTATATAAAATTGTTTTTTAAATGCTTTTATAATTTCTTGTTGTAATTCCCTTGGGTTATTATGAGAACACCTTAGTGGAGTGGGTAGGACCTAGAATAGTTTTTCTACAACCGAGTTTTAAACTAATTGTATCTATTTTGTAAATAATGTTGAATAGTTTTATAGCTCTTACCTAAATCTAACTTTTCATAAAATATTAGTATTTTTTCTTAACTACCTTAAATATATTAGAAATACTTGATACAGGCACTTCAGTTGATTCATTATATAGTAAAATTATGTTTGTGCAAATTCATCTGTATGACAGAAATATTTCTAAGTTATAATTAGCATATCACTTAGTTAAATTCTCCATCAAATGCTATACAGCAGTAGGTGTATCAACCACCTGGGTGGTTTTCTCCATAATATACATATCATAATATATAATATACCCATATTCATCACCCTTCTCAAACCATCCCCCTATCCCTCCACACTCCCCAGTTCTGGAATGGATAAATAGGGAAATCACTGTATACTTAGAAAAAGCTTTTCAGGTTTTTCTGATAATATATCACTTTTCTCTATTTAACACTATATAATTCTAATATAAAAACTATTTTGGACACATTCTTAGCATTAATGGTAAGATTTGTCTTGTAGGATATTTTATTTCTCCTCATTTCAGTTTTTTTGTTGACCAGCTATATGTCTCATTGAAAGTTTTCTTTATTAGATTGTGTTTTGTCACTTAAAATTTAAAAGCTGAGATGGAATTCATTTCTGAGACTTTATAATTCATCCTCATCTTTGATTTGCTCTTTTTAAGGAAAAAGCCCCAGCTGGTTACATGCTATTAAAAAAAAAATGGCAGGATCCTTCAGATGTTTTACATGATAATATTTCATGGCCCATTAACTTTCTCCTAACCCAGCACATCCTAAATATAGTAATCTTTCTTCTATTGTTGTTTAAACCTTTTGCTGTTCTTTTCAACCTTACTTTATTCTCCCACATTTATATATTACTTCTTAAGTAATTTTGCAAGTCTCAAAACTAAATACAGTACTCTCAACGAGGTCTGTATTATGTTGCCTATAGGGAGATAAGAATATGATTTCTATTTATTTGTACTATTCACTGCTGTTTACATTTGAATGGATATTAGTTTGCTTTATTTTATTTAATACGTGTTTGTATGTATTCATCTTAACTAAATATGATATAGTAAATATGCTAATTCATGTTTTGTGTGTAAATGTATATATATTTATACATATACACATTTTCTTCATCTGCTATTTTCATGTATTTTGTTTCAGAGTAATACTTCTTGGTATTTAGGCTTGTGTTTTCCAGTATTTTACTGTGTACATTAGCACATATTGAAAATAGTACAGAAGGATTTAATTTGGGGATAGGTGAAACAACTGTTAGATATTATATACTGTGTGTTCCTTTCTCTCTGTCTTTATAAAACTCTTGGGAGTAATAGTGCTATGAATCTATAGTTTATGATTAATAGATGCGAAATTAGCACAATTTATTTTAAGGAAGTAGAGAATTGCCTTTGAAAGTTACAAATTATAAAGAAAATGTTCATGTTAGACAGTAGGTCTGAAATAAATTTCCAGATTTTATTATGGGTCAACTTCATCTTTTAGTACTTCTGAGTACTTAATCATGTAGAGATCATTAATCATTGCTGATTTATTTTAGTGTAAATCCATATTGAGGCAGAGAAATTAACATTTTGAAAAACTTTGAAGGTTTTTTTTTTAAGGACTGAAAATTAGTAGTTCCTCTAAATATATTAAATTAATAGTTCCCCCATTAGCATTCTGGTTAATTTTATTTTTATTTTTTGAATGATAATAATCATGAGTATGCAATAAAATATACCGAAATCACTGTTATAAGTCATTGCTCTAAGTCTATAAAAATCTTTAAAAATCAAAGAAATTTACTGATTAAAGATATTTCATCAGATTTTTTCTTGTATTCAGATATATTCTGAATTTTTTCTCCCCCAGTTATATTCTTAATGGAATAGCCCCCAATTGCTATGCCCCATTCTAAGTTGGTCTCCATCCCAAAGAATAAATGCAGCATTAATCATCATATTTAACTAAGATAAAATAGTTAAGCAAAATGCAGCTTAACCTAAGTTGTTTTTTTATAGGCTTGGTATCAAAATCACTTCCTTTTTGATAAGCAAATTTATAGTTTTCTATATGTCATAGTCCTGCTAGCAAAAATACTTCATGTGGTCGTTAAGTTGAACTGTTGGTACTGCTTTTTAAATAGGTAATCTTTATTTTCTGTATTCACCTTTTCAAAAGAAGATTTTAACTTTTTAATATTTTATGTGTGTTTTAAAGTAAGATTGTTTATAAAAGATTGGGTTGTATTTTGTTGTTGGAGCAATAGGGTGGATTTAAGTATTTGAAGTTTGGTTACTTCTTAATCTAATATAGATTGTGGAATTTTCTAGTTTTATGTATAAGTAACTTCTGGAAGAGTTTATGATTTCAGAGGATGTGAAATACTTATTTTGACCACATTCGAGTTTTTGTTGCAGAAATGTCTGATTTTCTGAGCCTGGTTTTTAAAAGTATTTATAAAGAAAATTGGTGGTGTTCTCTTTGGAAAATGTGAAGATATGTGGTTTATATATTAGTGCCTTGATCAGATAGGTTTGCTAGTCTTCATGGAAGTTTTATTTAGTATTTTAACATATATGCAGTAACTGAGAATTTGTTATTAGGGCTGAAGATGTGTGTGTGTGTGTGTGTGTGTGTGTGTGCGCGCGCGATTCTAACATTTGCAACCCATTAGAGTAACACCTTAGTCTAGAATCATAACAGTATTGTTTAGTTTTGTTACAAAACCATTCAGAATAAATATTTGGTAGTAGCAGAAAAAGAAGATTGAGTTAATGGTTTTAAAGTTAAATTTTATAGGTTATAATTTTTTTTTAAAGATTTTATTTATTTATTTGACAGAGAGAGAGATTACAAGTAAGCAGAGAGGCAGGCAGAGAGAGAGAGGAGGAAGCAGGCTCCCTGCCGAGCAGAGAGCCCGATGCGAGGCTCGATCCCAGGACCCTGATGCGGGGCTCGATCCCAGGACCCTGGGATCATGACCTGAGCCGAAGGCAGAGGCTTTAACCCACTGAGCCACCCAGGCGCCCCAAGGTTATAATTTTTTTTTTTTAAGATTTTATTTATTTATTTGACAGAGATCACAAGTAGGTGGAGAGGCAGGCAGAGAGAGAGAGAGGAGGAAGCAGGCTCCCCGCGGAGCAGAGAGCCCGATGTGGGGCTCGATCCCAGGACCCTGGGATCATGACCTGAGCCGAAGGCAGAGGCTTTAATCCACTGAGTCACCCAGGCGCCCCCCAAGGTTATAATTTTTAAATAAAAATTTTTTCTATTAAAATTGTTAGATGTAATTCTTGTGAATTTACAGAGGAAGGAGTGATTTTGTTAAGAGATAAATGAACATCTCCTTTGTGATGGTTTTCTTTCTCTTTACTAATTAAGATTGGCATACCAATTTTTATTTTATTTTTAAGATTAAGGTATTATTAAAATAGCTGGTTTCCCTATATGTATATCAGATTTCTTCTTAAAATCCTTGGGATGGTAAAAGATACTGTTTAATTTGTTGAATGAAATAAGTTCTGAAAGAGGAGTAGTTAGTGATTTTCTCTTGTGTCTTTCTGATTCCTTTTTTCATATTTAAAACAACATTTAAATTAATTCATTTGATTCAAAATGCTAAGTATCTTAAGTCCAAAAAATATTCACTTTTTGCATGGTTTGTAAATTGTAGAGCAGACTTTGAAAAGTTTATAATTACAATGTTTGCAGTCAGGTTCAGAAAACTTGTAATAGACTGATTATCATTTATTTATTTATTTTTTTAAAGATTTATTTATTTATTTGACACACAGAGATCACAAGTAGGCAGAGAGGCAGGCAGAGAGAGAGGGGGAAGCAGGCTCCCCGCTGAGCAGAGAGCCCGATGCGGGGCTTGATCCCAGGACCCTGGGATCATGACCTGAGCTGAAGGCAGAGGCTTTAACCCACTGAGCCACCCAGGCGCCCCGTCTGACTGATTATCATTTATATTCAATTTCTTTATTTAGAGTAGATTAAGAGGCATAAGTTTTATAATAGAATACGTTTGTAAGCTTAATTTTTAATACATCTTCTGTGAAAATTTTAAACACATTGTCGCTGTCAAATTATGCACAGAAACAAGGGGAAGGAGTAGCACAAATAACTTTTTGAAAAGAGAGCCTCAAACTAAGGCTGTGTCTGTTGGAAAATTTGACTTTAGGGTGCATTTAATAGAACTTTATTTTAGTAATTTAGATTAGAAATATCTCTTCTTTCTCCTTTTCTCTAACAAATTTTATTCTCTGAATGACAACCCTGTTGTGTTCCAGATGTGATAATTGTGGTAATCACATATTAAAATACATTTCCCAGTGTAGGACCCATTAATTTCAGTAACTGTCTTAAATTTAAGTATGAATAAAATAGATTATTTTATTTAGCATGGACACAGTTACATTTTGTCTCCTAATCCTAGAATAAGACACAATCACATTAACAGCATTACCCCTACTTTGGTGAGTAACTGAAGACTTCATTTGGGAATGTCTTCCAATTGAAAATATTGCAGTGGGTTTTTTTTTAATTAAACTTTTTGTAAATTAGTGGGAAGACTGAGAGATTTTTAAGATGACCTAGGGGCTTTTTGCCATTCAAATTATTAGTAACTAAGGGGAAATAATAATAATAGGAAAATAACCTGTTCATTCATGTTTAAAATTGTGTTCAAGTTCAGTAGAGTCCTTTGAAATACACTTTATTTGGATTATTTTCTTGTTTTGCAGTTTTAACTGCATTCTCAGACAGGACATCTAAAATCAAAGTTTTGCCCTTGGGGTTAGTTCATCTACAGTTGTCAGTTACAGTTGTACAACTCCATAGTGTCTCTTCAATTATAATCCAGAACTCTAAGTTTTTTTAGTATTACAAAATGAAATTTGATTTTGGGAGGGGATTGTGGGTTTTTCCTCTGCCTTTATTATTTTTTTCTTTCTATTTTTTGTCTTTAATAGTAGTAGGAATTGTGTTTCTTTCTTCTTTCATAGTCTTTCCTGTACACATTTTCTTTTTCTTCTGTCCATTTTCTGCTCAGCCATCCTTGTGTAACTGCATAACATTTTTAATGAAAGTGGTGGGATGGTAAGTGGCTGACAAAAATGGCAGTAAATTTTCCCCTCCTATGTTTCAGTGAACTCACTGTTCCTTAGGAAACTTTTTTAATTAACCATGTTAAATTTATAGACCAGCAGCTTTGCAGTTGGTTTCCTGACCCTGCTATTTAATTAGAACTTAGATATGAAAATACTTGGAAAGATTTATAAAAGTCTAAGAATCCCATAAGCATGGCATAGTACTTGGATCTTAATTCAAGTTAATTAATTAATTAATTAATTAATTCAAATTAATTCAAATTTATTTTATAATGCTTAAGCATCATGATGATAGTCTTGTTGGTAAGTAGTGGTTGGGAATTGAGTATTGTAGAAATCAGTGATACATCATGATTCTCTAGACCACCCTTATTAAAGAACAGAGTGATTTTGAAGGAAAGCTGATAGCTTGTTTTGAGTTCAACCTCTACAAGTGCTTTATATTGTGGAATGCTGCTACAGTGAGCAGTAAGAATTTAATAGCAACAAGCCTTAATATAATGTTCATTTAAGTAGCTGCCATTTATTTGATGCCTGTCAGTGCCAGGCTGTGTTGTAATTGTGATTGTTAACAGGTTCAGAGTTTTCATAGCAGTCCTACAAGGGTTTTCTGAAGAGGAAACAGTAACTTAGCAGAGGTTAAGCAAAGTTCTCCAACATAAATTTCTCTGGGGAAGATATGTAACTGGGATCCAACTCTAGGTCAGACATATTCCTTACTATAGCCCATTTTATCTTTTTTTTTTTCATTTTTAAATATATTTTTTAAAAATTAACATATAATGTATTATTTGCCCCAGAGGTACAGGTCTGTGAATCAGACTTACACACTTCACAGCACTCACCATAGCACATACCCTCCCCAATGTCCATAACCCAACCACCCTCTCCATACATCCCCTCCCTCCCGATCCCATCTTGTTTCATTTTTTTCCTTCCCTATGCCCCAAACCCTCCACTTTGCCTCTCAAATTCCTCATATCAGGGTAATCATATGATAATTGTCTTTCTCTGATTGATTTATTTTGTTTAGCATAATACCCTCTAGTTCTTATTGCAACTGGCAAGATTTCATTTCTTTTGATGGCATAGTATTCCGTTGTATATATATGTACCACATCTTTTTTGTTTGTTTTTTTTTTAATTTTATTTTTTATAAACATATTTTTATCCCCAGGGGTACAGGTATGTGAATCGCCAGCTTTACACACTTCACAGCACTCACCATAGCACATACCCTACCCTCCCCAATGTCCATAACCCCACCCCCCCTCTCCCAACCCCCCTCCCCCCATCAACCCTCAGTTTGTTTTGTGAGATTAAGAGTCACTTATGGTTTGTCTCCCTCCCAATCCCATCTTGTTTCATTTACTCTTCTCCTACCCCCTTAACCCCCCATGTTGCATCTCCTCTCCCTCATAGCAGGGAGATCATATGATAGTTGTCTTTCTCCGATTGACTTACTTTGCTAAGCATGATACCCTCTAGTTCCATCCACGTCGTCGCAAATGGCAAGATTTCATTTCTTTTGATGGCTGCATAGTATTCCATTGTGTATATATACCACATCTTCTTTATCCATTCGTCTTTTGATGGACATCTAGGTTCTTTCCATAGTTTGGCTATTGTAGACATTGCTGCTATAAACATTCGGGTGCACGTGCCCCTTCGGATCACTACGTTTGTATCTTTAGGGTAAATACCCAGCAGTGCAATTGCTGGGTCATAGGGTAGTTCTATTTTCAACATTTTGAGGAACCTTCATGCTGTTTTCCAGAGTGGTTGCACCAGCTTGCATTCCCACCAACAGTGTAGGAAGGTTCCCCTTTCTCCGCATCCTCGCCAGCATCTGTCATTTCCTGACTTGTTAATTTTAGCCATTCTGACTGGTGTGAGGAGATATCTCATTGTGGTTTTGATTTGTATTTCCCTGATGCCGAGTGATATGGAGCACTTTTTCATGTGTCTGTTGGCCATCTGGATGTCTTCTTTGCAGAAATGTCTATTCATGTCTTCTGCCCATTTCTTGATTGGATTATTCTTTGGGTGTTGAGTTTGCTAAGTTCTTTATAGATTTTGGACACTAGCCCTTTATCTGATATGTCATTTGCAAATATCTTCTCCCATTTTGTCAGTTGTCTTTTGGTTTTGTTCACTGTTTCCTTTGCTGCGCAAAAGCTTTTGATCTTGATAAAATACCAATAGTTCATTTTTGCCCTTGCTTCCCTTGCCTTTGGCGATGTTCCTAGGAAGATGTTGCCTGGCTGAGGTCGAAGATGTTGCTGCCTGTGTTCTCCTCAAGGATTTTGATGGATTCCTTTCTCACATTGAGGTCCTTCATCCATTTTGAGTCTATTTTCATGTGTGGTGTAAGGAAATGATCCAATTTCATTTTTCTGCATGTGGCTGTCCAATTTTCCCAATACCATTTATTGAAGAGGCTTTTTTCCATTGGACATTCTTTCCTGCTTTGTTGAAGATGAGTTGACCATAGAGTTGAGGGCCTATTTTTGGGCTTTCTATTCTGTTCCATTGATCTATGTGTCTGTTTTTGTGCCAGTACCATGCTGTCTTGATGATGACAGCTTTGTAATAGAGCTTGAAGTCCGGAATTGTGATGCCACCAACTTTGGCTTTCTTTTTCAGTATTCCTTTGGCTATTCGAGGTCTTTTCTGGTTCCATATAAATTTTAGGATTATTTGTTCCATTTCTTTGAAAAAAATGGATGGTACTTTGATAGGAATTGTATTAAATGTGTAGATTGCTTTAGGTAGCATAGACATTTTCACAATATTTGTTCTTCCAATCCAGGAGCATGGAACATTTTTCCATTTCTTTGTGTCTTCCTCAATTTCTTTCATGAGTACTTTATAGTTTTCTGTGTATAGATTCTTAGTCTCTTTGGTTAGGTTTATTCCTAGGTATCTTATAGTTTTGGGTGCAATTGTAAATGGGATGGACTCCTTAATTTCTCTTTCTTCTGTCTTGTTGTTGGTGTAGAGAAATGCAACTGATTTCTGTGCATTGATTTTATATCCTGACACTTTACTGAATTCCTGTACAAGTTCTAGCAGTTTTGGAGTGGAGTCTTTTGGGTTTTCCACATATAGTATCATATCATCTGCGAAGAGTGATAGTTTGACGACTTCTTTGCCGATTTGGATGCCTTTAATTTCCTTTTGTTGTCTGATTGCTGAGGCTAGGACTTCTAGTACTATGTTGAATAGCAGTGGTGATAACGGACATCCCTGCCGTGTTCCTGACCTTAGCGGAAAAGCTTTCAGTTTTTCTCCATTGAGAATGATATTTGCGGTGGGTTTTTCATAGATGGCTTTGATAATATTGAGGTATGTGCCCTCTATCCCTACACTTTGAAGAGTTTTGATCAGGAAGGGATGCTGTACTTTGTCAAATGCTTTTTCAGCATCTATGGAGAGTATCCTATGATTCTTGTTCTTTCTTTTATTAATGTGTTATATCACATTGATTTGTGGATGTTGATCCAACCTTGCAGCCCTGGAATAAATCCCACTTGGGCGTGGTGAATAATCCTTTTAATGTACTGTTGAATCCTATTGGCTAGTATTTTGGTGAGAATTTTTGCATTTGTGTTCATCAAGGATATTGGTCTGTAGTTCTCTTTTTTGATGGGATCCTTGTCTGGTTTTGGGATCAAGGTGATGCTGGCCCCATAAAATGAGTTTGGAAGTTTTCCTTCCATTTCTATTTTTTGGAACAGTTTCAGGAGAATAGGAATTAGTTCTTCTTTAAATGTTTGGTAGAATTCCCCCAGGAAGCCGTCTGGCCCTGGGCTTTTGTTTGTTTGGAGATTTTTGATGACTGTTTCAATCTCCTTACTGGTTATGGGTCTGTTCAGGCTTTCTATTTCTTCCTGGTTCAGTTTGTACCACATCTTCTTTATCCATTCATCTGTTGATGGACATCTGGGTTCTTTCCATAGTTCGGTTATTGTGGACCTTACTGCTATTAACATTCAGGTGCACGTGCCCCGTTGGATCACTACATTTGTATCTTTATGGTAAATACCCAGGAGTGCAATTGCTGGGTCGTAGGGTAACTCTATTTTCAACTTTTTGAGATTCCAGAGGTAGCCCATTTTATCTTTTAAACATAGTCATGTTTTCAAAAATTATTACCAATATAGCCTTTTTTTTTTTAAAGGTAGGAAAAAAATTCCAGTGAAGATTTGAGTGCATCTTTAAAGGTACCTTTGTTTTGTTTTTTCATTTTTTTTTTAATTTAAATTTGATTAATTAACATATAATGTATTACTGGTTTCTGAAGTAGAATTCAGTGATTCATTAGTCTTTTTTTTTTTTAAGATTTTATTTATTTATTTGACAGAGATCACAAGTAGGCAGAGAGGCAGGCAAAGAGAGAAGGGGGAAGCAGGCTCCCTGCGGAGCAGAGAGCCCGATTCGGGGCTTGATCCCAGGACTCTGGATCATAATCTGAGCCGAAGGCAGAGGCTTTAACCCACTGAGCCACCCAGGTGTCCCAATTCATTAGTCTTAATGGTACCTTTGGATTTAGAGGGTTGAAGGTATGTTAATTTAGTAACAAAATTGAATATAGAAACCTTTAAATGACCACTGAGAGTCCTATTTTTAAAAGATGACTCAAAGTAGAAATACCATTTAGTATTTAATGTTTTCTACAAAATATACATTGATATAATTGAAATTCCTATTTCAGCAATATCTTTTCAACTGAATTTTTACACATGCAGTTGTGCTCTAATGTTTAAATTTTATTTTAATTTTTGATTTTAATTAGCCTTTGAAATGTGTAGTATTCAATAAATGGATTAAGTTACATAAGCTATTTGTTTTTCTGATTTTGAGGCAATATTTCCCAGACTAGATCAGCACTGTAAGTGGTCTTTATTTTTCTTTTAATGTTCACATATTCCTTAAGTCTGCGCTAGTGGTAGACATTATGGAAATTACATCATTTTTTTGAATTTCTGAAGAATTACGCATTTCTTTCTTTTATAATAGCATCTTTTTCTTTGTTGTTTAACTTTCCAAAATTAAAGAACAATAAAAGAGCCAATTAATTAAGTTTAATATATAAATAATAAATTGAGTAAATTAGATTCTACAAGGAAAACCTCTAAATACAAAATGAAGAATTGTTGTTGTTGAATAATAATTGTTGAATTATTATTGTTGAGTATTGGCCTTGTTTTGTTTTAGTTAACCTAAAAAAATAGAAGGACTGGGGGCGCCTGGGTGGCTCAGTGGGTTAAAGCCTCTGCCTTCGGCTCGGGTTATGATTCCAGGGTTCTGGGATCGAGTCCCGCATTGGGCTCTCTGCTCAGCGAGAAGCCTGCTCCCCCCTCTCTCTGCCTGCCTCCTCTGCCTACTTGTGATCTCTGTCAAATAAATAAAAAAAAAAATCTTAAAAAAAAAAAATAGAAGGACTGGACGTTGTCTGGGTTTTCTTAATCCATAGAGTAGATTGTGGTTTTTTTTTTTTTATTGTTTCTGAATGTGAAATCAGAAGTAGAATTTTTGTTGGAAAAGGAAAGACTTCTTGAAAAAAGAAATAGCATTAGTTTCATCAGTAGATTAGTTTTCAGTTCAGGACCTAGAAAGTAGCACATTATCGAATTGAAATATTATTGGAATATAGTACAATGTAACACTGGCAAAGATGTGATTAAAACATTTAAATTCAAATATAAGTAAATTGAAGTGTGTACAAGAATTGTATTAGGAGGCCTGGCCTGGGCCAGACAATTTGAATTAATGTAAAATTAATGAGAAAAAAAAAACCATTTTTATTTATTTTTATTTATTTTTTTAAAAAAGATTTTGTTTATCTGAGCAAGAGATCACAAGTAGGCAGAGAGGGGAAGCAGGCTCCCTGCTGAACAGAGAGAGCCTGATGCAGGGCTCGATCCCAGGACCCTGAGACCATGTCCTGAGCTGAAGGCAGAGGCTTAACCCACTGAGCCACCCAGGTGCCCCCAAAAAACCATTTTTAAAAATATTCGGGAATGATAGGGAAGAGATTGTTAAGGTTAGTAGGATAGTGGTCAAAAGTGGTATTTCTCCCTCTCTATCTCACCTTTGTTTTTCAAAAAACCAGTAGAGCCCAAGTTATTTAAAAAAGATTGATTACCTTGCATCCTGAGTGCCATAAAACAGGGTCTTCCTTGTCACCCTTGGTTACTACTGGGTCTTTGGATTTTTGTGCCTTTAAAAAGAGTCAATAAAATATTTGTTGAATAGTAGACATAGTCTTCTCCCTAAAACAATCAACAACCTTTTGATAGTAAGGACACAATTGATTTAAGTAGAACAACTTCTGTTCTTAATCTTAGCTTTCCCCATGAAATTTTATCATTTCTTACTTGGGCATGGTAGTCTCCCCACTTTTCTTTGTCAAACTATAATTTTATTCACAGAGCAACTAATGTATAATTTAAAAAAAATTTTTTTTAATGTAAATGATATCACTTCTCACTTAAACTCTACTTCTTCCCTGGCCCTGACTTGCGCAACTCTCCCTTTCCCTTACTACATTCCATCTATACTGGTCTTTTTGTCTGTTCTTCCAACATGCTAAGCTTTATTTTGCCTTAAGCACTGGCTCTTTTCCTAGAATGCTGTCCTTCTACTCTTCTGCTGAGCGTTTCAGCATTCAGGTCTCCCCTCAAATGTCACCTTTGCAAAGAGGCCTTCCCTGATTATTTCAATCTTAAGTAAAATAGACCTATCCCTATCACTCTTAATACATTGCTACATTTTGTTTTTATCATAGTACTTATTAGTAGTTGAAGTTACCTTATTTAATACTGATTTGTTGGGGGGTGTGCCTGAACAAGAATATACGTCCCATGAGAATTTGTTTATTTTGTTTGAGCTGTATCCACAGAATCTAAACTGTAATATTGTAGAAGCTCATTAAATACTGGCTGAAGGATTTGGTACTTACTGCTTCTGTTATTGATAGTATTGATCCTCAAATGTATTTTCTGCTTAAACCTGGTGTTTGAGTTTCAGCCTTTTTGCTTATCTGCCTACCTAATATTTTTATTTTTAATACTTTTAAGATTGGAAAATTGAACAGTGGCCTTCTCTCACATCTCTGTATTTCTATGATTTCCTTATATAGTGAATGGCTCTACCATCCATTTCTACAAGCCAGAAACTTGGGAGTTGTCTTTGATGCCCTCTAGATCCCCCTTCATACTCAGTCTACCAACCAGGGCCTGTAGATTTTGCCCCTCAAATATCTCTTGAATCTATTCATTTTTGACTGTCATATCTCTAGTTTGCTCTGAGACGAGACCCCACATCAGTTCTTACTTTGTTCTAACTCTTTGCACAGCCTAACCAGACTGAAGTATAATGGACATATGAAAAAGTGCTTAAATTTTAATTGTATAGCTCACATTTTCACAAAGTGATTCTCATATCCATGTAACTAGAACTCTGCTCAAGAAACAGAACATTACCAGCACCCTCCTTGCCAGAGTGACCTTTATAAAATGAAAATATAATCACATGTAAAACTTTTTAGGTGCTTCCCATTGTTTTTAGGCTAAAGACCAAAAACCATACAGTGCCATTTAAGACCCTGGTTGATGTGACCTCTACCTTCCTATCCAACCTCATATTTTATTACTCTTCTTACTTTCTGTATTCCAGCCCCACTGGCCACCTCTCAGTTCCTTGACTGTGCTGTTTGGTTTCCCTTCCTGGGAAGTTCTGTGTGTACACACCCCTTCCATACTTATCCTTCCAGTTTTGAGCTCTTCAAAGAAGCCTTTTGAACATAGCAGGCTTGACAAGGTCCAAAATACCTGGTAAAAGTTCTCATATACTTTTTATTTGTTAATTTGTATGACTATATGATTGTTTTCCCTCATTTTTAAGTCCGAGATTTTGAGTCAGACATTGTATCTGTTTTGTTCACCATTGCATCATGGTCATCAGCTATCACAGTGGCTAGGAAAGAGTGATACATAGTATTTAATCACAAGAAGTGAATGTGAGTATTTTCAACCTGTTGTGGGCTGAATTTTGTCACCTCAAAGTTCATGTGTTGAAGTCCAGTACCTCGAATGTGACTATTTCGGGAGATAGGGCCTTTCCAGGTAATTAAGATAAAAAGAGATCATGTGCTTAGGCCCAAATCAAATATGACTGGTGTCCTTATAAGAAGTGATTAGGATAGACACACGTAAATGGCAGACCTTGTGAAGACACTGGAGAAAGACTGCTATCTGAAAGCCAAGGAGAGAGACCTTTGAAGAAATAAATTCTGCTGACACCTTGATCTTGGACTTCTAACCCCCACAATTGTGAGAAAATTAATTTTTGTTGTTTAAGCCAACCAATCTGTGGTACTTTGTAAATTTGGCAAACTAACATAGATTTTGGTACTGAGAAGTGGGATGCTGCTATAATAAATACCTAGAAATATTGAAGTGACTTGGACTGGGTATGGTGGAGGTTTGAAGAATTTTGAGGTGCATGTTAGAGAAAAAACAATGTTACCTCTGGAAATCTGTCAGTGGATATGTGGATGTTAAAGGTGATTCTGGTAAGGGCTATGAAAGGAAAGAGATGGTTTCTGTTGTCTTGGAGAGATATACATATGATCACAGAGTCTTGGTAGAAATAACAAAGATGCTTTGGTGAAGCCTCAGATGGAAATGTTACTGAAGAATGAAGAAAAGGCGATCTTGTTAGAATGTGACAAAGAACTGGCTAAATTGTATCCCAGTGTTTTGTGGAAAATAGAACTTGTGTAATGAACTTGGTTATTTAGCTGAGAGTTCAAAGTGTTAAGATCCACAGCTTCATTTCTTCTTGCTTATAGTAAAATGCAAGAGGAGAAAGAAATTGAAGAAAGAATTGTTAAGCAAAAAGGAACCAAATTTGAAGATGTGGAAAATTCTCAGCCTATGCTTATTTTGAAAAATTAGAAAGTATGTGTTCTGGAGATAACATGAACATTGTTGCTAGAAAATGATTTGCTAAAGAGATTATGGGCATGTAATTTAAGCATCCAGTAAGCTGCCTCAGCAGAAATAGAGATGGGATTATGCTAGCAGAAACCCTAACAGCTTGGACTGAAAGGGACAAAACAGGATGAAATGAAGGGAGGCCCCATATTGCTGGGATTCCATAAGACAGGCCCTACTGACCTGTCTTATGATCTGTCTGTGATCATGTGCTGTCCTTAAGGAACAGGATGACCCTGAAGAAGGTTCAGAAGCTGGCAGGGTGGCCATGGCCACCATGGGATGAGAGCCCCAAGCCTGAGGGATTGGGGCTACCACACTGGTGGGCCTGGAAGGCAGGGCCTCCACCTAGAGGACAGAGCATGGAGCCAAAGAGGGATTATTCTTTAGCCTTAGAATCTAGTGCACTTTGCCTTGTTAGTTTTTGAATTGTTTGTGATCCATTACCCCTTTGTTCTTTGTGATTTTTCCCTTTTGGAATGAGAATGTTTATTCTATGCCTGTCCCACTATTGTATTTAGAAAGAGGTAACTTACCTAGATTCATAGTTACAGTTGAAGAGGAATTTTGCCTCAGATGAATCCTAACTGAAGTTCACCCATATCTGATTTAAATGATATTTAGATGAGATATTGAACTTAGAGTTGATGCTGGAATGAGTTAAGACTTTAGGAATTGTTGGAATGCAGTGAATGTTTTTTGCTTGTGAGAAGGACATGAGTTGTGGGGATGAGAAAGTAGAGTGTCACAGACTGAATTATGTTACCTCAAAATTTATATGCTGAAGTCCTAAACCCCAGTGCACCAGAATGTAACTGTTTTGGAAGATAGAGAATAAGGTCATAAAGATGGGCTCTTAATTTAATATGACTGGTATCCTTATAAAAAGAGGATATTAGGACACAGACATATACAAAAGGAAGACCGTACGAAGACGTTGGAAGAAGACAGCCATCTATCAGCTGAGAGAGGCCTTAGAAGAAACCAACCCTGCTGACATTTCAGTCTCAGACTTGAAACCTCCAGAATTCTGAGAAAATAAATTTCTGTTGATTAAGTCACCCACCCAGTCTGTGGTACTTTGTCACAGCCTTACCAAACTAATACACAACTACTACTAGCTAGTTGAGAGACATTTGTGAGACATTTCCTTCTCTCTTCTGTAGCTCCTTCATGTGTAAAATAAGTATATTTGACTGAATCAGTTCTTAATTTTTAACTCAAAGCTTTCCAAAAATGTCAGGTGTTTCATTCAGAAGTATACAGTGGGTTGCCTGACACTAGAGATGTTCACAGTATAATTGAGTTCTGTGTTTCAGACTGTTCCTTCAAGGCCCCTTCGGGATTGTGAAGAACAGAAACCTCCACTTACAGTGGAACACAGAATTCGAAATTGCGTCATTAGAAGATAACAGTAGCAGTTCTGACTACAGCTTGGGCAAGCCACTTAACTTACTGAAATTTGCCCTCATAAGTAAGAATAATACTTTATCACTCTATAACATAAGGTTATTGGATGGATTAAACGAGATGAGTGTGTTAGAGTTTCACCTGAAATAGCTGTTCTTGTGTTAGCCCTGAAATTCCATGATTTTGTTTTGCTTTTTGGTGATTTTACCTCTTTTGACATATACTAGTGAATGGGCAGAGAAGGAACCAAATCAATTAATTTTTATACTAGTTAGAAATGCCAGGATATATCTGGAAGGATAAAGTTTGGGGTTTTTTTTTTTTTTTTTGGTTATTTAATTTGTCAAAGATCTTCATAGTCCTTCCTCATCAGCATAGGCACTTGAGTTAAGCTGTAGAACAGCCCAAAACAATTTATGATAATGTACGTACCCTTCTAGCATGCATATCAGCATTATTAGTTCATCTGTGTTGTATGAACTTGGTATGAGCCAATCGATTTGATATTCCCATTTTTACTGACAAATTTGGTATGATTAGTTTCACAGAGCAGTGTATTAGCAAGACCACACAAACACATTTCTTCAAAAGAAGAAAGAAGTATATTTGTTTTGGGTTTTTTTTAAGATTTTATTTATTTATTCGACAGAGATCACAAGTAGGCAGAGAGACAGGCAGAGAGAAAGGGGAAAGCAGGCTCCCTGCCAAGCAGAGAGCCCGATGCGGGGCTCGATCCCAGGACCCTGAGATCATGACCTGAGCCGAAGGCAGAGACTTTAACCCACTGAGCCACCCAGGCACTCCTGTTTTGTTTTGTTTTAATGCCAAGCATGATGAGACTCCCCCTCCTCCTCCAGCCCGTCTTCTTAGAGATAATTTTTCCTTTGTTTTTCATATATGACCTTGTATGTAAAATTTATGTCTTGGTGTGATAGAACAGTTAATTACAGCCTGGGCTTCTATGAAATGAGTTATTCAAAATGGGAACATCAGTTTGAGTGTGTCAGTTTTCAATTTTTGCAATACAGTTAGAAAAGTGGTAAGAGTTGTCACAAGAGTCATTAGACAAAGGGTGAAAGGTAAGAGGCAATTTGTAACTTTTTTTTTTTTTTAATTTTTTTTTAAAGATTTTATTTATTTATTTGAGAGAGAGACAGTGAGAGAGAGCATGAGCGAGGAGAAGGTCAGAGAGAGAAGCAGACTCCCCGTGGAGCTGGGAGCCCGATGCGGGACTCGATCCCGGGACTCCGGGATCATGACCTGAGCCGAAGGCAGTCGTCCAACCAACTGAGCCACCCAGGCGTCCCAATTTGTAACTTTTTGAGATGCAATTAGTAGTACCTCATTTTATTTTTTTTTCTCTATGTTTAAAAATTTATTTATTTGAGAGAAAGTACGTGTGCGCAGGTGTGAGAGTGGAGGGGGGAAGAAGGAAAGAATCTCAAGCAGACTCCCTGCTGAGCATGGAGCCCAACACAGGGTTCATCTCGTGACCTGAGCCAAAATCAAAAGTCGGATGCTTAATTGACTGAGCCACCCAGGTGCCTCTCATTTTTTTTAAATGATAGCATTCTAAGTTTTTTATGACATAACATTCTTCTTGACTCATTCTTTTGTACTCTATTACAGTGAAGTAGGTGAATTACTATATTTAGAAACAATTTGTTTATAGAAAAATGAGGTTATCTGTAGGCAGAATAAATAACATTCAATGGAGGAGGGAAATCAGAAGAAAAAGCAGTTTTTAATTAGTTAAATAGGTGCACCTGGATGGCTCAATTGGTTAAGCATCATGGGATCAAGCCCCACGTTGGGCTCTTTGCTCAGCGGGGATCCTGCTTCTCCCTCTGCCTGCTGCTCCTCCTGCTTGTGTTTCTCTCACTGTCAAATAAATAAAATCTTTAAAAAAAAAAATAATTAATCTTGAGACTTCCCAAGTAAGATGTCAGTAGATTGCTATGGTATGGAAATGATGTGGAATGTCTGGTCGTGTGTGTTTGGTTATATGAATTCTCCCTTTATCGGAGCTGGGTTAGATTTGCTGAGGGTACAGAGCAATCGTAGGTCTCCAGACCTGAAACTCGGGAGCATCTTGCCCACTGCAGGGAAAAGAGCCATAATGGGTCTTAACAACTATAAGTCTGAGAAAATGTGAAGATTATGCTGAGGAAATATAAGTTCAGTCAACAAATATGAAACAAAGCTGTAGTTAACTTGAAGACAAAAAGTCAAGAGCCAGAAACCGAAATAAAACTCAAGTAAGGTTGGCTGCATGCAACAGTGTCATGAGTTGTGTTGAAATGCTGGAGGCACGCTTTATTGTTAGCTGTATCATTTCTTGGTGGGAAATGGACTGATTTTAAGTTACAGAATTGGACTAGGAAAACAAGGCTTCCTTGAATTGCCTTTCCTAGTGCATATCAGAATGCTTTATGTTTTTCCTAAGTACATCAAGTACTCTTGGGACAACTTTGCAGATATGTAGTAGAAGTACTCTGTGCAGTAGGGAAATAGGTGGAAGCAGTAGCTACTGGGAATGGAATGGTGTTTTCTGATTGGGGGAATGTGTTTGGGGAATATGAGCCAGTAATGAGAAGAGGCAGTAAAATGTTTTCTGCTTTTCCACTGTTCAGTTAATGAGTTGGTTGTGAGTGAAAGGTGGAAGACTAAGAGTGGGGAAGTCTTCCTGGAGGTGTTGATTTCTAAGCCTAGTCTAAAAGTGGGATTTTAGCAAGAGAAAAAGTATGGAAAAAGAGCCTAGAGGCAATACCAATTGAGTGATCAAGGGCTTAGGGGCAGGAAGCAGTAATACATTTATTCATGCATGTATTTACTCAACAGTATTTCATGAGTGCCCTACTATATGCCAGGCATTTTTCTAGGTGATAGAGATACAGTCCTCTGCTGTCCTAGAGTCAGTGTAGGGAAGCAGACCCTACACCAATAAATAAATGATAAATGCTGTGGGAAACACTGGAAGCAGCATAAATGGGACAGGGAGGGTGGGGCTTAGGGGTACTGGTGCTACTTTACCTGGAGTCATCATAAAGGCCTAACTGAAGAGGTAACTTTTGAGCAGAGACTTGAAGAGAGTGAATTAGCAAGGACAGCAATGTAGGAAGAGCATTCCAGACAATGGATCCTGCAAGTTGGGGCCCAGTGAGGTGGGACTATGCTTGGTGTGGTTAAGAACTAGCAGAAGATCCATTTTCCTGGAGCCAAGTGATCACAGGGCAAAATAGTAGAAGACAGTCAAAGAGGAAGAAGCAACCAAATACCTGAGTCTTGTGAATTCTTGAAGGAGCATAGGCCTTTACTTCCCCTGAGACGGGAAACTGTTCTGAGTATAACTTGGAACTCTGGAACAGTGTGTTTCAAGTTACACACGTCAGTTCTGGCTGCTCTCTTAAGAATCTTTTAGGCAAGAGTGGAAGCAGGGCTCTTGTCATAATCCAAGTGAGAGATGACTATGACTTTAACTACGGGGTAAAGGTGTTGGTGAGAGTTGTTGATGCTGAGTTGGCAGGATTTGCTGAAAAATCAAGTAATGTACACGAGAGAGAAAAAGTTTACTGGGAAATAATGTACGAGAAGTCAGTTGGAAAGGAAAAGAGATGCTCACTTCTGGACATGTTAAGTTTGAGATGCCGCCTAAGAAATGCATCTGTGTGGAGATGTAGAATAGGTAGTGTGTTCAGATGAGAGGTCTGTGTTAGCAACACATTTGGGCATGGATTGGAAAGCAGGATTTTCATTGTTGTTGGAGCATGAAATTTGGTATATAATATAATAGGAGATAATTTCAGGCATCAGTTCTCAGTCTTTTTCTCATTATGACACAGAAAACAACATTTGTAGGATTTGTTGGAGTAAATGGTCTAGGCTACTCTTCCCAAGACTACTGGCCCTAGGGCTTGAAAATTCCACATTGCACGAGCCACTTTCAGTGGTATTACCTTTCACCCGTTTGAGGCATTGCCAAGCACACTCTTGGGAAGTTCTGCCCTCAAGAGGTAGTCTGAGCAAAGGGTCAGATCATGGAGAACCTGACAGTGTTAATGAACTAATACTTTGTCATGCAGATAATGGGTATCACTAAAGAGATTTCAGCAGAAATATGACATAGTTGCATTTGTTTTAGGTAAGCACCTTTCAAACTGGTGAAAAGTTAGTTTTAAAAAATTTATAATATATCACAGCCTGATAGCTCGGTAAGCTAAATTACTAGAAAAATTTTAAATATAAATATTTTATTAAATTCAACAGATATAAAAATCCAGGTTGTTATAAAAGTTTTTAAAAACTTATTCTCAATTTCTGTAGTTGTGGACTAGTAGCAAACTGCTTATGGATTGGCATCAATCATAATACTTTTGAGTAGGTCTGTTTGGAATGGATTATACTTGACAGAGTAATAGAAAGAATTTGTGGACTATTTGCCAGTTAGTTGAAAGCCACCAAACACTTTGTCACGTTTATTGAATATGTGGAGTGGCCTGAGGGAGCTTCTCAAGGCATTGGTTTGACAGAGGCATACAACTTGTGGTGGGACCTACACCACTGAGTGTATGGTAAGTGGCCATTCTGATAGTGTGTGTGGTCTCCTCTGTTTCCTCAGCTTTCTGCTGTTGGGGAGCCACTTCAGGGTAGCCCTAAACTTGGTCAAGCATAGTTTATGTTTAACCATCTTTTGGTTGGTAAAATTTGATTATTTGTTCTGGTTTCATTGGTCACCAGAGGGTTACAAAGGATTTGGATGGAACATGGTCGAATGACCTTTGTTGTTGTTTGGTTGTCCAGCTCATGTGACAGAAAATCACCTGGGCTATTTTAGCTGTCCAATATATAGGTTATAAAAAACTAAAAACTTTGGAGCAAGGGGGTCTCTCTGAATTGACTAAAGATGAGTGGAATGATGAGGCTTTCTGCATACTTAATGCATGAAGGCTACCCTTGTCCTGGTAGAGCCATTGTTCCTTGTTTTTTTGTTTTTCTTGTTCCCCTACTAAAAGCACCAGCATTTAACAGAGGAAGATGGGATCCTCCTGAACCCATATTATGTTTCTCTCTTTGTATTCTGAAGGACCTGAACTGCCCTCTGGAAATGAATATAACCATCTGATAGAGATGTGGGATCACCAAGTATGTTATTTAATCAAATTTCTTTTTTTCAGTTGTTGATAAAGGCCTGTTTGTCTGTGATAAGCACAAGTCCACTTTCATTTTTATGGACTCCTCACCTCACCCCTACCTAAACCTACCCACACTGACTTGGGCTGACCCGTCAAGTCTTAGGCAGGAATAGTGAGAAGGTGCTAGTTCAGAACCCAAATTCTTAAGGTAGCTGGTAGATTTGAGAGTTCCTATTGATGGGAATACACTTTGAGTGAGGGGGTCATTGCAAGATGGCTCTTGAGTATGCAGTTAGAATTTGGAATCTGGTGGCATTTCAGCTAACTGACCCACCCCTTAGCACAGTTGGTAAGTGTCTTTGTCTTCCTCACTGGGGGTGAGTCTCAGGTATGTCAAAAGGGTGGTCAAAACCCAGAGGTAGCTTGATTGCATATGTGTTCTTGCAGAGGTCATGTTCAAATCATTTAATGGTGTGGTCAGCCAGTTGGCCAGCTTGCACATCTGCTCTCTTTCTGGCTGTCTCAGTCAGAATCCTGGGGAGGCTGCAGTTCTTCTAAGTAACCACATAAAGGCAACTCAATGGTGAGTAGTAACAGTCTTTTGGTCAGGGGGCCAAAAGGGTCTTCTGGGGTGCCAGTGGTCCTACCGCTGGTATCTCGTCTCCTACTGTCTTCCAGGCCAGCTCTAGCAGAGGGGACATGAAAGAACAGGATCTAGCTGGCTGATTGCTAGTGCCAGGTCTGTTCCTGGTCAGGACCCACTTGAGTTTCTCCAGGAATGGTCAGAAAAGGCAGGTGAAACACAGGCTTGCCCTTGCAGGTCTGTCCCTGAAGGGAGCCAATAGCAATGTCTAGGAGGCAAGATTTGGGGGGATTGATTGCATGGGCATCAGCTGGTCATAATTGAGGCTGGTTACGTGTTAGAGAGGAAACGTATGGGTCCTTTGTGATGCCAGTCACTAACCTGTTAGTGGGCCAAGTAAGAGTCTTAGAGAAGGGGCTGGGCTGCAAATTAGGAGCCCAGGATTAATTATATACTAAAGGGTACAGAATAATTTAAATATTTTAACAAGTCATGTTGGCCACATTATTGTAGCCCTTTAAGGTCTGAGAGTTGTGGACTCTTGGATATTCATGGCAGTTTTTTTTTTTTTTCTAAAGATTTTATTTATTTATTTGACAGACAGAAATCACAAGTAGGCAGAGAGGCAGAGAGAGAGAGGAGGAAGCATGCTCCCTGCCGAGCAGAGAGCCCAATGCGGGGCTTGATTCCAGGACTCTGGGATCATGACCTGAGCCAAAGGCAGAGGCTTTAACCCACTGAGCCACCCAGGCGCCCCTCATGGCAGGTTTTTTGTTTGTTTGTTTCTTCTTTAAAGATTTTGTTTATTTGGCAGAGAGAGACAGTGAAAGAGGGAATACAAGGAGGAGGAGTGGGAGAGGGAGAAGCAGGCTTCCCACAGAGCAGGGAGCCTGATGTGGGACTCGATTCCAGGACCCTGGAATCATGACCTCAGCTGAAGGCAGACACTTAATGACTGGGCCACCCGGGTGCCCTCAATGGAAGTTTTTATTTGCATAAAAATTTTTTAAAGTTTCTCCAGTTTTCTTCTAATTCTTTTCTAGGGTAGGTGGTGTTCTAGAGAGACTCTGAGATGAGAGTGCCTGAATTTAGGTGAATAATACCTCCTTCATCTCTCTTACTGGCAAGAATTGATTGGAAATTAGAATTGGCTTCCTTCCCTCTTTCCTGGATCCATGGAGTAGAGTGTGCCTCTCACTTGTACATGTTGAATTAACAGTTTCTATATTTGCTAGTTTTAGGACAGGTCTGAAAACTTGTGTAGGGAACTGAGAGCAGATGGACTTGATTGTGGTTCTGGTCAGACAGGTGGGCAAAAGAGCTTACATCTTGGAGACCTCAGCTAGGTAGGGATATTTTGCTCAGGGAAGCTGGGAGTGATGTAGAAGGGATGTTTAAGCCAAATCTTTGGAAAACTAATTTCATAAATTAATTTCAAGGACCAAGAACTTGGAAGTCCTAGAAGGGAATATGAGAAAGGCCACTGAAAGAGGAAGGTCCCAAACCACTGAAGCAAATAGTACAAAACATCTCCGGTGTCCTTTTCAACCATGATGATACTGAGAATGTATTGGGTCTGTATAAAGGTATAAGCTCCAACCAGATACTGGTGAATGTAGAGATGGTAGTGACAGATCTTTCTGTATATGGCTGAAATTTATTAGAAAATTAATAGAAATTTTGTAGAAAATGAGACAAATAATGCACCAAGAATTCTAAGGCATGGCTGTGGGAAACAGGAAAGTATCATTGGTAATTATTCCAGTGAAAGAGTTTGAAGGGGAAAGAGAATGCTATGGAGATTTCAAGCAGTAAAGAATTGAGCAGGGTAGTTTTGAGAACATTAGAGAGCAGATTGGCTGATTGAGGGTGAGAAGGGTTAAAACATACAGCTTTCTAAGTATAACAAAATAGCAACAAAGATAGTATAGTGAGTAGAAGATTACAATCAGGAAATGAGGATCACTGTTCTCATTATACTATAGTTCTGTGACCTTTTACAAATTACTATCCTAGTTCATTAATCAAATATTGCATATAAAGATAATAACCTTTTTGGGGCACTGGGTGACACAGTTGGTTGAGCATCTGACTCTTGATTTTGGCTCAGGTCTTGATCTCGGTTGTGTGATTGAGCCCAGTGTCAGGCTCCACACTCAGCACGGAGTCTGCTTGAGATTCTCTCTCCCTCTGCCCCTTCCAGTCATGCTCTCTTCTCTCTCTAAAATAAATAAATCTTTAAAAAAAGAGATAATACCTTTTTGTTTTTTTATAAATACTGTGAAATTAATGAGGTGCTATTTATGGTATACTCGAGATTCTGCAAAAAAATACTAAATATATTGATGGTTTGTATTTGGTAGAGCATTTTGACATGTTAAAATATATTGGGGCTAAAAGGGATTTTAGGACATCTAGCTAAAAACTCACATTTTGTAGATGAGGAAATTGAGGTCCAAAGAGATGAAATTAGCATCCAGGATTCCTGGCTTTCCGTCATTTCTTTCCTTTACCAAAAATCTCAGTATTTACACTGAGTAATATCAGCTTATAGTGTTTTAACCAACTGAGCCACCCAGGCATCCCGTTTATAGTGTTTTAATAGTTCATCATTAATCTGATGGTGTTTGTTGAGTTGGCTACCTAGAGAAGTTCATGAAGATTTTTAAGGCACTTAAATGAAAGTTGATTTCCTTCTTAATTTATATGTTAAAAACAGCATAAAGCATGATTGAAACTAAGCTGTTTAAGTCACGTCTCTAAGTACATTTAACATTTAAATAAGAAATGTTGACAAGAGACTTTGCTGTAATTTAGGGGTAGGGTGGGGACATTTATCCAGTTCAGCAATGGTCAGCATCCTGAGTTCTTCAGATAGTCATAAAGAAACCAGAAGTTATGTGACGCTTTATAAACTGTTTTGTTGAGTGATTGTGGTTATAATAGCTGATGAGAAAAGCCTAAGGTAGAACAAGGTTGATTACCAATTTAAACATGAAGGTACTATACATAGGTAAGGTTTTCATTACTTTTAGACAAGTTAAAGTTCTACAGGTCACAAAGTCACAATTCTGTGTGTGCAACAGGATGCACAGAATAGAGAAGTGAAAACTGAGTCCAAGAAGTCACCCTGTCTGCTGCCTGGAAGAGAGCCAGAAAATGTGTTGTGAACTAACTCTTAAGAAATAGCCAGAGATCAGGGATAGGGTGGCTGGATTACAGACATTGGGACGGGTATGTGCTGTGATGAGTGCTGTGGATTGTGTAAGACTGAAGATTCACAGACCTGTACCCTTGAAACAATAATACATTATATGTTAATAAAAACTTTTTTTAGAAACTTAAAAAAATAAAGAAAAAAAAAAAGAAATAGGCAGAGATCTATAGAAGAATGGCATTGTCTGAACTTTATGGCCATAGACTTAGCCTAAGATTAAACTTTTTAGATAGTTTTTTCCTTTGGAACATGGAGGGAAAAATAAAGTCACTGGTGAGATACAGGAATGCAGCCAGCCCATTACAAAGATTATATAGTCTGGTACTATATGTGTTAGGATCCACTTCCATATTATGTCATGAACCAAAAAGAGAACAACTGCAAGCGGGAAAGTAAAAAAGGAATTCTACCAGAGTACTCTAAAGCATAATTGAAAACCGCACTACTTAACTGTGAAAAAGCATTGGTTAGCATTGGTTAGCATGCCATGCATGCCATACAGCTTTAAGTGGGAGATGCTCCATGTGAACATTTCTTGTGGCAAGAAGAGAGAACTCCAAGTGTGACTGGCAGGTACACAGTGAGGACAATCATCCCAAGGACTTAGTGTGGAAATGATCTGTTGTGCTTGAATTGTCTTGGGAAACACAAACCAGGATATAAATTGTACATATAGATAATTCAAGCGTGATCTAAAAACACGCAGAAGGAGGTGAAGCAGAAGTAACAGTCCTTTTTATTCCTAATCCCCTTCACATTCTACTTCCTAAACAGAGTTAACAATTTGGTGTGCATCCTTCAGGCCCTTTTTGTGTCTGTTAAACACACACACACACAAACACATGCAGGCAATATGTCCATACATTAATTGAGGACCTATTGTGTTCCAGATCTTGTTCTAGATGTTCTTTCACTCCAAACACAAATCACAAATACAAGAACAATTCACTTATTCAGTAGTCATTTCTTTATAAACTTTGGAACATGTCTAAAATCTCAAAAGTAAGAAAAGAGTTCTGATTTGTTAAGGCAGACAGCACATGGTCTGTATACCCAGATCCCTATTTTAAAGGCTCTCTCTGAGACAATTTACATTTTTTGTAAAATTCCAATAAGGTTATTTTAATGATTTCGCTACCACAAATCTTTTAGCAGTGGCAGGTTGTGTTAGTCTGGGCAGTCCCAGAGAGAATAAGAAATTAGATTTGATGGCCTAAAAACATTTGATGATAAAAAACACTATAAAATGCAGATAGAAGAACTCCAAAAGGTTAACTATGTGGAGCTGTTTGTAAGAGAGCCAGTAAGTAGTTCCAATACATATGAAGTCATTTAAGGTATAACTACAGCTCAGTACAGTAATGGTAACTAATTTGCAGTGACAACACATGGAAGGCACTCATTGACATAAACATTTGTTCAAAAACATCTAGGGGCATCAGCCATTTCCAGTGAATAGAATTACTGATATCTGTCAGTTGACCAAGTTGTATATGATTTTTTTTTATGTGTTGAAAAATAAGGGCTTCAAATACACATATTTTTGCTGATCAGTTCTTTCTATTTGCATAAATGATGGGCTTAAAAATAACCCCCCAATTTTAAGTATATAAAACTTTAAATTTGTGCTTATGAGGCCATCCAGTTTTGGAAATTGTTTATTCTTAGAGGGGATGATACTTTCTTCTTAATTTCATGTTTGGAAAGATTTAGATGTGTAGTTACTATATTTATTTTAAAACACCAGCTGTGACTTTCAAATGTGTCAAACATGTTAGGAACTTGAAACATTGTAGCAAATCAGGGCTCTCTTAAGACTGCTTGCTACTAATAGGATTTACCAAGCAGGAGCAAGTTTGCAATTTGAAAGGGTTTTAATATCCTTTTCAAGCATAGTAAATTAATGTATTCTCACTTTAATCATATTAATTTCTGATTGGAAAACATGTTGAGCCTAAAAATAACCTGTAAGATACATGTAGGGAAAAAAAAGGTTTTTAAAATTTTATCTTCACCTTTGGAATGTTTAAAATAAGCATCATTTGGGGCACCTGTGTGGCTCAGTCAGTTAAGCATGCTGTCGGCTCTGGCCCAGGTCACAATCTGTTGAGTCTGGCTCTGGGAGCCTGCTTCTCCCTCTCCGTCTGCTGCTTCTACTGCTTGTGTTCTCTAGCATACTTTCTGTCAAATAAATAAAAACTTTAAAAAAAATTTTTTTTAAAAAGTTAAAATAAGCATCATTAGAAAGTGCTAAATCCAAAGGCATTGGGGATGATGTGCTTATGAGATCATGCATGGATATCCCATTTCTCATTTCAGGCTTAGGATAAGAGATAAATAAGCTTCATAATATATATTTCTTTCCCTGCAGTTTTCAGAAAGCCATTTAGCTTTAGTATTTAATCTGTTGCCTTGTCAGAGTTAGGCCTTTGGGAGAATATGTAAAAAGTTGTTTTTTTTTTTTTGCAAAGTAATATTTATTTTTCCCATATATGCAAATTCCATGATAAATGACCATTTCAATTAGGAAGAACTTCTGGTAAGTAAGTAACACTTCTTACAGTCTTTTTTGTTGTTGTTGTTGATAACTTGTTGTGAACTACTTCTGGGTGTTTTTGTTTGTTTTATTTATTTCCCTTTTGATTATTGCCTTAATTACTTTGTAGCCTAAAGTTTCTTTGGTATGACTAGTCCATCAAAAGATACTGTTAGTAATTTGAAATTACTAGAACTTTTTACCAAAAACAGCTACAGAAATTACCTCTCTTTTTTGTATTTGGTCTCTGCATTGTATAGTTAGTCAGGTAACAATACTGGTATTGGAATCTGAATTCTTGGAATTCATCATGACCATATAATTTGTCACGATAATTGGGAAGTAGTATTACATTGTATTTAAGAATGCAAACTTTAAATGCCAGACGTCTCTACCACCTAAGAGATGTTTGGGAAAATTACTTAAATTTCAATGTCTTCTGTTGGTAAAGTGGGTTTGTTAATAGTATCTGCCTCATAGGGTTGTTGTGAAGATTAAGATAATACATGTTAAGTGTATATAGTAAGTACAATGAGAAAGAATATTGATAGGATTAGTAAATAAGAAGAGTCATGTGAGTCCCAAAGAATATAAAAAAGGAAAAGCAGCCTTCTGCTCCCTTTTCCTGCAAAATCCCTTACCTGTGAATTTTCTCGGCTTGGGTTTGTTTTGTATTTTCAAGTTCTGAGCCACTGTCCTAGGGATATAAGCCTCTCTTCAGCTGTGAATGCTTTGGTAAACCTCAGTTAAGGCTATAGGAGAAAGTGTTTTCCTGCTTGTTTATAAACAGGTGAAAGAGATGCCTGGGTGGGTCAGTCAGTTAAGCATCTACCTTCAACTCAGATCATGATTTGGGGGTTCTAGGATAGAGTCCTGCATCAGGCTCCTTGCTCAGCTGGGAGCCTGCTTCTCCCTCTGCCTGCCAATCTCCTTGCTTGTGTGCTCTCTCTCTCTGACAAATAAAATCTTTAAAAAAAAAAAAAAAAGAAAAAGAAATAAATGGTGGAAAATGAGGATTAACCCTAATTGGAAAATTAAACATTGCATTTCCCACATATTTATATAAATATGCTCAAACAAGAGCAATAGCTCCCACTTTTAACCCAGTACTAAAATTAACATCACTTAACAGCACCTTTGATGTTAGAGGCACTATTCCAGGTACTAGGGGTCAGGTGGGAGCAAAATACATAAAACTTCATAAGAACTTAAGACAAATTAATCATATTGTATGTTAAAAGGTGGTAAGTGCTAAGGAGAAAGAGGATAAAGAGTGTCTGGCCCAGGGTAAGAAGATGTATGTTGGGGGTAGAGGAGGGAGGGAGTGGTTACAATTTTAAATTCAGGGGACAGAATAGGCTTTACCTGAGAAAGTACCTTAGTTCTCCTAATCTTGGCTTAAACAGTTATTAAGGTGATATTTTTTTAACAACATTAAGTCCAAGCCAAGTTTTTAAAATTTATTTTATGACCATATCACAGAATAAATTATAATTTGCTGTACATTTTTCTTAGTGAATAGTGGGTATCTGTGAAGCAATACTGTCAGTGTAAATTATTTGTTAGCAGTGAAAATGAACTGCAAGCATCATTTAAAAAGAATTAGAACTGTCCAAATCTTGGCAATTAAACTAGATTTGTAATAGAAGATGGGAAATGTAATTGATAAAACTGGAGCTAATATGTTGGAATATTGAACTCATTTACCTTGTTAATCATGATTTTATGCATGCAGCAGTGTGATCTTGTCAAGGGAAAGTAAAAAGGCTTTTCTGTATTTGAAGCAATCCCACTGCAGTAATGAGAATTTATTTGAAAAGGTATTAGAAGATTTAGAAATTAACTAGTTCCCTTGGGGAATTTAACTTTCAGGAAAATGGTGACTTTTATCCAATATATTTTAAAATACATGCTGCTTTGACTCTTCATAAATTTTTAAACAATTTGACTGAGGATGGATGTAATGAAATCAGTATAGTTAAGAAGAAGCGAGATGTTATCTTTGAGGACCTGTGGTTCGTCATCATTACTGGCAACGATAGCATTTAAAGCAAAGTGAAATCTTCAGAGCTCCCATGATACAAGCAGGGAAAACTGATTCAAAACACTGTGCTACAGTTCTAATTGGAATTACTCTTGTTCATGACTGATGAGGATAGAGAGCAGTCATAAAGTAATAAAGAGCTTTTTTAGAAGATGGGTGTTAACAATAATTTTTGGGTTATTATTAGCTACAACTGAATTTGCATGCAGGCTATTTTTTAAATGTGGGATAAGTTTATGTTCAGTCTATGCACAAGTACATTTATTATTCTAGGGTGAAGCTTGAATGTTGAGAAAACTTTAAACACATACATTTTTTTTTCTTTGCTTTGCCTAATTTATTTACTGAAGATCTCAGGCATGCATTTATGTGTTTTTTTTCTATTACAAAGGCAGGACATGCTCAAGGTAGAGAGTTCTGGAAACAGAAAATCACAAAGAAATAAACCCCATAATTCACCACCACTGACATTTTGCATATTCCTGTTTTTAAATATATGTGCATATTTTAAAATATGTAAATATACAAATACATACATATCTTCATTATAATTTGGAATATATAATTTTGACAGCTATATAGCATAATGATTGAGAACATAGACCTTGGAATTAGACGAGTTTAAGTCTAACTCCACATGTTTATTAATTGTGTGACCTGGGTAAGTTTCTGAGTCTCAGTTTCTTTATGTGTTAAATGAGGAAGACGATGGTTATAATACTTTCCTCACAGGTTGTTCGTAGGTAGGATTAAATGAAATTCTGTGTAAATAACAAATATCTGCCCCTTATTCAGTGTATAGGAACTGTGAGCCATTATTGCTGTTTTACAGTAACATTTTTTTACTTCAGTATGTTGTATGCAATCTTACAAGCTCAATATTTTTCTGAATATTTCCTATTATATTAACTGAAATTTATTATCTGAATATTTTTTACTTTTAAAGTTTTAATTAAAATAATGACATATAGTAACTTTAATTATAACTGTAATAATTACCAGTTTCCTGTAAAAAAAGATTTATGTGACATTTTGTCACTGCAGACAAGGCTTATAATTCAGCAAAGAGTACATAATTCAGGCATTTTCTGAATTCCAGTTTCTCCACATTTTCACCCATTCTTGTTATTGTTGATCTTTTTTATTATAGCCATTCTAGTGGGTTTGAAATGGTATTTCATTGTGGCTTTGATGGCTAATGAGGTTGAGCATCTTTTCATTTGCCTATTGGCCATTTGTATATCTTCTTTGGAGAATGGTCTGTTTTGATCTTTGTTCACTTTTAAATTGGGTTTGTCTTTTTATTATTGAATTGTAAGAATTCTTTATGTACTCTGAGTACAGATTTCTTATCAGATATATAATCTACAAATATTTTCTCCCATTCTGTGGATTTCTTTTCACCCTCTTGAGATCCTTTGAAAAACAGGCTTTATTTTAAATTTTGATGAAATCCGGTTTATCTGTTTTTTTATTTGGTTGTGTGTATTTTTGTTGTTATCTCAAAAACCACTGTCTAATTCAAGGTGGAGATTTACACCTATCTTTTCTAATATGAGTTTTGTGTTTTTAGCTCTTATATCTAAGTCTTTTGTTTTTTAAAGATTCTATTTATTTATTTGACAGAGACAGAGAGATCGCAAGTAGGCAGAGAGGCAGGCAGAGAGGACGAAGCAGGCTCCTCACCGAGCAGAGAGCCCGATGTGGGGCTCGATCCCAGGACCCTGAGATCATGACCTGAGCCGAAGGCAGAGGCTTTAACCCACTGAGCCACCCAGGCACCCCTATAAGTCCTTATTTTGAATTAAATTTTGTATATGGTTCAAGGTGGGCTTCAACTTGATTCCTTTGCATTTGGATATCCATTTGTCCAACATTTATTTAAAAGACTGGTCTTTCTCCTTTGAATTATTTGGCAAAAATCAATTGGTCATAAATATAAGAATTTATATTTGAACTTCAATTCTCTTCCATTGCTAAGTTTATCCTTATACTAGTACCACACAGCCTTGACTACTACAGCTTTATGGCAGGTTTTGAAATTAGGAAATATGAGCCCTCCAGTTTTATTCTTTTTAGAGATTATTATGGCCATCCAGGGACTTTGAATCTTTATATGAATTTTAGAATCAGTTTGCCAATCTCTGCAAACAAGGCAGGTGGGATCTCTTTCTTTCTTTTTTTAAGATTTTATTTATTTATTTGACAGACAGAGATCACGAGTAGGCAGAGACGCAGGCAGAGAGAGGAAGGGAAGCATGCTCCCTGCTGAGTAGAGAGCCCGACCCCTGGACCCTGGGATTATGACCTGAGCTGAAGGCAGAGGCTTTAATCCACTGAGCCACCCAGGTGCCCCCAGGTGGGATTTCTGATAGGAATTGCTTTGAATCTGTAGGTCAATTTGGGGAGTATTGCCATCTTAACAGTACTGTATCTTCTGGTTCATGAGCGTGAAATGCCTTTCTTATGCTTAGATCTTCTTTTAATCTCTTTCAACAATGTTTTGTAGTTGCTTTTGTTAAATTTCTTCCTAAATGTTTTATTCTTTTTGATGATATTATAAAAGGAATTTTGGTGGGCACCTGGGTGGCTCAGTGGGTTAAGCCTCTGCCTTCGGCTCGGGTCATGATCTCAGGGTCCGGGGATCGAGTCCCACATAGGGCTCTCTGCTTGGTGGGGAGCCTGCTTCCTCCTCTCTCTCTGCCTGCCTCTCTGCCTACTTGTGGTCTCTCTCTGTCAAATAAATAAATAAAATCTTAAAAAAAAATAAAAAAATTAAAAAAAAGGAATTTTGGTAATTTTCAGATTGTACATTGCTAATGTATAGAAATACTATTGATTTTTGTATATTAATCTCATACCCTGAAACTTTCCTGAGCTAGTTTATTAGTTTTTAATAGTTTTTGGTACATTTCTTTTTTTTTTTTTTAAAGATTTTATTTATTTATTTGGCAGAGAGATCACAAGCAGGCAGAGAGGCAGGCAGAGAGAGAGGAGGAAGCAGGCTCCCTGCTGAGCAGAGAGCCCGATGCGGGGCTCGATCCCAGGACTCTGAGATCATGACCTGAGCCGAAGGCAGCGGCTTAACCCACTGAGCCACCCAGGCGCCCCAGTTTTTGGTACATTTCTAAAGATTTTCTTTCTTGTTTTATAAAGATTTTATTCATTTGAGAGAGAGAGAGAGCAAGAGAGCACTAGCCGGGGTGGGGGCAGAGGGAGAGGGAGAAGCAGACTCCCTGCTGAGTAGGGGAGTCCCTACTCAGTCCCTGCCTGACGTGGGACTTGATCCCAGGACCCTGAGATCATGACCTGAGCTGAAGGCAGATGCTTAACTGACTGAGCCACCCAGGTGCCCAAGATCTTCTCTACATAAAATCATGTCATCTGTGACCAGTGACTAGAGATAATTTTACTTCTTTCTTTACAATCTGGGAGATTTTTAATCTCTTTTTCTTTCCCATTTGCTCTGACTAGAACTTCTAGTACAATACCAAATAGGAATGGTGAGAACAGACATCATTGTCTCTTTCTTTCTTTCTCCCTCTCCTCTCTCTCTTTTTTTTTTTTTAATTTTTTATTTGACAGATAGAGATCACAAGTAGGCAGAGAGGAGGCAGAGAGAGGGAGGGAAGCAGGCTCCCCACTGAGCAGAGAGCCCAATGCGGGGCTCGATCCCAGGACCCTGGGATCATGACCTGAGCCGAAGGCAGAGGCTTAACCCACTGAGCCACCCAGGCACCCCTCCTCTCTCTCTCTCTTTTAAATTAAGTAGGCTCCATACCCAACATGGGGCTTGAACTCACAACCCTGAGATCAAGAGTCACATGTTCTACTGACTGAGCCAGCCAGGTGCCCATCCTTGTCTCTCTTTGATTTTAGGGGGAAAACATTTAGTCTTTCACCATTAACTATGATGTTAGCTGTGTTTTTTTTTCGTAGAAGTCTAATATCAAGTTCACAATGTTTCCATCTGTTTCTATTTTTTAAAGCATTTCTGTCTTGAAAGAATGTTGGATTTTGTAAAGCTTTTATTTGCATCTATTGAAATGATCATGGGGTTTTTTTTACTTTGTTCTGTTGATATAGGGTATTATTCTAATTGATTTTTGGATGTTAAACCAACCCTGCATTCCTGGGATACATCCCACTTGATCATGCTCTGTAATTCTTTTTATGTGTTGCTGGATTCAGTTTGCTAGTTTTTGTTTGTTTGTTGCTTCTTTTTTAAGGTTTTTGCAAATATATCCATAAGAGATATTGGTCTGTAGTTTCCTTGGGATGTGTTTGTTTGGTTTTGGTATAAAAATGGTTCTGTCTTCATAGCATAAATAGTGGTATGTTTCTTCTTATTTTTTTGGAAGAGTTTATGAAAAGTTGATATATTCTTCTTTAAATACTTGATGGAATTCATCTGTGAGGCCATCTGGGCCTGAGCTTTTCTTTGTGGGAAGTTCTGAACATCTTTTAAAATGTAGTTTGCTTTCCTTTCCATCTGTTTTTAATTTACTTCAGGAACTCTTTTTCATTCCTTCTTGTGTGGGTAAAAAAGTATGACCCTAATCTTATTTGAGAAGAAGAATAGTTATATTATGCCACTTTCAAAACCAACCAAACAAAATAAAAACAAAAAGGAACAAAGGAAGGTAGGAACAAAGGAAGTAAAACAAATCGCACATTTTCAATGAAATGTTTTTATGGTTGGCCTGTGAATATAATAATGTCTTTTTATATCATGGTATCAATTTTGCTTTAAAGTAAAAAAACAGCCATTTAGAAAATAGTCATTTTGGGGGCACCTGGGTGGCTCAGTGGGTTAAAGCCTCTGCCTTTGGCTCAGGTCATGGTCTCAGGGTCCTGGGATCGAGCCCTGCATCAGGCTCTCTGCTCAGCGGGCAGCCTGCTTCCCCCTCTCTCTCTGCCTGCCTCTCTGCCTACTTGTGATCTCTCTGTCAAATAAATAAATAAAATCTTAAAAAAAAAAAAAGAAAATAGTCATTTTGTAAGTTGAAAATTCCCTGCATTTTAAGTATTCTCAATAATTGTTATATTGTTTCTAAAGTTTCAATTTTATAGTTAAAGTCTGTTTTACATTATGCAAATTTAAATAATTTATTATGAGGTTATCTATGTAAAAGTGATCGAACATAGTTTAATAGTGTTTCACATACTTTAAAATAGTATTACATTTTCTAGCTATTTTTAGTAACTACTGTCTTAGATCATGATCATCAAAAGTAACATTAAGAAAAAATTACTAAGAATGGAAAACCTTTGGCTAGATGTTTTTAAATGATATGAATGAAGTTAAATGCAACTGCTAGCATTTCAGATTGATTTAGCTTAGACCAGGACTTACACAGCTTCTAGTAGTGAGCCTGACGGTTTCAGTCCCATCTTGTAAATGTGTTATGTAAATGCTAAGGGATGTGAATAAGAAAAGCTGTAGCATAAAATTACTAGATTATAAATTAAGTTTTAAAAAGTAATATAAACAAAATAAAAATAAATAAACAATAATCATGCACTACCATTACCCACTTCTGCTCTACCCCCATTAAGAGTAAGCGAGGGTACTTGCATGTTCCTCTCTTTAACCATGTTGTCAGTGTAGATACCAGATGTGTCTGGAATTTAGTGATGGGCAGCCTACAAAAATGTATTTTATTATTATGCACTAATTAGTCTTGCTAATAAGTACTTATAAGCATAAGTTTTACTAAAATTTTAATAAGAATATAGATTGTCTGTGTTAAAATAAGCTGAAGAGAAATAATCTAGTCATCAAATGCCAATTTTGTTCTTCCTTTGACTTTGTTCTTTCAAAAACAAGGTGGCACCTCTTCACATCAGAAGTGTATGAACTTGACTTACTTTTCTAGTATCTTGATGGATTTGCTTTGCTCATTCCACGCTCTCACAGACTTATCATGAGATACACACATTTGTGAAAATGCTAGTTGTGAAAGTCTCTATATATGTGTATATAGTCATGTGAAACTTGAAACTTGATTTTGCTCATAAGCATTAGTGCTGGGCTTAAATGATCTAGAAAACTAAAATAATGGCTGGTGTTTCCAACATCAATGTTTAGGTTTATCACCTTAGTGAAATAATTAGAAAAAAATCCATGGAAGTTGAAAAAGTAATCAAATCTAAGAATATACTGATATAAGCATAAAAATCTGAATACATGTTTGTTTGCCAAACAAACCAGCAGTATAGAGAACCGAATAACAAAATTCAACACAAAGGGTAATATTGTTAAATGCAATTAGTGTAAGAGAAATTTAAATTTTGTATCCAAAACAAAATGAAACCTTAACTGCTCTTAAAAGGACAGATAAAATAACATGAAAATTTATGTAAACTATGTTTAGTTTTATAATCTCTCCTTCTGTTCTCTGGGACTCAGGGTAGAAGAGGTCTTTTTTTTTCATCTACCTACTGAGAGGGAAACTATATGAAATATGATTTAAAGAGTCCAATTATAGGCAATCTATTTGTAATCACACAAGACATATAAAGTCCACTATAACACAGTTCATCATATATGTTCAGATATACCAAAGATCAATGCATTTTTTTGTCATCTAACTTTAATGGCAATCTGATATAACAACTAAACCCACTGTGAGTATGAGTTCACTTATTCAACCTAAATTACTGCTCATCACCCATTATGAATCAAGCATTGTCTATATTCTAGGATATTGGAGAGTATTGTTTGGTTAAGTTTTGTATGACGTTCATTGACATTTTAGTGCAATATTTAAGAAATTAAAAAAGATAAAAGTAAGCCAACAGTATCTATTCATAGCCAGCCATAAATATTGTTGTAGGTCTCTATATACATACTCTTTTCCCCAGAAGACACAAGCAACAGAGCAAATGAGGGTTTAATTATATCTATTTGCATTGGCATATATACACACACATTTAAGTTTTGATCTTTGAAGTTACACACACATATTTAAGTTTTGAACTTTGAAGTTATACTATGAAGTTCATTACACAAAACAAAGTATGGTCCAAATTTGGTTTTAGCTCCAGAGGCTGCAGTAAGGGTCACCATCTGCATTGAGATATAAAGTTCCAGAGACTGGTCTAGATTTTTTTAAGATTTGTTTATTGGGACTCCTGGATACCTTAGTGGGTTTAGTGTCTGCCTTTGGCTCAGGTCATGATCCCAAGGTACTGGGATCAAGTCCTACATTGGGCTCCTTTCTAAGGGGGGGATCCTGCTTCCTCTCCCTCTACCTGTTTCTCCCCCTGCTTAGGTTCGCTCTTGTTCTCTCTCTGATGAATACATAAATAAAATCTTTTAAAAAAATAAAGATTTATTTATTGCAGAGGGGAGGGAGGGGCAGAGGGGGAGGGAGAAGGTGGAACCAGATTCCCTGTTGAGCACAGAGCCCAATGCGGGGCTCAATCTCATGACACTTAAATCATGACATGAGCTGAAATTAGGAGTTGGAAGCTTAACCAACTGAGCCACCCAGGGATCCCCTGAGTGATGTGTATTTACAGAAGAAATTGAATAATGGTCAAGGACGAAAGCAAAGGAAAAAACAGGAAAATTGGTCTTGAGTATGAGTTGAGGTATGAATTAAAGCCGTTAAATCAGATGAACCCAGAAACAGGGCATCAACCTTTTTTGGCTAGCAGACCACTTTCAGAATTCAATGAAAGCTCATAGTCCCTCTTCCTATAAAAATTACACACGTACATATTTACACTTTACTCCAATTTCAGGGAATTTACAGATCCTCTGAAGTCTTGGATATCTGTAAATGAATATTGGCATAAGTTTGGGGTGTAGAGAATGCAAAATGGATTAGGGGAAGTGATTTGAGTTGGAGTGTGAACAAGCCTGAGGCTTCTTCATAAAATGAGAGAAGGCTGACGGCCTCAAAAGTGGTAGGCTTCACATGTTCCACAGACTTTTCTTTCTTTTTCTTATCTTTTCTTTCTTTTTAAATCAGAGAGAGAGAGAGAGCACAAGCAAGGGGAGTGGTGGGCAGAGGGAGAAGCAGGCTCTCCCCTCAGCAAGGAGCCAGATGCAGGACTTAATCCCAGGACCTTAGGATCATGACCTGGGCCAAAGGCAGCCACTTAACCTGCTGAGCCAGCCAGGCATCCCGAGACTTTTATATTCATTCATACCTTAATAAAGCTGGTGGGGCAGGGGAGGGAGGAGTTTGTCACTGCTACAGTTAGGTAGTAGAAATCTGGGTAACTGGGGTTTTTGGCTACACTCTTCTATCAGATCAATTTTTTTCCACTTTTATCTGTTTATTTGGATTCTATTTAAAATATTAATAGATGGGTTCTACTCCTTGTTAAAATATTCATGTATCTCTTTAAGACATTGCTTTTAATTATTTGGAGTACATACCCAGAAGTGGAATTGTTGGACCATATGGTATTTTGATTTTTTAATTTTTTGAGGAACGGCCATGCTATTTTTCATAGAGATTGCACCATTTTATATTCCCACCAACAATAATGAGTAGGGGTTCTAATTTCTCCACATCCCCGCCAACACTTGTTTCTCTTTTTCTCTCTTTTTTTCAAATTAATGATCATCCTAATGGCTATGAGGTAGTATCTCGTTGTAGTTTGATTTGCATTTCCCCAATAATTAATGATATTGATAATATTCTCATTTATTTACTGGCTGTTTGTATATCTTCGTGGAGAAATGTCTTTGCAAGTCCTTTTTTACATTTTTGAATCAAGTTTGTTTTGTTTTTGAGTTTTAGAAGTTCTTTATATGTTCTGTACATTAATCCCTTATCAGATATATGATTTGTAAATATTTTCTACTCTTCTACTCTTCTAAGTCTGTTCGTATAGTCTTTTGATGCATAAAATGTTTTAATTTTCACCAAGTCCAATTTTTCTATTTTTACTTTTGTTGCCTATATCTCTGATGCCATATCTAAGAAATCATTGCCAAATCCAATGTTGTGAAGTTTTTTCCCAATTTTATTATAAGACTTAAATAGTTTTGGATTTTACATTTAAGTATTTGATCCATTTTGAGTTAATTTTAGATATAGTATTCAATAAGGGTCGAAGTTCATTCTTTTGCATGTAGATGTCATTTTCTCAGTATTTGTTGAAAAGACTCTCCTCTCTCCATCAATCATCTTAGCAGTCTTATCAAAAATCATTTGACCATATACATGAGGATTTGTTTCTGGGCTCTCTATTCTGTTCTTTTGATCTGTATGTCTCCCTTCATGCCTGTACCACACTGTTTTGATTCTTGTAGCTTTATTCTTTTTTTCCCCCAAAATTGTTTTGGCTACTTAGGATCCCTTAGAGATTCCAAATGAATTTTAGGATAGGTTTTTATATTTCTATAAAAAAGTCATTGGGATTTAGAGAAGGATTTCAGTAAATCCGTCAGACACTGTGGGTAGTATTGACATCTGAATAATATTGTCTCAATTCATAAACATGGGATGTTTCCATTTATGTCTTCTTAAATTTTTTTCAATAATGCCTTTTGGTTTTCACTGTACAAGTCTTTTGCTTCTTTGGTTAGTTCCTAATATATTATTCTCTTTGATGCTATTGTAAATGGAATTGTTTTTGTAATTTCCTTTTCAAATGTTTCATTGTTACTCTATAGAAATGCAGCTGATTTTTGTGTATTGAGTTTATATCCTGCTATTTTGCTGAATACATTTATTAGCACTAACAATTTTTTGTATAATCTTTACAATTTCTGCGTATAAGATTATATGATCAGCCAACAGATAATTTTACTCCCTTCTTTCCAGTTTGGATGCCTTTTATTTCTTGCTTAATTGCTCAGGCTAGAACCTGCAATACTGTGTTGAATAGAAGTGGTTATTCTTTCTAACTACTAGGTAATTACTGTTTCTAATCTTAGAGGAAAAACTTCCAGTCTTTCAACATTGAGTATGATGTTCATGTGAGTTTTCGTATATGGCTTTTATTATGTTAAGGTAGTGTCCTTCTATTTCTGTTTAGTGGTTTGTTTGTTTTTTTTAATCATGAAAGAATGTCAGATTTCGTCAAATGCTTTCTTACGCATCAATTGAGATGGTCAGTTGAATTTTTTTTTTCCATTCATGGTATATGACACTGATCAGTTTTCATGTGGTGGACCATCCTTGCATTCCATCAATCATTCCCACTTGGTCATGGCTTCTAATTCTTTTATTTACTTATTTTATTTATTAAAAAAATGATTTTCTTCTTAAGTAATCTCTTCTCCCAACTAAGCCAGCCAGGCACCTCTATAATATGCTGTTTTAATATGCTGTTGTGTTTAGTCAAAGGTTTTTGCTTTCATGTTCATATGACATATTGATCTACAGTTTTCTTTCTTTGTGTCTTTGGCTTTTGTGTCAGGATAATCCTGGTATCATAGATTAATTACAGTGTTTTCTCCTCTTCAATTTTTGGGGAACATTTTGGGAGGGGACTGGTGTTTTAAAAATTTTTAATAAAATTTATCATTGAAGCCATCAAGTCCAGGGCTTTTCTTTGTCCAGAGATTTTGGATTATTGATTCAATCTCCTTACTATCTGTAGTTCTACTCAGACTTTCTATTTCTTAGTGATTCAGTCTTGGTAGGTTTTGTGTTTCTAGGAATGTTTCCATTTCATCTAGGTTAACCAATCTGTTGGCATACAATTCTTCATAGTACTCTCTTATTATTATTTTTATTTCTTTTTTAAAAGATTTTATTTATTTATTTGACAGAGAGAGAGATCACAAGTAGGCAGAGAGGCAGGCAGAGAGAGAGGGGGAAGCAGGCTCCCCGCCGAGCAAAACGCCCAATGCGGGGTTCGATCCCAGGACCCTGAGATCAGGACCTGAGCCAAAGGCAGAGGCTTAACCACTGAGCCACCCAGGCGCCCCTATTTTTTTTATTTCTATAGAATTGGTTGTAATGTCCCCATTTTCATTTCTGATTTATAATTCCAGTCCTCTTTTTTCTTAGTCCCTCTAGCTAACAATTTGCCAATTTTGTTAATCTTTTTGAAGAACTTGCGACTTCATTAATTTTTTCTATTGTTTCTTTAGTCTCTATTTCACTTGTCTGTATTCTGATCTTTATTGTTTCCTTCCTCCTGCTAGTTTTGGATTTAGTTTGTTTTTCTTTTTTTAGTTCCTTAAGTTTTAAAGTTAAGTTGTTGATTTGGAATCTTTGGGATTTTTTTAAAATGTGTTAATAACTTTAAATTTCCCCCTTCTCTCTGCTTTCCCTGTGTGCCATACATTTTAGTGTGTTGTGATATTGTTTTCATTCATCCAATGTACTTTCTAATTTCCTTTGTGATTTTTCTTGATTTACTAGTTACTTAAGAGTATGTTGTTTAATTTCTACAAATTTGTGAGTTTTCCATTTTTACTTCTTTTATTGATTTCTAACTTTATCCCATTGTGGTAGGAGAAGATAATTTGTATGTTATCTATCTGTTAAAATCTATTGAGACTTAATTTATGGCATAATTTATAATTTGTTCTGGAAAATGTCCCATGTGTGCTTGAGAAGAATGTTTGTGCTATTGTTGTTAGAATCAGTGTTCTGTATATGTCTGTTAGATCCAGTTGATTTACTATGTTAAATCCTCTATTTTCTTACTTATCTTTTGTCTGGTTGTTCTACCCATTACTGAAAGTGGGATATTGAAGTCTCCAAAATTATTGTACAACTGTTCATTTCTCCCTTCAGTGTTGTCAATTTTTGCTTCATATACTTTGATGGTCAGATAGTATGTGCATGTTTATAATTATTATATGTTCTTGTTATCTTGAACCTTTTATTAATATATAATGTTATTTTTTTCTTGTAATCTTTTTTGATTTAAAGTGTGCTTTGTCTGATATTAGTATAGGCACCCTTTCTCTCTTTTGGTTACTATTTGTGTGGAATATTTTTCATCTTTTCCTTTTTACTCTTTGTATCTTTGGAGCTAACATGAGTTTTTTTGTAGATAGCATGTAGTTGAATCATATGTTTTTTTTCCATTCTATCAATCTCTATCTTTAACTGGAAAGTTCAACGGATTTACATTTAAAATAACTACTGATAAGGAGGGACTTCTGTCATTTTGCTATTTGTTTTCTGTATGCCTTATATCTTTTTGTCCATCTTTTTCTGCATTACTGCCTTCTTTTGTGTTGATTTTTTTGCACTGAAATGTTTATGTTCCTTTCTCATTTCTATAGATATTTCTTTATGGTTATTATGTGGATTTTAACCTCAAAAGTTATAACACTCTAATTTCAGTTTATGCCAGTGTAGCTTCAATAATACACAAGAACTCTCCTCCTTTATATTTGTATCCCTAATCCTTTTTAGTTGTTGATGTATCAAAATTACATCTTTATACATTGTGTGCCCCAAGACATAAAGTAACAATGCTTTTAAATGCATTAGTCTCATGTAGAAAACAACAAAGCATAGTTACTAACTTTTAAACAAATAATTATTTTTTAATGTATTAGTCTCTTAAATCATATAGAAAACAAAAAGCTGAGTTACATACCATTGTTATTACAATAATACTAGATTTTATAACTGCCCATGTATTTACCTTTGTTGAGATCTTTATTTCTCCATTTGGCCTCACGTTATTATCTAGTGTCCTTTCATTTCACTTTGTAGAACTCCCTTGAGCATTTCTTACTAGACAACTATACTGATAACAGACTCCTCAGCTTTTGTTTATCTGGGAATGCCTTATTTCTCCCTCACTTTTGAAGGATAATTTATCCTATATAGAATTCTAGGTCAACAACATCTCAACAATTTTTTTTTTAATTAGCACTTTGAATATACCATCCCTCTTCCTCCTGGTCTGTTAAGTTTCTTTTCTTTTTTTTTTTTTTTAACATTTTTATTTATTTATTTGACAGAGATCACAAGTAGGCAGAGAGGCAGGCAGAGAGAGAGGAAGGGAAGCAGGCTCCCTGCCGAGCAGAGAGCCCGATGTGGGGCTCGATCCCAGGACCTTGAGATCAGGACCTGAGCCAAAGGCAGAGGCTTAACCCACTGAGCCACCCAGGTACCCAGTCTGTTAAGTTTCTGATGAGAAATCTGCTTATATTCTTATTGAGGATCCCTGTATGTGACAAGTTGCTTCTCTGTTGTCCTCTTCAAGATTCTCTTTTTGTTTTTGGCTTTTGAAAGTTTGACTCTGTGGCTTTTTGTTGTTCCCTTTGAGTTTGTCTTACTTGGAGTTTATCAGGTTTCTTGGATGTTTATATTCATGTTTTTCATCAAAGTTGGGAAATTTTCTGCCATTATTTCTTCAGATATTCTCTTTGCCTCCTCCTCCTTTTGTGGGACATCCACACTATGAATATTTATCCAGCTAATGGTATCCAACAAGTACCTTAGGCTCTGCCACTTTTCTCCAATCTTTTTTCTTTCTGTTTCTCAGACTTGATAATTTCCATTGTCCTATCCTCAAGTCTGCTTATTCTGTCTTCTGCCTACTCAAATCTGCCTTTGAATCCCTTTAGTGGAAATTTCTTTACAGTTTTTGTACTTTCTGGCTCAGAATTTTTTTCAGGTTTTTTTTTAAATCTATTTATATTTCTATTTTGTTCATACAAAGTTTTCTTGGTATTCTCCACATCTTTAGTTCTTTGATCATTTTTAAAGTAGTTTTAAAGTTTGTCTAGTTGATCTGCCAATCATATTTTTTCAGGGATAATTTCTGTATATTTTTTTCTTTGAAATTGGCCATACCTTTCTGTTTCTTTGTATGTCTTATGATCTTTTGCTTGAAAACTGGACATTTGAATAAAATAATGTGGAACTCTGAAAATCAGATTTTCCACCTTCACCACGGTTTGCTGAGTTTTTTGGTGTGTGTGTTTTGTTTGTTTGGTTTGTTTTGCTTTGTTTTTGTTTTTGTTTTAGTGTTGTTGTAGGTTGTCTCTGTGCTACGGATCAACCTATGATGTAAACTGTAAACTTAAGGTCCTCTCAAGCCTTTTTTTTCTTTTTTAAAAATTTTTTAAAATTTATTCATTTGAAAGAGAGAGCAAGAGCACAAGCACGTGGGGAGGATCAGAGGGAAAAGGAGAAGCAGACTCTACATTGAGCAGGGAACTTGACTTGGGTCTCCATCTCAGGATCCCGGGATCATGACCTGAGCTAAAGGCAGATGCTTAACCAACAGAGCCCTGCAGGAGCCCTCTCAATTCTTTTCTGAGCCTGTGCCTTTCCCTAGATATGTGCAGTCATTTCCTAATTTTCCCCATGTATGAAGTTGCTTTTGAATGTCCTAGTCTTTAATGTCTGGCTCCCAAAAAGAGAGAAAAAGAAAAATGAAAGTGGGGGATAAATGGTGTTAGCCCTTTAAATCTACTGGAAGGCACTTCTGCTAGAGAAATGGCTTGCTACAATGGGGCAGGGGAGTTGTGCAAAACAATTTCTACCTTCTTCTTTGTCTGCACTTTAGTGCTTAGAAGCAGCAATCAATGATCAGAGCACAGATTCCTATCATTGGAGAAAAGATCTCTTTTGCTCACTCTGGCTTCTACAAACTATGCAAGCTGTTTCAGGAACACATGCACAGCTGCCTGTCATGGGACTTTTTGTTCACCTTCACCCATTTTGTCTGTCTTCCACCTTATCCCTCTGCTAAACACCAATATGTTCCCCATATCTATGAGCTCTTTTTTAGATTTCACATATGAGTGAGATTTTACAGTATTTATCTTTCTCTGTCTGAGTTATTTCACTTAGTATAATACCCTTAAGGTCTATCCATGGTGTCACAAATGGCAAGATTTTCTTCTTCTTCTTCTTCTTCTTTTTTTTTTTTTTTTAAAGATTTCATTTATTTATTTGGCAGACAGAGATCACAAGCAGGCAGAGAGGCAGGCAGAGAGACAGAGGAGGAAGCAGGCTCCCCACCAAGCAGAGATCCAACACAGGGCTCGATCCCAGGACCCTGGGATCATGACCCAAGCTGAAGGCAGGTCCTGAAGGCAGGACCCTGGGATCATGACCTGAGCCAAAGGCAGAGGCTTTAACCCACTGAGCCACCCAGGCGCCCCTGTGCTTAATTTTTTAATGTAGTGCTCCATATGATCATTATATTGAGCATTATTAATTGTGCTATTTATAACTTTTATATCCTTTTTTTTTTGTCTGCTTGTTCTATCAAGTACTGAGAAAAATATTTTAATCTCTGATGAAGATTGTGGGTTTTTCAGTTTGTCTATATTTGAACACTTGAAAAATCTTACTCTACTTCTGATAATGTGCCATTATATTGAATAAATCACATTTTGAGGACTTTCCAGCTCTTCTATCTCAACTGTTCTTTTTTGTATAAATCATACTAGCCATTGTCACATTCTAATCTTGAATAGTATCCTGAGTGTCTTAGTGACTATATAAGATTATTTTGTTGTTGATATGTGGTTTAAAAAAGCTGCCATTTACAAAATATTCCCCAGGTGCCAGAGGTTGTGCTAAGTGTTTTATTTACAATAAAAGTCATTTTATCTGAGATAATTGGGACAAGCAGGTGGTTTGTTCATTGAAAAAGTTGATTAAGCGAGGAATCATTAAGAAATGATACATATTTTAAGCTTTTTATTTGAATGTAAAATGCATGCTTACATATACATCCATTCACTAATATTTTTGTATGATTCTCTTTAGTGTATGATTCTTGTTTATTTTTTTTTAATGCATAAGCCATACCTTTAATGCATTGCCAAGAATTTTTTGTTTCTATTGATGTCAGTTGGAGGGAGAACCCAAAGAAATCTTCAAAGCAATATGAGTGCAGAATTACAGGATTTTACGATTTTGAACCAAACTTCATTGTCATCCTGCCCATACTTCATTTGATAACAACTGTTTAATGCCTCAACTTAATCGATTCAGTTACTTCAATTTAATTTTTTATAGAAACTTTCTTGTATTCCTATTCCACTCATTGATGTGATGTTTACATAGTGTTTAATCAGACCACATAGTTATAGTAACAATTATGATTAGTATAAACAGACTTGGGAAAAACTCATCTGTCTCTTTGTAAATAAATACATAGCCCTAAACAATGGGAGCAGAAAGATGTGGTTGTACTAGGAAGCAGCCAGTAGGCTGGGAACATTTTTTGTACCATTGGCATCAGTCATTATATTGTACAGAGGCAATGGAGAGAAGTATTAAATCTGTTGTGTCAGTTAAGTATAGGTCATTAAGGACCATCTATATTACTAACCTTTACAACTCTGTAAGGAGGTAATGTTATTCCCATTTTAGAAGGGAAATCTGATTTGCCCAAGATCTCACTACTAGCTTTTTATTGAACCAGGACCAAGGTCTACACCTGGATTTGTTCAACTGCAGTCATTCCAGAAAGCTGTTAGACCTCTCTTTTACAATCTGTGTGTGTTTTAATTGAATTTTACTTCATGTATTGCTCATGCTTCATGAATTAGTATATAGACCTCTCCAATTGAAAATACTGGTTTTAGGGGTGTCTGGGTGGTTCAGTTGGTTAAATGTTTGCCTTTGGCTCAGGTCATGATCCTGGAATCCTGAGATCGAGCCCCTAATCAGGCTTCCTGCTCAGTGGGGAGTCTGCTTCTCCCTCTTCCTCTACTCCTCCCATGCTTGTGCTCTCTGTCTCTCTGCCTCTCTCTTGCTCTCTCTCTCTCAAATAAACAAAATCTTAAAAAAAGAAAAAAGGTTAATACTGGTTTCAGCCCCTTACTTTAGGCACTTACCATACCTTTTTTTTGCCCCCAGTAGTTAGTTTTGGCTTTATCTGGATGTTCTCTCACTCCTATCTTTAAGTTACAGCTCACTTGGTCAGGTTGGCTTGCCTCTGAGCAAACACTCTTTCTATTCTTTTTTTTTTTTTAAGATTTTATTTATTTATCTGACAGAGATCAACAAGTAGGCAGAGAGGCAGGCAGAGAGAGAGAGGAGGAAGCAGGCTCCCCGCCGAGCAGAGAGCCCGATGCGAGGCTCCATCCCAGGACCCCGGGACCATGACCTGAGCTGAAGGCAGAGGCTTTAACCCACTGAGCCACCCAGGTGCCCCATACTCTTTCTATTCTTAAGAGGTACACTCATTCCTACCCAGGAGCTTGGATTCTCAGCCACCATCTAGAAAACAAAATATTATTAATCAGAGATGTGTTACTATTTGTTCATTTCCTACTCACTCCTTTCTTTTCTGAAGCTACAGCCTGTGCCTCCAACTCTCCTGATTTCTTCTCCATGACTAACTTCTTTGTAGTGATGTTTCTTTTCTTTTAATGGTGCCATTCATCCCTAAATGAATCAGCACAAATGAGATCAAGCTTAATGAGCCTTGGCACAGGTTTGATGAGCCTCCCACACTTTATAAATATATCTACTGATTAGACACCTCCCATACATACACATTGTAATGGAAGTTATCACCAACACCATCCCTGCTCTTCTCTCCCAAGTGCTTCACAAGTCAGTTACTGGTTTGTGTTTTCTTTCCAGAAGGCCTGGTCCAAGTGCTGTATCAGGTATGGTAGCTATAGAGAGCTTCATGGTACAGAACTAGTACAAGGTGCAAGCACACTTCCCTGTGCAGTCAGTCTTCTGATTTTCATTCTTCTTGGCATTGTGTTGTATTTTCAATTGAAATTCCAATCCTTAGTGTCTCCTTTGACAGACTCTTTTAACAAACTACCTTAATAAATTCCCTGATCTCCCAGACTTTGATAGTTTATTTTTTAAGACACCTCATTCTTTCATGACCCATATTAACTTCTCTGCAGGCATCATGAATTTTCATTATTAGCAGGTTTCTACTACCCTTTCTCTAAGTAGCTATCAGGTTGTAATCCATTCAAAAAACAAAAGAACCCTTGAGGAATATTGGCAAAGCCCTCATCTTCTCCCCTTTCTAACCTCTGCTATAAGGACAGATTAGTGTATTGGTTCAAACTCTGAACTGAACTTTGAGGTAACTGATTTGGCAACTCTGTCTCTAAACTCATACCTTTCATTGGCTTCTTTCTGTGTCTCAGTAAATGGCCACTTCATCCCCTCAATTGTTCAGGCCCAAATCCTTTTACTCATACTTGATCTTTTTCTTATACTCCATATCTAATTTATTTTCAAGTCTTGCTTGTTTTTCTTTTACAATACATCCAGAAGGTGATCATTTCTCACTACTTCCACCCTGTGACAAATGAATAAATTCCAGGGGCGCCTGGGTGGCTCAGTGGGTTAAGCCGCTGCCTTCGGCTCAGGTCATGATCCCAGGTCCTGGGTTCGAGCCCCGCATCAGGCTTTCTGCTCAGCAGGGAGCCTGCTTCCTCCTCTCTCTCTGCCTGCCTCTCTGCCTACTTGTGATTTCTCTCTGTCAAATAAATAAATAAAATCTTAAAAAAAAAATGAATAAATTCCAGAGGAAGACCCTTATGCCCATTTGCCAATCCAAATTTTAGGCCATCTACCTATTGCTCATAGAAAGCCTTGACAGAGAGGCTGATTAGGGAGATGGATTCTGCTCTGCACCACCTCTTCTCACTTTCTGCTATTGTTTAGTGTTTGCTTTGATTCAGAAAGAAAGAGGACAACAGAAAGCTCTCAAGTCACTACTAGGTGATAGTAGAAGTCAAGGCCCAACTGCTCTTTCCATGGGAAGGACTTAGCTCTTACTGGCTGAATATCTCTGTGTTTATGTATATGTGACAATTTGAAGATGAAAGGGAGGAGAGAAGAAAGTGAGAGACGGGAATTATTTTTATACAATTCTCTTTTTAAATTAAGAAACTGTTTTACAGGATGGTTAAAGAGTATGAACTCTTAGAGACGGCCAGCTTTGGTCTGAATCCTGAATCCTTTTGGTCTGAATCCATGTGACGTTGGGCAAATTCTTTTTTACTTTTCCAGTTCTATTAAGAAATAATTGGCATCTATCACCATATACATTTAAGGTGGATCACATGATGATTTAATTTATTTGTGTTGTTAAATGGTTATAATAGGTTCTGTTAACATTTATCATGTCATATAGATGCAATTTTTAAAAATAAAGAAAATCCTCTTTGTGATGAGAACTCTTGGGATCTCTTGTCTTCACAACTTCTCTGTATACCACACAGCAGTGTTAATAATAGTCATCATGTGGAACATCTCTAGGATTTATAAACCTTATAACTGGAAGTTTGTGCCTTTTGACCACCTTCTTCTAATTCCTCCTCTACCAAGCCCCCACATCAGGTAACCACAGCTCTGATTTCCTTTTCTATGAGTTTGGTTTTTGTTTTGTGTTGTTTTTAAGATTCCACATGTAAGTGAGGTCATACAGTATTTGTCTTTCTCTCTCACTTATTTCACTTGTCATAATGCCTTCAAGGTCCATCCGTGTTGCTGCAAATGATAGGAATTCCTTGTTTTTAATGGCCAAATAATATTCCGTTGTATACATATACCACTGCTTCTTTATCTCTTTGTCTCTCAAAGGACTCTGGCTTTTTCTATCTTGGCTATTGTAAATAATGCTGCTATGAACATGGGAGTGCAGATAACTTTTTGAGTTAGTGTTTCTGTATCTTTTGGGTATATTCTCAGTATTCTCACAGTGGAATTACTGGGTCATATTGTAGTTCTGTCTTTAATTTTTTGAGGAACCTCCATAATGTTTTCCACAGTGGCTGAAGCTAGGCTAATTCTTTAATTTCTCTTTTCTCAGTTGCCTTTCTGAGATGGGGATAAGACTAGCATTTGGCTTACTGCATATCATTGTTGTGAAGATTAGGTGAGTTAGTACGTATAAAGCAACTAGTCTTAATACATAGGAAATGTGCAATGAGTAGTTTGTTTTTTTTTTAGTCAGTTTTCAAAGTCACATTGTGGACATTAGAATTCCTGATAGCATAGGGAGTTATCCGTTTTGTGTTAAACCATACATATCTAGTAACCCCATTTCCACTGATTAGGGGTCTCTTTCCTTGTGCTGTGGAGATCTGTTTCAAGCTATACATTAAGCGATTTCATCTCCACAGAATCACCAGTCCTGGCACGAGTTTTAAGTCCTCAGTATATTACCATTTACTGCAGTAAATAAGGCAACAACAAGCTCTACCTATCCCTTTCCTCCTTTCCCTGTAATGGGATGGTTCATGTTTGGGCAAAGAGAGTGCAGTTTGTTTTTAGAGTAACATTCTAGTCTGTAGTATGAGTCTCATTAACTAACTGCACCTTAGGCTTCCGCTAAAGCTTTCACTGGAATCAGCTAGACCTGACTGAGGAGTTACTGCCAAAGATGGCATTCTTTACTTGACATTCTTTTTACAGAAGTCCCATCACGACTGCTTCTGAGTAATTTAGCATTTCCTAATGTTCTTTCTACACTAACATCCAGGAATGTGTAAACAAGGACAGCAGCAATTAGGGGACAAAGAACAAGGTGTTCAGGGCTCCTGTGTATTGAAAATTGTCTGACAGCATGGGATGGAATAAAGCCCACCAGGGACCGGGGGTAGATTTGACGAGTTCCTTTGTCTAACACCCAGCCAATCAACTGAATTTTTTCTTCATTATCTCTTTTGGCTTCCATGTTTGTTTTCTTGTTTAATTGTTTATTTGTTTTTCTGTTTTCTTTCCTAGATTTTTTTTTTCCTCAGCTGTGTCTGCTGTCCTTCCCCCCCACTGCATTTTACTGTGTCTCCATCTGTACCTTATAGAAGATAACCTGACCTTTATATGCTATATTAGAAAATGTTCTCTATCCTCTTTTTTCTGTTAGGATCAAAAGATTACCTTCAATTAAGGACAACTGTGAATTTTTAGTGTGCTCAGTGGGAACACTATTGTTCTTTTAGATGGCATAATTTTTTACTGTGGAATGGTCCCTGGCATTACAGGATGGTAAACATCTCTGGCCTCAGTACCAAGTGCCAGTGACACATTTCCAGTCATTGTGACCACCAAAAATGCCTTCACACATTTACAAACACCTCACAAAGTAGTGGTGGAACCTCTCCTTTGGAACCACTGCCAGGTAGGCAATTAGAAACATATCACAAATGCTGGACTTTGCTGCTTATCATCAAATGTTCTTTGCAATTTGATGGAGCAATTTAATTGCCACACTTTTCATGTCTAGTGAAAACCTAGCTATTAAAGCTACTACAGTTGTCTCATTCTGTGACTATGCCAGCTACACTTTTCAAAATTCAAGATTTAGGAAAACCAAGATGTTTGTTGGGAGGCTATTTACATAATATTTTGCATGTATAAATAATATTTTCCTAAGAAAAATAGTGGGTTTTCATAAAGTTATTGGTTTATGAAACAAGTATGTGAAAATGACTTGTAACTTTCTTGAAGTGTACTCATTTTTAACTGAGAGAATTAAAGTTTCCCTCTTTTTCAAAGTAATTTAAAAGTACACTATGAAGTACACAATGCTTTAGAATCTCTTGTACTAATGATTTGTAACTTTGCACAATAAGAGTCTGTTTTAGTTTGCTAGTGTTATACAAATAATTAAGTTATAAATGTTCCTAATTCTTTTATATTTCAGAGAAAGAGATTTGAAGAAAACTGGGCACAGGCTCAGCAAAACCAAACAGAAGAGAAGCAGAAAAAGAAATAAAAAGCAGAACAATCATAGTAAAATCATGGAGGAAAACTCACTTGAAACCGTAAGTTACCATACGGTAGGAGATCAGGACCCATCTCAGAGTGAAGAGGAAGACATCGAAGACACCAAAAGAGAATCAGTGTGCACTTTCACTGGTGCACTGGGAAATAAACGAGGAGAATTAGTGAACAGCCACAAAGATGAAGTATGGAAAAGCATAAATCCTGAAGATAGTTTTCCAAATGTTGTATCTGCAGTTGAGCTGGACAATACATTAAAAAATGATCTCCCTAGAGAAAACAATGATTTGTTTCTAAATGTGTCACTGATGCCAAATGAAAACTCTGTGACTTGCCTGACAATGACTCAGAATCTTTCCTGCGTAAAAAGTGATGACTGCTCTGGCACAAAGGTAGGAAAGCATCCTGGAAATAGGCATCTCACGGCATCAGACATCCAGAGCGGATCTGCTGACATCCCCAGCTCATTTATGCAAAAGAGAGAGAAGGTAGATAAAAGACTCCAAAATGAAACAATCCTGTGCCATCAGTATGCGTCCAGAACCTCAGATAAAGGTTTAAGAACGGAACAAGGAGTAAGTGCAACTAAAAGCAGTTTTTGGGCTCTTTTTCCAAACAATCTATCTGATGAAGAATTACAGCCAGGCTCTGAGAGACAATCCTGTTTGGGGAGCTGGCCTGAGGGACCTCATAAGTTTATATGTGAACAAAGACCAAAGAAAGATAGATGGCAAAAATTCACCTCTCCAGACAGCAGGGGACAATTGATTACATTGATCTCCACTTCCGAAGAAACTTCAGTACCAGGAAGCAGTCCAGAAACACTGGTAGAGGAGAAGCTTTTGATAGAAAATGAAGATTTGTCACCTTCAACTGAGAATACAAATTCAATCATAGAAACAGAAACAAGTATCTTTAGAAGCTGCTTGCCTAACCTGGATATCCCAAAGAGTGACTTACACTCAACAAAGAATAAGAAAAGGAGAGAGAAACGGCTTTTCAATTTGGCACCAAACTTTAACTTACTGGCACAGAGCTATATCGATGTAAAAGAAAGAGGTGAATGTGGCTTGTTAACAGAAAGCCATGGACTAAAAATTATTTTGGAAGAAGAAAAAGACAGAATTTCAGAAATATGTAATGAAGAGGAGACCACACAAAAACTCACGACCTTTAATCATCACCCATCATGGTTTTACTTTGATATTATCGAAGATCCTCCTCTCAATGTTGGTAGACGATCTTATTCTCATTACCTGCCATTTAATAGATACTCTGTATATTTTTACAAAAACCCTATTCCTTCTCTTGTGCTACAATATACATCTAGCTTTCGGATGGCATCCTTTACAAGCAAGAAATCATTTTTGACTTCCAAATCTCAAACAAGAGTAGATAACCAACCACGTGACATGGGGTTTGTTTCTTCAGGAGTTTTAAGTAGCCAGCCTGATCCTTTGTACTCTTTTAGGGTCACTTCTGATCTTCACTTTGTAAATGAAAGTTTTGATGAGAAGCTGGAGACATGGGAAGAACCTAAGCCGTTACAGTTCTTGCAAACTGAAGATAACCAAGATTTTACAAACCCCGGCGTTGAGTTCCTTGAGCTGCAATTATCACAAGGGTTTGCCTTTCAACTAGTAAAGCTTTTTGGATCGCCTGGAGTTCCAATGGGTAAACTATGTTTATTCACTCCAAACAAAAATTCTAGTTTAACATATAGGAGTAGTTTTTTGAAGTGTTTCCACCTTGTGTTAGTGACTTCGTGCAGTTAATTGATCTTGTGATGCTTTTCAGTAATGGAAGTAGAGGACCCGTGGCAAAATGGTGCACAGTCTTCAGAGTCACGCCTCCACCTTGAGGACTGGCAGTCTTAAATGTCTTTGAACACTTAGAATCCTTGGACTCTCCATGTAAATAGACACTGACAAGAACAAAGGATGAGGCAGGCAAACAGTAATTATGTAACAAATAGAGACGAGTTACCCAGTTAGCCCCCATTTTTTAAAAAAAAGTCTTTCTATTTTCTACATTTCCCTTATTTGGCACATGACCCTTTTCTTTCTCATTCACAGTATGACTTGTAGATACGAGCATAGTAAAGAGGGAAGAAGAGTGAAGATTAAATGATGAAAAATATCTGAAATAAGTTTAAGTTTTACAACTATCTGAGAAGAATATTAAAAAGAAGATTAAGAAGGAGTCTGACAGGTTGACTTGACTTGAAAGGTTCCTTCTTGCTATTGTTGTTTTTGGAAATGAAAAACCCACCTGTGATTAAAACATATGAGAATGTTTTTGTAACATGCTCAGTAAAATTCTGAATAAATTTCTTCTAAATACTAAACATATTTAAGATGCTACGTATCTTACACAGGAAATGGAGCACATATCCCCATTTTTTGCTTATCTGTAAATCAGTGGCAGTGGCAGTGATCTCCTGGAGTAGAATGAGTCCCCTTCCTTGGGGACAGAACTGTAAGAGCCAGGAAGTCAAAGCTCTAATCTCCATACTTCTCCTGTAGCTTCCTGATATTCTTTCTTTTCTACATCAGCTGGGTCCCTGGGCCCTGCTCTTGTCTCACAGCTTATCTTGCAGAGGTTTTTACTTTGCTCCTAAATTTCTGCTGTTCTGCACCGAATTGGTCCTCAGAACCCACACCCGAGATAAGCTAAATCTCAGGGTGAGAGATCACAATTACCAACGGGCTCTCGCATTTCTAGCATTATGTTGATCATTTTTGTAAACTTTGCCTAGAATCACATCTTAAACAGTTTGCTGCAATTTGCTATCTTTCTAGATGCACTGAAGAAATAACCCAATTTTAAAAAATCGAACTGCATTTGCTATAGGGAATTTTAAATGATAAGTGAAGTTATTTTAGGCCAGTGGTCTTAGTCCTAGGTGCATATGTTAAAATTATATGCAAAATTTTTTGTGTCATTCTGGACCATTTTTCTGAGACATTTCATAGATTTTATCAGCTTCTGGGACAGGGGCGAAGGGGTGGCAGCTCATGGCTCAAACAGATTAACAAGCACGGCCTTAGATCAGCATCAGAAAGCATGAAGGCACTGGTGTGAAAAGATTCTAAACTTCCTCCTCCCTTGAATGCACAATAACATCATAATCAGCAATAATGATCAGGCATCCATTAATTAAGCTTTGGAAAGCTTTCTAGAGGAAATAGACCTCATTCATCAAATAGCTTACTTTCTAAATGGGGAGACAAGACTAACACCAAACAAAATTATTGTACATAGAAATTATAAATGACAAGCTTATGAATATTTTATGAGCGAGGTTAGCAGTGCTTAAGGGATGGTTGAAAAGAATATGTGGTTATGGCTTTGGGGGGGATGGCTTCAATGTGGGAGTGAATTATAAGCAGTGCTTATACAAATGTGGCTGAAAAGAAAGACTTGGGGAAAAAATTTCATGTTTGGATATGGCAGGTGCTTATAAAAGGAGAGGAGAAAACTGTAAGTGGAAACTGTGTGCTGATTTGTTTGGCCAGGTTGGATAAGTGAAGCTCTGATGTATCTGTGGCCAATGGCCTTGTAAAGGAGGCAGGGAACTGAAACGAATCCTAGTATTAGGATGCGTTATATGGTAAAGACACATATAGGCCTGAAGAAATGAAACTACCTATGTTGCCAGGGATATGTGAGGATAGGTAAACATTTTGTGTGGTTTGGTAAGGCTATATGTGCATATCAGTGTTTGGACTTATTTGTGACCATCCCAATTGTCTGTGAGGGTTTTCCCCCCAGACACGCTTATGTGGAAGGACCAGTTTGCACAAAGACTAAACTGGCTACCGTTGCACTGTTTATACGTATCACAGTAAAAGAGGAAATAGAGGAAATCCTATGTGCTGTGACAGTAACACCTAAAGCTATTACATATATAATATGTGTGTTATTATATAATATGTATGTATTATTGAGATATATATATATATATTTGTACTTAATGAGAATATGAGCTATGATACATGTCATTTTACATGTATACATATGCATTTTCATTGAGTCAGGATAGTGTTTACCAGTAAAGCCCTGAGACAGACTAACTCCTGCTTTAGCTGTCAGTGAAGTGTCTTCCAAACCAGGCTTTTACCATTATGTCAGTCTATATATCATGTTTGCATATCTTCACCTTTAGGGTCAATATCTGCATGACATTAGAGATGACATTTGTTCCCTTTTATTTCCACAGAATCTTTGTTGCCTGATGACTGTGTGGTTTCCCTTGACTGGAAGACACTGAAGATGATCTATTTACAATGGAAGACATCAGTTGAGGTATATTTTTATGGCTTTCAAAGAAGACATTCTCTAACTGATTTCCTTAAAACACACCCACACACACGCCCACACACACATACACACACACACACCCCACACAATTGGAGAAAATCTGATCCCTGAACGTGATATGAAGTCTACATTCCTTATATTAAATTAGAGAAGGACTGTATGTGGATGGGTGGATAGTACATGCTCTTTCACTTCGTCCCTAAGAGAGAGTTGTGTTTAATTCCCCAATTCTGCTGTAGTGAGGCTGGTATAAGGACCTACTGTGGATGACTGAGGTGCCCAGTTTGGGAGAGCCCTTTCTTCCTTACATCTTTCCCCATGTCCAGCCCACAGTTTTATCCTGTTATGATAGAGTAACAGCGACACATTAGATGCATATTTACTTGACTTGGAAGCACCTCATTATTGGTATTTTCTGTTGGTCCATAGTGAGAGACATGACTGTTCATTTTCCAGGTAGGTGGAGGAAGACTAGTGGGGAAGGTTAGAAAGGTAATAGAAATTCTGGAAAAGGCAGTGCACTGTATAATGTAGTGGGAAGAGAGTTGGCATTAGTTAATAGTGATTTAAATGTTCCCAGAGTCAGGGCGCCTCTGCTCAGTGGGAAGCCTGCTTCCCCTTCTCTCTCTGCCTGCCTCTCTGCCTACTTGGGATCTCTGTCTGTCAAATAAATAAATAAAATCTTAAAAAAAAAAATGTTCCCAGAGGCAATGCTAGGGGTACATTATGAGGTAAACAAGATTTAGTGAAACATAAAATTATATAGTTCAGGCTAGTAGGTGTTTCTTAACTGTTCATCTAAGTAAGCACAGCTGTGGGAAAGATTTCTTTTTGTGCCCAGTAAAACCAAATACATTTTTCTTAACTTCTTATTTCTTTTCATTCCACATCGAGAACTTTTTGTTGCCCAAACACACACACACACACACACACACACACACACACACACACTCTCTCTCTCTCTCTCTCTCTTATACAATTCCAATATTTTAAATGTTTAAATGGACATTTGTGGTTATTAGGTTTCTTTTGCCATTTTGAGAATGTTCCTACATAAGTAAAATGATACAAACTTAACCCCAATACCAAATATTAATCACCATTATATGTATTTTAATTATAATTTCTAGAAAAGACAAAAGAAGATTGGTTAAAAATGAGAATTTCCAGAACTGTAAGTACAGCTTATCCCAGAGACCTCTGTATGATCAGAAGGAAGTGGATGTTGACATTATTTGGTTGTAATAGCTCTATGTACCACAATTGAAGAGTAAATATAAAAAATGTAGTCTGTTACCATAGCAACCCTGTGTGCCATTGCACATGTGATTTTCCATTTCCTTTAAATGCAGATCTTTTTGTGAAATACAACAAAGCTTAGATTGTCGTTACCAAATTTATTTTCCAACTTTATTGGTTAGAACATATTTTAGAGTACTCTGTCAACACAGTTTATGAGGGATTACCACCCTTGCCCCTCTGCCCCAGATTGTTGTGTGATGAGAGCTGGTATTAGGAATATAGGTTATATTTAAATATTAAAAAATTCTTTAGGAAAGGAGATAAAACATGTAGACAGACTCATGTTATATTTTAAACTTGACATCGAGCTGACTTTAAAATAAACACTTTGCACTTTTTTCAAATGCCTAAATTATGAAATAAACACAGCTGCTATGATTTTAGTGTATATGTGTCTGCATTTGATAAGAATTGAATGCACTCTGCATTTACCATATGTTTTCTTTCTTCCTTTTAATCTTATTTCTAAGAGTTTTCTGGGTTTCCATTTCTCAGCTAGAAATATACATATACCCAGTAAAAATGTTTTTGTTTCTTTTAAAACTGGTTCTGCTGCAAGAAGGAGGACTAAAGGTTTGGGAAAAGAGCCTGAGATTTGGACGGACCCTTAGAAAATGTGGGATAAATGTAGTCTGAGAAGGGATAAGAGGTCCTGAGCAATTCCAGAGAAAGCAGGTGAAGGAATTCATTTATTCATTCAACAAATATTTCTTGAGTTGCCTCGGTTCAGACACTGTTCTATACCTGGAGGCTCTAGCCATGAAAATAGTCCTGCCCTCATGGAGTTTATGTTGGGGCTGAAGTTAGGAAGGGAGTGTTTTCCCTCCCCCCTCCGTGAGGCGGCCCCACAGGGACACCACTCCGGGATGCACGCAGCCAGCATGGACAGATTTGGCTGTGGCCATTTCGGGAGTCTTTTCCATCTGCTAAATTTGGATGTTTTGTGTCAAGGACACTTTCTGGATAATACTTTTGATTTTTATATTCATATTCCACATTCGTGCTAGACTGCCTTCTGGTCTTCTCCTACAAAGCAGTCACCCCTAATTATTAGTCTTTTCTTGTGTGTGGGGGGGTTCTTTATCAGCACTGCGGCGATGTACAGGATTTTTTATAATTACAATGAGAACATGCCTCCCTGTTTTGTGTCTGGCATAATGTGCTGATTAGTGGGCCTCAAGGGGTAGATAGAAATGCATAGAGGGAAATAGCAGGAGTATGTGGTTGGCTCTGGGACCCTCAAGTCCCTGCCTATTTCAAAATCCTCTTCCTGTGGTCACCAGGGTGTTTTCTTGGGGAAGGAGGTGGGGCAGAGGGCTACTAGGAGGATGGGTCCCCAGCTTGAAGCTCTTGCTGGCTGGCTGTCTGACCTTAAACAAGACACCCTCTCGGAGCCTCAATTTCTTCACCTGTAAGAAAATAGATTTATAATAGCAACCTGTCCTGGAATATTACACGAGGATTAGCAAAACAACTTGTGCAAAGTACTTAACATAGTGCCTGAAAAATAATAGGCTCTTAGAAGGGTTAATTCCCTTTCTCTAAATACCTCCTTGAGTTAAAGGATTGTCTGTGAAATGTCCCAGGCATTTCAAAGAACAGAACAGAACAGAAATTGTGTTATGGAGGAGACTCACACATTGACTCCATAAACTTGGTTTATGAGTTGCATGAGTTAGTGTATTTAGCTGGATCCTCAGGGAATGGGACAGAGAACACGTTTGGATTTGGAGACAGGAGGTGGGGCAGTGTGAGGGAGACTGACCCTTGGGATGAGGCAGGACCAGGCAGGATGTGGGGACTGTGGGGACAGAGTAAAGACCTAGATGCCAGGGGAGTGGCATAAATAGGGAAATAGCCTGATAAACTGACAGCAGATCCCATGTAGGTCACTGTTTTCTCTGGACTTGTTTGGCGTGTGTTTTGTTTATAGTTGAATTCTTCAGTCTTCCTGGTGCTGTTGAAGATCCTACCCACCAAGAAAGAGCGCTCAGTGCCCACCCAAAGGATTATTTTCAGCGATATACTCGTGGGATACCAAAATTGGCTTGGATAATCTGTCCAACTGTTCTTGATTAGTTATCTGAAAAATAAAAAACTCAACAAAAGAGGTAACAACTTGAACATTTTATTATCTAAATTTGAAAATGTTTGCCCTACTTTAATTTGTTTTATGGAAGAAAATAAGACACAGAAAACTTTAGTAGTTTATTTTAAAAAATCGCATCGGGATGGAAGGGTAGGTCTTATATCTAAGTATGGGTCTGTGATTCCATTTCTAAAATTCCAAAATCCAAAAAGCTCTGAATCAAAAGTTGTTTTTGTTTTGTTTTGTTTCTTAAATGTTTGGTAGCAAAACTCGACGCTTTAACAGGTTAGTTTTACTCCTTATTTCTCCTACCTAGTGCGACCATTCATACATTTCATTGCAGCAATATTTAATTACCAGTGTTTAATTACCATGGGCTTCCCAGCCCCCATTCAGAATATAAGGTTATATATACACATACACATGTCCTGTATACAGACAAATGAACAAGCACACACTTTCTGAATTCTGAAACAAATCTGAGCTCAAGGATATTGGTTAGGGATTGTGGGACTTGTGCCATACGAGGGGTAACTATCTCTTAAAACTGTTTTAGTTTAAAAACTGTTCAGTTTAGTTTAGTTTAACAAACTTCAAATATGAAGATTCATATTTGAAAAATAGAAACAAGGAGTAATTACTCGCTGTCCAACATATAGGCATTTTCTTACTCCCTCTGTTTTCAGAAAGGGAGCCCCAACTGTCTTATCTTACCTCCTACTCCACCCTATCCTGTCTGATCTCCAGGGAATGAACCTCCAGGCTTCTCTAGGAGGTGGGCAATTGCCTGACTCTGGATGTTTGTTTCTTAAACAGAATTCCAACTTACCTTCCTGTTTAGAGTCTTGCCTCCAACCCCAAATCTTCTAGTTCCTGAAATTTTAGGGGTTATGCAGGGTAAATTGTGTTGATTCACGGCTTTCTATAATTCCGGGTTTTTTGTTTAGTTGTTTGTTTTTGCCAAATTAACACGTGGCCTTTGCTCTGCAGTTTTCAGAATTTTGTTGCTGTAATCTTGTCTTTTTTCTTATAGTTTATACTTAAATATAATAACAAAACAACCTCCCCGACATTTTAGTGGGGTTTCAAGGAGAGAGTGGCAATTAAATATTTGTGTTCCATCTGCCATCTTTATTGGGAATTAAGGACTTTATTTAAAATAGCTTTATTTTTTCCCTTATGCTCATTTCGTACAGCTTTAGTTCATCTTTCTACCAGATGGTGGGTCTGTTCCAGATGGAGACCAGGGTCTTCGGGGTTTGCTTGAACTCCTCGAGAGTCTTGCTCTCTCTGTAGGCTTCTAGAGCCATTGTGAAACTGGACTTGCTTTTGGCCGTGGGTGGGATGATTTCAGGGAAGACGACTGGTATTAGTGTGGAGGCATAAACATTGGCAGAGGGGACTCAGGTATCTGGCAAAGCCTTGCTTTCTTAGGGGCCTTCACTGACAATATTTATATGGATTTCTAACGAATACATTAGAATCCACACTGCCGTACCTTACCCAAGGGTAATATTATAAATATTTAACAATGACTATGTCATGAATAGTGACCAGTTCTGAAACACCTTTCTGCTGTACTGATGCAAACCAGCTGACCATCTGTCCAGGCTTGTGCCAGGTTCCAGAATGTCCCCAGCTTTCTCCAGCCCCTGTCTTTATTAACTTGCCCTAATTTCCAGAATGGAATTTTAGAAAAATGGACTGAGCCTACTTTCTCTTGCTCCCAGGCTTTAAAACTCATAGTCTTTAAGTACTCTTGTGCACAGTGGCAAATATGTGCTGTGGGAAAGAAGATACGGTCCTCACCTTGGGGAAGGAGTATGGCACTAATAAGAATAGGGCTGGATTGTGGGAGGCAGAGGCAGTGGAGTACAGTGAGCAAAATCAGGCTTATCCAGAGGACATTCTGCATGGCAGACCACTCCCAGGCCACCAGAGCCCTGTGCATTTCACCTGTCAATTCAGCCAAGTAGACATAAATATGCTGCATCACTTCTCTTCCCTTGTCCCCCTTTCCCTAACGTCTTCTAGCTTCCTGCAGCCTCCATCTGTCTTCTAGGGGAAGGATAAGGGAAGAGCCAGGAGGGAACAGTGTTGGTAGAGAGGAGGACAAGGTCCTGTCTCTGACTGGGCAGATTGGGCAGAAAGTGGCAGCAGGTGCAAGTGGAGCTGCTGGGCAATCAGGGGTCTACACACATGCACAGCTAAACTTCCATTTATACCACTTACATCTGACAAGAGGAATATGGATGTGGATAAGTCTAGTTTATGTTGTTGAGGAAAAACATTCGGAAAAATTTTGGCAGGGGAAGAAAAGACATAGGATTGGAAAGCGTTGGGAAAACTGTGCCTACATGTTTTCACTGGTTTTACACGTTCAAGGGTCTTTGGTTAGACTACTTCGAAAATCCATCTTGGTCTCAGACTTTCTCCCATCGTGGCTTCTCTGGGGTAGAAACCTGGGGCTGATTTATAATTAGGCCTTCCAAATCCTGGGTTATTTGGAGCTGTAGGTTTGAGGGTTAAGTTCCTGGTTTTCACTAGTTCTTCTTATGTACCTCATTTTTTCATGTCTTTTAAACAGTAATAATTAGAGAAACATTTGAATGTTTCATTTGCTGAAAATGATTTATAATTTTGTTTCCATCTGTCATGGTAATGGTTTCAAGTGCAGCAAAGTAAGATTGTGCTGGTCATCCTATAAGTGAGAAATGGAACAGAACCCTAGAGTTGAAAAGTTGGTTGGATGAAATGAGGGCACTAAGGAGTGTTTTCACAGGGATCCTCAGACTCAGGCTAGCCCAGATCTCTGGAGGCTGCCACCTAGAGAGAACCAGCAAACACGTAATTGCAGCTCCTAGCAAGCTGGATCTCAGATCCGTCAATACGTTTACTGTTTGCTCCTTCACTGACATTACCAGGATCTTGGTTTTCTCTTAATATTTAGTAAATCCCAAGATCACACTTATCTATTGAGAAAGTAGTTCCGGTCCACATATAATTATTGAGCACCTCCTGAATGTCAGGCTGTGTTGTTAGATCTTGGGGGGACAAGGGTGATACTGTTTCTACTTACAGTCTAGTGGGGGGAAACACATACACAGATAACGTTAAACAGTGTTGTTTAGAGGAATAAATCAGAAAAACCAGCTAGAGCTTGTTGACTAGTTAAATGTGGGGATTGAAAAAAAGGAAAAGTGTCCAGGTTCACTTCCAGGTACTGCTGTCCATTTTCTCCTCCTTGAAGCTCTTCTTCCCTGGGCCTTCATACATCTCTAGTTCTGTCTGCTTTGCTGATCATTCTCCCATACTCTCCTTTGGCAGATCCACTTCAAAGGCACAGTACTTACATGCTGGTGTCCCCAGGGCCCCCTCTTCAGCTGTCTGCACTATTTGTCTATCTTTTTCTCATAGGGCAAAGCTTTCCAAAGCTCTGTCTCTAGCTCAGACCTTTCTTCTGAGCAACACACTCTTATTCCTCAGCCTCTACTCAGTCATTCCATCTGCCAGACACTGCAGACTCCATATACTACAACCTCTATACCCCAAAGCTGTGTGTCTTCCTGTGCCCTATCCCACATCACCTGGGACCCCCTCTGTAGAAGAAAATAGAAGTGGATGCGAGGTCTCATGCAGCACTAATAGAAATACACTAGCTACGTGTCTAATTTAAACTTTTCTAGTATCTGCATTAAAAAAGGGAAAAGAAACAAGTGATATTAATTTTAATTATATATTAACCCAACATACCAACATATTATTTCAACACATAATCAGTATAAAAATTACTGAGATATTTTACTTTTTTTTTTTTTCATACGGAACCTTCAAAATTCAGTGTGCATTTTAATCACAATTTGCACTAGCCACATTTCAAGTGCTCAATAGCCCTATGTAGCTAGTGGCTCCTGTATTGTACGGTGCAAGTCTAGAATGAAAAAGGTAGTATTTGAGGCTGGGCAAAAACTCTCTTATTAGAAGTATGATAGAATATAGAAATAGAGGATACCTACATTTAAGCATCACTATTTTTATGAGTCCTGTGTGTGTTCTCTGTTCCTTATGGTTTTCCCCTAATATTTAGAGAAGCTTTTGAAATTCTAGTTTTCTCAGCAGTGCCAAGATCCTTCCTCTGATTCTGGGAAAGGAATTCCAAGGGTGAGCAGCTCATCTCCCCACTGCCACCACTCCAGGGGAATCCCAAGGGGAATGTGTGATTCTCAGCACAGAGCCCCTCCCTACTTAGGTCCTTCTTTCAAAAGTTTATTATGAAATCTCTGGATTTTGTTTCAGAAGGAAATTGCTTTCTTCACAATTCCTTTTCAAAATGTTCATACCTTAGCTGCCAGAAACAAAATGCATTTGCTTTACTGTAATTATTACAGCCAAAGCCACCATATATTGTGGATTTTTCCAACATGGTACTTTCAATATTGTCTCTTTCAGTCCATGCATCTTGAATTTTGGTTCAAAAAATAGGATCAGTCTATCACACTCTCGAGTGTGAAATACTGGGGAGTGCCATGGTGATCAAGCAACTGGCACACACCAGTTCCTGGAGCTTAGAACTTAATTCTGGATACTTAGCTATAAATGATTTCCAGAGACTGCTCCTTTCCCTGGGGAGCTGAAATCCTTCCAGAGAGGCCGCGTCTTCTCAGGTGGCAGCCAAGCAAGTACCTGGGCAGTGCAGGTCTTCTCATGAGACCTTGTTTATGGTACTGTCCATACATCAATTTGAGTTTTAAGGGGTGCTTTTTCTGATGAGATTTAAAGTTATGTAGAAGCAACAAAGCTTTCTAAGAATATTTTTGGCAGGCGAAAGAAGGATCAAAAAAAAAAAAAAAAAAAAAAAGAAGAAGAAGAAGAAGAAGAAATGACACAGGCCGTGGGACAGCGGTATGAGCCGCTGGGACACTAGCCAGATATTGGTGCTCCCAAACTGGGGAAGACAATGGACTTTACTGTTACTATTCAAAATGCTGTTCACGTTCTTTTATCGTTCACTAAAATTATTTCATTTTCAAGGTCTAGGCCAGTCGGGGGTGGGGGGGGTGGGCATGGAGGACGGTTGTTGCAGAGGGCCTGACTTCCATGGCGGGCGGCCGGGGGAAGTATCTGTGTTTCAACCCGCAGGCCCTTTCCCCTCAGGACGAAGGGCTCCGAGAGGCAAGGGAGGGGGTCGGCGAGCGGGCTGGGGGTCAGGGGGTAGGGAGCATCACCCAGGGTCTCCTGGCTGCCAGTCTCCCAGAGTCCCCAGCTTTCCAGGTAGGGACGCCCCCTCCCACGCAGCGCGGCTAGCTGGGGTGGGAAGGAGGGGCTGGGCTCCGAGCGCCCGCCCCTCCATCTATCACATGGCCGGAGAGCCACAAAAACAACAGCTTTGGCCAAGACGGTGACTTCAGGAAAGGGAACCCAGGGCTCTCACAGCCAGCCCCCACCCCATGGAGGAGAGTTTTCTTGAATCCTTTGGGAGGCTGAGCCTCCAGCAGCAGCAGCAGAAACCTCGGCCGCCGGCCCCGCCACCCCCGCGTGGGACACCTCCGCGCCGCCACAGCTTTAGGAAACACCTCTACCTCCTGCGAGGCCTCCCGGGCTCGGGGAAAACTACACTGGCCAGGTAATGACAACGGCCTGGGCGCCGGCGCGCGGACCCCGAGCGAGCGAGCCCCTGCCCTGGGCCGCTCCGCCCCGCGCCCCCCGCACCCCAGTCGCCGCGCCCGCCTGGGTCCTGGCCCCGGCCCGAGCCTGGCTGCGGGGAAGCCCGCGCTGTCCCCGGTGCCCGCTCAGCCGCGGGCGGAGAGAGGGCGACCCGTCCTGTTTGTTTGTTTCCATGCTGCGCTTTCCCGGGAGGACTGATTTCGGCACTGCGCCTTGCGCAAGCCCCAGATGGCACCGGCCCCTGCCCGGCCGCCGTGCCAGGCCCCGGGCCAGCCTGGCCGAGGGAGCCTTGGCCGCCCCCGGCCTCCCCCGGCCTCCCCAGCCCGGGGTCGGGATGCCCGCAGGGATTCTTCTTCAGGAACCCCGGTGACAACTGCAGAGAAAACCGCGGGGCCGCCCGCCAGCGCGCAGGCACCCGCCACAGTGCGTCAACAGGCGTTTTAAACCAGAGCGGAGAAACGAGCGGGCCAGGGGGGCGGGGGACTAGAGGCAGCCGTGGCCTTGGCGGTGGCCGGATTGGGGGCGGCGTGCGGCCCGCGTTGAAAATCTAGCGGATTGAGGCAGCCCTGCGTTTGCTTTGGCAGCTGCGAAGGCGCACAGGTGCACGGGGGAGGGGGCTGGCGCGGCGGTCATTGAGAGAGCCTCGCAATGGGCGCCCAAATTCGTTTACTCGCGAATTGCGTAAGCTGCTCTCCTGGTACAGGTCAGCGCGAATTACGCGCGCTTGTTGCCTCCTTGCTGGGCCCACCGCTTCAGCCTCAATTCTCACCACTCCCCGGCTTGCACTTGATGCTACGGCAACGTTGAACTGTTTCTCCCCTTGCTTGTGCTGACGCTGGCCCGCCTGCCTGGCTTTGCCTTCCGCCTACCTTTGCCCGACTGATCCCACTAGCCCTTTAAGACTCGGATCTGTTCCCTTACCCAGCAGCTGCCCTCCTCCCCAGCAGTAGACGCACGTCTTCTGCGCTCCTTGGCTTCCTGTTTACACATCTGTGACCGCGCTTGGTTTTACACATGGTTTGGTTTATCCTTCTTCAAGTTTCTTGAAGCTAGGGCCGGTAGAAGTAGCCTCTTACCCTCAAAGAGCTTTCCATCTCATTAGAGAAGTAAGGCTAGTCGTAGAACCATGGAGCTGCTGCAGAGTCAGGGTTAGCTGGCGTTGAGGAGCTGATTTGGGGGGGTGGGTGGTGGTAATACAAAGATGGTGGGAGCAGGATCTGAGTCCATCGGGGTCAGCGAACTGTGACAGCTCTGGTGATGTGCTGCCAGTTTTAATTCGGATTCCTGGCTTATTTGTGGAGTGAAAGCCTTTAGCGGAACAGTATTGCTACATTTTCGCAGATTAAAGGGATGGTGACTTCCAAAGGGTCATAGGTAACCTTCCCTAGGACGCAGGGATTTCAGTAGGCCTTCTCTCTGGTTGGGGGGTGGAGGGTGGAGAGTGGGGGAGCCTGCTCAGAACCCAGCAGAACTCGGATATTTTGTGATAACAGTCATGGTGGGTACATATGTTGCAAATGAAGTATCTTCTGAGTTCAAGTCCTGTTTAATTTCACTTTGATTTTGCTGATCTGTGGCCTGTGGCACACTGAGTGTCAAAGAAGGAAGTAAAATCTTTGGCCAGATTTTGTTTTTAACTACTCAGAAGGGAAGTGATAGGTTGAGTGGAAGGGAAGTGCATAGAACTGAACATCAAAAGCCATGGGATTTGGATCTTAGATTCCTCATCTGTGAAGTGAATGGGTTGCCTGGGGTGGTCTTCAAGGTCCCTTCTGGCTCTAACATTCTACACTTTTAGGATTTTAATTCCTGGTTGACATTTGGCTAACCAGAAGACTCCGGATGAGAGACCAGCTTATTAAAGAACATCTCTCTAGGGACGACTGGCGTGAGCACTGGCCTGGGAGTCTGAAGATTGGGCCTTTAGATCCTCTTCATCATGAAAGCTGGTGAATTTCGGCAATCACCTAGCTTCTCTGGGACTTCTTTTCCTTACATGTGACTACTAAGAAGGGATTAGATTAGGTGATTTATTGAAGATCCTTCTGGCTCTTAATTTCTAGTTGTCAGTCTGAAGAATGGTTAGTTAACAATGGCTAGGCAACAAGCTCTGACCTTGGAGTCAATTTATGGCTTCAAATCCAAGCTCTGCCATTCACTATCTATGACCTTTACTCAGCTCCTCTGCACCTTGGTTTCCTTTTCTGATATACAGGGATATCTGCTTTGTCCATTTCAGAAGACTTGCAGATGTTAAAATGTGAGAGAACTTGCTACACTTTAAAGTGCTGTATACATCTTATAAGGTGTTAGTTGCCGCTTCAGATGTTGATCAGCTGAGATAAATCTTCAAGGTGTTACCGGGGAGAAACCTGGCTCTGAAATGCAGCAGGAGGCTGGAAGTTGACTTTGTTGTTCTCCGGTTCTCCGGTTCGGAGTTCTGGAGGCAGAGGATCATTGGCCCTGCTGTGGGAGGGGAGAGGGGTGACTTTTGCTTTTGTGTAGCAATCTGGGAAGTAAGAAGGCAAACAGGCCACAGCTCAGCAAGGAGGAAGCCTTCGGTGAGGATGAAATGGTGTGGCGGACCTCAAGGACCTACCTTCCCCTCCTTTCTGGTGGGTCCGGTGGGGGAGAGAAGGAGAACGGCAAATTGTTTAAAAAATGTGCATGTGGAGAAAGTAGTGAAACTGTAAGGCTATCTCTTGTATTGTTGGATTCTGGGAAATTCATATTTTCTTTATTCTCTGTATTTTCCAAATTTTCTAATATGTAATTTTTTAAATCAGAAAAATAAAAACAAGTTTTTAAAAATTGGAGAAGATCGTTTTTACAAATGTGGGTTCCTCTTTTTTCCCTGCTTTTCTCATCTGATTAAAGAAATAATAAAAGTGTTGTTGAAATTAGGATATGTCTTGTCTTCCAAATCAATGTTAGATTTCTGTGCTTGTCATCTATATATTTATATAGTTTGAAGGGGCTGAGATGTTGAAACCATCTATTTAAATTCTTTGGACATTTAAAAAACAGTTTTATCTGGTTAAAAAAAATTTTGAGTACGACAGAGTACTGGAAACTTAGCATGCACCTAAATCTGTTTTATCACCTCTAATTCATAAAAATTTTTTTTTTCAAAAATAGTTTCTTATCAATGACCTGTAAGTCCTACTTCCAGGAATTCATCCTAAGGCAATAGTTGGACAAGTGCATGAAGATGGAGATTTGTTCATCACAGAGCTTTTTTATATGCTAGAAAAAATAGGAGCCAATGGAAATATACAAAAATAGAGGATTAGCTTATAAGTCATGCAATCATTAATGGGAACATAGGTGTATTTGACATGCAAATATATTCATCCCCCCCCATTAAGTTAAAAATCCTATTAGCGAAGCTATCTATCTCTCTATCTATACAAAAATTCCATTTTCTATTCAAAGAAAGGGGGGGGTCTACCTATAATCATAGAAAATGTGTGAAAAGATATGTTACTAGTTGTTGACTTCAGATAGTGGGATTATAGATTTTCCTCCCTGCCTTATTTTCTTATTTTTCTATAACAAAAATGTATTAATTTTTAACTTTTTAAAGTTGAAAATAGGGGTTCCTGAGTGGCTCAGTTGGTTAAGCATCCATCTTTAGCTCAGGTCATGACTCCAGAGTTCTGGGTTCAAGCCCCACATCGAGCCCTACATTGGGCTTTCTGCTCAGCGGGGAGTCTGCTTCTCCCTCTGGTTCTCTCCCTGCTCATGCTCTCTCTCTCTCTCTTAATAAATAAAATCTTCAAAAAAAAAAAAGGTTGAAAATAGTTTTGGAAAATAACTTGGCTAAATAGACTCAGGTTGTGTGACCAAACATTTATTAAATAACAAAATAAATGTGTCATTTTCTATATAAAAAGTGTTTTTCCTAGGTTTATTCTCAGTTGGACATATATTAGGAATTTTTTTAATACACAAGATTGATTTTAATTATTTTATTATTAAATATATAAATTATTTATTAATTAGCATACACGCTTGCATGGACCTCTTGATTCTTCGACACCTCAGTTCTTTTTCATTAAAATGGAGCTAACATTTCACTAATAAGTTTGTTGTGGGGATTTAGGAGACTGGTAAACAATGATTCCATAACTGTATGTGTGAAATCACTGTGGAATGCTTGGGCTCCATAAATACCAATTATTGTTAATTATTATTCGCTAATCAACAATAATAGTATTTGCTGGGTACTTAAAAGACCACTAATAATTGCTTGGCAAATAAGATTAAGGGAGCCTACAAAAGACTAGCAAATGGGAAACAATAATCCATACACTGCTGTGGGTAAGTAAGCTATAATGGGGAAGAGCATTTTATATGCTATTGGTGTTCAAGGCCAGGGAAGTCACTTAGGATGATTAGGGAGATAGGAAAACTATGGATGAGAGATAGTCTCTTCTGTGTGAAAATGGTTCCTGAGCTGACCTTGAAGACAGGGAGGATGTGGCTGAGCAAAGGAAAGAGTTAGCAACATGAATAGGGAGATGGAGATGGGAGACAGCTGGATGGTCTCCTCAGCTAGTGAAGAGAATGGCTTAACTGAAGTGAATGGTTCAAATTAGTGAATGTGTTGGTTAGGTAAACTCAGAGCCAGATCATGGGGAATACCAAAACCTGCACAAAGAAGTACCGAGTTGATCGAAGAAGTAGGATTCCAATCCCAAGACTTTCACTCTCAGCAGATGATCCAGAAGTACCTGTTTCTACAGCTAAACTGACAAACTCACCTGGATCTGGATCTGTCCTTTCTTCTTACATCAGTGAAAGCTTCTGTGGACCATCTGTTTACCTCTGTGCTTTGCAGTGTGTGTGTGTGTGTGTGTCTATGAAAATGTCCCTTTTTGGGGCCACTTTAACCATTTTTTAAGTATACAATTCAGTGACATTAATTAAATGATGTGCAGCCATCACCAGAATCTAGTTCAAGAAACTCTACCCTTGAAGCAATAATTCCCCATCCTCCCTTCTCCTCAGTCCCTGGTAACCTCTGATCCACTTTCCATCATCATGTATTTTACTATCCTAGATACCACACATAAGTGGAATCATACAATATTTGTCTTCTTGTGCCTGATATATCTGATATATATATCTCAGAACCTCATTACTTTTTATAGCTGAATAATATATTCCACGACATGGCTATACCATGATATTGTCCACTTGAAATGAAATGAAATGAAATGAAATGAAATGGCAATAGAAAGAGGGTACTTTTTCCTTTTGTTTTTAAGGCCATATATGAAAAATGTTGTCAACTTTATGTCAGTTCCCTGGAATTTCTTTGAATCTTTACATATCAGTCAAAGCAAAGTTTGAGACCCACGCCCTAGTAGCACATGTTGCATCCTTTCTGATGTTCCAGTCATTTCCTTTTGGCACCATCGCAAATGGTTTGTAACATGGATTCCATTAGGCTCAAAGGATGCTTGCTGACGGTTGTCTTTTCTTTTGTTCATGTCTCCACGTAACATGAACTTTTCCTTCAAGAGAAGTACCTTTCCATCTAGAAGCACTAGAGCTTTCCAAGGAAGTGACAGGATGCTTTCCTGATGTGATGATCAGAAAAGGTGAGGATGAAGGTATACTTTACAAGCAAACACAGTGAAATGTGGGAAACAATTGAGAAGAAGGGATCAGTTAGGTTAGCTAAGTAGTGAGTAGTTAGACCCCAAAGCGTCCTGGGCTCCACAGCACCCCTAGCCAGCAGGCTTGGACCATGGTGTTTTTATTGATGAGCCCAGGGCTCTTGTACATAAAAGCAAGGTCAAAATAGAAAATTTGCAGTATTCCAAGTCTGTGTATATAAAAATAAAGTATCAGCTGACATATCAGATCTTCATTCACTTACATCTACTTGGAGAAACTACTAGCCTTTTATATTTTCAATGATTTTCCCAAGGTGGATTTTAAATCTCTCTCCATTGCTGAGAGTCCTTACAATACCTCTTCCCGGAGGTTGGGATGAATAAGGACTATAAATGCAATAAATGTTTCACAGAGAGTAAGAAGACACAGTGCATCGTGTGTTTGTAATTACTTGCTGGAAAGTCTGCCCAACTATACAAGGGATTCACCACCGCCATGGTTCTGGAGCCAGTGGGATAGTGGGAGAGAACCCTGCTGAGTTGGAGCAATATCATATAGCAGGTGTGGTTTATGGTTAGAGAAGGCGTAGAAATAGAGGAAGAAAACATTTTTCATAGGAAAATCTCAGGACATGCCCAAGAATTTTCCAGAGAGTTAATGTAGTCCAAGCCCAGGACACTGAGCTCTGAGAAGTGAGACATCTTGATCAAGATCATAGGGATGACTTCGTATTTCTAGTCCAGAGCATTTACTTCTACACCAAAGGAAGAGGCTACTGGGAGTGACTTCCTGAAAGAATAATAGAGGTTGGTTTTGATCTGTTGTTTAAAAACAACAACAACAACAACAACAAACCCAACCACTTACATGGCCCATTAAAAGGGCGAAGTTTACCTGGATTTCAACTGTTAGGGTAAGAAAGCCATATTTTATTATTTGTTAGTATTCAAATACGATATGTTTCTTCTGCTATAAAAAAAATACCAGGGAATTTATTTTCTTTATGAATGTGGTGCCACTGGGGACAATGGGAGGTAATGATTTAGATTTTTTAATAAGTATTCATATTTATCCTATGTTGTGTTCAAGAGAGATGTTGTCAACACCCAGCTCGGGAGGGTCTCACGCCGCTTCCTCATCTACTCACATGATAGGATATTTGTAAATCAATCTAGTGCCTTTGTTTCCTCATGGCATTTCAATGAACTCTTTTCTATATGATGGCACCGTTCTAGGCCCATTCAGACTCTAGAGGAACCCAATAAGAAATTGTTTGTTTTCACTCCAAATTATCTAAAGACATCTAGGCTCTATGGATTGAGGAAATAGTATGATAAAGAAAAACTGATCTAATTTCTAATTTTTCCTTCATAAGGCTCTCTGTTGCCTCATGTGTATGGCTTGGGGAGAAGGCTATTTTATCAAGGTTTTTATCAAAGTAAGAGCCTGAGAAAGGGGAAGGGAGAAAAGAAAGAAAGCCCACATTTATTAAGTGCTAACTGTATGCCTGGCAATTTGTATATGCTGGCTTATTGGAACTTTACAATAGCCCTACGATATAGGTGATTTCATTTTATAAGTGAGGACATTAGGATCAGAGAATCACACATTTGATTCTGAGAGTCCAGATTTCATAATACACAAAGTGGTCTTATCTTACTAGGGATGTTCATGAACAAACACACCTACACCCAGTTTTCACAGTTACTTGGGAATCTTGTTGAGGTATGATTGTATAAGTAGGATATTTCAATGTTCTTTTTCCACGTTTTCTAAGGATGTGATGAAGAAGAGAGTCTGAGAGGGGCTTTCTCTGCTCCCTAAAGTAGCATCTCTCCAACACTCTTTGCCCTGTACTTTGACTTTCTTTTCTCCCACATTATCACCATCTGACATATGTTTACTTATTTATTATCTACTTCTTTCACAGGGAGGTAAGCTTTGTGATTTGAGATGTGTTGTAAGCTCCATGAGATCAGGAGATATTTTCTCTTCAGCTTCTGAGAGAAGGTCTGGCACCTCGTAGGCCTAAATCACTAAATATTTGATGGATCTATTAATTCCAGAGGCTTCCTAAAAGTTGTCAGCTCAGTTATCAACATGGGTCTTGAGTAAAGCACAAAATTGAGAAGGAGGTTCATCACATAATATGAGTTGTGAAAGAATGAACGGGCTGTGAAAAATAGACGAGAGAAAAAAAGGGGTCAAGCCATTCCCTCCAAAGTCCTCTTCCATCTGTGCACAAAACCATTCCCGTGTTTTACACATGAAGATATTGGATGTGCCATCTCCACCATCGGCAGTTACACTAAAGAGAGGTTAAAAAAATTAGAATCAAAGATGCAGCTGCTTTCACATCGAAGCAGCAGTCAAGAAAGAGCCTCAAGTGACAGTTTTCCTGTTCAATTACTGTCCCCTTGTCTGTAACTGATTTATGACATTTTGGGAAGACACAGCTAAAAACAAGTTAATCCTCCAGTAGGTGTGCTTCTGATGCCTTCCTTCCTGAGCATGGCTGAATTCACCTGCAATAGAAACATGGGGGAAAACAGCACCCTTGCTAGATTCTATGGAAGGGAGCTATTCACATGCAAGAGAAAGGAAGTTGCTCTAGATAGAGTGGAGTGGGACCACACGACTATGGGGTTCTCTGAGAGTCTAGTTTTGGATCTCATAAACATGCCCTACTTCAGAGGCACAGAGGGTAAGGGCAAGAGTGAACAGTAGGACAGACTGGAGTCTCCTTAGCCACTGTGGCTTGGTAGTGTCCATGGGGCTGACAGTGGTTGAGCTTCATCTCCTTAAGGGCAAGGCTCAGTCTTGGCATGGTGTTTGGCAGCACCAAGAAGGCCAAACCACACCAGGACTCAGGGGAGACTGTCCCACATCGTTTACAGCTGTGGCTCCCACCCCATTCTCTTCAAGCTGTTGGGTCGTAGAACTTGTTCCTAACCCCCCAATTTAAAGTCCTTGAGGAGAATACCAATAACATACCAATACCATAACCTCCAAGAAGAATCCTCTCTTCTAATGCCTTTTGGGGGGTAAATACAAGGCTTGGGTAAAATTCTGAATGTACAAAGATGAGTAACTAGAAATTCTCCTCACACAGTTTGGTGTTGTATAAAAAGTGTTTGCATAATTAAGGCAACAGAGCCTAATATTCAAGAACATTCACATTTTCAGCAGGTACTTATTGAGTATCTCTCATGTGCTTGACATTCTTCTGTTTGCCTAGAAAAGAGCTGTGAACAAAACAAAATTCCCTGCCTTCATGGAACATAAATTCTATCAGAGAAAAAAATTTTCTGAAGGGAAGAAGAAAATTTTAAATAACATCTGCATCGCTCTGTACTTTCAAAAAACAAACAGAAAAGGACTCATTCCATGGCTATTCTACGTGATGTATATACCTTCAGGAACTGTTCCACATATGCAAAGGCAGATAGGCACAGGGACGTTCACATCACTGTGCCTATCTGTGATGTTCACTAAAACTTGTTCATGGTAGGGAAAATTGCAAACAAACTAAATGTCACTAGAGAAAAAGATAAATAAATGCAGTTTGTTTATTTTATAGTGTGCAGCTCTGGGACCGGAAGTCTAGGATTTAATCCAGCTGTACCACTCATGGGTCTTTGTTTTTTTTTCCAGCTTTAATGAGATGTCATTGGCATATAACATTTGTTTTGTTTTTAGGTTCCATGTATAAGTGAAATCATATTGTGTTTGTCTTCCCCTGTCTGACGTATCTCACTTGGCGTAATACCCTCCAGTCCACCCATGTTGTCACAAATGGCAAGATTTTATTCTTTTTATGGCCAAGTCATATTTCATATATGCACCACATCTGCACTATCCATTCATCTATGGAGGGACATTTAGGATGCTTTTATACCTGGGCTATTATAAATAATGCTGCAGGGAACACAGGGGTGCACAGAGCTCTTCAAATTGGTGTTTTGTTTTCTTCAGATAAATATTCAGATGTGGAATGCGTGGGTCATATGGTAGTTCTATTTTTAATATTTTTTGAGGAATTTCCACACATTTTTTCATAGTGGCTATACCCATTTACATTCCCACCAGCAGTGTATGAACGTCCTTTTATCCACATCCTTACCAACTCTTGTTATTTCTTATCTTTTTGCTAATGGCCAATCTGCCTGGTGTGAGGTGATACCTCATTGTGGTTTTGATTTGCATGTCCCTCATGATTAGTGATTGAGCATCTTTTCATGTGACTGTTGACCATCTGCATGTCTTCTTTGGAGAAATGTCTTTTCATGTCTTATGCCTATTTTTATTTTTTTTAATTTTTTGGTATTTATTTATTTAACCTATAATGTATTATTTGCTTTAGGCGTATAGGTCTGTGAATCATCAGTCTTACACAATTCACAGCACTCACCATAACACATACCCTCCCCAATGTCCATAACCCAGCCACCCTATCCTTCCCCTCCAACCACCCAGCAACCCTCAGTTTGTTTCCTGAGATTGAGAGTATTTTATGGTTTGTCTCCCTCCCTGTTCCCATCTTGTTTCATTTTTTCCCTTCCTACCCCCCACAACCACCCGCCCTGCCTCTCAAATTCCTCATATCAGAGAGATCATATGATAATTGTCTTTCTCTGATTGACTTATTTTGCTTAGCATAATACCCTCTAGTTCCACCCATGTCATTGCAAATGGCAAGATTTTGTGGTTTTTTTTGATGGTTGCATAGTATAGTGTTTTATATATATATATAAAATATATATATATATATATATATATATATATATATATATATATCTCACATCTTCTTTATCCATTCATCTGTTGATGGACATCTAGGTTCTTTCCACAGGTTAGCTGTTGTGGACATTGCTGCTATAAACATTCAGCGCACGTGCCCCTTCGGATCACTACATTTGTATCTTTAGGGTAAATTCCCAGTAGTACAATTGCTGGGTTGTGGGGTAGCTCTATTTTAAACTTTTTGAGGAAGTTCCATGCTGTTTTCTAGGGTAGCTGCACCAGCTTGCATTCCCACCAAGAGTGTAGGAGGGTTCCCCTTTCCCCACATCTTTTCCAACACCTGTCATTTCCTGACTTGTTAATTTTAGCCATTCTGACTGGTGTGAGGTGGTATCTCACTGTAGTTTTGATTTGTATTTCCTTGATGCCGAGTGATGTGGAGCACTTTTTCATATGCCTGTTGGCCATTTGGATGTCTTCTTTGCAGAAATGTCTGTTCATGTCTTCTGCCAATTTCTTGATTGGTTTATTTGTTCTTTGGGTGTTGAGTTTGATAAGTTCTTTACAGATTTTGGATACTAGCCCTTTATCTGATATGTCATTTACAAATATCTTCTCCCATTCTATTGGTTGTCTTTTGGTTTTGTTGACTGTTTCCTTGCTGTGCAAAAACTTTTGATCTTGATGAAGTCCCAATAGTTCATTTTTGCCCTTACTTCCCTTGCCTTTGGCGATGTTCCTAGGAAGAAGTTGCTGTGGCTGAGGTTGAAGAGGTTACTGCTTGTGTTCTCCTCAAGGATTTTGATGGATTCCTGTTTCAAACTCCTGTTTCATCCATTTTGAGTCTATTTTTGTGTGTGGTGTAAGGAAATGGTCCAGTTTCAGTCTTCTGCATGTGCCTGTCCAATTTTCCCAACACCATTTGTTGAAGAGACTTTTTTTCCATTGGACATTCCTTCCTGCTTTGTGGAAGATTCGTTGACCATAGAGTTGAGGGTCCATTTCTGGGCTTTCTATTCTGTTCCACTAGATCTATGGGTCTGTTTTTTGTGCCAGTACCATACTGTCTTGATGATTATGACATCTCTGCCATGTTCCTGACCTTAGGGGAAAAGCCCTCAGTTTTTCCCCATTGAGAATGATATTTGCTGTAGGTTTTTCATAGATGGCTTTTATGATATTGAGGTATGTACCCTCTGTCCTTACACTATGAAGAGTTTTGATCAAGAAAGGAAGCTGTAATTTGTCAAATGCTTTTTTGGCATCTATTGAGAGTATCATATGATTCTTGTTCTTTCTTTTATTAATGGTAAATTGTTTTCCACCCCTTCACTTTAAGTCTGGAGTTGTCTTTGTGTCTCAAATGAGTCTCTTGCAGACAGCATATTGACGGGTCTTGTTTTTTTTATCCAGTCTGATACCCTATGTTTCTGATGGGGGCATTTAGCCCATCTACATTCAGGGTAGCTATTGAAAGATATGAATTTAGTGCTACTGTATTGCCTGTAAGGTGACTGTTACTGTATATTGTCTCTGTTCCTTCCTGGTCCATGTTACTTTTAGGCTCTCTCTTTGCTTAGAGGATCCCTTTCAATATTTCCTGTAGGTCTGGTTTGGTGTTTGCAGATTCTTTTAGATTTTGTTTGTCCTGGAACTTTTTATCTCTCCTTCTATTTTCAATGACAGCCTAGCTGGATATAGTATTCTTGGCTGCACATTTTTCCCATTTAGTGCTCTGAATATATCATGCCAGTCCTTTCTGGCCTGCCAGGTCTCTGGATAGGTCTGCTACCAATCTAATGTTTCTACCTTTGTAGGTTACAGACCTCTTGTCCTGAGCTGCTTTCAGGATTTTGTCTTTGTCATTGAGACTTGGAATTTTTACTATTAGATGGTGGTGGGCCTATTTTTACTGATTTTGACCAGGGCCGGGTGGGTGGTTCTCTGTGCCTCCTGGATTTTGATGCTTGTTCCCTCCTCCAAATTAGGGAAATTCTCTGCTATAATTTTCTCCAATATACCTTCTGTCCCTCTCTCTCTTTCTTCTTCTGGGATCCCAATTATTCTAATATTGTTTCATCTTATGGTATCACTTATTTCTCAAATTCTCCCCTTGTGGTCCAGTAGTTGTCTCTCTTTTTCTCAACTTCTTTATTCTCCATCATTTGGTCTTCTATATCACTAATTCTCTCTTCTGCCTCATTTATCCTAGCAGTAAGAGCCTCCACTTTTTATTGCACCTCATTAATAGCTTTTTTTTTTATTCCAACTTGGTTAGTTTTAGTTCTTTTATTTCTCCAGAAAGGGATTTTATTTCCCCAGAAAGTGATTCTCTAGTATCCTCCATGCTTTTTTTGAGCCCAGCTAGCACCTTGATAATCATCATTCTGAACTCTAGTTCTGACATCTTACTAATGTCCATGTTAATTAGGTCCCTAGATGTTGGTACTGCCGCTTACTTTTTTTTTTTAATTGAGGTGAGTTTTTCCGCCTTGTCATTTTATCCAGATAAGAATAGATGAATGAGAGAACAAAATACTAATAGGATAGCAACAACCCCAGGAAAACATACACTAACCAAACTGGAGGAGACCCAAAACCGGGGAAGAAAGGAGGGGGAAAAATTATATATGTTAGACTGGTGAATATAATGGGTCACACACTTGGTTTTGGGTGTATTTTGGTCTTTTAGAAGAAACTGCCTCCCAAAATTTTAAAGAAAGAAAAACATATGTATACAAAATAAGGGTAAACAAGATGAAGGGATGGAATATGATCGTAAAGATGAAAATTAAAAAAGGTTCTAAAAAAGGAAGTGATAAGAAGTTGCTTTAAAAAAAAGGAAAGAATGTGATAAGGCTGGAGACTAGAACAAAGTCATGTGCTAGGTTTAGGGTATATTTGGTCTGTTAGAAGAAACTGTATCCCAAAATTTTAAAGAAAGAAAATCCAGTATGTATACAAAAAATAAGGTTAAATACAATGAAGGGATAGACTATGACTATAACAATGAAAAGGAAAAAAGATCTTTAAAAAGGTATTGATAAGTTAAAATAGTTAAAAATAAAGTTAAAATAGGAAAGAAGAAAAATTAAAAAATAGATTAAAAAATAAAATTAAAAAAATTTAACTTTGAAAGACTAAAGAATCATGGGGAAAAAGTCACAAATTCTATGTGCTGTATTCTTGTAGCTCTGAAGTTTTGCAGTTCTCACTGATTGGTGAGCTTGGTCTTGGCTGGATGTTCTTGCTGATCTTCTGGGGGAGGGGCCCATTGCAGTGATTCTCAAATGTCTTTGCCTGGGGGGGAATTGCACCACCCTTGCCAGGGGCCAGGCTAAGTAATCTGCTTGGGTTCATGTTTGGTAGCTTTTGTTCCCTGAACGCTTTCCATACTGCTTTGAAGGACGAGAATGAAAATGGCAGCCTCCCAGTCTCTGGCCCCAGATGAGCTGAGAGCTCACGACCCCACTCCTCAGTGTGCCCTCAGAGAAAAGCAGTGAATCCCTCCCATCTCTCTGGTCTCTGGCAGCTCTCTGAGTTCACCCAGCCTGTGATGGAGCATTTCTATCTCCGTCAAATGGCCCCATTTGGAGTCTCCAAACCCAGCAGATTCCTGCAGCATGCTGTCATCCTGCTTCTCCCGGAGGATGAAGGAGGGAGTTTCCCTGGATCTGCCACTTGCGAGGTCCCTGCTCGAAGGGCAGTGGCCTGACTGTGCCTCAGATCACGGTTTAAGGTAACCCCAAGCTGAGAGCCTACTCCTAGGCTCAGTCTCTGCTGCCAACTTTCCTGCTCTGATACCTGGCAGCTCTGCCACACTCAGGCATCCCAGGTCTTTATGTGACCCTGCGGGTCCTAAGATCACACTGTCCCCACGAGGGCTCCACCTCCCGCTTAGCCTCTGGAGCAACCTCCGTCATCGGAACAGACTTCTAAAAGTTCCTATTTTGTGCTCTGTGGCTCTACTGCTTGCTGGGAGCTGGCCCCTCCCCCCACAGTCTCTCTTCCCATATATTGCCTTCGATTCACTTCTCTCACGTCCTCCTACCAGAAAGTGGTCACTTTTCCATTCGTAGAGTTGCTGCTCTTCTTCTCTTTGATCTCCTGTTGAGTTTGTAGGTGTTTGGAATGGTTTGATAACTATTTAGCTGAACTCCTGGGACTTGATGATACTTAGGTCTCCTACTCTTCTGCCATCTTGCTCCTTCCCCCTTCTGCCTATCTTTAAATTGGATTTTTTATATTAAATTGTGTATTTATATTAAATTGTATTTTTATATTAAATTGAATTTATATTACATATTTTGAATATTAATCCTTTACTGGATGTATGGCTTGCAAATAACCTCCCATTCAGTAGGTTGCCTTCTTATTTTGTTTATGGTTTCCTTCATTGTGCAAAAGCTTTTTAGTTTGATGTCATTCCATTTGTTTGTTCTAGCTTTTGTTGCTCTTGTGTAAAGAGACTGGTCCAAAAAAATATTACTAGGAGTGATAGCAAAGAGCTCACTACCTATTATTTTCTTTTAGGAGTTTTATGGTTTCAGTGTTACAATCAGGTCTTTAATCTATTTTGAGTTCATTTTGTGTATGGTGTAAGAAAGTGGCCCAGTCTGACGTTCCCACTCTGCTTTACCTGTCTATTGGCGTCTTCTGCCCCGGTAAAGATCCAGAAGTGTATAATCCTACCTCTCGGGCTGATTCCATGGATGTTGAGTGTTTTGGTAAGATAATCAGCTCACTTTAGGGGACAGTTAGAATGGCCAAAATTAACAAGACAGTAAACAACATGTGTTGGTGAGGATGTGGAGAAAGGGGAACCCTCTTACACTTTTGGTGGGAATGCAAGTTGGTGCAGCCACTTTGGAAAACAGTGTGGAGATTCCTTAAGAAATTAAAAATAGAGCTTCCCTATGGCCCTGCAATTGCACTACTGGGTATTTGCCCCAAAGATACAGATGTAGTGAAAAGAAGGGCCATCTCTACCCCAATGTTCATAGCAGCAATGGCCACAGTCACCAAACTGTGGAAAGAACCAAGATGCCCTTTAGCAGACAAATGGATAAGGAAGATATGGTCCACATATACTATGGAGTATTATGACTCCATCAGGAGGGATGAATACCCAACTTTTGTATCAACATGGATGGGACTGGAAGAGATTATACTGAGTGAAATAAGTCAAGCAGAGAGAGTCAATTATCATATGGTTTCACTTACTTGGGGAGCATAAGGAATAACATGGAGGACGTGAGGAGATGGAGAGAAGTGAGTTGGGGGAAATTGGAAGGGGAGATGAACCATGGGAGACTGTGGACTCTGAGAAACAAACTGAGGGTTTTGGAGGGGAAGGGGGTGGGAGGTTGGGTGAGCTTGGTGGTGGGTATTAAGGAGGGCATGTATTGCATGGAGCACTGGGTGTGGTGCATAAACAATGAATTCTGGAACACAAAAGAAATTAAAAAAATAAAAATTAAAAAATATGCATTATATCAGTTTTTAAAAAAGTGGCCCAGTTTCATTCTTTTACATATGGCTTTCCAGTTTTCCCAGCACCATTTATTGAAAAGACTCTCCTTTCCCCATTTTTTATCTAGACTCCTTTGTCTAGATTGGCAATATAAATGTAGGTTTATTTCTGGGCTCTTTATTCTGTTTCATTGATGTGTCTGTTTTGTGCCACGACTATACTATCTTGATAACTATAGCTTTGTAGTGTAGTTTGAAATCCAAGATCATATTACCTCCAGGATTGTTTTTCTTTCTGAAGATTGCTTTGGTTATTTGGGGTGTTTTGTTGTTCCATAGAAATTTTGGTATTATTTATTCTAGTTTTGTGAAAAATACTGTTGATATTTTGATGAGGATTGCATTGACTCTGAAGATTGCTTTGGGTAATATAGACATTTTGATAATATTAATTCTTCCAATCCATGATCATGTTATATCTGTCAATTTATTTTTGTTGTCCTCAATTGCTTTTTTCAATAAAATCTTCTTGCAGTTTTCACAGCAGGTCTTTAACCTACTGTTAAATTTATCCCTAGGTCTTGTCTTGTCTTTTCTTTTCTCTTATTTTATTTTGATGCAGTTTAAATTAGATTGTTTTCTTCATTTCTCTTTCTGATCATTATTAGTATATAGAAATGCAACCAATTTCTGTATGTTACTTTTGTATTCTGGAACTTTACTGAATTCATTTATTAGTTCTAATAGTTTTTTTGATGGTCTTTAGAGTTTTCTATATATAGCATCAAGTCATCTGCAAATAGTGACAGTTTTACTTCTTCCTTACCAATTTGAATCAAGCCTTTATTTCTTTTTCTTATCAGATTACTATAGCTAGGGGTTCCAGTACTATGTTGCATAAACATGGCAAGAGTGGGCATCCTTATTTTGTTCCTCATCCTAGAGGAAAAGCTTTTAGTTTTTCACCATTGAGCATGATGTTAGCTATGGATTTATCATATGTGGCTTTTATCATGTTGAGGTACATTCCTTCCAAAACCAGGGAGTTTTGTTGGGAGTTTTTAATTATAAATGTTGAAAGAATGACCCAGGACAATCACCGGAGTGAGCACTGGAGTGAGATAAGGGCCACCACTCCTGCTGCAGGCTCTCCCTGCCACCTCCCCCAACCCCACCTTGGGCCTGGACAGTCCCACAAGATGATCTCCTTTCAGGACCCATATACCAGGCTTATACTTCCAGCTGAGTTCTAGGCTTCATGGCTAGGACTTTAAGGAGGGCTGCTCAGACAAATACCTAAAGGACCTCGATTGGTCCACACAGGCTACCTATCATGGTGTCTAATGGCCAGGAGGATAAAAATGGAAGTTGATTTTTGCCAAGTGCTTTTTCTGCAACTATTTAGACATTCATATGATTTTTGTGTTATGTTCAGTTCGCCACTGTATAGTACATAGTTTTTGATGTAGTGTTCAATGATTCATTAAAGTATAACACCCAGTGCTCATGACAGAATGGTTCATGTGATTTTTATCCTTTGTTTTGTTAATGTGCTGTATCACATTGATTGATTTGCAGATGGTGTACCATCCTTGCATCCCTGGAATATATCCCATTTGAACATGGTGTATAATCCTTTTAATATAGTGGTGAATTTGGTTTGCTAACATTTTTTGAGGATCTTTGCATCTATGTTCATCAAGGATATTGGCCCCAAATCTTTCTTTTGTGGTGTCTTTGTCTGATTTTAGTATCAGGGTAATGCTGGCCTCATGAAATGAGTTTGGAATTGTTACTTCCTCTTCAATTTTTTGGAATAGTTTGAGAAGGATAGCGATGAACTCTACTTTAAATGTTTAGTAAAATTCACCTGTGAAGCTCTCTAGTCCTGGACTTTTGTTTTTTGGGAGTTTTAAAATTACTGATTCAGTTTCATTACTTGCCATTGGTCTATTTTGAGTTCCTATTTTTTTCATGATTCAGTCTTGGAAGGTTGTGTGTTTCTAGGAATTTGTCCATTTCTCCTAGGTTTTCCAAATTGTTGGTATATAATTGTTTGTGGTAGTCTCTTATAATTCTTTGTATTTATGTGATGTCAGTTGCAACTTCTCTTTAGTTTCTTATTTTATTTATTTGGGTCCTGTCTCTTTTTTCCTTGTTAAATCTTTTTCTCTTTATGAAGTTTATTGATTTTTGTCTATCTTTAAAAAGAAAACCTAGCTATTAGTTTCATTGATCTTTTCTATTGTCCTTTTTTTAGTCTCTATTTCATTTATTTCTGCTCTGATCTTTATTATTTCCTTCCTTCTACTACCTTTGGGCCCTATTTTTTTTTCTTTTTTAGTTCTTTTTAAAAAAAGAATTAAAAAGTTAGATTGTTTATCTTCTGATATCAGTCTGACGTTCCCACTCTGCTTTACCTGCCCACTGGCGTCTTCTGCCCCTGTAGAGATCCAGACATGTATAATTCTAATCTCAGGCTGATTTCATGGGTGATTGGAGTTCTTTGGTAGGTAATCAGCTCACTTTAGGGTACAGGTTGAAATGGCGCTTCCTCCTACTTCCCTGCCATCTTGTCTTCTCCAAAAGTTAGATTGTTATTTGGGATTTTCTTATTTCTTGAAGTAGGTGTGTATCACTATGAACATCCCTCTTAGAACAGCTATTGCTATACTCCATAGATTTGGAAAGCTGTGTTTCTGTTTTAATTTGTCTCAAAGTATTGTTTTATTTTCTTTTTGATGTGTTCATTGACACAATGGTTGTTTAGTAGCTTGTTGTTTAGTCTTCAAATGTTTGCATTTTTTTTCAGTTTTCTTCTCTTAACTGATATCTAGCTTCATACCATTGTTATCAGAAAAGATGCTTGATATGACTTAAGTCTTCTTGAATTTATTGAGACTTGTTTTATGGCCTAACATGTAATTTATGGGTAACAGTGTTCCATGTGCACTTGAAGAGAATGTATATTCTGCAGTTTTTGGATGAAACGTTCTGTATTTTAAGCCCATTAGGTCTAATGTGTTGTTTAAAGTCAATGTTTCCTTATTGATTTTCTGCAAAAAGATCTATTCATTGATGAAAGTGGCATATTAAAGTCCCCAGTATTATTGTATTACTGCCAATTTTCCCCTTTTTGTCTATAAATATTTGCTTCATCTGTTTAGGTGCTCCTATGTTGAGTGCATAAATGTTTATGAATGTTCTATCCTCTTCTTGCATTGACCCCTTTATCAGTATATAGTGTCTTTGTCTTTGTCTTTTGTTATAGTCTTTGTTTGTTTAATGATTTTATTTATTTATTTAAGAGAGAGAACAAGCACGAGTGGGGGTAGGGGAGAAGCAGAGGAAGAGGGACAAGCAGACTCTGTGCTGAGTGCAGAGCCCAACATGGGGTTCGATCCCATGAACCTGAGATCATGACCTGAGCTGAAATCAAAGTAGGATGCTCAACAGACTGAGCCACCCATGTGTCCCCAGTCTTTGTTTTAAAGTTGTTTTTTGTCAGACATGATTATTGCTATTCCAACTTTCTTTTCCATTGGCATGGAATATCTTTTTCTATCTCTTCACTTTTGGTCTGTGTGTCATTAGAACTGAAGTGAGTCTTAATTTCTTCATCTGTATCACAGGGGTTATTAACAGTACTTATCTCATAGGTCTATTTGAGCATTGTATGAAAAATGGAAGGCCATTAGGAAAGTGCTGGAACATAGTAAGCACTTAATAAATATTAGCTATATTTGCTGATAATGGAGTACTACATATAGCGATTAAAAGGAATGGACTAAGTCTATATATAAACATGGATTTATATAAAAATATACTTTTCCTTCATTTATTCATTCAACAAATATTTATTGAGTGTCTACTATATTCCAGGCAGTCTTCTAGGTACTTGAGAATAGTAAGTGAACAAAACAAAGATCCTGCACTCATGGATCTCATACGCCAGAGGTAGGGAAGCAGATGTAAAGTACAAAGAAATTATATGTTAGAAGGGATAAGTGCTCTGGAAAAGGGAAAAGAGAAGTATAGTAAAGGTGTTGGGAATGCCAGAGTTAAGGGCAGGATGTTAGTTGAATGTTAAGTCAACAAAACAAATATGAGAAAATGTTAACAATTATAGCTCCAGATGGTAGGTATACAGATATTTGTTATATTATTTTTCCTTTTCTGTGTATTTAAAGTTTTTTTCTTGAAAATTCCTCTCCGTGCTATCAGATTAAAATAATAATAATAATGAGTCTTAAATATGAGGGGAGTTGGCTAAGAAGCAGAAAAGATTTGAAAAGGAGGTAATAAGATCTATTTTTAAAAAAGAATCCAAAGAAAGTATTGGACTTTAAAATTCCAATAGAAATAGAGAAGAATAGAATCACAATACAGAAAATCAGAGTGTAATGTAGATGACAAATGTGATAATAAATATAATCAAATAAAACCATAGTAAATATAACCAAAGCAATGATTACAAATAGAATAGCCCATATTTCTGAGTTGAAGACCTAAACAAAAGTGATTAAAAAAGATAAATTCAGTACTTAGACATATACTGGTAAGACTGCTGCAAAACCATTAATTAACTACCCCAGCTTCCTTCATTCCTTTTTGTTAGGTGTGGCAACATGCCAACTAGAAAACTACATTTTCAAGGCTCTCTTGCCTCTTTCCACCATGCAGAATATGGATGTGAAAGCTGGAGCTGCAGTGGCATTCTATATCCACTAGAAGGCACTGAATGGAGGCAGGAAGGAATGGAAGCCTCGTGCTAAGAAAGGTGGTAGATACCTGGGTCCATTGTTGACCTGGGTCCATGCGATATCTCTGTATTTTTTATATGTAATATATACATTTTTAAAAGACACGGTTACCTGAGTTTTTTGCTAAATGCAACCAAACCCATGTTTAACTGGAACATATATGAATTATAAACATCTGTGGGAAAGGACTATAATCCACTAGTTCTCATTCAGCCAAACTGTTAACGTGTGAAGACAACTGAAGGTCTTTCTCAGACACACAAGAGCTCTCAAAGTATATAACACCCATGTATCCTGACTCTGTGTAGATCTGAGGTAAAATTCAGGCAGCACAGCATCCAATCTGTGTAAACCTGGGCCAATTATTTAACCTCATGAAGGTTTAGTTTCTTTAAAAACTAGAGAAAATATTATTTACTTCATAAGATTGTTATAAAGATTAAGGAGAGATATTACATGCAAAATCCCTTGTGTAGTGCTTAGCAGTATTGAAAAGAAAATTTATTACAACAATCAAATTTAGCCCACCAGAAGAAGAATCAAAGACATCTAGAATAGGATATCCTTGGGGCACCTGGCTGGCCTAGTCCATAGAACATGTGACTCTTGATTTCAGGGTCGTGAGTTCAAGCCTCATGTTGAGCATAGACCCTACTTAAATCATTTTACGTGGTATCAGTCAGAAATGTCTCTTCAGCAAGATAAGAAAATAAGAGTATAAATTATATGAAGGAAAGGTTCATAACTACTGGATATAATTTAAAAAATGAGAAAATATGGGAAAAGAAGATAATGAAGAATTTATACGGCAAGCTTAGTGGAACAAAACACAAAGTCCAATAACCAACCTAGTTATTTGTTGTCATTTAGTACATTTTAAAAAAAAAGTGTTTTGAAGCAATGGGGAATTGACAAAGTATTCTGTTAATAGGCTTGGGGTAACCAGGTTTCCATGTGGAAAAAAAATCCAGTTAGATCCTTAGCCAATACAGCATACCAAAATAAAATTTTAGATGGATTGGGGAGTACAATGTAATAGAACAAAGATGAATATTTACATAAACCTGGGGTGGGAAAGACTTGTAAATGTATCATCAGAGGAAGAAAATAGAAAGTAAAAGATGGATACATGTGACTAGAAAAATTTCTGAAAGTTTAGACTTTTATGTTAGAGTTTATCATAAACAAAATTAAAAAGAAATCTATGTATTCAGTAAGAAGGAGGAAACGTTTATTAACAAAGGATATGAAAATGAAGTCCATAAAAGAGTATCTCTAAATGATCAGTACATGTAAAATAATCTTGCTGATAATCAAAAAAGTTGGTACAAAGTAAAGCTTAACTACAGGGCATTGGAAAAGTAAATTATGATACATCCAAGTGAATATGTCCTATTCATTAAAAATAATGTCATAGCAAGATATTTCATGAGGTAGGAGAAAATTGCTTTGGAAATAAATTTGATGAAAACTTGGTATACTTTATATTATGCTTCTGTTTTTATGTAACAAAACCTCAGATAAAAAAGAAATTCTATCTACCTACCTACCTATCTACGCACCTACCTATCTTTCTATTTCCTGGAAAGATCAAAATGATAATAATTATTTTTAGATGGGGGAATATGGGAACCTCCCCCTTTTTGTAGTCTTCTATTTAAAAATATTCTGCAGTGAATATATATTTCTTTGCTAATTAGAAAGGAAAATGTGTAGACAAAGACACAGGAGCCAGCTTGAAGGGATACCTACTGGCCAAATATGGGACAACCTGAACATCATAAAGAATAAGGATGTTAAAGATTATTAAAAGGGAAGGGGAAAGAAAACTCCTCTTCACAAGACAATGCCATGAAGTAAATATAGACGAAATTACATAATGAGGAAAATCAACATTCTGCAGTTCTTAATGTAATAGTCGATTTAGGTAATGGTTGGCAATGACAGTAAAGATCATTGAGGGAAAGTTTGGTGGACAACAGGATCATTACATGGGGTCTCACAGTGTCACCACCCACCCCCCATCCCAGCCCTCCTGCCCTGATGTTACCTAATATTACAAGGGAAGCAATGTTCCTTTACAGAGGAGAGAGCTGGTCGATACCACCTTTTAGCCAAGTGACCACACTGAACATGACAGCACAGACTGTTATTATGTGCAAATGGAAGTATACAAACATTACCTCTGTACTTTCCTTCCAAAAATGTATCTAGTCCTGAGGAAACCATCAGAAAAACTCAGAATGGAGGGTGTTCTAAAGCCAACTGACCAGAACTCTTCAAAAAGGGAAACCAAAGAGGGCAAGAGGACAATTGTAGATTAAAAGACACCAAAGAGGGGTGCCTGGGTGGCTCAGTCAGTTAAGTATCTGCCTTCGGCTCAGGTCATGATCCCAGGGTCCTGGAATCGAGTCCCACATCTGGCTCCTTGCTCAGTGGAGAGCCTGCTTCTCCCTTAGTCTGCCACTCCCTCTGTTTGTGCTCTCTCTCTGACAAATAAATAAATCTTTAAAAAATAAAATACACCAAAGAGATATAAAACCAGATGCAGTATTGAACCTATGAAAGGCACTATTGGGACCATAAGGGAAATTTAAAAATTTTAAATTAAAAAAATTCTATTAACATTAGCTATGATAAAATTCGTGTTATTGCAGTTATGCAGGAGAATGTCCTTGTCCATAGGAGATACTCGACAAGGAGTTTAGGAGCAAAGTGTCACAATGTCTGCAAGTTAATTTTTTTTTTTTAAGATTTTATTTTTTCATTTGACAGACAGAGATCACAAGTAGGCAGAGAGAGAGAGAGGAGAAAGCAGGCTCTCCGCAGAGCAGAGAGCCCAATGCGGGGCTCGATCCCAGGACGCTGAGATCATGACCTGAGCTGAAGGCAGAGGCTTTAAAACACTGAGCCACCCAGGTGCCCCTGCAAGTTAATTTTTGAATGATTCATCAACCGTTCACATGTGAAAGAGAAAATAAGTGAGGCCAATTGCTGACAAATGGTGACTGGAGGTGAAGGGCAAACAATGTTGATCGAATTATTCTTTTGACTAATTTCTAAGGGTTTGAACACCTAAATAGGAAAGTTTACAGGGCAAAAGTTCAGGTGGAAATAAAAAGGATAAAGAAAAGTAGAATACATGAGACATAAGGGATATGGCATCCAGGTACAATGTGTGGATCTTGTTGGCTCTCGCTTCCAAAAATCAACCCTAGGGACATATTTATGAGAGAATCAGGGAAATCTGAACACTGACGGGATGTTTGGTGAAATGAAGTATGAAGCAGGTGAAATGAGGTTAGCTGTGATAATTGTGTGGGGTTTTTTGTTTGTTTTTTTGAGAGAGTGAGCACATGTGCAGGAGGGCGGGGCAGAAGCAGAGGGAGAGAGAGAGAATCTTAAGTAGGCTCCACCCCTAGCTCAGAGCTGCCTGCGGATCTCGATGTCACAACCCTGAGGTCATGACCTGAGCCAAAATCAAGAGTCAGATGCTTTACTGACTGAGCCACCCAAGTGCCCTTGCTGTGATGATTGTTGAACCTGGGTCATGGGTCCACAGAAAGTGATTGTATTAGTCTGTCTGATTGTATTACCCTGTCTACTTTTGCATGTTGGGAGACTTGCACAGAAAAGTTGAGCGTGCAGCTCACAATTACATAGTAACGTTGGACTTTGTCCGCGAGTGAGTGACCAATAGATAGCTAAATATGTTCTCATGCGTATTTGTTATTAAATAAAAAATTACACAGAAGAGTGATAAGTTTGAAATCAAGATTAGTACCCGAATTTCTCTCATAGCAGTGATTTTCAGTGAGTTGCGGAGGGAGCTGTGGAAGTGAAAGTTACGTGGAAGTAATTGTCTTTCCATTTTTTCCTTTTATTTTCATTCTCTTCATTTACCCGATGCATGAGGCTCCTGACCATAAAGAAAGCTAGAGCTGATGCACTGTCCTCATCACTTCTGAAGCCAATGGAATGGTATTTATTGCTTCCACCTATGGTTGAGAAATTCAAGATTTGTCTGTTTCATCAGTTCTTTGTGTAGCTAGGAGAGCTTTTATTGTCCTGCAGATTCCAGATGGCTACTGTACCTGCCAGTGCTAATTTGACATTCAGCTGAAGGTAAATACAAGGTTTTGAAAGGAATGATCATTCAGGAAGATCACACAGACAAATCTCCCACTCCCCCCCCACCCCACCCCAGCCTTCCCAGCTTCTGTGAGAGCTGTAAAGGTGAAAACGCTCATGTTTTTGTCTGCCTGTTGGTTAGGAGGACCAGTGAGGCTATAGTCAGATATCTCTCAGGAAATGATGAGCAGTGGTCTAGCCCCATGGGGGCCCTGAACAATGTAACTTTTACTCTAAGGCAGAATTTTACAATCGAGGGCAGTAGTTTCTTTGTCTTGTGTGTGTGTGTGTGTGTGTGTGTGTGTGTGTTTTGTTTTCTGAAATAGGATTGAAATAAAATGTGAATTGGACATTCATGTCTTAAAGCTTTTTAAAAGGAAACATTAGAGAGTGAGAATCTTAACTTCCAATAGATAATATAAGCCTTAAAGAGGAAAACAAAAGTAGACCAGGCTATGTACATGAGAAGAAAAATTCAACTCTGAAAATGGTAAAAGACCACAATGAAACCTATGAATGGCATACTTAATAAGAAAACAAACGAAACCAGATTTAGAAGGGTAGCAAATCTGGAACCAAAAAGAAAAAGAAAAACAAAACAAAACTCTTGGAACCAATATCCATAACTTTGCTTAACTTAGTATATATACAAAGATAAGGAAAATAAGTTATGCACTATTATTGAACTTCTGAATGCAGCTTTCATTATTTAGACTAGATAACATTAATGAAAATAATTTAGGAACTGTAAAATAGCCACAAATATAAAATACACACGGACTTAGGGCTGCTTTTAAAGATTCATTTATTTGAGAGAGAGAGAGAGAGAGAGAGCGAGCGAGCATGTGTGTGTCTGTGTGTGTGTGTGCAGACAGGGGGCAGAGGGAGAGAGACTCAAGCCAGCTCAGCACTGAGCCCAGTCTCATGACCCTGACTGCATGACCTGAGCTGAAATCAGGAGTCAGTTGCATAATCCGCGGCGCCACCCAGGCTCCTCTCAGTGCTGCTTTAGATTTTTTTCTAAGGTGTTGTCATAATCACTGTTTGCCTTGGAGGTTAAAATTTTGACTTATTTGGGCTTTTCGGCTTGAGTATCTTTAAAGTCAAATAAAAGACGTACATGCAAATGAGGAAAACTGGTTTCATCAAACCTCCTTCATACTTTTCTTTTGTGTCACTCTCTGCATCCGTGGTAGAGTTTAAGTGGCTGCCTTTCCTTGCCACCTCTCCCGTGGTTTAGTTCTCTCCCCTTTCACTGGGGGCCCCCACAGCACCTTGCTTTGAGCAGCAGAACGTGGCCGAAGCCTAACCCCTTGCACTCCTGCCTTCTGAATGGCTGGGTGTGTGAAGAGGCCTGGGTTAACCTCCCTGAGGTCGGGAGACCACGTGGGCCAAAAAGGCAGCCACACGTGAACGGATGAGGCCCACGGAGAACACTCAGCATGTCCATTGTCAGATGACTGTGGCTGTGTGAATGGTCCCAGGCAAGACAGGCAGAACTGCCCCCATGAGCCCAACCCAAACTGCTTTTGTGAGATCCATGAACTCAGGTCATTACCTTTCCACCAACAGGCTTCTTGAGCTGGGAGCCCTATCAGGAATCACTCTGATCATCTGTCCCCACTTTAAGCACCCCACATCCCTTTGATGATCTCTTCTCATCTGACGTGGTTTCCATGGTTTTCAGACCTTACACTGACCTGGTCACTCTTTTCTGGACCTAGTCCAGCTTAGCAAATCTCTCTTACATTGTGTAGCACTCCGAATGGAAAACCGCTGCAAATATGATTTGCCCCTTTTAACTTGCTCTTATTTTTCCCCTAGAGCTCCGTTCTTGTAACAGGCCCTGAAGCCTGAGCTTTACTGCTCGTGCTTTTAACCCCCTTCTCCAGCGGCGGAATTTTCTCGTGTCTCAGGATCCAAGTCCATTGGGGTCGCCTTTTAATGTTTCGCTGTCTGAACTTGTTCCTGACTCCAAGTTCTCTTGTCCTTCATCTGTACAGCTCTTTACACTGACTGTGAGGTCGTCTGTGTCTGGCTCCTTGGCTAGGCTGTAAATTCCTTGAAAGCAGCTACTTTGTTTTCTTTTGGTACCTTAACGCTTCACCCTGTACTTGGCATATATTAAATGCTCAGTAAATGTTTAATGAGTTGGATAATTATCTAATATTCTCTGGGTATTAAAATACACCATCTTCTCGTCTACATTTTTCCACAAGGCCATGAGAGACACCATCAGATTCCTGTTTAAATCAAGATGTGAGATTATGCACATTGAATATTTCCATTTACCAACTCAGCCCATCAGCTATGCTGTGTTCTTTTTTTTTTTTTTAAGAATTTATTTATTTGACAGAGAGAGATCACAAGTAGGCAGAGAGGCAGGCAGAGAGAGAGGGGAGGAAGCAGGCTCCCCGTCGAGCAGAGAACCTGATGTGGGGCTCGATTCCAGGACCCCGGGATCATGACTGGAGCCGAAGGCAGAGGCTTAACCCACTGAGCCACCCAGGCGCCCCAATGCTGTGTTCTTTTTAAATGCTATCAAACCTGCTGAAGAATTTTGACAGAGAAGTTTGTTTGTTTTCTGTTTCTGGAATGTGTTCACTCATTCTTGAACACTGAGGTGTTTGCTTTATTTTGGTTTTTCATCTCTTTCACTCACTGCCAAACGAATTCCCTTGCAGTAATTTCAAGATTACATAAACACTCCATCGTATTTTACTACGTGGCACATCTACCCCTGGGGTTGGTAAATTTGATCATGTGCGTTATAACTATTAATACAATAATAGTACTTCACACTGTCAAGATACCTCACCATTTGCAAAACGTTTCCTCAGATCTGCTCTCATCTGAGCCTCATTCAAAGCTCCATTTCATAGGTGGTGATGCTTATCTGTGGTTTTCGGTCAGGGAAACGTTTAGAGAGAGAGAGAGAGGTCACCTGACTGGGTAGAGAAGAGTCTAGAATTCAATCCGAGCCTTTCAGAGCAATTTAGGAGCTTGTGTAAGATCGGGGCTCTGGTGCCTTACACATACCCTGCTCCGTCCTGATCAAGGAGAGCTTTTCCTCCCAGAGAAGGACAAACATACAACAGTTGAGCAGCTCTGCTTTCTCCTTGCATTTCCTGTCCTTGTCATTCTCCAACCTTTTTCCTTTTTATTCCCACCCCCCTTTTAAAAGATATTTATTTATTTATTTGACAGAGAGATGAAGTAGAACACAAGTAGGCAGAGCGGCAGGCAGAGAGAGAGAGAGGGAGGGAGAAGCAGACTCACTGCTGAGCAGAGAGCCTGACGTGGGGCTCCATCCCAGAACCCTGGGATCATGATTTGAACTGAAGGCAGCGACTTAACCGACTGAGCCACCCAGGCAACCCTGTTCTGAGCATATCCGTTTGGTCCTATGTTCTGTTTGCTTGCTGAATTTTTATTGGTGCCACAGGAATGAAGGAAAGAAACGGACACTCGTTGCGTTGGGCACTGCACCTGTGACTCCCCATGTTATCAGATCAGTGTGGTAACCTAGCAGGATGGGGGAATCATCCTTCATTTCTAAAGATGAGAGGAGGCCCAGAGATTTACCCAGTTACTACCTGTCATATCCACCTTCTCCCCAAATTGTCTGAATAAGGAATTTATTTTATTTTTTTAAAAGTGTTTTATTTATTTATTTGACACAGAGAGATCACAAGTAGGCAGAGAGGCAGGCAGAGAGAGAGGGGGGAAGCAGGCTCCTCACTGAGCAGAGAGCCCGATGTGGGGCTCAATCCCAGGACCCTGAGACCAAGACCTGAAGTGAAGGCAGAGGCTTAACCCACTGAGGCACCCAGCCGCGCCTGAATAAGGATTTTAAGTGGAAATCCCTTCTCTTGGAAGTGATTTCGTGCAGAATTTAATAGCTTTTTTATTGTTTTGCTTTGTTTTAAAGGGGACACTCCTTTTCCTTTTTTCTGTGACTTTCTCATATTTTGAGAGTGTGAGAGAGTAGTTTAGGAAGGCCTGGGGAAGGCTGGCTCTACCTCTTGCCTTCCAGTGTGCTTATTCTCACTTGGTGTAGGTCACTGATAAGATGTAAACTGTTACCTGGATAGGGGTTGTACACACACGCAGCCCTTTTATCCGCCTCTCATACATCAGCAAGAACTAGTGTCTCAGGTGGGTTGTTACAGAGACCAAAACTCCACGGAGCTGGGATCCGGAACAGGTGAGAGATGGGGGGAAGGGCAGGGCTGCCTCCTGTGAAGGACTGGTAGCTTCTAGAGATGATAAACATCTCTCTCCTTAAACTGAGTTTCAACAACATGCAACCTGGTGGCCTCATAATTACAAAGTGCTGAATGTTGGCGACGGAAGGAAGTAATCTCTACAACGGCTGTGCGTGACCATAAAGCGATGTCTTATTTCCCCGCTTTCTAGACAATTGCAACACGACTTCCCCAGGGCCCTGATTTTCAGCACGGATGACTATTTCTTCAGGGAAGACGGTGCCTATGAGTTCAATCCTGACTTCCTGGAGGAAGCGCATGAGTGGAACCAGAAAAGAGGTGACAAATTCCTTTCCAAATTCCCCAGGAAATCCTATTGTGCACATAGATTGTAGCTGCTGCAGAATGAGTGCGTTTTCGAGAAGGAGTGTAATCAAAAGTTCTGCCATTTTCCCCTGTGCCCCCAAACAGAATGTCAGAGCATAAACTCCCTAGATTCCAGGAAAAAGAAAAGGATCGGTAATGGGTTCTGAAATATGTGCCACTAAAGTTGTGTAATGAGGACACCTGTGATAAGAAAATAACAAAATACGGAGTACGCTCACCCTTCTGATTGTTGTGTTGCAGCCAGAAAAGCAATGAGGAATGGCATATCCCCCATTATTATTGATAATACCAACCTCCACGCCTGGGAAATGAAGCCCTATGCAGTCATGGTAGGAAGAAGCATCATTCTGAATTTTCAGTTATGGACATTTTGTGAGAAAGTTGCAACATTTGTTCTTTCCTCTTCTTCTGACCTGCCATGATCTCATCTTTATTAATCGTAGCTCTCTCAGGGTGCAGGTAAAGAGGTTTTCTTTTAGTGTTTCTCTGTTGTTCGATGGCTGAAATTCGCTGAGATGCTAATATCACCTCAGGGTATGTTTTTAAATCCTCCTTGGTCCCAATTCTTGCGAATTCTTCTGTCTTGATTGTTTTCCCAAGGGGAGACATACGTGCACAGGAGCGCCCTCTGAGACTTGCAGAGAAACTGGATGGACTATGCTAGCTGAGTGGTGGATGATAATAAGACACTTTTCCGTCTTTGGCAAGCCAGGGATTTCAGTGCTGGGTGGTGTTGCCGTGGGAGAGTCTGGGCCACTTTTTATTTGTTTATTTATTTTTGGGGGTTTAAGAACAGATTGAGGATTAGCACGTAAAGGATATTAGAATATAAATATACAAAGATAACAACTCAGCTCTCTATTGTCAGAATAGGAAAGAACAGTAAGATGAATAAAACATTGTGCATATTTTAAATTTTGAAATATATCTGATTTTTTTTTTTCAGACGCATTTCACCTCTTATGGTAATAAGTTTCACTTCCTATAGGGTATATACACCGGAGAAAAGATCCTGAGACACACAGGGCAGGAAGAAGACAGCTGAGTAGTGTCATTTTGTCACATACAGTCCCCACTTGGCTAACTGTAAAGGGAATATCTCTGAAACGGGGCTTGTGGCCCATCTATTTGTGGCTTCTTTTTAATTTGGGGGCAAACTAGCTTCTATACAGGTGTGCTTTTCTCGAATTGTATGTCCATCGGGGTAACTTGGGCCCAGCCTGTGGGACCTTGGGTGGATGTAGGAAGGAATGAACATCAGCTTTGTGGTTACTTCAGTTCGTGGGCCAAGAGTCCGCTTGGTAGAGAAATGAACAGGAATAGTCTAATTAAGGCATGACTCAAAACCAAGAGTTAGCGGAGAGTGGCTTGAGGGAGGATATTTTCCTTTCTTTTTTTTTTTTTTAAGATTTTATTTATTTATTTGACAGACAGAGATCACAAGTAGAGAGGCAGGCAGAGAGAAAGGGAGAAGCAGGCTCCCCACTGAGCAGAGAGCCCGATGCGGGGCTCGATCCCAGGACCCTGGGATCATGACCTGAGCTGAAGACAGAGGCCCCAACCCACCGAGCCACCCAGGCACCCCTCCTTTCTTATTTTGTATTATCTGGAATGTACAATCTTTTTCAGCCATCCACAGCTATTAGACCCAGAAATTAGATATTTTCCATGTATGATATTTGAATCCTTCTCTAACTAGAGGAGTCCATCTCAAGAATGAAGAGGAAATCTTTTTACTTTGCTCTTTTCATTCTGTTTTAGAACACAATAAACAATAATGATGAAGTTCAGATTTTGAGATTAAAAAAGTAGTAGTCAATTTATGAAAGCAAAGAATAATTGGATGTTTATATGGAAACTGTAATCATTTTCTAAACTCGAGAAAAATGGGGCACAAGTACACTGAGCCAAACTGTGTTGCATAGAGGGGAAAGTTCCTTTTGGCAGGAAGAGTTTGTAAAAAGTATGGGAAAATCACTTTTCTTTCATAAGCTCTGTCCCTGTGGGACCCTCACTTTCTAATCCAGGTGTGAGGGATGGGACAGAGCATTTGACAGAAGAAACTCTATCAAAATCATATTAGGGACTTTGAGAAGCCACTGAATGCAGTTCTCATACCTATGACTAGGATATTTACAATGAGTTCAGCTATCTATTTTTTTTTAAATGTCCAAAACAAAGAACCATTATACTTTTCCTACATAGTAGGTAAAATGGACTAAAATTTATCACTGGGAACCAAAATAAAATCTGAGAGTGGCTAAGTATGGAAATGAACCAACTGTACTTGTTAAGATAAACTCAGGCCTTGGATTTCTGGTAAAAACAGAGGAATTGTAGAAAGGATTTGTAGTAAATGTGAAATGGCAGCATAAACATTCCCAAACATACATACCATGTCTTCAATGTTTTATGTACTTTTGAAAAATCAGGCACTTGAAAATAACTATGAAGTTATATTCCGAGAACCTGACACTCGCTGGAAATTCAACGTTCAAGAGTTAGCAAGGTACTTCTTTGTTTTTCTAGTTCCTCATTATGTATCCTGCTATTTTCAGGTATTTCAGACCGAACAAAAGAATCTTTTCAGGCTGGAAATGGACATGGTAGTTTTCAGGCCAGAAATGGTAATTCTTGGAAATTGATAACTTTGGCATTATTAATGTGAAGACTTTAGTTTTGGGTCACTTTTCTAATATAATGCTAAATGCTAAACCATGGCTTGGACTTAGTCCTTTTAAAGGACACATTTAACTTTCTGCTGAAATGCTTCTTCATTAATGAGCGTTTGAAAGCACTTTTCTCTGCATGGGATTGCACATGTCAGTGGTGTTTCTGCGTTTAGGCTAAATAAAGATCTTTAGTTGTTCAACAGTCTGTGGTTCATTTATGGTCTAGATGCTGCTTCTAATTTATAAAGCAATACGTGTCCAAGTAATACTAACTTGACTGAGTGCATGAGTTCTGATGTTCACTACCTGTGTTACTAGATAATGCCAGTGATTTAAAGTGATCAGTGAGATCAGAATTTACTTTTTAGGAATAAGGCTAGTTCATTCTATGGTTACAAGCAGATAGCATTTCCGGAGTGGGCCTGTGGCCCACCCACATCAGGACTGCTTGAGGGGGTTGGTGAAATCCTAGTTCACTGCCTGGCCTTCTTCAGAGAATCTCTGGTGGTTGCATTTCAGCTATATCCCCAGTGGATTCTCATGCCCACTTGAATGTAAGATTATTTTAATTAGCATCTAGAAGTGTCTAGGACTGACTGACATGAATTGATTATAGAGATATGCATGATTAACAGAAAAATATATAATAAAAAGGGCTCCCGGTGTTCTTTTATGTCTTGAGGCACCAAATTGAGATTTCTGAGAATAAGCCTTGGTGAAGCTCTTACTCTTTGCTAGCCTCAGGGTGGAATGCAAAACAGCAGTGGAGCCTGAAAGATAACTCCTTAAGGAGACTAGGCTTCTGTGAGAGTTAAATCGGAGGGAGTGCATCTCTATGTAAAATACAAGTAACTCCTTTGGATAATATGCTGCCTTAAGTAAATGTTTGCATTTGTTCTCACGTAGAAGAAACATTCATGGAGTCCCCAGAGAAAAAATACACCGAATGAAGGAGCGGTATGAACACGATGTTACCTTTCACAGCGTGCTTCATGCAGAAAAGCCTGGCAGAATGAACAGAAACCAGGACAGGAATAACGCCTCACCTTCCAACGGCGCACGATACTGGAATCCGTACGCTGAGTTTCCCAACCGGAGGGCTCCTGGGGGCTTCACAAATGAGGGCTCCTTTAACAGAAGAGGTGGCTGTCACCATGGATATTAGAGGCCTATCTTACATGCAATCGAAATTTTCCTAAGTCAGTTTTTAACTGCAAATTTTGGTATTTATTCTTTGTTCGGTTTTCCTCAGAGCTCTAATTCCAGTGTAAATAGTTGGACCTGAAAGTTTTTGAGCAGAAGTCATTATACTCATCTTCAACAAGCATTTGTTACAGTGATCCTATATGCATGGTCTGATGCTGGGAATTCTGCTGACTTGATTAAACAAAGTCCCTTTCCTTAGGGAGACCGGAAATTGGAAACAGAAACCTGAGAACGTACCCATGCACATACGCAGTCACCTAAGTTCGATATATAGAAGCTTTAGTACCACTTTCTCTGAAGTAATCTGCTTTTCCAGGAAATTCATCTTCATCAGGAAAGTTGGAAAGGTGGGGGAGAAGTGGGAGGCAGGAAAAATATTAGTGCCATTGCTACTTTGATAATCTATGTATCCCAAAATGTGAGATGTGTGGCTGTCATGATGATACTGATTTTCCCTTAAAATGCACATGCCAGAGAGCATACATCTAAGGGAATATTGTCCTTCAAAGTAGATACTTGGGGAAATTATTCCTTTATTCTAGTGATGTGTCATTGTTAAAAATATTGGATCCTTCTTTTAAAATTTTTTTTGAGAGACAGAGAGTGAGAGAGCCAGGGAGGGGCAGAGGGAGAGGGAGAGAGTGTCTTAACATGCTCCTTGCTCAGCATGGAGCCCACTGTGGGGCTCAATCTCATGACCCTGAGATATGACCTGAGCTGAAATCAAGAGTTGGGTGCCCTACCGACTGAACCACCCAGGAGCCCCTGTCAGATCCTTAACAGCTGTACAAGGTGAGGAAAATCAGTGTCATTATTTAAAGTCACATCTTGGTTTTAACTACCACTTTACTGAATAAGAGTAAACCTGATTAACTTTTGGCTGTTGTGCTAACCATGTAAATAAAAGAAGCCTGACTTTATAAAACATGAATTTTTAAGAGGAAGAGTTAAGCAGTTTTTTAAAATTATGCCTATTAATAAACATGTGTGTGATCAGATGGCTGCCCAAATGTTTGGGAGTGCAAATAATTAAACATCCCAAGACAGAAATCATACAAGGGTATGTCAAAGCCATGCCCGTTGGAAAATGACCAGTCTTGGTGTTTTATGTAGCATTAAGACAATAAAGTTCTGCCACAACTCTGGAATGTCCCTCTTATACCAATTCTGAATTTATGATTCCAAGTTAAATTTCAACAGGTTAGAATCAGATTAATTTGGTGTGAGACCATGATAAGTAAGACCATATAGGATGTATGCTTTATTTCTTGTTGGCCAACAGCTTCTTTCTAATGTTCTGTGAAATATTATTTTGAGTGTCCTATATAATGGTGCTTTTATGGTTATTAAAAATTATATATGGTATTGCTTTCTATGGATTTGTCATTGAATCTACACTTTTTTTGGTTCAACGATATAAAAAATTAATTACCTAAATACCATAGAATTCTACCATATTAAGAACCAGTTTTCTATATCCTAAACTTGTTTGCCCGTCTCCTTTAATAAATAGGAGACATAAAGGTAAAGACAAGAGCAACCTTGTATTTCATATGCTCAAATTATTTGATCTGTGCACATTAGAAAGGCTATTTAACATTTCAATACCTGACATGACTGAAATGTTACTGCTATGCAACCATTATGAAGTGGCCCCAGGTTTGGATCCAGAGCTTTTAAAGCGCTCAGAAGAGTAGCTTCCCCATTTGTCTTTTTTTCCCCCCCTATATAACTCATGAAATACTTGGTTTCGAAACATAAAAGGATTAAATGCTGCCAGCTTTATCCTAGCTAGAAGTGATCTATTTGTTCTCTCAATTCTCAAGTTTCCTAATTCATATATAATTTTTTGAACACTCAACTTTAGCCTGTAGTGTTTTGTATTACTAATATTTGCATCGTTCATATAGCTGGCATAGGGCTTTATGTACAAGATAGGCTCTCATTAAGTGATTGTTGAATAACACAAGTTGCTTTTACATTTTATCCCTTATCAGACAGTGTACACTCTTGAATTTGTAATCATTGTCTCTTCTTAGGGAATAATATTCACATATACTTAAGCCTCATAGTTTGCTTATGCAGCTTTATTACTCACAATGTATAAAAATATTACTATTGGGGTACCTGGGTGGCTCAGTGGGTTAAGGCCTCTGCCTTTGGCTCAGGTCATGATCCCAGGGTCCTGGGATCGAGCCCTGCATCAGGCTCTCTGCTCAGCGGGGAGCCTGCTTCCTCCTCTCTCTCTCTGCCTGCCTCTCTGCCTGCTTGTGATCTCTGTCAAATAAATAAACAAAATCTTTAAAAAAAAATTACTATATTACAACATATAAAAATGGAGTGCGTGCATGAGATCTCTCTATGATTGAAATGGTAATGAAGAATGGAGGAAGTACTAGTAATTCAGGTTTTCTAGGAATGAAAAAAATAAAATTCTTATAATTCAGGTAAAATTCTTACAGTTCTTTTTGTTCACCCGAGATTCAAGTTTTATTCCCTGTTCTACAGTGGATCTCTTGGAAAATGATTGGGATGTGAGGACCAAATTGTTTTTGTTTTGTTTTGTTTTTTGTTTTTTTTAAAAGATTGATTTTATTTATTTGACAGACAGATCACAAGTAGGCAGAGACAGGCAGAGAGAGAGAGAGGGAGGGAGGCAGGCTCCCTGCTGAGCAGAGAGCCCGATGTGGGGCTCGATCCCAGGACCCTGAGATCACGACCCGAGCTGAAGGCAGAGGCATTAACCCACTGAGCCACCCAGGCGCCCTTGTTTTTTTTTTTTAAAGATTTTAAAAAATTTATTCATTTGACAGAGATCACAAGTAAGAGAGGCAGGCAGAGAGAGAGGAGGAAGCAGACTCCCCACTGAGCAGAGAGCCCCATGTGGGGCTTGATCCCAGGACCCCAGGATCATGACCTGAGCCAAAGGCAGAAGCTTTAACCCACTGAGCCACCCAGGTGGAATTGGTCCAAATTGTTTTATGTTTTTTGTTTCATGAACAAAACTTAAATCACATACTAATAAGACTGGCAGAACACCTCAGTTAAAAACTGCAGAATGGACAGTTTATTATGTTAATTTTTAGAGGGGAGAAAAGTCATGGATCACAGTTATAAAAGAAAAAACCTGCTTAAAAGATTTATTCTTGGGTTTAAAATGTGTTTATAATTAGATTTGAAAACATGGTATTTTATATAAATTTAAGACATATTAAAAGACCTGATTAAAGAGCTTCTCCAGGGGTGCCTGGGTGGCTCAGTGGGTTAAGCCTCTGCCTTCAGCTCAGGTCATGATCCCAGGGTCCTGGGATCAAGCCCCGCATTGGGCTCTCTGCTCAGCAGGGAGCCTGCTTCCCTTCCTCTCTCTCTGGCTGCCTCTCTGCCTACCTCTGATCTCTGTCAAATAAATAAAATCTTAGAAAAAAAAAAAAAAAAAGAGCTTCTCCATGCTATTAGCTCCTATTAGAAATGCATTCTCTTTTCTCTATTAAGCATAGGAAGGTAACAGATGAGAATGTCCTCTTATATTGACCCATGACTGTCTGCCTTGGTGGTTAGAGAAAACCAGGTATGAAGGAAGTACTTGCTGAGTCCTATGATAGGGCTAAAAATAAAGCAGGTAGAAGTGTTGCCAATTTGAAAGATTTTCTCTTAAGTTGCAGATGATCATTTTGTTAAAAAAAAACATGAAGACTATGAAATCTGATTTAAAGCATTTGAATTTTTAATTAAAATAATTCAGTGATCACCTGGACTCATAAAAAGGAATGACGTTGAAGATTCTGTTTTTCTTGCAGTTATGTTGACTTAAGGTTGAAGAATTGGTCTAAAGAAAACACCACTGTTGTTTCTTACTCCTGACTTTTGATCGGGATAGAACTATAAGAGAACCAACATTTGTTAAGGAAAAGTGGTTTGTAGTGTGTTACCTCTGAAAAACAAAACAAAACAAAACTACCTAAAATAGGAACTAAACTAAAAGGAATTACAGGAGTCAAAATAACTACTTAGAAACCTTAGTTTCATTTAATTAGGGACACAGTTTAAAGAAAAAGTTATGTTTACTTTGTAAAATATACCTGATCAAATCCAGTGATCAAATCCTGTCATATTTTTTTCTTGATTAGTTAATAAATACACAGTCAATTTTCAGACATATAACTGAAATTAGAGTATATCATTACAGAGACAGGCCAGGGGCATTCCTGAGATAGACAAGCACAGGTGTCCTTTTTCTTCTCATTATGCAAATCCAGAGAGGTTGAAGCCATATTTTCTACAAGTTGGAAAGGCTGAATCAGTAACTGATTTATTGTCATTTTTGTTTTTGTCGCCTTTGCAGTCTCACAGATGCCCTTTTCACAGTACTTGCGTCTTGCGCACTGGTCTCCCGCTCTTCGGTGTGGGCTTGGGGGCTCCAGCATCCTTTTGCCCCAGATGCCAGAGAATGCCTTTTTGGCCTGACATAATCTTTTAAGTTCTCAGGAGCAGTCCTAGTGGAGTCACTGAGAGACATAAGTTGATTTTCTCCTGCCAAACCCGACAAAAGGGCTTGAGTGTTGATCAGTGCGAGTTCTTCATCTGCTATTGAATCACTTTCCAAAAGGGAAAGGTCATTAAATTTGAGTGGAGTCATCTGAGGAGAATTCAACTCTTTCTTCCTTATAGGTGTTTCATATTTGGTGTCACAAGCCCGTGGTGGCTGAAATGCCTTCTGTGCAGCTGGAGAAACAAATGTACAGATGGGACTGACAGGTGGAGGTAAAGGCACTCTACTCAAAAAATCTAAGGCTTTTCTCTTCTTGCAATTTTTTGGGTCATCCATCTCTTTCTCCCCTTTATGATAAGACTTTGAAGTCATTTGGGCTGATCCAGGTGTGGGAACAGACTTCTCTTTTGGCTTAGAAAGTGATAAAGGACTCTGGTAATTCATCTCACCACTGGGAGAAGACATCTAATAAAAAGACAAAAAGCAGCCTAAATAATTATGCACTAATATATAAAACACCATCAAATTAGCTTTTCATTAGAATTTTTTTTTAAGATTCATTTATTTATTTGAGAGAGAGCGGGGGGAGGGCCAGACAGAAAGGGAGAGAGAGTCTCAAGCAGACTCCCCACTAAGTGTGAAGCCTGATGCAGTGCTCAATCCCAACTCTGAGATCCTGACCTGACACTTAACTGACTGAGCCACTCATACACCCCTCACTAGAGATACTTAAGCACACAAATACCACAAACTTTGTCACTCCCCTCATGACTCACAGGTCAGATGATTCCGAGATACATTTATATGGTTGTGTTCATTCCAGAAGGAAACAGTTTTGCATAAAAGGATATAAAAATGACACGAAAAGAAAGAAGAATGAAGACTAATCATACCAAAAGACAAAAACGGAGGTAGGGGGACATATGCACTAATCTTTTCTTTTTTATTAACAGTTTATTTACTTATTTATTTAAGATTTTATTTATTTATTTGACAGAAACATAGCAGGAGAGGGAACATAGGCAGGGAGAGCTGGAGAGGGAGAAGCAGGCTCCCCGCTGAGCAGGGAGCCGGGTATGGGGCTTGATCCCAGGACTCCTGAGCTGAAGGCAGTTGCCTAATGACTAAACCACCCAGATGCCCCTCTTTATTAACAATTGATTAACAATTTAAATAAAGATAAGCATTCTTAAACCATTTTAAGAGCACAGACTGACTGGGTTCCGATGGGTATACTTTTCTAGTTTTGTGACTTTAGGCAATTGTTCAACCTCTCTAGGCCATAGTTTCCTCATTTGTAAAATGGAGAAAATTTCCATCCCATGGATTGCTGTGAAGATTAAGTGAGTTAATATAGATACACTTAGCAACTGTTAGCTACTTACTCATCAGGCAGTATTCAGACCTTACAGCTTGATATGCATGTACTGTGACTTAAAGAGTTAAATCAAACTGAGTTTAGAAACAACCCTAACTGTATAGAACAGTGCTTTGAGCAAAGGGACACAAGCAAAGTATTTTCCATCACATGTACTTGCAAAGCAAAACATGAAAGCACCTGTTTGTAAAATTTGGCCCCTAAGAATGTTACATTCTGGCTTTGATAAGATAGAATTTCTAGGTAACCTAGATTTACAGGAGTCAGGTAACAATTGACTATACTTTCTAGGTAAGTTTAATTACGTTTTACCATGTTTACTAGGTATACACCAAAACATATTATTGCCTTCATTTATAATACTTACAAAATTCCTTAAATCTGCATTAACTTACCAGAAATTTATTTCCCATGCCAAGGACTGTTTGAGCAGTGTATGGCTCTGAAGCATAGTCTTTAGTCGGGGTGGACATAATAGGAGCGTTTGCATCAAGTATATGCCTAAGTTTGTTTTCTGCATCATTGCAAAACATACCAATATTCTAAGAAAATAAATGGGAAAAGAACTGTTTTGTAAAATGAAAATGTACATATTCATGTTTTCAGAAAATGTTACTTTTAAAACCAGAAATAAAAGGTTCAGATGAGAAGAAAAAGAATGACACACCCCAAATTTGACCGCAATTGTCAAATAATCTGCCATTGTAAAAATGCAAAGCCAACATGGTTGGTGGAGAGAGAGAGGGAGTCTGTATGTCAGGGAAGGAAAGAGATAGGAGAGGTCTTTCCAGTCATCCAGTTTAATAAGCAAGGTTTCACATGATACTGGATTTGGAGCTAGAAGATGGTCTCAAGGTCCAGTTCTATTTCTTACCCGATAGCTGTAAATCATCTAACATCTAAAGAGTACGCCTTAAGTTAGTAGTAAAATGATAGAATCACCTCATGTCTGTTTTAGTAATTAACTGAAACAATATGTAGGTTAAACCACCTAAAACTGTTGTTTTTACAATTGGTCAAATACCAGCAATTTTATAGGATTTAACCTAGTTCATGAGATTATTTTATAAAACTTAAAAATGCTATGTCAATGACAGTTGTCTCTGAACTGCCCTTGAACAGTCTCAGAAAATCTGGATGTACTCTATATGGGAGCCAAATAATGACAACCCCCCACTCCACCTTCCAATTTAGAAACCAGATAAATCAGGGTGTTATTCTTCACTATGTGTATTGAGTCTTTAGGTAAAATATTACACCAACTTCCTTCACATAGCTAGCTACTCTAATGTTTTTTAAAACATAATTTTATTTACATATATTTTGAGTAACACATTTCAAATATTAAAGAGGCTTATCTTGAAGATTCTTTACTAGTTAGCAATTTATAAAATCCAAAATTTTATTGGAAGGCAGCACTTCAAAGTAGTTAATAGTTTGGGCTACAATTCAGATGGCTTAAGTATGAATCCTGCTTCTAACAACTTGGCTGTGTGACTTAACCTCTCTGTTTTTCATCAATAAAATAGAAAAAAGCTCCATACCTCATAGGGTTGGTAACAGAAGTAAATGTGACAGGCTTGGAACAAGGCCTGACACACAATACGCACTCTAAACTTTAGCTAATATTATTATTACTTGCAGTCTATATAAATTTAAGCATAAAATGCATACATTATCCAGGGAAAATAATTTCAGTGTTCTCCTATTTGGGAGTATTTCAAATCAAAGACAGATACAAACTATAAAATACTAGATATGGAATTTAAAATGTAAATTTGTAATCTGCATGTTATTAACTAACTACTACCAACTGCTCTGAACCATGTAGCTCTGAATGTCCTCCTCACAATTTCCCCTCACCCAGTCCCCTCCAAATCATCTTCTCCCAGCTGTTGTCCTCCCATCTCCTCAGGTTCGTGAGCAATTTACACAGGATGAAACCTCATTACATCATATCTCAACTATCCAATTTTCATAGAAGCCACCATTTCCTTAATATTTGACCATCAAAATAGGAAAATACTAAAATGCGTGGTAATGCACAAAGTAATTTTACCTCAATGGTATTTTTCATTTTGTGGAATATCTCTTGAAAATGGCCCTCCTTTGGACTGGCAGAAAACCTGGAAAAATCTCCAGCAAATAAAGTAGGAATTCCTGATTTGGCTTCTGGTCGCCACTGGAGGTTGCTTGCAGCAATTAAGGTGTGAGGTTTAATAATGTCCTCATTAAGATCGATCCAAAACTTTATTGCCAATAAATTATGGCATTCATCTGACAAATAGACCAAAGGAGCAAGACCTAAAGAAACAAAACAAAACACCCACTTCATTATATATGTTAGATAAATTTAAAAAATGCAAGGAACTTCTAATATGCCCATTTGTTTTGGTATGTTAATGATAAAAAGAGATCAAAATAACTAAATTTAGAGAAAGCTTAGGATCTCCGAAACATCCTGTTGGTTATTATGCTAAATTTTAGTGCCAATATGACAACATATTCTATTACTGAGGCCATGGGGAAGCAGGTATGCACTGCTGGTGGGAATACAAATTTGTGCAATCTTCTGGAGAAAAAAAACTGGTAGAACCCAGCAAAGTGATGCACTCTTACCACCCAGCAACCCCACTTCTAGTACTCTATTCTGAAGATGTATTTCCAATAATAGTGAGATATGTAAGAACAAGAATCATGAAAATATGCTGTATGAGCTTATTCACTGAAGCATCATTTGTAGGTAATTATAAACGACTTAAAGTAGCCAGTATTACTGGAGAGTAGTATGGTATATTCAGGCAATGCTGTACTATGCAGCTGTACAAAAGAATGAGGAAATGCTCTGAAAACACAATAGTCTAAAATCTTTGGGATGAAGCAAAGCTGTTCTAAAGAGGGAAGTTTATAGCAATACAGGCCTACTTCGAGAAACAGGAAAAATTCCTAATAACCTAAAGGAAATAGAAAAAGAACAAAACTCAAAGCCAGTAGTACAAAAGAAATTATATAGATTAGAGCAGAAATAAATGAGACAAAAAAAAAAAAAAAAAGATCAACGAAACCAGAAGCTAGTTCTTTGAAAAGATAAAATTGATAAACCAGGATGAAGCCAGACTCACTAAAAAAAAAAAAAAAAGATGCAAAAAAATCACAAATGAAGGAGAAGAAATAACAACTGACACCAAAAAAAATACAAAGGATTATTAAGAGAACACTGAAGAATTATATGCCAACATATTAGATAACCTAGAAGAAATGCATAAATTCTTAGAAACATGTAACTTTCCTTTTATTTTTTTTTAAAGTTTTTATTTATTTGAGAGAGAGAGAGAGCACAAGCAGCATGGAAAGGGAGAAGCAGGCTCCCCACTGAGCAGAGAGCCCAATGTGGGACTTGATTCCAGGACCCCAGGATCATGACCTGAGACGAAGGCAGACACTTAACTGACTGAGCCACCAGGATGCCCCTGAAACTGAATCAGGAAGAGACAGAAAATTTGAACAGATTGATTAACAGCAATGAAACTGAAAAATAAAAAAAATTCCCAATAAACAAAAGTCTATGATCAAATGGCTTCACAGGTGAGTTCTACCAAACATTTAAATAGGAACAAATATCTCTTTTTCTTAAACTATTCCAAAAAAATAGAAGCGAGAGGAGAACTTTGAAATTTATTCCCTGATGAACACAGATGCAAAAATACTCAGCAAAATATTAGGAAACTGAATCCAAAAATACATTTAAAAAAATTCACTACAATCAACTGGGATTTATTTCTGGGATAAAAGGGTGCTTCAGTATTCCCAGATCAATCATCATGATATATCACCTCAATAAGAGAAAGGCTAAAAACCATATGATCACCTCAACAGATGCAGAAAAAGAATCTGAAAAAGTATAAAATACATTCATAATAAAAATCCTCAACAAAGTAGGGATAGAGGGAACATACCCCAACATAATAAAGGCCATATATGAAAAACAAATGGCTAACATTATATTCACTAGTGAGAGAGAGGTTTTCTCCTAAGTTCAGGAACAAGACAAGGACGCCCACATTCTCTACTTTTATTCAACACAGTACTAGAAGTCCTAGCTGCAGCAATCAGACCAAAAAAAAAAAAAAAAAAAAGAGAGAGAGAGAGAGAGAGAGAAAAGACATCATCTAAACTGGTCAGGAAGAACTAAAACTGACTATTTGCAGATGACCTGATACTATGTAAAAAACTAAGAGGCCCAACAAGCAGCAGATCTGGGGAGACTCCTCCTTCCTCTTCCGGGAGGAGCAGCACAGAAGCCCACCACAGGAATCTGCTGGGTGTGGAGGCTCCAAACAGGGCCATGCACCAGAGATAGAAATGCTCAGTTATAGGCTGGGTGAGCACAGAGTGTGGCCAGAGACCAGGGAAACAGGAGTGACTGACTGCTTTTCTCTGAGGACACACTGAGGAGGTGCCCGCCCCAGCTCTCAGCTCCTCTAAGGACAGGGATTGGGAAGCTGCCTTTTTCTTTCCAGTCCTCTAAATCTGTAAGAAAATCTTTCAGGGAACAAAAGCTACCAAAAGCAAACCCAAACAGATTACTTAGCTTGGCCCCTGGCAAGGGTGGTACAATTTTGCCTCAGGCAAAGACATTTGAGAATCACTGCAAGAGGCCCCTCCCTTAGAATATCAGCAAGAACATACAGCCAAGACCAAGTTTACTGATCAATGAGAACCACAAAGTTCCAGCACTAGGGGAATACAGCACATAGAATTCAAGGCTTTCCCCCCATGATTCTTTAGTCGTTCAAAGTAAAATTTTTAATTCTTTTCTTTCTCTATTTCTTTTTTTATTTTTCTTTCCTTTTTTCTTTTCTTTTCTTTTTTTTAAAGATTTTATTTATTTATTTGACAGAGAGATCACAAGCAGGCAGAGAGGCAGGCAGAGAGAGAGGAGGAAGCAGGCTCCCTGCTGAGCAGAGAGCCCGATGCGGGGCTCGATCCCAGGACTCTGAGATCATGACCTGAGCCGAAGGCAGTGGCTTAATCCACTGAGCCACCCAGGCGCCCTCTTTCCTTTTTTCAACCAACTTATTATTCTTTTTCAAAAATCTTTTTTAATTTTCATTTTTACAGTCATATTCTATCGCATTTTATTTAACCTTATTTTATGTACGTGTGTGTGTGTGTGTGTGTGTATATATATATACACACACACACATTTTTCTTTCTTTAAAATTTTGGGATGCAGATTCTTCTAACAGACCAAAATATACCTTAAATCTAGTGTTAGGCTTTGTTCTATTCACCTGCCTGATCATATTCTCTTTTTTAAAAACATTTTCTTTTTTCAACCAACTTCTTATCAATTTCTTTTTTAAAATCTTTTTAAATTTTCATTTTTATAGTCGTATTCCATCCCTTCATTGTATTTACTCTTATTTGTGTGTGTGTGTGTGTGTGTGTGTGTATGTATATATATTTATGTTTTTCTTTCTGTTATATTTTGGGTGGCAGTTTCTTCTAACAGACCAAAATACACCCCAAATCCAGTGTGTGGCTCTGTTCTATTCATCAGCATGATTATATTCTTTTTTTTTTTTCCTTTCTCCCCTCCCTGCCCCAATTCAAGTCTCTTCTGATTTATTTACTATATATTTTTCAGGGGTCGCTGTTACCCTTTTAACATTTTGTTCTCTCATTCATCTATTCTTCTCCTGAAAAAATGACAAAACAGAAAAAACTCACCTCAAAAAAAAAAAGGCAATACCAACTGCCAGGAGCTAATCAACATGGACATTAGTAAGATGTTGGAACTAGAGTTCCGATTGACAATTATAAAGACACTAGCTGGGCTTGAAAAAACGCAAAAAAGATACTAGAGAATCCCTTTCTGGAGAGAGAGAATATAACCAAGTAAGAATAAAAAAGGCTATTAATGAGGTATAATAAAAAAAAATGGAGGCTCTAACTGCTAGGATAAATGAGGCAGAAGAGAGAGTGATACAGAAGACCAAATGATGGAGAATAAAGAAGTTGAGAAAAAGAGAGATGAACAACTATTGGATCATGAGGGGAGAATTCGAGAGATAAGTGATACCATAAAGAAAAAAAAAAGAATAATTGGGATCCTAGAAGAAGAGAGAGGCAGAAGTTATATTAGAGCAAATTATAGTGGCTAACTTCCCTAATTTGGGGAAGGAAACAGGTGTCAAAATCCAGAAGGCCCAGGGGCGCCTGGATGGCTCAGTTGGTTGAGCAACTGCCTTTGGCTCAGGTCATGATCCCAGACTTCCGGGATCGAGTCCCACATTGGGCTCCCACCTCCTTGGGGAGTCTGCTTCTCCCTCTGACCTTCTCCTCTCTCATGCTCTCTCTCAAATAAATAAATAAAATCTTAAAAAAAAAAAATCCACGAGGCCCAGAGAATCCCCTCAAAATCAATATCTAACAGTTAAACTTTTAAATCTCAGAGACAAAGAGAAAATCCTGAAAGCAGCTCAGGACAAGAGGTCTGTAACCTACAAAGGTAGAAACATTAGATTGGTAGCAGACCTATCCACAGAGACCTGGCAGGCCAGAAAGGACTGGCATATTATATTCAGGGTACTAAACAAGAAAAATATGCAGCCAAGAATACTATATCCAGCTATGCTGTCACTGAAAATAGAAGGAGAGATAAAAAGCTTCCAGGTGGTGGGTATTTGGGAGGGCACGTATTGCATGGAGCACTGGGTGTGGTACAAAAACAATGAATACTATTACGCTGAAAAGAAAAAAAAAGCTTCCAGGACAAACAGAAACTAAAAGAATTTGCAATCACCAAACCATCCTACAACAAATATTGAAAGGGATCCTCTAAGCAAAGAGAGAGCCTAAAAGTAACATGGACCGGAAGGAACAGAGACAATATACAGTAACAGTCACCTTACAGGCAATACAATGGCACTAAATTCATATCTTTCAATAGTTACCCCAAATGAAGATGGGCTAAATGCCCCAATCAAAAGACACAGGGTATTAAACTGGATAAAAAAATAAGAACCATCAATATGCTGTTTGCAAGAGACTCCTTTGAGACCCAAAGAAACCTCCAGATTTAAAGTGAGGGGGTGGAAAACAATTTACCAAGCTAATGGACATCAAAAGAAAGCTGGGGTAGAAATCCTTATATCAGACAAATTAGATTTTAAGCCAAAGACTATAAGAGATGACAAAGGACACTATATCATACTTAAAGGGTTTATCCAACAAGATCTAACAATTGTAAATATTTATGCCCCTAACATGGGAGCAGCCAATTATATAAGCCAATTAATAACAAAATCAAAGAAACACATCAGTAATAATGCAGTAATAGTAGGGGACTCTAATATCCCCCTCACTGCAATGGATAGGTCATCTAAGCAAAAGGTCCACAAGCAAATAAGGGCTTTAAATGACACACTGGACCAGATGGACTTCATAGATACATTCAGAACATTCCATCCCAAAGCAACAGAATACACATTCTTCTCTAGTGGACATGCATCATTCTCCAGAAGAGATCACATCCTGGGTCAAAATCAGGTCTTATCTGGGACCAGAAGACTGATCATTCTCTGCATATTTTCAGACCACAATGCTTTGAAACTAGAACTCAATCACAAGAGAAAAGTTGGAAAGAACTCAAATACATGGGGGCTAAAGAGTATCCTCTTAAAGAATGAATGGGTCAGGTCATGATTCCGGCATCCTGGGATTGAGCCCCGCATCGGGCTCTCTGCTCGGTGGGGAGCCTGCTTCCTCCTTTTTCTCTCTCTGCCTGCCTCTCTGCCTACTTGTGATCTCTCTCTGTCAAATAAATAAATAAAATCTTAAAAAAAAAAAAAAATGAATGGGTCAGCCAGAAAATTAAAGAATTTAAAAAATTCCATGGAAAATCAAAATAAAAACACACCTGGCTCAAAATCTTTGGGATGCAGCAAAGATGGTCCTAAGAGAGAAATATATAGCAATACATGCCTTTCTCAAGAAACAAAAAAAGTTTCAAATACAGAACCTAATCCTACACCTAAAGAAGCTGGAGAAAGGACAGTGAATAAGGCCTAAACCCAGCAGGTGAAGAGAAACAGTGAAGATAAGAGCACAAATGAATGAAACAGAAATCAAAAGAACAGTGGAACAGATCAATGAAACTAGGAGCTGGTTCTTTGAAAGAATTAATAAGATTGACAAGCTCCTGATCAGACTTATTAAAAAGAAAAGAGAAAGGACCCAAATTAATAAAATCATGAACGAAAGAGGAGAGATCACAACCACCACCACCAAAGAAATAAAACAATTACAAGAACATATTATAAGCAACTATATGCCAACAAATTAGACAATCTGGAAAAAATGGATGCATTCCTAGAGATATATAAACTACGAAAAGTGAACCAGGAAGAAATAGAAAATCTGAACAAACCCATAACCAGCAATGACAGTGAAGCAGTAATCAAAAATCTCCCAACAAACAAGAGCCCAGGGCCAGATGTCTTCCCAGTGGAATTCTACCAAACATTTAAAGAAAAATACCTATTCTTCTGAAACTGTTCCAAAAAACAGAAACAGAAGGAAAACTTCCAAAATCATTTTATGAAGCCAGCATTACCTTGATCCCAAAACCAGACAAAGACCCCACCTAAAAGGAGAATTACAGACCAATATCCCCGATGAACACAGATGCAAAAATTCTCACTGAAATACTAGCCAATAGGTTCCAACAATACATTAAAAGGATTATTCACCACGACCAAGTGGGATTTATCCCTGGGCTGTAAGGTTGGTTCAACATCCGCAAATCAATCAGGGTGATACATTAATAAAAGAAAGAACAAGAACCATATGATACTCTCAATAGATGTAGAAAAAGCATTCGACAAAGTACAGCATCCTTTCTTGATTAAAACTCTTCAGTGTAGGGATAGAGGGTAAATACCTCCATATCATCAAAGCCATCTATGAAAAACCCACAGTGAGTATCATTCTCACTGGGGAAAAACTGAGAGCTTTTCCCCTAAGTTCAGGAAGACGGCAGGGATGTTCACTATCACCACTGCTATTCAGCATAGTACTGGAAGTCCTAGCCTCAGCTATCAGACAACAAAAAGAAATAAAAGGCATCCAGATTGGCAAAGAAGTCAAGCTCACTCTTTGCAGATGACGTGACACTTTATGTGGAAAACCCAAAGACTCCACTCCAAAACTTCTAGAACTCATACAAGAATTCAATAAAGTGTCAGGATATAAAATCAATCCACAGAAATCAGTTGCATTTCTATATACCAACAATAAGACAGAAGAAAGAGAAATTGAGTGGATCCCATTTACAACTGTACTCAAAACCATCAGATACATAAGAATAAACCTAACCAAAGAGGCAAAGAATTTGTACTCAGAAAACTAAAAATTACTCATGAATGAAATTGAGGAAGACACAAAGAAATGGCAAAACGTTCCATGCTCATGGATTGGAAGAATAAATACTGTGAAAATGTCTATGTTACCTAAAGCAATCTACACATTTAATGCAATCCCAATCAAAATACTACCAATATTTTTTTAAAGAAATGGAACAAATAATCCTAAAATTTATGTGGAACCAGGAAAGACCCCAAATAGCCAGAGGAATATTGAAAAAGAAAACCAAAGTTGGCAGTATCACGATTCCAGACTCCAAGTTCTGTTACAAAGCTGTCATCATCAAGACAGCATGGTACTGGCACAAAAACAGATACAGATCAATTGAACAGAATACAGAGCCCAGAAATGGACCCTCAACTCTATGGTCAACAAATCTTGACAAAGCAGGGAACAATGTCCAATGAAAAAAGACAGTCTCTTCAACAAATGGTATTGGGAAAATTGGACAGCCACCTGCAGAAGAATGAAATTGGATCACTTCCTTACACCACACACAAAAATAGACTCAAAATGGATGAAAGACCTCAGTGTGAAACAGGAATCCATCAAAATCCCTGAGGAGAACACAGGCAGCAACCTCTTCAACATCAGCCGCAGCAACTTCTTCCTAGGAACATCACCAAAGGCAAGGGAAGCAAGGGTAAAAATGAACTATTGGGACTTCATCAGAATAAAAAACTTTTGCACAGCAAAGGAAATAATCAACAAAACCAAAAGACAACCGACAGAATGGGAGACGATATTTGCAAATGACATAACAAATAAAGGGCTAGTCAAGGAGAAATCTTTGTTTAGATTAAGTGCCTAAAACTTAACTGACCAAACTGAGCTCCTGACCGTCAACACATACCTGTTTTTCTTGCCCTCTTCCCCTCTCAGTAAATGGCAATTCTTTTCCCAGGTGCTCAAACCAAACACCTTGGCATTGACTTCTTGAGTCCTCTCTTTATTCTACCTATACTGTCCACCTCCTTCAAAGTATGATCAGAGTGCTCGCTTCGGCAGCACATATACTAAAATTGGAACGATACAGAGAAGATTAGCATGGCCCCTGCGCAAAGTATGATCAGAATCTTGCTTACATGTGGAATCTAAACAAGAACAGCAGCAATGAAAATAAACAACAAAAAAAACAAACTCAGAAAAAGGGATCAGATTTCCTGGTTGAGAAACAAATCTGCCCTCTATGTAGGAGGCAGAAAAGGTTTCTGTCCTTCCAAGATTTTCTGCTATACAAGCATTCTTAAAGTGAGAGTCTGAAGCAATGGCTGCTATAAAATGTGCATAAACATCGCAGAGAATAGCCTACCAATACAAGGAACCAAGTGGGACAAGGGGAAAACAGCTAACAAGGTGGTAGATTTTAACCCAACCATATCAATTACTACATTAAAGCTGATCAGATTAAACAAACCAGTTAAAAGACAGGCAGGCCCTCAGACTGATAAGAAAACAAGATCCAACCATGCTGTCAGAGGCCCAATTTAAATACAAAGACGCTGGTGGGGTAAAAATAAGAGTGGGGAAAAGAAGTACCATATAAACAAGAAATAACAATAAACAAGTAGGAGGAGCCACACTAAACAAAGTAGGTTTTAGAACAAAGGGCTTTAGTCCCCATGATGAGGGATACCGCAGAGAAGCTGGAGGTGGAGGCTTGAATGCTCAAGAAACTGCAGAGGGAGATTATAATTATTTGTCTAGTTATCATTCAAATGCTACAAAACATTTCTAGCAATTTCTTTAAAATTAAGTAGCACTGAATTGGAATATAAGTTCTTACCCTGTCATAATGCAGAATTGCTTTTCATTAAGAATTAAGGTTAAAACAGGCCTACTTTGAAATTATTAGTCACCAAATTTGCTGATTTGTAACTCTAATTAATCATAAGGAAGACAATTTTAAAAACTATTATTTTTCAAAAGCATCCATAAGACGCTATAATTAAAAACACATTCTGTATTACCTATTTTTTTCACAACAGAAATTACAAATCCTACTAGGTCCACCTCAGAACAAGGTGGTTGGAAGTCTGGACTCAATAGTTTGTTGAAGTAAAGGGGCTCCCTTGGCTGATAAATTTGGCATAGGATTTCATCTGAAGCCTACAAGGAAAAGAAAAAAAATCAACGTGTATATGTATATTCTATAAATTAATATGCCATATAAACGAATATTATATAAACTAATATAAACTATATTAATATAAACTAATATTATAAGCTAATAATTCATCAAAATTAAAAAACTATAATGAAAAGTTTGTACCTGTAGCTGTTGATACTGGGTTTTCTTTGTTGCTGTTAGTTGTATGTTAACTTTTTCAGATTTACTTTTAGATTGTGATGTTGCAAGATGATAGATTCTGTATCTCTTTCCTTCTGTTAATAGGGAATATAAATCTGATGACGGACGCCAGATACTCAATGTAACTAGATAAAGAGGAAAAAGACATAATGGAAGAACTGATAAGCATTACAATTCTTGTAAAACAAATACCATAACAACAAAGATCCAAGAATTATACCATTGTTTTGTGGGTAGTGGTAGCCCATTTTTGCTCTTCTGATACACATTAACTTTAGACTTTATGTAGCATTTGAACTCATTTTATTAATATTTATATAAAAAATTTATATACTGACCTGAATCTTTTTCTTTCTTCCCATAGCTTATGATACGCAACTTCCACACTGTTGTAACATTCCTTGATAAAATTTGCTCTCCTTGCTCAGCAGATTCCATAGCCTTCCTGAATTCCAACTGGATCTGTGCTTGCTTCTTATCATTCAACATCTGTCTGTGATTATTCAAGGCTCTTAACTGCTCTTCACTAAAGTAACCCTAGGATCATTTAATATATTAAGGCAAATGATATTAGAATAAAAAGCAAACAAAAAACCTCACCCACTGTAAATGAAACCGTCTAAATGGGTATAAAATACAATAGAATTCGAATTCACATAACAATGTGGCAATGTAAAAATTGAGACTAGTATACTCAGCTCATCACATAACAAATATTTTCAGGTGCCTTAAACTTGTTACTTATTTTGTGACAAATTTCCCGAGGGCCAAGACAACCCCCTATTTAAAAGTATACTCTAATAATCATATCCACCATCAATATTATAAATGGCTGACATTTAAGTGCTCCCTGTATCTGAGGAATGGATCTGTGCGTGGTAAATATAATAATTTATTGAGGCCTTAAAATAACCCAATGAGGTGGGCCCTAGTACTGTTTGCATGTTATAGAAGATGAAACTGAGGTACAGAGAGAATAAATAACTTGCAGGGGTGTACGGGTAGAGGTAGTTCAAGAGCTCTCATTCTTAACCCGCGGTAGTATAATTTTATTAACTCTCTGGAACACTAGATACTGTTGAAAACAGACACGCGCTATAAGCACTTATTTCTGCCTCCACACTTCTCTCCTGGACATTTTAGCAAAGTGCTGTCTGTACTGGGTGTAGTACACCCAGTACAACAAAAATGAATAAATAAACAAAAATTAAAATCAAATGAAAGAGGAAATGGAATCCTGACACACAACACACTAGACTGCAGCTGCCTCAAACATCTTAATAGCCTAATTCATACTGGGAAGGGACACTATGGGATCTTGGTACCCTGAACAGGTTTTTCTTTCTTTCTTTTTTAAGATTTTATTTATTTATTTGACAGACAGAGATTACAAGTAGGCAGAGAGGCGGTGAGGGGGCGGGGAGAAGGCTCCCCGCTGAGCAGAGAGCCCGATGTGGGGCTCTATCCCAGGACTCTGGGATAATGACCTGAGCCAAATGCAGAAGCTTTAACCCACTGAGCCACCCAGGCACCCCATGAACAGGTCTTTCTAAATATGCAGACAATGTTTACTTGAAACACAAAGTCCCCCAACATTCAACATGGTCACTGAAAACAAACTCTTTGGCAGGGCAGGGTCTTTTAGAAATGGATGGCTACTTTTTCCTCCAAGAATTGCAGTGAAAATCGTATCTAAGTGAAATCCCCAGAATCATGTACTCTCAACCTAGTGAGAAGCCCCTCACAGGCTTTCCCTTGACAGAGGTGGTGGGGAGGCCCAAGAGAGAAATCACCTGTCCAGCTGCAGAGTAGCAGGACCGGGTCTACAACTTAGTCTTCGAACTCTTATTCTGCCCCCTTATTTCCTCCTTCAAATAAATTCCATAAAAATAAAATAATATACAGTATTTAATCCTTAAACATTTGATCCTTAAACAACTGATTTTATGCCCATTTTATAGCTATTTTGTGCCCTATTGGCTAATAAATGGCACAGCTATAATTCTAACACAGGTTAGTGTTTTGGACACTTTTCCACCAACACACTCTTAAGGTAGAAGATTAGGAGATAAACTTCAGATAGGATCTGAGAAAGAAGTGAGCATATGGAAACTGAGACAATGCTTTGAAGATACTTATTTTACCTTAAATGTAAACGAGTTTTGCCTGTATTTTAAACCACATTTATTTAACATACAAAATTACTTAATTCTTCTATCTTCCATTTTGTATAGAATCGCAAATGTACTGCACTAGTCTGGCACATCACAGAGGACCCCAGAAATGTACACACCCTCTTTGAGAAACACACTATTTCAACACAGTACTTGTCCTGATGGCCAGAAGACCAACCAGAGCTTCCCACTGTAAAGGAGGAAGGTTAAGCCTCCCAGGATGCCCTCTTACTGTCCCACCTCCAGATAAGCCGGGTCTGGTGCATTCGTCACTGCTTCATAAAGCTCTGCCCCATCTTGCAGAGCACAGACTTGCTGTCTTGTTAATGCGCATGATGGTCTACATTGTTTCGATATATTCTCTAGGAAAAAAAGCATCATTAATAAGCCATGACACAAATTTATGAACCTTGAAAACTAGAGAAACAAGCAAAAAATAGCCAAAGAAGGGAGGCTAAAAAGCAAAACACAATTTATCTGCTAAAAGTTTTCTAGGAAAATTTCAAACTAGTGCACTCACTCCTGGTTTAAAATATTGTCACACAGAGAGCTTAGAGTAATTTGTAAATTAAGCAAATGATTTCATGATTTTTCTTCATCATGAAAACAGCATAAGCCGCTGAATCGAACATTGAGAGTCCAATTTTCCTACAGATTTATATAGAACAGGAAGTTGAAAATCATGAAGAAATGCAGAACACAAAAATTTCAGCAAAAACCAAACATCAATTTCATATCATTTATGCTAAAATTACTGTAAATTTTTTATTATTAAAATTTATTATTAAATTAAAATTGCTGCCACTGGAAAAACAAGATCTAGCTCTAGGTGTGATAATACATAAACCAACAACTACAACAATGAAAATACAAAAGTTATATAAAAAGCAGGTAAGGATACTGAAGAAAACGATATATGGCTTGGGAAAAATTTTTTTTGAGAGTTTATCCTTCCTTTTTATTGAATATATTTGACATATAACATTGTATAAATTTAAGGTGTCCAATGTGTTACTTTGATTCATTATATACTTAATATGATTGCCATTGTATTGATATTTATCGTATCACATTAATACAATATCGTCTATATTCATTATACTGTGCACTGGATCACTATAGCTTATTTGCTCATTGTTGTTTTACCTTTAAACACCATCAATTTTATCCTACCACCTCTCATCTGCTGATAACCACCATTTTACTTTTTTTTTATGATTTTAATTTAGTTACATTCTGTACCTAGGTGACATCATACTGTACTTGTCTAGGGGAAAATAATTTGGCAGTTTTTTTCCCTTGCTACTATTCTTTCTCTAATACTAAAAAAGGATACTATAAATACTTTAATATTGAAGCTTAAGAGGAAGTTTACATAAGACTTCTGAGATGTGTTGTGGTTATGTAATGTTTTATTGTCTAAGATAATTACAAGTATCTAAAAGGTCAATGTGTTGAATAAAGAGGTGATAATTTGGGGTCACTTCTATGCTTATTTGTATATCTTTGTAATAATATTTTTAAAAAATTTAAATTGAATTAAAAAAATTCACTCAATTACAGAGGTTAAATCAGAAGCCTCTAAAAAACCTTATATATAAAACCTTATTTTTATAAATAAGATTTTATAAAAAACCTTATTCTCATATTAAAAAGAACTTGTAATATACAATTCATTTTACCGTCATGCTTTTCAAACTCCCCTTGAATTTTACTGAATAAGACTTCTAGTTTCTTTTGTTGGGCTTCTGCATACTTCGTTGCCTCCTTTTCTTCCTCTCGTTCATTCCGAAATATGCATAATCCAGAAGGGGTCCTCTCCATCCACTGTAAGGACATGTCAAACAAAGATACATGTTAGGGAGGGATCATTCAAATTAACTGTCCCAAAAGGAAGAAATACATAGTAAGCTTCAAGAATGTTATCATACCTGTATTGGATATGCTCTTTGAACAACTACATCAACACAACCAACATTTCCTCCATCACTGAAAAGTGATGACAAGGAGAGAGGAAAAGGTCTAGGATCAGGAGAGAATCCAAGTTTGGCATACCAGCGAGCACGACGAGTACTGTTAGCAGCAATCTGGACAAATTGATGAACAAATCGATTTATAAGTTTATATATTCAATACTATTTAAGATGGCATAACATTTTCATTCACTTCTTCCATTCATTCAAATATACTCATTTTTAAAAGCCTCATGAAAATAAGAATGTAGAAAACCTGTACAAAAGTGAAAACACTTCCAAAATACAGTCTCTCAAAAAATTGTTTATGCTGTTGTAGAGTCTTAATGTAAATATTATTTTTAGAAAATTAATAAGAGACTTCAATTTAAACATGATGGATTAAAATATACTTATTTATTTAGGTTCCCTCAAAAGACCTAAAGGACAAAGAACTGGGAGAGAAGGACAGTGAATAAGACATTAGCAAAATCTTGGAAGCTAAAAATTTATTGGACAACTGGTAAATAATGAAGCAGCCTCAGAATGATTACAGTTAATAAAAATAACAAACATTTTTTTTTAAAAGATTTTATTTATTTATTTGACAGAGAGAGATCACAAGTAGGCAGAGAGGCAGGCAGAGAGAGAGGGGGAAGCAGGCTCCCTGCTGAGCAGAGAGCCCGACGTGGGGCTCGATCCCAGAACTGTGGGATCATGACCTGAGCCGAAAGCAGAGGCTTAAGCCACTGAGTCACCCAGGCGCCCCCTAACAAACATTTCTAAAGCACTTATTATGGTGCCTGGATTGCTTTAAGTGCTTTACATCTACTAACATTTAATCTTTACAACAATCTGAAGACTTATTCCCATTTTACAAATGATGAAACTCAAGTATAACCTGCCCAACATTACTCAGCTGGCAAAGTTGTATGGCACCACTAGGAAATTTAAGGAAATCACTCAGAATTTGGAGGCAGCAGGTACCTCTAAAGGAAGGAGTATGAATTGTAGCTGAAAATGGAAGGAAAGATAATTAAGACCTCAGATTTCATTTCCTATCCCAAGAAGGCCTTCCCTCACACCAACCAGGCCTTCCCTTACACCAAGAAGAACCCAGGACAATTTATGTTCTGGAAAGGCTGAACCAGACATATCCTGGACTCTGGAACACAAGGCAGAGGCATCTGGCAGTGGGGTGGGGGGTGGTGGGTAGGGGATGAGAAGCTATACTGAAAACAAAAATGCAATAAAAATCCTTATGAGGGGCACCTGGGTGGCTCAGTGGGTTAAAGCCTCTGCCTTCGGCTCAGGTCATGATCCCAGGGTCCTGGGATCAAGCCCCATGTCAGGCTCTCTGCTCAGCAGGGAGCCTGCTTCCCTTCCTCTCTCTCTGCCTGCCTCTCTGCCTACTTGTGATCTCTGTCTGTCAAATAAATAAATAAAATCTTTAAAAAAAAAATCCTTATGAGTCTCCTTATTACTTTCTTACTCTGCTCAGCTCTCAGTCACTGGTATTTGAGGGTCTCCTAACAAAAGCAAGTCCCCGTCTTATCACTCTACAAGTTGACAAACGCCCACCTCACACAGAGCTTCTGATCAGGTTATTAGTGCCCCAGTCTGGAAGAGGAAAGAACAACTAACAATCAGCTAACAATCAGTTGAAGGAGATTATTATAGGGGGGAAAAATGCAGCAAGCAAAAAAGGAAAATAAAGCAAAATATTAATCTTTAGAAAGATGATAAGATTTTGCATCTATGAAACAAGAAAAGGATGTAATATAAAAAAAGAAACATTTAGGGAGTAATAAGGGCCTCAGAGAACGGAAAATTATGTCAATAGGCATATATTCACTTTAGGAACTACAAAATTAGAACTAAAAAGTAGGGGGAGCAAAGACAACAAAATGGAAAATAGGAGAAAAGATGAGAAAATTAGAAGACCACTCAAAGAGGCCTACTGACCAAATATCAGAGTTCAAGGAAATTGAAAAGGGAAAAATGGAGGGGGACAAAATTATCAAAGAACTACTTCAAGAAAATTTTCTAGAACTCAGTGAAGGACATATGTTTATAGACTGTTTGCCACTGCGTACCCAGGGCCACGATTTTACAAGATAGGCCAACCCCAAAGTAACTTGCTGTGAAATTTCAGAACACTGCAGATAAATGATCTTCAAAACTTTCCAGAAACAGTTCATCTAGTGAAGGACTGGGAATAAGAATAGCACTGAATGTAGCAGAAGATATACCAGAAGTAAAAAGGTAGTAGAGAAAATGTCTTCAAAATTCTGAAGATTATTTCCTTCTCAACTTCTATATTCAACCACAAAAAGCTCAAAGAAAAAGCTACCAACTCCTTCTCTTAAGAAGCATCTGGGGAGTTGCTTGTATGCCCTTAGAGCGAGGAAATAAATCCATAGAGATATAAATCCAGAAAATAGGGTTTCCAACACAGAAAGAGGAGAAAATAATTTCGAGAAATGTAACTGTGCTGCATACATAGATGGTAACCACTTCAGAATGGAGCAGGAGTATGCAAAGGTCCAAGAGACTGCCAAGAAAAAGAAACAGAATCAATAACGGCATTATAACATGTTGGGATGATCTTTATATATCTCTTGTGTGGGAACGAGTTGGTGATAAGGGTACAGAAAATTTAAAAAAAAAAAAAAAAAGCAAGACAGGTGTTCACTCCAGGTAAAGCAGTTAAGTTATAAAGAAAATGGTATTGGTATATTATATGCTGTGTTGTGAAAAATATTTCTCAATCATTATAATGTAAACAGTGAATACAGATTTCACTCTTCAACTTTCATAGCAGGAAGCTAACAGTTAATGTCTAAACAAAAGGAGAAAAGGTAACATAGCAGTATAAGCAAAAGAAACTGCCAGAGATTCCAAATGGTTGCCTCTGGGGAGCAGGAACAAAGTTTAGGTAAGATGGCTTCAGTGACTGCTTTTCTGATGGGGCGGGGGTGGTGGTGGTCATAAGGCTACATTACATGAGTTTTGAAATTATGCACATGCACTGATTTGATAAAAGCAAAACAAAAGATTGAATCGGGAGGGAGACAAACCATAAGAGACTCTTAATCTCATAAAACAAACTGAGGGTTGCAGAAGGGGAGGGGGGTAGTGAAAGGGTGGTTGGGTTACGGACATTGGGGAGGGTACGTGCTATGGTGAGTGCTATGAAGTGTGTAAGCCTGACGATTCACAGACTTGTACCCCTGGGGCTAATAATACATTATATGTTAATAAAAAATAAAAAATTAAAAAAAAAAAAAACCAAAAGATTGAAAGCTACCCCAACTTTGATTTTTAAGCAACATAAAGCTTGTTTCAGCTTGACTAAAAGCAACAATGTGGAGTTAATGACAAAGTATCTCTTTACTTTAAAAATGTTTAATTTATTAAACACCTTCCTGAAATAGAGTGATCCAGAATATGACAGAAGTAAACTGTTTCATGTCATAAATCTGACTTACAATATTAGTAATTTCTCCTATCAATATTGTAGACTATTCAATATGACAAAGTCCTATTATATAAGTTTAAGTCTACATAGAGACGAAAGGTACATTTTATTATTATTATTTAAGAATCACTGAAACCTAATTTTCTAATCATACTGAAATAAAGATCTAATAATCAGGTAATCAGGATGGAAGCAGAGCAATACTATGAGAACAATACTGCACCAAGGGCTATAGGCACCCATAGCCCCAAATCAAATCCAGTGCAAATTTGCTCCTGCATTGTTTTAGCTCCATATATACTTCTCGGTTTCCTAAAAGTAGCACAAAAAAACTTGACAGTCTGAGAATTTTGCCACTTACACTCCGACTATTAGTATGTTTTCAAGGAATGGAGCATCTTTCATAGACCTAAGTTTAAAATTTAAAATATGAAATCTCCCTAGAACTTAACTAAATCAGTGACTGATTTTTACCTAGAGTATGCATTAATTTAATTTACCTTTAACATAAGAGATTCTGGGGCTTCGAGTGGTGTGCAGGCATCAGGAGAGCCAACCAGTTCTGCTCCATGAGTAATGATCTTCTGACCCACAGTCAGTTTACCATTCTTTACAAGAGCTGAGAGGGGAGGATCTAACTGGGCCTTAACAGCATACCATCCATCTGTGAGCTCAACAATGCTCACTTTTTTGGTACCCACACTATTAGTTTTACTGCTAGAAGTTTCAGATATATCTATGCTTGATGAAATTATTTCAGAAATACAGAGAACAAGAGTTTTTGCAGCTGTGTCATCCCTTTCCATGATCTTCTTTAAGGCTGATCTTCTGCTTCTATCAATTTCCACATCATATCTAAAAAGAAAAAGAAAAGTGCATATTTTAGGAATTGTGAGTCTAGAATTTCATTGTGAAAAGGTCACCAAATAATTGAGAATAAAAATTAAATACCTTTACTGAAGAACTACTGAGACAGAAGAGAATTTAAAATTTGGTAGCTACCAGTATAGTAAGTTTATTAAATTATGAATTAAATATTAAAACTCCCCTGCAAACATGGTTTATTAGCAAGACCTGAAGAGTGGATCAAATTAGTAATTCATATTCTTCTCACAGGCCAAGAGGTTAAGGAGGGTTGGGGAAGAGGGAAACAAGAGGTGTAAGAATGTATAATTTCTCTTAAGGAGGCTGGAAGATGACAAGAGAACTACTGTGTACAACTGAACAGCAGGGTGGGATGGCGACTGTCACTGACAACTGACTTGTGGACCTCTACAATGGGGAAGTCACAGCCTGCGCAAAAGTCTGACCCTTAACACAAATATGTGATTACATAATATAATGCATTGAACTTGCCTGTATTTTAGTTGAAGAAGCACTCTTTCTGGGCTTAGGCACCTATTAGCAAATTCCTTAGGAAAGGCAAATTCCAAAGCTGCCAGTTTCCATATAATCCATCTGTAGTGATTATACACCCAAACTCTAGAAATAAGATTTGGATCCACACCTGGGGTGTCACACAGAGCCCTGAACAAATTAAGGTAGAACAATATTAAAAAACAAAACAAAACACGTAAGATGATACTGAATTCAATAACCATGACCACTATTTGCACAAACACTGCATCATACAAGATCATTTAGTAAGTTTTTATGAGTTAGACTATAAGTTATATAATTTAGAAAACAATTTGACATGTACCAAAATATACTAAGAAAATACACTAGTCAAAACAATTGTTTCAACTGGAAAATAAGATCCTTAATTTAAAATAATTATATTTTAGATTATTTTTCTTAAAAGAGATTATTTTCTAAAAATTATCTAAAAACATCCTTCTCTCTTCTTGGTACTTTTTAAAGATCTTCCTCTCTCTGTTCAAATCTCTAACTCTTCTTCCTTTCCCATTCTCACTTTGAGTATTAGGGAAACAAATAATCAAGAGGACTTCCAGAAGCTTCCACCCTCACATTAACCAACCCACCAGCATCTGGACCCTTACACTTTGCCTTTCCTGCCACACTAGCTCCCACCTTTCTTGCCTAGTTAAGGACCCTGATCTAGGAAATGCCTCCTCTCTCTCTTCCTCATCAACTCACTTCTTTTATACTGAACAATTTCCATCCAGTATAAAAATAAGTTTTTTTCTTCCTTAAACACAATAAAACTTATACCCTTTACTCTCAGTTCCTTCTCTAGATACTGTCACTTTCTCACCCCATCAATTTACTGACTTATTTTCATTAAGACTAATAATGACCTCTACATTGGTCATTAAATCCATGGTCAATTCTCAGTCTTCTTCTTCCTTTACTCATCAGCAGTGACTGACACCTGGTCATTCTTTACTCCCTGAAGCTCTGTCCTCCCTTAGCCTGCAACATACCACACTCTTTGGTATTAATTTCTAACTTTCGGGTTGCTCTTTCTCAGTCTCTCTCTTTTATAGCTTTAATTTATATGCTAATAACTATGAAATTGATTTCTTTGGCCCATACTTCATTTATAAACTCCAGACTTGCATATCCAAATGCTTATTGAACATCTCCACTTGGGTGTCTACTAATATCTTAAGCTTTAAATGTCCCATGTGGGGTACCTGGGTGGCTCAGTTGGTTAAGCATCTGACTCTTGATCTCAGCTCAGGTCTTGATCTCAGAGTCATGAGTTCAAGCCCAGCCTACTTAAAAAAAAAAAAAAAAAAAAGTCCCAATTGGACATTCCATTTCTCTTCCATCTTTGATCTTCTCAGTTCTCCATACACGAAATTCCATGTATGGAATTCCAGCCACTAATGCCAAAATCTTTGGAGCTATTCTCTCTTTTTTTTTTTTTTTTTAAAAGATTTTATTTATTTGACAGAGAGAGATCACAAGTAGAGAGAGAGAGAGAGAGAGAGAGGAGGAAGCAGGCTCCCTGCCTAGCAGAGAGCCCAATCCGATGTGGGACTCGATCCCAGGACCCTGAGATCACGACCCGAGCTGAAGGCAGAGGCTTAACCCACGAGCCACCCAGGCAGCCCTGGAGCTATTCTTATTCTCCTTTTCTCTCACACTCCTCGTTCAATCCTTGATCATATCCTGATGGTGCCACCTTCAAAATATCCCAGAATCCAACTGCTTTTCACCAACTCCTCTGCTACCTTCTCTGTCTGAGCAGCCACATCTCACTTGGATGACCTCAACAGTTTCCTAAGTGGTCTCTCTCCTTCCATCATCTTCCCCCCAACAGTCTAATCTCAATAGCAGCCAGAGTTATTCTTTCAAAAACAAGGCAGATCGTGTCATTCCTCTCCTTTAAACATTCTTACTTAGGCCAAAAATTGTTACTCAGAGTTAAAGCCAAACTTTTTATAGGTCTATATGGCTCTATCTTTCTGACTTCATCTGCTACTACTCCTCTCTTGCCCATTCTACTCCAGCTACACTCACTTTCCTCCTATTCCCCAAATAAGCATGCTTCCTGCTTACAATCAATGCTTCCCCTGCAGGTTCCTACGCTTACTCCCTTGCCCTTTTTCAGGACATTGACCAAATGTCAGGGCCTCAGTGAAGGCTCCTGACCACTGAGCCTATTTTAAATTGCACTTATCCTCACTCGAGCTATGCTCTTTCCAGCTTCATCTTCATAGTATTCATCACCTTCTAATGTACTACACAACTTACTTCTTTTTAAAATTTTCCTTCCCCACCCCAAACCCCTCTACTATAATGACTTATTAAAGCAGAGATTTCTGTTTTCTTTTGTTATCCTGAGTATCTGTAAGACTTATCTGGCACAAGTAGGTCCTCGATAAATATTTGTTGAATGATCAAAAAAACAGCTTAAGCTTCAACAGTCAAAGCTATGAATCATGCTCACCTGATTATAGGATAATTACTCTTAACTTCTATACTCTGCAGGTATAATATATACTTAATACAAGAAAACAATGTAACTGTTTCGTATACTTTTCCACCTAGAATTGATAGCAGATATTTATGGGAGACAAGTGCAAGATGTAAATCATATTCCTGTCTTAAAGTATTCCAAAAACATAACAGAAGTTTCAGGAAAAATGTTTTACCAATTTCCCCAAACCATAAATTTTGAAAAGACATACAGAGATTTTAAAAAATAAGCACATTAGAAAAAAGTTTATCTTCTCTTGCCCTTGGCAGGCTAATTTCATCCTTGATAGCAAAAATTTTAAAATCACCTTTATAAAAACATTAGAACTATAAAGAGGTTATATAATTTTTAAACTGTTGATGTTTTAGGGCTATAATATTTACTAGTTATTTGGTATTACTGACACTTGAGTATTTCTGCTTAGCTTCTGGTATTTATATATATTAAAATATACAATGAAAAGGAATAGGATATAAGTGCATGTGTGTCTGTGTGTGTATTACAGTAAGGTCACTCAAACTTATCTTTTCTTATCAGTATTTCATAAACGCATATGAAAAATGTCTCAATTTAAGAAAAACCAATTCATTAAATTCTAGGACAAACTATAATTCACTTTTCAAAAGATTACAAAAGAATGCCAGTTGAAGCACAATGTACTTAAGTCACTAGATAAAAATTTGATTTCTAGCTAACTTATTAAGTTTTAAAGAGATATGTGACAAAAAGAGAGATGGTAGAATACAGAAAAGTTAACACAATCTCTTTTTGCAGGGAGTACCTATAAAATTCTTCTTTTCCAGCCTTTCCATCATTGGAGGGTATGAGCCATCCACCGTCAGCCAACTGTATTCCCTCTCCAGACCATAGTCCTTCCTTACCAAAATAATCCTCAGTGTGAAACTGAAAAGACTCTGCATTTTTGCTGTTAATTTTTACACAATGTTTGGAAACGCCATACATGTAGAGCTGCATAAAATAAATGATAGAAAAATTTAATAATGAATGAAAAACAAAATCAAACAAAAGAGCATGTTTCTTAGAATAAAAATAATCAAAACTGAATTTACAAAATTTCTCATTTAAATATTAAAATATTCACCAAACAAAATTTCTCATTTAAATATTAAAATATTCACCATCAAAATTACTTACTAGAAGCTGAACATTTTAATATAATATAAATGACTCCTACATTCAACAGCCTTTTCATTCCCTTTGTGTGTATGCCTCCTGCTACAGCTGCCATAGGAAGTCACTTTGGGGATAAAAAAGTTATTTAATATTTTACAATATCTCTTAAAAAATTCAGAAAGGAAAGAACAGTGAAAAGCGTAAGTATTTTAGGGGATCTGACAGCAGGAGCTCAGATCTGTACACAGGCCTAGCCTACTTCCACCCCAGCATGCTTCATCTAAAATATCTTTCCCTTTGTTTGGATATGACTCTGGAGTCACACTCTTTGCTTTGGAACTGCGTCCAACAGAGGAAAACTTACTAGCTAAGTGACACTGGGGCAGTTACTTAACCCTCTCTGTGCTTCAGTTCTCTCATTTGCATACAGTGCCTTTCCTTTAGATGCTGGTGAAGATTGAGTGAGATGGAACCAGCGCAGGCACAGTACTTAGAAGGGTGATGAGTGCACAAAAACTACTCAATAAATGTTACCTAATAATATTATCATATTATGTTCACCTTTCCATTGCCTAAAATTCTAACTAGACAGAACTGGCTTAATAAGAATGTTTTTAAAAAATGTCAATAGCTCTTAACGGATTCAGGGCTATGAGTTATTTACACTTCAAATTCAAGTAGACTACTTTCTTCTAACACCTGAGAGCACTATAGTAATAAAATGAGTATGTTTTGAAGGGGGAAGAGAAACGTGAATTCTGGAGCACAGATCACTTTAGCGGGATAAGGCAGCAGAGAAGGAGGCTGCCACTGCTGGTTGATTAGGAAACAAAATGATTTTATTCATCCACTCGCACTTTCATTTGTTCTTTCTTTGAACAAAACAATGAGGAGATACTAGTTAATAAAATGAAATTAGACTTGACTATAGAAGTTAGCAGCACTGTGGGCAAAAGCATACCTGTTTATGAGAACACGGAGAGGGGATTTGGCCTTCCACTGCTCCTCTCAGAGAGATGCTAGGCACAGTGGAGGTTTTTGCAAGGTACAGACTACCTGGCTGTGGAAAAATGTGCTGCCTTTGTTTCTTTTTAATCCGCAGATCCTGTATATCTCTGGCATTCTGAAGATTTGTAATTAAATCTATTAAAGAATAAGTTAGCAAAAAATAAACTTGCATGTAACATTTCAAAAGCACAACCTTTGTTTTATAAAGTCGTATATGAATTTGCTCTAATTTTCAGGGTTAATTTGGTTTAAATCTTCAGGGGTAAGCAAATTTCAACTTGTAAACAATAAATCTATTATTTTTATTTTAAATTTGGGAAAAAACCAGTAGACTGTTAAATATATATTCCAGTAACAGCAGTCTTAGATTGTTCAATTTTTTTTTTTTAAGTAAGAAAGGCCAGAAGTAGTTACCTTTGAAAGAAACATTAGATTACTTTAAATCTAGTATTTGGACTTAGGAAAAATCTAAAAGCATTAAAAAAGGTTCTGAAATTATTAATCATCACAAAAGGGGTAAAATCCTCAAGGCGTTATTTAAATATGAGAAACATCTAACTGGAAGGCAAAAACGTATCAACACAAATTTTCGCACAATACCTAAAGGTTCTTTTTCACACTTTGTGAATATTATAGTTGCTGCTTGACTGGGGTTATTTTTCTTAAGCTGATGAATTCCACCATCATTAATATTTGTTTCACTCTCACCAGGGCCATGTTCATCGATGTTTTCTGGGTTTTGTTTGTTTTCTTCCAAATTAGTATTCTTGCTAATACACTGTTCATCTCTGTGAAAACGTGATTTAGTTTTAAAAGGTGGGACAAAGACTTTCACTGGTTTGCCCGGAGTGTTCAAGTGTCTCCTTTTTTCATTTCTTGTGGCAGGAACTGTACAAAATGGCGGCCCTGAAACTGATAAATTGCTTGAAGATTTTTCCAAAGCTGGGTGTTCATAAAAACGAGATTTAGACAAAAATTCTTGATGAGGTATGGTGAAATTTGGATTCTGCATTTCTTGCCGTTCCTTAGTTGTGCTACAATGAGGAGAACATATTTAAGTTTGATTATTTACCAATAAATGGACATATATGTAAATGTTTTGGCATATACTTTATTCCCCCTCCCCCACCCCAACCTCAACTGCCCTAAGGCAATCCTACTCCAGCAACTGTTTTGCATTTCATTACGGTTGCCATGCAAGACAATACCACACTTTTCAAGTCTAACTATTTCTCACACACTGATGTCCAGCCTCTACTACTTACTTCACATACTCTGTCAAACATGGATTTTGTTTGTCTCCTCTAGTTCTATCACAGTACTCCTTACTTACATCCTTTACCACAGAAGGTTCTATCTATTGGTCCTCTTCCCTCACCTATATTCTTGACACCTAATTTAATAATTCAGTCTCCTCAGGAAACACACTTTTTGAATTATTATTCTACCTCTCTTTTCTCTTTCTACCACTTGTTTATACCTTTATTTTTTAGTGCTCCTTTCATTTCACCAGAAAGCCATGTGCATCCCTGAAAAACTTTTTTCTTAGTCTTACCTCCCCTTTGAGCTAATACTCATTGTGACCTACCCTTCATGGCCAATCTTCCTGAATAGGTAATCTGAACTAGCTTTTTTCATTTCCTCAATTTCCACTCATTGAACTCTCATTTCTCCCACAGTTCTATAGAAATTTTTCTCAATAAAGTTGTTAAAGACCTCCCAAGTGCCTATACACATATAGCTTTGTGTGTAAACTCATTCTACCTGGCCTCTGAAAACTGACTTCTTTTTTTCTTTTTTTTAAGATTTTTTTTTTTTTTATTTCTTTATTTGACAGAGAGAGATCACAAGCAGGCAGAGAGAGAGGAGGAAGCAGGCTCCCCGCTGAGCAGAGAGCCTGATGTGGGGCTTGATTCCAGGACCCTGGGATCATGACCTGAGCTGAAGGCAGAGGCTTTAACCACTGAGCCACCCAGGTGCCCTGACTTCTTAAAGTTCTCTCCACTAATATCTATACCACGATTGTCCCTCTGCTTCTTCTTTTTTTTTTGGCTGATTTTTCCTATTTCTGACTCTTAAAAAAATTCCCATCTTTAAACTTGGATTTCTTCCCTAGATATTCTCCCTGGGTAATGTGAGTCATTTCAAATGCTTAAATTATCATGTAACAAAAGTATTAATCTGTATCTTTATGCCCAACTTTGCCCCAGGTGTTATTCTTGCACTTTGAACTTCGTATAGCACCATATACCTCTGCCTTGATGTTCCACACTCATCTCAAACTCAACATTAAATTAATTACCTTCCCTAGCATACATGTTCTTCCTCATATTTGATATTTTGTTGAAAATCCCATACTTCCTTTTAATCAAACCTGAATCCCTGGAACTCAAAGTTATCCTAGAACTCATTTATTCAGTCATCTAGTCATCAAATATTTTATTTTTATTTATTTTTAAAGTAGACTCTACGTTCAGTGTGGAGCCCAAATGAGGCCTGGACTCATGACCCTGAGATTAAGATCTGAGCTAAGATCAAGAGTTAGGTGCTTAATGGACTGAGCCATCCAGAAGCTCCTAGCCATTAAATATTTAATGAGTTCCTACTATGTGTGCTAGACACTGTTTTGGCTGGAAGATATAACTGGAACAAAATAAAATCACAGGTTTTATACTCTGGTAGAGGGAAACAAACAAATATTCATATTCAATGCTATAGAGAAAAATAAAGCATGGTAAGAAGGACAGGGAGTGTCCAACAGAAGTAAATAATACTTTATACAGGTTGGTGAGGAAAACATTATTGGTGAGGTGACATCTGTACACTATAAATAAGATCTTTAGGAATTTATGCATACTTAAATGCACAAGACTATTTTCTCATTATATGTATAAATTAAGGTAATATGCAGATAAATAAGGATTTACTTTAAATATTACAACCTGCTTTTGAAAATGAAAACAAACAAAAAAATCACCTGGGTTTCTACATTCAAAACCTGTATCTTAGTAGCCTGTTGGAAACTATATCCCGGAAACGCAGATCAATGAATGTTTTCAACAAGGCCACAAACAGTTATTTTTGAAAAGGTAACATTAAACATAATTTAAACCATAGTCCTGGGCTAAAAAATTTACCAGCTAGAAAAGGCTTCACAACTGCTTTCTACAATTTTAGATGCTTCTATGATACTCAAATACATTATCCCTAAATGGCATCTCTGTAACTACATCTTGAAGAGCCACTTGGAAAGTGATGATTTAGCTCTTTGTCAATACTTCTGCTTTACTAAACGCCCTTTCTTTCTTTCTTTCTTTCCTTTCCTCCTTCCCTCCCTCCCTCCTTTTTTCCTTTCTTTTCTCTCTTCCCCTCTCCATCCTTCCTTTCTCTCTTCCTTGCCTCCCCAGCTTCCCAAGTTATGTATTTGATTGCCAATATTTAATTATGTACCCTCCATGGAGAATTAACCCTAGTCTTCTGTTAGAGTGCATAAGAGGTAGTTGTCTAGCTTCATGGAGTGGAGGAGGGGATGTATTTTCAACTTGTACCCTTGTTCTAGCTCCTTCCTTCTTCATCATCAATTCTGAAGTTTCATGAATTCCTTAGTTTTTGAGGCTTCTCCAAGTATAACACGGTTGGCTCTTTCCTCTCCCCATTATGATTTTGAATCTGTTTTCTCCCATATGCTTTGAAAAACAGCCACTATGGTCTCCCTGTCTTGGGTGTGTGTAAGATACACCTTTTGGTACTCTGTATCTGAAAAATATCTACCTCAAAACTTATTTGATATCTTGGTCAGTGATAGGATTCTAGGCTGGAAATAATTTTCTCTCAGAATTTTAAAGGCACTGATCTGTAGTATATATTATAGAATCCATAATCTTCTAGCCTCTGTTGTTAACAGCAAAGAGAATTTATACCATTAAGACCCTTGCAACTTTGTTGAAAATGTGATTTTTTTGCCTACTAGAAAATTTAAGGTTTCCTTTTGCCCTTAGCGTTCTAAAATTTCATAAGGATGCACCTTAATGTGAGTCATTTTTATTCATGTGCTGATTCAGAGGGCCCTTTTAATCAAAGAAACTCTTGTCCTTTAGTACGAATAAAGTATCTTAAATTATCCCTTTTCCTTCTTTCTCAAACTCCAAATTTTCAGACATTAGGCCTATAGGACTGACTTTTCTAATTGTTTTTTCTTCTTTCATCTTTTCTTTTTATTCTGTAGTTTTGGAGGTTTCATAACTTTTATCTTCTATTACTTCTACTGAGTTAATTTGTCATAGTTTTATAAGAACTCTTTTTATAGCAAATTCTTATTTTAAGGATGCCATATGTTCTCTATCCTGAGAATATTAGTAAGTTTTTTGAAATTTCATTCACTTTTTGCATGATCTATTTCCTCTAAGTTCCGTTCTTTTTTGTTTTTGTACTGTGGATATGATCTTTCAGAGATGCTTTCTTCTAATAACTAGTGATCCTTGATTCTCTCTTCTTACTTAAGAGTGAAGTGTGTGCTGGTGGGGCTCTTCAACTGTTGGCATTACAGCCTGGTGCTCTGGCTATGTGGTTTCATTGGAGTACCTACAACTGTCAGTATTTATAATCTTTTGTATTGAGCTAGTCATGTTCCCCAGAAAAAAATCTTCCAGTCTTCCACCTAGAGTCTCATTGCCAGTATTTGGGAGCCAAGTGTGGGAAGGAGGCTGGGGAGTCTCACTACTCAATAAACAGATTTTTTTACTTAATCTCAGTTTTCAGTACCTCCCAACTGTGCCTGCTGTGTCTCCACCCTCCCAACTCAGAATCCCTCCAATTCATCTTTTCCAGATAATAACCTTTTGGTCTTCTGGCACAAAAGGCTGCCTGCAGTGGGGGAGGGGATATAGATGTTTTTTAAACAGATTTTGAATTGATCTATTTTCTACCTCACCTTCAGAAGAACATGCTGCTGCCAATTTGAGTCTTTCTTGGGTTCTTTGGGGGAAACTGGGTAGCATCTTTGCTTGCTCCAGTGTGAGGTTTTAGCTTTCTATGGGCTTACTAAGTCTTTCATGCTTCTGGGTTCCAAAATTTGTTTTTTTTTCCTCTCATAATTGTCCTTGTAGATTTGTAAGTTAAAAAAATCCTCTTAGTAATTTGGGTAGGGCTTTGAGCGGGAGGAGAGGCAAGAGATATTTTCAATACATTCCGTCTTTTTTGATATATTTGAAATTGATTTTATTGATTTATTCTCTCTTAATCTCTCTTACCCATAAAGTTGGAATAAAATCTACTTTCCAAAGACGTTAAGAAACTGAAAAATGAGATAATAATAGCACTATAAAATACTACCAAATAGCACTATAAAGTACTACCAAAGTATACTTACTTAATCTTGTAGGTTATTTCAAAAAGGGAAGTGTTAACTTCTTTTTGCATATTAGTGGCATTATTATTTTTAGAAATATTTATTTTCAAAAACTGTACCTTTCCTACACTATATTAGAATTAAAAAAACAAAACTAAGTATGTCTTACCTAAAGGGTCCACTGGTAACTGGCTCTAAAGAAATATGATGCATAAACAAGCTTCTGTCTTTTAGGATGCCTAGAAAAATATTCACATTATGTATTAATGGAAATGTATTTTACATTATGTATTAATGAAAATCTAATGGGAGATTTTATTTTGCATGCCTGTTTTTACACAGTATTGTAAATATTTACATAAACTTTTGATATTATAAATGAAATATTGACTCAAAAATTGATGACTATATACCAAATAACTCAGTGTAAATATATAAAGGAAGTCAGTATAAATTTAATCAGTTGGCATTAATCATAACTAAACGTGTTTGCTAACTGCCATGCAAATATCGAATTTAAAATTTAGTCTTATGATTGCAAGCTAAACTTTAGATATTATTCTCAGTATGTGATTTGTACTATTTTTTTTTTAAAAAGATTTATTTATTTTAGAGAGCAATAGAGAAAGAGCATGAGAATTAGTAGGGGGAGGGGCAGAGGAAAAGTGAGAGAGAGAACCTCAAGCAAACTCCCCACTGAGCACAGGGCCTGACACAGGGCTTAACATCATGACCCCTGAGATCATTACATGAGCAGAAACCACGAGTTGGACACTTAACCAACTGAGACACCCAGGTGCCCCACAACTTGTACTTCTTAAACCTTCAACTAGTTCATTAGTAGGGGATTGGCTGAATAAACTAGAATACATTGATATAGCCAATAGATCAAGTGCTATGCAACCATAACCAAGAATGAGAAAGATCTCTACATAGTCATAAAAATTTATTGTGGGATTTATTCCAGGTGTTTCAGAACTAAGTCTCTATAGTCTAAATCATTTATTCCTCACTACCTGACTTCTTCCTTTCCAAACCCAGGAACCACGTATATAGTGAGCAATAGTTACAGGTTTTATTTATTTTTAAGTATTCTATGGTAATGAGATAGGAAGCCATGGAGAGTTTTAAGCAATCAAGGAGCATGATCTGACTTTTCTGTTACCAGGATGATGCTGGCTGCTGTGTTGAGAGCGTGGAGAAGGGGCAGAGGCAGAAACAGAGAGATGAGTTAGAAGGTATGACCATGGCTTGGATGAAGTTGGTATGGGTAGAGGTGAGAAGAAATGATCAGATTCTTGTTATATTTCAAAGGAGAACCTATATCACTTGATGGGCTGCCTGTGGAGTATGAGGAAACAAAATAGTAAATGAGGACACTAAGGTTCTGATGTGTCAATTGGCAGAATGACAGTGAGAAAGGAAAGAACAAGAAGAGTGGGTTTGGGAGAGAGATGGAATCAGGAGTTCAGCACTGTCTGTGGTGACTTGGAAATGCCTATTTGCAATATAAGTACAAAAGTATCAAGGGCAAAAAAATAAATAAGTCTGGAGGTCCAGGACAGGTTAAGCCTGCAGATACAATTTTGGTAGTCACTGAAGCTTAGGCAGAGAAATATTCTGAGGACAGGGCCCCGGGGCACTCCTATGTTTAGAGAAAGGAACAAATAAGAGAAAGCCAGCAAAGACATGGAGAAGTGGCTATGCAGGAGGAGAACCAAGAGGATGTGGTAGTCTCAGAAGAGTGACCAACTGTCTAATGTGGCTGAAAGATGGACCCAAATGACATAGAAATGGCTGCTGGATTTGCCAACATGGAGATCACCATATGACTTAAGAAAGAGTGATTTTGGTGGAATGGTGAAGATCAGTCAAAAACTTGACTAGATTACAGAACCTAAGCTTTAAATTATTGTACTAAATTTTTGTACTATATTATTTTTGTACTAAATTATACTAAATTTTATCTTACTAAATTTTTACAGTTTTTTAAATTTAAAAAGTCATTATTTTATAATTACTTCATGCTTCCCGATTATAGAGAACCTCCACATCATACCAGGTGTTATGAAGGAAGAGCTCACATAACAAAGCAAGATGTTAACTTTAGCAAACCACACTGTAAAGTCTTATCCAATTATCTATATACCCAAAAAAGCTTAGAAAAAGAACTTAAAAATACTGTGTGTAGTACCTACAAGGAGGGAAAAGATATGAATGCAAAGCAAATTTTACCATCTGGAGTGCTTTTCGAAGCTTTTAAGGATTTTTCTTGATTTTTTATTATCCTGTCGAATTCATTTAACAGGTTTCTTTTAATTGGGGGTTCTCCTAAAAAGAAATTTCCATACATGTTTTTAAAAGAACTCTTACAATTTATTAGGCAAAAAAAATACATAATAAAATTTAAATAGCAACCATTCTATTTTGAAAGAGACAATTCATTTTTCAATATCAATTTTTTTGAACTGTTTTAAACACCACTATCTAATAGGGTATAGGGATAAAATGTTACCAGTTACTGAAGATACACTACTTTTTAATAAAATATACTGGCACTGAATGTAACTGTAGGTTTACTGGAAATATGGACAAACAAAATTTCTTCAAATAAACTCTGCATTAAACTTGAGAAGAAATTTATTGTGTAGGTCCTTGAATTAGAATGAGTAGAAGAAAAGACTTTGTAAAATTACCAAAATTACAAGAATATATAATTAAAAGTATTACTTATTTAAAAATTCTACAAAGGCTGAGAATAAAATTAAATCATAATTCAAGTTATGCATATTCATGTCATACTGAGATAATATGTGATAATAGGTACTTTGTTTTTTGATGCTTTATTAAAGGGAATAAATTTATAAATTTAGTAAGAAGTAAAATTATAAGCTTTTATCAAGTGTTAGATTATGAAGTGATTTAATTGTTTAACAAGGGCCGGTGCTATTCAAGAAGCCAGAAGGTGGTTAACCTATATATTTATATATAATAGAGGTGAGGGAAATTAAACAGTGATGCTATTGAGAACATTTATTAGAAGTCTGAGTTTTTTTTTTCCCCCTAAGCAGGCCAACCCATTTGTGAATATGCATGAACAAAATGGTTCCTATAAATAAAACCATTATTTTCCATAAAAGAATTATGAATTTCTTAAAGCATCTGCACTTCAGAATTTTTACTGGAGTGCAGCAATAGTTTAAAGTATCATAAACTTACTACTATTCCCATAACATAAACTTGTTATATAATGTGACCTGGATAACACTTAAGCAAATCTGTACCCAGCAAGGTTACTGAAGGCACCAAGTGAAAGAGTGAACTGATTGGCTTCCTTGTTTTTCCCTGTAATCTGAAGAGACTGGACAAGACCTGTGATAACTCAAGTCTATGAGTTTATAGTTTTTTTAAAAGGAGCTAGTTATTTAAGATCATTCACTTAAAAGCAGGAAAGTTAGTTATGGCATTTACTTTAATTGTATTTGATCAACAGATTCAATTATTTAAGATTATTCCTAGTCAGAAATACTAAGAGGAAAAAAAAACACACCTCCAATTAACCTAATTGAACTAAGTTGCTGCATATACATTTAAAAAGAGAAGTTAGGGGACGCCTGGGTGGCTCAGTTGGTTAAGCAGCTGCCTTCGGCTCAGGTCATGATCCCGGCGTCCTGGGATCGAGTCCCACATCGGGCTCCTTGCTCGTCAGGGAGCCTGCTTCTCCCTCTGCCTCTGCCTGCCATTCTGTCTGCCTGTGCTCGCTCTCTCTCCCTCTCTCTCTCTGACAAATAAATAAATAAAATCTTTAAAAAAAAAAAAAAAAAAAAAAGAGAAGTTAGACTATAGTCCAAATAGCATTAAGACCAGATGCTATCTGCTAAAAATAACTGATTTTAGAATACTTCCTAGATTAAAAAAAAAAAGGAAGCAAACCAGCACCATAGCTGAAACCTACTTTTAAAATTCGTTAAGAGCCAGAGTTGTGGAACCTCTGGGTGCTCTCTCTATATACACATTCATACTTACTTGAAAACAGCAGGTTGTATTATATAGGCTGTTATAAGGATAGAAGTTTCAGATTTTATAGGGAAACAAATTTTTACAGTAATTTCTCAATAATAACTATACTAATAATCTCTAAAAATACATTAAAGAACATAAAACATGTTTCTTAGTACAGACTCAGATCAAGAGTGAAATCCCATTCCCCTAAACTATACATAAAAGTCTATAAAAATATAGGTTATAAGACCTGAACTGCTTTAAGCTAACATTCCATGATTTTTAAAGACTTAATTTTAAGTGACTGGCAACCTGAAAGGAAAAATAGACACTTACCAACTGAGACAAGTGCATCTCCTCTTCTTTTTCCAATTCTTGAATTTAACAAAACCATTTCCTCAGTGCTTTGGCATGTAAAAAGAGAGTGTTTGGCATGACTTAGCAGTTCAGAATCTGTCAGCTCACCATCTTCCATAAAAGCTCTGGCAATCTCTACTGTTTCTGTTTCCAAATAGTTTTCTGGATCCCTGGAGTAAGTAGAACAAATTTCTATATTTGTTTTCACTGGAAGATTAGGGAAAGTTTCAGTTTTCCCAATTTCTGTCTTTGTATTTTTAGGTAAAGCTTGTTCTTTTCCCAAAAGATGAATGTTCTCAACAAGAGATACTTTGCTTCCCAATAGCAACTGCTGTTTGTCTTGCTTCAACTGAGATTGACATGGAGAAACTTGAATGGAGCGATGATTTTCTGAAGAACCCCTCTCAATGTTACAGTGACTTGATAATTTAAATTCTCTATTGTAGGCCATTTCCAATTTGGAGTTGCCACATTGTTCTGGGGTTCTCTTATCAATACAAGAGGGAGGAGGTATTTTTGACGCATCTTGTCTAGATGTAGATGAATGCTGAAGACCACATTCAGTTCTGATCAGATCAAATTCTTCTAACATTCCCTTAACTTTGCATAAAGCACTTTCAGAAACTGGAACTTGTTTCCCACTTGCTGTGCTAAATCCAGAGAAAGTAGATAACAATAAATTTTGGGAGGTTTGTAGCATAGCATTTTCTTCATTTGTGAACTTGTCTGAATGTTCACTATTTTTAAATGATACTTTGGGAAAGAGTTGCTTGGCACTATCTTCTATCTTAGAAAACACCTGCCTTGCCTTTTGTAATGCAGCATCTGATACTTGTACAGATTTTCCACTTGCTGTACTAAAAATCCCGCAAGCATTCGTACAAGAGACTGACTTTGGAAGCTTTCCTATATTAAGTTTACATGTATCAGAAGTTTTTGAATTATTCTGACAAGCTGGTATTTCAGAAACTTTCTCCAATCCAGATATACTTTGGTTAAGTTGTAAAGTGTGTTCACTTTGAATGCCAGCAAAAACCTTACGTGAAGACGAACTATGTTCTGCATCATCCAGAGAGTCAGGAAAAATAATATCCTCCGAATCGTCCAGTGCGTTAGGATAACCTGCCACAATTCTCATGTGGCAAGTGTCTGATTTCCTCTTGGGGTTTTGCTTAATTATCATACTGCAGTTGTCTGTAAATCCCTCTGTTGCTTTTGTCTGGTGTGCAACAAAGACTCTTTTACTACTTGCTGTACTGTATGCAGGTACAGCAGTATTTGAATCTGAATTCAATTTCTGAATTGAATTAAAATTATTTGAGTCAGACATGGCCACTTTAATGGCTGTATTTTCATTTTTGCACAAGGAGTTAGTCACAAGTTTCTGAACACAAATATCTTCATTTATAATTTGTGGGTCTGTGTCTGCTTCTCTTACAGTGGATGTTATTTCAGAAAAAATAGTGTTTTCTCTAACATTCTTCACTACTGGTTCAGTACCGGAATTATCAACTTTATTTTTTAAAAGATATTCTGATTTTTTATATACCTCACTGGAATGACAAAAATCCAAATGGTATGAATACCTGTTAGACACGGTACTATTACTTAAATAGGTCAAGCCTTGTTTTTCAGAGGGAGGATTTTTGTCATTTTCAGATATGGTACTACTTGAACTATTTCCACATGAAGGATTTTCTACATAATCATCAAGATATTCTTTTAAACAGATAACCGTGGCAGTATTTATTTTTTCTGGTTTATCATCCAATTCTCCTTCTCTAAGCCGTTTTTTTGCTTCAAATAGTGAAGTCTCACTCACAGAAATTTTTCTACCATGTCCCGTGTAAAATGCTAAAGGTGAATTTTCAGTAGCTGAATAAGTGAATTGATTTGTATAAATTGTATGCTTTTTTGCTGTTTCTTTTTCTGTATTTTCATGTACTTTAACTTTCAGAGAGGCTTGATCTGATATTTTAGGATTTTCAGTTTGTTTGTTTAAATTACCACTTAAGAGCCTGGGTGCCACCACAATCTCACTAGAAACAAGTTTTTTTTCTTTTAGAGAATTCTGCATTTCTTCATACTTTGGTGCAGTTAATTCAATGGTCTCACATGCTAATTCAAGCCCATCTTCACATTTCTCTCTGCCCTTGGACATCTTTGCCCCTTGATGGCTAAAATTAGTGATTGCACTATCACCTTGCTCTTTTTCATCAAAAAGATTTTTCACTTTGTCCAAAGATTCCTTTGCAATTTCTATTTTTTTCCCACTAGCTGTGTGAAAACCCAACATGGTAGGTTCTTTGATCTTTTTGATTTCACTTTCTGGTCTTTGTTGGAGGGTCAGTAATTTATTTTCAGTACCAATTAGGTCACTTTCTTTCATTATTTTGTTTTTTCTTTCACTGTTTTCTGTTTTCTCATAACTTGAGATGTCTATTTTGTTGATATCTACGCCAGAAAGTAATTCAGAATTCAAGAAATCTGAAAAGTTATTCAATTCTTTTGTCCATTTTTGATCAAAGAGATTTATAACTTTATTTAATGACTCTTTAGAGACCCTTATATTTTTCCTGCTTGCTGTCTGAAAGGATAAATCAAAAATGTCAAAATCTTTTACGTTTTGTCCCTTTGTATTAGCTGTTAACTGTTGCTTATTTGACGTATTAACACAAAATGTTTCTTCAGCTTTTGCAACTTCCAAACAGGTTAAATCTGACAAACCTTCTTTAATTTGAGTGTTTCCCTCCTTCATAAGCTGGCTAGATAATTTTTGATCGATGTTGTGCTGATCAATACATGGCAAGCTGTTTTCTTCTTCATGAATATAAACTGTATCATTTTTATTTGAATCACTGCCAACAGATTCTAAGTTATGAGTATTTCCACTGGCATCAGTACGCTGGTTATCTTCATTTTCTGTATTTCCCTTGTAACCTTCACTATTTTCTTCAACAAAAATGCCAGCAGTCATTTCAATATTATTTTGTAGTATTAGTTGGCTTTTATTATTTTTCTCATTAAAATTTTTATCATTGTTACAATCTTCTATCTGAATCACTGAAACAGCAGAATCATTACATTTACCTGAGGAGAAACTTCTTGTATCTACTTCTACAGAAGGTTCCTCAATGATATTCTCAAGGTCCCTAAACAGCTGCTTAGCTTTTTGCAGTGCTTCACTACCAACATTCAGTTTTGTGCCACGAGCAGAATAAAAGCCTCTAAACTTAACTTCATTTTTATCTGCTAAACAGCCACAAGCACTTCTGTTACAGTTGGTTCTCGACAAGCAAGCAAACCTCTGGTTACCTCCAAGTACACCTTCAAATTTCTTACTGCTGTCTACCTGAATGATAGATGGGGCATTAACTGTGAGATGAAGATCAGTATTTCTGCATTCTTCAGAAGTTCTATTCAAGATAGTCAGCTGGTTTTCAGGCATTTCAAATGGATTTTTCTCTATTATGTGGCTTGGTTTTCTAAACTGTGTAAATTCAAACTGACTTCCCGATTCTTCCAAAATAGTAGAAAGTTCTGTAATTTCTGCCTTTTGGCTAGGTGTTAAGTTATGATTTGAATTAAAATCTTGCTTTAAAGATGAAGTTAGAGGTGCTATGTGACCACTTTCACTATCAGAAACATAAGCGCTACTCTGCACAAAGACCGACATACTATTAATTGACTGTGGATCAAGTGCGAGAGGTTTGCTTAGTTTCTTTTGACTTTCTAATGATGAGGTATTAACAATTTCAATACATGCTAAGTTAGTAGGATAATGTTCTTCAATATCTTTGAAGAGCATTTTACTTTTCTTAATGTTGTGTTCAGAGAGTTTTATCTCTTTATTAGAAGCTGTTCTGAAGCCATTTCCAAAACTGTGATTTGAAACTGGATCTGATTGTCTTGCCCAATTATTGATGTAGTCATTACTTCCATTTGATTTCCTAACTACCTCCAAGGTGATGTCTGATTTTGAATCTTGATCTAGAGTCGTTTTTAGTTGCTGCTTTATGCTATTTCCATTCTTTTCTGTAAGATGATCTATGTTTGATGAATCAAAATCCTTCATAATCGACACTTTGGCTGCTTGTTTGTCATCCATGTCTGTATATACCATCATGGTAGAGTTCTTGAGAACAGGTTCTCTTACACAATAGAGGTCTGCATCATGAAGTCCCTTAATATTTCCTAAAACAGGAATATTACTTTCATTAGTTATCTCTAAGACGAAATTATTCTCATCATCTGGGAAAAGTTCTTCAGAGTTTGGATTGACAGCTATTTTTGAAATTAAAGTAGTTTCTTTTTGGTCTTTTTGGATTGTGGTGAGATTTGCATTTTGGTTGAATTGTACCTTCATAGAAGGTGATGCTACTATTACATATTTTTCAGTTGACAACACCTCAGTATTTTTAGAATTTGCATTTAAAACATGCATTTCTTGATTCTTTTCCATGGGAATATTTTTGATTAATTCAAAACCACCTTCATGATTCTTACATTTTAGTTTCTCTGACATTTTATAGGATTCTTTTCCTCTACAAGTCATGACTGGGTTTGATGGAGGATCTCTGGAGCTAGGAGTTAGACTAGTATTATCATGGTCAGATGAAAAGCTTTCTGGAGATTGAAAGTGAATACCACAACCTTCTACTTCTGAATGTGGCACAGGAGGGTAACTTACGGCAGGCAAGACCTTTTCTTTTATATCTGAAACTCTCTGACTTTTTGCATCATCTTCACAATGTTTTTCTGGAAAGGATGATAGACAATCAGTTTCTGTGGTTATAAATGACTGCAGCTTTTCCTTATTAATTTTTGCCTCTTTATAATCAAGATCCCGAGGTACTGTTTTATTATTAACAGAACTGGTTCCATTATTGGAAACTTTTCTCAGAACTGTCCCAAAAGAGCTGGTTAAAGACAAGGCTGGTTCTTCAGAATCATTCTGTGGACAGTTTTTTCTGACAGAAGAATGTAATAAACCTAAGCATGAAGACACAAAGTGACAAAATTAAATTGAAGTGCCATCAATTACATTCACTAAGTATTTTCCACCAAGTAAAAAAAGTAGTATGTAAAACAAGAATTACATGAAAAGTAAGAAGTGAATGTCAGGCTTAAAACAAAGAATTCTAAATATTCTGTATTTCAAGTTATTACATTTTCCAACTAAAGATAAATAGGACTTAATATTTTTTTCTAACATTTATCAATTCAATCAAAATTAGTATGTAGTTCAAGAAAGCAGCTAGCTACCATAAGTAAGATTCAAAAGTGTTTCACTGGAAAATAAAATTGGGAAAAATTCATTGTTAATATTGGCATAACAGCAGGTAAAAAAGCAAAGGAACTAGAAAAGTAATCACTTCCTTTAGATAATTTGGTCTTTGATATTGAAAAAAAATCAACTTTTATTTTTTAAAAACTTTGAGAGCAAGAGCTAAAGAGAGAGAGAGAATGCACATGCACGCATGAATGGAGATCTTGAATCCACAGTGCCTCTAGAGCTACACAGGCATAAAGCTTCCCTGAGTCGTGTCAAGCTTGCTATTAAGTATGAAGTGAAAAAGGTGAGTGGCCCGCTTTTATCCAGCACCATATTGGAATAAACATGTAATATCAACTATGCCATAATCCCGGGAAAATGTTTTAATTATGAAGATGTTATTGATCAAAGATTTTTTTTTTTTAAAGATTTTATTTATTTATTTGACAGAAAGAGATCACAAGTAGACGGAGAGGCAGGCAGAGAGAGAGAGAGAGGGAAGCAGGCTTCTTGCTGAGCAGAGAGCCCGATGCGGGACTCGATCCCAGGACCCTGAGATCATGACCTGAGCCGAAGGCAGCGGCTTAACCCACTGAGCCACCCAGGCGCCCCTGATCAAAGATTTTTTTTTGTCATGAAAGAGATTAAGTAAAGTATGGTAAAGTTGTGAGTCAGATATCTAGCTTCTGCAATCCTGTCCACTTTTTGTCTGCTGTGAGACCTTGGATAAGTCATAAAACTTCTTTAAACTTCAGTTTCCTCATGTGAATGGAGGATAATCTCTCCTATCTCAGATAATACAATTTCAGTGGATTAAGATACACAAAAGAACTTTGTGAACTGCTCATTACAATGCAATTAAAAATAATAAAATGTTACTTATATACATTTTTGTAAGTCACTGCTACAACTGTCATGTTAATCCTTGTGACAAGCCTATGTTATTATCCATTTAACCTATAAAATAGGTGAAATAGATGATGGCATTTCTAATCTACAAGGAAACTAAGGTTTGCCAAGCTTAAATAACGTGTCTAGGTCCAGAGCCGTGGATACCAGAAATAAAATTTATGATTACCTTTTTTTACTCTGTTTATTGCAGATAAACTGTTAAGTATATATATTTGCTGCTTGTATAGGGCTTGTAAATCATGAAAATTATAGTTATGATGTTTTACTATAATAAAAATTTCAGTTATCTATAAAAAATAGAGTGGGGGGAGGGGCAGTGGGAGAGGTAGAAGCAGACTCCTGCTGAGTGGGGAACCTGACACAGGGCTTGATCCCAGGACCTAAAAATCATGACCTGAGCTGAAGTCGGATGCTTAACCAACTGAGCCATCCAGGTATGCCCCCAACAAAATCTATCTTTAAAAACAGGTTCTACAATAAGTCAAGCAGAGAGAGTCAATTATCATATGGTTTCACTTATTTGTGGAGCATAACAAATAGCATGGAGGACAAGGGGAGATGGAGAGGAGAAGGGAGTTGAGGGAAATTGGAAGGGGAGGTGAACCCTGAGAGACTATGGACTCTGAAAAACGATCTGAGAATTTTGAAGGGGTGGGGGGTGGGAGGTTGGGGGCACCAGGTGGTGGGTATTGTAGAGGGCACAGATTGCATGGAGCACTGGGTGTGGTGCAAAAATAATGAATACTGTTATGCTGAAAAAATAAAAAAAAAAATTAAAAAAAAAAAAAAAAAAAAACAGGTTCTACAGATGAAATGCCTGAAGTATGACCTAGTCTCAATTATAAAGGCAAATGAGTTAAAGTGCTCTAATTTTTTCAATCCTCTGAATTCTCTATTAGCAAATCAAAATTATTAATCTCATTTTATTTAATCAGTGACCACCACTACATATTAGCTCTTTCATTGATTTTAATTCTGACATACACAGTATCAGACATTTTTCTCTGGAAATTAACCGAACTCTCAAACAGTTCCTCTGTAGTCCAGTTCCACCAAACCTAATATTCACAGAGATATTCCACCCACTAAAATTTTTCTCAAAGGAAGATGACATCATTTTTTTTAACATACAATTTAGCTATTGATAAAGGAATTGTTGCTCAAATAAAAACTGAGTTTCATTGTGCACACTCTGACACCCAGAGATATAATAATAACTCTATATAATCTCTAAATATTTAAGAAAAGTATGTAACAAAAATAACAAAAATCACTTTTATTTTAGAACTGACTTACATTAAACTTAGCTAGCAATTAGCTTTTTTCCTATCTTTTTTACCTTAGAGAATATAAAGTAAATAGCACAAAATATTTACAGAATTGTCTACTTTGTATACAAGAAAATTAAAGCAGAAGTAGTCAAATTCTTGTTTTTTATGTTTCACATGCTCTGTCTCAAGAGTGATGATTGTATATATACTATGCAAACTGATTCAGCAAGTGCAAATAAAATTATTTTGAACATTGGTAATCAAAGGCCTAAACAATGCCTATAGACATTGCCTCACATTGAATAGAAGATAGATTTTAAAAAACCAAAGAACTGGGGCGCCTGGGTGGCTCAGCAGGTTAAGCCGCTGCCTTTGGCTCAGGTCATGATCTCAGGGTCCTGGGATCGAGCCCCGCATCGGGCTCTCTGCTCGGCGGAGAGCCTGCTTCCTCCTCTCTCTCTGCCTGCCTCTCTGCCTGCTTGTGATCTCTCTCTGTCAAATAAATAAATAAAAAATCTTTAAAAAAAAAAACAAAACCAAAGAACTTACAGAAGGAAAACCAAAAAAGAAACTAAAGAAGGAAAGCAGGCAGTATATTTTTTAGAAAGATTAAAGAGAGAGACACATATTCAAATAAGACAACTTGTCACCATCCATAAAACTACTTGCACCATTCTCTCTCACTCACACAGATATACACACCCAAAGGTACCTGAATCAGCATTTGTAAATGTCAGTGGTCCTTCAAAAGCATTTGCTTCAGATTGGTCTGAATGGTTAGTTAGTCCCAATTCCTGGTCTTTCTGTGTTTTCAGTCCTTGATAAGATGCTTCATCATTTATAACATAAATAAACTTCTTTGTTTTCTTTTTCAAAGTGGATATTAAACCTGAAGTCTTCAAAGCTCCAGAAGTACGTCTGATAGTGGCTGGCCAGCTTCCATTATCAATTGAACCTAAAGAATCCTCTTTCTGTGAGCAAATAGTATATTTTTCCAGTGCACTTTCAGGGGTGTCAATTTCTTCTTTAGAGTTTAGATCAGTCATATGATTTGAGAACACTGCACTGGACATCTCTTCAGGTGATTCTCTTATTCTGAATATAGACTTTCTGATACCATGAAGTGGAGAATGTATTACAGTAGTTTCAGATATTGTTTGCTTTCCTGAAAGAACAGAATCTTCATGAGATCCAAGACACTGCTCTTCATCTATCTTATTTACCACTGTTTCCTTATTTAATGTCGTCTCTGAATACTTTGGTACACTTGAAATCTGTGGCAAAGAATTTCCCAAAGTTATAAAGTTGGTGCTTTCTTTCTCTGTAATTGTGAAGTCTCTTTCTGAATTATTTTGGTCACAAGAAGAACTATGCAGTAGAGGTGTTTTCTCCATCTGGGTTCCACTCAGATCTGAGAGAGTTAGGTGGGACCATTCAGAAGCTGAAGATGGTACAAATTCCTTGGAGATTTTCTCATTTCCATTCCCAAAGGGCTTCGGATTTGTTACGCTCCAATCTAATGGATCACTGTCATTTGGTTCCATTTCAGATAAAAATGAATGTTTATTTTCTTTCATTTGCTTTTTAGTTTCTTCACATTCATTGGTCTTTGTGTCATTGAAAATATTTTTCCTAGTCTTGCTAGTTTTTATTTTTGGTAGATTTCTCGTTTTATATTTAGGAACACATAATGAAAAACTATCTTCTTCAGAAACATCTGCAACTATTTCACGTACTTCATCTTCTAGGACATTTGGTGTTGACTTTCCAAAATGGTCTTTGCAGCTATTTACTTTACCAAATGAATTCCCTAACATTTTCCCCGAACCTGTTTAAATTTAAAACAGAAGTATATTAATAACATTTCAAAATATAGTCATATGATTTATACTATTCTTGCAACATTTCTCATAGAAATAGTATACACTAAATAACACAAAAAGTTGTATTTAAAGGATTATCCTGAGGGCTAGCTTTTTTGGGGGTGGGGAGAGGAAGGGAGTGCCACCCTTCTACTGTTCTTCTGGTAAGGACTGATTCCAATGTCCCCAAAGTCTTTTATTCATACTCCAGGTCCCAATAACCTTTCTTTATCAGCTCTGTACACTTAAAACCACTTAATCTTACTATATATATGCAATTTAACATTCTAGGTTTTATCAAACTAGATGTTCCAAATTAATTTTGTGGCCTAGGGCACCTGGATGGTAAAGCTGGTTAAGCATTCAGCTCTTGGTTTGTGGCCCTACAGTAACTGAGAGTAAAATATGATTTTATACCCCACATACACATATACACGGTTATCCAATCCTACATATTTACACATACACATATACTAAGAAAAATGCAATATTCCTTTTTTTTTAAGATTTTATTTATTTGACATAGAGAGGGAGAGCATGAGCAAGTGTGATAGAGAGAGCACAAATGAGGGGAGGGGCAGAGGGAGAGGGAGAGGGAGAAGCAGGCTCTCCACTGAGCAGGGAGCCCAATATGGGGCTCCATCCCAAGACCCTGGCATGACCTCAGCTGAAGGTAGATGCTTAACCAGCTGAGCCACCCAGGTGCCCCCAAGAATGCAATATTCCAATAATCTGATTAAGTAACTTTTGGTACCCCTGATACTCTAATTACCGTGTAATTAGAAAATAAGACCTTTGTATTTGTTGATTATTAGTTTTATTCTTCTCTCTGTAAGGTCTGAGTTACGGGTTTTGTTTTTGTGTCATAATAGCATCTTTTTCTTTTCTTTTTTTTTTTTAACGATTTATTTATTTGAGATAAAGAGTGCACACAAACTGGGGTAGGGGCAGAGAAAAAGGAAGAGCAGCAGATTCCTGGCTGAGCCCACCACAGGACTGGATCCCAGGACCCTGAGATCATGACCTGAGCCGAAACCAAGCACTGGATGCTTAACTGACCAAGCCACCCAGATGCCCCTACAATAGCATCTTGAATGGTATTATCTTACCATGATTAAACATTTTCATTTAAATCAAGTTACTTTCAGGGCACCTTGGGTGACTGAGCTGAGGGTCTGATTTCATCTCACGTCATGATCTCGGGGTCCTGGGATCCAGCCCTGCTTTGGGCTTTCTGCTCAGCTGGGAGTCGGCTTGCTCCTCTCCCTCTGCCCCTCCCCCTCTCTCAAATAAATAAATATTTAAAAAAATAAATCAAGTTACCTTCTATGCACGGTATGTTCAGTAACCAAGAATGAAAGGAAAAACAAACAATGTATTTTCTCTTTAAGAAAGGAAGAGCAATACTTCAGTGATGTCAGTTAAAAATAGCAGTTCAATTAAACAGAAGGACTTACCTTGACTTTTAGCTTCTCTTTGATTTTTGTTTTCTTTGTCTGGCTCAGAAGGGATACACCTATCATTTTTCTTCAGACTTTCATCATGTTTAGGAAAACAGCTTTTAAAAATCTGCAAAAGTTATATTTTAAAGTCACTAGTATAAAAACTTTCAATATGCATTTATATTCAACCTCAGAGACAGAATTACTTCATATGAAGTCAAGAAAATCATATAAAGGATCAGGCTTAGAGACTTTCTAAAGGCTTAGATAAATCATAAATTAAGGAATGAAAAATTGCAAGATAAGTAATTTTTCAAGAATTCTAAAATTGTAGGCAACTGCAACAGCATAATCAAGTTGTTATATTTACTTACAGCAGTAGTGTCATTAGGAAATACAGCTGCAGATGCTTCCTCATCCCTGACTATAAAAAAAAAAATTCAATTTATCTATAATGTATTATACACCATACCCTAAAGTTAATGTGAAAACTTCAGTATTTTTTGGTCAGACAAGACACACTACTAAAGTAAATGGTGCATTTGAAACAAAACAAATTGACTCAAGTATGGTAATTAGAAAGGTCAATCAACATAAGCTACATTCAATTCCTTAGTATCACTCATAAGGTGCTTCTAAGAAACTGATTTGATGAGCCTGACTTTAGGTGCTCCTATCCATGAAGACTTAGGGAATCAGATAGAGCTATGAGATCATGACTTAAAAGACAAAGCTTATAGACTTAAGCATTTATTTAGATAATATTGCTGTCTAAAAGTATACTTTATATTAAATACTTCGTACTTTTTAACATGCTTTTACCTCTGTTATCTCATCTAAGCAACAACAAAAACCACTTAAATTCCCAGCTAAAGAGAAATCAAAATTGAATGTATTTTTGTTAGAATAATAATTTAAAAAATCCTCGCTTGCCCATAAATGGATTTCTATAGAATAATACTCCCAGAACACCACTTTATGTACTTGTGATTTGTTCCAATCTACACAAAGTAGAATTATTCTGAACTACTAACACAATTCTCAAAGATAGTATTATCTAATTACTACTTATCTTTTCATATATTCTTTTTGTCAGAAGGCTTAGAGATGACACTATACCAACATCATCTACTGTCTTACATAATACTCAATCGCTAGTATTACCTATTAGTACAGTAGAACTAAGGGTTGGTGGTGTGGCTAAAGAACTTGACCAAGACATATCAGGATCCACCTCAGCTCCTAGACTTTCAGAAATACGTTTTGGTGTCTGACCCTGGAAATAAAGAAAATATTTATTTCACAGAAATGCACTCATGATTGAGTATTTTTTTCATTTATCATTTACTGAATGCCTACGTGAGACCGTAGGTACATATTTGTGAATCTCAGGGCAAATGTAGGACTCTGTTGTCAAATTCTCAATTACTACAGAATAAAAAACCAGGCAGAATATTTACCTTCATAAGCTTCGGTGTATGAAATAAGCTTCCACATACCACTGGGGGTAAAATGAGGGGAAAATTACTAAATTTTATATTTATTAAAATTTAAGAGTCTTCTAGAAATAAAAAGCCTTGTTTTTAATCATACCTGACTTCTCTCTTTGTGGTGTTACATGTGTACATCGTAGAAAAGGACTAAAATGAAAAAAAAAAAAAATCACACAAACCCTTCAGATTATCCAAAGATAACAGAAATGGCAAGAAGAAACAAAACATTAATCTTATTGAAAAAAAGGATTCTCAGTCACAATTATTAGACTTACACTACTTTCTTATATTTTGTTACTTTTTAAAAAGCAAACATCTCATGGTGTTTGCTTTATAAGTAACAAAGTAACTACTTTGTAAGTAACTACTAAATTATACTTAAAATGTCCACTTTGTAAGTAACTACCAAATTAACCTTAAAATGTTCACTAAAAGTAATGTATAAAATTTCACAAATTTCAGCTCCTAGGAACTGTATGTTTTGAATATAAAAATTATGTAACACGAATCTATAAAAGCATCATATTCTCTTAAACGATTCCAAGTGCACAAATAATTTATTAAGCTACTATTTCAAGGGCATTGCTTTTCATCATTATTTTTCTAACTAAAAAAGTCATAGAATAGATACAAAAACCAATGAATTCAACATTATAAGGAAAACAAAGTAAATGTCTCTAATGTAAAAATTACCGTATTAAAGGATTCAACCTAGAAGATTATTTAAAAATAGAAAATCCTCTTTCAGGCTCTCAGTCAAAATATTAGCATGAAAATTAGATGCATTTCTATAAAACAAATAGCATATGTAGGAAAATGTTGCATTTAAATATTTTAATATAACACAACATACCTTTCACTAAGACAAGAATTTAGGGGTGGGCTGGTAACATCATTTGTTTGATCCATTTTAGACTTCATTGTGCAACAACTTTTATGTTTGCTATTGGTAATATCCTTTCCTGAAACAGTACAATAATTCAGTGAGGATGTATATGCTCTGGATTGTGAATTTTCATTCTCTGAAAATATTTATTTTTATAAAGATTTTATTATTTCAGAGAAAGAGAGCGAGAGCACAAGTAGGGGGAGTGGCAGAGGGAGAGGGAGAAGGAGAAACAGACTCCCTGCTGAGCACAGAGCTTAATATGGGCCTTATTCCCTCTCAGGACCCTGGAGATCATGACCTGAGCCAAAGTCAGACGCTTATCTGAGCTACGCAGAAGCCCCATCCCTACAAGTATTTAAAAACAAAAAGTCTCATCTATACTGGGAGGGAGAATGTATGTAACGTTTAGCCTGAAATGGTTTCTCAGTTTGTTGATTCCTCCCAAAAGGGGATGTCTCAAAGGATGTCTGTCACCATTCAACAAATATATAATATATATAAGACACTCTGGGAAATGCAATTCAAGACAGCTTTAACTTCAAAGAGTTTATAATAGAGCAGGAGGAATTTTTTGAAATTTTTTGAAATTCCACACAAGAACAGAACATTATATGTTCTAATGATTAAGTCACATGCACTATGGTATCATGGAGGCAAAGAATAATGCAAAAGACATTTACCAAAACACCAAGGAACCAAATTTGATCTGCTGAAAACCTTTCAAGATCTTGTTCTCAAGATTGGGCTTAAACTCTCCAAAACAAAACAACCCCAAAACTCCCAAGTAACAAGGACTTTCATGATCTGGCTTCTTAACTTCTCTGACAAGGACTTTCATGATCTGACTTCTTAATTTCTAGGACATTCTTTCACATTCTACTTTTCAGCCATACCCAACCACTTGCATATCCTGTACGAACGCACTCTTTTACTCTAGGCCTTTGTACAAACGGTTTCTCTTTCTTTATTTCTCTTGATCTCAAATATCCTCTTTCAGGCTTCCATTTTGAAACTCCCTCCTCTGGAAAAATTTAGTGGTCCCTAACATGAGATTACGTGATTGTTGCTACCACATGTTCCTGCAGAGTTTATCATACACCATTCCTACTTCCCCTACTAGGATCTGAGCTCCTTGAGGTAGAGAGCTTGCTTTAGCAACTACAATCAATGTCTGATATTATAGTCACACCACAATTCCTGGCTGAATGAATTAGCAATAATTAGGAAATACTTCTGTTGTTGAACACATCTACTTTCTAAGCAATAATGCTCAGATAGGGTTTCTAAAGCTATATGTAGCTCTATCAAATCCCATTTATAGTTTTTCAAAATTCCTATTTTGTTTCACAAATATGGCATTCAGTTACTTATTATTCTTGTAAAAATTGATTTAAAACAATAGGTTCAACTGATCCTATAATCTCCAACTGAGAAAAGTTTTGGGAAAAATAAGTCATATCAATGTTAATGAGGCAAAGACCAAACTGAGAACTCTTTGCAGTAGCACAAACAAAACACTGCTTTATATTTTCATTTCTCAAGTAACAGGAAATAGTTATAATCACTAACAAGCCAAATAAACATGTGATTTAAAAACCCCACCTACACAAAATATCCAACCTCTTTCTCTAATAAGAGTTTTAGTTAAAGATACTAAAAATTACCTAAATTTATTTTTAAAAATTTCACCTTTTCCTTGTTCACTTTAACAAAGATCTTAATCAGGAAAAAAAAAAACCAAAACCCAAAACCCCGCAGTTAAATAAACCAAACAATGAGCTACTACTACACACACTTATAATAGGATGGCTCAAGTCCAAAATAAAGATCAGGTCTTGGAACAAGAAAAACTCTCATTCACTATTGATGGAAAAGCAAAATGATGCGGCTACTATGGAATTCAGTTTGCAGTTTCTTACGAAACTAAACATATTCATACCATAAAAGCCAGCAATCATATTCTTTGGTATTTTCCTAAATGAGTTGAAAATTTAGATCTACACAAAAACCTGCACATGATACAGTAGCTTTATTCATAACTGCCAAAACCTGGAAGCCACCAAGATGTTCTTCAGTAGTTGAACAGATAAAGTGGTATATGCATATACAGCATTATTCAGTGATAAAAAGAAAAGAGCTATGGAGTGCCTGGGTGGCTCAGTCAGTTAGATGTCGGACTGATTTTGACTCAGGTCATGATCTCCGGTGTCCTGGGTGGGGTCAAGCCCTGCTTCCAGCTTCACACTCAGTAGGGAGTCTGCTTTTCCCTCTCCCTCTGCCTCTCTCCAAACTTGCGCTCTCTCTAATAAATAAATAAAATCTTTAAAACCAGACAAACAAACAAAAAAATGAGGTATTAAACCATGAAATGATGTAGAGGAAACTTACATTGCTAAGTGAAAGAAGCCAGCCTGAAAAGGCTATATACTGTCTGATTCCAGCTATATGACATTTTGAAAAAGACCACAGACAATAAAAAGATCAGTGGTTCCCAGGGTTGGGTGAGGGGTGCTATGAAACACAAGGGATTTTCAGGGCAGTGAAACGATTCTGTAGGATACTGTAATGGTGTATACATGACATTATATAATTGTCAAAATCCATAGACTGATACAGAGAATGAACTCTAATATAAACAAACAACTTCAGTTAATAATAAAGTATCAGTATTGGCTTAGCAATGAAAAACCCAAATGTAAAAAAATGAACCAGGCAAAAATAAGTTCATACCCAAATAAACATTTCCCAAGTAACCTGAGAATCTCATAAATAGGTTGAATAATGGTGAGATAAACTTGATGATTTTATGCAAAAGTAAGGATGTTGAGAAGCAGAAATAGCACATTTCCTCATGAAACTTTAGGGATAGTTCTTTTTAAAAGTAGATGTTAGAACTAAACAAGTATGTTAAAAAAACAGCTTAAGCCTTACATTTTAATTCTGAATATAAACTAAACAAAAACAAAAGGTACCAGGAAACTACAGTCAGAATTATTTATGCACTATGACCTTAAAAAATTTAATATTTTTGCAGCAAGCCCAGAGTAGCCTTATTAACTCATTCCTATCCTTCCCTAATTATAGATAGACCAATTCCAACAGGTTAAATTAGAGAATAAACCAGTGACTCTAGGTAGGTCTTCCAAGATTCAGTAGATTCGGCATTAACTGGTTTACGGTGTTTTTCCTGAGCACATTAAAAAAGATGGCCGTCCCTTTTACTATGCCCACAACATAGCACTTTGTATATGTTCCTATTGTAGCATATACTACACCAGTGTATTTATTGTACTATACAAGACTGAGTTCCTGAAAGTCAAAAGTCATCTATCTATTCATCTAGTCATCAGTTTGTATCCTGAAAGCCTAGCAAGTTGCCAGGCACAAAGTAAGCATGGAATATTGAATGAATGATTCCCTCCTCTGCGTTCTACATTTCATCTGCTAAATATTCCTTAAGGCTCTATCCTAGGCCTCATTATAATCAATTTCCTTACTACATGTGATGACTTTATCACTTTCCAAATAGATGGTTGTTTCCTATTGCTTTCTTTTCTGCCTGTATTCTTTCAGTTTCAGTCTTATATTTCCCAAAGCCTTTGGGACATCACCTTAACATTTTACTGTCCCAAATTGCAGTCCAAAACTCAACCTGTTTTTTTTTTTTTTTGATCCTCTCAAGCATTTTCACTTTTTTTTTTTTTTTTAAGATTTTATTTATTTTTTCATGAGAGACCGGGGAGTAGGGTGGGCTGCAGAGGCAGATGGAGAAGCAGGGTCCCCACTGAGCAGGGAGCCTGATGGGGAACTTGATCCCAGAACCCTGGGATCATGACTTGAGCCAAAGGCAGATGCTTAACGACTGAGCCACCCACGTGCCCTGAAGGCTTTTCCCTCTTAAACCTGTTTTACTGCCAGTGCTTACAATGTCTATGAATGTCACCATTATATTCTTAGCTATACTCTAAACCTGTGATTTGATCCTTTCTTTGAAATCTCCAGGTCTAGACTACTGTGGGGTCTTATAGTTTCTATCTCCCATATCCACTTTCACTACCATTTCTCTAATTCAGGCACTTGGCCCCCCACCACCTGGACTAATTGACCCCCTTGCCTTCAGTCTTTGTTTCCATGACAATCACCTGATTAGTTAAAAATGTACACCTATGAGTTTTATTTCTAGAGATTCTAATTTAGTAGATTCAGAGTATCAGGGCTCAAAATCTTCTCTTTCATTTAGCACTATAGGAGATTCTCATTATCCAGGCAACACATTTTGAAAACACATCTCCAAAGACTGCTGCCAGTTATTAGGCTTTCTTTCTTTGTTTCTCTCTTTCTTTTTCAAGGTTTTATTTTAGAGACAAGGAGAAAGAGAGAGAGAGAGCAAGTGCCTGTAAGCCGGGGGAGAGGCAGAGAGAGAGAGAATCCTCAAGCAGATTCCCTGCTGAGCACAGAGCCTGATGCAGGGATTGATCCCAGGACCCTGACATCATGACCTGAGCTGAAATCAAGAGTCTGATGCTTAACTGACAGAGCCACCCAGGTGACCCAGTTATTAGTCTTTCTAAAGCAAAACAAATACTCATTTATTCTATAAAATTTTCACTGAGTAGTCACTCTGTATGCCACTTGGTATCCAACAACATATAGGAAAACCTTTGCCCACACCTAAATCCTCTTTGTATATATATTTTCTAGTACCATGAGTTTCCTTTTTCCTTGCTCATGTAAGTCTCCTCCATTAGAAACTAAATGAGTATGACAGGGAAAACGACCTAAAAGATGAGCATGAGTTAGCTAGATAAAAAGATAGGAAGTAACTAACTGCTGGGTGGAGGTAACAATGCATAAAGAGCCACAGAGCAAGGTGGTTTCAAAAAGAAATTCAGAATGAATGAATGGCAAATTGAGGATGGGTGAGAGGGGGATTATGGCAGCATGAGGCATGAGCTGATACAAGACCAGATTATAAAGAATCTTGTAAATCATATTAAGGGTTAATATATTATCATGAAGGCAAAAGGAGGTAATCAAAGGTTTGAGGCAGGAAGTAGCATGATCAAATTTACATGGGATTTTTCTGCTCAACAACCTTTCAAATGGATTCAGTTTTTTAAAGTCTGGCAATCAATACCTGGCTCTATGTGCTTTTTTAGCCTTAGGTTAAGTTTATTGGCCCCTTTTTGACATGCAACACTCCAAACAATCTGAATTACTTAACATTCTCTTAACAACCTACATCATCTTCCTCATGTTTTCCCCCTGTACATTATTACTCTATGCCATCTTCAAATTTTTGAACCTCACCTATCCTGCAAGGTTTAATTCAAATAAATCACTCCCTAACTCCTCCCAAACCTATTTACAATCTTTCTTCTCAACTCTCATTGTACTTTTTGTACTTTGCTTTTCACATGTATCAAATTCAATTTTAGACTGTTCTCAGTCTACTGTTAATTCCCCTTCTTTGAGAGTCATACTCCAAAGGAAGGGACAATATGTCACTTAAATAGGTAATAAACATTTGATGACTGACTATATTATCTTATTACATGATTGATTGGAATATCTGGCATATATGCCAAGGAAACAGCTCCCAAGTCAGGACATTTAAAGAAAATTGATAAAAATAACCTTCCCTGTCCTCTGTGATAACCTACAGGAATAGAATTTATTTAATTAACATCAAAACAAGTCCTACTGGGGCGCCTGGGTGGCTCAGTGGGTTAAGCCACTGCCTTCAGCTCAGGTCATGATCCCAGGTCCTGGGTTCAAGCCCCGCATCGGGCTTTCTGCTCGGCAGGGAGCCTGCTTCCTCCTCTCTCTCTGCCTGCCTCTCTGCCTACTTGTGATTTCTCTCTGTCAAATAAATAAATAAAATCTTTAAAAAAAAAAAAAAGTCCTACTTTTTTTTGGTAAAGGAAAGACATAATTTAACAAATCTCACTAAACAGGATATATAATGAAAGGAGGGAGGAGAAGAAGCACTAAGTACCCACGTTATTTTACTTAATCAGATATTATGTTCACAATCTCTATTTTCCAGGTGGGGAAAGTGAGCAAAAGATGTTGATTTGACCAACATGACACAATTAACAACAGAGCTAGGAGTTTTAACATAGGTTTGTCTGAATTTTTGGTTCATGTTTTTCCCTAGTTTACTGCACCACATTACTTACCTGAGTCTAATCTGTATCTACCTAATTCTTTTAAAGGAGATTGTTGGTACATTGGCACAATTAGACCTTGCTCTTGGAATATTATTGGAGTTGAAGCCAACTGATAAGGTTTCCTTTGTGGTGTTTTAAATAGGTTTGGTTCATAACTGATTTTATATCCAGATTCTTCTGTGGGTTCAGAATTATAGGATGGAGCTTCTAAAGAAAGTTCTTCAAACCAATTAAGACTTATAGGTCCTAAATCTGTAAGAAAAATACAAATTCCATCTTGGTTTTAATCAGTGACAAGTAAGTTCATGGACTGTAAAAATCATAATAAAGAAAAGGATGCTTGAGATTTTGACTGTAGATTACTCTCGTTAAAGCGTATTTATTAAACAAATCATTAACCTGTTATCCTTCAATCTGTAGCAAGATATAACAAGGTTTACAGAAGTTACAAGGTGATTGCTCCTAGCTATATTAGCTAGCTTTTCTAAAGTTTTCTTTCTCTTATATTCATGATTCAGAGACAAAATCCAATATTCAAAATTCAATAATCAGAATGTATTCCACAGATACAATTTAATTACAATGACAATATAAATGGATGTGATAAATCTACAGGTACAGGAACATATAGAAATAAAATGAAATAAAAAGAGTCCTTGTTAAAGAGAAATGACAAAATCTATATCATGATCTAACCACCCTTAAAGTACTATTTCAATGCGTGGTCTGTGGACTATGGCAGGAGATAGGGAGGGGGTGTGTGGGGAGATTCCCAAGACAATTTCAGGAGGTCCATGATGTAAAACCATTTTCATAATAATACTAAGGCATTGTTTCTCTTTTTCACAATGCTGACATTTGTGCCGCTGGTGAGTAAAACTGATGACATCTTTGCATGAGTCAAGGCAGTGGTAATAAACTGCTAGTAATTGTATTCACATCACACACTTGTCAAAAACAAAACCGAAAAGCCAGTCCAACTTAAAATATCATTAATTAGGCAGTAAAAATTAGTTTTAGAAAGCCCAACTCTTGAGCACATCTTCTAATATTCTCCGTGATAAAATGGAAAGTATGCTAAAGTATTTTTGCATATTTAAGTATGACAGATATCTAAAAAGGCACTGGTGATGAGTTAGGAGCTGAATTAGCACTTTTTTCCGTGGAAAGCCATTTTTAGTAGAAAGAACAACTAATAAGTCATTTTGAGTTGGGTGATTTGGTAGACATTTTCTTAAAAATGAAGTAAGTCTGTCACCCAGAAAAAAGTTTGCTGTCAATGATAAAATGGGAACTTTTATGTTTTTATTTTTTAAAAAATTTTAAAAGTAGGCTACATGCCCAGTGCAGAGTCCAATGTGGGGCTTGAACTCATGACTCCGATATTAAGGTCTGAGCTGAGATCAAGAGTTGGACGCTTAACTGACTGAGCCACCTAGGTGCCCCCTAAAGTTTTGTTAAAACTTTATGAGCCTCTGTAAACTTGACATCTTCCTAATATTAAGACTTTTCTGATGAGACTTACTTAAAAAGTACCAAATGTACTTCTTATAGCTTAATACAATGTGTCAATACATAGAATATTTGTGTAATTCAGAACACTGACCTTTTCCCAATGATCAGTGCCTGATGTTACAGCATGGATAAACAATTTGTTCAAAGTGCAAGAAAGGGGGGGGGGGTTGGGATTGGGATTATGGACATTGGGGAGGGTATGTGCTATGGTGAGTGCTGTGAAGTGTGTAAACCTGGCGATTCACAGACCTGTACCCCTCGGGATAAAAATATATTATATGTTTATAAAAAATAAAATTAAAAAAAAAGTGCAAGAAAGACTAATAGAGTTAAATGTAACAAAGGGAAGGAAAAGTTCATGATACGATTTCCAATTCCATACTGCAACTCTTAAAACTACCACTTGTCTAGTTCTGGTATATCTGGTATATCAAAGATACCCACAATTAACGAAGACTATTAAAATACTCCTTTTCTCAACTACATTGTTGCGGAGGGCTGGCTTTTCTTTATATACTTCTACCAAAACACTATACTGCAACAGATGAAATGCAGAAATTGGTATGAGGCTTCAGCTGTCTTCTACTAAGCCGGATATTACAGAGAACTGCAAAACTGTAAAACAGAGCCACTCTTTTTGGGAGAAAAGGTATTTTTCATAAAAATGTTCATTTGTGTTAATATGCAATGGATTTTTTATTCTAATTCTAACTTATTAATTCTAAGTTTTAATTTCTATATGGTAGCCTACATAAACAAATCCTCTTTGAGGTCTTCAATCCTTTTCAAGAGTGTAAAGAGACCAAAGTTTGACAACTTCTAATATAAAGTAACATTACCAATTGCTAAAAGTTCTGTGCTTTAAAAACAGTACATTCTCCTGCTAATCAAGAGGCCAGTACCTTCTTTATCCCCAGGTTTCTATAGTTATCATTTCGTTAACTGTAAGTGATCTTTTTCTTAACTGGATTTATGACCCCATACGAAACAGTTTACAGGAAAACAAAACGTTAGGTATTGGATTTTTCTTAGCAAGCAAGCACAATTACATATTTTTCTGAAAACATTTTCGCAACATAAATGATCGATGTATATAAACTTTGTAATACCTGCTTCATTGCACCGCGTCTTAAAAATTTCAAAAAACGTCGGCCTCTCTTTGCATCCAATAGGCATTTTTATCTACAATATTACTCCAACGCTAGGTAAATAACTGCAAAAGACAACACCAAAATACACTTCACAGTGATGCAGTCCTTGTTAACCGACTCTGAAGTAAAAATCAAAAGCAGGTAAACTTGCCTAAAGTTATAGTTTATTGACTTCAGTCCCATCTTTCGGGACAATAATCAAACTTACTGCAATAAGGGAGCATTCTATATTTGTGCTGTGCAATACAGTGGCCACTATCTCCATTAAGCATTTGAAATGCGGCAAGTAGGACTCAGAACAGAATTCTAAATATTTAATTTTAATTAACTAGTCACGTGTGGCTAGAGGGTGCACAGCCAACGAGGGGTCCTATTAGAGATAAATATCTTTTGACAATGTCAAATCAGTAAATCTTCGTAATACAGCAATTCCCTGGGGGTTAAGGCCGATACAGTGTGTCAGGAGCTGTGAAACATATTCTAAAATTACAATATTCCGTTAAAGTAACTTCATGGTATTTCCAACTAAGGAAATTTCAGAGTGGGACATTTAGGGCAGCTCAGGGGCAAACCCTGGGCAGCAGGCGGGGCGCAAAGTTGGGAAGCGGAATTCCAGGGAAGGGGCGGGGCTCGCGGCTGGCAGAGACGGTCAGCGGCAGGAGACCGTCAGGGTCTGGAGGCCGCGGCTCCCACCCAGGGAAGGGGAGGCGGTCCCCCTCAGCCCCACACCGCGGGAGACAACACTAACCGCCTCCGGAGGTGCCGCTCTTTTTGGCCGGAGAAGGCTGACAAAAACCGCGCCGGCACTTCGATCAGAAAGCTGACCCGCGGGCTCCTTTCTGCGACGATCCACGGCTGCGCCGAGCCCCAGCAGCTCCGCCTCCGCCGATCTTATTTCAGACTCTCGCGCCAAAAGCCCGCTCTCCCGACACGTCGCGCGGTGACGCCGTGACGTAACACGCACCGTGCGTGCGACCCGGAAGTCAGGTTCTGGGAGGGTGGCTGGCGCATCTGTGTGGCGGAAGCCAAGTTGTTGTTGGACCGCTGGACAATCGGCCCGGAACCGCGTGAAGAGAGAGCTGGGGTGTTTGTTCTGTTTTCCCGGAGCCTTCGGAGTACGAGGCGGCGCTCCTGCCCGCGACCGCCCACTGTGTATACTCCCCGACTCCTCCCCCTTCTCTCTGCTCCACCTCACGTTTGGGTGGCAGCCTGGGGACGGCCTGGGGTCTTTGAAAGACCTTTGTTTGCCCTTAGAGAGGGCGGTCCCCCAAAGTGGTCCGTGGTTGTAGCTGACTGACTGCCCTGCTGCGTGCTCTCTACAGAGTGGAAAGGGATGAGATTTGAAGCCAGAGGACTTAAGTTCTAGCCCGCGTGTTGCTCCTAGGTAGCAAGATTTCAAGCCCTCCAAGCCTGTTTGCCCCATTTAAAAATTGTGAAATCACTTTCACTCTCTTCTCTTCCACTCACTACCCTCTGCAGGCTTCCGTAGCATCCTTTACATTCTTGGGGTGGTAATCATCTCGTTCTGTGCCTGTCTTCTCTCCAAGTCGCCCTGGGAGAAGGGAACCTGTCCTCATTCACAGGGTCTGTGACATGCGCAGCAAGAGCTTTAATTCAGATTTGCTGTATAACTGAGCAAGCTTTCAACTGGTGTGGAGAGAGAGCTGCTCCTAGACCTTGCTGCTTCCAGAAAGCTCTTGAGCAAATAAACAGCGAAACAACCTTGGATTAGAAAAAGGGTGGGCTCTACGTGGTTATATAGGCATCATTTTAGTTTGATCATAGTCTTGAGCTTTAAGCAAGAAGCCTTACCAATACAGATACTAAAGCTTGTGATAGTTAACACTTACTGAACGCTTAAATCTTACAATCATGTATATTAGTACTGTCAGCTGGGGAAACGAAATCACCTGGTTAAGTAAATTGTCTGGTAACAAGGCCACGGTTTCAATTCAAGTCTCTTTGATTTCAAACACTAAACCCATGGTTAAGTTTCTGTTTACCCTCTAGGTCAAAATAATTGGCTTTTTTCACCTTTTTTGGGAAAGGGATCCTCCTCACTAGGACTGAATTAATGACATCTGTTGGCATGCTCTACAGCCCTCTGAAATACATTTTCTCATAATATATGTAACTCCCCCCATGCTCCTTGCTTCTGTGGTTCTGGGATCTTTACATTCATTAGCTCTGCCACAGTATACTTACTTCCTTATACTCTTCTAGTTTGCTGCTCAGATAAATTATTATTTGTATTTGATTTAGTATATGCTTTAAAACAGGATCTCTAAAATAGTTACTATAGGGCACACGAGTGACTTGCTAATGAAAGCATGTGTGTGAATAAGAAGTCAGAAATGAAAAACAGCTTTGAAGAAGATTCAGGAACAGTGAATTGAAGAGATAGGGAAGAGCAATTAGGAATCAGGTGGAAATTAGACCTCTGTAGACAGGTAGATTGCCTGTCCTTTAATTAGGATAATAGGCAGCAGCTTCCATCAGGATCTGAAATAAAGGGAGAAGCTTGGAATGAACCAACACTAACTTGATCAGGGGAAAAAGGAAGGGGGGTGGATGAAGGTGGGAGACAAAACAAGGAGAAAAACAAACCCCCTCCAGGGATATTGTGCTGTGTCTGGCCACCGGGCCAATGGAGCGCTTTGTCCGTGTTCCCTATGGCTTGTACCAGGGCTATGGGAATCCAATGCCTTTGGGCCATCCCGGACTCTCTGAACACAAACAGCCTGATTGGAGGCCAAACGTTGGTCCCCCCACTTTCCTGGCCAGGCCTGGGTTGCTGGTGCCTGCAAATGCTTCTGACTGCTGCATGGATCCTTACAAGAGGGCGCAGCTTAAGGCTGTTCTCTCCCAGATGAACCCCAGCCTAAGCCTGCGGCTTTACAAGGCCCACACCAGGGAGGTGGGCGTGCAGGTGAGCCCGCGGGTGGACAAGTCAGTGCAGTGCTCACTGGGGCCTCGCACCTTGCGCAGCCGCTCCCCTTGGGGCAGCACAGGCCACAAGGCACCCCTGTCAGCCTGGGGAGTCTATTCACCAGTGATAGGTTGCAGGGGCTTGATTCAGCTGCAGAGGGAGGGGGAAGACCAGGAGAGGAAGGCACTTTTGGGCCCTGCTGAGGCCAGCCAGCAGCAGCAGCAGCCACCACCAACGGCAAGGTCAGAACAGGATGAACAGGAGGAACTTCATCAGCACAATGAGTTGGAGGAGGAAGATGCCTCAAGTCCTCGGGAAAGGAAGAGCAAGCAGGCACAGGGAGTTGGTGGGGAAGATCTGCTCAGGAAACCCAATTTCCAGGTGAATTTTCTTCTCCCTGTCCTCAGTCCTCAGCTAGCCTCATCTTCTCTTCTTTTCCATTTCTGGGGCAATATAGCAAGATCTTTCACTTTCTCCCTTTACTTGATGAAGGAGAGGTTATTCTGAAAACATGCGTTTTACATGTCCTACAGGTTTTGTAACTTTTTGGTGAAATTTCACCAAAAATAACTTTTTGCCAACTTTAATCATGTGAAGACCCAAAGTCTGGAAGCCACTGGTCTTGGGAAAGAGATAAAATGGAGTTTCAAGTCTGTAAAATATATGATCAGTTTCTCATTTAGGGAAACATTAGAAAAGTACAGGAGATGGGAACAATCAGGGTCCCAGAGTAATCCTTGAGAGAGGAGATGCTAAATTAGCCTGGTAGCCTTGAGAACAGCTATGAATGAGGTTAGGAGGCTTTTTGTTTTGTTTTTTATTTCTTTTTTTTCCCCGGGTTTTTGTTTTTTTATACGAAGCCACTATGGAAGAGGACCTGGATTCACTGCCCACCCCCCCAAGATTGTAAAAGACTTTTCTTCCCTATCTGCAGTTTTTGGAACCAAAATATGGCTATTTTCACTGTAAAGATTGTAAGACCAGATGGGAGAGTGCTTACGTGTGGTGCATTTCTGGAACTAATAAGGTAAGTAAAAGTGAGCGAGATGTGGGAGGAGGATGGGGGAGACACAAATGTTATATCGAGGGAGAGGGTTTCCTGATGGAGCCTGACCGTAACGCTGTCTCATTCATTTGGCAGCCTTAGTGCGGGGCCCTTAACAGGTACTTAGTTAATATTTAAACTAAACTGAACGGGACTGTCCACATGAACTACTGAGGCTCTTAAATCTGGTGTTACATTTGGTTTGATAGTTCTATTGAACAAAATTTCAGGTTATTTAAGTGAACTCTTGTCCTTATGTATGGTGAAACTGTCTATAGTCTTAAAATTGGTATATTTTGAACCTGTTTGGGCCTTAGCTCCTGGAAATTTCCATGGTCTGGCCACAAGGTGGGGCAATACGAGAAATAATCTATTGTGACGGGTAACTTTGGAGAGATTTCTTTAGGCTAAGCGGTTTTTCCCCCTTAATTTGAATTACTTGTCAACATATTAAGACTGGTGGGGTGCCTGGGTGGCTCAGGTGTTCGGTGTGTGCCTTCGGCTCAGGTCATGATCCTAGAGTCCTGGGATCAAGCCCTGCACTGGGCTCCCTGACTGGCGGGAAGCCTGCTTCTCTCTCTCTCACTCCCCCTGCTTGTGTTCCCATTCTCTCTGTCAAATAAATAAAATCTTTTAAAAAACAAAAAAGAAAACGTATTGAGGTTGGGAAAGATTTCACAATCTGCATTTCCAGATTTCCCTGATAGACTCTGGTCCCTATAGACTCTCATTTCAGTGTGACGACAGTAGGCTGGGGCTCAGCAGCTTCTAGCTCCTTTCAGTGGGCATGCACACTTCATTTTGCAACAGTCTACATCTGGTCTATTTCATTAACTTGGGTGAGCATTTGAGTTTGAGTTCCCTGTGCTTTCACATTTTAGATACTGCTTTTCTGGCTAACGGTGTGTAGGAGGAGAGGGCAAGAAAGCGTGCTAAAGCCTGAGTGAAAACTTGACTTTTCATACTAGCCATTTACTAGACCCTGAAGGCAAATGGATTTTTAAAGACTTTATTCATTTATTTCTCAGAGAGCGCTCAAGCACAGATGCAGGGGGAGCGGCAGGCAGAGGGAGAAGCAGGCTCTCTGTTGAGCAAGGACCCCGTTGTGGAACTTGAGCCCAGGACCCTGGGATCATGAACTAAGCCGAAGGCAGAGGCTTTAACCCACTGAGCCACCCAGGTGCCCCCCCTAGAACTCATTCTTAAGAAATTTATTCTCCTAGGAGTGACACAGATAAAATGCAATTTGGTGGTAGACACAGTGGCCCCAGTGGCTTGGAGGTGTTGCAGAAGTAACACAGGAAGGGGCATGGTTACCATTTTGGAGAGAAGGCATCATGATGGCCATGCAGGATTTCAGAGGATAAATAGGAGTTCACCAAGTAAGGCAGGGAGAAAATGTGCACAAGAAAATGCACAGAGTTGAGAAACAGTAAGTATGGGTGGGTAGCTACAAATAATTTGATGTTCAGGTGGGAAAATATGAGAAAATGAAAAAGTAGAGGCTCATACACTAGGTCAGAAGGAGAAGGTCAAGGATTCAGCCCACACAATGAATAGAATTATAATAGCTACTTCCCACTGATGATTTTTACTGTGGTACTTTGTGTACCTTATTAGGTAATTGCCAATTATAGAAAATAAGTGGTAGTATCTTGATTCTAGAGGTAAGGAAACTGAGGTGCAAAGAGTGAGGAAAAAGCGGCTCATAGCACCGGAAGAGCTTCAGACCTCAGGGCAGAGGGGCAAAAGCCAGGCACAAACTGGGGGAATGGAGTACTTAAATTAAGAACTCGGAGCCTAAGGTACATAAAATCTTGTATTTAAAAAATAGACTTGTTTCTCTTTAGGTTTATTTCAAACAACTATGTTGCAAATGCCTAAAGAGTTTTAACCCTTATCGAGTAGAAGCAATCCAATGTCAGGTAAGCATATAGAGCACTTTCATTGTGTCTCTAATGTTGCCATTTTTAAATAGAAGTTTCTGTGGCAAAATGTTTTGATTTGATAGAATTGGATATTTGCATCAGAGTGTTTTTCTATACCTTGAATTTTTATATTTTAGATAAAAGATAAATTCTAGATTGGGGGGGTGTAGGGAGGGGAGTAAGACTGACTTTTTAAAGTTGCTTCATATGGTGTGTTTTATGTATGGGCTATGTGTTTCTCAAACACTCTGTGTGTAGTTTGGATGTAGCAACTTTTTAAAAGTTTATTTTTGTTCTAGTTAACATACAGTGTTATAGTACTTTCAGGTGTACAATATAAGGTTTCGACAATTCCATAGGGATGTAGTAACTTAACAGGTTACCAGTATTAAGCTTTACTATGTACCAAACTTTGGGCTAAGTGCTTTATGTGCATTATCTCCTGTAATTTAAACTTTGAGGTAGGTGTTATCCCCATGTTACAGACCAGAAAGCTAAAGTCCAATAAGAAAATAACTCGTTCAAGTTTACACAAATAATAGAAATTAGAACTATGATCAGATTTTATGGTTTCTCCAGTGTCTAGGAAGTCATAGAATTAGATGAGAGCTTGCAGGAAACCTCTTTTTAAACTTTTCAGGGAAGTATGATGTAGTTGGTTTTTGTAATCAAGAGCTTTTTTAAAATCTAAATCCTTCATTTAGAGAAAAACATTTTTGTACTACTTTGAAATATTCAAAAGTAGTCTAATAGTTTATAAATTATTTACCTTTAGATTTTTAGTCTGTTTTTTAATATAAGTCGGGTTTAAATATGTTTTTATTATACCACTTTTTTTCTTGTGTTCAGTTGAATTGACTTTTTTTTTTAATAAAAGATTCCCCATCTCTATTACCTTGGTAGTTTTCATTGTTTATTATTCTTCTGGCGGTTACCTTAGACAATACAACATGATTCTGTGAGCTATCAATGTCTACATGAATTGTGAATTTTAGATCTCCTTGACAATGCAATGAACTTAGAACACTCTAACTCCTTATTGCCTCATACTAGCTTTTATACTGCTGTTGTATATTTTAATTCTAAACTTTATAAGACATTATTTTATAAAGTCATTCATCAGCTTTAGCTACATATGTTTCTTTTCTGTTGTTTAGGTCCTTTCTGTATCTAGGGCCACTTTCCTTTTACCTGAAGACTAGATTTTAATATTTTTTTAAAGATTTATTTTAGAGACAGAGTAGTGGGAAGGGCAGAGGGAGAGAATCTTTAACCACAGAGCCCAACACGAGGCTTGATCTCAAGACCCTGAGATCATGACCTGAGCCAAAACCAAGAGTCAGATGCTTAACTGAATGAGCCATCCAGGTGCCCCATGTTTTAATATTTACTATAGTGCAGGTCTGAAGGTGGCATCTCCTCTTGGATTTTAAAGGATAATTTTTCTGGGTATAGAATTTTTATGTTGGCAGTAGTTTCCTTTTTGCCCTTTAAGGGTCTGACCTTCATTGCTTTTATGAAGTTGGCTATTAGTATTTTGTAGCTCTTTTGAAGTAGTATCTCCTGTTCTTTGTCTCCTTCTTAAATCTACTTACCTCTAAGATATTTCTCTCTGTTTTGGTTTTCAACTACAATTATATGCCTAGTTGTGGTTTCTTTGTATTTAACCTATTTGGGATTCATTATATTTCTTGAATCTGTAGCTTGAAGATTTTTATCTCTTTTGGAAAGTTATCAGCCATTATCTTTTCAAATATTACTTCTGCCCCCATTCTCTCTTCCAGTTACTCATATTAGACCTTTCACCATCTCCCTTATGTCTTTTATGCTCTTTTCTATATTTCTTATGGTTTTGTCTCTGCTTGCTTCAGTTTGGATAACATCTACTAAACTATCCTTCATTTCTTTCTTTCCTCAGCTATTTCCAACCTAATATTAAATCCATCTGTTGAGTTGATTTCAGTTATTCTGTTTCTCAGTGCTATAATTTTTATGTGTTGAAAAAATGACTTCCAGATCTCTGCTGAAAATATCCGTCTTGTTTCTTTTGAATATATTAAGTGTAATTATCTTGAGATCTGTATTAGGTGACTACATTAACTTAATGCCCTATGGTTCTGTGACTATGCTCTTCATTTCCTGTGGTTCTGTCTCCTCATACGCCTCATATGGTTATTTTTGATTGAGTGCTCTCTAATGACTATGAAGAATTATAGTGATAATTTGAAACCCATGATAGTATCTTCCTCCACAAGAGATTTGTTTGCTTCTGGGGAAGATGAGAGACACCAACAATTTAGATTGCTATTCTCTAAGCTGTTTTGAAGCTGGGCTTCAGCATCTGTGAAAGCTGGGTCAATTCTTGGTTCATCTTTATTCATAGGTTGTAGCCTCCAGGGTCCCAACACAAAACCTGAACTGTATACCAGGTCTTTTCCATTTGGGCATGTTTAAAATTATCCCTCAGCTTTATCAACTTGTCAGACTTACCTTCAACTTCCCACTTTCTTTCACCTCTTCCAGAATTGAAAGAACTTTAGAGAGGAAATAGTCCCAAATGTCAGGCTCAACTCCATTTCTGGGTTTCTTTCACTAATGATTCACTAATTCTCCAGTGCCTTCAAATAGTTCCTTTTAAAAGTTATTTTCTTTTTTTTTTTTAAATAAGTCTTTTTTTTTTTTTAAGATTTTATTTATTTATTTGACAGGGAGAGATCACAAGTAGATGGAGAGGCAGGCAGAGAGAGAGGGAAGCAGGATCTCTGCCGAGCAGAGAACCCGATGCGGGACTCGATCCCAGGACGCTGAGATCATGACCTGAGCCGAAGGCAGCGGCTTAACCCACTGAGCCACCCAGGCGCCCCTTAAAAGTTATTTTCTTTAGCTCAGCTTTTCTAGTTATCCGAAGTAGGAGGTTTGGTCAAAAACTCCTAGTCCACCATTGCCAGAAACAAAAACCTACCTTAGAGTACATACTGATTTTTATTTATTTTTTTTAATTGAGGCTTTTCTTCCACAATAAGAGTATTGTGAGGAGTAAATGAATTTATATAAAGTGCTTAGGACAGTTTGTATAGTAAACACCATTCTAGCTATTAGAATTTTCTTCCAAGGATGCATCCTTGTCATTGGAAGAGTGGAAGATATAAATGTAGTACAACATTTCATAAATCACATTCAAGACTTTCATTTGCAAAATGAAAATCCCTGTTTCACAATATAAAATGTATAAAACTTATTCATTTTTGCAAATGATCATATGCATAAAATAGAACATTGGTGATCAATTTTAAAGATTAGTGGGTTTGGGAGGGTGGGCAAGGGCAATATACCGGTCTCCATAGGGTATTATTTTTATTTGTCAGTAGACAGAATGGGGTAATGGTTAAGAATACTCTACATTATAGTAAAGATTAGGCATGTCTGGAGAGAAAAGAGAATAAACTTCCCCTAAAACCTCTTCCCCCTAGTTGTGACAACCAAAAGCATCTCCCGACATTGCCAGGCATCTGTTGGTTGGTAAAATACAGCTGGTTGAGAATCACTGCCCTGGTGTTTTCAAATATTCCAACCTAACTAATCAAATCACTTATTACTCACTCACTGCCCCCTCAGCCCCACCTGGCTACAGATGTAAAAACCCATTAGTGAGGACATTCTATAAACTCTGTTAAAATCTGTCTCTTACATTAGATCTTCTTACTTGGCTTAGCAACATTCTCTTAAATATCATCTTTGCTCTTTCCTCTTGCAAAATGCGTGCCATTTGACAGGATATGAGTGGTTTTGTACAACTTGGCCCTGGACTTCTCATAAGATTCAAAGGGGGATGAAGATGTGAGGGATATGGATGGCGGGGAGAAGTATTTTGATTTGATGATTACATCTGAAACACTGATTTAATTATTTAGTGTCCAAACTATTCCTTGTTTTCTAAAGACCTGTTCAAAGTCTCGTTGTTCCTGTTCTCAAAAGAAAAGGCACATTGATCTAAGGAGGCCTCATCGACAGGAACTGTGTGGTCGCTGCAAAGACAAGAGATTCTCCTGTGGCAATACTTACAGCTTTAAATACATCATTTGACAGGCAGTATGAATTGTGCTCATACCCAACTCTCCTTGTGATTTACTGTACTGTTCCTTTTTTGAAGCTTAGCTCTGAGCTGATATTGGAAAATAGGCTTTTGTACTTTTTGTAGGTTGTATAACAGTTGTACAATGTCAGTAGAATAAAATAAATGCATGTAAAATAGACCGTGAAGGTACATTAATTGTGATCACGAGGTAAAAACCTCCATATGGCACTGGGAAATAGTAGACACTGTCACTTTTATAAAGGGGACAATGAAGAGGAACTGTAGGCATTTGACAAACTGGGGACATAGAGATGATCACGGACATGAATGTTGCCTTCAGTAATTACAGCAAATGCTTAAGCAGCACTTATTTGCTAGGGATTGCAGCTTACCACAGCAGTCATACTAAGCAGAAACTACTATACCCTTTCTTAACAGATGAGGAGAGGGAGACACAGATCATAGTATACAGCCAGTGTTTGAACCGTGGACTCGAACTTCCTCCATGGCTTGAACTACTACATTTATATATTTTTTTCCCCTCAGATTCAGATGTGGTAAGTGCTGTGAAGGAAACAGAGGGCTATTATAGAGTGAGCTTTTAGATAGAGTAGTTGGGATGACAGAGCAGGAGAATTGAGACCTTGCAGGATGGAGGGAGCTTGGAGAAAAGATGGTTTTGATCCAAGAGAACAGCAAGAGCAAAGGCTCTGAGTGAATGGGCCACATACTTGGCATGTCCCAGGAATAGGGGCCCCTGAAGCTAATGTGGGACAGAGGCTGGAGAGGACAGGGCTCAGGTCACGGAAAGTTCTTTTGGCCATGGTCAGGCATGCAGCAGCCCATAAAGGGTCACGAGACTGTGACATCAGAGTCTTACTTTAAAAAAACACCCTCTGTTAGTCACCATACAGTACATTAATTTTTGATGTATTGTTCCATGATTCATTGTTTGTGTATAACATGCAGTACTGTATGGTGACTTACATAACAATAAGATAAAAAATAAATAAAATTCCAAAGCTTAGCATAAATAAAAATAAAAATTAGGGCAGCGGGGAACTCCCTCAGTTGGGGAAAGACCAGAATGCACAGGCAAAATGATGTCTTAGACAAGGGTGATGGCCATGGAGATGGAGAGAAGTACATCAATTCAAGATAATGTTGGAATTACAAAGGATTGGAAGTGGATGATGCAGAAATAGATGACTTTTAGACTTCTACTAAAATGAGCCATGACACAGATGGAATTGAGAGGTATAATATTTAGGAGCATGTTCTAGTGTCAGATTACCTAACTTCAGATCCTGGATGCGCTACCTTATGTATGCTTGTGGGCAAATTACAGGCATACCTTAAAGCTATTGCAGGTTCAGTTCCAGACACTCCAATAAAGTATCTCAATAAAGTCTGTCAAATGATTTTTTTTGTTTTTTTAGCACATATAAAAGTTATATTGACATATACTATAATCTATACTATTATCTATTAAGTGTGCAATAGCATTATTACTAAAAATGTACATAGTTCAAAAATACTTTATTGGTAAAAAAATAATCTGAGCTTTCAGCAAGTTGTAATTTTTGCTGGTGGAAGTTCTTGGCTTGATGTTGATGGCTGCTGACTGATCAGGGTGGTGCTTGCCTACTGACTGTTTAGGGTGGTTAGGATGGCTGTGGCAATTTCTTATTTCTTATTTTAAAAAAAAGAAGTTTGTCTCATCCATTGACTCCTCCTCTCATGAATGATTTCTCTGTAGCATGTGATGCTGTTTGATAGCATTTACCCACAATAGAACTTCTTTCAAAATTGGAATCATTACTCTCAAACTATACAGGTCTTTTATCAACTAAGTTGGTGTAATATATTTTTTTAGGTCTCATTTATTTATCTATCTATCTATCTATCTAGGGGAAGAGAGAGTGGGGGAGGAGCAGAGGGAGAGAGGGTCTTAAGCAGACTCCATGCCCAGCATGGAGCCCAATGTGGGACTCTATCTCACAGCCCTGAAATCATGACCTGAACCAAAATCAAGAGTTGGAGGCTTAACTGACTGAGGCACCCAGGTACCCCTGTACTAATCTCTTTCAAACGCATCATCTCTTAAACCTCAGAAAAGCTCCTAGAGGTACATGTAATTGTTATCCCTATTGTAAAGCTGGGGAGTCTGAAGTAGACACAATTTGATATCACATAAACACACTTGAATTCAGATGCATTGCCTCAAGCAGCTATGCTCTTCCCAAGAGAGAGAAGAGAGCTACATGAGCAGTTTTGGAGAAATTGCAAGGATTTATGTGGCCTAAGCATAGGGTATTTGGGAAATGAAGTGGAAGAAAGGGCCAGAAATGAGGGTGGTGCTAGATTGCAGAATGTTACTTCAAGGATTTTTTTCTTTAGGTAGTGGGGAGACCTGGGTTTTGCATAGAGGGGTAATGTGATTTAACTAGCAATTGTAGGATAAGTCATATGGTGGCCTGAAGCATGGATTTGAAAAGGGACAGATTCATGGTCAAAGGAACAGTTAAAAGCTACTGGGACACACAGGAGTGATAACAAGGGCGAGAGCCAGGATGGGGTTCATGGATGGGCAAGGGCAGATGTGGGAGGCATTGTGGGAGGTGGACTTGGCAGATGTTGTAACTTTTGTGTTTGGAAGGAGGAGTTTCAGTTTCTACCATGTGGAATATAGTGATGTGCTGGATCAGAGGTCAGGAGCAAAGATCCAGGAGAAAGACTAGGTGTCAGGGTGCAGGCATGTTGAATTTGAGGAACTGTTTAACAGCCACATGTCCAGTGGGAATGTGGGAAGTCTTGGTGTAGGGCAGGGGAAGAGAATTTGACATAAAAAGAGGTAAGAGTTGAAGCCATGGACCAGAATATAGGACAAAAGCAGAGAAGAGCAAGGCTAGATCTGTAAGGAATTCTTGGTTTTATTTATTTATTTTTATTATTTTTTATTATGTTTCATTAATCATCATACAGTATGTCATTTGTTTTTGATGTAGTGTTCCAAGATTCATTGTTTATGTACAACACCCAGTGCTCCATGCCCTCCTTAATACCCATCACCAGGCCAACCCATCCCCCACCCCTTCTCTTCTAAAACCCTCAGTTTGTTTCTCAGAGTCCAAAGTCTCTCATGGTTCATCTCCCCCTCTGACTCCCTCTCTTCATTTTTCCCTTCCTTCTCCTAATGTCCTCCGTGCTATTCCTTATGTTCCACAAGTAAGTGAAACCATGTGGTAATTGACTTTCTCTGCTTGACTTATTTCACTCAGCATAATCTCCTCCAGTCCCATCCATATTGATGGAAAAGTTGGGTATTCATCCTTTCTGATGGCTGAGTAATACTCCATTGCCTATATGGACCACATCTTCTTTATCCATTCATCTGTTGAAGGGCATCTCAGCTCTTTTCACAGTTTGGCTCTTGTGGACATTGCTGCTATGTACATTGGGGTGCATATGGCCCTTCTTTTCACTACATCTGTGTCTTGGGGGTAAATAACTAGTAGTGCAATTGCCAGGCCATAGGGTAGCTCTATTTTTAATTTTTTGAGGAACCTCCACACTGTTTTCCAAAGTGGCTGCTCCAACTTGATTTCCAACAATAGTTAAGAGGGTTCCCCTTTCTCCACTTCCTCTCCAACATTTGTTGTTTCTTGTCTTATTAATTTTGGCCATTCTAACTAGTGTAAGGTGGTATCTCAATGTGGTTTTGATTTGAATCTCCCTGATGGCTAATGATGAACATTTTTTCATGTGTCTGTTAGCCATTTGTATGTCTTCTTTGGAGAAGTGTCTGTTCATGTCTTCTGCCCATTTTTTGACCTATTTGTTTTTTGGGTGTTGAGTTTGAGAAGTTCTTTATATATCTTGGATATCAGCCTTTTGTCTGTAGTGTCATTTGCAAATATCTTCTTCCATCCCGTGGGTTGCCTCTTTGTTCTGTCGACTGTTACCTTTGTTGTGCAGAAGCTTTTGATCTTGATGAAGTCCCAAAAATTCATTTTAGCTTTTGTTTCCTTTGCCTTGGAGACATGTTATGAAAGAAGTTGCTGTGGCCGATGTTGAAGAGGTTACTGCTTATGTTCTCCTCTAGGATTTTGATGGATTCCTATCTCACATTGGGGTCTTTCTTTCTTTCTTTTTTTTTTTTTTTAAAGATTTTATTTATTTATTTGACAGAAATCACAAGTAGGCAGAGAGGCAGGCAGAGAGAGAGAGGAGGAAGCAGGCTCCCTGCCGAGCAGAGAGCCCAATGCGGGGCTCGATCCCAGGACTCTGGGATCATGACCTGAGCCAAAGGCAGAGGCTTTAACCCACTGAGCCACCCAGGCGCCCCTCACATTGGGGTCTTTCATCCATTTTTTTTTTTAAGATTTATTTATTTATTTGACAGAGAAATCACAAGTAGGCAGAAGTAGGCAGAGAGGCAGGCAGAGAGGGAGAAGCAGGCTCCCTGCTGGGCAGAGAGCCCGATGTGGGGCTCGATCCCAGGACCCTGGGATCATGACCTGAGCTGAAGGCAGAGGCTTAACCCACTGAGCCACCCAGGCGCCCCTCTTTCATCCATTTTGAGTTTATCTTTGTGTATGGTGTAGGAGAATAGTTGAATTTCATTCTTCTGTATATAGCTGTCCAATTTTCCCAGCACCATTTATTGAAGAGACTGTCTTTTTTCCATTGGATATTTTTTCCTCCTTTGTAGAAGATTATTTGACCATAGAATTGAGGGTCCATATTGGGGCTCTCTGCTCTGTTCCATTGGTCTGTGTGTCTGCTTTTGTGCCAGTACCATGCTATCTTGGTGATCACAGCTTTGTAATGAAGCTTGGAATCAGGCAACATGATGCCCCCAACTTTGCTTTTCTTTTTTAACATTTCCTTGGTGATTCGCGTCCCATACCCAAATACTCGGATTTTCTGGTTCCATCAAATTTTAGGATTGTTTGTTCCAGCACTTTGAAAAATGCCAATGGTATTTTGACTGGCATGGCGTTGAACGTATAGATTGCTCTGGGCAGCATAGACATTTTAACATTGTTTATTCTTCTGATTCATGAGCATGGAATGTTTTTCCATCTTTTTGTGTCTTCTTCAATTTTCTTTCATGAGTGTTCTGTAGTTCCTCAAGTACAGATCCTTTACCTCTTTGGTTAGGTTTATTCCAAGGTATCTTATGGTTTTTGGTGCTGTTGTAAATGGAATCAATTATCTAATTTCCCTTTCTACAGTTTCATTGTTAGTATAGAAGAAAGAAACTGATTTCTGTACATTGATTTTGTATCCTGCCACATTACTGAATTGGTATATGAGTTCTAGTAGTTTGGGGGTGGAGTCTTTTGGGTTTTCCAGATAAAGTATCATGTCATCTGTGAAGAGAAAGAGCTTGACTTCTTCATTGCCAATTTAGATTCCTTTTATTTCTTTTTGTTGTCTGATTGCTGTTGCTAGTACTTCTAGTACTATGTTGAATAATAGTGGTGAGAGTAGGCAGCTCTGATGTGTTCCTGATCTTAAGGGAAAGGCTCTCAAGTTTTCCCCATTGAGAATGATATTCACTGTGGGTTTTCCCTGATGGATTTTATGAAGTTGAGGAATGTTCCCTCTATCCCTGTACGCTGAAGAGTTTTAATCAGAAAAAGATGCTGAATTTTGTCAAATGCTTTTTCTGCATCCATTGAGAGGACCATGTGGTTCTTCTCTTTTTGTTCTTTCACATTGGTTGATTTGTGAATGTTGGACCACCCTTGCATCCCAGGGATAAATCCCACCTGGTCATGGTGGATAATCTTTTTAATGTTCCGTTTGGATCCTATTAGCTAGGATCTTGTTGAGAATCTTGGCATCCACATTCATCAGGGATATTGGTCTGAAATTCTTTTTGGTGGGTTCTTTACCTGGGGACCAAGGTAATGCTGACCTCATAGAAAGAGTCTGGATGTTTTCCTTCTGTTTCTGGTTTTTGAAACAGCTTCAGGATAATCGGTATTGTTTCTTCTTTGAATGTTTGGATCCATTAGGTCCTGGGCTCTTGTTTTTTGGGAGATTTTTGATCACTGCCTAAATCTTGTTACTAGTTATTGGTGGATTCAGGTTGTCAGTTTCTTCCTGTTTCAGTTTTGAAAGTTTATTGGTTTCCAGGAAGGCATCCATTTCATCTAGGTTGCTTAACCTATTGGCATATTGCTGTTGCTAATGATTTCTGATCATTGTTTCTGTTTCCTTGGTGTTAGTCATGATCTCTCCCCTTTCATTCATAATTTTATTAATTTGGTTCCTTTCTCTTTTCTTTTGGGTTAGTCTGGCCAGTGGTTTATCAATCTTATTAAAAAGCTTCTAGTTTTGTTGATGTGTTCTACTCTATCTCTGGTTTTAATTTATTGATCTCTGCTCTAATCTTAATTAATTCCCTTCTTGTGCATGGGGTAGGCTTAATTTGTTGTTGATTCTCCAGTTCTTTAAGGTGTAAGGAGTGTTTGTATATTCAGGATTTTTCTATTTTTTTGAGTGAGGCTTGGATGGGTAAGTATTTCCCCCTTAAGACCACCTTTGCCATATCCCATAGGTTTTGAACCTATGTGTTTTTGTTTTCATTGGTTTCCAAGTTCAAAAGTCTGAATTTATTCCAAAATTTTCTTGTGATTGAATTCCAATTTCAGAGCATTGTGGTCTGAGAATATGCAGGGAATAATCTCAGTCTTTTGGTATCTGTTGAGACCTGATTTGTGACCCAGTATGTGGTCTATTCTGGAGAATGTTTTTTTTGTTGGTTTTTTTTTTTTTAGATTTATTTATTTATTTATTTATTTGACAGAGAGATCACAAGCAGGCAGAGAGGCAGGCAGAGAGAGAGGAGGAAGCAGGCTCCCCGAGAGAGCAGAGAGCCCGATGCAGGGCTCGATCCCAGGACTCCGAGATCATGACCTGAGCCGAAGGCAGCGGCTTAACCCACTGAGCCACCCAGGCGCCCCTCTGGAGAATGTTTTATGTGTGCTCAAGAAGAATGAGTATTCTGTTGTTTAGGGTGGAATGTTCTGTATATACCTGTGAGGTTCATCTGATCCAGTGTGTCATTCAAAGCTCTTGTTTCTTTGTTGATTTTCTGCTTGGATGATCTGTCTGTTGCTGAGAGTGGAGTGTTAAGATCCCCTACAATTAATGTATTCTTGTCAATATGTCTCTTCATTTTGATTAACAGTTGACTTATGTAGTTGGCTGTTCCCATTGTTGGGGGCATAAATATTTACAATTGTTAGATCATCTTCATGGATAGTCCCTTTAAGAATGATGTAGTGTTCTTCTGTATCTCTGACCACAGTCTTTAGCTTAAAATATAGTTTGTCTGATATGAGAATTGCTACCCCAGCTTTCTTTTGAGGTCCATTGGCATGAAAGATGGTTCTCCATCCCTTCAATTTCAGTCTGGATGTATCTTTAGGTTCAAAATGAGTCTCTTATAGATAGCATATGGATGGGTCCTGTCTATTTATCCAATCTGCAACCCTGGGCCATTTTATGGGAGCATTTAGGCCATTCACATTGAGAGTGATTATTGAAAGATATGTTTTTATTGTCATCATAATCACATTGCCTGTGAGGTCCTTGTCTCTGTAAATTTCTGTTCTTTATCATTCTTGGGGTCTTTCTTCTTTTGTAAAAACCCCCCTTAATATTTCTTTCAGAGCTGGCTTAGTGGTCCCATATTCTTTCAGTCTTTGCTGGTCTTGGAAGCGCTTTATCTCTCCACTCATTCTAAATGACAGCCTTGCTAGATGAAGTATTTTTGGCTGCATTTTCTTCTTTAGTGCACTGAATATTATCTTGCCAGCCCTTTCTGGGTTGCCAGGTTTATGTGGACAAGTCTGATGTTATTCTGATGTTCCCCCCTCTGTACATAAGGAATCTCTTGCCCCTTGCTGTCCTTAAGATATTTTCTCTGGTTTTAAGATTCATGAGTTTCACTATCACATGCCGGGGGTCCATCTTCCCTCCTTGATCTTGGCGGGGGGGGGGGGGCTGTCCTCTCTACTTCTAGAATATGATGATGTAATATTCTAAATTCTTTGTTGTCATTTCAACCATCTTCATAGCATCTTTACCAGGAGTAGACAAGAAACCACTTTCATTGCTCATCCATAAGAAGCAACTCCTCATCTGTTCAAGTTTTATCATGAGATTGTAGCAATTCGGTCATATCTTTAGGCTCCACTTTGAATTCTAGTTCTCTTATTATTTCTACCGTATCTGTAGTTACCTCCTCCACTGAGATATCAATCTCCCTCAAAGTCATCCATGATGGTTGGAACCAACTTTTTCTAAACCATTGGTATTGTCCTGTGAATCATGAATGTTCTTTTTTGTTATTTTTAAAGATTTTATTTATTTATTTGAGAAAGAGAATGTGGGGATGGGGAGGGAGAGTTAGAGAGCAGGACAAACAGATTCTGTGCTGAGCATAGAGCTGGGACATAGGACTTGATCCCGTGACCCTCATATCATGACCTGAGCTGAAATCAAGAGTCAGATGCTTAACCTACTGAGCCACCCAGGCACTCTGTGAATCACAGATGTTCTTAATGGCATCAAGAATGGTGAATCTTTTTCAGAAGTGTTTTTAATTTACTTTGCCCAGGTCCATCAGAGGAATCACAGTCTATGATAGCTATAGCAGTTTGAAGTGTATTTCTTAAATAATATGACTTAAATGTCCAAATTATTCCTTGATCTATGGGCTGTAGAATGGATTATGTGTTAACAGGCACGAAAAGAACATTAATCTCATTGTATATCTCCGTCAGAGCTCTTGGGTGACCAGGCACATTGTCAGTGAGCAATAATATTTTGGAAGGCAGCTATGCTCACCACTATACAACCAATGTGAGCAGTAATATTTTGAAATGAATCTTTTTTCTGAGCTGTAGGTCTCAATAGTGGGCTTGAAATATTCAGTAAAATATGTTGTAAATGGATGTGCTGTCATCTAGGCTTTGTTATTCCATTTATAGAGCAAAGGCAGTAGGTTTAGTATAATTCTTAAGCGCCCTAGAATTTTCAGAATGATAAATGAGCATTGTTTTCAATTTAGTCATCAGTTGTATTAGCCCCTAACAAGAGAAGCTTTGAATCCAGGCATTGACTTCTCTCTCATTGTGAAAGTCCTTGATGGCATCTTCTTCTAACAGAAGGCTGTTTTGTCTACCTTGAAAGCCTGTTGTTGAGTATAGCCCATTCATGAATTATCGTAGGCAGATCTTCTAAATAACTTGCTGCAGCTTACAGCTTCACCTTGCACTTTTATGTTATGGAGCTGGTTTCTTCCCTCAAACCTCATGAACTCACTTCTGCTGGTTTTAAACTTGTGCAACTTCCTCACCTCTCTCTGCTTTCATAGAATTACAGAGAGTTAGGGCCTTGCTTTGGATTAGGCTTCGGCCTAAGGGGATGTTGTTGTTACTTTGCTCTTCCTTTATCCAGACCACTCAAACTTTCCCCATACCAACAATAATAATAAATGATAAGAAAGTAGAATAGACTTATTATTGTTATATTCACCAGAGCAGCATTTTTAATCTCCTTCAAGAACTTTTTCCTTGCACTCACAACTTGGTGACCTGTTTGGCACATGAAACTTAGCTTTTGGCCTATTTCAGCTTATGATGTGCCTTCCTCACTAAGCTTAATCATCTAGCTTTCTACTTAAAGTGAGAAATGTGCAACTCTCCCTTTCACTTGAACACTGAGAGACCATTGCAGGGTTATTCACTGGACTAATTTCAATGTTATTGTGTCCCAGGTAAAAGGGAGGCCTGAGGAGAGGGGGAGAGTTGGGGGAATGGCTGGTTGGTAGTACAGTCAGAACATACACAAGACTTACTGATTAAGTTTTCATCTTATATGGGCTCAGTTTGAGGCAACCCAAAACAATTACAATAATAAAATGAAAGGTCACTGATCACAGATCATCATAACAAATATGTAATGAAAAAGGTAGAAATATTGTGAGAACCACCAAAATGTGACATAGACAAAAAGTGAGTAAATGCTATTGGAAAAAATGGTGACCATAGACTTGATGTAGAGTCGCTACAAACCTTCAAAGTGTGGTAAAATGAAGCACAATAAAACAAAGTATGCTTCTACTTAACTCTCCATGTCTCAATTAGTCTTCTGTAAAATGGGGACAAACATAGTACCTGTACTTGGTGGTGGTGTGAGGACTAAAGGAACTGATAATGTGTTATGCACTGAAGACCGTGCCTGTAGCATTGGGAGGGCTCAGGAAACTGAGCTGCTCTTACTTCGGTGGAGCCATGTAGTGAGGTGGGGGAGGGTTTCTGTTTCAACATATTAGGTTTGAAATATTTGAGACATCCAAATGGACATGTAATGTAGGCTTTTGAATATATGAATTTGGAATCTAGAAGGGCTTTCAGAGCTCTGTGTGGTGTGTGTGTGTGAGAGAGAGAGAGAGACGTGAGGATAAAAAATATATAGTTTTTAAAGCCTCAGGTGTGGATGGGACCACTTAGGAGGAAAGCATAGCACGGGGCTCTGGGATACACCAACATTTAGTGCAGTGATTCCAAAACTTTCATGTCCCCGTAGTTATCTGGTGATCATGTTAATTGCAGATTCTGATCCAGTAGGTTTGGGATCTGAGCAAATCTAACAAACTCCCAGATGCTATCAACGCTGCTGGTCTTCTGGATCATACTTTGACTAGCAAGAGGTTAGAGGTTAGTAAAATAGGAGGTCAAGAGGGATAGGAAGAGGATGAGGTCACGAAAGCAAAGCTAAAACACTTTCAAGGTCAACTGAGTCAAATCCCGTGATGAGTGAGAAAGATGCAGATAGACATGTCTGTTGGAATGGCGACACAAAGGTTACTGATGATCTTGAAGGAAGTTTTCAATGGAATGGTGGGAATGAAAGCCAGAGAAAGGAAAGTAAATATAGTGAATAGAGATAATGCTTTCTAGAAGTTTTGTTGTTAAAAAGCAGAGAAATTAATGGTAGTGAGAAGGGCATTTTGGGGGAAAGCACGGTATTGAGTAAGTTTGTATATTAATGGAAGTTATTCAGTAGAGAGAAAAAAATAATTTAGTAGAGAAAAATTGATGGTACATCCAGTAGAGGACATGCCTACAGGAGCAAAGCCCTTGAAAAGGGAGAAGATATTAAATCCAGAGCACAAGAGGAAACAATATTTTCTTTACTGTAAAAGCCCTAGGACATGGGGCTAAAAATAAGTTTATAGATTTTGGGGTGAAGATGAGACCCTCGGTATTATGTACTCAATGCATTATGAAGCAAAGTCATTAGCTGAGGCATGTAGGAAGGAAACGGGGTGGGAAGCTGAGGAGGAAAAGCAAGGAATGAAGTAAAGTACTGGGAATTTGATATTAGCAGGGAAGCGTAATTGTATTATAGGATTTTCTGATAGCATTGGGAGCTTGAGACTTGGAACTGTATGAACTATGCTTAAGGTTGCAGTTGTGTTCTAGTAATTTCACATGTAGGGGATTCCAGTGCAGGCATGGAAAATGTAGATCTTAGTTTCAACTAGTTGAGTAAGACAGGTGTAAGATATTTGAGAATGTCAGCAAAGGGGTAATTATCGTCCCTGGAATTTAAACTTTTTCAGCAGAGGAGTGAAGGTAGGGGATGGATAGTGGAAAAAATAGTGAGATCTACAGGTTGCCATTTATGATGGGAGAAGAATTATGAGAGTGGGTGGGAGTGAGAGTAAAAGGGAACTGGAAGGATTCCCACATGGGATACTGAAAGGTGAGGTGCTGCAGCTAGCATACTTACTACTACTGATAGCGTTTTGATATAACCTTGAAATTGGGTGGTCAAGGTGGAGTAGAGGGGTGAAGACCTCTGGAGGTTAGAATGTGAAAACTAAGAGGAAAAGATTTTGTGTGGCTCATGCATGAGGATGTTGCAATCCCTGAGAAAAGTACCTCTAATATTTGGAGTGAAGAAGAAGGCAATGAGCAATAAGTTATAGTCTATTTAGTGAGGAAAGGGGTGTGAGCAAGAGGGTTTTAGATCAGCTGTTCTCAACCACAGCTGCCACTTAAAGTCATAGGAAGAACTGTATAAATTAAGGCAAGGTTCCTCCCCTCAGCATTTGATTTAAGGGATCTGGGGTGGGGCCTGTGCTTCTGAACCTTTTAAAAGTTTTCTTAATGTTTCTATTGTACAGGTTCACAACCTCTCCTGTGAGTTTTGGTGATGGGCTTGAGGAAGGATAGCTAGTACAGCTGGGTGGCATGAATTTCTGTCTCCAGACTTTGTGAAATAGAAATGAGAAAATGTTTGGAAACAGAGGGAAGCAGGGAGGATTTTTCTCAACCTCATGACCTAGGAACTTCTAGAAGTTTGTGGCAGGTGGCTAAAGTTCTTGGAACCTGAATTAGCACACAGTGTTAGAGCAAGAGATTGCTATTAAAATCAGGGTCTGGGAAGGAAGGCTCTGCTGGGAAACTGATCTGTACATGGACTGTAGTGAATTCTAGCTGCTCACTTCTGGTGATCCCAAATATAAAGTCACAAAACAATGACAGATTTGGGGTTGAATCACTACACAAACATCCTACATCAAAAAATGATTGTTGTTGTGTTATAGAAGAGCACTTTGCTGGAGAATACATTTCTTCAAATTAAATGTTTTTCAAAATGGGATAGTTATTAGATGGCTGATTTGGTAGACCCTGCTCTGCATTTGACTGAGGGAATCTTCATTTTTGTCATGCACCCTTGGTGATTCTTAGGTTTGAGAACCACTAAGGCAGTGTTTTGTTCTTGGCAACAGATTTCAACCCTTAAACAGCCCTGGAATTTGAGTACACTTCAGTCCATTTACATCAGTCTCCAGAGATGTGGAGCCTGGGTAATGGTGTTTCAAGTTTCCCACATAATGTAATGTGCAACTAAGGTTTCAAATTCATCATTCTTACCCTCGGATTCTTACAAGGGAGATAGGCAAGAATTCTAATTTTTCTTCAGGGGTTTTAAATACTGTCTGTATGTCTTTGGTCCAGACTTCCCAAGAACAGACTTGCATACCCACCCATTTGCTCACCATCTGGTCTTGGATGTATAATTATATATCTCATAGTTAACATGTCTGAAAATTAAATTTTGATTTCCACCTCTCAAATATGTACTTCTTCATCTCTGTAAAAGGCAATTCCATTCTCCCATTGGTTTGGGCCAAACTTTGGAGTCTCTCACGTTTCACAGGTTATCATCAAATCCTGTTGGCTCTACCTCTGGAATATTTCCAGAATATACCAACTTGTAATCACCTCTGTAGTGACTACCCCAGCCCAAGCCTTCATCATGTATTGACTGCACTATTATAACAGCTTTCTTCCTGTTGTTGTTGTTGTTGTTGTTTTTTAAGATTTATTTATTTGAGGGGTGGAGAGGGAGAGAGAGAGAATCTCAAGCCAAATCCCCGCTGAGTGTGGAGCTTGATGTGGGGCTTGAACTCACAACCCTGATATCACCACCTGAGATGAAACCTAGAGTCAGATGCTTAACCGACTGTGCCACCCAGGTGCCCCTAACTGGCCTTTCTGCTCCTGCCTCTCTGTGTCTATTCTGTATACAGCATCCAGAGTGATCCTTTCTAAGCAATTTGCTTTTATTGTGGTGAAGTATATATAACATGAAATTTACTGTTTCTAAATGCACAATTCAGCAGTGTTAAGTACATTCACAGTGTTACAAAACCATCACCACTATTTCTAGAACTTTTTCATCATTAAAACAGAATGATCCTTTTAGGACAAAAGCATGTCACTGCTTTTGCCCCCGAACATCGAGTGAATTTCTGCTTCATTCAGTAAAGGACCAACTCCTTCCTGACTCATATAACCCCTTCTACTGTCCTCTCTGACCACTCTCCTCTTCATTCATTTCACTCCGGTCATTGGCTTTCTTGTTATCCCTTTAACAATAGGATCATGCTCCTGCCTCAGGACCTTTGCATTTGTTTTTCTCTTTGCTGGAATGTTCTTTCTCCTAGAAACTCCTATTGTGTGTTCACTTCACTGAGACCTCTGCTCAGATTTCACCTTCGGCTTCTCTAGCCCCTTCTAACCCATTCTGAAGAAGCACCACATCGCAGTTACTGTCTGTCCTTGTTTTGTTCATAGCATTCGGCACCACCTAACATAGACAAACAAGTAGATCTTCCCTCACTAAAATGTAAGCTCCTTGAATAGAGAAATGTCATCTGTTTTGATAACAGTAGTATCCCCTGAAGCAGTGTCTAGCTCACAGTGGGCACACAATAAATATTTGGTGAATGTAGGAAAAAGCTCAGCTCATGATAGGTATTTAAATGCTAATAATCCAGGGAACGTGGGTGGCTCAGTCGGTTGGTAAGAATCTGCTTTCAGTTCAGATCATGATCCTAGGGTCCTGGGATCAAGCCCTGCATTGGGCTCCCTGCTCAGCAGGAAGTCAGCTTCTCCCTCTCCCTCTGCCTGCCTCTCTCCCTGTTTGTACTTTCTCTCTCTGTCAAATAAATAAATAAATAAAATCTTTTTTTAAAAAAACCCTGCAAATGTTAATAATCATAAGTATACCAAAAAACTTCAAACACCCAGGTTTATGGAGATATAATTAACATAATACAAAATTCACCTGTGAATACTAATGTTTATGTTCAAGCTGGTATTTGGAAGCAGGTATAAGCTATTGACACAAGCAGCAGGAGGTACCCTTGTTTCTATAATTCTACAATTCACAGGAAAGATCAGTGTTGGGATTTGGAGCCAGAAGCACCTTAAGACCTGCTTCTGTGCGCGCGCACGCGCGTGTGTGTGTGTGTGTGTGTGTGTGTGTGTGTGTGTGTTGCTAATGGTTATAAGCATCTTTATTCACAGCTGCATTAACACATTTTTCTTTTTTTTTTTTTAAATTTTATTTATTTATTTGTCAGACAGAGATCACAAGTAAGCAGAGAGACAGGCAGAGAGAGAGGAAGGGAAGCAGGCTCTCGGCCAAGCAGAAAGCCGGATGTGGGGCTCGATCCCAGGACCCTGGGATCATGACCTGAGCCGAAGGCAGAGGCTTTAACCCACTGAGCCACCCAGGCGCCCCATTTTTCTTAGTGTTTTCACTTATCAATGGGAATAAGACTTGCATGTATCTCTAAAATACATTGTGCTCTAAAACACTCTATTTGGAGACTGTGATTTTAATCAGCTTAAGTCCAAGTTATGGTGCACCTATCTAAATTGTTTTTTTTAATGCAAGTGGATAAAATATGTATGTTTCAGTGCCAGAAAGCACTGAGATAAGAGGAAGCATTTCACTTATCATGAAAGCATCTGTTAGATATCTACTCTATCTCTACCCCTCATCTTCTTTCCATTCCTCTGTGTCCCTGGGGTGGTGAAAATTAATGCTTCAGTAACAGAGGGACAACATAATACCCAAGGAGATTTGACTGTAAGTCTATAATTATTACCAGACTCAGTTGGGGTGGGGCTGTCGCTTTCAGGGTCCTTTCTCTTACACAGTTTTCCTCACCTCCACTCAGAGAAGAGGAGGTGAAGAAAGAGAGGAAAAGTAGAAAATTCCCACATCAGCAAATCTCTATTGTTTTATGAAATTAAGAAAAAAAAACCCTCCACTACATTTTATGACTATAGATTACAATGTACTAAATTGCAAACACCTACAAATCCAACAGGAGATTGAAGAGAAGAAGAACAGCAACTCTAGAAACAGAAAATCAACCACTATCTGAAAGGTAGGACTGGCGGAGAAGCGAATCCAAAGCGACTGGAAGATAGACCGCAGGGGGAGGGGCCGGCTCCCGGAGAGCGGCGGAGCAACGGAGCACAAAAGCAGGACTTTTAAAAGTCTGTTCCGCTGAGGGACATCGCTCCAGAGGCTTAACTGGGGTGAAGCCCAGGCGGGGTCAGCGCGGCCTCAGGTCTCACAGGGTCACAGAAGGATCGGGGGTGTCTGAGTGTCTAGGAGCCTACAGGTATTAGAATGGGGAAGCCGGCTACAGAGACAGAGCCTAGGAGTGACTCTCAGCTCAGGGTTACCTTGAACCGGTCGCAGGCTCGGTCAGCTCGGAGCGTGGCCGGAGGCCAGGGTGACAGGAGTCATTGGGTGCTGTTCTCTGAGGGCGCACTGAGGAGTGCGGCCCCAGGCTCTCGGCTCCTGCAGGCCGGAGACCGGGAGGCCGCCATCTTCATTCCCATCTTCCAGAACTCTACGGAAAGCGCTTAGGGAACAAAAGCTCCCAAAAGCAAACCCAGCAAACCCGAGCAGATTACTCAGCCCGGCCCCGGGTAAGGGCGGTGCAACTCCGCCTGGGCCAAAGACGCTTGAGAATCACTACAACAGGCCCCTCCCCCAGAAGACCAACGAGAAACCCAGCCAGGACCAAGTTCACCTACCAAGGAGTGCAGTTTCTATACCAAGGAGAGCGGCGGAATTCCAGAGGAGAAGAAAGCAAAGCATGGAACTCATGACTTTCTCCCCATGATTCTTTAGCCTTGCAGTTAATTTAATTTTTTTTTCTTTTTCAATTTTTTTTCTCTTCTTCTGCTAAATTTTTTTAACTTTTACCATTTTCTTTTTTAACGTTTTTTAAATAGTTTAATATATATATATTTTTTCCTTTTTATATTTTTTATCAGCTTTCTTTTTTTAATAGTTTCTTTTTTTTTTTTCTTTCTGAACCCCTTTTTATCCCCTTTCTCCCCCCTCACGATTTGGGATCTCTTCTGATTTGGCTAAAGCATATTTTCCTGGGGTTGTTGCCACCCTTTTAGTATTTTACTTGTTCCTTCATATACTCTTATCTGGACAAAATGACAAGGCGGAAAAATTCACAACAAAAAAAAGAACAAGAAGCAGTACCAAAGGCTAGGGACCTAATCAATACAGACATTGGTAATATGTCAGATCTTGAGTTCAGAATGACGATTCTCAAGGTTCTAGCCGGGCTTGAAAAAGGCATGGAAGATATTAAAGCAACCCTCTCGGGAGATATAAAAGCCCTTTCTGGAGAAATAAAAGAACTAAAATCTAACCAAGTTGAAATCAAAAAAGCTATTAATGAGGTGCAGTCAAAAATGGAGGCTCTCACTGCTAGGATAAATGAGGCAGAAGAAAGAATTAGCGATATAGAAGACCAAATGACAGAGAATAAAGAAGCTGAGCAAAAGAGGGACAAACAGCTACTGGACCACAAGGGGAGAATTTGAGAGATAAGTGACACCATAAGACGAAACATTAGAATAATTGGGATTCCAGAAGAAGAGGAAACAGAGAGGGGAGCAGAAGGTATGTTGGAGAGAATTATTGGAGAGAATTTCCCCAATATGGCAAATGGAACAAGCATCAAAATCCAAGAGGTTCAGAGAACCCCCCTCAAAATCAATAAGAATAGGTCCACACCCCGTCACCTAATAGTAAAATTTACAACTCTTAGTGACAAAGAAAAGATCCTGAAAGCAACCCGGGAAAAGGCGTCTGTAACGTACAATGGTAAAAATATTAGATTGGCAGCAGACTTGTCCACAGAGACCTGGCAGGCCAGAAAGAGCTGGCATGATATATTCAGAGTACTAAATGAGAAAAACATGCAGCCAAGAATACTATATCCAGCTAGGCTATCATTGAAAATAGAAGGAGAGATTAAAAGCTTCCAGGACAAACAAAAACTGAAAGAATTTGCAAATACCAAACCAGCTCTACAGGAAATATTGAAAGGGGTCCTCTAAGCAAAGAGAGACCCTAAAAGTAGTAGATCAGAAAGAAACAGAGACAATATACAATAACAGTCACCTTACAGGCAATACAATGGCACTAAATTCATATCTCTCAATACTTACCCTGAATGTTAATGGGCTAAATGCCCCAATCAAAAGACACAGGGTATCAGAATGGATAAAAAAACAAAACCCATCTATATGTTGCCTACAAGAAACTCATCTTAAACCCGAAGACACCTCCAGGTTTAAAGTGAGGGGGTGGAAAAGAATTTACCATGCTAATGGACATCAGAAGAAAGCAGGAGTGGCAAACCTTAGATCAATTAGATTTTAAGCCAAAGACTATAATAAGAGATGAGGAAGGACACTATATCATACTCAAAGGAACTGTCCAACAAGAAGATCTAACAATTTTAAATATCTATGCCCCTAACGTGGGAGCAGCCAACTATATAAACCAATTAATAACAAAATCAAAGAAACACATCGACAAGAATACAATAATAGTAGGGGATTTTAACACTCCCCTCACTGAAATGGACAGATCATCCAAGCAAAAGATCAACAAGGAAATCAAGGCCTTAAATGACACACTGGACCAGATGGACATCACAGATATATTCAGAACATTTCATCCCAAAGCAACAGGATACACATTCTTCTCTAGTGCACATGGAACATTCTCCAGAATAGATCACATTCTTGGTCCTAAATCAAGTCTCAACTGGTATCAAAAGATTGGGATCATTCCCTGCATATTTTCAGACCACAATGCTCTAAAGCTAGAACTCAATAACAAGAGGAAATTTGGAAAGAACCCAAATACATGGAGACTAAACAGCATCCTTCTAAAGAATGAATGGGTCAACCAGGAAATTAAAGAAGAATTGAAAAAATTTATGGAAACAAATGATATTGAAAACACAATGGTTCAGAATCTGTGGGACACAACAAAGGCAGTCCTGAGAGGAAAATATATAGCGGTACAAGCCTTTCTCAGGAAACAAGAAAGGTCTCAGGTACACAACCTAACCCTACACCTAAAGGAGCTGGAGAAAGAACAAGAAAGAAACCCTAAACCCAGCAGGAGAAGAGAAATCATAAAGATCAGAGCAGAAATCAATGAAATAGAAACCAAAAAAACAATAGAACAAATCAACAAAACTAGGAGCTGGTTCTTTGAAAGAATTAATAAGATTGATAAACCCCTGGCCAGACTTATCAAAAAGAAAAGAGAAAGGACCAAAATAAATAAAATCATGAATGAAAGAGGAGAGAGCACAACTAACACCAAAGAAATACAGGCAATTATAAGAACATACTCTGAGCAACTCTACTGCAACAAATTTGACAATCTGGAAGAAATGGATGCATTCCTAGCGACATATAAACTACCACAACTGAACCAGGAAGAAATGGAAAGCCTGAACAGACCCATAACCAGTAAGGAGATTGAAACAGTCATCCAAAATCTCCAAACAAACAAAAGCCCAGGGCCAGATGGCTTCCCGGGGGAATTCTACCAAACATTTAAAGAAGAACTAATTCCTATTCTCCTGAAACTGTTCCAAAAAATAGAAATGGAAGGAAAACTTCCAAACTCATTTTATGGGGCCAGCATCACCTTGATCCCAAAACCAGACAAGGATCCCATCAAAAAAGAGAACTACAGACCAATATCCTGGATGAACACAGATGCAAAAATTCTCACCAAAATACTAGCCAATAGGATTCAACAGTACATTAAAAGGATTATTCACCACGACCAAGTGGGATTTATTCCAGGGCTGCAAGGTTGGTTCAACATCCGCAAATCAATCAATGTGATACAACACATTAATAAAAGAAAGAACAAGAATCATATGATACTCTCCATAGATGCTGAAAAAGCATTTGACAAAGTACAGCATCCCTTCCTGATCAAAACTCTTCAAAGTGTAGGGATAGAGGGCACATACCTCAATATTATCAAAGCCATCTATGAAAAACCCACCGCAAATATCATTCTCAATGGAGAAAAACTGAAAGCTTTTCCGCTAAGGTCAGGAACACGGCAGGGATGTCCGTTATCACCACTGCTATTCAACATAGTACTAGAAGTCCTAGCCTCAGCAATCAGACAACAAAAGGAAATTAAAGGCATCCAAATCGGCAAAGAAGAAGTCAAACTATCACTCTTTGCAGAAGATATGATACTATATGTGGAAAACCCAAAAGACTCCACTCCAAAACTGCTAGAACTTGTACAGGAATTCAGTAAAGTGTCAGGATATAAAATCAATGCACAGAAATCAGTTGCATTTCTCTACACCAACAACAAGACAGAAGAAAGAGAAATTAAGGAGTCCATCCCATTTACAATTGCACCCAAAACTATAAGATACCTAGGAATAAACCTAACCAAAGAGACAAAGAATCTATACACAGAAAACTATAAAGTACTCATGAAAGAAATTGAGGAAGACACAAAGAAATGGAAAAATGTTCCATGCTCCTGGATTGGAAGAACAAATATTGTGAAAATGTCTATGCTACCTAAAGCAATCTACACATTTAATGCAATTCCTATCAAAGTACCATCCATTTTTTTCAAAGAAATGGAACAAATAATCCTAAAGTTCATATGGAACCAGAAAAGACCTCGAATAGCCAAAGGAATATTGAAAAAGAAAGCCAAAGTTGGTGGCATCACAATTCCGGACTTCAAGCTCTATTACAAAGCTGTCATCATCAAGACAGCATGGTACTGGCACAAAAACAGACACATAGATCAATGGAACAGAATAGAGAGCCCAGAAATAGACCCTCGACTCTATGGTCAACTCATCTTCGACAAAGAAGGAAAGAATGTCCAATGGAAAAAAGACAGCCTCTTCAATAAATGGTGTTGGGAAAATTGGACAGCCACATGCAGAAAAATGAAATTGGATCATTTCCTTACACCACACACGAAAATAGACTCAAAATGGATGAAGGATCTCAATGTGAGAAAGGAATCCATCAAAATCCTTGAGGAGAACACAGGCAGCAACCTCTTCGACGTCAGCTGCAGCAACATCTTCCTAGGAACATCACCAAAGGCAAGGGAAGCAAGGGCAAAAATGAACTCTTGGGATTTTATCAAGATCAAAAGCTTTTGCACAGCAAAGGAAACAGTGAACAAAACCATGAGACAACTGACAGAATGGGAGAAGATATTTGCAAATGACATATCAGATAAAGGGCTAGTGCCCAAAATCTATAAAGAACTTAGCAAACTCAACACCCAAAGAACAAATAATCCAATCGAGAAATGGGCAGAAGACATGAACAGACATTTCTGCAAAGAAGACATCCAGATGGCCAACAGACACATGAAAAAGTGCTCCATATCACTCGGCATCAGGGAAATACAAATCAAAACCACCATGAGATATCACCTCACACCAGTCAGAATGGCTAAAATGAACAAGTCAGGAAATGACAGATGCTGGCGAGGATGCGGAGAAAGGGGAACCCTCCTACACTGTTGGTGGGAATGCAAGCTGGTGCAACCACTCTGGAAAACAGCATGGAGGTTCCTCAAAATGTTGAAAATAGAACTACCCTATGACCCAGCAATTGCACTGCTGGGTATTTACCCTAAAGATACAAACGTAGTGATCCGAAGGGGCACGTGCACCCAAATGTTTATAGCAGCAATGTCTACAATAGCCAAACTATGGAAAGAACCTAGATGTCCATCAACAGACGAATGGATAAAGAAGATGTGGTATATATATGCAATGGAATACTATGCAGCCATCAAAAGAAATGAAATCTTGCCATTTGCGATGACGTGGATGGAACTAGAGGGTATCGTGCTTAGCGAAATAAGTCAATCGGAGAAAGACAACTATCATATGATCTCCCTGATATGAGGGAGAGGAGATGCAACATGGGGGGTTAAGGGGGTAGGAGAAGAATAATTGTAACAAGATGGGATTGGGAGGGAGACAAACCATAAGTGACTCTTAATCTCACAAAACAAACTGAGGGTTGATGGGGGGAGGGGGGTTGGGAGAGGGGGTGGGGTTATGGATATTGGGGAGGGTATGTGCTATGGTGAGTGCTGTGAAGTGTGTAAACCTGGCGATTCACAGACCTGTACCCCTGGGGATAAAAATATGTTTATAAAAAATAAAATTTAAAAGAATCAAAAAAAAAAAGAAAAAAGAAATCCCCTCTTTATTGTTTAAATTTAAATTCCAGTGTAAACATACAATGTTATGTTCATTTAAGGTGCACAATATAGTGATTCAACAACTCCGTTTGTTACTCATTGATCATCAAGATAACTGTACTCTTAAATCAATTCCCTCACTCCATCCATTCCCCCACCTACCTCCCCTCTATACGTTTTCTCTACCTAAGAGTCTGTTTTGTGGTTTGTCTCTTTCCCGCTCTTTGTTCATTTGTTTTTTTCTTAAATTCCACATATGTGTGATATTATATGGTATTTGTCTTGCTCTGACTGGCTTATTTTGCTTAACATTTTACTCTCTGGATCCATCTACATCATTGCAAATGGCAAGATTTCATTTTTTAATTGCTGAATAATAATCCATTGTTTATGTATACCACTTCTTCATTCATTAGTCTCTGGACGCTTGGGCTTGGCTATAGTTTGGCTATTGTAGGTCATGCTGCTATGAACGTTGGGGTGCGTGTATCCCTTTGAATTAATGTTTTTGTATTTTGGGGGTAAATATCCAGTGGTGCAGTTGCTGGATCCTAGGGTAGTTCTATTTTTAACTTTTGAAAGAACTTTCATACTGTTTTCCAGAGTGTCTCTACCAGTTTGCATTCCCACCAATAGTACAAGAGCATTCCTTTTTCTCCATGTTCTCACCAACACTTGTTATTTCTTGTGTTCTAGATTTTAGCTATTCTGGCAGGTGTGAATAGAGTTTTGTATAGAGTTTTGATTTGTATTTGCCTGATGATTAATGATGTTGAGGATCTTTTTGTGTGTCTTTTGGCTATCTGTGTGTCTTCTTTGGAAAAAATGTCTATTCCTGTCCTCTGCTCATTTTTTTTTTAATAATTTTTTTTTATTTTTTATAAACATATATTTTTATCCCCAGGGGTACAGGTCTGCGAATCGCCAGGTTTATACACTTCACAGCACTCACCATAGCACATACCCTCCCCAATATCCATAAACCCACCCCCCTCTCCCAACCCCCTCCCCCCATCAACCCTCAGTTTGTTTTGTGAGATTAAGAGTCACTTATGGTTTGTCTCCCTCCCAATCCCATCTTGTTTCATTTTTTTAATGGGAGTATTTCTTTTTTGGGTGTTGAGTTGTATCAGTTCTTTATACATTTTGGATACTAACCTTTTATTGGGTATATCATTTGTAAATATCTTCTCCCATTCAGTCATCTGCCTTTTAGTTTTGTTGATTGTTTCCTTCACTGTGCAGAAGCTTTTTATTTTGATGTAGTCTCCATAGTTTATTTTTGTTTTTGTTTCCCTAGCCTCAGGAAACCTATCTAGAAAGAGGTTGCTATGGCTGATATCAAAGTGGTTACTGCTTGTGTTCTCCTGTAGGATTCCTTTTTTTAAAAGATTTTATTTATTTATTTGATGCAGAGAGATGCAGCGAGAGAGAGAACACAAGCAGAGAGTGTGGGAGAGGGGGAAGCAGGCTTCCTGCTGAGTGGAGAGCCCGATTCGGGGCTTGATCACAGGACCCTAGGATCATGTCCGAGCCTAAGGCAGACTTAATGCCTGAGCCACCCAGGTGGCTCCCTAGGATTTTGATGGTTTTATGTTTCACATTTAATTCTTTAATCCATTTTGAGTTTGTTTGTTTGGTGTAAGAAAGTGGTCCAGCTTTATTTTTTTGCATGTTGCTGTCCACTTTTTTTTTTTTTTTAAAGATTTTATTTATTTATTTGACAGAGAGAAATCACAAGTAAGCAGAGAGGCAGGCAGAGAGAGAGGAGGAAGCAGGCTCCCTGCTGAGCAGAAAGCCCGATGTGGGGCTCGAACCCAGGACCTGGGATCATGACCTGAGCCGAAGGCAGCGGCTTAACCCACTGAGCCACCCAGGCGCCCTGTTGCTGTCCACTTTTCCTGACACAAATACTTGAAGAAACTTTTTCCCATTAGATATTCTTTCCTCCTTTGATTTATGCAGATTAATTGACCATATAGTTGTGTGCTTATTTTTGGGTTTTCTATTCTGTTTCATCAATCTATGTTTCTATTTTCTTATGCCAGTAGATACTGTTTTGATCACTACAAATTTTTAATATAAAGTCTGGGATTGTGATGCTTCCTGCTTTACTTTTCTTTTTCAAGGTTGCTTTGGCTGTTCAATCTTTGTTTTAAACTCTATCTTGTCTGATACAAGTACAACTACTTAGGCTCCTCCCCCCTGCTTCTTTTCTCATGGTCTATCTTTTTCCATGTCTTCACATTCAACTTATACTTGTCTTTAGGTCTTAAGTGAGTTTCTTGTAGGCAGCTTATACATTAATCTTGGTTTTTCATCTGTTCCATCATTTCGTGTCTTATAGTTGTAACATTCAGATGATTAGCATTTAAAGTAATTATTGGTAGGTATGTATTTATTGCCATATGATTGTTTTCTGGTTGTTTTACAGCTCCTCTCTTTTCTTTTGCTCTTTGTGATTTACCATTTTTAGTGTTTTGCTTGTTGTATTTTATTTGTGTATCAATTATAGGTTTTGGTTTGTGGTTACCACGAGGTTCACTTTAACTGTAAGTATTTAGCAGTCTGTATTAGGTTAATGGTCAGTTAAGTTACAACACATCTAAAAGAACTTTATTTTTAATCCTTCGCCCTTCATGTTTTATGTATAGATTGTTGTTTGCTACATTTTTTTGAAGTTTCATGGGTCTCCTTAACTAATTTTGTAGATATAAATTGATTTTTACCACTTTTACCTCTTTTTTTTTGCATTTTATTTATTTATTTACATTGTACTTATTTATTTATTGGGATTTATTTATTTTAAAAATTTCCATTTTATTTTATTTCTTTTCAGTTTTCCAGCATTCATTGTTTATGCACCATACCCAGTGCTCCATGCAATAGGTACTCTCCATAATACCCATCACCAGGCTCACCCAACCCCTCACCCCCCTCCCCTCCAAAACCCTCAGTTTGTTTCTCAGAGTCCAGTCTCTCATGGTTTGTCTCCCCCTCCAGTTTCCCCCAACCCACTTCTCCTCTCCATCTCCCAATGTCCTCCTTGTTATTCCTTATGCTCCACAAGTAAGTGAAATCATATGATAATTGACTCTCTCTGCTTGACTTATTTCACTCAGCATGATCTCCTCTAGTCCCTTCCATGTTGATACAAAAGTTGGGTATTCATCCTTTCTGAAGGAGGCATAATACTCCATAGTATATATGGACTATATCTTCTTTATCCATTCATCCGTTGAAGGGCATCTTGGTTCTTTCCACAGTTTGGCGACTATGGCCATTGCTGCTATGAACATTGGGTTCCAGATGGCCCTTCTTTTCACTACCTCAGTATCTTTGGGGTGGGTACCCAGTAGTGCAATTGCAGGGTCATAGCGAAGCCTCTATTTTTAATTTCTTAAGGAATCTCCACACTGTTTTCCAAAGCAGCTACTCCAATTTGCATTCCCACCAACAGTGTAAGAGGGTTCCCCTTTCTCCACTTCCTCTCCAACACTTGTTTACTGTCTTGTTGATTTTGGCCATTCTAACTGGTGCAAGGTGGTATCTCAATGTGGTTTTGATTTGAATTTCCCTGATGGCTAATGATGATGGACATTTTTTTCATGTGTCTGTTAGCCATTTGTATGTCTTCATTGGAGAAGTGTTTGTTCATGTCTTCTGCCCATTTTTTGATGTGATTATCTGTTTTGTGTGTGTTGAGTTTGAGGAGTTCTATGTAGATCTTGGATATTAGCCCTTTGTAGTGTCATTTGAGAATTTCTTCTCCATTTTGTGGGTTGCCTCATTGTTTTGTTGACTCTTTCCTTTGCTGTGCCGAAGCTTTTGATCTTGATGAAGTCCCAAAAGTTCATTTTTGCTTTTGTTTCCTTTGCCTTTGGAGACATGTCTTGAAAGAAGTTGCTGTGGCCAGTGGCAAAGAGGTTACTGCCTATGTTCTTCTCTAGGATTTTGATAGATTTCTGCCTCATGTTAAGGTCTTTTATCCATTTTGAGTTTATCTTTGTGTACGGTGTAAGAGAATGGTCGAGTTTCATTCTTCTATAACTTAGCTGTCCATTTGTCCCAGCACCATTTATTGAAGATATTTTCCACTGTATATTTTTTCTTGCTTTGTCAAAGATTATTTGACCATAGAGTTGAAGGTCCATATCCGGGCTCTCTACTCTGTTCCGCTGTATCTGTTTTTGTGCCAGTATCATGCTATCTTGGTGATCACAGCTCTGTAGTAAAGCTTGAATTTAGGCAATGCGATGGCCCCAGTTTTGTTTTTCTTTTTCAACATTTCCTTAGCAATTCGGGGTCTCTTCTGGTTCTATACAAATTTTAGGGTTGTTTGTTCCAGCTCTTTGAAAAATGCCAGTGGAATTTTGATCAGGATGGCATTGAAAGTATATATTGTTCTAGGCAGTATAGACATTTTTTAAAATTTTTTATTTTTATTTTTTATAAACATATATTTTTATCCCCAGGGGTACAGGTCTGTGAATCGCCAGGTTTACACACTTCACAGCACTCACCCCAGCACATACCCTCCCCAATGTCCATAACCCCACCCCCCTCTCCGAACCCCCCTCCCCCCAGCAACCCTCAGTTTGTTTTGTGAGATTAAGAGTCACTTATGGTTTGTCTCCCTCCCAATCCCATCTTGTTTCATTTATTCTTCTCCTGCCCCCTTAACCCCCCATGTTGCATCTCCACTCCCTCATATCAGGGAGATCATAGGATAGTTGTCTTTCTCCGATTGACTTACTTCGCTAAGCATGATACCCTCTAGTTCCATCCACATCGTCGCAAATGGCAAGATTTCATTTCTTTTGATGGCTGCATAATATTCCATTGTGCATATATATACCATATCTTCTTTATCCATTCATCTGTTGATGGACGTCTGGGCTTTTTCCATCGTTTGGCTGTTGGGGACATTACTGCTATAAACATTGGTGTGCAGGTGCCACTTCAGATCACTACATTTGTATCTTTGTGGTAAATACCCAGTAATGCAAATCCTGGTCTGTAGGGAAGCTCTCTTTTCAACTTTTTGTGGACTCATTCTTTTTAATATTTTCAATGTCTTTGTTGAAATTCTCACTGATTCATCTGCTCTTCTCTCAAGTGAGGTGTATCTTTATGATCTTTACTTTGAACTCTTGCAGACATATTGCTTATCTCCATTTCATTTAGATCTTTTTCTGTGATATTTGTGTTTTTCTTTCATTGGGGAGATATTCCTCTGTCTCTTCACTTTTTCTAATGCTCTTAGGTAAGCAACTCTTCCTGATCTAGAATGTAGTGGTTTTGTATAGGAGAGATCCTGTGGTGTCCTATAATGTAATACCCCTTGGTCACCAGAACTAGGCATTCCAGGGCTGCCCATTCCCTGTGTAGTCTTCACGTGCCCTCCTTTTGTGGCTAAGGTGGGATTGCTATGCGCACGCTGGTGGTAGGGGCTGTTCTTCACCTCAGCTTCACTCCAGTGACCCACTTGGCCTTCTGTGGGGCCACTGGGCAGGATTTGTTTCCTATGCTGTTTAGAGGCCCACCTTTAGCCACCTGGATTTACTAGTGGGTGGGGCCAGCACTCAGACTATCTGTCTGCAAGTAGCCTCTGTCACAGCTGCAAGCACACTTGCTCCCTGCACAGCCAACTAAGAGGCCCAGCTGTAGGAACTGCAGGCACACTGGTGTGTGGTTATTTCCCCACCTTCTCAGAGCAGGAATCACTTTGATGTGGTGCTGGTCTGGTCTGACTTTGGCTGCCTACTGAGAAGTGAGGGACAGGACCCACTTTGTAGGGACACCTTCCAAGCCCAGTGGGCGGGGTGGCTCAGGTTTACAGTGGTATGTTGGTGCAGGGCATGTGGTGTTGGCAAGGTAGAGAAAGTTGATTAGAGCTGGCTCCCATAAGTGTTCAGCTCTTTAGGCTGGGGTAGGACAAGAAAAATGGTGCCCATCAGCACTTTTGTTCCCAGAGATGTTTTCCGCAGATCCCTGTTTTTTGGGCACCCTTTCTAAAATTAGTCAGTAAAACTCCTTTATGTATACCCTAGGTGTTTTTCAAATTGATGCTTCTGTGCTGTGTCTCAGGACAAATTATTTAGTGTGATGACTTTTTTAAGGGCAGAGACTCAGTCTCTTATCACCCTCGGGCTCTTTTGGAGTTAAGCCCCACTGACTTTTAAAGCTCCTGGAGTTAAGCCCTGCTGATTTTCAACTCCAGGCATGGGGGACTTATCTTTCCAGTGTAGATCCCAGGGCTGGGGGTGACCAGTGTGGGGCCTGGTACCCTTGCTTCTCAGTGATTATGATGTCCCTCTCATTTATAGTTAATCAACTCTGGCAGTTTGATTCTTAACCAAGTGTCTGCCTCTCCTATCCTTTTTGATGTGGTCTTCTCTCTGACTTAACTGTGGAAGGTCTGGTCTGTCAGTCTGCAGGTCATTATCTGAGTTAGTTGCATAGATGTAGTTGTTGCTTTTGTGTGTCTCAGGATCCTCCTACTCTGCTATCTTCCCAACTTCCTTATCTTCTTGTTTAAAAAAAATTTTTTTTTCCAGCTTGGTTGCATTCCAGTGTTCTGTCTTCCAGATCACTGCTCTGTTCTGTATCTTTTAATCTGCTGTTGATTCTCTCTAGTGTGTTTTTCATTTTTAGTCCTTTTTGTTCTTCAACTTTTATTTATATTTTCTGTCTCTTTAAGTTCTCACTGAGTTTATCCACTCTTCTCTAGGTTTGGTGAACATCTATATGAACAATACTTTGAATTCTTTATCAGGTAGCTTATCTCTATTTTGTTTGGCTCTTTTTCTGAGGTTTTGTATTGTTCTTTCTTTTGGAGCATATTCTTCTTCTCACTTTGTTTCTTTGAATAAGGAAAACGGCTACTGCTCTCAATAATAAAGGAATAGCCTTGTGTAGGAACATCCCCTGTGTTGATGGCATGTATCGGGCAGCTTTGGCCAGCTGGCTGGAGCTTCCATCAGGTGCAGGCCAGTGTTTTGGGGCACTTTGCACTGGAGATTCTCTGGTAGGATGGCTAGAGCTTAGGTGGGTATGGGCTGAGGCTTTACATGCAGGGGTGGGATGGGTGGAGCAGAAGCCAGCATGTCCTGAGGTGCTCCATGCCCAGGCTACCTTGGTGGGATGGCTGGTTGTAGTGGGCAAAGGTCAGGGGTGTTAGGGTGTGTGCCACCCAAAGACAGCTGTGGTGGGATGGTCAAAACTGGAGTGTGTTCTGTGGCCGCCTTGAGATGATGGCTGGAACTGCTATGGGCTAGGAGTCTGGGGCTTCTGGAGGTGGCCAATTGGCTAAGCATTTGGGCCCTATTTCTGCTCTTGCTATCAGGTGGAGGGGGAGCATAAACAGTGGTGCTCGCCAGTACCTATGGCCACAGAGTTGTAGCAGTCCATTGCTGGGCAGAAGCTCTAGGAGTTATAGTTTTCTTCACTTAAAGTTTAGTTACCCTTTAAACTGTTTTGTTTTGTTGTATCTCAGGTTGGGGGAATCGAGCATGGTCCCTTTAATGCTATCTCTTTCTGCTTCATCTTGTAGTATCAGGTGTGGGATTTCCATCGGTACCATGTATCTGTCTCTCCTGCTATTCTTTGTGTGGTCCCTCTAATTGTTTGGCTAACTCTTGATCTCCTCCTCAGTTCTGAATTATAACCTTGTTGGGTAGAGTATCATTTTTTTTTTAAGCTTGTTTTTCCTCTTAGCACTTTGAATATCTCATGCCTACCACTTACAGCCTGCAAAATTTCTGCTGAGAAATAGGCTGATAGTCTTATGGTGGTTCCCTTAGATATAATTTTTTTCTTCTTACTTTTAAAAATTTCTTTTTATGTTTAATTTTATTATAACGTGCCCTCTTGTGGATCTCTTTGGACTTACCTTGTTTGGGACACTGTGCTTCTTGGGACTGCATGTCTGTTTCCTTTTTTAGGATGTTTTTCAGCTGTTATATCTTCTTATAAAAAGTTTTAGTTTATAAAACAAGTTTTCTGCTTTTTCTCTTTTCATGGGACCTTTATAATATGAATATTAATTTGTATGCTTGATATTATCCCAGAGGTATATTAAAACTATCCCTATTTCCGAAAAAATCTTTTTTTTGTTGCTGTTCAGTCTGGGTGATTTCCAGTACCAGGTCTTCTAGATTTCTAATCCATTCTTCTCTATCATCTAATCTGCTGTTTATCCCATTAGTGTATTTTTCATTTGTTATTGTAGTCCTCAGATCTGATTAATACCTTTCTGTATTTTCTCTTTGTTGAAGTTCTATGTTTATCCATTCTTCTCTTAAATTCAGTAAGCATCTTTATTAACCATTACTTTGAACTCTATCAGGTAGATTGCTTATCCCTATTTCATTCTTTTTTTGAATGTTTTTTTTTCTTTCATTTGGAACATGTTGTTCTCTTTATTTTGTCCAATTCTGCTTCTGTATAGTGCAATCACCTATCCACTAGACCCATGTGCCCCAGGGCTATTCATGTTGCGGAATGCATGCATTGCCCTATTGCAGTGATGCCAGATTGCTGTGGGTATATTGCTGTGCAGGAGTGGTGCCTGTCCCAGCTGGCTGTGCATCTGGCAGCAACTGATATGGGTGTGCTAATGGGATTAGGCTGGTGCCTAGCCTGGCTGGCTGTGAGGACCTGCTGAGATGCAAGGTTATATAGGGCTCTCAGTGGGGCATGTTCCCTGGCATTAGGAGTCTAGGGGGAGGATTCCAAAATAGAACTTGCCAGTGCTGGGTTCAGCATGGTAGAATGAGTGAACAAAAGTAGCTGTTGCCAATGTCTGTCTCCAGTTGTGTCCCAGTTGTCTCCTCTCTGGCAGGCACTTCCAAATTTTTAAGTGGGTCTCTTTCACCTATGGTGTAGGCACTTTCAGTCTGGTATTTGTACACTGGCTTCTGGGTTGAATGAGTCTGTACATGAGCCTTTTTAAGAAGGGGTTGCCCTGGGGCACCTGGGTGGCTCAGTGGGTTAAGCCGCTGCCTTCGGCTCAGGTCATGGTCTCAGAGTCCTGGGATCGAGCCCCACATCGGGCTCTCTGCTCGGCAGGGAGCCTGCTTCCTCCTCTCTCTCTCTGCCTGCCTCTCTGCCTACTTGTGATCTGTCGAATAAATAAATAAAATCTTAAAAAAAAAAAAAAAAAAGAATGGGTTGCCCTTTCCCTGCAGTTCTAATTTTCTTGGACTTACTCCCTTGTAGTTTTCATAGTCACCTGTTTTGGGAACTCTTCCCTCCTGTGCAGGATGTAAAGGTTAGGGTTCCTAATAAAGATCTCAAGTATCTTGATTTTAAGGGGAAAGTGTTAATAGCTTTGAGAACTCTCCTAATCATGGAACGCTATGCCGGTAGTATGTGTTCTTTAGCGAGACCGTATCCCTGCCTCTTCTTCTTTTTTTTTTTTTTTAAAGATTTTATTCACTGAGAGAGAGAGAGAGAGAGAGAGATCACAAGTAGGCAGAGAGGCAGGCAGAGAGAGAGAGGGAAGCAGGCTCCTGGCCGAGCAGAGAGCCCGATGCGGGGCTCGATCCCAGGACCCTGAGATCACGACCTGAGCCGAAGGCAGAGGCTTTAACCCACTGAGCCACCCAGGCGCCCCCCTGCCTCTTCTGTCTCAGTACTTTGTCTTTTTTTGCGAAGGCTCTGTTAATCCAGTTTCTAGGTCCCCTTCTGTGGGATTTATTCTGAATGTAATTATAGATTTTTGTATACATTGGATGAGGTGCATTCAGGATCTTCCTATGCCACCATCTTGAATCCTCCCCCATCTCAAGAAAGTTATTACAATTGGTTAATAGTTGTACCTTTGGGAACTTAAAAATTCCTGGCTCAGGGTGCCTGAGTGGCTCAGTGGGTTAAAGCCTCTGCCTTCGGCTCAGGTCATGGTCCCAGGGTCCTGGGATCGAGCCCCATGTCGGGCTCTCTGCTCCACAGGGAGCCTGCTTCCTCCCCTCTCTCTCTGCCTGACTCTCTGCCTACTTGTGATCTTTCTGTCAAATAAATAAAATCTTTAAAAAAAAATTCCTGGCTCATACTCCCCGTTACAGGCTATTTCTAGAAAATTACTACTTAAGATTTAGTTTTTGTATGTTAGAGAAGCAAGTTATATTTGTTAGTCTCAGTAAATATGAGTAGGAAGACAGTAACAGATTGTCGTGTGTGTCTGTGTCTCTGTTTTTCATGTGGGGTGGAGATAGATGAGCAATGGTGACAGAATTAAAACTCATACTTTTCCTTAGAGTCTATCTCACAATTTAAAGGATAACAATCTGATGACAGATGCTGACAAGTAGAGCTCACTCTTCTGATTTCTCTTTTTGGTTGATTAGAGAGAGCTGGTTGAAGGTCACAGTCTTAACTTAGTGTCCACTTCCAAAGTGGTAACAGATAGTTCCTGCCTCACAGGGTCCCTGTGCTTGCTGCTCAGCCCCAGTGAAAGCCAATCGTGGAATGTATATGAGTGGTGCTCCTTGGGGTAACCCACATGCAAACCTGTAAATGTGTGTCAAAGGCAACGATCTCTAAACCAGAAATAAAATCCATGGTCGATATGTATTTTTTTTTTTTTTAGTCTAAAGGAAGATCTGAATAGATTATCAACCAAGATTACATCACAAAAACTTTGAATGTATTTACAGAGTGAATAAGTTACATAGATCAACTTTGAATATGTTTCTGATGTGCAACTGGCTTACATGCACACAGCTAACACTTGACAGCATTAATCTGAAGGAGTAAACTTAAGAATGGCCCTTTACATATATGTTACAAATAAAATATGACATTTCTTAAGTAACAAAGTGACAACTCATAGTTTATCTTTATGATTCTACTTCTGGCTATCCAAATGGATATTAAAATATGCATGCGTGACAGGTGAAAAGACTTGGAATTTATAATGTGAATTTCTTTAACTTTTTTCCTACAAAATGGCAAAGTTGGTTAAAATTAACACTCATCCTTTTGTAGTATAAATATGCTCATATAAGCAACTTTCTAGTAAAAAGCAGCCAAGACCCTTACAAAAAGGTCTATCTGGACCATATTTGGTGCTAGGGTCCTAATCACAGACTTCTGCAGAGATTCAGGGCTTTCAGAAACAGTAGCCTAGCAACATAAGAAAGGTACTTCATAGCAGCTCCTTTTAGATACAGTAATCATATTCAAATTACAGTGTATATTAAATTGTCCATTTACAATTCCCTTTTCACATAAACAGGCTGTCAGCTTTTGACCGTCTTACAGTTTTCAGTGGCCAGCTTCATTCTGCCTGCCCCTTCCTCGGCCCACCAAAAAAATAAAAAAAGAAAACAAAAGAAAAGGAAAAATAAAAGAATGTACAAGTTTTAGAATATAAAATATTTTAGTGAAGAAAACATTGCACTTTTGCCAATCTAAAATTGTTTCTAGAAAGGAAAGGTATTGTTCAGTGTAGTCGGCTTTGGTATGCAATGGAAGTCACTTTCTTCAGTAGTGAGTTGCATCTGCTCAGTAAAATAACACCATTGTGCCACACAGCATAACGGATGGAGTCTGTCCCAGAATATTCTATGCTACCTTGGTTCTGATAGTATTGCTACACGTTGGAAGTTCTGTCATCCTGTTTAGAAAAAGTCCTACAGGTAACAAGAGGGAGAACAGTCTGACCAAGCCTTCTGAAGGCTGAAAAGACACTGAATGACGTCACCCCAGCATGACAGCACCCCCAGCTTGGAACCCATGGGGGATGGGAAGCTCCTGTCAGAGACTAGTGCCAGAAACACTGGAGTCTGGAAGAAAAGTAGTGAGGACTCGGTAACTCTGGGCCCTGCGAATCATGTCCCGGATCTCCATGTTCAGCTCCATCAGCTTAGTGCAGATTTCAGTCAGGCTCTGGTTCGATCCCACCAATGCATAAGTGCCCGTTTGTCCCAGAGTTTGATGGCGGAAATAAATATTCAGTAGTGTCTGGACCTCATCATCAGAACTGCTTCCAAAGATGTCATTGGGCCACAGACTTCTGTAGTCAAAAAACAGCATAGATTAGAGGCATTATTGGTTACAAAGTTGAGAGGTTATGAGCCTCTGTAGTATAAGAGTGTTTTGAAGTATAACTCACATACTACTATACAATTCAACCATCTGAAGCATACAACACAGTGGTTTTTAGTATATTCAGAGTTTTGCAAACATCACCATAACTGATTATGGAATGTTACTGGTTCTGATGAAAATATCCAAAGCTTCTAAATATCAGAATGGAATTTGATAATCAAAATATTTATTTGCTATAGGATTCTGGTTCCAGTGACTGTGACTATACTATCAAAATGCAGGGGGAAAAGGACATATTTAAATAATTTTCAAAGTATACCCCAACAACCCCAACCCGAGTTTGAACTCTTTCAACATTACAGGAATGATAAAAGACCAGAAGTAACACCTATACTTTAAACATGTAAGTTCTGAAATCATATAGCTGGCATGGTAATGAGAAAGATTTGAAAGGATGTGTATAAAATATCTAGATGTCCCATCTGTAGTGATTCAGTCCCCAACCATGACAAAGTAACTATTAGGCATGCATTTCCTTTCACTGTTTCTAAAAGAAAGAGTAGAGTTACCTGCATTCCCTGATTTGCCGTAAAGCCTTGCCAAGTTCATTGTTCTTCAGGCACTCCAGCATGGACTGGATGGCTGCTTCAGTGGATGTGAAGGTTGGCTCAGACCATGCACCCTCTATATAGAGAGGGTCAGCTGCAATGGCTGCAGTGGCCTCCTTCAGGTTTTTCTTTAAGTCACTCAGTTCCCTGGACATATTTAGCAGCTGTTAAAAAAAATATTTTTATTACGTTTAGTTGCAGGCTAGATTTTGCATCCCCAAGAGAGAAAATTTTCACTTCTCTGCTTCTGGTTAAGTATAAGCTAAATATATTGGTAAACTAAAATTGAACTACTACCTGGTATGTGTAAGGGGTTATATACATTGCATAACTTTCTGTATCAAACACTGGGATACTCTCCTTAGATGGGAGGTTAACATTTCCTTTAAAATGTTTTCTGTTTAAGTAGAAGGGCATATCCATAGTTAAAATGCATAAGATAACAGGCTTGGGTAGAGCTGGGTTCAAATGCCAATTCTACACTGTATTATGGGACCATACTCCAATAAATAGACTTTTATGTGCTTCAGTTTTCTGATCTGTGAGACTGGAGACCTTACCCACCTCACAGGTAACTTTAAAGAGATGATATATATAAAATGCTTAGTACAGTTTGGCACATAAATGCTTACTAAACTTAATCTCGAATATGGATCTTGTTTGAAAAATAACTTTCATTTGTATGCCATAGGAAAGATGAAAGATAAAATTTAAGAGGAAAAAAATCTCAAGGTAATGTTAGTATTCATGTTACAGAGCTAAGAGGTATTTTACCTCAAAATTACTGATACCAAAAAATAAATCATAAAAAAAGAACCTATGTCACTTTTTAGTGCCCCCCCCAATACTATGGAAGTCAACTGTTTTGCAATTTCATCCCAAGAGCATTTTTAAAAAGTTGATGTGCCTTTAAAGATTTGTTTGCCTTTTGGGGCACCTGGGTGGCTCAGTGGGTTAAGCCACTGCCTTCGGCTCAGGTCATGATCTCAGGGTCCTGGGATCGAGCCCCACATCGGGCTCTCTGCTCAGCAGGGAACCTGCTTTCCCCTCTCTCTCTCTGCCTGCCTCTCTGCCTACTTGTGATCTCTCTGTCACATAAAAAAATAAAATTAAATTAAAAAAAAAAAGATTTGTTTGCCTTTGTATGCCTTTGTAAGGTAAATTGGTGATGTCTGTTTTCTTTGGAAAGTTGATTTACCCAACATCTTCATCTTTACTCATTCCCAGATAGTTAACTGGACCATGTATAGAACCAAAGCCCTCCAGAATTATTTGTCTTCACACAGGTAACTGTTACTTACAACTACCTACTCCAACGCTAGGTTTGAAATTTACTGAGGTAATCCTTTTAAGTATGGTATTAGAGGAGGAGCTTGGGAAGATGGCAGATAAGGAGGATCCTAATCTCACCTCCTTTCATGGATACAGAGGCTACAACCACATATAATGCAACTCCCTCTGAAGACCACTCCAAGATTAGCAGAACAGATCTTCTACAGCTAAAGATACAAAGAAAAGCCACATTGATAAAGGGTAGGAGGGGCAGAGAGCCAAACCCTGGGTTTGGTGATCCATAAGGAAGAGTGATATCACAGGTGCAGAGGTCTTTCCTGAGTAGTGAGGGGATTAATCCCCTGTCTTGGGGATCACCATGGGGAAGATGAGCTCCTATAACACCTGGTTTTGAAAATCAGCGAGGCTCCAGAAGAGTGAAGGACTATAGTAAACTGAGACTCTGTTTTTAAAGGGCCAGCAGATTCTATCAATCACTTTAGGATTCATTACAAAGGCAGTAGTATGAAAAGCACCTTGGTTATATATGATTTATGGACTAAATTTTAAGGCAAATTCCAGATAGGCATGCATCTGTAGGAGCTTTCTGTTGGAATGGGAGTGTTGGCAGCCAACTTTTTTCTTCCTCTCCTTAAGTCTGGCTGGCCTCACACTGGTGGGAGCCAATTCTGACAATCTCCATCTACTTTGCTAGCCCTGCTTGCCTTGTCCTGGCAGATGACCCTCCTGCCACATAGGGCAGGCTGCCCCAGGCAGGATGGATGGGCCTTTTGCCCAGAATGTACCAGGGGCTAACCCCATCCACCAACAGGCCTGCAGCGGCTGTAGACAGGCAACTCAGCCAGCCTAGCTGGGGTCAGCCCTGCTCACTAATGTGCCTAAAGCAGTCGTGGCCCAGTCACAGAAGGAAGGCACATATTCCCCACACAGGGGACACCCTTGGAATGCCTGGTTCTGGTGACGGGGGGAATGCACTACAGGGCTCCACAGGACACCTTTTACATAGGGCCACTACTTTCAAGACATAATACACTGAAACAGAGGTAGACAAAATGAGGGAAGAGGGGAATATGTTACAAATGAAAGTACAAGATAAAGCCTCAGAAAAAGTACTAAACAAAACAGATAAAAGTTGAAAGTGAAGGTCATAAAGATACTCACTAGAGCTGAGTAGATGAACTCATGAGAATTTCAACAAAGAGAAAATATAAACAAGAATCAATAAGAGTCGGAGAATACAATAACTGAAAAGACAAATACAACGGGGGAATTAAAGGTAATTAGAGATGGAGAAGAATAGCTCAGTGATCTGAAAGACTGAGTAATGGAGAACACCCATGCTGAGCAGCAAAAAAGAAAACAATTTTAAAAAATGAGGTTAAGGGGACGCCTGGGTGGCTCAGTTGGTTGGACGACTGCCTTCGGCTCAGGTCATGATCCTGGAGTCCCAGGATCGAGTCCCACGTCGGGCTCCCGGCTCCGCGGGGAGTCCGCTTCTCTCTCTGACCTTCTCCTCGCTCATGCTCTCTTTCACTGTTTCTCTCTCAAATAAATAAATAAAATCTTTTAAAAAAAAATGAGGTTAAGGGACGCCTGGGTGGCTCAGTGGGTTAAAGCCTCTGCCTTCGGCTCAGGTCATGATCCCAGGGTCCTGGGATAGAGCCCCACATCGGGCTCTCTGCTCCTCAGGGAGCCTGCTTCCTCTTCCCTCTCTCTCTGCCTGCCTCTCTGCCTACTTGTGATCTCTGTCAAATAAATAAATTTTAAAAAATCTAAAAAAAAAAAGAGGTTAAGTTTGGGACCTTTAGACAACATCAGTTTTACTAACATTTTTAGGGGTCAGGAGGAGGACAGAGAGAGAAAGGGGGCAGATAACTTATTTAAAGATGTAATAGCAGACAAATTCCCTAACCTGGAGAATGAGATATCCAGGTAGTACAGAGAGCCTCTAACAAGATGAACCCAAAGGAGGTCACATGATACTTAAAATGTCAAATGCACCAATAGGAAGGCAATTAGTTACATAAGAGGGAAGCCCCATAAGGCTATAAGCTGATTTCTAGGCAGAAACTTTAAGTATATCATGCCACTCCCTTTTGGCCTACAAAGTGTTGAAAGGGAAAAAGTCTACAACCACAAACACCCTACTTAGCGTAGCATTCGAAATTGAAGGAGAGCATTTCCCAGAAAAAATTAGTTTATCACCACTAAAGCAGTCTTACAAGACACTTCTTTAAACAAGGAAATGTGCATTACTAGGAGAAATTATGAAAGGAAAAAATTTACTGGTAAACATATGCTAAAGATAGTAGTAGATCAATCACTTAGAAAGATAGAATGATGACTAAAAAAATAGTAAAATCGATTGTATCTACAAAATTTAGGTGATACACAAAGATCTAAAATATGTCATATACAGGGGTGCCTGGGTGGCTCAGTGGGTTAAGCCTCTGCCTTTGGCTCAGGTCTTGATCCCAGGGTCCTGGGATCGAGCCCCACGTCAGGCTCTCTGCTGAGCTCTCTGCTCTCCTCCCTCTCTCTCTGCCTGCCTCTCTGCCTGTCAAATAAGTAAAATAAAATAAAATAAAATGTCATATACATAAAATGGGGTAGAATTTAAAATGTACTGCTTTTAGAATGTGTTTGAAGTGACCAACTTAAAACATCCTGCTATATACATATACATAGAATGTTATATATGAACCTCATAGTAACCACAAACATATTAGAGACACAAAAATAGAAAGCCAAGACTAACACTGAAGAAGGTAAAGTTATTAAAAAAAAAGAGAAGAACTATAGAAATATCACATTGAATGTAAATGGACTAAATGCTCCAATCAAAACATATAGGATGGGGGCGCCTGCGTGGCTCAGTGGGTTAAGCCTCTGCCTTCGGCTCAGGTCATGATCTCAGGGTCCTGGGATCGAGCCCCGCATTGGGCTCTCTGCTCAGCGGGGAGTCTGCTTCCCTCTCTCTCTGCCTGCCTCTCTGCCTACTTGTGATCTCTGTCTGCCAAATAAATAAATTTAAAAAACAACAACAACAACAACAACAAAACATATAGGATGAATGAAAGGATAAAAGGAAAAACAAGACCCACCTGTATGTTGCCTACAGGTTCAGACCTGGTTCAGACCTAAAGACACATACAGCCTGAAAGTGAAGGAAAGGAAAAAATATTCTGTGCAAATGGAAATGGAAATGGAAAAAAAAAAAAAAAGCTGGGATGGAAATACTTACGCCATATAAAATAGACTTTGAAACAAAGACTAACAGATAAAGAACATGCTAGTAAGCCAAAGGATCAAGGAAGAAATCAAGAGAAAATAAAAAAAAAAATACATTGAAACGAATATGGAAACATGGTTCAAAATCTATGGGACTTAGCAATGATACTTCTTTTTTTTTTTTAATTTTTTTTTTTTTTTTTTTTTTTTAAAGATTTTATTTATTTGACAGAGAGAGAGAGATCACAAGTAGGTGGAGAGGCAGGCAGAGAGAGAGAGAGAGGAGGAAGCAGGCTCCCCACTGAGCAGAGAGCCTGGTACGGGGCTCGATCCCAGGACCCTGGGATCACGACCCGAGCTGAAGGCAGAGGCTTAACCCACTGAGCCACCCAGGTGCCCCAGCAATGATACTTCTAAGAGGAAAGTTTATAGTGATACAGGCCTACCTCCAGAAACAAGAAAAATGTCAATCTAACCTTACATATAAAGAAACTAGAAAAGGAAGAACAAAGCATGGTTAGTAGAAGGAAGGAAATAACAATAAGACTAGAGTAGGAATAAATGAAATAGAATATAAAAAATATAAAAGATCAATGAAGGTAAGAGTTATTTATCAGAAAAGATAAAAACTTAGCATAATACCCTCTAGCTCCATCCACAGTGTTGCTAATGGTAAGATTTCATTCTTTTTTATCCATTCATCAATTGATGGACACCTGGGCTTTTTCATAATTTGGCTATTGCTGATAATGCTGCTATAAACATCAGCGTGCATGTGACCCTTCGAATTAGTATTTCTGTATCCTTTGGGTAAATACCTAGTAGTATAATTGCTGGCTCATAAGGTAGTTCTATTTTTAATTTTTTTTAAAAGATTTTATTTATTTATTTGACAGAGAGAGAGATAGAACACAAGCAGGCAGAGAGGCAGGCAGAGAGAGAGGAGGAAGCAGGCTCCCTGCTGAGCAGAGAGCCCGATGCGGGGCTCGATCCCAGGACTCTGAGATCATGACCTGAGCCGAAGGCAGCGGCTTAACCCACTGAGCCACCCAGGCGCCCCCTATTTTTAATTTTTTGAGGAATCTTCATACTGTTTTCCAGAGTGGCTATACCAGAGTCTACATTCCCACCAACAATATGAGTGTTCCCTTTCTCCACATCTTCTCCAACACCTATTGTTTCTTGCATTGTTAATTTTAGCTGTTCTGACTAGTGTGAGGTAGTATCTCATCATGGTGTGTTTTTTTTAAGATTTATTTATTTTAGAGAGAGAGAGAGTGTGAGTGGGGGAAGGGGCAGAGGGAGAGATTTTCAAGAAGATTCCCCACTGAATGTGGAGCCTGACACTGGGCTTGATCTCATGACCCTGAGATCATGACCTGAGCCAAAACCGAGAGTCAGATACTCAGCTGACTGAACCACCCATGTGCACCTCTCATCATGGTTTTGATCTGTATTTCCCTGATGATGAGTGATGTTGAGCATCTTTTCACATGCATTATGTTAAGCAAAATAATTCAGTCAGAGAAAGACAAATACTATATGATTTCATTCATGTGGAATTTAAGAAACAAACATAGGGGAATGGAGAAAGAAAAAAGAAGGCAAACTATAGAGAACAAACTGAGGGTTGATGGAAAGGAGATTAGTGGGGAATAGGCTAAATGGGTGATGGGCATTAAGGAGGGCACTTGTGATGAGCACTGGGTGTTGTACGTAAGTGATGAATCATTAAATTCTACTCCTGAAACCAATATTACACTTTATATTAACTAGAATTTTAAAAACTTGAAACAAAAAAAGTACATAAAATACACAATAAAAAAAGAACAACTGATTAATCTTTAGCCAGACTCATCATGAAAAGAAGGGAGGACATTCATTGAATGAATAAAATCAGAAGTGAAAGAGATGTCACAACTGACAGCACAGAAATACAAAGGATTCTAATAGACTTTTATGAAAAATTATACAATTGGACAACATAAAAGAAATGGATAAATTCCTAGAAACAGTCTTCGAGACTGAATCAGGAATAGAAAATCTGAACAGACTGATTACTAGTAGTGAAATTGAATAATCCAAAAATTCTCAACATCCAACTGAGGGTTTTAGATGGGAGAGGGTGGGTGATGGGTATAAATGAGGGCAAGGATTGCATGGAACACTGGGTGTTATACACAAACAATGAATCATGGAACACTACATCAAAAACTAATGATGTACTGTATGGTGACTAACATAATAAAAAAATTATAAAAAATGAAAACTTCCAACAAAAAATCCAGAACCAAATAGCTTCATGAGTGACTCCATACCAAACATGTGAAAAATATTTAAGACCTATCCTTCTCAAAGTATTCCAAAAATTGTAGAGGATGGAATGCTTCCAAATTCGTTGTACAAAGCCAATATAATCCAGATATCAAAATCAGACAAGCACAGTACAGAAAAAAGATTAAAGGCCAATATTCCTGATGGATATAAATGTAAAAACTGTCAACAAAACATTTGCAAACAGAGTTCAACAATATATTAAAAGGATCATTTATCATGACCAAGGAGATTTATTTCAGGGAGGCAGGGATGGTTCAATATCTACAAATCAATGTGACAAGCCATACTAACATGAAAGAAATTATGATAATCTCAATAGATTAAAAAACATTTGACAAAAATTTAGCATTCATTCATTAAAAAAGTCAACAAATTAGGTATAGAGGAAACATACATTAACATAATGGGAGTCACATATGACATCCCTCTAGCTAATATACTCAACAGGGAAAAGCTGAAAGCATTTTCTCTAAGATCAGAACAAGCCAAGGATGGCCATTCTTTTTTTTTTTTTTTTTAAGATTTTATTTATTTATTTGACAGAGAGAGATCACAAGTAGACAGAGAGGCAGGCAGAGAGAGAGAGAGAGAGAGGGAAGCAGGCTCCCTGCCGAGCAGAGAGCCCGATGCGGGACTCGATCCCAGGACCCCGAGATCATGACCTGAGCCGAAGGCAGCGGCTTAACCCACTGAGCCACCCAGGCACCCCAAGGATGGCCATTCTTGCCACTTTTATTCAACATAGAACTGGAAGACCTAGCCACAGCAGTCAGACAAGAAAAAGAAAAAGCATCCATATTGGCAAGGAAGACAATAAACTCACTATTTGCAGATGACATGATCCTATACATAGAAAACTCCAAAGATTCCACCAAAAAACTATTAGAATAAACGAAATTCAGTAAAGTTGCAGGATACAAACAATATACAGAAATCTATACATTTCTGTACACTAATAGCAAACTGTCAGACATTAAGAATATGTCCTGTTTACAATTCCATCAAAAAGAATAGAATACCTAGAAATAAAGGTGAGGAGGTAAAAGATCTATACTCTCATAACTGTAAGATGTTGATGAAAGAAACTTAAGAGGACACAAACAAATGGAAAGATATACCACACTCATGAATTGGAAGAATTACTATTTTAAAAATGTCAGTACTACTCAAAGCAATCTGTAGCTTCAGTGTGATTCCTGTCAAAATACCCCTGGCATTTTTCACAGAACTGGAATAATCCCAACATTTGTGTGGAACCACAGAAGAGCCCCAATAGCCAAAGCAATTTTGAGAGAGAACGACAGAGCTGGAGGTATCCTAACCCCAGAGTTCAAACAATACTGCAAAACTAAAATAGTCCTCAAAAACAGTATGGCACTAGAACAAAAGGATACATAGATGCTTGGAACAGAGCAGAAGGCCTACAAATAAACCCATACCTACACAATTAATTGACAAAGCAACAAATACATAATGGAGAAGAAAAAAAATCTTTTCACTAAATAGTGTTGGAAAAATTAGGCCACTTTCTTATGCCAGGTACAAAAATGAAATGCTTAAAGATTTACGTGTAAGACCTAAAAGAAAATACAGGCAGTAGACTCTTGGGCATTGGTCCTATCGATGTTTTTTTGGACAAGTCTCTTCAGACAAAAGCAAAAATAAACAAATGGGACTACATGAAGCCAGAAAGTTTTTTTTTTTTTTTTTTAACATGTTATTTCAAAGAGTGAGGGCAAGAGAGAGCATGCACAGGGTGAGTGGCAGAGGGAGAAGCAGGCTCCTTGCTCAGCAGGGAGTATGACATGGGGCTTGACCCCAGGGCCCCGGGATCATGACCTGAGCCAAAGGCAGATGCTTAACCGACTGAGCCACCCAGGCACCCCAAAACTAAAGAGTTTTTGCACAGCAAAGGACACCATAAAAAAATGAAAAAGCAACCTATTAAATGGGAGAAGATATTTATAAATGATGTATCTGATCAAGGTGAATCTCCAAAATACGTAAAGACTCATAAAATCTGATGAAAAAAAATGGGCAGAGGACCTGAATAGACATTTTCCCAAAGATGTACAGATGGCCAAAACTCCAGTGAAAAGATGCTCAACATCAGGGAAAATGCAAATCAAAATCACAGTGAAAGATCACCTCATACCAGTGAGAATGGCTAGAATCAAAAAGTTACGAGAGAACAAGTGTTGTCAAGGATGTGGAAAAAGGAAGCCCTTATGCACTGTTCACAAGAATGTAAATTGGTGTAGCTACCCTATGATCTAGTAATTCCACTACTGGGTATTTTACCCAAAGGGAAAAAAAAACCACTACTTTGAAGAGATATTTATTTACTATATTACTATATTTATTTACTGCAGGATTATTTACAATAGCCAAGATATGGAAGCAACCCAAGTGTCCACTGCTAGATGAATGGATAAAGATGTGATACACACACACACACACACACACACACACACACGATAACTACACAGCCATAAAATGAATGAGATCTTGCCTTTGTGACAACATTGGCAGTCCTAGAGGGTATTATGCTAAGTGAAGTAAGTCAGATGGAAAAAGACAAATACTATATGATTTCACTTATATGTGGAATCTATAGTGGCCTCAGTCTTCCTTTATCCCTGTGTCAGCTGTGGCACCACGGGTCACCTGGTTCATCAGAGATAGAACCTGAGCCTTGCCCTCAACTTTTCCTTCTCCTTCATTCCTAACCCCAACCCCTGATCAGTTTCATAGATCTTTTGTGCTTAATCTTTCATTTTCTGTCCTCTCCCCATACCTAGCCCTTCTGTCCTGGTTTAAACCCTCATCCTTGTCTGTGCTATTTCAAAAGCCTAGGGACTAGTCTCCTGTCTCCAGCCTACCTGTCATCAAATCCACCCTCCACACCCCTGCCATAAACTAAATTATCCCCAGGCATAGTATCTTCTGTCATCTAACCCTTACTATCACTTGTGCCTGGTTCTGTCACTCCTTTTTGGTTTGCATTTCATATTCTAGCAACACTGAATTGCTTGTACTTGGGCTGCCTGGGTGGCTCAGTCAGTTAAGTGTATGACCCTTAGGTTCCAGTTCAGGTCATGATCTCATGGTCCTGGGATGGGGCCCTGTGCTCAGGAAGGAGTCTTTTCTCCCCCTCCCTCTCCCCTGGCTCGTGCTCACTCACTCTCTCTTAAATAAAATCTTAAAAAATTAAGTTGCTTCCACTTCCTTTTTAAAAAAGATTATTTATTTGAGAGAGAGAGAGAGAGAGAGAGAGAGAGAGAAGCAGACTTCCCACTGAGCAGGAATCCTGACACAGGGTTTAATCCCAGGACCCTGGGATCGTGGCCTGAGCTGAAGGCAGACGTTTAACTGACTGAGCCACAGCTCTCCCTGTAGTTGCCTTCCCTATGCTCATGCTGCAGCTGCTTAATGGAACATTTCTCCTTAGCCCTCAGGTCCTCTAACTCCAGCTCGTACTTTAAGAAACAGCTCAGGTTTGATTTCCTTCAGAAAGCTTTCCTATTTCAATCTCCAGGCCTCCAGCAGAATTAGATACTTGACCTTTGTGCTTCCATAATATGCAGCGTACATTGCCATTATTTCACTTACTATGCTGCAGTAGTATTTCTTCACTTCTAGGAAAATTTTGGTTCACTTGGAAGTAGTATGTTTGTTACTTTGAGAAATATTAAAGCCTCCTAATGCGAAGCAGGACAGGGCAACTGAAGAGAATCAATTGTCACGTAGATATTTCCTTCAATCTGAATGTGAGGGCAAGTATGAAAAGGTCAATGTAAAGAAGAAAAACCATAACACAGGAACTTTTTCAAATAAGAATGTCCAGAACCAGGGCCAGGATCATAGCATTAGGGAGGCACTCACTCTCAGGGCTGTCCTTAAATTTTGTGCCTAGTCACTTGCTTTACCTAGTCCTGGCACTGGCCAAACGAGAATAGGACATGAGACAATGCATATTTAAGTCTTGTGTTCAAGCAAATCAATTCTGTGGGAAGGAAATCACTTGGGCAGTTATAAAAGGGATGGGGGGAGATAACAAAAGGAAAGGAATGATTTTCACAGTAGAACTTGGGTCGGGAGGTGTGTGGCTCACCTCTGGCATGGAGCTGACTTCATGCACCTGGCCGATGAGCTTACAGTAGGACTGAAAAAGCAGCAGCAGCTGGAAGTGCAGCTTGTATAATCTCTGACACAGTTCCAATTGCTAAAGAGAGAGCGTGCATGGGAAGAAACAGTTATTAAGGCTCATTCTTATATAACAAGTGAAATCTCAGTGGAGAAAAACATTTTTTTTTAAATCAAGGAGACATAACTACCTGTTATTATTCCAGGTGAAACAGAACAACAAAATCCAGCCAATAAATATCAGCGAGAAATTCACAGTATAAGAGAGAATAGCTTGGAAGATGACTAATTAGGAGGTGTAGCTATTAAAGGACTCAGCGAATCACCAAATTTTCATTATGTTTGCCAATTAAATACCTCCAAATTATAGCTGTGGTCATCTTAATTGCAGTTGTCTTAATTTGTATAAGCTAAAATTGTTTTTAAAAACAAAAACAATTATTACAAATATATTCGAGAGGCAAAACATTAAGTCATTCTAGGTGTCAAATTTATAAATTCAGCAATTTGGGACGTTACTCCATGTGACAATTCTGGCTACCGTGAGTGTAGACACTCATCTCAAAGTCTGTGTAAACACAACAGTCAGCCATACGATCAATGCTTCTACTCAGTGCTCAGTAAATATTTGTTGAATTAGAGTTAAAAAAGGGCTACAAGTGCTAACAGAAAAGAGAAATTAAGGGAACATTCAAAACTTTCTATGGAAAAAACATTAAAAAAGCATCATATAAAATGGCCCTTGAGCCCTATAGATACCTCTCGAATTTAAAATGTTTTCGTTATATGGCTTATGTATACTTTAGAGGAAAAATTAATCTTGAATAGTTCCAGCACCAACGATCATACTACTCTTTGAGCTCTATCTGCTTGTAATTGGCTCTACACTTTTCCTGTTTCACTCTAGGAATGAGTTAGCAACTAGGTGGTAGATGGGAATTCTGTGAAAGAAAAGAGCAGCCTTCACAAGATAGAATTTCATGTTTCACGGCTCAGCAGTCACCAGGGAAAGTGGGTTAAATATGTGGCGTCAACGAAACATGTCACTGTTCAGTTTTCAAATGTTGTTAAGTAAGGATAAATAGGGCCTTTCTTTTGCTAATGGACTATAAAGAACTCAGCTCAGAATTGAGAGCTTCTAAGGTCCCTTAAAATTGTTCCCCCAAATCAGTTTAGGGAGCGAAATTACAAGAATTTAAACTTAGGCTTTAGGAAGAATACCCTATTGATCATATTAATACAATCGTGATCCTAATTGTTAAAAGTTACCAAAGTCCATGCTAAGGCTATGCTCAGTGAAATTTTCTTTCTCTTGTCCTTTCCCTGGCTCCTGGGGGGAAAATAACAATTCTAGGTTTAGATTTAGATTGATTTGATCTCTCAATGCGGATACCAAACATAAGTTTAAAGAAATAGCTACACTCATTAATTAGCCCAAACTAGATCTTTGGTTGTTTTAGCAAAGCATTTTGGTTTTTGATCATTTAAACCTTTCTTTATGGAAATCTTTAAAAATCTGATATAAAAGATAACTGCTAGAGACTTGCAGATAAATTTTAAAAGTATTGTTTAAAAATAACATTACCTTCATAAATTTAGGGTGAAACCTAGCTATGAAAACTCTGCCCTTTGTTACATGCTGGATAATGTGGGTTATTACTCAAAATATCCCACTGGTAGTATGAGAGTTCACAGCAACTTGAGTTTCTACTTTGGGACGAAAGCAGCCCAGAATGCTACTAATTCACTGCATGTCTCAGTCTACCAAATAAAATAAAATGAAACGCAAAGGGGAAAACATGCTAAGAGCTATAATAGTAACAGTAAAAATAAGATTTGTTATGGGTCCATGCCTAAAATGGACAAAGAGTATGAAAGAAAGTTAACTTACTGCAAGAGATTCCATTTGCTACACAGCAAGCATGGCACAGGAAACAAAGGAAAGGAAAGAAAGTACAGGGTCAGTGTAATGCATGCAACGGAAAGCATGGCCCTCTTCCAAGAGCAGAACCGTCAGCAGTATTAGCATTGCTTGCCCAAACTTGATAAATGGTTGCACGTCTTGTACCCATTCAACATGCACAGCGGTCCAGTTAAAAAGAAGCTTGAATGGGAAACATGTCACTGAAAAATATAATCGGTAATGGTTTAGGTTCTCCGATTAGTTGGTTTAGGTTTTGTCAGTCTTGGACACCAAGGTCAAAACTTTTATTACTTGAAGGTTTTAGTGTGTAACTGTGAATAATATGTGAACAGAGTAAAACAGTGAGGAGACCATCTGAGTAATCTGAAAAAATGGTAGCCCTAAAGAAATTACACTTTTGCTACCTGTTAAAAGGCAGAGTCTTTAATCCGTTTGACTTCCTATCTGCTAAACTATGAGTATCCAAGAAACATAGAATATAGTTAACAATCTAAGTGGCATTTTCTTTAGAGTCAGATTGCCTTCCTCATTAAGAATATTTTATAGGACTGTGAGATATAGTCATCTCCAAGGAATAAACCTAGTCTATATACTCCCAAACAAGTGTGACTTATGACAAGTAATTTTCTTGCATTTCATTTGTAATAATTTGTTCTCAATTTCTAAAAGCAATCTAGAACTGGTGGGTAGTTTAGAATAATATAAATTTGTAATTGAGCCGTGTTCAATTATGGCTTCCATTTTTTGGTATTGTCATATCATAACCATAGACTTGGTTTTAAGGAAAGTATGAGTATGTTGGAAAGGTGATCAGAGTCTGACAGAGTATTAAGAAAAAAACAATTCCTAAGTATGGATCAGTATATCTGGTTCTGGGTTTTCAAAATATTTAAAGACCTATCTAACTTAGTTTCTAATTCTTGACAGGAAAACCACTTATTTTAAAGCTCTTTTTTTAAAAAAAAATCTCTGGGTTATTATCAGTTTAATGTACTATGCTTAATATAAGGTACATTACACACACAAAACTATCAAATTATTTATCAGTATCTTTAAACATAAAGCCTCGCCACTATCATTTCCCAACCCCTTTCCCTGCCCTCCGAGGGCCTCTTCTTGCCTCACCTGTTACTAATAGCCATGAACTGGGCGCTTTCATGACCACTATATTATGTTTATTGAGTAGTTTTTTGGACCTTGGCCATGAATATCTTTCAAAGTTTTGAAAGATAAAGACGCTGAAGCCTGTGATGCAGATTACACAGCCTGAGGTATTTGCTATTTTTAAGGAAACTTTATGCCTAGACATTTTTATAATCAAACCTTAAGTACTGAAAAAACTGCTATCTTTCTCCCGTTTTCCGAAAGAAGGTCATCAAACCAGTTAAGCTGAATGTCCTCTGTTCAATAAAGGCAAAGACTTTTTGACTCCAGCTTGGTGCTGAGGAATTTCATTGTCCATGAATTCTTCCCACTCAGCTCTCAAGGCACAAAACTGTATTTCTTGGGGGATGGCCAACTTGACACAGACCAGTTCTCAACATCCTTCTTAAACGCTCCTTTTTAGGTAGGTTGGTGCAAGCTGCCTTGCTATTTATTATCTCACAATCCTTTCCTAGGCCACAGGCTGGGGCCTCGTTTGCATTGAGAGCTCCCAAACAGATAGTGTAAAATGCCTTTCTAGGGGGCGATTTTATGGAAAATGTTAAAACCTTTTATCCTTCCTGTGCTAATGTTTTCCTGTATCCAGGTTTTGAGAATAATCCCTCCATAAATCTTTGTGAACGTATTTATGCTTTCGTGACTTAAGATTCTTCTGAAAATTTTATGGGAATGGCACTATTTTATTGGGCCAGAAAGATTTTCTTCAAGCCTTGTTCCTGCACTCCTAATACAACTTGATTTATACATTGGATTTAGATGTATGTTTTCTTAAAACTAAGAAAAAAGATCAAGAAACCAAGACATTAAAAAATGATCATAGGCAGGGTAGCTTAAAAGCCCAGAATAATCTAATTTTTATTCATTACAGTAGCATAGCCATCCGGGTTTCTCTGTATTCTGCTCTGAAGTGAGTTCTATGCTTACAACCATTAGCAGCCAGGTAAAAATCCGAAAAATGTTCACCCTGACAGAAGATGATCCACAGTGTACTATAATAGCTATTATTTTCATCATAGTTAATCTCTGAAAGCCACTGGTTTAAATTAAATGGGATAAAATTTAGACAACCTAGCCTAAGGTTGCAGCTTCCTTACTCAAGAATACATAGATGCATTTAATCTCCTAAGTGGGTATAATCAACATGGGCCCGCCGGTTGCTAATATCACTCGGGGCTGGCTCACCATGACTACTGTATTATGTGTCGCTGAATAATTTTTTGGACCTCAGCCATGGATATCTTTCAAAGCTTTGAAAGACAAATACCTTTAAGCCTATGATACAGATTACATAGCCTGAGGTATTTACTATTTTTAAGAAAACTTTAACTTCAGGAGACACTTGTTTTCAATGCAGGGAAAAGGATTCCTTACAGAAGAGTAATTGACTCTATCTGAAGGGTGATGTTTCATGGGTTACGATTTAACTGCAGAAACTGCAACCTGTCTTGTTCGGTTTGTGTTAAGAACAGAGGTTGCTGTCTTCTCGTGCATAGATTATGCAGGGATACTAAGTGCGTAACAGGGATAGTAAGTACATAACTGAGAGGGCTGGTGTCCAAAAAGACCCTAGTAATTGGAATGACGATTTGTATATAAGATGAAATGTAGCTGGGCCAAATGTAAATGAGTCCGAAGAGTGAAATGTTCCAGTAGTGCTCAGAAATAACCTGTTGAATTGGGACTGTGCCAACTAACATCACTTATAATGAGTGAAATGGAAATAGCCCCAGCTTTGCCAGGCCAGGCCCCACAGGACCCGGGAGGTGAGTGGTATTCACTAGTTGAAGGTCTAAGCCTCGTGTTGCCATCTGGAGCACCTGGAGTGGGGGTTCTTCTCCCCAACCCACATTTCTACTAACATCAACTACCTAGTGGTAGCCACCCTTAGATGAATTGGAGAAGGTCAGAGAAGGAAATGGAGAGGTCAGTGGGAACCCAAATTCTTAATTAGAAGTGCTGATTTAGATCACGAAGAGATTTGTCCCTCCTCTTGCTTGGGCTGAGAAAACACAGGTAAAGCAGGGTCTGCACATCAGTGAAACTGCTCTTATGAGACCCAAGGAGATCACACTCCTCGTCTTATGTTCTATTAAGTGTATGCTGTGCGATATTCTAGGAGAATGGCTAATAATCACCCACAAGCCTAAATCATTGACTAATCATGCCTGTCTTTTAAAATAAGCCTTCCCTCAAAAATACCTCCCAAGTATTAGAGACACTTTTTTTTTTTTCAAAGAAACTGTTTTGTCCATGCACTGAGAATTCTCCTCTAATAGATACCCGAGCAAGCAAGGTCAGCAGACAGACGCTTGCATCTTACATACATAGAGATGTTTCTCACACAGGCAAGAGTAACACTCTCTCAAGCGGGTGCTAAAGGGTGGCCTATTTTTCTTGAAACACACAGCCCTGTCTGGTTTTCCACTTCCCCACTTGGGGGCCTTAAGTACAGCGACACATTTTTCTATTATAAGAAAAACAGCAGTCCAAGCACCATGATGATTGGCACCCGGGTCTTGTTCAGATGCTGGAAATTTTCTTCTAGCCTTTATCTATGTGTATGTTTTTACCTTATTTATTTATTTATTTTTTAAAATTATTTATTTCTTTTCAGCATAACAGTATTCATTGTTTTTGCACCACGTATGTTTTTACCTTTAAACTGAGTTAGACTAAATACAAACTGTGGGGGTGGGAAGAATCTGGCCTGCAAAAGTAGCCTCTCAGCCTCAACTTCCCTATCTGCAAAATTGGAAAAACCAATTTTGGACTGTTGTCCAAAGGACTGCTGTAAAAGGTCAAATGCGATTATATGTACAGTGTTTGAAAACGATTAGTTTCTTCTTTCCATGTCTATATTCTCAAGCCTTTATTATAATGCTAACAGAGTTGCCATGTATAAATACTTGAATGAAGAAATGAAGTCTAAAGATAAGAAAAGGGATGAGAAGAACCACGACTACAACAGAGATGCACAGAAAGGGGTTGATGAGGAGGAGATGAAGAAAAAAAACCATCAGCAAGAAGATTAAGCAAAAACAACAGAAATCTTTCTTCAAGGGACGTGGAGAAGAAATGGGTGAGGGAGCAACTGAACAAAAGAAAATCACAGAAATAAACTATAAGCACAACAGAGACACATAGTTGAAAATTAGAATGTTTTGGAAAGAGGATAATTTAACCGGAAGTCCTGAGTTTGTAGATTTAACCAGGAAGCTATAAACAAATGAACAAATAAATAGATTTTGTTTTAACCCTCATTCTCAAAAATCTGCACTGTATTATTACATTTTCCTGATTAAGATTTGATTATTAGAGAATATAACAGAATTAGATGATTCAGGGTAAATGTTTAGACAACTATTTTTATAGTCCACCAGACAAACTATATCATGAACTGAACTTGGTTTTTGCTAATTGTAAGTCATAACTTGGTAACGTGTCTCTGGACTGGATTTATTTTAACAGAGTATAGTGGAGGGAGGATTGGGCCTGGAATCAAAAGGTGTGAATGCTACTGGGTGGCAAAAAATTGTAACATAGCCTGTGTGTGTGTGTGTGTGTGTGTACGCACGCACGCGTGTATATATGATGTATAATGTATTTAATACGTTACTTCTGGGGTATGCTCATGGCACAGGTTATTCAGTGACAATCAGAGTCACAAGTCATTTGAGGCAGGACATCACAGACGCATATGCAGGGACTGATGGAAAGTCTAGAGTCTGTTGTATTTTGAACTGCACATTCAGCTATGCTTACTGGAGACATCTCATGTGATGTCATAAAACCCATATTTTAAAAATGAATTATAGATATGTCATTTGTTATGTACATTTGCCTGTTTCCAGACACAGTGGCCAGGACATGATTTTTGCCCTTCGCCTATCAACCATGAAGCCTTGGACCAGTCAACCTTGGTTTCCTTATCTAGAATGGGGCTGCCACTGCCTTCCCAGCCTCCCACGCCCAGGAAGATTAATGACTTCAGGGATATGAAAGTTTTCTGTAAGACACAATGTCATATACAAATGTGTCTTCAAGAAGGGCCGTGATGTGTAAATGCAACCCACGCGTTAGAACCCTATCTAAGATATTTCTCAGTCTTGTAGTTTGCTTGTTCAGTCTTGGACTCCTTCACTAACACTTACCCAGGGCCTCACCTGGGGACTCACCCACAGCGAGGATAGTTACCCTGAGGACTCCAAACTCACTCAAAACAATGACCAGATTGAATCCAACCACTAGTATTCTGTTGAAAATTTTTACCCCTCATTTTTTTTGTTTTTACACGTTAGCAAAGCACTGTGTCTAACACAGAAAGATGGTTTCTCATCCCCTGAAGGGTGCACAATCCAAAATGCTTTTTTTCAGTAGTGGTGATATAATTCCAAGGTAGCACCTCTGCCTGACTGGGCAGCAGCCTCCTCACTTGCCTTCCCTAATCCACTGTGGTGCACTTCAGTCTGTTTCCAGAGTAGAATGCAGGAGACTGACTCTAATCCTACCCATGCATTAAAACATTTCAATTGCCTGCCATTTCTGTGAAGATAAACACCAAAGCCCCACATGGTCTGGCTTCTGCCAGCTTCCTTAGACTCTTCTCAAACTTTTCTCCAAGTTGCTTTCTACACTTGCAGCCACACAGGCTCTCTTCATTTCTTGCAAATGGTCACATCCCCTTCTGCCTCAGGACCTTTGCACAGGCTCTCCACTCACTCTCCTTCACTTGGCTACCTCTGGCTCCTATTTAGGAACTCCACTGAGATGGTACTTCCATGAAGAAGGCTTCTCAGAACTGCTCCCCCCACATTTGATCAGGGTCCTTTGTTACCTTCTTGCATAGTTTAAGGTTCTTTCCTTAGTACCACTTATTGCTATTTGCACTCATATGATTTTTTGATTAATGTCTGTGTCCCTGACAAGATTGGAAGATCCACAAGAGTGCATGCTTGTCTGTTGTTCATTATCATATCTACCATGTGGACCACATAGGAGGCACTTAATACATAATTGCAGAATAAATTATTTTTTTAATCCATTTATAGTCTTCTGCCCCACTGCCCTGACGATACAGCACACATTTGTAAGTCAGTTGGTCTGAGGTGTATATTAAAACAATTCTAAAGGGGAAAAGACATATCTATCATAGAGTGATTGCTGAAAGGTCAACAAAGATTTCCTTCACTGACAAAACTAAGTGATTTGGTGAAGAATGAATGAAATTTGGTTTTATATTCTAAAGGAAGAGCAGATTTATTAGGAAATGATTAGTATAGTTAAATGATGGCCAGCAAAAAGATCATTTTTATACCTCTGCTTTTCCAAAAATAAGACTCCCCTCCCCACAAGTCCCATCAACACACAGTCATGCGTGGTTTGAACATCATTCCGTCTTACAATAGCCAATAGGCTTCTTGTGAATGTAATGGGGTGACCCATTGTGCACCTTCCTTTCTCATGCTCTATGCTTCTCGGGTGGATCAAAAACAACACACGCCGTCAGAGCACAGAAAAGATAAATTCTAACAGGTTTTCATTACCTTTTCTTCCGAGTCGCCTGGCTGACAGGTAATTACTCCGTCTCTTGATCCTCCTGCAAATGTTGCCTTACAATTTGCAAGCCACTGTTGTCAGAAAGAGATGCAGACATAGGTAAAATCAGTGATGTTCTTGGAACATTTTTATCATCAGTCCTGTCAGGGAAAATTGATGAAGCTTCTAATCATAGTAATATAAAATTTTGCTGTAATGCCTTTTTGAAATTATTTTTTTCTGGTTAAAGATGAACTATTTGAGATTAAAATATCTATTCATGTGGGTTCGGTGATGCTCATTTTTAAATTTTTATATTTTTAAAAGATTTTGTTTACTTATTTGAAGGGGAGAGAGAGAGACTGAGAGAGAGAGAGCATGATCAGGGCAGATGGAAAGGGAGAAGCAGACATCCGGCTGAGCAGGGAGCCCGATGTGGGGCTTGATCCCAGGACCCTGAGATCATAACCTAAGCCAAAGGCAGCCACGTAACTGACTGAGCCACCCAGTCCCCATGTAATGCTCATTTAAATATGTAATTTCAGCATTGTGATATAACATTCTTGGAGGAGGTTTCACCAGACCATTCCTATTTTATGTATAAACTTAAAAATATCATATACAGTTAGAAGAAACCTTTCTTGTAATTGCAATTTGGAGATAATACCAACCATTCTTCATAGGCTGGCAGATTCTGGACCATGCAACTGGACTCATGGCCCACCTGCCTCTCTGTGATATTGGGTGGCTTCTGTGGGGGCAGGTCTACTTCAGTGTAAGAAAGGCTATTAAAATAACAGCTCAGCTACTCAGAGATTCTGCCGTCCTTAAGTATTTGGGATAGTAACTAATACAGATACTAACTAATACAGATGTGACAAGGAACCCCCAGGCACAAAACAATAAGCTGTGAAGAACTGAAATTCACAACATCAAAAGAGTGGTTTGTTCACCAAGAAGAATGGAAGGATTTTTTTTTGGGGGGGGGGGGATTTTTTTTTTTTCAAATATTTTATTTATTTATTTGACAGACAGAGATCACAAGTAGGCAGAGAGGCAGACAGATAGATAGAGAGGTGGAAGCAGGCTCCCTGCAGAACAGAGAGCCAGATATGGGGCTCGATCCCAGGACACCGGGACCATGACCTGAGCCAAAGGTCACTGAGCCACCCAGGTGCCCCTGGAAGGATTATTTTTATGAACTGATGATAGAGAAGGTGGAAAGCCATGACCAATAAAGCCACAAAATAGAAGACAATGGAAACTGTTATAGTAGAATGTTTGGACTCTCACCCTTGGGTAGATGATGAAGAGATCAATAACAATAAAAACAACAAACAAAAAACAAGTAACTTTATAATGAATGTTTTCTGTGTATGAAGCACTGTGCTGGGCAGTTTACATAGGTTATTTCTATTTTGAAAGGCAATACTGTGTTGTGTTTGAGAGTATGGACTTTTGGATCCTGTAGACCTGGGTTTCAATATCAACTTTCCACCTCCTAGCTAATGAGGATAATAATAGCGATTCCAGGGTAGTTGTGAGCATTCCATGATTTAATTTAAAATATCTAACTCTTATCATGTTGGACACATAGAAAGGACACAGGAAAGGATACATGCTATGTCTATATTATTATATCCTTACAACAATTCTGCAAATTAATTATCATCGCCATCTTACAGATGACGAATCTGTGGTAAGGAGGTTAAGTGACCTACCCACTTCACTAACCCTTAAGCAGCTGAGCTGTGATTTGAACCCATGTCCATGTGATTTCAAAATTTAGGCTTTTTCTATAGTGTTTGGCATATTATAAGAAGTGTCCCACAGATATTACACATAATTACTTGTCAAAAATCAGGGGGTCTGCATGCCTGGTTTCTGGATCACTTTTGTCTCTAACATTTACAGTCTAGATCTACAAAGGAAAAAGAGAGTAAAGAGCAGGAGTCAAGGCCAGGAGAGGCAGCTACAGAGAGTAGTTAAGAGGAGAGAGCGGAGATCCACCCCATCTAGTTTCAAGTGAGGCAAATGCTGGAAGGAAGTAATTAACAATTTTATTAAATCTCTGAGAAAAGTTAAAGACATTGACAAGGAGATATATCAAGCAAATACCCATGTTTCCCAGTTTCTGGGTAGGGAAATTATGTGGCTAAAAATGAAACTTCTCATTTGTTTCATTTGAAAACTTCTCATTTGTAGACATCATTTTTGTTTCATCCATACTGTTGACTGGAGTTGCAGCCCCTAACAGAGGAACAGATGAGGTTTGTCTTCTTCCAAAGATCCTGTCTTAGATTAATCACAACACCTCCCCAGGGCTCACAGTGGTGGGGTTCATTTGATTTTAATTGAATGTATATGCACAGAAACACAAAAACTTACTGAGAGAGTGGCTTCTTTTCTGTTGTTGTAGGTATCCAAATACTCTTGCAGTTCTAAAACACTGAACTTGAGCTTGTCCAGAAGTCCACAAGACAGGAGCTAAAGACAAGAAAATCATTTGTATTAAAACAACTAGAGTGATAACTAGATGAGGCATGGTTACAGAGATAGAAAAGAGAAGTATATTTAGACCTAATGTAAAGTGGGGACCAGTGGCTCCATTTTTAGTAAGCTGTGCAATCTGTAACTTTGCTCCACAATCAGCTGCAGTGGCGACTGAACTGTGTGTGAAGACAGACCCAAATAGATTTTTGAAGTGATTTTATCGTTAATCTGAACTTTAAATCATTTAAGATAGAATGGGTTCTCTTACTACATTCCCTGCTGCAAGGTAGCTAACCACCAAGTTCCTGGAAAGACTAATTCTTCAGAGACTTTTGAAATCAAAGCACATTTGCATTGGTTCTAAAGTCAGTAATTACTCAGCCTATGAGATGGTTGTGTGATACGCATGAGGGCGTGAACCCTCAAAGAAATCACCTGTCAGGCAGGCTTAAAGTTTTATTTAGGAAGTCATGGTTTAGCAGTCAGCCAGAGGATGCTTTAACCAACCCTCAAACTCATCACTTGCAGTCCAGGCTAGATGAATCCCTCCAGGGGGCGATCAGTCTCTGAGTCTTGGGAGGGAGCAAATGAGGACATAGTGTTTCTGGTTCCCCATCCAGTTGGGTAACCTGGCATTGTGGGGCCAGGTTAGGGCAGCTCTGGGATTTTGCTCACCTATTCATGGCTGTCAAAGCCAGAGTTATTGGAGAAAGGTGCAAGGACACGGAGGGAGCACCGAGGTAGATTTTTCTCCTGATTCTTTGAAATGACTTGGACTTGGCTGGTAATGTACAATCGTTACTATGCAGACTTTGGCCTTTGGGCGTCATGTCACAACATGGCGCTGCTTGCAAACACCGACAGTATCTTTCAGACAAACCACAACACAAGCACGCTTCCTGGAAGTTCCACCCCTTAGTAATCTGGGCTGGCCATTAGCCGCCAGAGACTGGGGTACTCACAGTCTCAGCGTCCACAAAGAGTGTTGGGCATTCGGAGCAGGAGGTGAGCATCTGAGAAGAGCTGACAAACTTGGACCCGATTCCCCGGAGATTGTCTCCAAGGTAACTGGCCGCATCACAGGTTAGGAAGCAGAACCTTTTCTGAATATTCTGAAAGGCAAAATAATTACCATTTTTAAAGGGCAAGTTTTAACTTATGTACTAGAAAAACCCATTTTTTTTAATCTTTATAAAAATATTAAATGAGGTAGAGGTGGGGGAGACAGGGAGTAGGGTGAATGTTGGTCTCAAGTAAATAATCACCCAATATGGACAAAACTTCTTCTTAAAGTGTCATTTTCCAGAGTGTGGATGCCTCTATAATCTTTCAAATAAATAGTACTTTTCTTTTTGATGGTTGTTAGTGCTGGTCAGCAACTTGAGTCCTCCTCACTTGTTTGTCAGATTAGTGAGAAATTACTCAGATTACGTCAATGTGCGCAAGTTAGAAAAGGTCGTGAGATGTAACACTTTTCTGTTCCCCGAGATCGCAGCTTCCTGAGCAAGAGCATCAAAATAGTGCCATTTGAACCTCTGAAAAGTGGAAGCAAATGTTTTGTGGGTCTGGAATAATATCTCCCTCTGAGAGCGTGTCTGTTCTGGGGTCTCTAATTCTGTCCCACAGTGTTGCTTACATTGACTCATTAATCCTCACAGCTGAGGAAATATCAAGGTTAAGACCTGACTTGCCGAAGGTCATGCAATTAGTAAGTCACAAAGGAAGAGTGAGCCTGACTCTAGAGCTCATATTCCTTCCACAAATCGACAAAGCTTCCCTAAGAGCTAGTTTCTCCCGCCTGAGGACAAAACCAGAATTAGGAAGAACCAGAGTCATGGTGCTGGTGTCAGTGCCAAAATGGGAACATGTTCTAGCCCTTAAGCTTCCAACACATAGTACCTTTAACAAAAAGAACACAATATTTAACCAAAAAAAAAAAAAAAAATTCCAGTCCTAGGCATTGGCTTTCCTCAAAGAGATGTCATACCTTTTGAGTTGTGGAATTGAATCCAGGAGAAATCCTCTCTGTCCTATTGTGAGGTAAGTGAGTGTCCCCAAACAACAGCAGCTGATTCTCTATGCTTCATATTAGAGCAATGCCAACCATGTTGCACATTAATGAGTTTTTAATTTCATATGTATGAGAATTTTGGCATAATGCAGAGCATACATATATCTTTATGCTGTTAAGTTAGTTTTATGTGCAGTTAGAAAAAAATGGAAAAAAAAAAAAACTTGACCAAATGTTAGAGCAGAAAGAACAAGAAATACCATGTCTAGCATCATACATCTAGTTGAGTGGCAGAACTGGGAGTAAGATTCAGGTCCCCAAAGAGTTTGGGGTTCTTTCCATTCGACCTAAGGATAAGATGAGGTCTGGGAAGCCATCTGTCGGGGGACCTTCAGAGCCTCTTATAAAGGCAGGTGATACTGAGGGGATGTACACTCAGTTTTGTCCTCACTTGACTTCCATATAAACACATCATGTAATTTGGAGGTAGTGAGTGATACAATGATGGCTTCCTAACCCAGGAGCAGCGGGAAGGACATATGATGACTGAGATACTCAGAAAGATGGCCACGCTGGACCATTAGAAATCAATTCCTCATTTTTAAAACCAAATTATTTTGGCAATTACCTTCTCTCTACCCCTCTAAAATCCAGCTAAATACAGGGAAATGTGGCCTTCAGATTCACAGGACAATGTGAGAAAACAGCAGACATGGTGGAATACATGGCAACAGCTTAATAGAGCACATATCTGAAATGTATTTCATTTCCAGGATATTTAATTAATACCTATTTTGTGACTCATATTTCTCTCAATCACATAGCATTTGATAACAGCTGAAAAAATTCTTTCTAAATGTAATATATTTTTAAAAGAATTTATTTATTTGAGAGAGAGAGAGAGAGAGCACACACATGCACAAGTTGGGCGTGGACCAGAGGAGAGGGAGAAGCGACTCCCCACCGAGCAGGGAGCCCGATTTGGTAAGGGAGCTCAATCCCAGCACCCTGAGATCCTGACCTGAGCTAAAGTCAGAGTTAATTTACTGAGCCACCCAGGTGCCCCAAGGCTAAATGTAATATTAAAAACTGAAATAGGAGGTACATAATTGTATGGTTATTATCGCAGGTAAGCTCCATAGGGATTAACCTAATACATGAATGGAAAAAAAAAGTCCAAACCCCAAAATGCCCTTACCCAAGGGCCCAGCCCCACCTCGCAGCTCATGGGACAACCTGCCGGTCTGCTGTCATCGAGTCAGATGTCCGTTTACTATTTCTGCTGAAAAACATTCCCATTCATTCGTCCTGTGTTCACTGAGCACCTACTGCATGTTAGCAACTATGCCTGGTCTAAGACACCATTGCTTCCCCTCTCTGGGGCAAAGAGACAATGAGTAATTCTCACAGAATGTGACATGCATGACAGATATAACCACAATGAGCTTGGGATTCCAGCTGACAGAAAGTGAGAAAGAAGGGAAGGCTTCATTCACTGAAGTGAGGCCCAGTCAGGGGTTTGCATGTTATTGGGAGTACTGAGGGCCAAGAGGACATGGCCATTCTAGGTTGAGGGAAAAATATTGCTCATGATGAGAAAATTGAGCACAGATAGTGCTAGTGACTGTAGTAAGAAAAAAAATACCAAAACAGCCAAACTTAAATTATTAACGATTAACCATTACTTTAAATAGACTTCAGAACAATATTAAAAATAAATTACTTTATTCCTAAATCTTTAACAAATAAATTTGCCTCAAATGGTAATTCTCTCATGGTTTAACATTTCAATCTGGCTCAACGTTAGAGTGTTTTTGGAGTTCTTATCTCTCAACAAACAATTGTTTTCTCTCTCAAGCCCCTCTAGCTTCCAGCTAATCTCAGACACAACTTTAGTTTGTCCCATCAACTTTCTAAAAGATTTCCCAGAAAGTAAACTGAAAACTTGAGAGAGAGCACAATAACACTCAATAAAAGCTATGGTGAGAAACCATAGCTTTTAGTACCATTGGTATATAATTCTCCCAAAAAATGGGTCATAAGAAGGGCCACCAAGCTCAAAAACAGACTTTACCTTTTATAGAAACTAAATTGTGGCTTCCTGAATTGGAAACTTTTTAAAGGCAGACAATCCCACTTTTAATAGAATTCCTGATTTTCCTGCGTTTCCCTTCTGCCATGGCTCTTCTTGAAGGTAATCAATGAGTGGGCCCATCCCTCACACCAACCAAGTTATGGTCCACGTCTTGTATATAGTCAACAGAACTCAACCTATAAAACCAGGTAAGGGGGTTCCGCTCTTGTCTGTCCATTCATTTCCCCATCACTCATGTCTATTGGAGGCTGCAACTACATCGTCCCTTTCCCTATTTCCCCTGTATTATTAGTGGCAATTCTGTTTTGTGAGTTATCAAATGCAAGTTTAGAAAAAATGCTGAAAGAAAGCACCTTTATTATAGGAAAACAGGAACTTGAAAGAAAGTAAAAGGAAGGGGGCAAAAAAAAAAAAAAGACACCCATAATCTCATCACTGTGAGTAAACTACAGTGAATTGCTAGTATATAATCTTCACTAGTTTCTGAATATTAAAAAAAAGGGATACTGTACATACTGGTTTTTTAAAACAAGTTTTCTCTTAAACTCTATGGTAACTATGTTTCCATGTCAGCCAGTTTTCACCTATAACTTCATCTTTTCTCATCCTGAGTATAAGTCCCAGCCCTGCTACTTTCTTAGGCTCGCCTTCAAATACAGCACACAGGGCCAGTTAACTCCAACGCTGACGGAAGACCTTTGGGGTTTCTTCATAACAAGCTGTTTCTCTTCTTTTGCTGCCTACCTCCGCCATCATTTGATGAAATTTGGAGAAAAAGTTCAGAGCAAGATACATAGAGGAGCTAATAGGAATTTGCACACCAACAGAAAGGCATCAAAATAAACCTTCAAGCACCCCTCAGAAGTTGAGTTCCCCCCATCTCTTTGGTTCAGTCATTGTTATAAGTGTGTTTGGGGATAACAAGTGAAATCTGAAGGTGTCCACAAAGAGATTGCTACATTGAGCCATGGACAAGGTGCCACGGGAGCCTGGCAGGAGGACTGGGGCCCAGCCTGCCCTCTGCTGGCCACACTAGGTACTGCATGGGCCTGGAGGAAAGGGCCTGTTTCCAATTTGCGCACTCTATATAGACCGACTAGCAGGCTGTGGTTCACGCAGGAGAAGCAAAGTATGACCGCCCAGGTGTTCAGAAGCATCTACAACACGTTTAAAGAATTTATGCGGGGGAAAAGAGATAAAAGATAATGAAAGGCTAAACACGAATAATGTCGAAAAGGGAGAGACAGAGGAAGCGTCCAAGAGGAAGGACGGGATGAGGCTAGGCTTGGCAGAAGAGACCACTGGCTGGTTCTGGTGTCACGGATGACATCTGGGATGGATGACCTCTACAAAAAAGCCAGAACGGCAAGAGCGAACAGTCCAGCACGGATACTACGTCCTCTGGGGGCAAGGCTCTGCAATCCTAGCTCAAGAAGGCCGAGCAGATTATGGTTAGAAGAAAGGCTGGAGTTAGACGCAACCCAGGGGTTCCTGGAGCAGAAAACAGTAGGAGCCCAGCAGGAGACCACCGCCCCTCCCGCCATCGGAAGCTAGCCTGCCGCCTGCGAGCAGTCCTCCGCCTGCGAGCAGTCCTCCGACCGCGAGCCCCGTACCTTAAACAAGGAGGAGAACACATGAAATGTGTACACCGCGCAGGAGCCGTCGGAGTCGCACATGAGCTGGTTGATGTGGCTGCGCCAGGCTTCCTCTGCGTCGTCGCAGGCCGCCGGCTGGAAGGCAGCAAGGATGGCCGAGAAGAAGGGCGAGGGCGGGGGAGAGACCCCCCTGTCACCTTCTCCAAAGCTGGGAAAGATGAAAACAACCCAGTTACCCAGTGCCGGCCGTCCTCCTGCTTCCCCAGCCCCGTCCGCTGTCCTGCCCACGCCTCCCTTCGAGGTGGCTGCGGGGACCCCGCTCTGCTTCCCCCATCTTCGACAGCCTCTTCTGAATCTTAGGAAAGAGAACCTTCACCTCCAGAATTGCTGGGTTTCCTCCCCTTCTGACTTCCTTTATAGCGAGTGGGGTCCGGCCCCTGGAGCCTCCGAGAGGAAACAGTCTCGCTTTCCCAGCGGCCGGTCCCCAGACAGATGAACATTACTTTTGGCTCTTTTGCGCCTTTTCAGTTTTCATTGCGAACCATTAGAACAAAATTTGCAATTTTTTTTTTTCACAGTAGAGTCAAATTTTATTTATGGTCTCTCTCTCATATATTTAAAAATACACACAGGCACACTGAAATCAATATTGGAAAGAAATACATAAAAATGCTGCCCATGTTCTCTCTGGAGGTATCATGATCATGGGTGGTGTTTCCTTACATGTACTACGTTTTTGTTGTTTTTTTTTAAATTTTATTTTTTATAAACATATATTTTTATCCCCAATGAGATATCACCTCACACCAGTCAGAATGGCTAAAATTAACAAGTCAGCAAAATTTGCAATCTTTTCACTTGTCCTTTGTGGGGGATGAGTATTAATGGCTGCGCATGCATGAATGCCCAGGAGGGGTGGGTGGAGTAGAAAAGGGAAATGGAAGGATAGAAAGGCAAGGTGAGAGATACCCAGAGGGAGGAAGAAAGGAAAGAAAATGAACACAGGTGAAAGGTCAAGGTCTTCTCTAGATTCTATTACCTTCAGCTTTTCCTTCCAAGGACAGATAATTCTCACCACAACAGAGGGTCTTTGTCTAGCCTTATCAAAAGCTCCTTAGATCTTTTCCACATTCAGAAGAGAGATTTTAGGATTTTTACTTTCTTCTCCAGAAGTAAATCTCTAGCCTTATCACTTGTGATTCTTTTTCTAGACACCCTCAAGGCCCCAATGTGGGCCTTGAACTCACGACCCTGAGATCAAGGCCTGAGCTGAGATCAAGAGTGGGATGCTCAACCGACTGAGCCACCCTGGTGCCCCTGCGTTAGTGTTTTTATCTATTCCTCTCTATTTTTGTTCCTGTTCTCTATGTCTCACTCGTCTCAGAAACATCAGCCACTAGGCTGAAAGCCTCCCACTTAAAAAAAAAGAGTAAGTATTTAACTTACAAAGAGCCTCTTGTCCTTGTCTTTTAACTCAAAGTGGAAAGAATTTCCAAGGTTTGCCAGTCTTGCTTATCTTCAAAGCTTGCGAAACTTAGACCATGTCCCCAGGCCCTCTTTGGCTTTTGAGTTACTCTATGGCTTTTAGGAGTCACTACTGAGTACCCCTCTCAGTTCCGCACCAGGCCCTGCAATGAGACTGGAGGACTCTGACCAGCTCTAAAAGCCTTCAGAATCAGAAGTCCATTTCGACTCTTCTTTAGGAAGTCTCGGCAGTGCCGTGTGACCTTCCACTTGACATAAGTGAATGCGATACAACGTGCCAGGTGCCAGGTACGCTGTCACCACTCATTTCCACTAGGGGCTTCTTTACCTTGCGAGAGTAAACTGGTCCAGGGCTCTGTCGCCTTTTTCTTCTGCCTCAGTCATGTCCAGGCTGAAGCTGCCACTGCATTCGAAGGTTGCTGGGAGTTCATTGACAGAACTGGAGAGATCGTCCTCCTGCACGGCCGTGTCCTCCTCCTCCTGGACGACTTCAGCCTGGAAGAAGAAAAAGAGGAAGGAATCCCCCAACCATGTAAGAATATCTTTGGGGAAGTCCATTCAAAGGAAAAATAAAAGAGACAAATCCCGAGAGTGATAGAAATCAGAGGCATTAATTTTCCGACTACAATACAGTCACTTTGTATAACTGGACTGGGGAATTCTCCGAAATACTGTTCATTCCTTACCTTCTTTTCAGTCTTGCCTATAATAGTTTCCAAAGAGGCTCTCAGTAGATTGCCCTATTTGACCCATGATCATGGGAGTATAAATGCTAAACTTGGAAAAGACCACAGAGACCCCTTGGTCTAGCCCTTACATTTTATCTATTTTTAAAAAAAATTTAAAAGATTTTATTTATTTATTTGGCAGAGAGATAGAGAGCACAAGTAAGCGGAGTGGCAGGCAGAGAGAGAGAGAGAAGTAGGCTCTCTGCCGAGCAGGGAGCCCGATGTGGGCTCTGTCCCAGGACCCTGGAATCATGACCTGAGCTGAAGGCAGCCGCTTACCCAGCTGAGCTACCCAGGTGCCCCCAGCCCTCACATTTTATAGGAAACTCATGTGTGGGGAAGGGACTTGCCTGACATCAAGTTAGATAAATCCGGGCCCTTGGATTCAGAGCTCTTTCCACTGTGCAAACCTTGCCTTCTAAAGTGAGCTTATCCAGAGGGAATGCTCTGATACAGAATTCCTTTACCTATGGAAACTGGAATTTAGAATCACCAGTGACTGCTATAGTGAATGCTCAAGATCTACCTGCAGGACCCATGAGTGGCCCACAGCTGCTCACCGAGCCCGCCATGTTGCTAGGCCTTTCCATACCGGCCATCCTCTAAGGCCTATTTACATACATGCTTTGCTCTTGGAATCTCCCCAAAGATAATGGATAGGAGAGGCTGCTCTCACACTGCTGTACAATGAGCAGCGAAATGCAAGGGCTCTGGGTCAGGCAGAGCTGGGATCAGTGAGGGGCAGGAGGGAGATGCAGCAAGTGTGATGGAAAAAGAGGCTGGGTTTGAATGCGGGCCAGGGGGACTCAGCTGGAGAACTGACTGTTCTTTAGAAGAGGAAGGAAGGCAACTGGGTTACAGACCAGAAGAGGAGAGGAAGACATCACACGCACATGTTTCAGTGAGTCATTTTCTTAAAACAAAACCGAAGCCAGGCAAAAAGGAAATATATATGAATTTGAGCATTATCACGGGTTGCTGGCTGGCCACCCAGTTGGTATTCTGAATCTAGGATTAATAGAGAAATTAAGAGGGGTGTTTAAAGATATGTTAGGGAAACAAGATATCTCGTGTCTTTGAAGGAATTGCTCATAAATCCTGAGTTCCAGAGGCTTATTCATATCTGCTCTTTCCGGCTTTTTAAAACTACAGCGGTGCCAACGAGACTGGCCGCCGGTGACTGGTCTGGGTTATTAGTGTACATAAACTGAATCTATTGGGGGAGGGCTGAGTTCTCACAAAAATGTCTTTTATTTTCCCTTTCTCACATCACGGCTATATCGCACACTGTGGAAACCCAGCTCGGGTGGAAAACAGAGAGAGCCTTTCAGAAATTAGACTTAAATTTTCTTTGATTGAATTAGAGGATTCCTGCATGAGTTCATAAACACATTACCACTCAGGTAGTGCTTTCTAGGAGAAATCTATGTAACTTAGCAATCAAAATTGAAAAATTGAGAAAATGACTATTCTAAGACTGAAAATAGCAAATGCTAATAAGTACACACTTATTTTGTGATGTGCTTCCCATAAAATGTAATTTCTTAATCTTAGGACTAATCTTAGGCATTTTAATCTCAGACAAGTTTCCTTTCTGGATCTTTTTTTGGCAAGAAAAGGGACTTTGCTGACTCTGAGAATCCAGACTGTAGTCCTTCTGCACCAAGGCACTCTCAGAAATAATTTTTTAAGCTTCAACGTTTTTAAGTGATTACGATTGATTGGTTGTTCTTGGTTTAAAGTATGTTGATTTCCCTGGACCTCAAATCTGTTTTAAGTGCACTATAAAAGAATACACAACAGCCAGTATTATAAATTTTTCCATTAGAAGTATCAGAAAGAATATACTTTTATATATTTTAAAGATCATTTTATAACTTTCTCTTTCAAACTTATACTACCATAGCAAACTCAGGATAAAGGACACCTACTACCAACAATAGGTTATTTTGTATTTGTAATATAAGAAAATACAATTCTATACTAAGGGGCATATATGTGGGCACTATGTGAACACAGTGCGGATCGTTTTATGATTAGGATATCTTAGGGAAATTTTGATAAAATTAACCTTAAATGTAATTTAATCAATCATCTTAATTGTTAGATTTTTAAAGACCTGACCTTTTAAATAAGAAAATTGTATCTGTTACTTACTTTTCTCCTTAGTCTGGCTAGGACAATTTTGTTTAAATCTGGCATAATATTGTGATTAACACTGAAAATTCCAATAGTATGCCAAAATGCCAGAGTGGAATCAATGTACAAATTGTGTAACTGGTTCCTACATAGGAAAAAATTTTCCCAAGTACATGCAGACACCCACACCTCACTTAGCATATTGTTTTGTAAAAGTCATGACGAAGAACAGCAGTTTCCAAGTCAAATTTCAGTTGAAATTATCCATACGCTCAGACATACACTGATTAGTTTTATCATTAATCAGCAGCATTCCTGCTATATGGAAAATGTGAAATGTCTCATTTGAATGAGACCTCAAAGTGAATCTCTTTCAACCAACAAGAAGATGGCTGCTCATTTAGCAGGGTAAAACAACTTCCAAACATAGGCTCCCATGCACAAATTCAATTATTTCAACAAAGTCAGAAAGAAAAAGGATACAGTCCCTCCACTTAGAGCCCCCAAAGACGTCTCAAAAAATTGGAAGTACTTTTTCTTTAAGAAAACTACAATCACGATTGCCCAAATCTCTTCACCTTGGAGCCCTCAGAAATCTGCAGATTATTCATATCGGACAAAGACGCCTCGAAGCTAGCCATTCTGGTGTTAAAGGAATGAGGGTCCGCAGGGGTCATATCACAGGCTGTGGTGAGAGATTCCATGGGATTCGTCTCCTCAGAAGGGGAGCGAGTCATGATCTGCAGAGAGAGCAAAGCAAATAAAACACGGTGTGGAGTTTCTTTAAAAGCTCAAATGATCCTTTATGTAAGAGTACAGACCATTGTGCGAGCTCATTCTGGGGTGACAAATATTATTTAACGTGCCCATCTCACTACTGTTGGAACTTAACCCCAGCAGCTGGTGTAGGGCAATAGGGCACAGAACTCTTAAAACACAAGCACTCATATTTGCAGTTAACCCCAAACAAATGTCCATTATATTTCCTAAAAACGTCAGATGTCTCAGGCATTTTTAGAAAGAGTCCAGCCTCGTAAACATATTTGAGAAAAAGCGAAGGCCTTAACAGATCTGATGGTGTTCAAGGCTTCTAACAAACACCCCAGTATTTGTGTCTGTTTGCAACCTGTAGACAAGAGGCTGGTTATTATCATCAGTTGGACACCCCCTGACATTTTGGGTGTTAAGTTTAGTAGCCGTGCCAAGTTTCTTTAGCGGCACCTGGAAACCACACTCCTGCCTCAATTACAAAAATAAGTCTCCCGTTTTGCAGGGTGGGAAGGTAGGCCTACTCACTAGGTCGGAGTGCTCCAGGATCTGGCTGGTTGTAAGGTCCTCCTCTTCGGAGGACTCATCGGAGTCCTCGTGGTTCATTTTATTTAGGCTGGGAGACCTTCCCGCAAGTTGGCGCTCCTCCAGGAGCTGCATATCACACTTGTCCAAACTGTCCAGAGAACGCCTGCGTACTCCCCAGTTGAAATTGTCCATACTCTCACCCTGAAATCACAGCAACGGCTGGTTGTTATGCCAGAATCTTCCTGCACTCACACCTTCACACATTCAGTTAGTCATAGCTTAGAAATAAATGCTTTCACTGTGAACTTCCAAGCTCTCGTCTACTTTGGTACCAAACATTTTGTTTACGTGATGTGAAAGGTAGTAAAGCATACTATTTTCACCTCAATGCATACAGAATTATAGGTAGAAGTGATTACACACTTCTCTTGGGCCTGGTGGGTAATATCCTGTTTTATTTTATTATTTTTTTAAAGGTGACTTTAAGTCAACTCTATAATGATCTAGGTGTCCGAAAATCATTAAGAAAGAGACCATTTCTATTAAAACAACCTCCAAAGACGTATGGTCCCCTCTCTGGCCCATTTAGTACTGTTTTCGGAAGGAAAAAGAGTAGGAGCTATGCTGTAGCACATTCCACATCCTCTGGGTATTAAGTAGAAGAGTATTAGGTAAACATTCCAGCCTGTTCCTGCTACAGCAGTTTTCGCAGATCAAACGCAGAGTTAAAAGAATATATGAGAGCAGCTGAGTGAAGTCTGACGGGTCATGCACTATGCAAAGGCCAGAGCAGCGTGGCTTAACTTTTGTTTTAGGTTCTTCTTTAAATAATTGTCCCACCATAGAAAATCGTTGCTGAGATGATTGACCTGGTACCGAGTGCTAATGCTGACCTGTACCTTTTTATTTCCAAGACCTTCACTAAGTGGCAATGCAGGCATTAGAGCTTCTCATATCCCAGACTTACTTTTACAGACCATTTGATATTAAATAAGCATATCTGTCCAACACAAAAATCTTCCCTAGAAAGTAATTTGGGTTTTATTTTTTTCTCTCTGTTAAAACAGGAATAAAGGAAGTCTTCCCCAGTCCCTTGATAAGCAAGTTTTAACCTATGTAAATATATAACTGAATGAAACCTAGCCCAGAATCTTTTCATTTAGAAGTCATTTGAAACACTGTCTGATGGTTTGCTGAAATAAAGTAACTTTTTCTGGTGGGAGCTCAGTGAGTAGCATAATCATATAATATGAGAGCTGTAAAACCACTGTTAAAAGTATAAGCTTTAAATTTATTAATCTTCCTTTGGGTTAAGGATCTATTTCTTCTGGATCCTAATGGAGCAAAGCTTGCCATCCTCATAGATCTCTCATATAACAGATGCTTTAACTTTTCTGAAGTCTTTTTTTGGCTATTTGTGGTAGAAGGCAGTAGGTAAGAATCCCAAACCCATTCTGGATCTGATACAAAAATTATCATAATTTATCCGCATATATGATGTTTAGGATTGTTCTTAGGACTGTTTGATTATAAAGAGTAGCTGTTTCTGCTGTTTCATCTGTATCTATACCTTTATCTGTATCTGCTATGAGAAATTGTCACCAAATAATTTTTTTTCCTAATAGAAAAGATTAACTGTTGTGTTGGGATTTTAAAATAGCTCTATCAGTGAAAAACTGAAAGAAAAATGTGGAAGAGGTGAGAGTTCTGGAAAGAAAAATAAAATGCTAGGTGTGAAGAAATTAAAAAGATGAAAAGAGTAAGAATATAGAGAAAAAGGAGAGAAAGGTGCAAATTACTGGGAGAAATACACAAATATGAATATAAAACCTAATTCCTCAAGCTGATTCTCTTGCACCACATCAGTGAATGGGTTGGATGAACTATCTTAGGCAACAATTCTGGACGTCTCGCACACTGAACCCGAGAAGAATCATGAGCTTACAGAGAAATACAGACGTCTCGGGTGAGGGAATGCTATCCTGGGCATGGATCGCTGTTCCTACTGTAACGGCTATACCTCTGGTGAAGACCTGAATGCACCAGGCATGAGAACTAGGGGTAAGGGAAGGGTGTTCTTGAAGGAGGAATATCTGGTGTCTTTCTAGAAGATGCAGTAGCTCCATTAGAGGTGAACGTGTTGAAACTGTTTCCCTGGCAGTGGTTGAAGAATTGAGATGCAATAGGGCTTCTGTAGTATGGGTATCTATAGTCTAGCTCGAGGTCAAGTGTGTGAATATTAAAAAGTCAATAGTGCTACAGTCTAGCTCAAGGTCAAATATGTGCTTATTGAAAGTCCATAGTGCTCACCAACTTCCAATTATAAAATAAATTCTCATCATAAGAAAAAAAATTGTAATGTTGTGTGGTGAGGATGATAACTAGATTTATTGTGGCCATCATTTCCCAATATATATGACTATAAAATCATTATATTGTAACCCTCAATATAATATAATGTTATATATGTTAATAATGCCTCAGTAATAAAAAAAGATGGAACAAAAAAAAATAGTGCTATAGTTTAGCTCAAGTTCACGTGTGTGGTCATTAAAAGTCAACCTATGTGGTCAAAAGTCAAAACAGTGTTCTACTGATTATGTCAGATTTTCTATGTGTGAGAAATTCAGGACATGGGTAATTATTCAAGACAATCTGCATTATCAAACTGTAGTTATCAAACTTAAATAACTACTCAGGATTTATACTGAGATGAGAAAGTATTAGTGATGGAACATTCAAGAAGTATCAGAAATAATATTCTTTGAAATAATTTTTTTTTTATCGTAGAACTCTGTCAAGTAAGGTTTATTGTTGAAAGAATGTAGGTGCAGCATGGTCAAAATATATTTACTCAAGTATACACCTTCTCAGTCAGTCTGGCATGACACAAGTACAGTAGGGTGCTCATACGTCAGTTTGCCCCCAGTGGTCCTGGCTTATGACTGTTGTCTACATGCGGTTATTATTAGCACCTCCGGTTACTTGAGAAATGGTTCTCATTTGGATGCAACTTTATATAGTCGCCATACAGACAGAGTGCCTGGAAAGGCATCTAAATGCACTGGAGAGTGCATTTCCAGGCATCTCATGCCTGGAAAGGATCTGACTGGAAGTGTTGGTGGTATACTGTTAGCTGCAGCTTGCTGACTTCACTTTTCGTAAGAGAGTTGAACCACAGAACCAATCCAATTTGACAGCTGCTTTCTCAGAAATCATAAAATTTCCATAGATTTTCATATTTAAAACCTCACTTTCACTCAAGAAATATACTTATGCAGCTTCTAGACTAGGCATCTCAAGGTTTTAAAACTATAGTGTTTATAGCTTAGAAAATATTTGTGTTTATAGTTTAGAAAAATATTTTCCATACTGGAGCAACAAAGAAAAATCTTCGTATCACACACACCTCAATGTAAATATGCACGCAAACAGGCATACATATGCTAGAAGGGAGGAAAAAAGCAATTATGTTGTTATAAGTCTGCAATGATGCAAAACATCTACTTAGCATATCTGAATTAAAGATAGCAATCATCTTACCTGAAGTTCCTTGGTAGCAGAGTAAATGGACAGAAAAACAAATAAGAGGTCTATTTAAAATGATTAAAGATACTCAAGTGCATTCATCTTAGTTTTAACACAATAGCAATAAACAGGGCCAACAATATAGGGTTCAGTAGATGTGACTTCAAAAAAAAAAAAAAAATGGTAAAGATAGACAACCCTCCAGAAAGAGAAATCAGTATCAAACACCAGGAAGTTCCAACCATTTTAGGGGTGGATGTTGTAGCCGGGGTAATAAATCATAAGTACAATTTCTGGAATAGCTTGCCACTTTGGTGACTAGCAACTTCTGCTCCTCAACACTTTATTTTGGAGGGGGCCGCGGATGCTTAAATTTTTATTTGTGAGAAAATTGTTAAATGTTGTGAGAAAACGAATGAGGGCCATCAAGTGGGGGGAAGAAAGGTGGCATCCCCTCATCTACCTCCCAAGACGGAAGTGTTTTCGGTTAGGATATATTCACTGCTGATGTGCAACTAATAGCAAGGACACGTTAACCTTTAAAGATTCAGAAAAATCCCAAGGTGAACTTACAGATAGGAGTCAATACATTCTGAGACTATTTAATGAAAAGGAAGAGACATAAAATAAAACACAACAAAACAAAAAACTTGTCTTTCTTTTTTGATAATAGACACCAGATAAGCTTGGCTCCTCAGATGAGACTATGCTGAAATTATTCACCAACGACAGAACAAAGGAATGCTTTCTACGTGCCTGACACTCCGTAGAGGTTTTTATCTTACTTCCTGCCTCAACTTGACAAGCAGGTATTAGCATACCCATCTAATAGAAGAGGAAGTCAAGAGAGATGGCATCCACGTTTCAGGGCATAAAGCTACATCAGTGGGAGAGCCGAAATTCCAAGTTGGACCTGCCTGACCAAAGCTTGAGCATTTTTACTCTAGTACTCTGTAAACTTGCTAGAATCCCTTATTATAATCTTATTGAGAAGGAGCAAAACATTCTCAGATAGTTTATTCCTCTTGGATGGAATATATACCCTCACACTCTTAGGTTTCTTATAAAATCTTAATCATATAAGATAAAATGATCACTATGATTTTGAAGCTCTTGTCTGCTAGGATAATAGAACATTAGAAGGAAGAGCAAGTATTCATTATTTATTGTTCCTGAAAAACATTAGCATAATATTTACCTTTAAGTTGAAAGGCACCTCAAATTTGCCTTCCTTTGTATTGACAGAAATGAAAGTTTTTTGTTTTTCTGAAATTGTGTTTGATTCCTCTATATCACTCCTGCGAGGTCATGTCCCAGAACACTTTTTTTTTTCCTTTTGGCTGAGACTGGAAAGTGGTACCTCCCTGTGTTCATTAAGCTTTCCCTCCTTTCTTTAACTTCCAGAGTAAAGAGGGTACCTAAGCTTGAATTCTAGCCGAAGAACAAAGATTAGGTCAGTGGCCCAGATCAGGGAGCTACTCTTCTAATATTCCACATAGCTCTGCCCCAGGGACATTTTGAAAGTATTCTAAATGGTTGTATTTTGCTTTAGACTTTTAAAAACTATCCTCACCCCACTTAGTTATTGATTTCTCTATTACTCATTAACAGTCAGAAAATTCTGCAATACTTTTTACTAATTCATGGTGAAAAGCTGACACTTGTTTTAAAGATGTCTTAAGGACTGGGTCTGCTAAACTTGTTTTCTAGAGAAAGAACAGGTAAAGAAAACATTCTTCATTCTGAGGACATAATTCTCCCCAGACATCCAGGGTAAGCCATGGGTGGGAGGAACAAAAGTGGATAGCTCCTTGGCCTGACTGCAGTGTAAGAGGACTGGTCCACAATCATGTCCTTTTAGGGAAGATGAGCAGCTAATGGAAGCACCATTTCCTACAAGTTCATAGTTAAGTCAGGAGATGCCCATCAGAGGATCTGATAAACTGTGAATATGGGCCTCTACTTTAACTGAAAGACTGGCAGAAAGCCCTTTCTCTTTCTGGGAGAATCAGTGCATTTAGCTAAACGTGAACTCCAGTGTGTTAAGGAGCCCGGTGAGCCAGCTGGGTACTAGGCGTATTACATATGCTAGTCTCCCCTCAGTCAATTTTGTTTTCCTCCATGAGGCCAAGACTAGCCCCAGCTGGAAATGAGAGGGTCAGAATGATGCCCCTCCTTCCAATCCTAGTTTTCAAAATCATGATTCATAACTGAAAGCATCCTATTACCATAATTATCATTCAAATCCCCGAATCTGCATTTGCCAGTTGAGACATGAATTCAGCTGCTCCAGGTGTCGGGAATGCTAGCTACCGACCTAGAGCAGAGCTCTCATGCGCCTTCTATCTTGTTTCAAGTTGTAATGATTTCATCAAGCAGCACAAGGACGCTGGAGCCCTCAGGCTCCCATCTCTTGCTGGAGCAGGCAGGCTTTGAAGCGATCGAATTAGAGTAATTTCACTTTAAAAATAATTAGATGCTTAGCATACTTTACCCAGGTACCAGCAAACGGGCTCAGAACTTGAATGTTTTTGTGATTTCTTTTCTTTCTTTCTTTTTTTTTTTTTTTTAGTTCACCTTTGGACTGATAATACACACACTCTTTGTGTGATCATTAAACGTCAGCTCTTTGCCATTTAGAAATAACTTGGCAGCTTACGCCGTGGACTCAGACAGGAAGGGTGTGGTAACTTTCGCCAAAGTTAAGCTGCTGTCCTTTGAATAAGCTGATTCAAAATAAAGTTTACAGCTTTCCAATTAAGGACTCGCTCATAAAACCTCATTATTTAGCGGGGAAAAAGAAACTGCTTCTGTTAGTCAAGGGAAAGCGGACTGGGTTATTCCTTACAGAGAATATACCGTACCTCTCCATCCTCCAGCTCCACATCCAGGAAATCAAAGTCCCTAAACACCCTAAACTGCTGCTCGCTGTTCGTGTCGTCCATGTTCTCCTGCTCGCGGGCACCGTCCTCCGAAGACACCAGGCTCGTCTGGTGCTCCAGCAGGTCCAGATCCCCGCACGACGAAAAAATCACCTGCGAATCACAAGCGTCCTCTCCTGAGAGACCGTTCTCCCTTCGGGTGTTTGTGCTACAAAACCCGTAATTGGCTCTTCAGGGCCCTCTATTCCCAGTACACACCTAATTCCTTCAGTGGGTATTTTTAGAATGTTCTCTCATTATTTATGTTGGACAGGTGCCTTCAGATTAAACTCATTGCGAAGACGCAAGTTCATGCAAGAGGAAAATACTCAAGTCACACTGGTGCTTTGTAGTGGATGAAGACTGGATCCCGTGTGTGTGTGTGTGTGTGTGTGTGTGTGTGTGTGTGACCACTGAATGTGTGTTCACAAACTAGGGCAGCCAAGAAATTTTCCATTGTTTCTGAACTGAGGTTAGGAATTGTACACAAGCATGTACACTTCACAAACATACGAGCACATGATAGTTTAAGGATTACTGATACCAAGATAGGTTCTTGTAGAATGACCTGTGGGAGCAAAGGATTTAACCCTTTCAGAGATAAACTGGGAACTGATAAAGAATAAGAAACAGAAGCCAAAAAGTACTTTCCTTCCTCATCTGAATTAGACGGGTATCTGAGCAGCCACGCTCGTAATTTATACCTAAATTCCTTTCCTGTTGATATAAACAGAACAAAACTTTTTTTTTCCTATTAAGAGCTTTTGTATGTTAGTATTTTAAAACTATCTTCTGTGTTTAGGTTCTTTCCAGCAGGACATTTTACTAGAACTTTATAGAAATAAGAAACTGCAAAGGAACCTCATTGTTTTGCTATTTAGCCTCTCCTGAAAATAGATTGATATTAAATAAAGTGAAAAATATGATTTTTAAAAAGATTTTATTTATTTCTAGAGTGTGAGCAGGGGAAGGGGCAGTGGGAGAAGGAGATACAGAATCCTCCAGCAGACTCTGTAGTGAGCCAGGAGCCTGAGGCAGGGCTCCATCTCATGACCCAGAGATCAAGATCTGAGCCGAAATCAAGACTCAAACTCTCAACTAACTGACTGAGCCATGCAGGTACCCCTCAATATGATTTTTAAAAATGATTATAATGTCTATTCTTCCTTGAAAAGTAGATAAATCATCTATAAGAATTTAATATAACAAGGTCTCTCAAAAGAAAAAATAGATTTTAAATGTACTTTCTTCCCCCCACAGTGTTTGAGAACAGTCCCGTGGCTGGCACTATGTTCTCATAAAATGGCCCACGACACACACTTTGCACAGGGATGGTGACTGGGTCTCTGGGATCAATAGCACTGAGCACCAGGCACCTAGTTCGTGAGAGATGGGGCTAGAAATTGGATTCCCTCCATCGAAGGCTCTTTTCCCAGTTAGTGCCATGGCTCCCATCTGTACCCTGCTCTAGGCAAACATCTGTAGCTAGAAGAGCCTCAGCACAGAAGCAGGCAGTTTCGATCTGAGGAGGACGTGCCAGCCCCAAGGGCAGTAGGTAATGGCCCTTGCTGGAGGGCTGCCCTGCAGAGGCAAAGTACTCTTTTCCTCTCCCTCCACCTGCCCCTGCCACGATTGCCTCGACCCCTCTGCCCTCAGTAATGTCACTGGAGCCAAGCAACAAGCCCACTGATCAATTACACGAGAAAGGTGACTTCAGCGGAAGCGGAGCTTAGCTGCTGGCTGGCTGCGGCACCTTTCCCTGGATAAGAAGACACCAATCTGCGCCTGCGCCAGAATGTATGCGTCTCTAACATTTCACCTGCTCGGGAACTACACTAGCAGACACATTCTGAGATTGAAAAGACAGCTTCCCTGGGCAACCATTTGCTCATTCTTACTTTATTTGGGAAATTATTTAGTTTGCGATTTATTTTTTTGTTGATAACAAAGATGCTGAGATATGGACGAAATAAAAATGCCCAGTGAAACCAGACCCTGGGATTTTTATTGCTTTGACTACAGTAGACTCACAGACAACTTGAATTTTCTAAATTATATAAAAGCGTCAGAGGCTAAATTCAAAAACTGCGATTATTCATTTGTTCCAAAGCCCAATGGCATGCTGCTGTTATTCTGTTTTAACTATAACATCAGTGGACATTTATAAGAGAAAAAAACAAACAAACCCATAATGATATATCATTATTTCCATCCCTATGGTGCATGAGTAAAACAATGACATCACAGGAAGTGGTATGCATACACAGAGCAAAACTGCACCCCAGAGGAATGTATATTAAACATGATGGTGCAGGAGAGAGTCGTAAATAAGGACGTCTGAGCATCTTTATAAAAAAAAAATCCAAGAAACCTTAAACAAGGAAAACAACTGAGTATTTACTTGAAGACAAACTAGAGCAAACAGCCCACAAAATTGTTCATTGTTCATTGTTTCTGAGCTAGGTGAGATTAAAAATCACAGTGTGGAGAGAATCTAGGGGTTTGATCTAGATGGTGGGTATCATACCTGTAATTCCTAGCAGATTTCTCTAAAGCTAAAAAAGATTGAAGAAAGACATGGTACCGACATACATGGGATACTTGGCAGAACTTACTGATGGATTTTTGCTTAATCCTACTTCTTGGCCACACAGAGAAAGGACGTGCACCAACTTCTCTTTTGTCCTTTTCTGGAAAAGAGACACACAAACACGTTTTACTCATGAGGTCCTGGGATCAAATATTCTCCAATACTGGAAGCCATTAGACACTTTGGACTATGGGCCCTGAAATGTCGCCAGTGAGAATCGAGACATAAAATACACAAAGGCTGGGAATGAAAAAGGAATGCAAAGTATCTCATTAATAATTGCAAAATATTGGCTGCATATTGAAATAATAATATTTGATATATGGTAGATTAAATAAAACATATTATTAAAAATGATTTTATCTGTTTCTTTTTATTTAAAAAAATGCAACTGTTAGAAAGTTTAAAATGAGGCACACATTATGTTTATACCGGACAGTGCTGATCTAAGTTTTCCCAAGGGAGGGGGGTGAAAATCAGCCCCTGGTTCTTCAGCAGATACTGCTGACTCCCCTTGATAATCTTGTCTGTTACAACTTTCAGCATTAGCAAGGCTTTCCTTATACCTAAATTAAATCTTTAATGTTCCAGTACAAATCTATTTTCCTCAAATGGGAGAAAAACTTTACCTTCTGCAGAATTAAAAAATTCAATTATCTGCAAGCCATATTAAATCCTTTTCAATTTATTCTTCCTAAAGTTAAACAGATTCAATTCCTTTTGCTTTTCTTCACGAGCCTTATTTTTGGGTACTTACACATGGAGATTCTTCTATAAACTGTCACATTTTCCAATGACATAGATAAACTAGATCTCAGGATAATTGGTGAGTTGAGAATGAAAAGGAAGAGTAGCGAGGGCCCAAAATATGTTAATGTACTTCAGAAATGCTCTTAAAGCAATCTTGCTAACTCTGGAAAATGATTTTTCCCTTTTAATCTGATTTAAGTTAATGTGGAGACTGCTAGGAGGCCAGTATCATTCATAGCCTTTCTTTCTTAATGGAATTTGGCTTCACTGCATTCTTCTTTCCAAAATTATAGAAGGGACTCTCAATACCATGTCTTTTCAAGGTCAAAGACAGGAAGACCTTGATGTGGGTGGATGGTGAGAGATTTGCTAACATATTTCCCTAAGTTTGTGGGCATTTTACAATTCTAGGAAGGAATCAACACAGAGGAACCTAGAAATGGGATGTATATTTTTCTTCTCTTTTCCAAATCCCCAAGAAAGTATAGTAGGTTCTCTTGCTCAACAGCTCAATGAAACGTCATTGAGAAACAGCAGTGCGCGAGCAGGTAACATGCCATACATTCCCTTCTCCTAACCTTGGTGAACCCTGCTCAGCACCCACCATTTGACCTTCTTCCAATAATACCATCCCTCTTTTTATCTTGGGAACAGCTCCTCTTGCGGTAAGTGGGGCTTTGCCTCCCTCACACATGTTGCAAGAGTCCCTTCTCTAGAATGGGTATGGATGTTGGGGAAGGAAAGCCTCTGTCCTAAAGTCATCAGAGCCAAAGACTGTGCAAATCTGGAGCTGCTGGAGGCTGTTGGTGTTTCATAAGACAAGAGTCTGCTTGAGAATGAAGTCTCTGGAGAGGGAAGGAGGGCCACCACTGGGAAGGAAAGGGGAGGACAGTGAGAAGGAGGGAGAGAGAGGTTAAGGATCCAGTTCCTTGATTTGTGTTCTAGAATTCAGCTGTGTGTGAAGACAAGATACGGGAGTTAATTAATTCCTTTTCCACTTAAGGTAATTTTCCACTGGGCTTCTGTCATGTTAGTTACTGAAGAGCCCTGAATAATGCAGAGGTTTCACTCAACGCAATACAGCCTTAGGCTGTGATAACAGAACTACAGAGGGATCCAGCAGCCCACTGTGCTCCGTGTGGCTCAGACTGTCTATGGAGGCCATGACTGGAGTGTGTGCTTAGAGGACAGCAGTCAGAAGGGCCACTGGAAAACAAAGTATGTGCATATCTTAGACTAAGCGCAAGCCTCCCAAATGTCCATTCACAGAGCAGCAGGTAGATCTGACTACTTTCTACCTACTCTTTTCTCCCTGACCCCTTAGCATCATTCACTAATCTCTTCCCTCCTCCCGCCCCTCTTCATCAATGTAAGAACTGAGACAATCTTACTGGTCTACACAGCACTGTGGCTTGAGGAAGCAACCATAAAAGCAGATTCTGCATTTGTGCAGCCCTATCATGCAGAATGAGCTAGGAGAACTAAAGATGCATTATTTGGAGAAAAGAGGGCTCATCTGGGCTAGTGGCAGAGGGAATGGGTTTCTTTATCTATTTGAAAGGCTGTCATGTTAAAGAGAGGTTACATTTCTTTTTCTAAGTCTTAAGAGAACTAAGACCAATGGGTAGAAGCAGCAAACATCAGACTTCACCTCAATGTAATGAGCAGTTCAAAGATAAAATAGGTTCCCTTGGAATGCCACGAGATCCTCATCTCTGAAGTGTTGATGCCTCGATGGGCAACGTCAGGTTGGCGATGAAGGAGCGCCTTATCACATGCGCAGCTGGGCTCACTAGGTCCCCCTGAATTCCCTTCCAATCCTGGGAGCTTAGGATACTGTACCTGAGAATACTGGGGTCTTTTCCAGCTTACAGGAACAAGGACATTGGAGTTGGAGCCTGATGATGTGGACGATATGCTCCTGGTGACAGCCATGGCCCTGGGCTTCCCATCCCGTCCAGAAGAGCTCTGCAGCTCGTCATACCGCCTCCCAATGATGGGCGTCTTGACAAAAAAAAAAAAAAGGAATAAAAAAGCTCACATTCTCCTATCTGTTCAATAGTTCTGTGGAATATGGGATCACTCTACCCAGCAGCAACCAAGCACGGCTTGTGTGACTAAACCTTAGAGAAGTTCAGAGTCACAAGCGGGCTCATTTTCCTGATGTTCAAACACACATTCTAGCATTTTACATCTTCGACATCTTCCCACCCTCTTTAGCAGCTGAAAACAAATCCAACTGCTTGTTCTTAAACATACTCTAGAAACCACTGATAACGATGAGAAGCAAAATGTTCAGGAAAGCAAACAGTTTTCAGATGTTTACGCTGAAAAGGATTGCTTATAATTATAACAAGAAACCTTTATAACAAGTTCCTTCCCTTCTTCTTGAATTTTAAATACTCTCAAGTATTTAAAAATTTATTGAAATGGATTATATCCTTTTGATTATTTAAAGGAATGAATCTGGGGCCAGGTACTAGAGCAACAGTTTAGACATTCTCTCCCTGAGAGTTCGCTTCTCGTGCTGGGTCTGGTGCTGGGTAGACAGCACCGTCCACACTTTTGCCCCAACGAGGCTGCAGAACCCCGTCTGCGGGCCTGCGCTCGGAGGTGGCAGACACCGGCTGGGAATACTCCATCTGCTTTTCCAGCTTTTTATTCTGATGCAGCTGGGTCCCTGGGGGTGGGTAGGCAACTGGCTGCTTGTTTTCTGTACCCCTTTCGAACAGAATAAACTTCCCTCAAGGAATAAAAGTAGCTTTCTCCCTCAGCCATGTAAAAAAAATATATTAAAAATTTAAAAACCAATTGATTGGATACCTCGATATCATACACACCTAAATATAGTTGCAAGTATCACAATGGCAGAAAAGAGTATCTCAACCTGTGTACTGAAAGGGCAGAAGGTCAATGAGGTCGTTGTGTGAAAAGTAGGCTTCAACCTACTTCATAGAGCAAGTAAGTTTCAAATAACCACATCTGGTTTATTCCTTCAGTGAATTTATTCATTCAGCAGTGTTGAAGAATACTGCTAAGTACCTATCTTGTACCGGACACTGAACCAGACCCTGGTAACCAGAGGGACAGAGCACAGTTCCTGCTTTGGTGGGCTTATGGGACCTGCGGTAAGCGAGACAGGAAAGCAAAGGATTTATACATCTTAGAGTAAGTACAGGCCTCCCAAATGTCTATTCACAGAACAGCAGGTGGACCTAAATACTCTCTACCCTCTCTTCTTCCTGATTCCTCAGCTTAGTTCACTGGTCCCTTCCCTCCTCCCTCCCCTCTCCCTCAAGGCAAGACTTCAGATAATTTTACTGGGTCTAGAAAGCAGTGTGGCTTGGGGAAGCAACTGGAAAGGCAGATTCTATATTCCTGTAAATCTCAGTCATTTGCTGGTCTGGTTGGGAGTTTGGGCAGCAAAAGTTGTGGATGTAAAGATAGGACAGGACACCTGTCATACAAAGAAGGAGTGAAGGTCATGGTTTAAAATGCTTCAGATCATTCCATTTTAAAGTTATCTTTAAAAAAAATCATTAAAAAAAATAACTGAGGCTAGCTTCTAGTTTTAGAAGCTGCCAATTGAGAGCCTCAAAGAGTATGACACTTGATGTGTTCTTAAAAAATAGAACCTAACTTAGGCCTTAGAAAGCTTAATTTGAAATAAATGTAAAATAAGTCTCTCTTTCCTCTCTTTTTGACCTCTGCCACTATTTCTCCCTGCTGAAGTGGACAGAAACAGATCACATACCTCTGAAATATCAAAGTGAAAGTCTAGGGTCTTTCCAGGTAACTCCTTAGAAGCGCTGGTCCACACTCGATGTATTTCTATCTTGGACAGGTCACTGTGCTGGTAGGAAGGCAAAACAAGGCTGGCAGATCGAGAAACTACCAGCTTCAGGATATTTAAAGCTTCTCTCCAGTGAACACTCTGAAGGGAATAAAACATTCAATGGTCAAAAACAAGTTCATTAAAAAACAAAACAAAGGGCGCCTGGGTGGCTCAGTGGGTTAAGCCGCTGCCTTCGGCTCAGGTCATGATCTCGGGGTCCTGGGATCGAGGCCCGCATCGGGCTCTCTGCTCGGCAGGGGGCCTGCTTCCCTCTCTCTCTCTCTGCCTGCCTCTCTGTCTACTTGTGATCTCTCTCTGTCAAATAAATAAATAAAATCTTAAAAAAAAAAAAAAAAAAAAGACCCCCCCCAAAACCAAATCTACTGCTAGCTACTGAAACTTCTTATGACCTGTCTGAATTCACAGATTGAATACAGTGCAGCAAATTCCATCCTCTGTAAAAGGCAAATGACATAAAAAGACAATTTATATGTAAGAGGAGATATAAGCAAATTAAAAAAAGTAGCAAATTTTGCCCATATTCAAATAAACAGAAGTTTAACATTACAAGGTACCATTTTTGCCAATGAGGTACTTTCTTCATATGAATAAAAACCTTTGCCCAATGCATTTATGCTATTGACCAGTCACTCTTTCTCAAAACTCTCCCTACCTCCAGCTTCCAGTCTTCCTTGGTTGTTCTCCTACTCCCCTGACTCCTGCTGCCCCCTTTGCTGCTGGCTGCCTCTTGTCTTCTTACTTCATATCTTCCACATGACCCAACCCAACTCTGGGAGCTGTTCTTGACTCCTATCTTTCTCTGCCTCCTGATAAATTGCTCCCTCCTCTCCATTCGCGCTGGGAGTGGGTCAGCTGACTCCTCTGTGGCTCCTGCCTAGATCCTGCCTATCCTGGACAGAAGTCCAGCATAACCTCCCCAACTATAGTGATCTTTCTAGAACTCTTCAGACCAAGCCCCTTCTCTGCCTAAACTTCTTCAAGGGCTCCCTCTGATGGGCAGGGTGGAGTCCACACTCTTTGAGCAGAGCCCACAGGAGTAATCTCCCCCAGGCTGCCCCTGGAGTTCCTCACACCAGGCAAGCTCTCTTTGCCACTGTGTCTTCACTTATGCTACTCCCGCCTCCTGGAACGCCCTTCCTCTCCTTATTGGCTTATCACAGGCTTACTCTTCCTCTAAGACTCATTGGTTTTTGCCATCTTTTACTCCCTGACAAACCCCAGGCAGACTGAAGGACTTCTCCCACAAAAATATTCAGTGTAAATAAACTAACTTGATAAAAGTTATTATTATTTACCCAGCCTTTGGAATAAGAGAACATGAAATAAAACACATTTCCTTCACTGTTAAGTTCTGCACAGGGGAGGCCATGATGTGGATGTGAAATTAGCCATCATTCAAGAGAAGATATCAAGTAACAGAGATAACCCACAGGCTGGAGTTAGAATAGGCAGCCTAGTCAAACAGTTTTTTTTTTTCTTTTTACCAGGGGCACATGATTTGTAGAAAAAGGTGAACTGAACCCCTGGCTCCCATGACTTCTGTGAAGTGAGAAAGTGTTACTGAATGCCCACCAAGTGCACAATGATTTTTGGAGAAATGTCACTTGAAAAATGGAAAATGGAGACGTCTTGGAAATCATTCTTAGCATTACATAGCTTTGGCAAGCAATGTGATGTTGAAGTGATGATGGGGGAAAAATGTCTAAAATTTACATTGTATGGCTTTGTGGATGAATTTAGCCAGATAGAACCTAGCATCTGCCTTGAACTCTGCAACTCCCTGTGTACACTCCTGTGTTTGTTGGTTGCAGTATTTTCAAGCACATTTAGGCAAGTCGCTTAACCCCACTTCCCTCCACTCTAAAATGACAACTTTAACCACTGAATTAACACTTGCATGTGGAAACACCTGGCCTAGAACCTGGCACATCTGAGTTCCTTCTCTCTTTTCCTTCTTTGAAATAGCATACTACAAATACAACCCTCCTGGGTCCTCCCAGCCAGGTGTGTGCTTTTAATACCCAGCCTGCAAGCCCCAAGAGGCAGAAACACGTCCTCTGAGGGCCCAGGAATGCACCAGGGCTGGTCTTGTCCTTCACTTCACTGTACCAAGCGGGGTGTGGTCAACCACCACAACAGACTGTTCTCTGGGTTAGGGATACCAGTGCACAAGTGTGCTGCCTGGCACGCCTGTAGCTTTGCAGCCAGATACAAGCTACAAACCCTCAGTCTTTCTGGAATGACTCTCTGGAAACATCCTTGTTCATAAGTGACATTATCCAAATACTCACTTGCACATATTTTTCAATGGTCTTCAGAACTTCTACATTGAATTGCTTTACAGGGACGACAGACAGGTCCATGTAGCTGAGCAGACTGTAGATCACCTGGAGGAGGGGCTGCTGCATACTGGGGAGACCCTTCTCCAGCAGCTGTGGGAGGCAAGGCACAGTGTCAGCCAGTGTGATACCAGCCTGTTCATACAAGAGCACCGATGTCCCCCTATACCTTTATGGTCACACATTTCCTTAAGGAAAGGGGAATCCTAACCACTAAAGAAATGAAGACATCATTGAAGGTAGTGTAAGTAGTTCTGAATACATAGATATCATATCCACAGTGGAATACAAGAAACCTCAAAAAGAAAGCACCAAATACCACGAATTATTTAAAATACAAAGTAACACAAAAGACACAAGTTACTAGGTATCAAATTGGCAAAGTTTCCCAGGTGATAATGGTCAGTGTGGGTGAGGATATAAGATGGGTGTTCTTTTTTTTTTTTTTTAAAGATTTTATTTATTTATTTGACAGAGAGAGATCACAAGCAAGCAGAGAAGCAGACAGAGAGAGAGAGAGGAAGAAGTAGGCTAGGCTCCCCACTGAGCAGAGAACCCGATGTGGGGCTCGATCCCAGGACCCTGAGATCAAGACCTGAGCCGAAGGCAGAGGCTTTAACCCACTGAGCCACCCAGGCGCCCCGAGATGGGTGTTCTTACACACCAGTGGAAATGCAACTTGGATAATTTGGCATTTGGCCTCAAGAGTACTAAAAACAGCTTATAGCTTTTGAAATAGTAATTTTACTTCTAAGAACTTTCCCAAACCTATAGACACTAAGATTTATATACGAGATTTCACCAAGGCATTATTTAAATTGGTAAGAAACCCTCAAAGCTAAATAAGAAAGCACTGTAAGCAATATAATTATTGAACAGTAGGGAAATGGATACAAAATTATGGCAAATTATATGATGAAATACACAATGAGGAGAATGACATTTTAAAAGATTTCATTTAGGGGCTGCCTGGGTGGTTCAGTGGGTTAAGCCTCTGCCTTCAGCTCAGGTACTGATCTCAGGGTTCTGGGATCGAGTCCCACATCGGGCTCTCTGCTAGGCGGGGAGCCTGCTTCCTCCTCTCTCTCTCTCTCTCTGCTTGTGATCTCTCTCTCTGTCAAATAAATAAAATCTTTAAAAAAAAAAGATTTCATTTATTTGTGTGTGAGAGAGAAAATGAGAATGAGCAGGGGCAAAGAGTAGAGGGAGAGGGAGAAGCAGACTCCTGAGCAGGGAGCCCAAGGTAGGACTCGATTCCAGGACCCTGGCATTATGACCTGAGCTAAAGGCAGACATTTAACCAACTGAGTCACCCAGGCGCCCAAGAATGACATTTTTAAAGATAGTAAAGGCTATCAGATAATATTAAGTGAAAGAGGAAGGATATGCAATTTCTGTATAGAAGATGATGCCAAAATTGATGTGAATGGGTGGGTGTTACAGAGAAATAACAATGGACAGAGATCTAACAAAATGCTAACAGTGTTTCTCTCTAGATAACAATGATTTTGGATGTTTTTTCTTATCTCCACCTCCTGTTCTTTTCCCCACTTTCCCGTACCTACCAAGCTTTCTTTTATGGACATATACTATTTTCATTTTCAACACTGTTTTCAAAAAAGAAAGCAAAATAATGAGAACATTTATATGACAGACATCATAATAAAAAGTTACTGTTTAAAAAAAGAACTATAGAAATTATTCAAATAAATGCTAGACTTCCACATCAAAAGTGCTCAGAAGAAATAACTAGCAGGGATGCTGCCTGCTGCTCTGCCTACTTGTGATCTCTCTCTGTCAAATAAATAAATAAAACCTTAAAAAAAAAGAAATAACTGAGCAGTTAACACATGAGGAAATGAACAATTAGGCAAATATATTTTGTGGAAAAATGAACATTATTCCTAGAGGAAATACATAAACAGAATAATTTTAAAATACCAATAAAAATATAAAACTGAAAAAAAGGGATAATAAAATGTAGTGAGGATATGGGAAAACACGTTTATACACTGTTGGCAGTATTGCAAATAGGGGAAATCTCTGTGAAGACCAATTTCCCAAATATGTAGAACTAAATAATGTATTCAGGTTTCCATGCCCTTTACCTGGATAGTTAGTTTGGGAAATGCCACCAGAAGAAATCACCTGGATGCTACCCAATAAGGAGTCTACATAAAAGGACCATTTGTAATAGAACAAGATTATGAGTATAAACAACAGGGGAGATGTTTAAGCAAATTGGGTTACATTAACCTGTTAGAATCCCACAATTAATGAACGTGACACTATGCAAACACAAAGTTAATGTTGCATGAACAGAGGAGGTTCATGGGCAATACTGACCACAGTTACCTAAGATTATATATATGTGCATTGCCAACACCTGAAAAAAACACATGAGTACTTGAAATGGGAGTTAATATATACTATGCATGGTGGGAAGTTAAGTTTATGATAAAATTTTCAGTAACCGTTTGTCTCAATAGAACAAATTAGGTAACCCATTCTTATTTATTTTCATTGTGGCAAGATGTATATAACATAAATTTACCACTCTGACCACAGTTAAGTGTACAATTCAGTGGCATGAAGGGCTTTCACACTGTTGTGTAACCATCACCACTACTTATTTCCAGAATTTGCTCATTAGCCTGAAAGAAAACTCTGTTAATTGTAAAATACTATGTCTCCATCACCCGCTGTCTCCAGGCCCTGGTGACCACCAGTCTGCCTTCTATCTCTACGGATTTGCCTGCTCTATAGAAGCACCTTGCAGAAACGGGATCCTGTTCTACTTGTCCTTTTGTGTCTGGCTTCGTTCACTTAGCATCATGTTCTTAAGGTCCATCCATGTTGCGGCACAGGTTGATGCTTTATATCTTTTTAAGTCTGAATAATATGTATGTGTGTCTGTGCCACATCCCATTTGGATTTTTGAAACTTTAGGTCTAGTGATGCAAGCAAGTCCTACCTCCTTGCTAACTTGCACTTCACTTTTAAGACAGACATCGTCTGCCTTCGTAAGCAGGGCATTTGCGTGGGTTATCTAGTATCTCTTGTGAGCCGAGGGATGTGTGTGCTTTCTGAGTAATTCTTGCAGGGACAGATGGGACCAAGGTGACTATCCAAAGCAGAAGGGTGGCATATAAGAGCGGCTCCTTAAAGTGCCAGGGATAGGGTGTGGAAAGAACACTTGGCTGTTGACAGTTTGAATGCAGCTCACATAGTGCTGACCCAGATTGCAAATCAAAAGCCTGCAGATCAACTATCAGTGTTGATGGATGGGGCGAGGACCTTCTTTCAGGTACAAGGGTTTAGTCTTGTGGAGACTTTCAGAGTATGACTGATTCTCCAATCTATCTGCACCCTGTACTGGTGACATAAGAAAGAAAAGTTGGAATGCACTGATTTCAGCACTTCTGAAAAGGCCCTAGCAAGAGGTGGCCATGCAAGTCCCTCAAGCAAAAGCAATGGCAAATGCACTAAACCAAGGTGGCTGTTAGTGGCCATCTCTGTCAGAGTTCACGACCTCGTGCGTTAAGCTACTCAGTGACCAGAGGTGCTACCAGAACACATTTCATCACTTGTCTGATATGCTGTGTATTTCCAGCTCTAGGGCTTGGAGCTAATGTGCTAGAAACACATTTGTAGGGTGATGAAAATCCCATTCCAGTATAAAACACAAACTTCAAGTTAAAAAGCATATTTCGAAACAGATGCTTTGCTAATTAGTTTAGCACAAACAACCATTAAACATATCAGGTCACACAGTAACTCCTTAAATAAGATTTGAACACCTGGAGAAATTAGGATACAACTTCCCAATTTCTGGAAGGTTCTGGCAGGTATTAGTGTAGTAAAAAGAAGGAATTAAAGCTTTTGAGGCAGGTATACCCCAGTTCAAAGGCTGGTTCTGCCACCTTAAGCCTATGGCAGGTTATTTAACCTGGTTGAGACTCAGATTTTTTGTATGATAGTATGTTGTGAGGATTTAAAATGATTCCATATAGCTTCTATGATAATATATAATAGGCAGTCAATAAATGAAGAGATTATTACTCATTCTATATAAGTATTTTACCCATGAAAACTATAGGGGGCTTATCCTTCATTGAAGAGCTTACCTCTGCCAGGTAGGTCACCATATTCAAGGTAATGTCAGCATATGCTTCATGGAGGTATCGGCAGACCACGTTGACCCATGTGGCACAGTCCCTCGTGTAGCTGTGTGTTTTATAAAGGGTCATGACATGTGCAAGATTGGAAAGTTTGGGGTTCTTTTCCTCCAAACACACCTTTTAAGAGACGAGAATCAATTAGGGATAAAATAGCCTGACAAACAGAAAGATGTGTCAGAAATGTTGCTGTAAGATACATTTGCAATTTTGCTCTGAGATCTGGAAAACACATCAATTTGATAAAATGCGGAAGTGCTTGTCTTAGTAATTAGCCAATATGATTTTCACAGATTCTTTCCACCTGTCTTCTCAATAATGAAACCACAAGACGATGTGCATCGGCTACTCAGAGATGTCAATTACTAGCTGTATCACTTATGATTTTCAGGTTTTTTGAAACCCATTTCCCTTTTGGAGAAATTTCTGCTTAGTATTGGACCTTTCTGAAGGCCCATTTGGACCCACCTGAGTGTGGAGCCAGAAATCGTACCTGAGCAATCCTTTCGGCTATATCCTTGCAGAACTGATTGGGATTTTCGAAATGCTGAATCAGCTGGGGCAGGAGACACAACACGTTCAGTGGAAATCCTGGATCAGAGAAGATATGGGGGGGGGGGATAGGTGAATATTGTGCATTTTATCCCGAGGTGATGCAAAGCAGACTTTTGAACCAACTTTACTGTGATCTAACATGAAATCCAGGGGAAAAATGTACAACCACAATGACACAAGTTTCAGAGGAGAAACTCAAAGTAATTCTGAGCTATGGTTACTGTTTTGCCATGGGCTGTGAATCAGGATGACAGGCAGAGATTTCCAAAAGCAGATTAAAATGAACTCAAGCACTAGTTTGAAACTTTTAAATCAAAAACTGTATTTTAAGAATAGCTTGTAGGAGAGGACATAGGCCAACAAATTTAGGTCTCCCTCATGTAACATAATCTTTAAAACAAATGATAAGTAATGGCTTAATACCACTTAGTACCACTGTATTAAGCTCTACCTTCATGAAAAGAAGTCTGGGCCACATGCCATGGTATTAAAAATATGGCTGGTGATTTGGCTTAATTCAAAATGATAGGGAGTGAAGTGAATTTTCAAGAGGGGGTAAAAAAAGCTAAGAAAACAAAAAAGATTTAGGAGTTAAGAAAAAAGAGAAAGAAGGTTTATCTGTACAAGAACAATGAAATAAACTGACAGTATCTGCAATTTGATCTGGAAAGCACAAAGAAATGACCAATATATTACTTCTGCCCATTTTATGCTATTGACTTAAACAGGTCTTCCACAATTTAAATAATTTTAAGATTTACTTTAGGTATAATTTTGAAAGAAATGACAAACTATTCCCAAAGGACCATTTCCAAACAGAATTGTTGAAAGTACTAAGTCCATTACCTTATTACACTCAACATAAACACAACCACCACCAGAACTGTAAGAGAATGAGTGATGTTGGCCTTACCGATGGCTTGGGATGAATCCACCATGGATACTTTGGATACTGGTGTGAGCAAACTGAAAAGCTGCAGGGTCAGGTCGGTGGTGGTGAGGGAGGTGAATCCTTTCAGCAGCAGCTGCTGTAACCCTGAGAAGTCTGACCACTTGAGCTGTGCCTGGAGTTTTTCAAGTTTTTCTCGGTTCTCAGCTTTATCCAGCGGCATGTGAGCCAGCAGTCTGTTCAACAGCCTCAAGGCCATAAGGTATTCAAACTCAAAATCAGATTCCATCAAGGCCACTGTGACCCAAAAGATGGTGGCCAGCAAGTTGGTTGGATGGTTTATGTGCGACGGGTCTGAGAGGCTGTCTTTCAAGGAGGATGAGCTTCTGGTTTTTGAGGAGAGGCCTTGTTGGGTACAAGCCTGAATTCTGTCCAGTGTGGCACTCCTGGGTGGGTCTGAGGATCGGTCGACAACACCAAATTTCTTGGGCACAGAAAAGCTTCTTTGATGCCGGCTCCGTTCTGCGGTTGCTGTGTTGCCACTGGCTGCCCCGGGGTTCACATTTAGCTGTCCTGTGCTCTTTCTGCTTGCTGTTAGTTTAGTGCTAGAGCTTAAATCTGGTGATGAAGAGCTGGGTATAAAAATTAAAAAAGTTCAAAAGAAAGACAACATGCTTTAGGGAAGAGCCAGTCCCTTTAAAATCCACTGACAAACAATAAGGTAGGGAACTTGTTCTTTGGAAATACTGTCTATACTTTTTTTTCCCCCCATACCCTTTAGCTTACAGGAATAAATATCCTATTCCTAGACTTAAAGCTATGGAAAACAAAACAAAGAGAACCCTCACCAACAAAACAACAACAAAACCTAAGAGCAGTTGGTAGTGAAGGTTACTGATCTTTCATTTATTTTTATTTTTTCATTTATTTTGACTTTGGGAAGGAGTAACTTATAAATAGAGTATACCTGATAGGCACACAGTTTAATATTCTATTAACTGACAGATAAGAACAGAAATGGAAAGGATATTATCTAGAAAGAAAAGAGTAACTGCATCAAAGGGACTTTTTTATGCTTATAAAATATCTATGAGAAATGATCTCTAAGCCTATTTCAGGCTGAAAAGATAAAACTCTTTATCAGTATTCTTGCTAAATTCTTATTGACTGAGATAAATCTGTAAGTCTATATAGAAAATGTGTATGATGTTAGGAAACATACTAAAATCACCTATCCATAAAAAATGCTCAACTTAAAAGTGAAACAAAGCTCAGCGTGATTTATGATAACATTACTGACTCCATTTCAAGCAAAATGAGCTCAATTATACAAACAGAATACAGAATTGTGAATGATTTGAAATGGGTAATTAAACATTGGCAGGAGCAAAAGGAACAAAAATAAAAAAGAAAGATCCTAGGATAGGAATTTATTCAAGTAAAATCAACATTAATTCCAGCTGTTTTTATACTGATGGTTCAGATGAGTTTTGTATATATTCATTAAAAAAATAACATTTAGTTTTGGTTTCTGTTTATGATGTAATAAATAGGATAATTAAATAAAATTTGAAAAAATACTCAAAGACATAACAGAAAATGAAAATGCATTAATATTTATATTATTTTAAAACAACATTTCACCTCTATCTTCCTGCTATTTAAAAATACTTATATAATGTGTACAGATTGGGTGCCATAACTTTCTCCCTTTTTTTTAAACTAAAGAAAAAGTCAATATCAAACATTGATGTATTCTTTGGACTTTGTGGAGTCCAGCCATCTCTCAAATATTCAGTCCACCATATTTGATTTCAAGAGTCATGGAGCTGCTTCTTACCGAGATAATACTGTTAAGAGATCGCTGTTCTTCAAGCAGTCAGACAAGTTATCCACAGCAGCTTCCAATGTAAGGAGTGCCTCCATTACGTAACCCTGCCAGACATGCAAAGATAACAAAATTCCTGTTTAAAATTCCTGTTCACTTCCTGAAGATAAATTTAATTAACGCAAACTCTATTCAGTCTAATGTTAATATCATCGAGGGCTAGACAGCTGTTGTTAACTGTAACTTACCAAATCTAAAAACAAATTTAAGGACCACTTAGGAAATTCAGATGGCTTAGCAGTTAGCAGGCAGTCACAAAGATTTATTTCCCTAGATGTGAGGTCCTAAACAGCTCAATCTCATTTGAAATCCAACAGGGAGAGGGCAAGGCTAAAGGTAGCAGTCACGGCCCCTTATTGAGGGGGATAGTGGGCATTTGAAATACAGAGTGGCAATGTCTCAGAGATCAAGAGCTGTGGTATGAGAAGGGTTGTGCCTCAGTGGCATTTTGAAGAATACATCCACTGGCCAGAATGAGAAAAAGAAGCCAGAGTTCACAGGTGTGCAGGTCTCCTGGGAGGTAGTAACTTTTCTGATGGAAAAGAAGGGAAAGAAGGGCTTGGCTGAAGCTACAGAGCTTATAATGCCCTCGGCTTTCAACCCATTCCCTAGTCCTTGGGCTCTGCCTACAGGGTCTTGTGGTATCTACTCTCTCCATTACTTCTTCAGCTTTTCTCAGTGTACTGATGGCTAGCTATACAGAGAGGGGTAGTGCTTTGCATACATACAATGGAGATCCCTTCCCTGGGTAGGGAGACTACACAGCTGTATCTCCGGTTGGTGGCAAAAAGACAAAAACAAGACAAATAATTCCCCGATTCCTTGTCAAATAAAACCAGCAACAAAAACAACCAAGAAGGAGCCCTGAAGGGATTTGCAGTGGTTGGCTCAATAAAACAATACCCACTGAACAATGCTCCTTGAAATGCTTTTGTAAGTATAAAAGTTAACCTCTCAAAAATTTTTTTATATTTTTTTCCAGTGTTCCAAGATTCATTGTTTATGCACCACACCCAGTACTCCATGCAATACGTGCCCTCCTTAATACCCACCACCAGGCTCACCCATCTCCCCCAAAACCCCTCAGTTTGTTTCTCAGAGTCCATAGTCTCTCAAGCTTTGTCTCCCTCTCCAATTTCCCCCAATTCACTTTTCCTTCCCCTCAATTTTTTTTTTTAAATAAATGGTATATGCCCCAATGGTTGGAGCATTTGGCGAGAGAAAGAAGGTTCAAAAAAAGCTGTTAAGACCTCATCTTTGATAGGAGAGGAGAACTAGTTCAGCGGTCTTTCCTTCCATACCTGAATCTCATCTCCATGTTCTCCAATCACCTCCACCAATCTGGAGAGAAGGTCAGACAAGGCGTGTGCTGACAGAGGTTGCTTGAGCGCCCGGAATATCTGGAAGGACCGACCAGCATAGTGCCTTGAGGAGCTTGCGAGGGCGGTCTGCAATGAGACTTCACTCAAGTGTTGCTCCAGATGGAAACCTAGGCACCAAGGAGCCAGAGGTCATCAATGGATACTCCGCAAACCCTGAGGCATCATTTATCTACAGGTGTAAATCAGGCTACCTCACAGAGCAACCTCCTGGTGGTACTTGTTTAGGAATTAACCATTTTAAAATTTAAAAAAACCCATCAAATTTGGATAGATCTTAAAGAGGCCTAGTGTAGTAGAAAGAGTCAGAAGATGTGGAGCAAGATGGTTCAGGTTTTGAATGAAGTGTTTTGGGGCTCTGGGAAAGAAATGCGTTCTCTATAAGCCTGTTTTCTTATGTTTAGCTGAGGAATAACAGTCATGCACTATTTCCTAGAGTTGTTGTGGAAATTCAACAATTCAAAAAATGCTTAGCACAGTGCCCAACACACGATACTGACTCACAAATGTATTTTTGTTTATTGCCCCATTTTTCTACAGTGATCTTCCGAACTTCTTCTTGCATAGCATACTTTGACTCCTGTTTTCATAAAAGAATTTGTTGGGAACAAGTTTTCAGAGTGCTTGTGTACGTAGAGGAAAGCTGCTAGTGGATCTAGTCAACTCTAAACATAACCAAAGCCTATACCAAAGTCAACACTCTTCACAACAGTCTACAAATACGCAGATACTGAAATGTAGAAGTTGCCAAGAAGGCAGCTGTCATTTAAACTCTTGCCTGAATATTGGTTCTTCCAATAGCATGAAGGTCATCATAATCATCAGAAAACCCCTTGAACAGATGGAAATAAAAATGTAAGGTAAAGTGCATGACTGACTTCTAAGGCCCTATCTGTACTCTCTGCTGTGTCCCTCTGTGGGAGGAAATCTGACTACAAAGTCAGAGGACATAATGAAAACAGTGATTTTGGCTGTTTCTGAGATCTAGAGGGCTCTGTGGTACATTTGATTGTCACATAAAAGTGAATCAAGAAGGATAATTTAATGTCATTGTTCTTAGGGGCTGCTGGGCTCTTTGACCCTAGGGACCTGTAGACTATATAAGAAAATGTTTCTGCAGAACAGAGTCCTGGAAAATGGAATTAGGCATGAATACTTAGATAGTAAATATAGGATTAAACCCACACAGACAGTTCCCAGTTTAAGAATGGCCCATGCTTCAAAACAGAATTTGTTACCTTTATTTTGTTTTATTTTCCTACTTAATTTTATTATGTGTGGGGTTAGGTCCTCTGTCGATGAACTAAAACATATTTACATCACAATGGACCTGAAGGCTAGAACACCATTAGTAGGATTGCAGAACCCCAGGGCAACTATGACAATGCCCCTAAAGAAAGGCTGTTTAATGTGTCACACACAGCAACCCTACATGTCCTAGCCTTTCCTCGAGTGAGGTGTGACTTCGTGGCCCGAGTTCTGACCAGTGGAACGTAAGAAGAAACGCTGGATGCCACGTTCGAGCCTGGTGTGATGTAAATTCCTCCTATGTAATCTTCCACTCATGTTCTTCCTGCACCTGCTGGCTAGACAAGGAGGGCTGAGGAGAGGCCTCTGGGTAATGGGGGTGATGGAGCCACAGGACGGAGGGTCTTTGAAGTGCCACGTGGAAGGCCACTGGACAAACATCTATACTGACCTGTTATGTGATCCAGAAGTAGCCTTCTATTACGTTAAGCCTCTGAACTTTGGGGGTTGTGTGTTACAGTAGCTAGGCTACCTGACTAATATAAGGTTTCCAGGAACACAGAGCAGAAAGCAGGGCTGTACAGGGAAACTGTATTAAGTGTATCTGGAGTAAGATGTGGAAAGACTCAGCCTCTAAGCACCCTCTGAGGAAACAGTGAAGGGATTCATGTGTTTTCTCATTTTTATTATCTTCATACAATCTAAGACAAATTAATGGCTCACACACAAACAATAAATTTCTTCCTTTGGTTTATGTTCAATTATTAAGTGACTTTTAAGTAGTGGAAATACACAGATAAGAGGTCTTAATATTTCAAAAATATTCCAAAGGAGACACTCAAAACAAGAAATGTCAATCCTATTCCTGAAATGAGTTTCTCATGTTAGTTTATCAGTATTTTTTTTTCTTCTGGAAGCCCCCTGTGATAATGAGAAGAGATGTAGCTAATCTGGAATATTCTGAAATATGAGATGTGCTAATTCTCAGAGCAGCTGGGAAAGCCAGTGAGCCACCTTTCATTTGGCCAGACTCGTGTGGGAGAAGAAGGTAGGGACACTTACTGCATCATTCTGGGGAACCAAATTTAACTTTCCCACGCAAACCAGCCCCGGCCAAGTAGAATCTGAATGGTGTGCAGCTAAGGGCTTAAACGTCATGATGTTCCTAGAGCCTAAATAAGAATCGCACTGTGTTCAGAATATTGAATGATCATTAGCACGGGAATTAGTAGCAAATGCTTTCAAAGTTAACATTTTATCACAAGATTCTTTTTCTAACCAGTTTTCAAGTCTACCAATTTCTCACAGTTGAGTCTGAATACAGTCAATAAGATTTGCTACTTTATTACTTTGCTTCTTTGTAAAATTTAAAAATTTGAGTATACTTGACATACAATGTCACACTAGTTTCAGGCATACAGCATAGTGGTTCAACTTCTCTTTATGTTATGCTCACCATAAGTGTAGCTACCACCTGTCACCATACAACACTATCACAATATCATCGCTGAGATTCCCTATGTTGTGTCTTTTATCCCTGTGACTTACTCCTTTCATGGCTGGAAGCCTGTACCTCCCACGTCCCTTTACCCATTCTGCCCATATACCTACTCCCTTTGTTCCAGCAACAATCAGTTTGTTCTCTTTACTTATAGGTCTGATTCTGCTTTTATTTGTTTATTCGTCTGTTTTGTTTTTTAGATTCCACATATGAGTAAAATCGTATTGGATTTTTTTCTCAGTCCGACTTACTTCATTTAACACAATACCCTCTGGGTACATCCATTTTGTCACAAATGGAAAAACAAACGAACAAACAAAACCCCTCATCTTTTTTATGGCTGCATAATATTTCATTTTAATATATTCTATAACATATTCCATTATATATAATATGTTTATTATGTATATGTATAATATGTGTATTATATGTAATGTAATATATATGGAATGAATATATGTCTACATCTATGTTTATTTATTTTTTTTAAAGATTTTATTTATTTATTTGATAGACAGAGGTTACAAGTAGGCAGAGAGGCAGGCAGAGAGAGAGAGGAAGCGAAGCAGGCTCCCTGCTGAGCAGAGAGCCCTATGCGGGGCTCCATCCCAGGACCCCGGGATCATCACCTGAGCCGAAGGCAGAGGCTTTAACCCACTGAGCCACCCAGGCACCCCTCTACATCTATGTTTATATACACACACCACATCTTCCTTATCTATTCATCTATGGATGGGTTATTTCCATATATCGGCTATTGCAAATAATACCACAATAAACACAGGAGGTCATGTGTCTTTTCAAACTAGTGTTTTCATTTTCTTTGGATAAATGCCCAGTAGCACAATTATTCAATCATTTGATATTTCTATTTTTAATGTTTTGAGGAAATTCCATATTGTCTTCCATAGTGGCTGCACCAATTTACATTCTCACCAACAGGTAAAGAGGGTTCCTTTTTCTCCACAGCCTTGCCAACACTTGTTATTTCTTGTCTTTTTGACTCTAGCCATTCTGATAGGTATAAGGTGATACTTCATCGTTCTTTTGATTTGCATTTCCCTGATGATTAGTAATGTTGAGCATCTTTTCACATGTGTGTTGTGTCATGACCTTCTTCAAATAAAATTAATATGGGGCATAGTTTAATTCTAGTGAGGTAAATGAAGCAAGAACAGTGGCCTTTGGGAATTATTTGATAAAGCATAATGCAAAAATACATGACATTAATAATCATTCAGTTAGGCACATCCAAAATAAGCCTCAAAGCTCCCTAATGAATACTCTTCTGCTATCAATGCCGATTGCAGAACTACACACACACACACACACACACACACAAACACATATATAGTTCTGAATTATATACGTATAACCTATTATATATAATATATATATTCTGCGTATATATACATACACACATATGCTATATCCAGAACTATATATATATATATATATAGTCATAATGGGAAGAATACGCTCCATTACAGAAAATGTTAGAAATGGCATTTGGGGAAATAGGAGAAAGTACCTGATTTGGAGTCTTTAAAAACAGATACAACATGACGTAGAAAATTAGTGAGCTGTTCAGCACTCTTTGAATTTTGATTTTTGGGTGTGATGTCTTCATGGCACCAAAGTGGACCAAATGCCCTTAAACAGAACATACAATATGTTAAAAATATAACCACTTAAATATAATCATTTTGCATTTTTAAAGCCATGTATGCAGTTGTAACTTCAAGGGCATAATATGATTTTCAAATTTTACTGATTAATGTAGGGTTAATTTTAGTCTTGTAAAGCTCTTAAGAGCATCCTCTAACTGATTTAATTTACAGAGGTATTATTTTTTCTTAAGTTTTACTCACAAAATGAAAACCTCACAAAATTTACTCACGAAATCAAAACCTCTCAATTCACCAGAACAGTGTTTACACATAACAGGCGCTGTTTGTCAAATAAAGTGATATAAAATGTTGATTAAAATATAGGTTTAGACACAGACTCCATTTGTACACTCTGGATCTGCAGAGATGATGTTTTTATCAGGATCATATCATTAGGTTGCCAAATACTGTAGAAACAAATTGAAGATACAGCCTCTGATATCTACTTGGTTTTCAACGGGAAGAACGAATGGAGCCAGATGTGAGAATTTCAGAGAACACCCTTTCCAACCCATGGTACTGACAGTGTTGAGTGGTGAGCATGCTTTTATTCTCCACAAATCATTCAGGTCTCTGAGATACCCTGGTTGTATGCACCATCAACTCCCTTCCGAAGCTTCCTGTTCATTAAATCCTATATTGAACTGAAAGCTACAAGGAATACTCTGAAATTAACTAAGGGACTAAAATGCTTTTCTCATTTTTTTGCATTAATTGATGCATTTGTGGAAGAAAGAAAAATCTAGGGTATCAGATAACACTGATATAGACTAGACTTCCAGGATTTAATGCACCGAGAAAGAGAGCTGCCCTCCCCCCATACAGTCACAGGTGAGCCTGGTTTTCTTAATGCAAATGCTGGACCTTGGGGTGCTAAAAATTCTGAACACTTATAAGCTAAATTGTTCAGTAGGAGAACCAGAAGACCTAAAAAACAGAATTGCTTGCATCTCTTCTTGATTTTTGATCATCAGTTTGCTTCCTTTCCTATCATGCTTCCTAATGTGTCTGACTTCCATTTATAAATGACTCTGGATTAGATGAACAGACAATGGTCCCCTCTGCAGCTGCTCCTGGGTCGACCGTGGCTAATACATTTAGTTTCCCGAGCAATGTGCTTTGCCAAGTCTCAGAACTCCCGGATCCTGGCAGCTCTAACAGATGATTAAAGTCATCCTCACCATGGGGTGCTACTGTGTCCTGCCTCCATCTGCTGCATTGTTTTTGTACGTGGAACCCCCCCACCCATCAACTGTGTCATCACTGGGATCTTAGACAACTTTTGCCAGGATCTACCTGGTGCACAAACTTCCACAGATGCAATTTAGAGGAGAAAAGAAGGCTTTGCTACAGCTGCGGGCTCGGTTTTCCATCTGAGTGGTTTTAGATGGATAACATTTCCCTCAAAAGACCAACCTAAAGCCAGGGCCCTGTCTCCTGACCCCTCACTACCTGGTTGTCAGAAACTCAATGAGCTTGTTTGCCTTCTCATCCACTTCAGCAGTTGTGTCTGTATCCTCCACCTCCTGGGTCATCTGTGGGAGGTTCCCGCTGCTGCCCCCCAAACTGATGCTGGAGGACGTGGAACTGGAGCTTAGCCCCGAGTCTGGCACTGGGGATGACTGGTCCTCTCTCAGGAAATCAAAGCCACCTGGTGGGACAAGAAGGTCAAGGCAGAATGTGCTAGGCAGGTGCTTCGTGTGGTTAGGAGATGAGCAAAGAGAAGTGCGTAGTTATTTAAATGTTTTGGAGAAAACATTTGATTGTGGCTGTGGTTACCATGAGATGAAACTGATATTCTTCCCCGGCTTCTGGAATAGTTGCACTGTTGTGTAAACCAGGGTATCTTTTGTAATAGGAGTGTGATCTGCTGTTTTCTACTCTGGTGTGTGTATCGATCCTTTCTCAGAAGAAATGGGGTGTGTGTGTGTGTGTCTCTGTGTGTGCATTCATGCACATATGTGCACACGTGTCTGTTTGCATATGTGTCTGTGCACACACACACACACATAAGCACAGACCCACAAACAGTTCCACTACACATCTGGACCCAACTGTGCTGTTTGTAAATTATTCCTGGGTTTTAGACTTCTTAAATTGGTGAAATGATACCATTTTTGAGGATACCAGCACCTAGTAATTGATATTTATACATATAACATCTAAGTTATATGTTTTGAGAAAATGAACTTACAACTGTGAGTATTATGTGCATATTAATATGTTTTAATAAAATAGATCTCATGGCAGTCAAAGAAATATGGTAGAAACAAATACTATGTTTTTTTCCCCACCTCAGATTTGGTTATCATTCTGCATCTCTGGGTGTGTTGTTGGTTTGGGAAAATGTATATACAAAACCATCCCTTTTCTCCTACTTAGTAATCATAAAAGTCCATAGTAACTGACAGATACCCTGAAATAGGAGTGAGAAGCCACAGGCCTGAATATCACCTCTGCCATTTGTTGTGCAATCTCAGGGAGTTTACATGACTTCTCTGTACCTTAGTTTCCAATTATAAAAGAGTAAGACAGTAATTTCTATCACACAAGTTTTCAACCTAGATTTGAAAGGAATCAGAGTTGAAATTAGATGTTCAAGAAGTATTCAGTAAATGTTTATGAAGAGGAGACACTTTCCAAACCCTTTGTACACCTATTCCACGTATGCTATAGATTCAATTATCTTACAGTACTATCTGTTGTTTGTCTTAACTACAGCATATTGTATTTTGTTCCATTAGTGCCCACTTTATGCTACATCAGCAGAATTAGTGAATACAAAACAGATGCACTCAGGGCCATGCAACTTAATGGACATTACAACGTTCTCAGTCTAAGACCATGTGCTTAATAGAATACATCTTTATCTTGGGAAGTTGGGAAAGCAAGAAGTCTTCAGATTCTTTTAATTAAACATCAACAGTAAAGAGAGTTTTGTGTTTCTGAGAGGCAACTGATGGGTTATGTTCAATAAACTGTAGCTTGGTTTAAAACAAAGGGCTTAAACTGAGATCAGTAGTCCTGATGTCTCAGACTCAGTGACTTTGTGTTTGTTTTCCAAAGAAATATCTTAATGTTGTCAAAGGACAAGATGGCATTGAGTACAACTGATGAGTAAAAGGCACAGTCTCTTCAAGATTATGAATAAAGTACATAGTGACATATGGAAGGGCCATACCATATCCAGGGCCAGTGTAAAATACAAAATAGTCAGGAATGTTAGTTCATTCTCATTTTAAGATATTTTAAATGTTCCGATTCTAAATGAAAAACCACTGGCCAACCCTTTTGGGAAAGCTTTCATGAATAGCTGGACACAGCCGAGTAATTTGACCCAAACATGACTCAGCTAATGCTTTCTGTTCTCATTTCTAAGAAGAAAATTTTGGTTTTAAAAAAGCAATGGTTCTTAGTAGACTTCCATTCATGGTGCCTTCCAGAAAAATCAATTACTTTAATAAAGTGAAAATTCCCTCAGGGGAACCAGAAGGTACACAAGTGATACATCGGGCACCTTGGCAATGACCTGCTCTCAAGGTGATGGAGAAGGTCACTGTTTTGTACATTCTCATCTTTCAATGTTTGATGCTCTTGGCCAAAGGGCATCTTAATTTTCAATGTTATCAGTAGGAGCATATTTAAGAAGAGCAGCAAGCATAATAAGTAAAAAGACATCTGAAAATATTCAATAAGGAAGAATGATTTTGAGAACCAAGTTGACCATCAGGTGGAATGGTGCATATTTATGGTGCAGCTACTTGCTTGCTTGGAAAGTTGGGGGGGTGATCATATTAGGGAAGTTAGTTTGGGCTCCACTGACACCTTAAGTTATCTTTGCATTTGTGATTCTGTCTCAGGCTCTCTGCCACTCCTTTCATTACCTGTGTAGAGATACTCTGGCTGATAAGCTGGCTGAATTGTGAGAGTCTTAGCTTTGCCCATCTCTCGAGTCTGCAGGAGCATAGAAGCAATGGCATGAAAATTGCTGTTGCAAGAGAGGGCAATCAAGAGGTGAAGGAGCAATTTTTTGCTGTGTTCAAAGACTTCAGGCCGGTAATGGTCCAAACCTGGAACAAAACGGTGGAATCTCTTAGTATAAACAAGTTTTAAGCTCATTTAGATTCCAGGGATAGTAAAGATTCCAAGTCACTCAGGAGGAACACGTTAAAAGAATGTTCGGTTTTCTTTGTTATTGTTTGTGTTACCAACATAAAGAAGTTGGGCTTAGGAAAAATAAAATGCTTTATTCCTCAAATCAAATGTTCTCATAAAAATGCTGATAGATGGACTTTTCTTGACCTCTCAGTAGCATTTGACATGGTTAGCATTCCTCCTTCCTGGGATGTTCTCTTCCCTGGATCACTCTGTTAACTGAAAGATTCTAGCTTTGTTCATCTCTCTTTAACTAAACTTCTGAGTCTCCCCAGCTTGTTCCTCTTCCCTTTTTTGCTCTACAATTTGGCTATCTTAAAATCTCAGCACTTGGCCCACTGTGCTCTACATCCTTTCTCTCTATGTGCTAACAGTGTCTCATGGCTTTAAATTGATCCCATCTAGCCAAAGACACTCAAAGAGACCCCACTTGTTTTGGGTATCTTTATAGGTATAGCATTGGCAAAGTACCACCCTATAATGCAGTGATAGGGCAATTTTAAACAATGACTGGTCAAGTGAAATTGTAGAGCCGATGTCACATAGAAGAAATGAAAAATGGAAGAGACTAAATCTTTCAGAAATGAGGAAAGCAGGATGTCAATGTAAAAGGAAGGCTCTCTGGATTACATCTATAGGTTTTTGACCCTATTGGCTAGAATTCCTCTTGGATCCAGTCTTACCTAAGAAGACAGCATGAAGTAATAATGGTAGATGAAGAGCCCAATCTTCTCTCACACTGTGATCCACCACCATCTCAGTCATAAAAATAACAGCAATATTGCACCTGATCAATGACATGATGAAATTAATGTAACTTCTGAAGAGGATGGAAATACATTGATAGATCATTAAGTCACAGTTAAAAAAACTCATAAGCCCTGCTGAAGAATTATGTAAGACCCTTAATCCAGGGAAATGGAGTTTAATTTCTGACATAGCACAGAACTCCACAAAGAGAAGAAATGTTGGCTGAGTTGATCACATAACAGGGAGACTTACTAGTCACTTGGTAATTAAGAGCTGAGGGAGTAAGAGTTACTCACAACCTAAAAATCATCACAGAATGCATATCCATATCCAGACTGCATCGAGGAAAATTTCTGAGTTACAAGGCAGCTTTGCACTGAGGTTAATATTCCACCAAACTCTATAAATACACTGAGAGCTGTAAGTCAAACCGCGCGTGGTCCCTCTGATTTCAAAGGTCATTTCATTTGATGGGACCTGGAATGATTTCCCTCTCCTCATAGGAGGAAAAGTCCAGCCAAAGCTAAGCAGTCATTTCCCTCTACCCACACATGCTACTTACCTGTGGAGGGGCCCCCGGGGAGTGATGGTCTCTGGGAGGTAGTCAACCAGGGGGGCCCAGCATCCTCCAGTACAAGGCATGGGGAGGGGTTGCGGCTGTTTGGTCTCTGTAATAGTCAAGAGCCAGCCCGTGTAGGGAGAAATCGGGTCATCTGTAGGGTGAGAAAGACAAGCGTGTGTTATTTTTAGGGAGAGATGATTTTTGTTTTCCCTACTTGGTGTTTGTAGAAAGAATCTTACAAATTTAGGCTAGTAAAAATAACTTTCTAACCATCTCATTTGGTGAGTACGAATTATAGGATCAATGGGTTAGAATCACTTGATTAGATTTTTGAGTCCCTTTTTTGATAATCTAATATATAATTATGCATTACAGAGCAATGGGAAATATAGACACACAAAGAGAAAACATTAAATCATGCAAATTCTCATCATTGTGAGAACTTGGTCTTTCTCCAATCTTTCCTATTTCAGTAAAATATAACTCCATATTTCCATTTTGTTCAGGACAGGAGCCTTAGAACTATCCCCGATTTCTCTTTCACATCTCACATCCAACTCGTAATCATGACAATAATGATGAGGATAACAGTAATAAAAACAATAATAACATTAAGAACTAACACAGGGAGTGCTTCCTTTACACCAGGCACTGATCTATGCATTGCATATATTCTTTTAAAAGATTCATATATTTATTGTGGGGGCAGAAGGATAGGCCTGATGTGGGGCTAGATCTCACAACCCCGAGATCATGACCGGAGCCAAAATCAAGTCAGATGTTCAACTGACTGAGCCACCCAGGCGCCCCTGCATTGCACATATTAATAGCCCAATAATAGGTACCTCTTACCCTTACTTTACAGAGGGGAAACAGAGGTTAGGTAACGTGGCATCACATTCAGTGAGCTCTACCCTCAAAACAAATCCAGAAGAAGATCACTTTTCACCATCGCCATTGCTGCCAGTGTAAGCCACCATGTTCTCTCACATGGAGACTGCAATGGCCTCCCTAGAGTCTGCCCTCCTTGCCCCTCTACAGTCTGTTTACTACTGAGCAGACAGAGCAATCTTTTGGAATCAGAAGTTCATTTCCATCTCTCTCTTTGCTTGACATTCTCCAGTGGCTCCCCTTTCCACTCAAAATGAAGTTTCAAATTCTACACCATGGCCTTTAAGACTTTACGAGGTCTATTACTCTCTTGGCTCATCTCCTCCTACCATCCTCCTTGCTTACACCACCTCAGTCATTCTGGCTTTCTTGCTGCTCTGTGATCACACGAGACACCATCAAACTTCAGGGCCTTCCCATCTGGCATTCCCTTTGGCTGCAGTCCTTTTCCCTGGAGAGCCTGTGGCTCCTTTACCTCACACAGGTCTCTGACCCAGGACCACTCTATTTAAAATCTACCTCCCACTCCAATCACTTTCTATCCTCTCACCCTGCTTTAGTTTTCCTTCCTGGCACAGTTCACCTATTCATAGGCACTGGGTCCCTCTTCTGACTCTCATATGAGCTCCACAACAGTGGAGACTTTATTTTGTTCATTGTTGTTTCCCTAGTACCTTGAACAGTATCTGACAGTAGTAGGGAATCAACAAATAGCTTTTGAATGAAAGACCTTCCTCAACTCTATCTTTAAAGTAAATACAGCAATGAGTTTGAAAACAACCTAACCTTACACCTAAAGGAGCTAGAAAAAGAACAAACCCCAATCCACCAGAAGGAAGGAAATAATAAAATTAGAGCAGAAATAAATGTTACAGAAACTAAAAACAAATAAAACACATCAATGAAACCAGGAGCTGGTTCTTTGAAAAGATCAACAAAGTTAATAAGCCTCTAGCCAGACTCATCATGGAGCTCCTTTTTAACCATGCTCTCAGTAGAGGCCAGCGGCATTAAGACAAGCAGTTCCACAGGGGGCCCCATAATATGGGCCAGGTACATGTCTTCAGACAAGCTCGCTCTGTCCTACAACTCAACTTGTAGTGTATTAAGAAGAAAGGTGTATTAGATCATCTTTAAGCAAATTCTATTATATGTAGTTTTTCTTGGGTGCGCTCTTGAAAGACAGTAAGAGATAACAGCTTTAAGGATGCTGTACTATGTAGAACTCTGTCCTTAGCGGTTAACAGAACCAGTGGAGGGGGTGTCTTCCCATTGTGAAAACTGAGCCTTCAGGCAAGGGCAGGCATGAGGACACAGCCCACTTCTGGGATGTTAGGGAAGGGAGTTTTCCAAGGGCAAGTTCAGGATTTGCCTCAAAGCGTTAGGTCTTACTAACACTCCAAAAATCAAGCAACTGGAACCCTATAAATTCCATGCCATCAATCTTGGCCACAATGGTTTTAGCCCAGGAGAAATGTAAAGCATGTGTGACAATTCTTCTCAGACCTCCCAGTAAATTACCTACAGAATGTTTCAGTTTCAGCAAATGAATGTTTTGACTAAGTGCCTAGGATAAGCTCATTGTAAAATGTACTTCTAAGTAATTAGCTACTCTATAATAAAACTTAAAAGGAGAGCAGAAATGGAAAGAATATCAAAGAATTCAGAAAAAAAGAAACTTGTCAGATTTCTGTTAGGAAAGGATATACTTTTCTTTGTTTCGATGATGTTCTAGGATACACATCTGACCAGCAAAAATGTACTGGATTGTTAGATGAGGAATAAGTTGGACTGAAACTGGTTTTCTACTGTTGGGTCTAAACTACTAGGCCTCACCTGCTATCCAGCTCAACTAGTTGTATCCTTATTATAGGGTTAAGTACACTAGCATATGGCCTTAGAGAATAATGCAGATATTTTAAGTAGTTCTAAAAAAGCTTACATCATACTGGTAGGAAGATTATTATAGATCTGTGTCTTAATCTGTTTTTTGTCCATTTTACTCAAGGGTTTTTGTTTTTTTAATAATAGGAAATATTCTCAGGAGGCTGCACACAGTCCTTCCACCTAGGTAAACCCAGATTCTGAAGCCCTGGGGCACTAGGTCTCTCCTGATTCCTTCTTACTCTTTCTATCTTTAATGATCCTCCCAGGAATTCAGGGAGAAAACAATGGCCCTTCACATACACCAGATGCGTGGCTATAAGGTTTTGGAGTTGAGCCTACTGATCTTTGCTTTTCTTATGGCACAGGCCATTTCCCTCACTGTGTAGCTAGAACCAAAAATACACCAGGGAGGACCCAGTTACCAAAGTCCCAAGGGGATTTGTGCCCTATTAGATGTGCTGCCCCTTCCAGACAGCCAGAGTTAAGTTCTATTGCTTAAACATCTAGAAAATCATCTTAGCAGATATTTTTTTGGATTTTTCTGTGATGAGAATATGGTTTGAGTCACTTGATTTCATTTCCTCTTATACGAATAATTTAAAACAGAAGCTCTCAGTCCCCAAATGATATGCTATGAACTGGAACTTCTCTGGCCAGTAACTGCCACCACATCAAGGTTATTATTGACAGATGACTCAATTGAACTCAAATTTTGTACCCAAATTTTCCCATTAAAACGCTGCTTATTTTATGCCACACAAGTTTGTAAAAACAACATTCTAGGTGAAATAGAGGCCATGATGAAAGCATCCACAACTTTTACAACTTCAAAGCTTTCACAACTATTCACTATAGTTTTTTTTTCCTCTTCACAAATACTTCTATTACTTTTTCTTTTTTTTTTAAAGATTTTATTTATTTATTCGACAGACAGAGATCACAAGTAGGCAGAGAGAGAGAGGAGGAAGCAGGCTCTCCGCTGAGCAGAGAGCCCGATGTGGGGCTCGATCCCAGGACCCTGGGATCATGACCTGAGCCGAAGGCAGAGGCTTTAACCCACTGAGTCACCCAGGTGCCCCTGCTTCACCTTTTCATGATGCAATTTTTTTGTCCTCAAATTCTGAGTTATTATTACACAGCAAGCAGACTTTTCTTGAACTAATAGCTCCCCATTTCTCAGCTACTACTCTCCTCATTTGTACAATCTAGTCCCATCCTAAACTGATGATCGGTGCCCCTGAGATTTCAAATATTCAGTGTTTGGTGAGTACGGTCCCCTGATAGGGCACAGAAGAAAAGAAAGTACAAAGGACTTTATTTTATCTCAGACTGATAGTAAGAAGTTATATAGGGGCATAGTTGAAACTTAACCTACGTTCGAGAATGGCAATTATATATGGATTTTAGCTATCCTTTCCATTGGTATTTTCAATGCTGGAGATGCCTGACTACGCATTAAGGAGAGCCAGGACAGCTGAAACACAGTGTCATTACAACTCTGTAGCCCTTACCCACTCTACACATTTTCCATAAAAACAAAACAAATCAGAACAATAGCTACAGAGGCCCTGTGCTTTGACAAATGAAACTAACTCATGAAATACCACCATACTTAAAATTCCCACCAAAAGAGACACTTAAATCCCACCAGATAGTTTACTGATTTCGTAAGCATAGCAAAATGTCCCAGGGAGCGTTCTTTGGTTCCAGAATTTCTGCAGCACTTGTGACCAAGTGCTACCCTTTACCTGCTCAGTATCCACAGAAGCTGTCCAGGGCTTAAACAAAATAAATGACTGCATTGACCTTTTTGGTGTTCTCACCTTCCCAGGGTACGAAGAAATTCCTGTGACAGTTACATCTCCCAGTTTAGTGAGGTCTTCCCTTGGCTACTGAGACTACGCCATGGAGAGAGATTCAATGTGAAAACAGATCCTCCCCTGGGCGACCTGACTCCCAGAGCTTAAAGGTCAAATCCACTCTTAAGACAGGTCGAAAACCTGAAATGCAATATCTGTTCTCTAGTGGGACAATTTCTTACTAGGCTCTCCCCAACTGCATCACCAAGGAAGAATGCCACGCATATAAAAATACAGATTTGGGCGGTAGTTTGACGTTTTCTAATTTTGATTTGTTCACTGCATGGCTTGCTTTGACTTTTAAGATGCTGACTCTGTGCTCACCTGCAGAGTTGGATTATGTGGTTACTTAAGATTTATGGGTCTCTTTTCAGTAATTAGAACAGGAATAATCAAAATGCTCATTTCCCACTCCCCAGCCACCTGTATTCCATCTGAACAACCTGCTGGCACTTACTTTTATCTTCATCATACGATCCTCCAGAACTATTGCTGTATCTTGACTCTAGGCGGGTGTGGGCTCTGATGACGTTACTAAACCTTCAAATACAAGAACAATCATTGGAAATGCTGACACGTGTGTGTGTGTGTGTGTGTGTGTGTGTGCAGTTACTCATAAACACATATTATTATTCAGTGGTTGAGTTTTTTGGCAGTGAGTTCCAATGATGCTTTTCCTCAAAGAATACTGTAAAAATTGTACCTCAAGCATTTTGTTTTCCTTGAGAGGGTCAGTGTGGTCACCCTTGCTCAGATTCATGGGTTCAAGCCTTCATAAGATACGTATTTTAAGATTAATATTTGGACTGAGCCAGAATATAACATTTGTTAGAAAGAAAATGGAAATGACACTGAATAATTTAAATCCCTATTCACATGGTAACCTGGCATAAGGCAGGTGGTAAGTAGTGGCTGACTGATTAAGTCAAAACAGATAGACTTGGGAATATATAAAAATGGTTTCCTAACAAACCCTGGGCTTTATCAGCTTTATAGTTTCCCTTAAAATGATCTAAAGGTTTTCAGGAAAATGTCCTATGTGAGGAAACGGGTTGAGAAAGGTTATACAACTTGTCAACCACAGAAAGGTGGCAGGAGGAGGGTGCTTTGAGAGCCATGCTGCCTCTGAGCAGATGAACAGGTGACTTTAGGGCTGAGCTCTCCCTCACTAGCTCTGTGACCTTGGCCAAGTCCTATATCTCCCTGGGGACCCTATGTCAAAAAGGAATAAGAATACTTCACCATTTACTTCACTGGGGTTGTTGTGGCAATCAAAAGAAATAACACAAGAACGTTTCATCCAGCTCTAAGGGATTAGTTATTATATCTCTACCTTGAATTTCTAGAATGCCTTGCCTTCTCTCTTCAGGGCACTAAAGGCTTTCAAATCAATAGCATTTGAAGCTATTTGAGCCCTACAACGTAGGGCAAGGGGGTGACTGAGGGGAAGTGATGATAAAATTTTATATTTATTTTATATCAAATGATCAACAGGTTTTATCTACTTAATATATATGTAGTCAAAGCAAAGAACTAAGGTTATCTAGAAATATCTGGAAAATTCAAACTAGAGCAGGTATGGTCCCCTTCATTACTGGTGTTCTGCCTTAATTGACAACAGATCAACACTCTATTTCCCTCTATAACACTGGGGAATGCAGGGTTGTATCTATCCTCCAGTCAATGGAGAAAAAGAGATGCTTTAGGAAAAAGTCTTGGAAGTGCCATTAAGACACCTACCTTGTCCCGGTGTTTAACCTCAGAAAATTGGTGATTTAGATTTGCTGAGCACAGAAATGTAATAGACTATAATGACTTTGGTTTTTTCTTTTTTTAAAATTTAGTTTTGTCGCTTTTTAAAAATTTTACTTTTTCAGTGTTCCAAGATTGTTTATGCACCACCCCCAGTGCTCCATGCAATACGTGCCCTCCTAAATACCCACCACCAGGCTAACCTGTCCCTTCACCCCACTCCCCTCCAAAACCTCAGTTTGTTTCTCAGAGTCCACAGTCTCTCGTGGTTCCTCTCCCCCTCCAATTTCCCCCAACTCCCTTCTCCTCTCCATCGCCCAATGTCCTCCATGTTATTCCTTATGCTCCACAAGTAAGTGAAACCATATGATACTTGACTCTCTCTGCTTGACTTATTTCACTCAGCACAATCTCCTCCAGTCCCGTCCATGTTTGACTTTGGTTTACTGACCTCTTCGATGTTGGCTGCAACTGACACAGCCATCTTTTCCATAATAACTCTGTATTTCAAGCATTATTGTCATATCTTTTGGGCTAATGCTTTGTGAATCCATACAACAGAACAGCTAGAACATCTGCTCAGTCTGTCTACATCAGACTGAACTTACAGAATTAGAAAAGTGACCAACCTATTACCTTCTGAAGACATTCTTTAATCATATTTGTGCTGACAAATATAAAATTAAAAACAGTGTAGGCAGAGCCCATTCAGCAATATCAGGGGGAAAGGAATTCCACGTCTGGAGACTTCCATGGGACAGAGCTCATGAACCATAAACAGTATTTGCTGGCTTTATAATGACACTCTGGAAGGGTCAGGCAAGAAAGAATTATAGAATGGATGGCAGTTCTTCTCTTTTCCTTTGAGATGCATATAAAGGAGGATAAGGCAGAGGTTATGAAGCCAAGACGAACAAGGGCAACAAGTCCCTTCCAGACTGTTCTCTTTACTCTGGAGAAGGTCAAAACCATAGTGTAGCAAAGTATAAGCTTGGCAACAACAACAACAAAAAAGTAAAAACTGGCTCCTAAAATCTGTTATTTTCCTTTGCTTTCCTGGCTTGAAGAAAACAATTTCAGTCTGGGCTTTAGAAAAATTTCAAGGATTAAGTAGACCAAATACCCTTTTAACATCAAAGGTACATGTCTTAAGAAATATATCATGAATATCACTTTGATAAGAGAAAAACTAGGAGGACAAAATGTTTCTCTAAATTTTAACTTGCTGATTTAGCTCAAAGTAATACTTAGGCAACTTTTTGTAGATTATTAATTCCTATCCCTGTATCAACAGAGATCACCAGAAATTTATAAATTTGAAGCTTATTGCTTTGCCTCCCTGTGAAAAATCCTTTCATGGAACTTTACATTTATCAAATAAGGATTTATTAAGGGTTGACACATTAAAAATACTTATGGTTCTGCATATTTTACAAACTGCTATCATAGCTATTTTAATAAAAAATGTGTTCGCTTTGTTGTTTAACAAAAAAAAAATTCAACATGATAAATCCTTCTTTGATTTTAGGGTAGTTTCGGGGTGCCTGGGTGGCTCAGTTGGTTAAGTGTCTGTGTTCGGCTCAGGTCATGATCCCATGGCCTTGGAATCGAGTCTTGCCTCATTGGGCTCCCTGCTCAGCGGGAAGCCTCCTTCTCCCTCTCCCTCTGCCCCTCCCCCAGCTTATACTCTTTCTCTCTTGCTATCTCTGTCAAATAAATAAATAAAGTCTTTAGAATAATAGGAATTTAGGGTAGTTTCTGTTAGTAGCTTCCAATGAATTGTTTTATTTTTACACAATGAAAGTTATAAAATTCACTGTATTCTTTTTTACTTTGGCTTTTGAAGAACTCAAGGTTAGGTTAATATTAACTTTTAGTAGTTTTCCTTAGTGAGCACTTGAGGAATTTTGACACAACTATCTTACTCTTCTCTTAGCTTGGCCCTTATTCTTTTACCCTTGTTTTAATCTGAACTTTTTGTTAGTAGACATGATAGTATTAAACATTACCAAAATACATCAAAGGACCATTAATCTAGCTGGGAAAAAAACATGGCATCAGGCCTGCTTCTTTGCACAACTCCATGGCGCCCCCTGGAGCCCAATCATGTATTTTGGGGACTAATACCCCCAGGAGTTGAGTAACACAGCAGTCTGCTCAGTATTTCTGACCAATTGTATCTGTAGAGTCTTTGTCTACAAGGACTGTAAGTAACTCTTCTGTAATGGGGTTAGCAAGAGGGAGGGAGAAAGAGGGGCCAGATGGTGTTTGGACAACTTATCTCTGGGGCTATGAGATTTCTCCCATTTTCATTCACATACTGAATAAATATTATAGAATCCCTCCTACGTATAGCGTTATAGGCTAATTATTAAGGATAGCAATATTTGTATGAGATATATGGTCTCTGTTTTCCAAGAATGAAAATCTAGTGGTTAAGACAAGCATGTGTACAAGTACCTATAAATCAACATGAAAGAGTCTACAAGAAGGAAGGGTAATAAGTAGATTAAAAAGAAATAAGGTATTTTAGTCTGCTTTCATAGAAAAGAGAGAATGTATTAGAGAAATCATGCAGGTGGAGTACAGGATCAATGGAATAATGGTATCCTTTGGGATAGAATAGTCATATATGTATGATCATATTTATATTTACTTAAATACAAATATGATCAGTAAAGCTATAGATAAATAGATATGGCCATTATGAAAGGACCAGATATATATGTATATGTATAAAAAGTATGGGTACATAAATGTGTCAGGCTTTCCAATGGCCAACAGAGATATGGTGAGAGAGAAAGACAGCAAGAGTTAAAAAAGAAAGCCTCTATTCAAGGTATTCTCTGGTCTCAATATTAGAGAGATGATTGGCTTCTTAATTTCAAGGGCCACCACTAAAAACTTGGGCAGGACACTCAGGACTCTGGTCCTTAAGGGGCCTTTGTAGTGAGATGTTAATATATAGACATTCATCACGTTTCTACCCTAAATAAAATGAAGATTAGAAAATTCAGTCTAGACAATAAATGATAAAGAATGTTACACTCCAAGTAGGAAGTAGAAATCTCTTTAGAGACATAATGTGATTATTTACCATGAGGAAATTTTCCAAAGAAGGTGATAATAAATATGGACTAAAAACATGTTAGTTAATCATCACATATTGTCATTGATGCGGGAAGTATGAAAACCTTTACTCATTTCCAAGAAAAAAAGAAAGGACTTTATTAGTGATCTGTACAGGGTGAGTTCTATGCTCATGACTCTCTGGGTTTGGGCTTTTTGCCTGAAGGAAAGCTCCTGTGATTGACCATTGGAATTAAGGCAGTGCAGCAACCCAGGAATGGATGCACTGAGGAGTCTGATAAGGGCCCTCCAGAATTGGAAATGAGCCTTCAAAACTCCAAAGGCAGTCCATCTTACATCAGATACCCTTCCACCTGCAGCCCCCACCATACTCTCATGCAGGATGAAATCCTGAGGACGGTCATGAAGCATCTGGAAGCATTATGGCTTGACTGAATTATTTCTATTATTTGATCTACTGAATTTTCTCCATTATGAATTTCTATGAGTATCTCATCCTTGTTACTAATTTCTTTGGATTTTTAAAAATTTATTTTTGTGCATGCATGCGTGCGCACAAGAGAGAGCAAGTGAGTGGGGAGTGGGGGCAGAGGGAGAAGCAGATTCTCCGCTGAACAGGGAGGCCGATATGGGACCCAGTCCCAGGACCCCTGGGATCATGACCTGAGGTGAAGACAGACACCTAACCATCTGAGCCACCCAGATGCCCCCTTATTTCTAATTTCTTAAGTGAAAGGGCTCCTCAGGAGTTTTCATCAGAAAATAGTCAGCCTAAGGAGTTTTCAACACCCATGAGAATAAATATATATAATAATATAATAAATATTTATATATAATATATATTTATATATAATAATAAATTAATATAATAATTTATTATTATAATTTATTATTATAATATATTATATATACATTATACTCATAAATTAATATAATAATAAATAATAAATAAGCATTTATATATAAATAAATATAAGTCATTATATTTATTTAAAAATAAAAATAGTGGGACACCTGGGTGGCTCAGTTGGTTAAGCCGCTGCCTTCGGCTCAGGTCATGATCCCAGGGTCCTGGGATCGAGTCCCACATCAGACTCCTTGTTCTGTGGGGAGCCTGCTTCTCCCTCTGCCTCTGCCTGCCACTCTATCTGCCTGTGCTCGCTCTCTCTCTCTCTCTCTCTGACAAATAAATAAATAAAATCTTTAAAAAAATAAAATAAAAATAGTTTTTATTTTTAAAGATTTTTAAAATATATTTATTTATTTAGGGCACAGATTGGGGGGGCAGAGGGAGAGGAAGAGAGAAAATACTTAAGCAGACTACCTGCTAGGCACGGAGCCCAACACAGGCTAGATCTCAGGACCCTGAAGTCATGACCTGAGTTGAAAATAAGAGTCAGATGCTTAACCAACTGAGCCACCCAGGCACCCCATCTAAGTTTTATTTTTTGAGTCCTATTTATTTCTTTTTGTTTGTTTCTCTGTTCCTCACAATTAACCACAGGAAATAGTGATGTAGATTTTACTTATTTATGAGTTAGCCTCTAGGCAGTGTAAAGGGGCAAGAGAAATGCCATAAAAGAGCTAATGTGAAGGGACTAGAGGCTTCTTTTAGCAGGAAAAGGCAGCGTTGTTGGTTAACCAAATTTGACCACATCGAGATGTAATAAAAATGATGACATTCATAGAACTCACCTCAAGACAACTACTCAATCTCTAAGTAATCATTCCATAGTCAGATCTTAGAATTTCACATGGAAATTCCCTCTAATTCCAGATGGTCTGTGCCCACTAACAGAACAACGAGTGGTTTTTAGTAAGCCCTGTGGTAAGTGGGTTTTGACCACCAGAATGACATCCGTCTTAATCTCTCTCTTCTCTGGCTTTTCTCAGGGAGAAATCATTATCTTTAAGGATATACAGAGCAGAATCAGAGTCAGTTTGTGTTTCTAAAAGTAAAGAAGGGTGTGTGTGTGTGTGTGTGTGTGTGTGTGTGTGTGTAATTTATGAAACACTGCAAACTCTTACTGATGCCTTTGTGTAGACTATTGCTGAAAGTCATACCGGATATTAAGCCAAATTAGTGCACCAACCTCTCATCAGATTCTTTCAATATCTTGCTCTCCTCAGCATCTGGGAAACTGTCTTGGCCGGCAACCACTGTGTTGCTGCTGGAGGTGGTTCCTGTAGGTAGGATTAGAAAAAAATGTTGGGGGGAAGGGTTAAGCCCAGTTCTCAAGTAATTACAGTGAAGGATTTCTGACAAAATCTCATGTTTGAAAGACTCCTTACATCTTCCATACAATCTCAGACATTCTAAACAAACTTCCAAGCCCACACCACCGAAATGGGAGAATCCCAGACATCTGTTATGGTCAAACCAAATTCCTCAACTCTTTTATAAAGTGAGGCTACAACATTCTTGAAACATTTTCTTCGTGACCACTTAGGTAATGAGCTTATTTATAGTGGCTGACACTGCTGCTAGCTGCTTTAGTATTTCTGGGTCCAGGAGTTATTAAACTAATGTTAGTGAAGCAAGTCCAAGTACCTAGAGCTTCTGATCCCTGGGCTACTGCTTCCCTGCGGGAACATGCTCTGGCAGCAGGCACAGGGCAAATAGAGGGGATGAGAGACCAGGGGAGAAGAGAGGTTTGGAGGCAGTTATGATATTAGAAAAATCAAAGGGAAGCCGGCTTCAAGGAACTTAAGGAGGACATTATATATTTCATAAAATGATGCTGAGAAGCCGATTTATTGAAAGGGATAATATTGTTGAGGGGCATTTTCGTTAACTCTGGGCGACTATTAGCCAAGAAAATCCCATAGATATAAGAAGGAGGGTCCAGAAAGGAGATTCCTGAGTGATTGCTGTGTCCTGCCAGGGATCAGCCTGAAGTACAAAACTCCATGGCTTACCAATCCTGGGTCACTGACTGCTGGTCACCCTTACAAAATAATTTCATTAAACCGATAATGCCCTTAACAAGTCTCAGCTATTTTGAAACCATCCTTTTTAATTTTAAGATTTTATTTATTTGAGAAAGAGAGAGTGAGAGAGAAAGAGAGAGAGAGAGAACACACACATGCAGGCATAAGCAGGGGGTAGGCAGAGGGAGAAGGAGAAGCAGACTCCCTCATTCCGGAAGCCTGAATGAGGACTTGATCCTGAGACTCCGGGATCATGACCTGAGCTGAAGACAGACGCTTAACCAATTGAGTGCCCAGGTGCCCCTGAAGCCATCTTTTAAGTGAAAGTTTACACAGGAATAAGGAAAAAGTAGCACACACATACACTCCCATCCCTTCAGTGCTCTCCATACAGAAAACCCCAGAGATCCAAGACAAGATGTCCACCCCGCTGCCCTTCCCCTACCAGAGGCCGCTGCGGAGGCCTTGCTGCTGGCTGTAAAGCGGTAGAAGGGCGGGTTGTCACAGTGCTGGACAATGGGATTCACCGGCTCCGTCTGCTGCAGCTCAAAGAGAAGCTCTTCCATGGTCTGGATGGTGTTGTTACGGCACAAGTAGATTGCCACCTTTTTAATCTGAGAAGAAACAGAACATGAGGGATATCTTCCAGAGCGTCGCCCACAAGCATGCTAAATGTAACCAGTTCCTCTCCACGAACACGTCCTCCCCATCCTGATAGCTTGGCTCCATGGTCTCCAGTGTCTGGATTAAAATTCACCTCTCTTCACAGGCCTGTCTGACAGGAGTACACGTTAAAGGCCTTACCTTCCCTAATGGTCACGTTTACAGAAGTTACCTTTAGGGCACATGAATTCTCTCTCAGCTGAAAACTTGCTGGCTAAGGCCTTATCTAGAAAGTAGTTTATTCATACAAACCATGGGGGAACACTGCTAGTTATTTTTGTTTAAATAAGGAATCCAGTCCTCTGCTATTCTCTACTCCCATGAAAACCATTGCATTTTAGCTGCCTGTAGGGTTTTAAATTTTAAAAGTAAGTCTGGATTAAAGCTCTGCATTATTGTGGCTCTCACAGCTCCAACCTGAGGCCTGGAAGCCACAGTAGGGCTTAGGTGGTTCAAAAGAGCAGGCAGGCAGAAAATCTCTCACAAGAACCAATAGCACACAAATGCCAACTGAGTTAGGTTCTAATTTATTTTATTTTATTTTTAAAAAAAATTTTTAATTTAAATTCAATTAGCCAACACATAGTACATCATTAGTTTTTGATGTAATGTTCAATGCTTCATCAGTTGCACATGTGAGTTAGGGTTTTAAAAATACTGTTGTTTTATTGATTAGATCACCTTTAAATACAAACACTAAATATCACGTATCTCAGGAAGATTTCTCTCTGTTTAACTCTCCTAACACCTACATTTGAAGAGAAACACCTAGATACTCTCCCTTTTTATTCCATTTTAATAGCATCAAGATGGAAATACCGAACATTTATATTAGTCATAATTAATGTATTACTGAGTTTCTCCTACATATTCGGTCTACTGTTTATAGAAGGCAGCTTTCAGTAACTGTTAGGAAAATATCCACCCCTTAATTCACAAGTTTCTGTGTCCAAAGGCTTAGAAAGAGGATGACAGGTGTCCCTAGGACATTGTAGCCTGCTTCTCAGGGGGAAGGACACTTTCGGTAATATGCAGATGAGCTCCTGAGAGAGTAGCATGACTGACAAACTCAGTATCTCCATTTTACTTAAAGCCAAAAGCACATTCTCACCCGTAGCTGCAGATACAACCGAAAGGAGCAGGGACTCCTGACGGTCTGAGCGCCACTTACATAGGGCAAGAGAAGCGTGTCACTGCTAACCCCACACAGGCTGATCAGGAACTGCAAGGTGACCCTCAGGTTGTTGCTCCATTTCTCATTGTTGGCTAAAGCATTCCAAGCATTTTCCATTTCTGGCCCAGGAACTTCATCTCCATACTGTAACACACAAGAGAAAAACCGGCCTGGGAGACATGTGGGAAAAACGGCAGGATGCAAAATGTTTGGTTAAAAGTCGTCGTAAGGGTCATGGCCATCTCAAAATTCTAAGAAGGGGGAGGAGACATGGCCATTCCTCAGGGAGATGCCATTTTTCAGCAACTTATCATGCAGCCATCACTCATGTATGTACTTACTGGCATGATTTTTAATATTTTTGTGTTATTATTTTTATTACTTTAAAAAATTGTAATAAAATGCACATAACATAAAGTTTGCCCTTTTTAAGCATACGGTTCAGCAACATGAAGTACATTCACATCGCTGTGCAACCCACACCACGGTCCAGGACCTGCTTGTATAATTCTGAATGGTAAGTGCCACTTGCCCTGACTGGGCAGCACGGGGTTTGAGTAACCCAGGGGTTTCCTGGACGGCAGAGCCGTGTTCCTGAGGCACAGATCCTCGGAGTTTACCTTAGCCGTCATGTACATGAGGTTATTCAGAACCAGTGACGTAGCTTCTGGGGAGCCCCAGCCACTCCCTCTCAGGCCGTGGGAAGCAGTCACTTCCCCTTCCCGGTCCTTGACGTCATCGTCTGGGCTGCTGGGGCTTGAGCCTGGGAGCAGGAGCCTACTGTCCACCAGCTCGATGTTGTGCAGCCAAGGAAGCAGGTAGGTGAGCATGATCTGACGCCCGTTTGGATGTGTCGTGGGGAACCGCTGGCTAACCTCTAAAGAGAAGAGCAGGGACACAGAGCTGTACGTTAGCTCATCAAATAAAACAAAGCTGTTTACACCAACTGCCAGATCAAACAGTGACGTCAGTGTACAAAAAAGCATTTTCATATACAGCAGCTCCCCAAGGCCTCGAAATCTTCCAGCTACATCTATCTGCGGAGCTCCATCTATCTAGCTCCGGTGCTCTGCGGAGGGTTGTCAGAGAGCACAGCGGGAAAAGCACGGGCTTATTCACGGTGGAGCGAGGTGCGAGGCTTTGTGAATTCTAATCCACTACCATGGAAGAGGGGCATCAGGGCGGACAAAACACAGAGCTCAGAATCAGAAGGACATGTGATTAGATCCCAGCTCCTCCACACACTCCCTGCAGGAAATTCTGTGTTAGTTATTTAACCTCTCTGTTCCTCAGTTTCCTCATCTGTAGAATGGAACCACCTTGGGCCACTGTGAGGTTCAGGAGAGAGGATCATCAGGTATATTACATGCTGAACACAGCACTGGGCATCAAGGAGGCTCTTAATAAGCAGTGGTTGGGACTGTTATGACAAGGACCATTATCTTTCCACTCTTCCGATAGTTTACCAAGTGTCCTCCATGAGTTCTTTGCTGTGAAACTGAGAAGTCACTGAACCTCCAGTGTGTGGACTCATGCTCAGGAATGGACTTGAAAACTGCCAGCTATGTGCACCTGCAGGCTCCGTGCTGCACATCATTTTATGAAACACAGGAATCAGAAGGGTAAAACTGGACATCCAGCCCAGTGAGTTCACCGTGATTTTCTGTGATAGCATTTATGCCTTGTTTCATGGCCAGCAGCATTTAATGTTGTGGTCTGAATAAGCTTTCCTCAGAAATAAAAGCACAGCATTACCTATGGGCGGCAAAGCTGCCTGTAATCTTTTATTTCTAACATCAAGAGAAGAAACGGTTTTGTTCTAAGGGAACTCTGAAAGCACGGTTTGATGCCCTTGTTATTACCCAGCGTGGCATGTAATCTCGTTCGGAGAGCTTGGCTGCTAAACAGTAGAACAACACAGATGCCAGGAATTATACCAACATAATCCACTAGATCCCCGAAACAGTAGCTTTAATTGATTTGGCCCTTTTCCTAAAACTACAATTACAATTTTTTTTTAAATCTTGAAGACTATCAATCTATTTAATTCTGGACCACAATAATCAGGGTTAAGCTGTGATGTTCTATGTAGCTCAAAATGTCAAAACTGACTTAATTTCTAAACTTTATGGATGTGATGACTGATATCATGAACTTTTATGACATATATCCAGATCCTTCAGATCCCAGAACATGTATTTATTCAATACACGGGGCCTTTTCTAGGAGCAAGCCACTGTGCTGGGCACTATGGAGCCAGCAAGGACTCAAAGTTCAGTTCATGTCCCTGAGGAGGAGCGTCTGAGGCAAAATATGTTGAGAGGTAACTCTGGGGCGAGGTGGCAAGTGACAAAGGACACGGAGAGGAACAAACCGAGTGCTATAGGGGTTCGGTGAGGGAAAAGCCTTCTGGTTACATGGATTCAGGGCATGTGATAGCAAAAGAACTATTTTAACTCTGCTAGAAAAGGATAAGGAATTTGGAGGGGAATAAATCCTTCCAATCAGAGGGACAACCACTATTAAAAATACATTTTTTAACAGTGGCATAAAAACCTCTAGTCTTTTTGAGGCAATGATTACCTTCTAACACATCACTTGATTTACTTATCTATGATGTTTATACATCTTGTCTGTCAGGCCCAAGGTCCAACCGATGTGTGTAGGGGGGAGGCACCCAAACGAGGGCCAGGATTGTAGAGTCCTTCGGAAGGGAAAGGAGGAAAGTGAAATGATGTCAGTGGGCTGCTCAGTACAGTTTCTGGCTCCTCTGGGAATGACCTGTGCAACCCGTTTGGCAACTTCCAAGGAATTAACTCATCTGACAGTATAGGCAATAAAATCTCACCACAGGGTTTTTAATAGTAGAAGGAGGGAAAACAAGAGCTAGAAAATCTCTATAATGTCCTTTTTCCATGTTATTTTTAAAAAGTTATTCTTCATAAATCAAAATAGCCCTATAGTCAATTCTTGAAGAAAAACTTAGATTGAACATGCCACTCATTGTATGAGCTTCTGTTTTTCTTAAACTTGCTGTACTATTTACCTCCTCTTCCTGGATTTGTCCAGCTCATTACCAGCTGTTCCCTCTCGGGCAAAAAATAAGCTCAAATCCCATTCACCCTCAGACTCTGCAAATTCCACTGTCACTCCCTCTTCTCTTTTTCCTGCTTTCTCAGCAACGCCACTAAGATGTGGCTTCTGCTGCTCTTTCTCTGCAGAAACTACTGACAGTTAACAGTAATTGTGAATTGTGAGGTCCAGACAGTAATATATAGATCTTATCTCCTGGGATCTCTCTGATCCATTCAAGGCTGTAGACTGCTCACTCACTCCTCCAATATCCTTTCTTCTCTACGTTTCCATGATACCCACCTTCTAGGTGTTCTCTTTCCTCTCTGAATGGGTCTCCATCCCTGTCTGTTCCCTCACTCTTTCTGGGTGCAGTCCTCAAAAGCTGGGGGTCTGAGTGCGTTCTTTCCCTCTGTGCTCACTCTACTCATGATCTCATCTGTTGCCTTGGTTCTATCTTCTATTCTTCCATGAGTCCTACCTCTGGCCTTCCCTTGACACTAGTCTGTCTCCACGCAGGGATGTCTGACAGACACCTACCCTCAATATCCCAAGCAGTGTTCATGATCTCTGCTTTGTCCTTAGCCTCCCCTTCTCCCTGGACTGGCTCTCGAGGTGGGGTTATCACTCCCTACCTCCCAGATATCGTACCAGGGACTTCCTTCTCTATACCCTGCCTGGGAGCGCTTGACTCTGGTCTCCCCTTTCTATTCTCATGGGGCTGTCTTAGTTCAGGCCTTCATAATTTCCTCTGTGGACAACTGTCATTGTTCCTCAACTGACCCTCTATCTTTAGACTGGAGACTCTTTTATCCATCCTTCAGACACAGTCTTTCTAAAATGCATTTTGCTCTTGTCCCCCTCTCTTATTTTAAACTGGCCAGTGGCTTTCAGAACCCAAGCAGCTTGGTGGAGGCCCTCCCTGTTCCCAGGGCTCTGAGGGGTTTCAAGGAGCACCTAGCAGTCACTGTCCCACAAATTGCTTATGGTACAGTACAAAGCCTTCCAAGACTTGACTTCTGCCTCTCTGTCTGCCTGTGACCATTTCCAGCTTTCTCCCATTCCTGCATGTTGTAGTAGCCAAACTGAACACTACATCATCTCTGGAACGCAGCATGTTTTCTACCTCTAAGTCAACCCATGTGCTATTTCCTTGGTCTGTAATACCTATCTACTTACCAACTCTAATGTCAGCTAGTTGTCTGCTTTGCAAATGTCTACTCCTCTTTCCAACTGCAGCTCAGACACCAACTTCTCTAGGAAGTCTTGCCTGATATTCTTGGCCCAATAATTGTTGTCTTCTATCTCATACACAGAATGTGCCTTTTTTTTTTAAATTGTACCTGCTTCTCTGTATCATAACCATATGACTGCATATCTTTCCTTATTCCCAGATTATGACCCATTGATGTAAGAGAGACTGTTTTATTCACATCTGTGTTCCTATAACCTAAGGACAGTGCTTGACACAGAGGTGGCTCTCAAATGTTGGTTGATGTTAACAGAATTACACTTTAGTTTCCCAAGAAGAGAACTAGTTTATCAGGAAGTCTTTTCTGGAATCCCCCCACTGTTTCAGGCATGGGACAAGGATATGACTAATTCTGTTGCAGATAGATGGAGAGGTTTTCACAGAAGAAGTAGATTTTCAATTAGGTCTTTTTTTTTTTTAAGATATATTTATTTATTTTAAAGAGGTGGGGGGGGCAAAGGGAGAGGGAGAGAGAGAAACTCAAGCAGACTCTGGGCCGAGCGCAGAGTATGACATGTGGCTTGAGCTCACAACCTTAAGATCATGACCTGAGCCAAAACCAAGAGTTGGATGCTTAACTGACTGAGCCACTTGGTGCCCCCCAACCTTTTTAAAAGTTTATTTATTTGAGTAATCTCTACAACCAACATGGGGCTTGACTTGAAGATCAAGAGTCGCATGTCCTTCCAACTGAGCCACCCAGGCACCCTTGGTATTGTCTTTTTTTTCCCAATTAATTTATTTATTTGATGGGGAAGAGGGAGAGAGAGAATCTTAAGCAGACTCTCCTCTGAGCTCAGAGCCTGACTCAGGGCTTTATCTCATGACCCTGAGATCATGACCTGAGCCAAAACCAAGAGTTGGATGCTTAACTGACTGAGCCACTCGGTGCCCCCCAACCTTTTTAAAAGTTTATTTATTTGAGTAATCTCTACAACCAACATGGGGCTTGACTTGAAGATCAAGAGTCGCATGTCCTTCCAACTGAGCCACCCAGGCACCCTTGGTATTGTCTTTTTTTTCCCCAATTAATTTATTATTTGATGGGGAAGAGGGAGAGAGAGAATCTTAAGCAGACTCCCCTCTGAGCTCAGAGCCTGACTCAGGGCTTTATCTCATGACCCTGAGATCATGACCTGAGCAGAAACCAAAAGCTGGATACTTAAATGACTGAGCCACCCAGGCATCCCAGATTTTCAGTTAGGTCTTCAGGAAGACTGGAATTAGGGAGAAGGAGAGAAGGGCCATTTCTGGAAAAGAGAAGCATACACAGAGGCAAGGATGGACAAAAGGGCCTGGCATGTAAAAGATCAAGTGAGATGGGAGCAGAAGGTTCTTGGATGGAAAGGTGGAAAGCAAGTTTGGAAGAAGGGGAGGTTTTTTTTATTATTGGTGAAAGAGTTCCTATTATTTAATGTCTCTAAGCCTTAGCATCTCATCTGTAAAATAGGAAGGGTGATTATGGTGGTGGTGATGGTGGTGGTGCTGGTGGTCATTCCAAGCCAGCACTAGGCGAACTGCTTGGGTTTATCAGCTTGTTTTAATCCTTGCACCCTCTGAAGTAGTTATTTCTGCCAATAAGAACATGGAATTTAGAGGTTCCATGACTTGCCCAAGGTCAAACAGCCAGCAAATGGCGTGGCCAGGGATGAATCCAGGCTGTCAAACCCGGAGCCTCATTTCTAACCACTACTTGCGGGGTTGCAGAAATGAAATGATAAATGAAGTGTACATAAAGTGCCTAATACAGACTACTCAATGGATGGAAACTTATCAGCAGTTATTTTTAGGACAGCTGAGCAGAGAATTCTTAGTGGAGAAGTGCTGTGCATATTTGGTTTTGAGTAGTGGGTGGATTGCAGGGTTGAGGACTATAAACAGAGGGTGTTGGGCAGGAGTGGGGTTGGGGGGGATGGATGAGGATGTAGATGGAGGTCCTGATAACACAGATGGAGAAAGAGGACCAACAGAGACCAAAATCAGCCCCTTAGCATGGTGCTCCTTAGGCAGGAAGTTAAATCAACAAATGTAATTCCTTAAAGGTGAGTTTTTTACAAAAATTACTCACAAAGACTACTTGTAAAGATGTGCTAAAAATCTAAACTCTCAACAACCTATATATGTAGCAACAAACAAGGTATAAAACACCATCCCCAACACCACAAAGATCAACTTGCAGCGATTCATATGTATTAAAATTTTTTCCACGCATATTTAACTTATTTGGGAAATTTTACACATGTAAGTTATTTAGAAGGTTTATGACTAAATCTGAGCATCTCTGCATTTGTCCTATTTATATTAGATAAACCTATGCTATTTTAGGTAAACACGTTTTTAAATACTTAAATGTATTCCAGAATTGACTTTTATATGTAAGTGGAGTTAGTCCAAAGCAATTATGATCTATGAATTTAACATCAATAATTTGACTCCAAAATGATACTAGACTTGAAAAAGGAAGATTCCAGCCTCCCTGATCTCTTTCCACTATTTTGAAGCTTGTGGAAGCCTGCTGGTAACAGGACTCCTAAAAAAACAAATGTTCTCTGGAAGCCTGTGGTCCAAGGCCATTTTCCATTTTTGCCGGCTATAAGAGGGGTCTCTGGAACCAGAAGGAACACACAGCTCTTCTCCCAATTGAGGATGTTTATGTTTGAAATGAAACTAAATTCTCTCTAGACAGGAGATACTCTTATGTGTACAAACCAAGGAACAACACAGTGAATCCTAGTGGTAAACCCAATAAAACCAGAGTAATCTGGGGAATGGTAACTTTGCCTCATGGAAACAGCCGCACGGTTTGGGCCAAATTCCGAAGCAACCTTCCTGCTAAGGCTGTTGACACAGAATCCATGTGACAATGTACCCCTCAGGGATTTAAACTTGCTGAAAAATAAATAAATAAATATATAGATTTGTTCTCTTATAAAGAAAAAAATAAAATAAAATAAAGGGGAGATAACTTTGTGCAGAAATGATTACACGTATCCTTGCATGGTACCTGAGAAGAGTGGAAGTGTGAGCTCAGGGTACATCCTGGCCAGTTCACATGACAGGAGTGCTAGTGACACACTGTACAGGGGTGGCAATGGGCCGTGTGTTCCATAGAGAATACTGCCAGGTCTCTGTTCAGCTACTTTCTTTGAGTACACGAAAAGCTTGGCTTCAAGGATCTATAGAGAGGTGGGAAAGTGAGAAATGGTATGAAAAAACATTGGCTGGCAGTCTCAGGAGGATTTATGTTTCATCAAGTTTCATAGTAACAAAAGTAATAAATGCATATTTAATAAGGTATTAAAAGTAAAGCATCAGTTAGTTCCCGTGTTTAGAGAAGGTTATGTAGCAGTCTTCTCACTCCTCTATATCCCCACCAGTGATACACAGGAATCAGCAGCCATCCGGGTATCAACCACCCTCTCTCTGAAGTTTCTGTGTAAGTAGATGATACGTGCCTGCATGAGCTGCGTGGCGATTTCATAGATCTCTCTGTTGGTGTCAGAGGCCTTGAATAGAACAAGGTTTAACAATGTCACTATGTCGAAGGGATAGTTCCTAAAACAGAAAACAAAAACAAAAAAACAAACAGCACAGTTTATAAGACAGCCTGGTTAGTCATCTTGATAAATCATTACCTCTCAAAATTCTAGAGGGAGACTGACCTCAGTCACACTTACTAATGACATTTTCATGCCCACTTGGCCATTCCCCTCCCCCCATTCTTTTGCTGTTTATTAGGAGAAGAGAGATAGCTCTATTTTTGTTTAAAATTGAATATTGTTGCACTGGGATAATTAAACACACAAATATCTATCTAACATAAATAGATTTTAATGAAAACCAAATAAAAATAGAAAGAAGATGATATGTTTATATTTCTCAGTAGCTCACAGATTTAATATTTTCATTCAATCCATCTAAACATAGGAATCACCATACATAGACCAGGAACAATTGCACAGTACTCATGATACTAAGTTAAGTAAGGCTGGTCCCTTCCTCTAAGGGAGACTTACTATATAGTTAGAGAGATAATCTATATGATCTAGTCATGATGAGAGTAGGCAGAGCATGCTACAGAATCCCGATGAGGGACACCTACGCCAGACTTGGGGTGACAGAAGCCTTCTCCAGGAAGAAACAAGTAAACTGGTATTTGCAGAGCCAGGAGACATTAGCCAGGCCATGGAAAGGGTAACACGGGGGAGTGTTCCAAGCAGAGACAACCGCATTTTGAAAATGACAAGAAGGAAGCAGCAAGATCCCTTCTGGAAAGGAAAGAGTCTCTGTGTAGCAGACTGAGTAAAAGAGTTAGTAGAGGAACAGAAGATGGGACTAGGTTTCCGAAGATAACCAGCTGATGGACTTCATACTAAAAGTTAAGGAGATCCTACAGGATTTGCAGTAGGGGAGTGAGGCAATGACATCACTTTTGACAAAACACTCTTGTGTGCTCTGCAGAGAAAGAATTTGTAAGGGGGTCGATATTGGGAGCTATTGCAATACTCCAAAGGGGAACTGATGTGTGAATTAGGACAAGAATGGTAGAGACAGAAAGGAGAGGACAAGATCTGAAAAACACTAAGGAGAGAAAATGGGCAGGATCTGGTAATTGCACGCATGGGATGGAAACTGGGTGGGGAGAGTAGGAACCCAGTCAAAAGGTGATGTGGCTACTAGCAATATAATCAAATGGAACATGGAACTTAAATACATTTTCTTCTCTTGCTACACAATACTCTTTAAAGATGACTTAAAAAAATCTGTATGGTTTTTTTTTTTCAGTGGAAAAGAGGTCATAAATAGAAAACTCTTGGTGAAATAAACAATTAGGAAATGGTCCATAGATAGTGAGTGAGTGACATTTATCTTGAGGCAAACTTCAGAAAGCAGAAGATGGCTTGGAGGTGGAAAAAAAAAAACACCAGCGATTGTTTTCTTGTGGGTTCTTTTTTTGATTCTATAATATAATTATAATTGCCTAAGAAGTTCTGTTTTTGAACAATCACCCTTCAAGAAAGGCATCATATTATTATGAATATATGCCCACCTTCCAGTAAGCTTAGTAAGAGATTATAGTGAGCACTTGTTAAATACATGAAAAAGGATGGTTTTCACTTATTTTTGATATTAATCAAATTTAATTTTTTATCTTATTAGTAACACATGAATACAACTTTCAAAAAAAGATTCAAGCGGCACATAAGGCCAGAGTATTCTGAAAACGGCTCATTCACACAGCTGGTGAGTTGGTGCTGGGTGTAGGTAAGTGTATAGAATAAAATGTGGAAATGCTCACTTCCTTTCTTTCCCCCAACTGTTAGAGGCAACCACCCTTTTTAAAGTGTGTATATAAATAAGTACTCTTCCCCATCACAAAGGATTGTCAACATAAATGTGATTATACCCATGTGCATTGTTTGGAGATGACCCTTGTCAGTGAATGAGGCTTTCCCCACTCTTCTTAACAGCTGCACAGTATTTCACAATATGGTCATACCATAAATAACCAACCTTGTAGCAGATGCTGTGGTGTGCTACCTGGATCTCCTTTCAGGACTGAGGCACTCAATCCTCCAACTAGTGTTGGAGGCTGAGATCTCTGGCTGAATCCCTCTCTGGGAATTGCCTTCCGCCAAAGAAATTTACCTAGGTCAAGGTCATACCCACAACTAGCAGCAGCTCCTGTGGGACTGGTGGAGGTCTCTTTTTCTCTGCTCAGTCCTGCTTCCTTCACTTCTCCCCAGATATTGACCCCAAGGGCATTCCCTAATTAATATTCTGCATTCAAATCTCCACCCTGAGTCCGTTGTTTCCTGAGAAGCCCAGACTTTGACCCACATTTGGAGACATTTAAAGGTTATTTTCATTTTTTTCATAGTTACAATGTTTTTCACTGTTATAACACCAAATGTTCTTTCTTTAGAACAGATTTTTAGAAGAGGTCATGCAGGGTCAAAGGGCAACATTTAAAGTTTTGGTAGATAATGCCATATTGCTGTCCAAATGGCTTTACTAATTTGCATTCCAAAATGATTACTTTTCTAGAACTTTAAAAAAATATATTATTTTTAAAAGTTTTTATTTATTTATTTGTCAAAGAGAGAGAGAGCACCAGCAGGGGAAGCAGCAGGCAGAGGAGAAGTGGGCTTCCTACTGAGGACCCTGGGCTCATGACCTGAGCCTAAGGCAGATGCTTAATCAACTGAGCTACCAAGGTGTCCCTAGAACTTTTATTTATTTTTTAATTAACATATAATGTATTATTTGCCCCAGGGGTACAGGTCTGAATCATCAGGCTTATACATTTCATAGCACTCACCATAGCACATACCCTCCCAGTGTCCATAACCCAGCCACCCTATCCCTACCCCCGCCAACCCCCCGCAACCTTCAGTTTGTTTCCTGAGATTAAGAGTCTCTTATGGTTTGTCTGCTCTAGATCCCATCTTGTTCACTTTTTCCTTCCCTATCCCCCACAACCCCTACCCTGCCTCTCAAATTCCTCATATCAGAGATATCATAATTGTCTTTCTCTGATTGACTTATTTCGCTAAGCATAATACCCTCTAGTTCCATCCACATCATTACAAATGGCAAGACTTCATTTCTTTTGATGGCTGCATAGTATTCCATTGTATATATATACCACATCTTCTTTATCCATCCATCTGTTGATGGACATCTAAGTTCTTTCCATAATCTGGCTATCGTGGACATTGCTGCTATAAACATGCAGGTACACATGCCCTTCGAATCACTACATTTGTATCTTTAGGGTAAATACCCAGTAGTGCGATTGCTGGGTCATAAGGTAGTTCTATTTTCAACTTTTTGAGGAACCTCCATACTGTTTTCCAGAGTGACTGCACCAACTCGCATTCCCACCAACAGTGTAGGAGGGTTCCCCTTTCTCTGCATCCTCGCCAGCATCTGTCATTTCCTGACTTGTTAATTTTAGCCATTCTGACTGGTGTGAGGGGATATCTCACTGTGGTTTTGATTTGTATTTCCCTGATGCCGAGTGATGTGGAGCACTTTTTCATGTGTCTGTTGGCCATCTGGATGTCTTCTTTGCAGAAATGTCTGTTCATGTCTTTTGCCCATTTCCTGATTGGATTATTTGTAAAACTTTTGTTATTAAATGAACAAAAAAGCATGAGGTTGATTTGTCAGATGAGAAGTGAGGGAAAGCCCACGTACATGCTGTGGTGAGAATAACGAAGAACGATGGATAACATTTATGTTATGACCTGCCTACTCTATGCTGGTTACTCTGCCAAGGCCTTTACCTAGATTTGTTATTTTGTCTTCCTGGCAAGCCTAGAGGCTTAGAGACATTAAGTACTCGACCAAGTTCATTTACATTAAGTACTTGAAAAAGTATTTGACCACTTGGTGCCTAGATTGCATCCTGGATAAGTCTGACTCCAAAGAACGAACTTATCCATGGTGCTATCAGCTTCCTGGACAGCCCAGAACAGTACTTTAACAGCTGGTCTAACTTGGAGTTCTAACAAACTGCAGTATCTGGAATGGACTGAGAAAGTACAAAGAACACTCTGGGAGCCCCACAGAGGCAGAGATATCTTATGCTGCTGTCTCTAACATGGGAGATTTAACACCTATGCATTTTTATGTAAAAGAACACTAACTGGAATTTAAAGAAAAACTTGAAGCAAAAGAAAAGGACACTGGCAAATATTGCTAGATCACTGGGGATTTAAAGGCAAGAAAAGGGAAGACAAAACCTCCCTCCTAGGCAGGGCCGTGCACTGGACTATATCATTGGTACATTCAATTAGCTGCCTAGGACTGAACTATGGACTTTATGGAGCACAGCATTGAAGGAAATAACAACAAAGAGACAGAAAATGAAAGAAACCCAGAGAAGCGAAAAATGAGATCTCAAATGAGTGAAGGGGTACAAATAAAACATCTGTATTTAGGTGGTTAAAATAGGCTTAGAAACAAAATCTTATACCTTTCAGTGTTAAATTATTCAATGGAGGCAGTGGAAGGATAAAAGATAAAGATAGCTGTGATCATTCAGAATAAAAATCAAATCATAAAATAAATATAAAAGGCAGATGTAATTCAGAAAGCAAATGAAAATAAAACTCTCTTTCTTTTCTTTTCTTTCTTTTTTTTTTTCTGGTCTGGAAGAGAGGAGGTTTTGAAGAATTTGGGAAATACCCACTAGCCCTGACTTCTATAGAATGAAATGACAAAGCTCGGAGTAACTTTGAGGTGTTCTGGAGAGAAATTAATTTCATTAGTTGATAGAACAGATTACATCATAGCTTTCTGCTTCCAATAGCTATTGAGTAAGAGTGTTTACAGAGTACCTACTATGTATGTGCTTGGTCTTAGGTCAAGAAATTGGATTCATAGTTCACAGATAGCTCTCATGCTCAGATACATTGATCTATTTTTAAGGACTTGATTAAAAATGTCATAATTTGGGGCACCTGAGTGGCTCAGTCATTAAGCTTCTACCTTCGGCTCAAGTCACGATCCCAGGGTCCTGGGTTCGTGCCCCAGATAGGGCTCCCTGCTTGGCAGGAAGCCTACTTCTCCCTCTCTCACTCCCCCTGCTTGTGTTCCTTCTCTTGCTGTGTCTCTCTCTGTTAAATAAATAAAATCTTTTTAAAAAAATGCCATGATTTGTTTACTCATCCTCCTATTAACAGGCTTGAGGTTATTTTTCATTGTTTTAAAATACCTTAGTAGATATCCTGCATGCATTTCTGTACATGGTTGCAATTCCTGACACTAGCATGTACCATATTAAAAGGAAAGACTGGTTAAATTTAATCCTTAACCTAGTGATACCAGCACTCCCATTTTACAAATGAGAAAGCGTTTATGGTAACTTGTTCAGGAGCACACAGCTTGATTGGAGGCAGAGCTAAATTCAAACTCAAGACAGCACGTTTCCTGAGCCCAGATTCCTAAACTCTGTGAGCTCTTGGAATACTCCAGCTGACTGACAAAACCAAATGAGATTATGCATCACCAGCTAGGGAGTGTGACTGGGATTCATGAATCATAAGCTACCCTTGTCTTCCTTGGTAACAGATAGCTGATATTTCCTCAAGACATGTGGGACATCTACTTTTAATAATTCAAGTTTGCTGGGCCTGATTTAAATTAGGAAAGATTATGAGAAGTTAGCTTAAGGCAAAGCAGACATACAAACAGCAATGGCAGCAGAAACTACCTCCAAAAGTAAACCCAACAAAATACAAATTAAAAATTTAACTTTATCTATTATTCTAAAATACTTATTAAATGTTGGAGGATAAGGGTAAAAACAATAGAACTCTCAAGTTTTAATTAAATGTGAAGAGAACTCTGTTGAGTTAAGCCACTAATTGGAAACCGCCTACACTTTTAATATAAATCATACTATTTGCCTTGATTTAGAATGCTGGAAATCCATGTAATCTTTCTCAATTTCTTTATCTGTTCAGTACTGATATAATTTGGAGTTGAGGGGAAATTAATAAGAGCACACACAAAAGTCAAATAGTTATTTGAATTATTGCTGCCTGACAGGTGAGCTATTTCCTCTTGTGCTACATTATAGTACTGAGCTGCACTTAATAGCTTTTAATCAAATGTAAGACATATTTTATAAAAAATTCTTCAAAATTAATATTGCCAGTTCTACCACCACTTTCTACTTTTATCCTTACTTCTCCTGGTCTTATTTGAAATCCACACTGACTTCCAAATTTCCCAATATCTCTAAATATATCACAGTTATAATTACAGTTTCAATTTTGTCTAGATTTCAGAAAGTTCACAATACACACACACACTCTCACAGAGTCTTCTATAGAAACAAAAAGAAACAAAAAAAGAACACAGAGAACTACTTTCTTCATTATCACAGCTGATGAATATAGGGATTAATATATTAAATTATGCAAAAATGGCTGATTCTAAAAGCAGAAAACTAAAAGTAGAAAATTTTATTCAGGAGGAGCACTTTATTTATTTATTTTTTTTTTTAGGAGGAGCACTTTAAAAAATGTTCAGTTTTTTAGAAGTATTTTATAGTCAATTGTAAATTGTTCCTTAATAAATGACTCTGGTTATAAACTGTCACATTCCTACAAAAATAAATCCAGCATATGCTCATTTCTATCTAAAAAGGAGGAGATAATTCTTTACAAGAAAGATTCTTCACTTTAGAATATGACTTGTAGGAGTTACTGTACAGATAATTTGTTTGAGAAAGTTAAAATATGACCTGGTTTAGGTATGACTTTTTAGGAACATATTATTTCATAACCTAAGGTACATAGGTGTTTTTAAGAAGCAAACTTGTGGAAAACAAAGCAAAAGCTAAAACACCAGAATTGCTTTCAAAAAAAGTACTGAAAACATTAAATGCAAAGATTGTTAAAACAAATCCGGATGCTTATCTAGACTACACAGACTGAGAATTTATGAGGAGAGAGAGCAAATTTAAACCACAGCTGAAATTTTAAATTCTGGACATGCCCCGTGGTGACAAATGGCAGAAGAGTTGGCTACTGTCTCGGGGGACAGGTTGTGTCGATGTTGGAGCCTAGCCCTCAAACCTTCCTGCAGGATAGATGAGGGTCATGAACATAAGTTGATCTGCAGTATTTGTCTAAGAAAGCAGAATAGTTTGGAATGATACCTTAAAAAAATCTGAATATGGGGAGTTTTATGATTTAATATTTTTGTGACTGGAGATATTACTGAAACTGAGATGATATTGCTAAATTCATAGCCATTTATTTGTGCTCCCTAAGGAAAAATACCTAGATTCACTCAGAGGAATGTAGTGCAATATTTTATGAGATGGCCATGCAATGAAATAAATTTGACTAGGATTGTTCACATCGAGTTCACTGGGAGAAAGGCAGCAAAGAAAGGAAACTTTTATTGTTTTAATTTTTGTCAAAGGGAATCTATGGTCCAAGTCATATTCTAAATACATTTTTAAAACCAAAGAGTCATGTGAACAGATTTATTTTGAAAATATCAAAATATCTGAAAATAAAAATATTCTGGAGAAAGACTTTTGCAAAAAATTTGCTATTTTTATAATATTCTATAGGTATAACTATCATTTCATAATGTTAACATCATGAAATAAAATGATGGCAGCCTGGACAATATAGATTATATTCATCTGCTGTAACTTTTGAGATAAAAGTGTGTAATAAACATACATATAATAAACATTCTACTATTAAGATTATAGAAATTGTAAGCTTTAGATATGAAATGTTATCTACTACCTTTAAAAATGAAAGCTAAGAATTTTAAAGAGAAACCTCTCTCTTGAAATAGCATGTTCATTTTAGTTTTATTGAAAGTAGAGGTCTTCTAATATTCTGTTCTTATTAATTTAGAACTGAATAGGTTGTAATAGGTCAGAATTTAAAGCTAATTCACTTTATTCCTTTCATCCAGTAGCTCAAGATAGCTACTTAAAATTCAACATTTAATTAAAAAGGAGAATCAATAGTCTGTAAGAGTCTTTTAAAAAATAAACTTGAGCTGCCTTCTCTCAGTTTCTAATGCATAAGCTCTTTCTTGGGAACAGCTTATAAACCTTGTGGTCTCCATTAACCCTTTCATTTTAGCTATGAAATTATTGCACTGAAATAGTGAAATTATTTCACTAAATAAATTACAGAGCTGAATGACCTCACTAATTTACACAATTAGAGAGGGTGGTTTTACAAGTGTAATCCATGGAACCCAGGGTGTCACATTTTCTTTTCTACCTTTCTGAAGTTTTGGACAAGAGAGCTATAACATTAAAAAAAAAAAAAAAAATTTTTTTTTTTTTTTTTTTTTTTTTTTTTTAATAGGCTCCATGCCCAGTCGTGGAGCCCAATACAGGGCGTGAACTCAGGACCCTGAGATCAAGACCTGAGCTGAAATCAAGAGTCAGATGCTCAAAGACTGAGCTACGCAGGCACCCCTTTTACTTTTTTTTTTTTTTTTTTTTTTAAATAGGGAGATGTAACATTCTTAGGTTGCTTCCTAGGTTTAGTTTGGTCGTGGGATGGCTAATGGGCTTAGAGTTCCCGCCTCTCACAAACACTTCTAGAAAGTCCTTTAATTCCTTCAATGTATTTTCTTTATCATTTTCAAATCCTGCTCTCAGACGTCCTGGTGAATTTCCAGGCAATTAATAAGAAGGGTGCTATCACTACACATCACTCTTCTGGAGAATGTGAAAAATCACGGTAGCTGCAGACTTACAGAGAGTGGTCTATCTGTTGGGGAAATACTGGACATTGTGTATTTCTTTAGAATTTATTCTGCTCAGATAATTGCAAAACAGTCAGCCCTCACATATTCATATTATGAAGAGCAACCTTCATTGTACTTGCCACTGACTAGTACCTTCCACTTAACAAGAGTTCATACCTGCTTCCACACACAGTTGCTATGGCTTTGAAGCAGCCGGATGCGAGCTGGTAGGAGCCTGTGTAGCATCGGTCAATTGCCCAATTGAAAAGATTAATTTGGTCAGGATTAAGTTCCAATAGCAAGACGACAACTTCACAGCCAAGTTGATGAACCTGAATAACATGGAGAAAAGCAATTATTCATGTTTAATGAAAGGTTTTTCCAGGGAAAGGCACACAATATTGCTTAGCCAATATAAACTGGGTAAAATGAAAATGGAAACACAGTATTCATCTTAATTTTTAAAAAGATTTTATTTTTAAGTAATCTCTACACCCCACATAGGGCTCAAACTCACAAATCCCAAGATCAAGAGTTACGAGCTCTACTGACTGAGCCAGCCAGGTGTTCCTTCAACTGAATGTTTACTCCACGTATTCTTCTTTAAGAGGATGCAACTGAAAATTGAAATGTATGTATAAACTAAATCAGACTCTCTGTAAATCTGTCTTATATAGGGTTCACTTATTCTTTGATTTTTAATTCTGAAAAGTATAATGAAAATAATGAAAGTATAATGAAAATAATGAAGACTTTGTTGACAGTGCTTCCTTATTGCATTTAAAATATTTTTGAGGAATACATATATTTGGTTAAAAATTAAATATACAAAAGGATGGCCTTTATGCATACAAGTCTGAGGAAAAGTATCAGAATATATTTATGGGGCTTGATTAGTAAACTTAGCTGGCAATATTTTAAAAAGATACGCAGTACCAATAAACTCTTTTTTTTTTTAAAGATGTATTTATTTATTTGAGAGAGATGGCACAAGCAGAGGGAGCAGCAGGCAGAGGCAGAGGGAGAAGCAGGCTCTCCGTTGAGCCCAATTTGGGGCTCGATCCCAGGACCCTGAGATCACGATATGAGCCAAAAGCAGACGGTTAACCAGCTGAGCCACCCAGGAGCCTCCTAATAAACTCTTCTTAATCAGAAACTCTCAAATGAAATGATCATCATACCAGATAGAAATAGTAGGACCCTTTACTGACAGTTTCTGAAGCTACTGTCAAATACTGGATGGTCACATTTGTCCAGGAGAAGCCTGGTACCTTGGAGGCCATATTCCCTTCAGAGAGTAACATTTGCCTGTCTCCTTCTGTTTCCTTCACTTGCCTGGTGTGACCAGGTGCAGAAGGAAAGTTAGTTTTTTTGTTTGTTTGTTTTTGTTTTTTTTAACCTACAGGGTGGGGGTTAAGATGGAAGCAATATTCTAGTTGGATGGTCAACATCATCAGCCTCATTCCCCACAGGCTTAAGTAATTAGCAGCAGATAAAAGCTAATGATACTATCACAAAAGACTTAAAAATAACATTTCATTAAAAAGTTAGTTCAACTTGAAAGACAATCAGCCAGTTTTTATTGAGCTTTAGAAACTTTATATTGGAGTGTAAGATACACAGTATATAATTCATAAGTAAATGATGAGTTACGGTAACTGAACACACCAGTGTGAACACCAGACACAGAACACCACACTAGCAGCCACGCCGAAGCCAGCCTTATGCACTGTCCCATCCCTAGCCTCTCTTTCCTTTTCCAAAGGAACGGCTATCCTGACTTGCACCAGCATTGGTTAGCTTGGGCTGTTTTGAACTCTATGCAATGGAAGTATATAGCATATAATTTTGTGTTTGTTTTCTTTCACACCACTCATGTTGAGAGTCTTCCACATTCATTCATTGTCACTGCTGTATTCTGATGTGTGATTACTTCATAATGTATTCATTCTACACTGATCAACATCTGGGTTGTTTCCAGATGTTGCTTGGAACAATTTTGTACGTGTCTTAGGTTATGCATACTGGATATATATTTTATGAAATGCATATCTGAATACAATGGCTGGGGCATAGGGTGTACTATGTTCAACCTTAATGATAAAGCCAATGAGTTTTCCAAGGTGGTTATTCTGATTTCTATTCTCTGTAGCTTTGTATGAGAGCTCCTGTTGCTCTGTTTCCTCATCGACACTGTCCATCTTCTTAATCTCCACCATTCTAATGGATTTGAGGAAATATTTCCTGTGGTGAGTCTGCATCTGATTACTCATGAGTTTGAGAACTGTTTCTTTCATTATTTTTTTTATTATTTATTTTCTCACCATAGCACATACCTCCCCCGATGTCCGTCACCCAGCCACCCCATCCCTCCCACCCTCCTCCCCTCCAGCAACCCTCAGTTTGTTTCCTGAGATTAAGAGTCTCTTATGGTTTGTCTCCCTCTCTGGTTTCATCTTGTTTCATTTTTCCCTCCCTTCCCCTATGAACCTCTGTCTTGTTACTCAAATTCCTCATATCTGTGAGATCATATGATAATTGAGAACTGTTTCTTATGTTTATTGGCCAGTGAAATAACCTCTTTTGTAAATTGCTTGTGTAAGTCACTTGCTCATTTTTCTATGAATGTCCCTATTTTATTTATCTGAAGGGGTCCTTAATATACTCTAGACAAGAAGTACTGGATTTATCTTGCAAACATCTTTCACTCTGTGACTAGCCTGTTTACCCTCTTTTTATTTTTTATTTTTTGCTTTGTTTTCACACTCTAACGGTATGTCTTTTGGTGAAGTTATTAACTGATCTTTCTTTACAATCAGTAACTTTTGCATCCTGTGAATAGCATTGAACAGAAATATAGAGACAATCTACAGAAAGAAAGACTTCAAAGGTAACACGATGTCAATAAAAACGTATCTATCAATAATCACTCTCAATGTGAATGGCCTAAATGCGCCCATAAAACAGCATCCTGTTGAAAAAACCTTACTTAGACCCCAGGGATTAAGATTTCCTCCTGTATTCTTGTATTATTTTCTAGAAACTTCAGTATTTTAAGCTTTCACATTTATATCTATAACCTAGTTTCTTCTTTTTCACTTCTGATACTTTATTTTCCCTTTCCCAAGGCACTGACTACGATCTTCAGTATAATGTTGATAGAAGTGGTGAAAGCAAGCATCTTTGGTCATTCTAATCTCAGAATAGTTTCAATATTCACCATTAACTATGATGCTTATAACAGGGTTTTTTTAAAGACACCCTTTATCTAACTAAGAACGTTCTTTTTTTATTCTTAGTTTTGGTAGGAGTTTCTCTCATAAATACATGTAGAATTTCATTAAATGTTTTTTCTGCATCTATTAAGATGATCATATATTTCCTTCTTGAGACTCTGTTAATATGATTAACATACTAATGAATTGATGGATATTTGAATATTAAACCAATCTTGAAGTTCTTGTATAATGCCAATGTGATCATGAGGAATCATCCTTTTTATGTATCATTAAATTCAATTTCCTTATATTTTATTTGCATTTTTGTATCTACGCTACTCAATAAAATTGTCTTTAAATTTTTTTTCTCATTAAATCCTTGACAGGTGTTAGTAAAAGGTTATTCTGGTCTGGTAAAATATGCTGGGATGTATTTCTCTTGAGCTGTTTTCTCTTTAAGGATTTTGTATAAAATTGATGCAATTTGTTTCTCAAATGTTAAATTCAACAGTAAAGCCACCTGGTCCTAAAGTTTTCCTTGTAGGAAAATCATCAGTGATTGGCTTTTTTTCTTTCTAGTACATATACTCAAGGCTATACATTTCATTCCTAAGCAAGGCTTTATTTATAGTCCACAAGTTTAGTATGTGGTATTTTTGTTATTCTTCAGGCCAAAACAATTTTCAGTTTCTATTGTTATTTGTTCTTTGATTCACTAGTTATCTGGATGAGCATTTCTTGATTATCTTATTATTGGTCACTAGCTTATCGTTACTGTGAATAGCAAAAATAGTTTGCGTCCTTTCAGTCATATGACGTTCATGGAGACTTGCTTTTGGGCCCAGCTGATGGCAACTTTGGTAAGTATGTTGTGTTTCTTGTCCTGATGCATCATAATGTAATGTGTACAACTCAGAAGCCAGCACTTCCTACGCTGATGTGTGAGGATCATGTTGTGAACGACACTCATGCACTTTAGTAACCCGATCGAGGCAGAACACACTAGACATTTAAAAATGATGTAGTTTTGGCTAATACTTACTCGTAAATCTTGACAAGCCAGAATGTTGTCAAGCCACTTGTACAGATAGCCATCCGGGGAAAGGCCCACATTGTCAAACACGGGGCCACAGCACAACACCGCTGACATTGCCTGATAATGAAACAACCCAACATGGAATGAAACTTGCAGTGATCTAATAACACACAAACGACTCCCTAAATCATAACTCCCATGTTGGTCAATGATGAGGGTCTTCTCAAGCGGTTATTGTCACAAGATCTTAAAGTATTCCTTACTAGGTTCACCAAGAAGCACCAGATTCCCAATTTTGGATTTTTAAATAAAAATTAAAGGCCAAAATGTGTAACTTCATGGACATAAAATTCTATGATAACGAATCTTTATGATGAAAGAGTAAGATACTCACATTAAAATGACCATTTCACAGTATTTAAAACTTACCTTCGGTGATTTCGAGTGAGTAAGTTCAGCTTATAAGGTAAATATAGCTTTACAAGTTTTGTTTTGATGACAAATATTTGACTAATATAGTAAATTGACAAACCATGGGAAATATGGAAATAAATAATTGTGATTCTTAATCTAAGCAAAAAATTAAGGACATAAACTTTAGTTACTTGGAAGAGGAGAGGAAGCAAGGGAATGCAGGAGAAGGGGTGATCCTGATTCACTGTCTAATTAGCAGGTCACCATGGCTATGAGGGTCATGGTTTAAATCAGCTCCATTGAGGCAAGAACAAACTGACAAGGCAGCTACTTCCAGGGTCAATAAGAAAAACCATGTGGTTCTCATGCACTAGATAAAGGTAAGAGCCGGGAACAGTTTTGTGTCTTGAAACCAAGAACCCAGTTGGAATATTTACATATTTATACACAGCCATCCGCTTATGTTGGTGGGCGTATATTTTGGAATTTTAAAAAGTCAGCTTATGTACTTATAGGTGTGTGTGTTTGTTGCCTGTGCACATACATTTTTTCATATCATATTGTTATTTTAACCTTATTTAGGGCATGGTTGTCAGTTTAAGGAGAGAGACTACCGGTCTGACAAAAGTCATTGGCTGAGACAAAGGTGCCCTACCTTTAAAGCACAATACTGGTATCTTGTAATCTGATGATTTCTATCACTGTAGCGATCCAGAGGGGTGAACATAATGCTGAACGGTCCTGCCCACTGGCTAAATAAGATGAAAAGATGATGCCTCAGGCTTTGCTGGGGAAACAGAAATCTTCGGTGGTGAACTAGAGAGAAAAACAGAGTTTAGAGTCTCCTAGACTGAAAAGTATAGTGAATACAGTTTATGTCCTTATTCTACATGATGCTCACATTTTGAGGAAAGGAGTAATTTTATTTCGTAACTTAAGTTTTCTTTAGGTAATGAAATGAGCATTTAAGAAGGCAAGCCCAATCTTCGCTCTAAGTGTAGTGTCCTCTCATGCTGCAGTTGGCGGCACCTTGTCCAGAGTGGGAAGCAGAGACAAAACGTAGACTCATGGACACTGCTTTCTCATCAACGTCTAGGAAAACTATAACACTCCCACTCGGCTGCTGCTCACCTAGCAAACATTCTCTCCACTGCTGCCACCCATCTGTAGAAATACTGGGAAATATAATGTACGGCCCTCCATTGGAAAGAAGCACACTCTCACTGAAGAACTATTTTCAAATCTGAACTTTGGGTCATCCAAGAGGAGGAGGGTTGGTAAGAAGAAGGTTTGCTACATCAAAATAATGAAAAAGTAGAACCAGTTGAACTGTGGCCTTTTGTAATTATGTCAACACTTTTAATTACAGTAATTAATTTTGACACCACACTGGCCAGCTATTTTTATTCTCTGTGCTTTTGTTAGATGAAAAGGTTTCATACCCATTTGCTCTGTGGGCAAAAAAGACAAAACCTCTCAATAATATAATTTACTAAGCTGTAGAGAATTCTATAGAATGTGTTGCTTGGAGAGTCAAGAGGAGGAATACTGTGGAGTTGGATCTCATGTTCACAGGGGAGCACGATGAAAAGGAAGAAATGAAGTTTATGTGAAATTCTCCCCGAATTACTTCCTTCCTCTGGAAATCGCATAGATTCATTTTCAGATGGGAACCCAAAGGATAGAAATAACGGGATAAGCACAAAGCCATATTTAACTCCTCTTGTTCCCTTTCCGACTGTGTGCTGAATGACCACAATCTGTTCTTATGGGTATTCCCAAGTAGCCCGAAACAAACGATGGACCCTTTCCCAGACCTGTGCCCGGGCCGGGAGGATGAGAGGAAAGCACGGCAGTGAGGAACACAACAGGTTTTTCAAGCAAGGACGGGACTTCGCAGTGAGGCATCATTGTACCTGGAACGCACTGAATCAAGTTGGCGACCATGGCACTAAAATGTGCCCGGATATCTTTAAGAATTTCTACTTCTTTGTCATTTTCAGCTTCTAGAAGCATGCGGGTCAGGTCCACATATTCTAGGAACAAGGCCCCGAGGGCTAAAGTATCCCGTTCTAAGGCTCCATTTGTGCTGGGAAAAAACAAAAAATAAGATTAAGCTTTCAGATGACAAGTCTTTATGTCAGAGTAGTACGTGCTTCATGGAAAATAAGATTCACTGCCAGGAGTCGCATGCTAAATTTGCTCTTGACCCACAGGCAGTGTAAATAAATGTGAGGGAAAAAACCAACAACAACAGGTTTTGGACTTCTCTGAGTGAAAGTGAAAGGTAACATATTTTAAAAAGGAAGGAAGGAAGGAAGGCAAAAAGGAAGAAAGAATGAAAGACAGACAAGACAGACACGAAGAAAGAGAGACAAAAAGGCCAGTTAATGAGGAGAGATGAACTCATTCGAACTTTCCCCCTACCTGTCACTTATGACACCCGCATCAGCCAGAAGCTCAAATATTCGAAGTAGTTGTAGCCTTAATAAGTCCCGCCGTTCTCGGCGCTTTTTATTCTGTGTAAAAAGAGGGAATTCCACTTAGGCACGTGGGCAAAACAATATTAACTTTGCTTTGGGAAACTGTATTAAAGGAAAGCTTCACTTAGCTATTTTCAATTTCCTACACATAAAAGATGAGGGTGTTTTTCTTTCTTCCAAATCCTTAGAGAAAAAGCTTGCTATTATGGGTTATAAGAGAAACAGATCCTAAGTGGGTCAATAAATATTTACAAGGTGGCAACGTTCAGAACTAACCAGCTTCATTTCCTAGTTGCTCCGGAGTCACTGAAGCGGCAGAAAGAGTGGATACGAAGGGTCCCACCATTCTTGTCATGCAAGTCACAGGGCTAAAATTCTGCTACTTCTTAGATCTTATCTACTATATGGGAAGCTTCTTTTTCTGTCTTAGTCTCTTCCCCCCCCACCCCCCGCTACATTATAAATTTGTCCTTTTCAGAGTACACTTCAGGGAAGATAAGTTGACAAAAATGCTTCTTATACCAGATGAACAAGTAATATTCTTGACCATCCAACTCCTTGTAAAAGATAAGTTAACCAGCTAAAACCTCAAATTCAATCAACTCAAACCTCCTGCAAAAGAATGTAATATTTTTACATACATAGGACTGTGTACGTTGTTTTGCCTTCATGAGTTTAGAACAAAAATCTTTTAAAATAGGAACCATATTATACTAAATACTCAAATTCTGAGCAATAAAAATAACAAAAGTTAAAATATTAAGATTCACTGTTAATATTTGTATTTTTGGGGGGATGTTTGTATTTTTTTGGGGGGATGGGGGAACGATTAGGTATCATCTAAATTTATACTTTATCATTGTTCAAATAAACTGAGGTGTGAAGTATTTAAATTAAAAAGCTTACCTCTGGTCTTCGTTCCAGAGCTTCTTTCATTAATGGATGAAGTTCTTCCACTAATTCTCTATGGAGGAAAAAGGTCAGCATTTGAAATTCATTATTATTGACACCAAGTTTGTCACCAAAAACATCCATTGATCCTAAGTCATGTGCTTTTCTCACTTTGATTCTGACCTCAAATTCCCCCTGGCCTTTCTGTTTCTCAGTCACGTGGTGAACTGGAACCAGGTATTGGCCTGTGCTGTGCATTACTGGTTTTCATCCCAGTGTTACATTTATAATTTTGGCTCAAACATATCTGTTGACTTGATTTTGATTTCTTGTTCTGGAGACCTCTATGGCAAAATACCCTCTATAAACAGTTAAACAGTATTTTGTAAGTGATTATTAAAATCAGAACACTTCACTACATGCACTGGGGATGAAGATAAGCCAAATCGAGTTCCTCACAGAAGACATGTTCAGTCTCACAAGAGTAAAAGAGAGCGGGGCAGAAGCCCGGGCATCACTTTTGGGATCTGTGCTCAGGGGATTGACTGACTGACTGACAGTTGATTTTAAAATGAAGTCTTTTGGAGGTTCAAAGATAAAACCCTTATTTGAGCTATATGATACAGGCAAATTATGGCAAGTATTACAATAAGGAGGTTTTCATCAAAACCTTTTCTCTGGTAAAGTAAAAGTAAGTTTGATCATCTATCTATCTTTCACCTGTTCCCATTATCTCTAGTTCTCAGCTTTCTATCCACTAATCTAAATATTTCTCTTCTTTGGGAAATAATTTATTAACTTCTATGTCAAGACGACAAAATTATGAGCTCAAGTCTCTGCCAGAAATTCTGTCTACAACCTACTCTATGCCTGAGCACCTTGCAATATTCTGGCTGGATGTTTTGTGCTATAAGACGTCATTCTCCAGCAAAATCCGAAGTTAGGAAGGTAAACTTTATGGCATTCTGTGCTGAGAGACAAAACCTGCATTCCATTTCAGATTTCTCTAACACAAATGCTAGAAGTTCTTCATCGAAGAAATGGAAAAAATATTAATGATCTCCTCCAATAGCAGCCATTTACTGAATATTTACTATGTACATTTTTATATTTAATCCTCTCAGTACATCCATAAGATAGATTCTATAATGATAACAACTTTTCTTTTTTTTATTGGATACACTTCATTTTAATTTATTATAACAATTTTACAGGTGAGGGAACCAAGGCCCAGAGACATTATGCTTTCCAGACGCACACTAGCTAACAAATTATATAATCTTACCCACCCCTAAGAATATTGAGGGGGTAAGATGTATAAGAGCACATGTTCTTGGAAAAGAAGGTTAGGTTCTTAGGCTCTTTGGGAAAGAATGTTAGGTAATTCCAGGAACTGTTTTTCTTATTTTCCTGTAGTATTTCTACATGATTCTTTGTCTTAACTATTTAACTAGTAAGGAGTAAATTACTGGTTCGCTGGCACTCAAGTATCAGAACCCACAATTACTTTTTTTGAGAATAAAATCTGACTGTATATGTGAATAATGTAATGGATATTTTTTTTCCAATGGTATCTAAAAGGTCTCATTAATCTTTCTTTTTCAAATACAGTTTCTCACAGATGCCTGGAGCTTTCCCTTTTCTATCTATGTAAAAAAAGGTCAGAATTTTAATTGAATTGCTTATAGGCATTCACTGCTTAGCTGAAGTCACCAGAGGCAGCCCGAACTAGCACTTTATGACGGCTCTTTCAAAGGGCTTTGACACTGCCTCAGATGGAATGGTTATTTGATTAAAGGTGTGAAATGAGTAAGGGATCCAGAAAGTGAGACGTGATGGTTCTATTAAGGCAGTTAAAGCACCTTCCAAAGAGATGGGCCAGTGTAACAGAATACTCCTGGAAGAGTTCTACTGGTGCTTAACCTGTGAGCCTGTTGCATCAATGGCCGATGAGCAGACCTCATTGTTCTGACGGCAAAGCCCCTGAACAGTCTGGCTCACCGGCGATGGACACTGAATTCTCTTCATTTATATTCTCTAAAAGAAGCTTGCGCACGAGATAAAATCTGAGACGTCAAATCAAAGCCACAAGGACCACAGGGAAAAGCGAAGGCAGTCGCGAGGAACACTTGCTCCATGCACGTCAAGCAACGCGGACACAAAGGAAATGGTGCAAAGCCTATAAAAGCCCAGGCACATGCCGACACGCAAACTCAAACTCAAGTTAAAGACAGGAACCACAAGAGCAGCAGCAGGAATGAATTTAGAGCTCATTGAGACTACTGTACCTGAAAACAAGGGAATTTGTTCTTCCAAATCCTAAAACTAAGGACTCTGTGATCTCAATGCCCTCTAGTCTCATCAAAGGCACCAACTGCTTTAACAGAACTCCCACCGATGGGGTGCCTATGGCCTGAAACAAGTTGATTAAGAGTGAAAAAGAGGTAACATGATAACTGATGCTTCCTTTAATCAAATGATGATTCCATTATAACAGTTTCAAAGTACAAAACCACAGCCCAAAACACTGCCATCATTTCAGAAAAACAAAACAAAACACATAGACAGGCATCAATTTCTAAACAGGACAACGAATGCATTTTTCTCCTGGGACACAAATTCTAAAGAATATTTTTATTATAACAGAATTTTTTTTAACCAATTAAGTCTCCAAAACCATTCTTAGCAAGGTCATTTAATCAAGGCATAGTTTAAGTGCAAATGCTTGGGGGTAGTGAGGGAAATGTGATTTGAAGGGCAGAAGCCAAACCTCAGGGCACTTATAAGTCACTCTGTGGTCTTAAGCAAGTTTCTCAACTTCTCTTCACCTTCAGTTTTCTTGTCAGAGAGGAATAATAAATTATGCACATCAAGGCTCAATGGAATTTAGAAATGTGTAGGATGCAAATCTGATCCCACAGACTCCAGATGGCAGGCACAGTGTAATACGCACTGTGAACTCTAGACAAACAAGCTAAAAAAAAACCTTACAGAATAATTCTTCTGAAGCATGTCACGTCACCTTGTTATCGTAGCTCACTGTACCATCAGGTGTGGTCGCCATGATTTCCGGAGTGGACGCTCTTAAGTGTCCCGGGCTCATTATACTGGGTTTTGCGACTCCAAAACAAAGAATAAGGTAATTTCTCCACAAGGTGACATAATTGTCTCCGCTGCCGGCAGTGCTGGTTTTCTTGGCATTAATTGGGCTACTAGAAATACGGATTTGAAAACAGGAGTGAAAGTAAGTTCTGGACTTTAAATATCACTGGTTAAATAAAGATCCTAGGAAGCGCTCAAATAGAGTTGAACAACTGTCTGCCAAGGCTAGTCCATGCTGTTACGAACTGTCTGGACAGGGGATGTCTCTGCTGGATGGGAAGTTGAATCGAACTCGAAGACTGTTTTCACCGTTAAGAGACTGACATTTCTATACTCAGACAATCATAGGGATTATTAAGGAAAAAGAAAAAAGAAAAAAACTAGGTTTAGATAAGACCTTTTGATCTGTTTTTACTCCACGATCAGAATTCTGTATTAGGAAGTACAGAAACTAGAGAGGATTATAATATGCAAATCAGTTAGGTAAAAGGAAAATGTAAGAGGGCGAATGATCAACAACACGGAGGAGGACATATAGTTTCCTTACTTTGGGTCTACCAGGGGCATGATGGACTGCAGCCGAGTGAAGGCATATGGCCAAGCGTAGCTGAGGGCTGTGGGGCAGTGTTTGGGCAGGTTCTCCTGCCGCAGGAAACTGAAGAGGCAGAGGACCCAGGGGTCTTTGACAGACTGAGCGAATATCCAGACATGGGAAGGGCTCTTCACGTCATAATGGCTATTGACCAGGACTGCGTTCCACTCCACCAACCATTGCAGATCCACGCTGTGGGTCAGCGGTAATGTTGCCTGCATGTGCGAGAAGTAGGCCATGAATCAAAGCTCCACGGTAAATGACGGGACCCCATCAGGGCTCCGCCTACGAGCCCCTTTGTCCACACTGCTTTCCTGACCACCTCTGCAAAGGGCCAAGCTTTGAATCTAAACACCCCTCCCACACCTACCACATCGGATGTCGGTCTGTACAGGCCACTGCTGTGTCTTATGCTGGAATACAAGCAGCTGAAGGGCAGAGTTTAGAGACATGGGTCCTGTTTCAGTTTTAATGCCATACAGCACGTGCATTGGGACACTGAAGATGCTCATTAAATAGTTGTTGAAAAATAAATGGCTTTAGTAAAATTAAACTCGACCCTGGGATTGCCGCTTAAAATTCTTAAAAGCTATTAACTTCTGAAATTCATCAATGTGTTTTTAACCCTGTAATTAGTATCCTGGGCTATTAAATGCCATAATCTTGTTTTCTGTTTCTTGGACTAACCTACCTTCCCTTTGACTTGGGGAGATGGCAAAACGTAATCCCTTTTGTGAAGGGCATATCACGGATGATTTTTGAGGTAAGAAGCCTACTTATTCTTGTCCTGTGATATCAAGCCAAAACAACAGTACGTTCTAAAACTTTCTTGATCTATATCTCATAAAGTTTGTATGTGTCATTCTCTTCGAAGCCTAGAAAATAAAGTTTCGGGAAGACCAAGTTTCAAATAATCCAGCTGCGGTGCCAGGAGAGACAATTCCCTTTATGACTATCTGGCAATTAAAATGATCCATATTATCTCTTGTGTCTACAGGTTCCCATGGTTATGGGTGTGTCACTAGTGATCTCAACAGTTCATTGGCTGTAAGGGGGGACAGCCTGAGCTTCAGGGCCAGAGACGAGATTTCCAACACAGGCTTGTGACCTGGGAAGAGTACCGACCATCGCAGAGTCTCTGTCTGGGAGATATTAATTTATGACTTGGGAATTATTTATGCTAATCTCACCTAATCTTTAGGTGAGTCACATGAGATAAGGAATGTAGAAACACCTGGCACAGAGCAGGCACATTCCTCTTTTCTCTTTTCTTGTGTGTATCTTCTTAAGTGTAGTATTGCTGACCTAGGAACCGCAGGCCTACAATTTTGATTCTGATAAACAGAACAAAATCACATGACTATCATCTACAGCCCAATAAGAGATGGATATGATATAATTAAACTTGACTCTTCCATTCCATGTTAAACCAAATTGAATTTCTTAAAGCAGTAGGGCTACGGAATATCACTGTGAAAGTCTGTCCTGCCTGGCTTAATAGCTTGAGTAATGATCATTATCACTACAACTGTAAGCAAGAGCAGGGCCACTAAAGGTAGTGATCTGTGCTCAGTCTCAGTGAGAGAGAGAGACCATGGAAAGGCTCTGTGTTCATTTCTATGTGTCAGATATGTCTCTATTCATTTATAGTTATTTGAAAAGAAGAGACAAGGGGCATCAGCAATGTGGATGCTGTGAATGGTCCCCAATCTGCAGTGTCTCTTTTCAGCAACTGAGCTGAAATTAATCCAGGTCCCTCTTCTACACTAGACTGATTTTTTTTAAAAATCAGATAATTAACATCAGTATCAATTTTCCTTCTATTTATTCTGCAAATTGAAAGCTGCCAATATGCTCTTTAAAAAGGGAAGAATGTATTTGAATGGCAGATAAAGGTGTCCTAGATTCGGAGTCTAACTAAGGTCAAATCCAGGCCCTAACACTACCCCGTGTGACCACAGCCCCGCCCCTTAATATTTTTGAGTTTCAATACCTAGGAGGGCCGAAAAAGGTAATAAATATGAAAGGACACCATAAACTATAAAGCACCCCATATAAGTTACATGGTGGTGGTAAGCATGATAAATAATTAGTTTTCTTAAGGAATCTTGAGCAATTCTTTCTGAAACTGTAGTTTGCAAAATATCTATATCCCTAAGGTTCAAATTTTGTTTGAACTTTATCTGAATGTTTCCTAAGCCGGTGTCTGAAAACCTTGTCCTGTTTATACAAGTACTGTTGTGTCAGTTTATCATCTGACATGAAACCCCAGAGTTCTTCCACATCATTTTTCTTTGTCTCCCTTTTTCAGACAGGTCTGGAGCTTACAGTGAGAACAATTAGGGATCAGGATCAAATGTGTACTTACCGAATCTGAAACAGCTACGTGAATGAAACTTTCGAGAATGGACGAACTTAGCTGATCCATGACATCAATCATAGGCCTGTCATCGTCCTGTACAAAGGGTGAGCAATTATTCTCCATGGGAAAAAGAATCTTTCCCACCCACCCCACTGCCTTTGTTTGGTACATGAAGCCGAACAGCTTGCAAGATAGTGATAAGGGTTTTCTCACAGAAAATTGAGTGCCAACATGATGAAAGGTAGTAGATAAAACTCCCTGTGATTCTGAGTTTAGTCTTTCAAGTTTCAGTGGAAGATGGTTAGAGCTCCAACTTCACCTTGTACTGAAAAGACATGGACTTGAACTTCCAAATGCTGCACACGTAGACAAGGATCCAAACACCTGTGCCATATGTCATCCAGCAGAGTGTTCACGTTGTCGTGAAATTTAAGGGATGGAAACCCCACAAGAATATGCCTTGTGGGACCACGAAAATGCTACGTGCTTAAGTCACTCATCTGCTAAAGTAAGTGATAAATTGTTGACCGTGACTGAATTTTAGTTCCAAAGAAAGTGCACTGGAGACTGACCACACTGACCACACACTCTGTGGTATCTTCGTTGTGTACAGCTACTTGGCAAAAGAAGCAGACTACAGAGTACAGGAGAGAGTATCTTATAGAAAATTCTTCTTCACAAATAGTATGTGTGTGTGTGTGTGTGTGTGTATCCACATATGGATATGTATATGTCTGCCATCTTTTATTATAAAGAAGCTCAGAATTATAAAATTATTTACTTCAGAAACCTTACAGGAAAGCCTTGAAAACCATTATTCATGTATGAATGAAAATGGTTTCCAAAAAATTGCTGCTGGGGGAAAAACACACACACAAGCTCAAAGATACAGAGAACAGATTGGTGGTTGTGGGGGTGGGTGAAATATGTGAAGGGAGTCAAAAGGTACAAACTTCCAGCTACAAAATAAATAAGTCATGGGGATATAATGTACAACATGGTGACTAGAGGTGATAATACCATATTGCATATGTGAAACGTGCTAAGAGAGATCTTAAAAGTTCTCATCACATGAAAACAACTCTGTAACTCTGTATGGTGACAAGTGAGATACTACCTCACACCAGTCAGAATGGCTAAAATTAACCAGTCAGGAAATGACAGGTGTTGGCAAGGATGCGGAGAAAGGGGAACCCTCCTACACTGTTGGTGGGAATTCAAGCTGGTGCAACCACTCTGGAAAACAGTATGGTGATTCCTCAAAAAGTTGAAAATAGAGCTACCCTATGACCCAACAGTTGCACTACTGGGTATTTACCCTAAAGATACAAATGTGTGATCAGAAGAGGCACATGCACCCAAATGTTTATGGGAGCAAAGTCCATAATAGCCAAACTATGGAAAGAACCTAGATGTCCATCAACAGATGAACTGATAAAGAAGATGTGTTCCATATAGATAATGGAATACTATGCGGCCATCAAAAAACTGAAATCTTGCCATTTTCAACAACATGGATGGAACTAGAGGGTGTTATGCTGAGTGAAATAAGTCAATCAGAGAGAGACAATTATCATATGATCTCTCTGATATGAGGAATTTGAGAGTCAGGGCAGGGGATCATGGGGGAAAGGGAGGGAAAAATGAAACAAGATGGGACCAGGGAGGGAGACAAACCATAAGAGACTCTTAATCTCAGGAAATAAAATAAACTGAGGGTTGCTGGAGGCTGGGTTATGGACACTGGGGAGAGTGTGTGCTAAGGTAAGTGCTGTGAATTGTGTAAACTGATGATTCATAGACCTGTAACCCTGAAGCAAATAATACATTATAGGTTAATTAAAAAAAAAAACAACTCTGTATAGTGACAATGTTACTAGACTTATAGTGGGGATCATTTCACAGTGTAAACAAATACAGGTTCATTATGCTGTACACCTGAAACTAATATAATCTTGTAGGTCAGTGACACCCCAATAAAAAAAATTATGTGAAAACAAAGTTGTGGCTGGTAGAAGAGAGAAACATACGAGAAATGTTCTTAACATAGTCTTTGCATAGAAATTAAGATCATGGGTTTTATACTTGAAACTAATGTAACAATTATGGTCAAGTACACTTTAAAAAGAACCTGGGGCTCTAGAGGCATATATTTCTGACTTTCAATTCTGGCTGTGTCAGGTCCTCCCTGATGATTTTTGGTGAAGGCGTTTAATCTCCCTAAACTTCAGCCTCAGTATCTGTACACTGGGGAAAATAATACTAATTTTTAGGTTATTGGGAAGGTTAAGTGAGATACCATGTCTAGTGCACAGCACAGTGGTGGACATGTCCATGGTAATGACGATCATTCCTATCAGACTTAGAGACTTAATGGAGGTTTACCAAAGTACAGAAAGTCTTGGACATCCATTTACCAGATACCACAGATGTCCTAAAATAGATCACCAAGCCATCTGAAGAAGAGTGAACAGAAAGGATTGTGATGAATTTGAAAATACTGGGTAAAGACAATGACCATTTTGTGGATCAGAAAACCAAGTTCAGGGATTTAAAACAGGAAAATGGAAAGTAGCATTTTTTCTGAAGAAGTATGTGACATAATGCGCTGGTCCTTCTTTCATCAACTTGTGCAGCTTATGGTTCGGCCACCTGTGCTCGCAGGCGATGAGCCCTAACATCTGAACAAGGGTACACAGCCCTTGACCAAGTGCAGACATTAGCTGGCCGATCATGCTTGACCACTGGCTTGCTTCTCCAATCTCAAGGGGACATATTTTCTCATAATTTCAAGATTACTGAAATTAAACAGTTACCCTGACTGTTTGATACACCTTGATCATTTAAAATGGAACTCATTATTTTCTCAAGTTCTTTCTCTAATATAAACATTATAATGTATTCTTATTTTGATGCATGCTGAACTTTATGAAGGAAAATGATCTGCAACTTAATATTAAAATTCTTCACTGTTTAACCAAGGACCACCTCTTAGAGAATCAGAAGTGGTCTTTTCTATTGCTCTCAGAATAGATGGCATATCTCTTGGAGCTCAAGAGTGCTCTTTCATAATCAAAAACCCATGGTCAACCAAAAATTATTTTTTGACATCATGTTTGACAAGGAGGGCCATAAAACAGTAATGCATTATTCACAGGTTTTAATCTAAACTTCAAAAGAAAGAAACAAAGTTCATACCTCCGGCTGACCCAGGGCGACAAATAAAGCTCGAATTTCCTTGAGTATTAAAACGGACAGTTTGCGTGTGGCCACCTGGAAACTGCAGAGTAAAACCAAAGCAAATCCTTCCACGGCGTGAAGCACGCTGCAGTGGGGGCCCCGCTCCGACTGAATTCTGTGGCTGGAGCCATTCGCAATTAGCTGTCAGGCAATAAGAACACATTCTATATTCAGAAAAATAACAATTGAAGAAGAAGAAACTACTCATATGTGCATCTTTTGGCACACGGGACCTCATAATATCAAAATAAATTGCAATGGCTTCTATCCAGACACGACTGTAAGTTCATTATTATTCACGACAGATCACAGATCCCCTTTTTCTTTCGATCCATTGTTACTTTGGAATACCATCAACCATCTGTTACCTTTGATAAGAGAGAACTTTCAAAAGCTATTAATATTAATAAGAACAAAACTGCTTCCATCCATATACCCTTTGAGATGACACCATAAATTGAGTCAAAGTGGCCTCATTTGTTTTGACTCATATTCCCTATAGACTTGTAGAAACCATTCAAATGGATTTTCAAACGTTTACTTTCTAGTCACATATGCGTACTTGTTTCTTGTGTTCGATTCTAATCTAGGTGTGTGCACGTTTATGCCATGGGTTCTGAAAGTTCCCAAGTCACAGCTAAATGGATCTAAAGCAAAAGGAACCTAGACAACAAGGCAGATTCCACAACCATTTCAGTTTTCCTTTGACAAACACATGTAACCCTTGTTTGGTCTACTATGATCCTTTGGCATGTATACAACACAGGGAAACAGGAATGACCTAGGATTGGGGATCCTGGCTGTTCCTTCAGTGCTGTTGTACTCCCCTAAGCTTTCACATTCCTCAGGCTCTCAGCTGTGTTCTTCCCTTGCCAGGCCTCTTTTCTTTTTTCTTTTTTCTTTTTCTTTGACAGAGAGAGAGATCACAAGTAGGCAGAGAGGCAGGCAGAGAGAGGGGGAAGCAGGCTCCCCCCTGAGCAGGGAACCTGATGCAGGGCTTGATCCCAGGACCCTGAGATCATGACCTGAGCCGAGGGCAGAGGCTTAACTCATTGAGCCACCCAGGTGCCCCTATCCCAGGCCTCTTTTCTATCCTCTCATTGCCAATGTCAAGTTCACCACTGCCCTTCTTCTCCTCTGGCAACACTTCTCCATAACCTGTTTTTCACAATGTTGTCATTCATTTTTAGTATTTAGGACCGAAGTGGGAAGGAATAAAGAAATCCTAAGACTGCATTATTTTTTCCTCTGTGGATATTGAACAATACAACCAATGTAATGTATGAGAGGGCCAAAAAACCCCAAAAAATGAAAACAAAAAAAAACAACTGGAGGGCAACTAACTTTTCTATATGCATATCCCTTTCCAGCTTGATATGCATATCCATACCCAGCTCTATCTCCATGCTTATAGTCATTTGTTCTTAGAGATTTATAATCATAATTCTCTGAAAAAAGCAATTTCTACTCCCTGAACGGCCTTGTGAATGATAACAAATCTAACCCAAAGGCCTATCCATCCTCAGTTTCTTGGTCACAATTTACACAAGATGGAAAAATTAAGGGCCATCACCAGGTCTTGAGAAAGTTCCTTGGTGGCAGGAAGTAAGAACTCCAAAGGTTCTTCAAGCTGCAGCTTATTCACACATATACTATATTACGGAATATAAATCAGTGGGAAGAGTGTGGAAATCACCTCTGAATTTCTGATCTTGTTGGCTTGTTCGTAGACTTTTCCTTGAGTCTGTATGACCAGTTTCCACTGGGTGAGCAGCTGGAGCAGTAACTTCAGGGATGAATCAAGGAGCGTGTGATGCATGTCGTTGACTTCCCGGAGAAGGAAGTTGGTAAAGCCAAACAGTACATCTTCTCTCCAGTCTGAGAAGTCCACAAGTAAACCCTGAAGAGAATTCTGTGCAATATGTCGCAGCTCATCGTCCATATGAATAGAGAGCCTGTGAAAGGAGTAAAAGACAATAAAGCCTTTAGTTTATTAATGTTTCTTCCAGATTTGTGACAGAACAAATATAGTTCTCTGCTTTTATCCATGTCACCTGTTCTTCATTCAGCTCCCCTCGTGTTGACACCTGATAGAACCAGCATACCTTTATCAGAGCTAAGGAATTAACCTGGGTGCAAAGCTATTAACTAAACCACAGATTTTATTCGGATTTCACCAGTTTTTCACTAATGTCCTTTTTCTGTTTCAGGATGGAATCTAAAATATTACTTGGCATTCACCTATATCTGAATACTTTTTAATACAATGTTGACTACAGAATAAATTAGTATCAAACCCTTTTACTTTTTAAAATTAACATATAATGTGTTATTTGCTTTAGGGGTACAGGTCTGTGAATCATCAGTCTTACAGAATTCACAGCGTTCACCATAGCACAAACCCTTCCCAGTGTCTATAACCCAGCCACCCTAAACCCTATTACTTTTAAGGATAAGAAAACTGAGTACCACAGAATCTAAGGGACTCACCCAGAAGTTCAGTGAGAATGAGCAAGTAAGGCTTAGATCAATGGTCCATAATTGATCTTGCCCCACCAAGGGGTATTTGGTAATGTCTAGAGACGTTGATGATCATCACAACTCAGAGAGGGCTATCGGCATCTCTCTGATAGATGGAACCTACAGATGTGGCTAAGCATCCTAAAATGCACGGGACAACTCCCTACAACAAAGAATCATCAAGACCAAAATGTCTACAGCGTCAAGGTTGAGAAAATCAGAGTCAGCTGAAGAATACCAGGGTATTAGTGGTATAACCTAGAATACTGTAATAAAATTAAATCATGACACTGGTATGAACCATCAGCTAACATGTTTTATAGATTCTTTTATTCACTTACTTAAGAAACAAATATTTTTGCGATCTCCTCAGATTCAGACACACAATCCTTCAGATACAGAGTTCAGTACGGCCGTGTCTATTGGGTGGGGTGCTTGCAGGAGCGAGGGGGGAGATGATGCTGGAGAGGAAGCAGGAGCAGCTCAGGGAAGGGTCTACAGGCCACCCAGGGAAGCAATACAGCAGGGAAGGGGTTAACGGTGTGTGTTCTGGAATCAGAATATCCAGTTCAGTGTCTTGCCACTTGTTGCTTACTAACTGTGGGAACTTGTGCTAGTTAGTCAATCTCTCTCAGCCTCAGAGCCTCATTTGGGAAATGGGGACAATTATTGTACTTGTATTTCACAAACTTGTTGTGTGGTTCATGAAGATGACCCACATACAGTGTGTAACACCACGCTGACTGTGTAGCAAGCACTTAGTAACTGGTAGCTATTGTTAGAAAAAATGAGCTGTATCTTGAAAGATACAGGGGAATAACATGATTAGCTTCACACCTGGGGGGAAAAAAAAAGTTAGGCAGGAATATGGAGAATGCTTTGGAGAAGCAACCAGAGTAGGGGCAGAGACCAGCTAGAAGGTCACTATAGTGTCAGGCAATAGGTGGGGGCCAGGTGGGTGGCTGAACCAAGGCGGAGAAGTAGTGAGAAAGGGAGACAGATCAAAGACACCAAGGAGGTAGAGTTTCCAGCACTCAGCAGCCCGGAGGTGTTCAATGTCAGAGAAGAAAATGGCTGAGTCACTAGGGGCCCCCACAAAGAGGGCAGATAGTATCCTCAGTGAAGGGAAGAAAACACTTGGACCCAGATTGTATAGGAACTTCCTCAAAGTCCAGGATGCCAGCCAATGACTTCTAACCCTTAATCTAAACAAGTCTGGTACAGTCCTATGTTTTTGAATAAACACAATTTCAAAACTTGAAAAGCAAATACCTTTCTTATTCTCTAAAGCATAAAGCACACTAATTGGTCCAAGTCTGACACTTAGAAACCGGGCAAAAACTTGTTAATGAGCAGATACATATCAAGTCAGGAAAAACATATTTCCTGTCCCAAAAGCAAGTGATGTTCTAGGAAGATGCCGAGAAGGATGATCTAAGATGATTCTTCAGGTTAGACTTAGCCCACTAAGTCTAGAGCTCTTACAGGGATGGGATTACAGTTGCTGGAGGAAAACACAGAGGCCTTTACCTTGAGCTTCCAGTTAAGGACTGTCTATGGCAGGAATTTACAAACTTTGTGTTTTAATCAGCAGCTCTATTTTTTTTTCCAGCAAATTTTAAGTACAGCACAAAATCTGAGTTGAAGCTTGGGTAAAGGGTCTGAAGGCCACCCCTCTGGGGGAAAACAGTAGATGCACCCTTGAGTCATTCTGCAGCCCATGGCTTAAAAATACTAGTTTATAAAGCAAACAAACAAAAATGCTAGTTTATAAAAAAAAACACTTGAAGTCATCTTTCCATCTTAAGTTTGTTATTTCTATTTATTATACTCATAGCTATCTATGGTCCTGAATATTTTAGAGAACAAGCTTCTATAGATGACTCTCAGTGAAAAGCACTTTCATAAAGGTGAGCTTCAGAGTCACATGGGAGCAACTTAGTACATCTGAATAATTTTATAGTGTAAGGTGCACGAATCAGAAGGGAGTGATTTCAAATTCACAAACCAAATCCAGTACCATGATCAGAAGAAAAAGATCCATTAGGAGAAACAGCCTTTTCTGGACTGTTGCAGGATAAACAAAACGTTATTAGGAAGAGGTAAGGAACCAGGTGCCCTAGAGTATCACCAAGGGCAGCAGAGGGAGAAAAGGGTTTAAGGTGAAGCCCAGGAGACATGGTTTCCAAAAGGAGGGATCTGCTGACAGGTGGACAGTTAGCCTTTGGAATAGTTCACCAGAAGTGGCTGGAATGTCTTCTCTGCAGGTATCAAAGAGTGAACTTCCATCTACGTACAGTGCTCTGAGCTGTACTCAATTAAAATAAAATACATTAAAAAGTGGTTTATTGAAGCAATATATGCAATGAAACTAGAGTTCTCAGTAAGCCACTCAGAACAACTAGCCACCTTCCACCGTACAGACCTAGACTGAAAAGCAAATGGTAAATGGCAAATGACAAATATTTTTTGGGTACCACAGAAGACTGTGGAATTCTGTAGGCACTGTCATAAATTGCCACAAGTTATAAGGAAACACTGCATAAAAAGTGTTTATCTCCCATTTTGAATCAAACCAATGACATTTCTCACTGCCATTTGGTGGCAGGAAAATTCTGTACATTTGGGCAACCGACTTTCCTCTTCTGAAGTTCAAATCTCCTTCTCCGAAAATAGGAATAAATATGTGCCCAGCTTTCTTAACATACTGTGCATGAAAACACATTGTACATCAAGGCATCATCTGTTATTCAAATGTAAAGATGCCTAAAAATAATAACTAACATTTGCTGAGAGCTTACTGTGTTCTAGGCACTATGTGAAGTGATTTATGTGCATTATTTGATTCTCACAACCTCATGACAAATTATGGAAAGAGGAGGGCAGACACGGAACAGCAACCCGTCCGTGCATAGGTAGTGCTGCGGGAAGCGACAGAGGACGGGAGCCTGTAGACTCTTGAGGGAGAGGTCCTTCCTGTGGTCAAGGGACAGAGCAGGAAACATCTGGGAGGACAGTCAGAGAAAAATGATACCTACGCCCAAAGACACAAGTAACCTCCCTTCTATGTGGAAAACCTCGTGAGCACCCAGACAACTGGGAAGGGCAGGCTCTGTGAGAGCAGGAAGGAAATCCTCCCCAGGGATCTTATTGTGGTGTCAGGAGGGCCTGTGGAGCCTCCATGGAGCCTAAAGAGAAAGATTCCTCACATGCTGCCATTAGAAGTGGGCAGAGCAATACACAAAAAATCAGAAATGTAGTAGTTTGGAGAAAGGGGTTTGCCATTTCATTCCATACAACAGTGTCATGCTAAACACACGAATAGAAGTCTGAGGTTAGAGTGTCTGTGACATTTAGACATTACCTGAAATGCTGGGAAGGGGCCTTGGGGGACATATCCCCTCCTTATTTAGGGGACTGAGCTGGGGCATGGGGACAGAGAACTGACATGAATGTTGGTCTTATTTTGCCAGTTATAAAGAAAACCAAGGAGCACCTGGGTGGCTCAGTCAGTGAAACATCTGCTTTCGGCACAAGTCACGATGCTGGGGTTCTGGGACAGAGCTCTGCATTGGGCTCCCTGCACAGCAGGGAGTCTGCTTCTCCCTCTCCTTCTGCCCCTCCCCCGGCTTGTGCCCTTTCTTTCTCTCAAATAAAATCTTTTAAAAAAATAAATAAAACCAAGTTTTTCTGCAGTAACAATGTACTGCAGGATGTAACCATGAAGCATCTGAACTAAAAGGTCTCATACCTCTCTGACTAGACTGTATATTGCCTCAAGAGTCAACTCGGTCCAAACGGGAATGGACTACATCCCCACAGTGTAAAGAATACTATAGGCTGGAAACCCACATTTACTGCTGTTGAATTTCTCTGTTTTCTCCTCTGACCCTCTCAAGGAGATCTGAAGGGACTCATTTTCTCACAGGTTAACAGGACCCAGTGTGTAGGTCGAGCCCTCCATTATCTCTCCCTTGAGGAGAACAGCCTCTGGCTTCTTTTAAAGTTTATGGAAAAGGTCTCTTCACAGGCTTGCCATATAAGCACAGTCATTTTCTTGATTTCTAAGCCTTGAACCCTCAAGAATGTTTCTTTGCTCTTTCCCCTCATAAAAACAGTCCCCATTGCTTTGAGCTTTGTAAGAATGTACATAATAATAAACACGATGCGCCATAAATAGCATGGACATTCCAACCATGTCTAACAGAATTCCCTTTGGCATGCCTGGCACCAGGGTCTTCTGCAGATCAAGGCGTCACTGGATTCGGTGATCAGAGTGATCCAGAAGTACGAATCTCCCACACAGTCACAGCAAAATAGTGTCACAGACTATACCTGAATGCCGCGTGACATTTAAAAAACTCAGTATTTCAAAGGCCTAGTACACATAATCATCCCCAATTAAAACTTCACCGACATCAGCAAACTTTCCTTCTGCTTCAATTTAACTGATAACTTTTTCCCCTGTTGACACATTTTCCCTGGATTAACCAAAGCGCACATCTGTGACACGTAGCCCTCTCCACAATCTTATGAAGTAGGTGATATTATTCCAATTATTTAAAAAGATTTTATTTCTTTATTTGAGAGGGAGAGAGAGAGTGAGTGAGGGAGAGCAGGAGCAAGGGGAAGGGCAGAGGGAGAGGGAGAAGCCGACTCCCTGCTGAGTCGGAGCCCAATTCACCAGGACCCCGGGATCATGACCTGACCTGAAGGCAGACACTGAAGGATTGAGGCACCCAGGTGCCCCAGTATTATTCCAATTTTATCAGGGAAAAAACTGAAGGCTTAAATAATTTGCCTAGATCACATGGTTAGGAAGTGGCAAAAGCAGGGAGGCAAAATTCAGGATTTCCAAATGATTCCATTTCATTCCCGGATTTTGCTATTTCCTCCAAATCTCCTAGATGGTGTTCTGCCATTCTCTGGTGGCTCAGAGGCCAGGAGGAGCAGTCTTCTGTCCCTTAATTTCTCACTGCCACGTCCAACCCCTTCACTCAGCATCCCCTCTCCTGTGCATACTAGACTCCTACTCACCCAGCCCCTCCCCTGTCACCCCTGGCTCAGCGACGGGTTGCTCTTACATTTCTGGGTCACCTTGGCACCTGACACCTGCCTCTCAGCACTTCCTTACTCTCTGGCTTTGCCAGCATCTTGGGAGACTCAATATTATAGGATCTTAGCCTCTTCTTCCTGAGGTTCCCTCACTCCCAAATAACCTTTTTCTTATCCTTTGGGAATCTACCCTTCATTCCTCCTTAGGTCCTCTTGCCCAGAGCTGGAAGTCCCTTTGTGATCCGGGCTTATGGTTCCCTCTTTTCCGCTGCTTCCCTACTTCCAGTGATTGTGTTCTTTGCTCACATTCTGGTTGTTAGCCTGAGGCAAATTAGCAGTCTAGGCTGCCAATCTTTTAAATTCATAATCTAAAATATGTCCTAAACATGGAATGGAACAGAGAAGGAAGCACAGAATGGAGGTTGCTGATGACAGGAAAGGGGAGGTTACACGTAGCGGTGACCAAAGCCAGAAAAAAAGGTGGATGGCTGTGGTCAGTGGCTTTCAAAGTAATGTATCTCCAGTCATCCTCACAAGCCAGCCCAGTCCTGTGCCAGCAGTGACTGGCAGGAAGAAAGGGGCAGCTGTGTCTACGCTTGGAGGGCAGTAGGCTACAAATGATATTAATGGACCAGAGAGAGTGATCAACAGGAATCCAAACTGGCCATCCAGTGCAGAAGGCATGGTGACCACAGTGAGCAGGAGTGTGGTGCTCCGTGGAGATACTCGGAAGCCGTGGGGCGGACACTGGTGGTCTGTAGTCACATGGGACCAGGACTTGGGTTATTCTGTTTGGATACTGAAGGGAAGGGTGCTCTCCAAAAAGGGCTAGGGAATGTGGGTACACAAGCTAATGCATAATGCATTAATATTTATTATCCTTCTCTTGGCTTTCCTCTATTCCACCATTATCAGATTAAGGGCCTAGAATATTTTTTATCACATTATTCTCTCTCCTAAAACTGCATCAGTCCAAATGCCTCAGCTAATAGAAAAGATTAGCTGAAAATCTACCTCTCCAGTCTTTTTTTTTTTTTTTTAAAGATTTTATTTATTAAACATCAGAGAAAGAGAGAACAGGGAGAGCATGAGGGGGCAAAGGGAGAAGCTGAGCAGGGAGCCCAATATGGAACTCGATCCCAGAACCCTGGGATCATGACCTGAGCTGAAGGCAGATGCTTAACTGACTGAGCCACCCAGGTGTCTCTACCTCCCCAGTCTTATTTCTAGGTCTTATTATCATTGACTTTCTAAATTCCCTCTCCTTCTTTCCTTCCTACCTCCCTCCCTTCCTCTCTTCCTCCCTTCCTCTCTTTTTCTTCCCTTTTTCTCTCTCTTTTTTTTTCAAATTAAGGGTGATTTTGTTCTTCATACCATTCCATTCAAACGCCCCATGTTTCTAAGGATTTCACGTTCTAAATTGCTTTTAAGTAATATCGCTTTTGATTTTAAAGATATACATAACTGTCAACTAGAACTTCTTATCAACATGAGAAAAATGACACTTATTTCACTATAACAACATAATTTCACTTAAAACAAATTAACTTGAGGTTCTAGTTGGACTACACGTTCTCATGGACAATGTTGGGAGAGTGATATATATATGACTTTTAGCAGCTTTCTGAAGCACTAAAATTAGCTAAGGATCCCCATTTCCCACCTTCTTGGCCCTCTGGGGTTCTGTGGCGTCAGACTGGGAATCAGACCCTGCATGAACTCTTCTCCAGGTAGATTTATCTCATTTCCTGGCCGCATCTCTGTGTTTCATGGTACGCTTTTCCTTTCTGAGCCCTATCTCAAGATTCACCTTCTCCCATGACTGATCTGCTGACTTCCTCAGTCCCCAGTAATCCCACTACCCACTGAACTCACATATCACACTTTTTGTGCCATTAGTTTGTACAGTTTCAGGCCTTGGATTGCCAGTTACCTTATGTGCTCATATATTTGCTTCTACATTGGATTTTAAGCCCCCTTGAACATGGGGAGAAAAACATACACTTTTAAAATTCCTCCTTGCTTATACATAGTACCTAGAATAATGCCTCATTTAGTAAATATTTGTCAATTTTTAATAATCATTTTTTTAAGGAATCATGACAAAGGATTACAATCAATTTAATCAAATACACCCACAGCAGTTCTCACCTAGCCAGCAAGTCAATAAGTTCAAGTTTTGACATCCCATCAGGAAGCAGTCGGGGGATAGCAGCAACACAGGTCCTGAAAAGATCTATTTTTGGCTTTCTCTCACCCCTAGAATTTGAAAACAAACATAGGTTAAAGGCTACAAAAAGTTTTTAAAAAAAATCAATCAAATATGTGAAAAAAGACTAGAATCCATGCCTTCTGAATCACTGTATGGTGTTTGCTGTATATTATTCTCAATGTTTATGACCTTTAGAGCATGGCCAGTTCTAAGAGAATGTACAAAGATTTGAATCTTAGAGGTATATATCCAAAAGGAGAAATGCCAATGTCAACAGTATTCTACCATACAGTTTGCCATTCAGCCAGTTTCCCTGGGGTTTGGTCCCTGTGAACTGCACTTAAACCACTGAATTCACTGACATGCCTAAATGTACCCACGTGTGACAAATACAGTACAGTCATTCCTACACTCAGCATTTAAAAGTAGGATTTTAGTGGATACAAGGAATGGTGCCTCTAACAAGCATGACATCTGGAAGCTTCTCTCCCTAGTAAGTTATGCTTGTCCTCTGGAGTCCCTGCTGTCATTTAAAAAAATTAAGTGCTTCCAAAAATAAGTCTTTCATAATGTCAAGTAAAATCCTGAAATGTATATAGCTGTGCACACAAATCTGAGTTTTAAAATTACTCTGATGAGCCTGACTTCTATGGAGATTCCTTCCCTCTTTTCATTGCCTTGGGAATATGAATGTTTGAAGCCAAGATAACTAATATCTTCTACATTCTGTTGTAATATCTGAAGGACCACTACATTTTATGACAAATCATTTTGATTTTTAGTGGTTCAAATAGGTAACTGAGGGGCGCCTGGGTGGCTCAGTGGGTTAAGCCGCTGCCTTCGGCTCAGGTCATGATCCCAGGTCCTCGGTTCGAGCCCCACATCGGGCTCTCTGCTCAGCGGGGAGCCTGCTTCCTCCTCTCTCTCTCTGCCTGCCTCTCTGCCTACTTGTGATTTCTCTCTGTCAAATAAATAAATAAAATCTTTAAAAAAAAAATAGGTAACTGATCCTTAACGACATATTTTATCAAGAAAAACTACACTACCCACCGTATCCTTCCAAGAACCTAAGTGGTGAAATATAACAACATATTGAAATCCTGATACTTCAGTCTTCTGAGAATAAATATAAAACTGTCCTGCAATTAATGCTATTGTAGGACACAACGACAATGATGAAAACGCAAAGTAGGATAAAGTCATTCTTTCTTGGAATAGTAACTGTGGTCAGAATAGAAACACAGCAATTGGAATCTGCCCTCTCCATAACCAGATGGCAATTCTGCTTTTTAGCATGGCTTTGGTTAACTTTGTTAGGAATGAATACAAAACTGCTTATGTGAAAAATAACACATATATGTTGACTTCTCAAATACTCTGTTTTTGCAGAAAGTTATAGGATTATCTTCTCTCCTTTTCCATAGTCCTTTTGGCACGGAGTGCACGAGGACCAGAGAAGGGGCTATTGCACACTGGTTTATAATCAGCTGAAGAAATGAGAAGTTTTCAGGTGACATCCCCAAAGAGCTGTACTGAGTTAGAACCTAGGGATGGCCCCTAATTGTTCATTTGCAATATGGTGAGTCGTTTCAGTAGTTCTCCTGGCTTGCTCACCAGATGTTTTAAGCAGCTGGCATTATTTGTTGGAAAACAGGTGACCCCATTGACCTGAATTTGTAAGGCAAATTCCGCCAGGCTTCCACGCTGATAAAATGAGCCTAGATTAGAAACTCTAATGGGTGCATTATTTCCTTTTACTACTGTAGTCCTTGCCCTCTGGGCTTTTAAAGATTTATTTATTTATCTTAGAGAGAGAGAGTGTGTGCATATGAGCAGGTGGGGGAGGGGTAGAGGGAGAGAGAAAATCTCAAGCAGACTCCCCACTGAGTCCAGAGTCGCAGGCATAGCTTGATCTTACAACCCTGAGATCATGAGTCAGACACTTAACTGAGTCACCCAGGCTCCCCTTTATGGGCTTTTATAGGAAGTGAACCCCCAATAGCAGAATTTCTATGAACAGATACTGTTATTATTTGCTAGCATGTGCCACAAAGGGGATGAAGAATGGAAATGGTGCAACCATAAAATGCTAACATTCAAGTTTATACCCTAAGCAGGATATGGGAAAGTGAAGGATTGACTATCAACTCCAAAGATGATTTCCGTTAGCATGGTGTGGACCTCAACTGTCTCCTCCCAAATGCTTATGATTCTCTAATGTTTCTTTTTGTCTTTTTGGGGAATGTAGCAATGAGTTATTCTCCACTCAGGCATCCACCTTAAAATGTAGCAAGGAAAGTATTCCTAGTCCCATTTGGGGGCCCTAAAATGAATAGGGAAAAGTAAAGAATCATCTTAGAAAAAGTACAAGGTATTGGTTAAAATTTAAAAAAAAAGTTTGAATATATTGTTTTGGTCCTGACCCTATTGTATGATCTCTTTTTTTCCCCATTTTTAAAAATTATTTTTATTAACATATAATTCATTATTTACCCCAGGGGTACAAGTCTGTGAATCATCAGGCTTACACATTTCACAGCACTCACCATAGCACATACTCTCCCCAATGTCCATAACCCAACTACCCTCTCATATGATCTCTTGATCGTAAATATCGTTTTCCTTTAAAAGCCTTTCTTTACTAATTTTAGGGGAAACAACTATAATGCAGAAGTTTTAAAAACATTTCTTATATCTTTTACATTATCAATTAAAAATTGCTTTAGTATTAGTATTTAGTATTAGTATGTACTAATGGGGTTAAACTTTGACAATCTGGCAATATGTGAGGTAAGAACTGGAGATGGAGACAATACATATAATGTTATTCATCTTTGTCAACTTCAATTTTTGTGATTTATTTAAATGTGATCACTTAAAGCAAATGAATGGCAAGCTGCAGGATAATATGCATTGTAAAATCCCATTTTTGCACAACAAATGCATATGTACATATATTTGTGTACAAATGTTGTGTATATATATTGTGTACACATATTGTGACAAAGGGAAAGTTCTGGAAGGAATCACACTGAGTCAAGGAATAGTCGCAGATATCAAGTGGACCTCTGAGGAGGGGGTTTACCTTTTAACTTTATATACCGCTAAATGTGCATTTAATTTTCAGCATAACAGTATTAAATGTGCATTTAAAATAATTTTGTATGTTTTACTTTGTCTTATCATGTATTGTTGCATCATACTTCATTTTTCACATGCTGCCATTGTAATAAAAATACACACCCACAATATGAATTTCCCTGTATAGGTAACAACCTTTCAACTAACTGTGGTTTTTGGAACCGGAGATGCTGAGGAACAAAGGAAACTTTCCCCATTACATTTTAGGGAAATTATGCCACAGGTGCCAAATATAACTTAATTCACAGTTCAACAACAAAGTCTGAAGTCTTTTAAAATGTAAACTTATCACCTAATCCTAGTTCCTGCCATCATTAATCAAAAACAGCAAATTCACGTTGTATGAGTCTCTTCTGCAGAGCTCTAATTACAAAGCTACATCTTAGATTTTGGCTAAGAACATCTGATTTCTACATTCAAAACTACAATTTTTTTTTAAGATCCAGTATTGCTATGACACGATTGCATAGAGATTATTAGGCACATTTAACTCTCACAGTTCAGGAACAGTCACTAGACACAAGTGAATTTGATTTATAAAGATGGAATGTCTGTAAAGTGGGGAAATCACCATAGCACGCAGGTTGTAATAGACCTCAGGAGCAAAATCTCCCTTCTGGAAAATGTGGACCAGTGAAACAGACTTGGGGTCCATTTTTGAACTTACTGGCCTGATGATACTTGAGACATATGTGAAATAGATCAATCTCAGGTTTGACTTTATTTTTTGTTAGTCAAACACTGTCAAAGGACATTTTTACTATCCTTAATACTTCATAGAACTCTGATGCTAGGAAGAGGAGAACAAATACAGAATATGTGGGAAGAATAAATGAGAGAAATCTCTGCTGGTTAATTCTGGCTAATTAACAACATAGTCCTCACTGTACTCACGTGATCATGTCTTCGGGTTCTTTGTTTAGCATCTGAACATTCGTTAGCATCATACACCTTCCTACTTCTTTATCAAGGTGCCTTAAAATGTTGTCCACGGCTTTTCGTACTTGAGAGTAATATAGTGACATGCCTAGAAAACGTGCATTGTAGTTACATCTTTGACTAAATCCATCAAGGAATGAAATCCTAGTTTGTTCATCCTTTATGACATGTTTTTACTGAAGATCATCTATGGGTCAATGACTTCATTAAGCAGATCCTAATTCAATCCCTTTTCCATAGAACTCTTAGCATAGTGTCCTGGACTTGGTGGATATGCACCAAATAATCACTTGAATTTAATAAATAGAAATTCTAATTCTTCAGAGGGAAATATTTTCTAGAAGAGTTAAAATGAAGAGAAAATAAAAAGGTTGACTTTTGAATTTTTATGTTTTTGGGTAGTACAAGAAAATTCACCATCGTTATTGATTACATAAATAAAAATTAATTCTCATTTGGGGTTCAGATTGTAATAACTATTATTCTCTGAAACATATGTGTGGATGTTTTTTACTAAGATAAAAATGACTTCACAGCATAAATTTTAAAATGAAGGAAAATATATTTTAACTATGGTATTTTTACTGTTCTCATTAATTACAGTGTCAATGTTCTACTATGAAAGACATGTATAGCCTATGTAGTTCATGTACATATATGCATTTTATATCTTTATGTGTATAATACAAATGAAAAACAAATTGTTCTGTATTTAAAATTTGTACTCCAATGAAATAATTGTTAATAATTATTTCTTATCCATTAAATCTGTCTGAACTCATTTGAGCATTGCCTAATTAAAGATAAATATTTTAAAGTGAAGACGTCTCCTCAAATTTCCCTAGGGTCTTTGACATAAAAATTATTTTAACAAAGGTTGTGGTTAGGTTTCTAAATTCAGGGATTCAACAAGGAAGAAATCATCTCTTTGGATTAAAATAGCTAAACTAAAAAGAAAATAATCTCATGTGGGCTAAACCCACAATATAACCTGGAGTGTGTGGGATCTGGAATGTTTAAAACACAGATTAAACTAATTTTGCTGAAAAAAAAAAAAGAAGGAAAGGAACTATAAAAAAGGAACAAACTAACAAATGAATATTTATATGGTTGCTTTATAAACAGGGTTATCTACCAAAGGATACAGATGGCTTAGAAATTTACTGTAAAATGTAGATAATCAATATTAGGAATTTGAAAAGACCAAAGATAAAAGTCTAACATTTAAATGGCAAAATGTTTACCAGGAAGTTCCAGGAAGTTTAAAGGGCAGTAAAACAAAGCACATCATGAATCAATCAAAACAATGTTGGAATGTCTTACCAGTTACTTCTATATTAAATTTTTTTAACAGTGTATCTCACTGAGGGTAATGATCCTCTGGTCATTATAAAGACTTCACAAGGCCCAGCTTTAACACAACTTTGAGACCCACCTATCATTTTGGCTTCTTCTTCAGTTAGCGTTTTACTCAAATAGGTTTTCTTCACTCTCAATGTGTTTCCTGAAGGGAGAACAGCTCCTGTCACTGGCATGGGAGGCTCACCATCTTTCTGCTGCAAGCTATCTGCTATTACTAAGAAGGCCCGTAAACCAATGTTCATTCTCTGTAAGAGATAACATGTTCACGATAAAAAGAAAAACCCAATTATTGTAGTCGCATTAAACAATCAGTCTTTGAGAGAACTTAGCATGGCTTGCTATCCACATTAGTATGAGAAAGTAATTTAAAAGGCACACGACTTTAGGTCAAACCTACGAACCTAAAATTATGTTTCTGTCACTATTTGTTGGCGCACCACTAGAAAACCAGCAGAAAGATTTTCGCCCTACTTGGAGGGTATATGTTTGAGATGATCCTACTCATGCTGTTTTGGTGCACCTCAAAGGGAAAGGCAGCCATCTTCTGGAGCAGCTGCAGCTAAAGTAAACTGAGGTAAACAAGGGACTTATGTCTCCTGGAAGGAGAGAGAAGCCACATGTGTTAATTCACAAAGACTGAATGAAAACAACAGGAATTCCAACTGTGAATCACAAAACACAGACGGTCTGCTCTGAATTGCGGGATGATGACTCTTGATTCAAAAAGACTGGCAAGTTTGAAAATGAAGTTAAAAATTCCATGCCGCTGAACTTGTTACTGATAAAACACATGGGCTTAAAAGAAGAAATGCCATTCTGAACCAGATGATTGTCTTCCTCGGGCTCAGGTAAGGGATAATATTGGCTCTGAGAGGTGACTCAGTGAGATAGTTGCTACCAGTGACAATGTCTTAAAATGTCAGAAGGTACTAAAACATCTGTACTTCCTTAACAGCCACGTGTAACGCGTTTATGTTCATATTTTCATCAAGTAATATGTGAAAACATATTATAGGAAGTAATAAGTTTCCAAAGTAGGCTCCTATCTAAAGCAGAAAATAAAACTTATTACTATCAACAAGATAATCTACTGAGTGCCTAAAAGGTATCCAGAACTGTTCATTGACTCTCATTTTTAAAATAGCCTTGCTAGGAATCTATAATTATTCCCATTTGTCAGGTGAAGAAAGTAGGTAGAAAGCCAAACGTCCAAGTCAGGTTTGTCCAAACTGTCTATATTGTGGTATAGGATTATATTCTATAACAAAAAATAATGTTCTATTCATTTTGAAACTGTTCAGACCCCAAGGAAAGAGGATATTTCAGCTAGGACTTGAACATTTCTCCTGCTCATTTGTACTGATGCAATGTGTACTTTCTGATTTTATAGCCTTTAATAATTTTCTCTCCCCAGTTTCTAGAATGAAAGAGCACTAACTTTAAAAAAATTAACTGGGCATGAAAGTCCATTCATTTCCTCATTTATTTTAGTAGTTCATGAAGTGCATTCTAGGCTTGTGTATTCTTCTCAAGACACAGCAATGTTTTGGGTGAGGAAGTAGAATGTTCAACTCAGGAAATGTAATATCAGTAGAAGAGCCATGGATTGACGTAAATGGTCAAGCTTCAATTATTTGCAAGTGGTATAACCAGTTTATGAACCACCCCAGCCAGTTGTCTCAGCTTTCCTTCTCTCAGGATAACACTAAGGGCAGAAGTAAGGTGGGATAGTTTGGGACACATATTTTTGACTTCATTTCATAAACAATTCCTTTTTGTATTTTATATAGTTCTGCATTGTACTGCTCCCTTTTTATTATCTGTCTGGTCTTGAGAAATTATTTAACTTTCCAAAGTCCAAGTTTCAGCTTCCTTTCTGTAAAAGGAGGGTAATAATACCTATTGATCATTCAGGGCTATGGTGAGGATTAGCGCTCTTGCTGGTAATTATATATCTGTAGGTTAGAATCTCTATTTTTTATTATTTTTATTTATTATTATTTTTTAATTTATTTGAGAGAGAGAGAGAGAGCATGAGAAAGCATGAGAAAGGGAAGGGTCAGAGAGAGAGGCAGACTCCCTGCTGAACAGGGAGCCCTATGCGGGACTCAATCCTGGGACTCCAGGATCATGACTTAACCTAAAGGCAGTGGCTTAACCAACTGAACTACCCAGGTGTCTCTAGAATCTCTCAAGTTTATTGAGACATAATTCACACTGAGTAATACACACTTTGTTGTTGTTGTTGTATGGGTCTTTGAATTCTGAGAAACCTATATGGTCAGGTAAAACTGCCGTCAAAGTCAAGATATAAAATTATTTCCAATATCCCAGAAAGTTCCCTTGTGCCTCTTTACAGTCAGTGGACCCCCCCCACCCCCACCAACCCAGCATCTGACAATCATTGTCTAATTTCTGCCTGATAGTTTTGCCTTTTCCAGAATGGAATCAAACAATACATAGCCTTTGTGTTTTGCTTCTTTCATTTAATGTCAAGCTTTTGAGATGCTGTTGCAAAATCAGTAATGTGTCCCTGTTCACTGCTGAATAGTATTCCACTGAATTAAGGATGTCTGACTTGTTATGCACTTACTAATTGTTGAACATTAATTCCTCTCCTATTTTTAGTGGCTGTCACTAAGTTGCTATAAATATTCATACACACCATTTGGGGCTTTTGGAGTTTTAATCTCTCCAGGAAAAATACCTTGGGGTAGAAAAGTTGGATCCTATGGTAAGTGTATATTTAACCTTAAAAGAAATTGCCAAACTGTTTTCTAAAATGATTGTGTATTTTTGCATTCTCACCAAAGTAGTATGAAATTCTAAATGCTCTAAATCCTTCTCAGCACATCTCACTGTGGTTTTAACTTGCATTTCCCCAATGGTTAACAATGTGGAACATCTTTTCATAAGTTTTTCGGTCATTTGTATTTCTTCTTTGGGGAACAGGCTCTTCATTTCACCCATTTAAAAAACTGAGTTGTTTATTTTTCCACTGTTGAATTGTGAGAGGTCTTCATATTCTGGGTACAAATGCTTTATCAATATGTGTTTTACAAGTATTTTTGCCCAGTCAGTGGCTCTATGCTTTAATAACAGTATTTATTAAAGTGCAGACATTTTTAATTTTGATGTTTATCAATTGTTCTCTTTTGTAATTTATGATTTTTGTGTACTAAGAAATTTTCACCCAACCAAAGTCACAAAGATTTTTATCCTGTGTTTTCTTCTAGAAGATTTACAATGTTGGATTTTACATTTAGGTTTATGATTCATTTTGACTTAATTTTTGCTCACTGTGCAAATTATGGGCTGAATTTCATTATTTTGCAAGTGGATATCCAATGGGCCAGCACCATTCATTGAAAAGACTACACTTTATTCATTGAAACAACTTGAAAATGTTGTTGAAAATAAACTGACCATCTATGCATGGATCTTTTTCTGGATTCTCTATTCTGTTCCATTGGTCTTTACATTCACTCTTCTGCCAGAATGATACTATTATAGCTTTATAGTAAGTTTTGAAACCAGGACATGCTAGTCCTCCAATTTTCTTTTTTTTTCCTGAATTATGTTGGTTATTCTAGCTCCTGATAGTTTCCACATAACTTTTAGAATGACTTTATTGATTTCTACAGAAAATGCTATAGGGATTTTAATTGGGATTATTATTGGGATTAGAGTTTAATACATAGATTAATTTGGGGACAACTGAGCTTTTTGCAATCTTAAATATTTCAGTCTACAAATAGTATTTCTCTCCATTTATTTTGGTTGTCTATGATTTTTCTCAAAGTTTTTTAGTTTTCAGTATATAAACCTTACACATAATTTGTTAGATTTATTGAGCTTTTATTTTCATTGCTATTGTAAGTTGCTCAATTTCTATTTTTCATTACCATAATATAAAAATACATTGATTTTATATATTTATCTTTTTTTTTTTCAAGTAGGCTCCACACCCAACATCACAACCCTGAGATCAAGAGTCACATGTTGTTTTGACTGAGCCAGCTTGGAAGTCCCTATATACTTATCTTGTAACCTACAAACTTTCTAAAATGATTTGTTAATTAAGTAGGTTTTCAGTAGATTCTTTGATATTTTCTACATAGGCAATCATGTTGTTGGTGAATAAAGATTTGAGTTTTATTTCTTCATTCCCATTCCATATGCCTTTTATTTCTTCTTTTTACCTCTGGGACTCGCTAGGACCCCAGGTCCATGTTATTTTAGGTCAAGGCAAGAATGAGAGAAATGGATGACCTAGAAACTTCTCACAGATGAGTAAATTCTTATGATGAGGAGGATGCATACAGGAAACCATCTTAGTCTGAACTAAAATGAGACATGTAACTGGAAATTATTTAACTGTAAAATGGTGGGACACTATAGACTTTGAAGTAAGAGAATCCTTTACATCTCCAGGCCTTGTTCCACAAGCTATTTCCAAAACATTATTTAAGACACAAATTGCATTTATCCCTTGAGAAACTGTGCCCTAAAACATGTTGGATCAAGTGTGTGAGTCTGCTTTATAGACTATTCTCCCCATTGTGTGTGTTATTGAGGGGGGGTCATAAATATGCCTTTAAGCTTCTAATTACCAACTACTGATAAACTCTCCCATAACTGGGTGCCTGGGTGGCTCAATGGGTTACACCTCTGCCTTTGGCACAGGTCATGATCTCGGGGTCCTGGGATCAAGTCCCGCATCGGGCTCTCTGCTTGGTGGGGAGCCTGGTTCCTCCTCTTTCTCTCTCTGCCTGCCTCTCTGCCTGCTTGGTCTCTCTCTGTCAAATAAATAAATAAAATCTTAAAAAAAAAAAAAAAAAACAACTCTCCCATAACCCTACAAGCTCAAGAGAAATGGAAGAAGATACTCAAACATCTTTTTGTAGTTTTGAACATTAAAACCCCCAAATTTCCAACTGCTCTGCACAAAGAGGGTAACTAATCACTGACTGAAGAGTTTGAGGGAAGAACAAAGGGTAAGTTTTATACATGGCAATAATGATGGTAGCTTTTAATATGTTATTTTTAGACTAATAACCTGGAAATTCTGAGGACTGTTGAAGACAGTAAAGCTATGACTCCTGAGAAGTGAAAAATATTTTGAGAAACTTCCCAGCCAGACAAGGCTCTTTACCACAGGGTCCTGGGTCTTATTCCAGCCCAAATGCCCTGGATTTTGTCCCTCTCCCCTTAGCCTGCTGACCCTGGCTGCCGCCATTTCATAAGACTGCTATATCTTTGGACACCAGACAAAAACTCCCAGACTCCCATTTTCGGGCTCCTCCATGTATCCCTAGATACATGGCAACCTTAGCACCAAGAAGAGAATACAGACTGTTGTGGGAAGAAGCATAGGGAAATTAGGAGACCTGGTTCATTTTGACGCTAACCAGCTGCTGATTTTGAGTCTCCATCCTTACTGACAAAATGAACAAGCCAGACAATATCACAGTGATGATAGGAACATTCTTTAAAACAATAACAATAATAACAATAAAACTCCTATGGTTTGTTTTTGTTTTGTTTTGTTTTTGGCTTAAGAGTTTGTAGTGTCACAATATCGTAAGTATTCCATGAGGTGATGTAGAAAAGTATTTTGTTCATTCTATTGGCAAAAAAGCTAAAGTTCAGAGAGATAAATGTCATATAGCTAGTAAAAGTGGTAGAGCCTGTGTCAAGTACAAATCTAATACTGCTGTCTTCTGGTTCAGTGTTCTTTCTACAATATCATCGGGAAAGGACTGCAAAGAGGCAGCTTGCCAGGCACAGTTCTGTTGGTCCACAGCGTTGGATAAAGATGATGTGGTCTGTATATACAATGGAGTATTACTCAGCCGTCAAAAAGGATGACTACCCAACTTTTACATCAACGTGGAAGGGACTGGAAGAGATTATGCTAAGTGAAACAAGTCAAACAGATAAAGTCAATTATCATATGGTTTCACTTATTTGTGTAATATAAGGAATAGCATGGAGGACATTAGGAGAAGGAAGGGGAAAATGAAGTGGGGGGAATCAGAGGGAAAAACAAACCATGAGACACTATGGACTCCAAGAAAAAAAAACTGAGGGTTTTAGAGGGGAGAGGAGGCGGGGGATGGTGAGCCCAGGGTGATGGGTATTAAGGGGGGCATGGATTATATGGAGCACTGAGTGTTATACCCAAACAAGGAATCATGGAACACTACATCCAAAACTAATGATGTGCTGTATGGTGACTAACATAACACAATTTTTTAAAAAATGAAATAGATTAAGGGAAGGATAATAAAATACACTACATAGTACACACATAAAAAAATAAAAATAAAGTTTAAACTTGAATGTGCTTTTCATTTGCATAGGTCACTCCAACTGTGTGTCATACCCATTATTTCCATGATCTGTCTGGTCCTTGAGGTGTGATGCTGTCACAGAAACATATATTCATACCTGATTCAATTTCACTAGATTTTAGTATTTTATTATTTCATGTACTCATTCTTCTCTGTTTCATCACTTTGCAATACTCAACTTGTTAATCTGCATCAAAATAGTTATGTAACTGACTATTTAAATAAGTACTGACTAAATGGACCTGACTTGGAGTGGCAGATTATCTCTTTGGGGCGAGGTTTACTCTATTATACAAGAACCCAATATGGTAGCACACCCACCTACCATCATTCTAAGTCCATTCATTCAAAACCTGACTTCTGAAATTCCATTATCCATACTATTTAGTCACATATCATGGACAGAAACAAACAGAAGACTTTTTAGAGAAATGTCCTTTGTCCTATTCCCCAAAGTTGCGAAGTAAAGGTATGGCTCTGTCCATACATGTGCTGTTGGAAGTACATAAAAGGATCATTCATACCTCTGGATTGAGACTGAAAGCTTTTGCTGGTTTTCCCACACAAAGAAAATCAAAAATAATTTCTTTCATTGCAAAATCTAAACGTTCCTGTAGTGAAAAAGAGAAAACAAAACAAAGATGTTAAAATACAAGTTCAGTGTGAAATGTCTATTTTTATTCTAAGCACCAAACAGGTGTCTGCTAAAAGAAGCAAGACACTGCTCAATTTCATGCATCAAGAGAGACCCAGTAGGAAGACCGTGCCCACTGGAAGCTTGGGTGAAGCCGCCTGTTTTCGTGGGGTGTGCAAGGATGCTTTCATTATATAATATGTGGAATTAGCCCCTAAAGCATGGAATGGCTAATGACAAAACAAAAACAAAAACAAATCCCCCCAAAATGAAAACCCCAAACACCTGGAGTGTCTGGGCTTATCCACAGTCTCAATACTTCCTCCTTGTGTAGCAAACGCTGATAACTTCTTGAAACTCAGTTTAAAATGTATTTTTAAAAATACCACTGCAAAATGACCATTTTCTCCTATCCTCTAACGTTTCAAATCTTTTGGCTCATATTTTAATGGACAATTCTGCAAGTGAAATGAATTATCAACAAATAAGATATGCAATGGTACTTAAGTAGGGAAGTATAAGACAGATGCTAATAGCTGGAGACAGTGGCCACTATGATAGGACAGGTTCATTTTACACGACGTAGTCCAGAATAATCAAAGTACATTCTCAGCCACGTGATAACTATATGCAGAAAAATCACATTAATTCATCTGCCTGCAAAGCAAGGAATGTCTTTTCCCTATGTGCACATATTACAGAGGCATCTCATTATACCAAACACACAGAGAGATATCAAATATTAAGTCATCTGTGAAGTAACAACTGAACCTTCCATCTTTAAATCAGTATCAACTGTACCTAACAGTAATTTCATGCCTATAATTTCCCCTTATCCACATAACATTCTGAAGTACAGTGGGCAAGCATTTCGCCCACATTCTACAAATAAAGAAACAGAAGAAAGAGGTTCTCTGACTTGTGAAGGGTACGGAGCTGGCTTGTGGCAGAGGATGAATGGGAATAATGATCTTTTCCCCTTGTTCTGTAAATGGTAAGGAAGTCAAAGTTGGAATATAACAACTCACCCACAAAGTGTTTTAAAAGTAAAAATCTTGGGTCTATAAAGTAAACTAAATACTAAAAACCATGTTTATTATTATTAGACCCAATTTTTAAGGAAATTAATACCTGCAAAGTTCTTAGAAAAGTTCCTGGCAAAGAGTAAGTGCTTAAGAAATGCTAATATTCCTATGTCATTCTTCTTTCTCACAGGGTGAAAGAACATTTTTATTTACTCTTCAAATTTCACAAAATCATCTTTTGATTTCCTCCAAACATCACACGCCTTGCTTCCTCCTGACTTGCAGAATCCAGAGCTGAGAATCACGACAAAACAGGTACTAGGAGTCAAGAGACCCTTTTACTAATAGGCTCTGTGACTTTAGATGTCTCACTCAAACTCTGTCTCTCAGTTCCTTCATTTGTCAAATGCTGAAAACATTTGACGTACACGTCACTATTTGTTTGGAAGCAAAAAAAAAAAAAAAAGAAAAAAAAAAAGAAAAAAAAAAAAAAGCCATGTGTGAAAACACTTACAAAACCATTCTGAAAACTCTTTACACATAAGATACTACTTTAAACTCTTCATCTGGTAGTACTTCCTAGGAAAGAGACTGGCTACTTGAAGGCAATTAGATCACTCCCACTGCCAGAAGCTTCTCCATTACCTGGGCAATGAACTGGATGATTTTCACAAAGATGTTCAGAGGCATATCCCTTGGCACCACACCACGGGACCCTTTGGGGAAAAGTGTTGTGATGATGGTTATAAGACGGCTGAAAGATAGGAAGAAAAAAAGAGAAGACAAGCAAGATTGGCTGAGCTCCAGTTCTGTAAGGGAAAATGGCAGATGTTTCATCTTATCTAAGTATCAGAGAGAGTTCGGAAAAAGAAAACAAACCACTTCATCCCTTTTCATTAGCATAATTACTCTATGAAAAGTTTTTCTGCAAAACTAAGGGCAGCTGGAAAATAAAAGCCATTTGCTTTGCTAACATGGTGAATGCAGTCTTGGACATGGAGCCTCTTGATCCCGGTAGAGGCTGAAATTTCTGTAACGGCTGCTGAGCAATAACTAAGAAAAGCCTGAAAATGTCTTTACCACTTAGATCTTTTAGAAACTGTCAACTGTGAATGGTTACTAGTTTGGTTAGTATAGGTAGCAATAAAAATAAATCACCTCATTGGCTGAGAAATGGTTACCATTAACTCAGGGATGTAGTTAATTAACCAAAACCAGCTCCTTACCTCTGAGTAGCTGTGTTGCTTTCACATTTAATTCGAATCATGTAAACCCAAAGTAATCTGTACAGAGATTCCAGCGCAACTCGAGCCATCTTGGGGTCTTTATTCTATGACAGAAACCAGGATGTAAGATAGCATTAGATTTAAGATTTAATTAAGCTTAAGTGGAAAAAAAAAGATTAAATGGTAATATATGGAGAATACTTTTTCTGAATTCCTAGACATGCAGGGCCCCTACGAGGCACCTGAATCCTTTGGGACTTGTGGGGTATGTGACTTCAGGTGCCCATTGGGTAAATAATCTATGAGGAGGGATCTAAATGGTCATGAGGGCAGGACAGAGTAGTTCAGGGGGAAATCATGTCACTCTCTCCTTTGCCATATGAATGCTTGAAATTGTCTTCTTCCTCCAGCTCTAGGGGCATTAAGAGATAATCAATGTTCTCTTTCTATAGTTGATTATGCCCTTTTTGCTCTGATTCCCCAAACTTCCCAGGTTCTCATCTAATTACTAATAAACATTTATGGAAATGAATGTATACTAAGCAGTGTGTTAGAACATGGGATATAGAGATAAAAGATAATCCCTTTTCTTAAGTTGTTCACAACCTCTGATGGATGGGAGATAGATAATAAGCAATCAACTCTTAATGCAGTAGAAAAAACTGGTAGGGAGAGGAGCTAGAGAATGGAAAGAAGGGCAAGCTATGGAAAACTCAAGGAGGGTCAGGAAAAATTTCCAGGGACAGATGAAAACTCAGATGAACTTTCATTCTTTCATTTATGCATGTGTTCATTTAACCAAACATCTGAGTGGCTACGGTCAGCCGGGTCCTGTGTTTGGCACAGTGTGAAACTGTGAACAGTGTAGAAAGATGATGGGAATAGGGAACACGTGGAAACAAAGAGAGCTGGAGAAGATGGGTCATGTTTGAGAACCTGGGAACAATTCATACATCAGTGCATGGGGCCAGGTGAAAGAGTAGAGGTTGATGAGGCCTGTGAGGAAGGCAGGGGTCACATGTGGGACCCCACTTGCCATGATTAATAAGGAGACCAGGGTTCTTATGAGGTGACGGGACGCCACTAAGATCAAGGAGACCACGGAAGAAGATCCTGCATACAGTGTGGGGAAAGGAGCAGAGGCAGGGAGAACAGCTATGGCAGAGCTGCTGGCTTCCAGGCAATAACAAGCCAGAGAGGAAGACTTGATCCTTTCCCCACTGTCCATCTTACCCTAATTATATTCCTCTTGATTTAAAAATCATGGGTTGGGTGGCTTCTCGGATGCCTGTGGGATCCAGGCAACATTTCTTGGCAAGGTATAACTGACCGATCAATATGGAGTTTCTGCCTCCCTTTCCTCTAGCCTCCTACAAGCTCCCTGAACTCTAGCTAGGCCATGTTCATTCCATTTCCATATCAGGAGTGGGTTCTCTCACCTCCTGCATCTTTTTTTTTTTTTTTTTAAAGATTTTATTTCTTTGATGAGAAAGAGAGAGCATGCACAAGCAGGGGGGAGCAAAGGCAGAGGGAGAAGGAGAAAGAGGCTCCCTATTGAGCAGGGAGCCCAATGTGGGGTTCCATCCCAGAACCCTGGGATCATGACCTGGCACGAAGGCAGATGCTTAACCAACTAAGCCACTCAGGCACCCCTGGGCGAACCCTACCCCTTCACAGTCTTGACATACTTGAATGTCCCTCCTTTGTGCAGGCTCTTTGGTTCCTCCCCAGTCCTCAACCCCATCCCACTAAAGCTAATTATTCTGTCCTGAGTGTCTTCTGACCTTCATACAACCTCTAGCATACAACCTTATTTAGATGTCTGAAAGGAAGGGGAATTGTTTACCTTGACATCTATTACAATTCCCAGCATTCTTCAGGGGGTCGATAAATGTGTGCTGAACAGTATTTAAATGTCATTTAAACTTTCTTAGAGGTTTTTTGCTTTTATGTGACTTTTCCACCCTTACTTATTTTTTTTTATCTTGTCATAATTGCTTTAGCTCTTTTATTCTTAGTGTAGATAATTTAGATACTGATTTTTATAGAATTCATAAGTGTTTAGATAAAGTTCATTTTTAGACTATTTATGTAAATAAATTCTATGGAAAAAGCAATTAAGAATTTTTTTTAGATTTATGAGAAATAGAATAAATTTTTGGTGTGATCATTATAAAGTTCTAGATTTCTATATGCTTTCAGGTCTGTTCTTAGAGTTTATTAGTCTGTCTATTCACAGGCAATTAATATCACATTAAGTTTTGAGGCTTTAAAATGGTTTTATTACCATATTGTACACCAGAAACCAATATTATACTGTTAAGTAACTGGAATTTAAATAAGAACTTAAAAAAAAAATAAAACAAATGTGTTTCATTAACTGGTATGGACTGTCTTCCATCCTCCACTAGTTTTTTTTTTCTTTTTAAAGGGTTTTATCAGATATTTTTCCATAACTACTTTTCCAGCTGTAGGAAGAAAAGACCACAACTTTCTAAAGCATATATTGATATATAAAGAATTATAATTTGCGTGTTTGATTTGCATGCTTGGTTACATAAATGAACTTTAAGTAAACTGCTAAACTGATAAAGTTACATTTAAAATATTCTGTCATTAAAAAACTTGGGGAATTCTAGGGCACCTGGGTGGCTCAGTGGGTTAAGCCACTGCCTTCGGCTCCGGTCATGATCTCAGGGTCCTGGGATCGAGCCCTGCATCAGGCTCTCTGCTCAGCGGGGAGCCTGCTTCCTCCTCTCTCTGCCTGCCTCTCTGCCTGCTTGTGATCTCTCTCTGTCAAATCAATCAATAAATAAAATCTTAAAAAAAAAAAAAAAACAAACTTGGGGAATTCTAATTATCCTTACTCCAATCCCTCCAACTTAGCAAATGTCTCTGATGTGCTTACATGGTGGTTAAATGCAGACTCTAGGCACACACTGCCTGGGTTTGAATCCATCCTTGCTCTGCAATTTATTAGTGGTGTGGTCAGCCTCAGGGAAGCTCCTCATAGGAACATTGAGAATTAAATGAGCTAGTGCATATAGGATATTTAGCACTGTTCCTGTCCATAGTAACTATTATTACATACAAAGCACCAGGATCTAGCAGCAAACATGCTCTGATTTGGGGGAGCTTCCATTCCAGTAGAGCTGTTTCTTCCTTTGTTAATTTCTCTCTATTAGTATATGTATTTTATATTTTGCATAGTGTATCATTCAAAATTCTCTCATGTGCCTTATCTCATACTGTGAATCATGATGGGGTAGGGCAAACATCACCTAAGCTTTATTAAGGAGATTAACAGAGATCTCTAGTTTAAACAATTCATAGTGCCGGCTTCTGTTTAACTTCAATTTTTTTTCCATTTTATTTCTTTTCAGTGTTCCAAAATTCATTGTTTATGTACCACATCCAGTGCTCCATGCAGGATGTGCCCCCCTTAATACCCGCCACCAGGCTCACCCATCCCCCCACGCCCCTCCCCTCCAAAACCTTCAGTTTGTTTCTCAGAATCCACAGTCTCTCATGGTTCTTCTCCTTCTCTGATTTTCCCCATCTCACTTCTCCTCTCCTTCACCCAATGTCCTCTGTGTTATTCCGTATGCTCCACAAGTAAGTGAAACCATATGATACTTGACCATCTCTGCTTGACTTATTTCATTCAGCATAATCCCCTCCAGTCCTGTCCATGTTGATACAAAAATTGGGTATTCACACTTTCTGATGGAGGCACAACACTCCATTGTATATATGGACCACATCTTTATCCATTCGTCCATTGAAGGGCATCTTGGTTCTTTCCACAGTTTGGCAACTGTGGCCATTGCTGCTATGAACATTGGGGTACAGGTGGCCCTTCATTACATCTGTATCTTTGGGATAAATACCTAGTAGTGCAATTGCAGGGTCATAGGGTAGCTCTATTTTTAATTTCTTAAGGAATCTCCACACTGTTTTCCAAAGGGGCTGCACCAACTTGCATTCCCACCAACAGTGTAAGAGGGTTCCTCTTTCTCCACATCTTCTCCAATACACATTGTTTACTGTCTTGTTAATTTTGGCCATTCTAACTGGTATAAGGTGGTATCTCAATGTGGTTTTGATTTGAATCTCCCTGATGACTAATGATGATGAACATTTTTTCATGTGTCTGTTAGCCAATTTTATGTCTTCTCTGGAGAAGTGTCTGTTCATGTCTTCTGCCCATTTTTTGATGTGATTATCTGTTTTGTGTGTTGAGTTTGAGGAGTTCTTTATAGATCTTGGTATCAGCACTTTGTCTGTAGTGTCATTTGAGAATTCCATGGGTTGCTGCTTTGTTTTATTGACTGTTTCCTTTGCTGTTCAGAAGATTTTGATCTTGAAGAAGTCCCAAAAGTTCATTTTCGCTTTTGTTTCCTTTGCCTTTGGAGACATATCTTGAAAGAAGTTGCTGCTTCCACAGAGGCTAAAGAGCCAAGTGGCTGACTTAAGTTTTCACTTTGTACTTGATTTTTAGCATTTCAAGGTGATATCACTGATCACCACAATCCCTCCTCAAATGCTTTTCTTGCCCCTCTTCCATTCCTGGCACTGTCAAATGATATTCTTAAACTGCACCCATGACCATTTACTTCCCCACATTTAAAGTCCTTGAGTGGCTTCTAATCACCTCCTGGACATGTCCAAATTCCATGATGTGGTACAGGAGGGGCCTTTGGCAATTTGGCTCCTCCATTACTACCTCCTACCTCCGCCTTGGGCTTGGTGCACCCCATGCCATTATACCTCTTCTGCAATTTCCTAAATGCCTTGAATGCTTTCCTACTCCTGGTATATTTGGAAAGTGTCTACTCCCTGGCAAGATTCAATTAGATGTCCTCTCTTTTATTAAATTCCCTACTATTACAATCACTATGTATCCACCCCAGAAAGATTGCCAAGTGCCTCTGCTCTCTGCTTCCAGAATGCTGTTCTATCCCTTTACTTGTATATTTCTTAGCAGACTGCAAACTCCAGAATTCTGGTTTGTTCATTTTTGTGCCCTCATTGATTGCCAAACAGGAGGTTATCAGTAAGTATCAGTTTTAAAAAAGCAGACTGTGAGTAGTAGCAAACAACTTGATGCATAAGCAAGACTTCTTTATATAGAAGTTATACAAGGAGGCAGTTCAAAAAAAGTGACATGGAATGATCCTTAACTCACCTTCTCATAAGGACACAACAAATTAATAGCTACATATGGAATAATTCCCTTTGGAAAGAACCCGAGTACTGGCTGAACAGCTACTTTACATCAAGGAATAAAAGGGCCACATGAAGACAGGTAGGAGAGGCAGTTACACAATCTTGACAAAACCCCACCATAAGCATGGTGACCCAACATGAGGAGGGGTCTCACAAACATGGAACTCCTCAGTGAGGAGCATGGAGTTTGTATCCCACATTAGCCACCCCATCTCTTAGGAACTGCACCAGGGAAAAGAGTCCCCAAAATGTGTGACTCTGAAAACCAGCAGGGCTTACATCCAGGAGAGCCATAAGGCTATAGGGAAAGAGATTCTGCTCTTAAAAGGCTCAGATGCAGATTCACTCTCCCTGACCAAGTACAAAATCAGCAGTTTGAGAAAAGTCTAGCCCACATGTGAAGAAGATAAAGTTGCTAATATTAAGGCATCTTCTAGAAGAGGAAAAGCCTATTAGGACTCTGCACAGGGATGGAGGCACTGGTGGGTAATATTTTTACATTCGCTCTTAACGTTGCTGATGGCAGCACTGGGTAGTAATATTTTTGTACTCTCACTCTAACTGACCAGTGCCAAGGTCCACCTCCCATGCCACTGCCTTGGGCTTGACCCCTTGTGTTGTTCCCATAACCCTGTACCTGGCCCCCTTGACCTGCCAAAGCCACCAGGCATGCAGAGCCCACACAGGGGATGCCCTGGAGTGCCAGGCTCTGGCGGCCAGGGGGACTGTATTTCTGGGCTCTATGAATCTTAAACAACCAGAAATACAGTTCCAGAGACACCCAAGAGCTAGGGCAATGCTAATCAATAAGGTTCATTGCTTACATAGGGCCACCTCTTTAATACTGGGAGAGGTAGCTGTTTTGCCTAACACATAAAAACAAACATAGAGAGTCAAGCAAAATGAGAAAAGAGAGGAATATGTTCTAAACAAAAGAACAAACTAACTCCCCCCCCCCCCCCCCCCCGCCGGTGGAGGACTTTAATGAAATGGAGATAAATAATTTGCCTGATAAGAAGTTAAGTGATGGTCATAAAGAAGCTCACTACACTCGGGAAAAGAATGGAAGCACAGAAAGATTTCAACAAAGAGACAGAAAAGATAAGAAAATACCAAACATAAGTCACAAGCTGAAGAATACAATAACTTAAATGAAAAATACACTGAAAGTTTTAACAGCAGACTAAATGAAGAAGACAAAAGAATTAGTGATCTGGGAGACAGGGCAACAGAACTTAACCAAACAGGAAAGCAAAAAGAAAAAAAATTAAATAAGAAAACAAACATTCCTTAAGAGACCTGTAAGACAACATCAAGAAGAATAACATTCTGATTACAGGGCTTCCAGAGGGAGAGAGAGAGAAAGGGGCAGAAAACTTATTTAAATGAATAATGGCTAATAACTTCCCTAACCTGGGGAATGAAACAGATACCAAACCCAGGAAATCTAGAAGGTTCCAAAGAAGATGAACCCCAAAAGACCCACACCAAGGCACATTGTAATTAAAATGTCAAATTTAAAGACAAAGAATATTAAAAACTGTGAGAGAAAAATAACATGTTATAAACAAGGGACATCAGGTCAATGAATAATAAATGTAAGATCATCACCAGATTCCTCAACAGAAACTTTGCAGGCCAAAAGAGAGTGGTATGATATATTAAAAGTGCTGAAAGGAAGAAGAAAAAAAAAAAACAAACAACTTCCAACCAAAAACACTCTACACAGCAAGATTATCATTTAGAATTAAAAATGAGATAAAGATTTCTCCAGACAAGCAAAAGCTAAAGGAGATAATCATCATTAAACTGTCCCTAAAAGAAATGTTAAAACAAAGAGCACTAATTAGTAATAAGAAAACACATTAAAGTAAAAATCTCACTGGTAAAGGTAAATATGTAGTAAAGAAAGTGGACTAATTACTTATAAAGCTAGTACAAGTATTAAAAGAAATAGTAAAAATAACTATATTAATTAGTTAAGGGACACAAAAGCCAAAGAGATGTAAAATGTGAAATCAAAAACATAAAAATGCAGAGTTTTAGAATATGTTCAAACTTAACTTGCTATCAACTTAAAATAGACTGTTTAATATTTAGGCTGAGCCTCATGGTAACCACAAAGCAAAAGCCTATAATAGATACATAAATGATAATGAGAAAGGAATCTAAGCAGAACACCACAGAAAGTCAACAAATTGCAAGAAATCAAGAGAAGAGGGGAACAGAAAGAAACTACAAAACAGAAAAAAATTAAACAGAATGAAAATAAGTACATACCCATACCAACTACTTTAAATGCAAATGGACTAAGTGTTCCAATCAAAAGACAGTTGCTGAATGGATAAAAAGACAAGACTCATCTATGTGCTGCCTACTTTTGATATAAAGACACATACAGACTGAAATGAAGGGATGGAAAAAGGTATTCCATGCCGATGGAAACCAAAAGAGAGCTCGGCAAGCTATACTTATGTTAGACAAAACAGACTTGAAAACAAAAACTGCAATAAAAGAGAAGGGCATTACATAAAGACAAAGTGATCAATCCAAAAAGAAAATTTAATATTTGTAAATATTTATGCACCCAACATAGAAGCATCTAAATATATAAAGCAAATATTAACAAACCTAAATGGAGAAATTGACAACAGCCAACAACAGTAGGGGACTTTAATGCCCCCACTTACATCAATGGATAGATCATCCAGACAGAAAATCAATAAGGAAATACTGGCTTTAAGTCACATATTAGAATTTAAATGGCACATGATCAAGATGGATTTAATAGATATATACAGAACATTCTCTCTGAAGGCAGTAGTGTACACAATTCTACTCAAGTGCACATGGAACATTTGCCAGGAGAGATCATATATTAGGCCACAAAAGAAGTCTCAATAAGTTTAAGAAGACTGAAGTCATATCAAGTATCTTTCCCAACCATAGTACTATGAAACTAGAAAACAGTTACAAAAAGAAAATTGGAAAAATCACAACTATGGGGGAGATTAAACAACATACCACTGAATAACCAATGGGTCAATGAAGAAATCAAAGGAGAAATTTTAAAAATACCTTGAGATAAAGGAAATGGATAAATAATAATGCCAAATCTACGGGACACAGCAAAAGCAGTTCTAAGATTATAATGATATAGGTCTATATCAAATAACAAGAAAAATATCAAGTAAACAACCTAACTTTAAACCTAAAGTGATTAGAAAAAGAACAGTTAAAACCCAAAGTTACCAGAAGGAAGGAAATAATAAAGATCAGAGTGGAAATAATGAACTAGAGACTAAAAAGACAATAGAGAAGATCAATGAAACTAACAGCTGAATCTTTGAAAAGATAAACAAAATTGATGAGCTTTTGGCTAGACTAAGAAAAAAAGAGAGAGGGCTCAAATGTATAGAATCAGAAAATAAAGAGGAGAAATTACAACTGACACAAAAGAAATACAAAGGATCATAAAGGACTATTATGAACAATTATATGCCAATCAATTAGAAAACCTAGAAGAAAAAAATTAATTCCTAGAAACATACCATCTTCCAAAACTGAATCATAAATAGAAAAATCTCAATAGATTACTAGTAAAGAAATTACTAGTAAAGAAGTTGAACCAGTAATAAAAAAAAACTCCCAACAAACAGAGGTCCAGGACCAGATGGCTTCAACCAGTGAATTCTACAAAACCTTCAAAAAAGATTTAATACTAATCCTTCTCAAAGTCTTCCAAAAAATTGAAGAGAAGAGAATACTCTCAAACTCATTTTATGAGGCCAACATTACCCTGATACCAAAACCAGTTAAGGACACACATGAAAAAGAGAAAATTACAGGCCAATGTACCTGATCAACATAGATGCAAAAATCCTCAACAAAATGTTAGCAAACTGAATTCAATAATACATTAAAAGGATGCACCATGATCAAGTGGGATTTAAGCCAGGGATGGAAACATGGTTCAACATTTGTGAATCAATCAACATGAAAAACCATATTAACAAAATGAGGGATAAAATCATATGACTTCTTAAAAGATGCAGAAAAGCATTTGACAAATTCAATATCCATTTATGATAAAACAACAAACTGAGTACAGAGGCAATGTACCTCAAAACAAGAAGAGGTGATATATCACAAGCCCACAGAACATCATACTCAATGGTAAAAAATTGAAATCTTTTTCCTTGAGATCAGAAACAAGACAAGCATACCCATTCTCACCACTTTTGTTCAACATAGTATTGGAAGTCCTACCCAGAACAATTAGGAAAAATAAATAAAAGTAATCAAAATTGGAAGAAAAATGTAAAACTACCATTATTTATAGATAATACAATTTAATACATAGAAAATCCTAGAGACTCTACCAAAAAAATTAGAATAAACAAATGCAGTAAAGTTGGTTCATACAAAATCAATGTACAAAAATCTGTGGCATATTTATACAGTAACCACAAACTATCAAAAAGAGAAATAAAGAAAAAAATTCCATTCATAATTTCTTCAAAAAGAATAAAATATGTAGGAACAATTTTAACCAAGGAGGTGAAAGACATGGGCACTATACTTACTATTTTCTGGAAAACATGGTACTTACTGAATGAGGCATTGTTAGCAGTGATGTACATATATTAACTAATTTTCAACCTGTGCAGTAGATACTGTCATTGTTCTCATTGTGCAGATGAAGAAAACAAGGCACAGAAGGGCTAATAAGTGGTAGTACCAGAACTTGAATCTAGACAACCCAGTTCCAGTATCTTGGAAGCATTAATTTTTCTACTATGGTTTACTATTATATGGAGACCACTCCAATATGCTACTGGTGCCTACTAGATTGTACTCTACTTGAAAACATTGTCTTTGTATTTCCAATAGGGGCTAATGCAATAGGGGTTTGATGTATATTTTCAGGATGTAAACATTTTAGAATATGTCTCAAAACACTGATTTGGGTCAAAAATCTCTACTTTAAGATCAAAGGACTCTTCATTCTTTGTAATCTGCTTCTCTGTTAATTAATTAACAAAATATATTAATATATTGTGGCTCTGAGGTTACACTGATGCAAATGTTCAAGAAACTAGTAAGCTTCAGAGTGAATCTTCCCTGTACCCCTTCCTCTCCTCTCAATGCTGGTCACCGACACTTTCATATGACGTCAGCCAGCCCAATACCATGCCCACCTTCTTTAAAGTTTGCTTTTGATTTAGTTAAAGCAATTCAGTGTTAACAGTAACAAGTAGGGAGAATTGAATTCACTGGCAACCAATGTTGAGAACCAATGTTTCTCAAGGTCCACCAGCCCAGCATTTGCACTAAGTCACCTGAGCCTCTTATGAACATGCAAATGCCTTGACTGCACTCAAACATTTGAAATCAGAATTTCTGGAGGTAGGTCTCGAGAAGCTGCATTTATAACAGGCTTTTTTAGAGAGTCTGGCGCATGTTAAGGTCAAGTTCTATTGATAGAGACTGATAAACAATTTTAGCCATCTTTTGATCTTGTTATTCTCAAATACCTTCTAGTTCTCACTTCCACTTCGACTAGAGCCATTGAAGTAAATCTATTTCTTTCTGTCATATTCCCTTACATATCATAGTCAACACCTTTCTTCTTCCAGGCATTTCCTTTTAATACTTGAATCAATTTACTCTGATCATAGTTCACTTTTTGATGACCATATTACTCAAAGAACCTATATGCAAAGAACACAGGGTTAGGATAACCTCAACACTACTGAACCAACAATTTATGCAGATTATTTTCTCTTCAGTGTCTGAATAAATAAGAAACTCATGGAAAGTAATACCCTTGTCAGCTGATTACTAATTTTTAAGCTCAGTTTATGTGCACTGTCAGAATTTACAAATTCCACTTTGAAATGTGTCTTGAACACATATGAAAGATAAATGAAAAGAGATTTTCTCAAGTTTATAGAAATGAGGTTAATATTAAAGCAGAATAACTTCTTCTAGAAAATTATTATTTAAAATAGCCAACACTATATCATTTAAATTGATACTTAAAAAGAGAATAGTAGTCATTTTAAAATAATTGGTGCCACACATTTTAATGCATTCTACCAATGGCTGTGGAATCCTTAATGTATTACTTAATGTCTACTCATTGATATAAAGATATCATTATCTTATTATTATATGAAAAGTTTAAGAAAAGCACTCCTTAAACTTGATTGTGATTATTACACATAAATATACATTAAGTGCTGAAGACAAGTTTCAACAAATATATGGCAACCACAGTTTTTGAGATTCTTAATGGAAATCAAAAGAGCTTCCTTGTATCCTCTCCACCCCATTCCTTTTGAATGTGTCGTTCTCTGTCACAATATCCTACTTTATTTTATTTGCAGCAGTTACCAATATCTGAATTGTTCTTCCTATGTGTTTACTTGTTTACTATCTGTCTGTTCCACTAAATTACAAGGTCTAAGAGGTGGGAGAGTGCTACTGTCTCATTCATCACTTACTCCCAGCACTTGGACAGTGCCTGCTACACTTCATGTAAAATACTTTAACCAGCTGATTGACTGACTGAATGAATGCATTCAAGTCCTAGCCTAAGCAGACTGAGATGAAAGGAGAATCATTTTTAATTCTGTATTATCTAGACTTCATATACAGTATTTCTCTTGGAGCAAAATATTTAGAAAAAAAAAATGATATCCATGAAAGCACAGGGAGAGCTCAGTGGAGCTTATTACACTATCATGATGATCCACAACAAAGCATGGAAACCTCCTGCCACTGGCTTGGTTCATAAAAGATCTCCAGTTACTGAGAGATATTGTTGTTAGTAAATATACAGCAAATACATTTTTTAACTCTTAAGGTTTCTTTTATGGTTTTGTTTCATTTTTAAAACCTGGACCTCTGGGATATTATACTCACTATCATAAAATTTTAAAAATTAAAAAATTATTTCAATTATATCCATTTTTAAGGCTGAGAAACTAGCACAGTTATTATAAATATTTAATAAATACTATATGTTAAAATAACTATTAATTAACAGTCACAACATAAAATAAGTACTATTAAATCTAGTTTCAAAACATATTTCCTTTCTTCAGAATTAGGTGTATTATGGTAGACGTGAAGGAAATCTATCAATTTTTAATTGCTCAGTATGTTCAGATTTGACATTAAATATATAGAAGAAAAAAGTATTGGTTACTACTAAACAAGAGTTCTTGAAAGATGTCAGTGTTGTGGTAAGAAGATGGCATAAATTCCCCATCAACTCACAAGGGTATATTGCTAATATATGGTTGACCTTCTTAACTAAGTGTAAACAAAAACTCCAAGTTTGTGCTAATTGTGCTACCCAAGTAGCCTGCTTCCAACAGACTGACTCTGAAGATAAACCAGGGCACTGATATTAACAGCATTGATCTGAGAACTTCTTTACTTTGAAAGCAGCAGATTTTTCACACTCAGACACTTCTATTTGTCATGCTGCCACCTTGATGACTCCCCTCTGCAGAACACATCAAATATGGCTACCAAGTTCAAAATGTAGGGTTCAAACATTAGGTTCATTATACATAAGCATGTGTAGGGAAATGGGACACATGGAGGGTAAGGGTGCTGGAAACAAAAAGGGGGAGAAGTAAATAAAGTAAATAGGGAGAAGAGTTGGTCTGCTGGTCATTATGAAATGATAGAGTTGGCTCTAATTCTCATAAAATCTTGACACTATTCAAGACAAAGTATACTTCTGAAGCCATTTTAGTTTTTCCTCACAGATTATTTGTAAGTTGATTTAGAAGGTTTTCTGTATATTTATGACATTTTAAAATGGTCTCATTTAAAAAAAAAAGAGGATTTATTCACTTATTACTTTAGAGAGAGATAGAGAACATGAAGGGGAGGGACAGAGGGAGAGGGAAAAAGAGAATCCCAAGCAGACTCCCTGCAGACTATGGAGCCCGAGGTGGCGCCCCTTCCCACAATCCAAATGGAAATCAAGAGTTGGAAGCTTAACCAACTGAGTCCTCCAAGCACCCCTAAAATGGTCTCATTTAATCCCTACTGGGTTTAGTTCTAAATATATATGATACCATTTTATTCCAAGGGTAACTCATCAAGGATCTTTTTATATCTTTTAGCCTTGGGGTGATGAATCCCAACAATTTATTACCCATAAAATAAAATATCATTGCCTTAACTTGGCCTAATAACTACCTCTTTCATGCTTCATGGGGTCTCGAACCTTCACAAATGGCACAAATATCTCTCGACTCTCAACTTTTATATCCCTCACTGTGTCTATCATGCATTTTGAAACTTCGTTATAGATCTGCCAATGAAATGCTAAACTCCTCAAGGACAGAGACTCTATTCTATATCTAGTTTTAATACAGTTGACTTCCCCTATATTCCCCCCTTACAGAACCTTCCCTAGCGTATCATGCAGTGGGTACTTCATACCTACTGGGTGAACTAAATGGAATTCTGGAATTTGGTTCATCTCTATACTATTCCCTCTACATACTCCTTCTGATCTCATCATGGCCATTCTCCTAGAAATCCTAATGCTTGAAATGTCTGCATAGGGATACACTATCAGCCTGTAGTCTCACTTCTCTCTAGGGCCATTTATAACCCTGTTATTAAGTCTTTCTGGTAAGTTTTGACTAAAGCACCAATATTATAACTTTGAAGCAATTACATTCCAAACTAAGATTATGCCACTTTATTTCAAAATATCTACTTTAAACAAAAAATTTTGGTTTTTTGGCCACAAAAATAAATTTTCATGCAAAGTATTATTTTTAATTCTAACTAAAATTCATTGCAAACATACTTAGTATCATATACACAGAAAAATGCACTGAAAACATTCTTAATTATGTCTCTTTTTTGTTTTGAGCAAAATGACTATTTTCTATCTGTGTAAAAGGTAAATGAACAAAAAAATTTTTAACTGGAACTAATAACTGAATAACTTAAAAGTGGACCAAACAACAACAAAATGACGTTGGGCTCTGTGTTAGAGATGTATTATAGATGCACAAATCCCTAGGTAAAATATTGGAGAATACCTATTATATAATAGTTGATAACCCTGAAAAGCTTTTTGTTTTTCAGAATACTTAAAAGCCTAATTCTATATCCCCTGCTATTATATTTCACTGCCAATTTGAAGAAAATAAATGATTCTAATCTTGGATTTCATAATCCATGCTTAAAACCGCTCTAATGCAGATTATGGAGTAATTATGGTAAATGCCAAAATAATATAATTAATCTTAACCACTTCACTAAATTAAAGTGCCTTATAACAAAAAAGACAGGACAACATGTATAAGCACATACAATATTGTATAATTAAGGATATTTCAAAAATTCTAAAGCAGCAAATATCAAACTCATAGAAGAACTTTAAGACACAACTGGAAAAAACTGAAAAATACACACTGTTTAATCTTCCATTAGGGTTGACTTTCACTTAGTTGTCTTATATCAGCAGGTCACTAAAACTTAAAATATGCTTAGTCATTTAGAAGTTATAAAGCCAATTTTAAAGCTAATCATTATGGTAGTTTTAACTGTAGCTTCCTCAGTTTTAGAAACGATGACGTCCCTCCTCTCATCGTCACACACCTGTGCTGCCTACCCACCACAGTACTTGCTCAGTGAATGGCTAGGACTGATGGACTGCCATGTGGCTTGAATAGAATACCTTCAAACAATCACAGATCACATGACAGGAAATGAGTATTCTCTGTGATTGGGGTCAATCCTCCCACAGAAAGAACTTTTCCCCCCAAATACTTTCCTAGACAGCAGGGGGCAAAGGACGGCTGCAGGAAGGACAGGTGAGCATCTGAAATCAATTCACACGGTTCTGCCAGTGAAGTGTGGCCTCTTTTTTTTTTTTAATCAGTTAGATAAAATGCAATATTTAATGCACGGAGAAGGGTATTTAATTCTACCCCGAAAACGAACCTTATTAGAAAAGATTTATTTCCCCAGATTTGGAGTGATATCTCTTATCCCTTGTTATCTTCTAGAACTGACTCTATTTGGGGCACCTTGGTGGCTAAATCAGTTAGGCTCAGGTCAGGATCTCAGGGTTGTAAGAATAAGCCCCCTGTTGGGAGTCTACTTGAGATTCTCTTTCCTTCTCTCCCTCTGCCCCTCCCCTGGCTTGCACTCTAACTAATTAAGTAAATAAATAAATGAACTCTTATATAAAATTGGCTATATTTAATAAAGAGAACTCACATTAATATTCTTTCACTTTCTCAATAGTGTAGGCTAATTCCCCTGCAGACACAAGGAATCGCTCTCAGAAGCACATGCACCAGTCTCAGACACATATCTAGTGTAATAAAAGACTTTTTTGAACTGAGAAATACTAACTTTAAGGTTGGATAAGCAGTTGTTGAGGAAGACGTGCCACCTGTTCAGGAACAGCTGCTTCTGACTGACGCAGAGAAGGCAGGTCACCAGGGGGTACAAGGCCTGAGGAGAAAGAAGGTGAGGTCACGAGCTGATTTCTATTTCAACAAACCAGGTAACACACGTTCTGGAATCGCTACCTCTCTCCATGGGCCAGAATAAACAGGACGCTTTATAACCACAAGGCTCAGAGGGGGCCATGCAGAGGCAGGCATTTCGCAAACGCCTTCTGACAACGATGGGGGTGGAATTATCTAGAATTTTAAAGTGTATAATAAGTTTCATGTATAGTAAGTGGAAATCTGATTTACTGATTTAGTCTTCACTTACGAATTTTAAAAACAAACTCATTATTTTAGATCACTCTCAATCATCAGAGAGAAAGCAGGAAGGCACACTGATTTTAAAAATGTTATTGGGGTTTTTGCTCATAAACATCTACTGGCTTGTCCTTGTCTGAGAGGTAGGTGTATATATTTTCTTTTGCATTCAATCTTCCTGTAATTAAGGAAGATTCCTAAAAGAAATGTTATTGCATTGGTAAACTCCACCAAGACAAATTTAACCACAGGAGGAATTTGCTTACGTGTGAATAAACAGAGGTGCTACTGTGCTTTTACTGCCTAACTGGGCTGGTTTCCCACAGCAACTGGAGAAGATAGACAAGCTAATGAGCGGCCACCAAAAAATATATATGCAGCCCCCATCACCATTCTGCTGAACCAAACATACACCTGGATGATGCCCAAAGAATTAAGGCTAGGGAAAATTTAAACAAAAATAGAACTGGCTCATCCATTAAGGTGAATTCGCAAAAAAAACAATTGCCACAAAGAGATTTAGTGCTTTATGGACCATTAACTTCATTTTTTTATTCACTTGCTTTTAAACTGACTTTGAACTATGCTAACATTGAAGTAGACAGTGAGGACATCCGTCAGCACTGCCAGCAAAGCAACTCTGAACATTAGCTCAAATAATGGTGCCAACGCTCATACTTTGAAGACTGGCGTAAATCATGCCAGTTAACCAGTTACAAGTAACTTGCTTCCTCCACACTATCACAATTGTGGCTCACATGCCACGTGTCCATTCATAAACCACAGCTTCCCCCCTCCCCCGCCCCACTGAGGGCAAAAGGTTCTGGTAATTGAGACAACTTCTCTGTGCTGCTGCTCTTCAACACAAAAGCTTTCCCAACTACTGTTTTCTCAACCTTCTGAGAATCTTTCCTACGGGAAACGGTCTCTCTCCCAACTCCCTTTGCTGCCTGCTTCCATTTTGATTTTCAATATCAGGATAGGAACGAACCAGTGAAGACCTCTGGAGATTCAAAAAGGTAAACTATTATTATAAACTTTGACTTTTAGATTTGAAAAAATACTCAAAATTAAACAAAAATCAAGTTAAGCCAGTCTTGAAAATAAACAACAGAATCTTAGGACAAGAAGGGTTGTCTGAGGTGACACTGTCTAATCTCCTCATATTATTGGGATCCGGTTATGGTCAATGTTAAGTACAAGCTCCAAATTTTGAAATGCTCCCTCTTTTGGGGGGAGCTGCAGGTAATGCTCCCATTTGGGGGAACTTTATGACTCTCAAATAAATTTCAGCCTAAGGATTTTAGCCTCTGCAGTTTTGCATTCTCTGAAGTTACTAACCAACGAATGCTTCTTTCGAGAAGAAAGTTCCAGCGTGGTGTCATACAGGCTTTCGACAAAGTTTCTAAGGCAGGGAACATTTACTTCATTTTTAACAGCCTAAAATAGAGATGCATGTTAATATTATATTAATGAAATTGGTGATTCTCTAATCCAATTTGAAGTTCTTAAAAAAAATAAAAACATTAACTCACTGCAGCAACTGGGACAAGAATTTCAACAAAAAGCCCTGCCAAGGCATGTTTGATATCTTTGTCTTTGACCTCGAGGAAATAATGTGCACATTCCTAGGAAGTAGAAAAAAAAACATAAAGGAGGGAGAATAGATTGAAATGTGCACATAAAATGTCCTTAAACAAATTTAAGGAAACAGCTCTTAATTCAATCATACACACTAACATAGCATATTCCTTAATCCATTAAAGAAAAATCACTGGGTTCTAGCATTTATACTTCAGTTCAAAATGGTCTCAATGACATTTTGCAAAACTGGTTTTCTCAGTCTCCTACTTCTCCTACTATGCTGAAAGGACAAAGCATCTACAATCAGGAACAATACTCTTCCACTGACTTACTGGTTGATTCATTCAGACATACACTGCTGACAAATTTCTGTTGACCACCTACTGTGCGTGGGGCCCTAGGTCCTTGATTAACCCACAAACACAGATCCCCAGAGAAGGTAAACATGGTAAGGGAGGCAGAAGATATTAAACTTATTTTGGGACCTGTGACAGCCCCAGGCACAGAGCTGTTTACTTCTTAGCTCTGACATTTTAGGTGTGTTTATTATTCAGATAGTTTCATAAGCAAGTCTGGAATGCTTCCCTCCCCCACCTCAGGCAAGAAACCCTTAGAATAGTTCCTCAAGCAAGGCGGTCTTTGCTCTTTGCGTGTGGACTACTATCTATGAAAGGGTATTTCTGGTGGCCCAGAGAATCATTTATTAGGAAAGCTGACCTGTTGAGAATTCCACCAGCCCCTTTCTCCTTCCTGGCCTTTTTGGTAATAATTCTTATTAGGTATTGTTTTCATGGAAGGGTCTAAGGCTACACATGTTTGTGATGATATGTAAATATTTATATTAGCTATTATACTTGATTTCAGTCAACATTGGGACCACTGCCAATAAAAGTTACTAAAATCCCTACTCTATTGATTCTATACTAAGACAACAGTCCAAGAAAGGCACTGCCAACATGGAGTCATTGAGATGGTTTCCCCAGTGCAGAACGGAGCTTCATGCTTCCTGGAATTATGGTCTTTTTCCTACATAATTTTATATATGAGTGTAAATACTCTTTCAAGTCATTATTCAAGTACACAGATACATGAATTATTCATATGAGAGAGGGATAAACATAGTTAACAGTTACTAAGTGCTTACCATGTACCAAGAATCCTCAGAACCACCTTCTAAGATTAGTGCCATTATTATTGCCCTGCAGAAAGGTAAGTGAGGTGGGGAGGGGTTAAGGGTGACTTGCCCAAGGTCAACGCGCTGGTAAGTGCTGAAGTTTGAATTTAAACCCAAGAAGTTTGATACATGGCATATATATTCTTCTTCTTCTTTTTGTTTTTAAATAGCTTCACTGAGATATAGTTCACATGATATGTAATTCACCCACTTAAAGCGTATAATTCAATGGCTTTTAGGATATTCACAATTGTACATTTTTAAAAAAGATTATTTATTTATTTATTTGACAGAGAGTGTGAGAGAGAAAGAGAGAGCACAAGCAGAGGGAGTGGCCCAAAGAGGGAGAGGGAGAAGCAGACAACCTCCTGAGCAGGGAGCCTGAAGTGGGGCTCAATCCCAGGACCCTGGGATCATGACCTGAGCTGAAGGCAGATGCTTAACTAACTGAGCCACCCAGGGCCCCCACAATGTACCTTTATCACCACAATTAAATTTAGAACTTTTTCATTACCCTTCAGAGAAACTCTCTGGTCTTTAGCAGTCATTTCCAATCTCTCTAATCACATTCCCCAACTCTAAGCCCAACACAACCACCAATCTTTTTTCTGTCTCTATGGATTTGCCTATCCAAATGGAATTATGTAATATGCAGCCTTTTGTGTCTGACTTCTTCTATTTAGCATAATATTTTCAAGGTACATACATGTACTTTGTAGCATGTATCAGTACTTCATTCCTTTTTATGGCCAAATAATATTCCCTTAGATGAATATACCACATTTTGTTTATCTAGTCATCAGTTGATGACCATTTGGGCTGTATTCACTTTTTTGTTATTATGAATAATGCTGCTATGAACATTTGCATTCAAGTTTCTGTGTGAATGTATATTGTCATTTCTCTTGGATATATCCCTAGAAACATGGAATTGCAGGATTACACAGCAATTCTAGATTTAACCATTGAGGGACCGCCAAACTGTTTCCCAAAGTTGTTGGGCCATTTTATATATCCGCCAGCAGTGTACGAGTGTTCCAATTTCCCTACATTTCCCTACATTCCCTACATTTCTCTACATTGTACCCACACTTCCTGTTATCTGTCTTTTTGGTTATAGCCATTTCAGTGGGTATGAAGCAGTACAGTCTATATGCCTCATCCCTATATCTAAGCTTGACACTGATAAAGACCCTCGCTAAACCTAGTTTCCAGCAGTACTAAAGAAAGTTTCATAAATTCTAATAGAGCCTCATGTTCTGCAAAATCCACATTAGCAACAACTCTTCTGTTAGTATGTAATGAGAAACACTGAATAATTGACACCTAAACCATATATAGTTTGATTTTTTAAAAACTGATTCTCTTTTATAGTAGGAATACAAAGTTTTCCACATTATTTAAAGTTCAGATGTCTATGAATGTTAATGCAGCCACCTCAATGCTATCAATTATAAAAAGCAAAAAATCAGCAATATTTTATGCATAGATCAAAATGTAGCTGATGGGTCAAAAAGAGAAAAAAAGTCCACCAAGAAGACATTGCACTATACACCCTACTTCAAAGGTGATATGAAAGTTTAAAAGTGAAATTATCTGCCTGCCACTCTAGTATTTGGTTACAAAGCACGTTGTGCACTACTGAGGAAAAAGTAGGACTTCTTTACATTGTCAAGTGAATGGGCTTTCAAGTTCCAAGTCAGTCGTTCAGATGAAGGGAGTTGTTCAGGCTGATAGCCCCCTGGTTCTCCTGCCCAAGAAGTTACCTACCTGCATAAACTGAAGAGAAGCCTCAAAGTCCTCCACGGGATACATCTTAATTCGAAAGAATTTCATCCCCATTATCAAGCTGATAATGCTCTGAACAATATATGGGCTCTGCTCTTTGTGTCGTAATTCCTTGAGTTCTGCCATAAATTTCTTCTTCACAGCAGGGAATCTAAAAAGAGAACAAGAGCGGTTTATCAAATAATGGGTATGAAAGTGACCATAATGGAGCCTCCAGTGTCTAGGAGTGACAGGGCACAGTGACAGGAGTCCTTTGAATTAGTTGAAGAACATGGCTGTCATTTTGTAAGGATCTACTATGTGGGATTGGGCAAAGAGTACAAACCTCTCCTTCTCTTAGTCTATAAGATGCTCAATGCTTTCTTCAGTCAGGGAGAAGACCCAGGGTTATTCAGACCCTCTCAAAATGGCCTCGCTCTTAAATTGAGCACAACAAAAAGCTCCATTTCCTCAGGCTGGGCAATTTCCAGCATACCTGCCAACCCCAAGGACCTGAAGTATGTCTAATTGTAAGCATCTGAGCAATAGCACAGGCCTGCTCTTTGTGACAATGACAGCAAATCATGCCAAGAAATAGTCCTAATCCATTTCCAGAGTTTTCTATTATTGTTTCTTTCATGCTTTTTGGTTAATGATCATTGTAAAAAATATTTTTAGGTTGAGGAGAATCTAATAATGAAAAACTTCAAATCGAATCTAAAAGATTGAATAAGCATTTTCTCCACGCATGGGATGTTACAGCTAAAGAGACACAATCTGCAAGGAGCTTGAGGCGTCTGTATAAACAGTAAAATAGTAACAATTAATAATATTAATTACAACATTATCATATAAGATTATAAAAAAGAATAGACCCTAAGAGGTTGGAAAATAGTAGCAGATCTGCAAAGTACCCAAGATAGAGGAACATATACATAAAAGCTATCCTAACTATTTCTGAAATGTCTAGTTAAAAGAAAAAGGAAAGCATTCTAAAACTCATTGTGTTTTGCTTCCTGAGACAGTCAGCCTGGGATTCCACATATGTGAAAAGGTCAATTAGGAGCAAGGCATGATTAAAGAGGGTTATTATGATTATAAAAGTTAAAGGCCAACTAACAGAATCCTGGAAGGTTGAGAAAACTCTTCACAGTTCAAGGTAGAAACTCGAGGTCAAATAAAATAGGCAGTAAACATGAAGGTACTGTTTCATCAGAAGGCAGTATAGACGGCCATGATGGGCAAGTTGGTGTTAGAGACTTGGCAACAGCTGGCCATTTTCTTGCTCTTGGCTTGGGTGCAGAAAGTTATGTGGGGCTCATTTGGTAATAATTTGTTAGAACTGCATTTTTCCTAAGCCAATTTATAGACTTTTCTTCATGTTTGCTACACATATTTCCCAATAAAAGAGGTTTTTAAGAAGGCAGTGGAGCAGAAAACAGAAAATACAAATGCCAATGTCCTCTTTCTTTCCTCCTCCTTATAGAGTAGAAAATAATCTGATGCTGAAGACAGTGACCATGACAGCTATAGGGAGACATCCAGCACATACAATATGCCAAGCAAAGTTCAGACAACCCTACAGTTCATCTTCATGATCATTCAATCCTCACAACTTGAGCAGAGTACTATTATTAAACCCTTTTTACAGAACAGGAACTTGAGGCTGAGACTTCTTCATGGGCTCAAGTCGCACAGCTGGTAAGTGACAGCCAGAATTTCAAGCCAAGCATCTGGCTCTAGAGTCCCTACACTTAATCTCTGTGCTGTCATGTCTGGACCAGTGGTTCTCCAAGCATGGCCCCCAGATCAGCAGCAGCAGCTGCACTGCCTGGGAACTTAGGAGAAACACTCATTATTGGCCCACCCCACACCCACTGAGTAAGAAACACCGGGCTGATTCCCAGGACTCTTGTTTAACAAGCCCTAGAGGTGATTTTGCTGTCTAAAGTTTATGAAACACTGGTCTGGACATGGAATCATGATAAGTATATTTGTAAGACGATTTATATTTTATGCACATTATATTCTTTTACATTTTTGCCTTCACAACAATCCACTGCGTCAGGCAGTGAACACATTTCCATTTTACAAATAAGGAAACAGACATGGAAGATCAACATGACAAAGAAGACTCAAACGCAGGTCTTCTGACACAGGTTCCAGGGATTTCTACCATACTCCAGCTGCCTTACCTTGTCATGAACTATGAAGTACAGTCACTGTCCTAAGAACAATGTGTACAGTTTGATTGGGAAGATAAAGCAATGTGAATAATAATAACAATAATAATTTTAAAATAATAAAAGTAATAACCATTAAATACTTATTTACATTGTTTATTCATTAAACCAATTATGACTAGTATTTATTTAAATTATTAAAAATTATTTATAATAATTGTTGTTGTTGTTATTATTTTTTGTGAGGTGTGTTTGCCACTGTCTGACCCTTTGCCGGAATCTCACTGATCCTTCCGGGAGGTGGAATGGTCAGGCCAAATCACTTTCTCGTATTTCACATTGCCTTTATGAGACTAACACACTTAAAGAGGCTCCAGGGCATAGGAGAATGAAAGGGCTCTTTCCAGCTGGAAAATTAGTAGAGATTTCTGGGGATTTGAGCTGGGGTAAAGGCTGAGTCTTTAGGCGTGATAATAAAGGGTGGGAGGCAGAAATGGCATGCAAAGCAACGGAAGGAACATTTTTAATCGAGATTATATAAATTTATTAATTCTCAACTAGATTTTTAAAAATTGTATTTTTATTCAAGTTATTCCCAAACACTAAAAAAACTTACCAAGGATTTTAATTTTGAAATGTGAAAGCTTGAAAGGAAAAAGTAATCTTATAGGTTAGAATTATACTGTCTTAAAGACCATATGATACTTAGGAAAGTTTGTTTTCTATCCCTAATCCAGGACTAAAACAAGGAGCGGTAGGAGAGGGCAGGTTACTTATATAACTTACTAGGTCAACAGTCTCAGGAGTGGGTGGCTGACAGTCTATTTATTTTTCAGTGAAGAATAAATATGGCTATCTTTTACTTTTAAAAGTCCCAGATAACATAAACATACTATTTTAGCATTAAAAGTATCCCAAAATCTATTTGCACTTAAAATCTATTTTTCTGTAAAGTAATTTTAGGGAAAAATTAATTCATTTTTAATGACTGTGCCTTTAGTAAATATAGTAACAATGATTACTCAGTCTTTGAAATACTAGAACATCCATATGAAAAATAAACTGCTTTAAAATGATTCATACATATTATAAAAGTGAGAGTTTAAGAATATATACATTATGATTATATTGTATAAAGAGAAAGTAATTTTGAAATCTATGAATCTTAGAGGCCATTATCACTATTTAAATAAATATATTAGATTTTAACCAAAAAAAATTAACCTAAAAAATTCACACTTTAACTGACTTTCAGAAAGTCAACGCTTTGGGTGATAATCACTAAATAGCAAAAATTTTTTCCCTTTATGACAGGAATTAAGTGCATTATCATTAGTAAGTAAAAAATAGTGATTTCGCTAAAACTTAAAGACTAAAATTAAGCATTAATAACTAAAGTCATAAAGAAGAAAATATTTCATATGCATTACCACTGGGAGCTAGATCTAATGTCTAAAATTAGAATTGCCATATTACTCAAGTTTATTAAAAAAAAAAAAAGATAACCACCCTGTACTAGATAAGCATACATCCTTTTTTCCCCCCTGAGAACAAAGTAAACAGTACTTTTCTATGGCAATGACAAAGTAATGTTTCTGGCATATTCACAAAAAGGAAACAATGTGATAATTTGGATTATGACACAGAATTGTACTATTAATAAAGGTTACCTATACATTGACTGGTTGAGAATATATCACTGTGATTACTATACGCTACTGAAGTTACCATAAGAAGACACTGACCAAGGGGTTCTCTTATGACTGGCAAGTATGGGAGCATTGTCCAAATTGAGACATTTCACATACCCAGCTATTGCTGGGTAAGAATTAGGACAAATATTGACATCATGGAAATTAAAACAAGCCATGGTTGGCGTCAGGAGAACACTGGCTTGGTGGATCATATAAATCTGACCTAATATAGAAATTCCTATAACCTTAGAATGTGGCTTAGTTATGACATTGTTTCTCAGTTCATTCACAATCAACATCACTACTGCTAAGGAAGCTCATCTACAGTAACCAATGTTGTCACGCATAGTTCACAACTAAGAAAAACACAAAAAGCCATTTTTAGCAAATCAAATTTTCCAAATGATAGTATAAGAGACTTGGGCTGGGGTAATTGCAGAAGGAATTATACAGGAATATGCTGAGATTTTCAGGGTTTAACACAAATGAGCCAAATACATATCAATAACTTATTTTTACGATCTTTTCTAGGACTGGGTTTGATACATGTGATTCAACTTGCTAGGTAATTGAAGCTTCTCCCTTCAAAATACCAATACTTTATATTCAGTTGCAATAGAAAAGGATGTATTGGGCTTTTTTTTCCTTGATGGCTCACGAACCACAATTATGATGATGGGCTGCAAAAAAAGTCAACATAATCTCATGCAAAATGGCCCAGATAACTCTGTAGTTTAGTTCGTACATAGGCTATGGCTACTTTTTCTTTATCTCTGTTGCTACTGGTCTTTGACCTTGATATTTCTCACTGGCATCAGTGTCCCTACCTCTCTCCCACCTAACACTGATGTTTTACATGTTAGAAAAAATATATAGTTGAGATGACTAGATAAACCGGGTTAAATAAGTCACACTGAAGAATTTGGGGGGGGTATGTTTCCTGGGCTCTTGTCTCTGTTTTCGCTAGGTCAGGTTGCTAAGTAAGTACTTTTTATAAAATTTTGTTTTTGGATAAACTGGGTATTTCCATGCTATTAAGTTAGGAAATTCCATCTCTTGTTGATAAAAATCTCTTTCTGAGGATTGCATTTCACAAGCATCAGGGTATCACTGTTGTTCTAAGCTCACCTCCTGGCCTGGATTCATATTTTGTCTCTGGCTCATTTTGCCTAATCTCAGCATCCAGGATTTTGCTTGATTTGCCTCAGGGTTGAGTAAGATGAAGATGGGTGAATAAGGTGTGACATCATTTTTGGAGAAGTATTTTATTGCTAATAGTCTAACATCACTTTGTTCTAGCCTGCTAAGTAGTGTTATGGGGCCAGATAAATTTAGCAATGAGAATTTTCCCCCGACTTGTTTCCATGACAGAGTCTGGGACATTTTTAGCTCAGCTGAATTAAGTAAGGTCTATAGTAGAGGGACATTCTAGAATGGAATTTTCCCATTCACAGATGATATATATCGTAACTACTCACTCATGGAATATATAAAACAAAACTTCTAGAACTGGTAAATGTCTTTGGAATATTAGGACACAGAGAAAAAATAATTGGGTTAGTCCACTTCCTTCTTTGATGCAGTAGTCTGAAACTCATGGACTCCAGGTAGGTCCTGACCCAACTGCCAGATAAAACAGATGCTAGAGAAAACGACTGAAAACAGACTTGGTACTTGCCTTGAGGGAGCTTTTAGTCAGTTTCAGAGACATGGCGCCATCGCAAAAAGAAGCCTAGCTCTCTGCGAGCTCACACACAGCCCTTTCCTGAGAGTGGGGCTGGACTGAGGTGGAAGAGGCACTCAGGTTCTTATGGTAAAGGACTGACGTTCACTTACTTAGCTTGTGCCAATACGCCGATGACTTCCGCATACAGGTCGGCCACAATGTGCATATTGCCAGTGTTAGGACCAAGGTACCTAAATAAGATATGATGAGACAAGTGAGGGGTTCCCCCGTCATCTAAAAAGAGCACACTTGTTTTAGATTTAAGTACCCAACTTCTTCAAAATTCTAAGGAGAGAAATTACTTTACCCTTCTTTGTACTTAAAGTGCTTGAAAGCCAAGTTAATAACATCATGTATTAGACTGTCTATTACAGGATGAAGTGGAATCTGAAAAGAAAAAAAAAAGCTCTAAACTTGGAAGGGAATATTAAAGATCAAATCAGTAACAGTACTTCTGGAAACTATATGGCTTCTAGCAATCAATAAGCATAATTCACATGACCCAGTATCTGAAATTCACCAACAATTTAAAACTTAGATTTTAAAAACATAAGTAGTTTTTAGATAAATCTTGTCTAAAAGGAACATTAAATTCCTGACCTACCTGTTTCAAAACTTCTATTAATACTAAAGAAAAAATAAAATCAATGGCGAGGTCCCGTCTTTCCATTAAATAATCTCGTTGTTGTTCATCACTGTAAAATTTAAAATATTCACATTCAGTGTCATTGAAGATATTCAGGAAATGATACAATTCACCAGATATCAAGGAGCATTCCCAATGGACTGCAAACCAATTCTGCTATTATGAGATTACAGTGGTAAATATAGGCTAACGCTTCTTATTATCAGTGAGGGGTAGGGAACTCACATTGGACCAGAATTTTTACTTCAAATTTCAACTTTTCAACCATGTCAGCTTGAGTAGCTACTTGTGAATCTCAATGGATTCAATGGACCTTTCTTTCTTTCTTTATTTTTATAAAGATTTTATTTGAGAGAGAGAGGGTGACAGAGAGAGCACAAGCAAGGAGAGGGGCAGAGGGAGAGTGGGCTCCCCACTGATCAGGCAGCCTGAAGAAGGATTCTACCCCAGGACCCTGGGATCATGATCTGACCTGAAGGCAGACACTTAACTGACTGAGCCACCCAGGTGTCATTCCATGGACTTTTCTAAGGTGACTTTCTGGAATTTTATCATCTGTAGAACAGAGAGAGAGACCCAGGGCAGGGCTGCTATACTGGAGGTGGATATTGAGAATCTCCTGTGAAAGAAGCTACACAATGTAGGAAACAGTAAGGACAAAATGTGATTATCAGCTACAGCAGGACTACAGAGGGTGGAGAAAGGTTAGAAATCACTTTTCTTTTTTGGTTTCCATGCCTCTTTCCTCTTGACCGTCTGTCACTTGAGATTTATGAATGAAGAAGTGAGGGGGCAGTGGGAGAGAGAATGGTCATAAAACAGGTGGAAGAAGAGGTAGGAAGAGGCAAAGTGGAATCATTTGAACTCACTCAAAGGTTAGGGAGCAGAATTAGCACTGTCAGAAGGACAGAAATGTCTGTCCACCCCAGCCCAACCCCCAGTTTCTGCTTATGTAACGTATTTATTGAGGGCTAGTTTGGAATTGAACCAAGAAAGACAAATGAAATGATTGCCGAGACCCTAGCATAGAACTGTGGCTAAGAGCCTTGGCTTTGGTGTGGAACAGTCCTGGATTAAAATGATGCCTCTTCTATCTACCAGTAATCGCTGCATTCACAAAATGGGAATAATAATAGTAATTACAGAAAGTTCTGCTTGAGTATTAAACAAGATAAAGCATTTACTGTATTTAACATAGTCTCTTGAACATGGAACTGCTCAATGCTTGCATAGTAAGGAAAAGCCATGAGAAAGGATGACCAGATTTGGGCTTGTCAGGCAGGTATGTTTAAAATAAATCAAGAATATTTTAAATATCGAATGTTTTTCCCCTCAGTCAATGGGAATGAGAAGAAAGGAAGGTGATATTTAAGATCTAGAAAAGAACTTTTGGAGAAGCTCGGTAACCTTGACCAAGTCAAATGAAGGCTGGCGGATGACAGAATAGGATAACAAGGGAGGCTGTGACTGTAACTCTCAAGGAGAAATGTATGGACAGGGTAGGAACTCATTCATTCAGGATCACTGTGACTCATCCTGCCAAGAGGAAGAGCACTGGCCCAAATCATCTATCTGAAGTCTTTCAAGACCCACTAGAACCGTTAAGAGCTTCTGCCAGCTGGAGGAGCAGAAAACACATGGAAATGTATTAAGAAAAGAGAACATTCACAAGTCTGACCTAGAGATTATATCATGGAATAAGTAAATAAGAAGTTTGAAGACTGAAAGGAAGGAGAGCTTTCAAAGATGGCCAACGGCAGTAGACAGAAACTTGTTGTGTTGGATGGCCAACAAGAGCCTTTTAAAGGGGCCAGAGGACCTTGAGAAAGCAGTTCTTGGCAGAGAGAAAAAGTTTAAACCCCCAATTCTTTTTAATAAGTCGATTTATGCTTTCATATAAAAATAAGACCTATACTTTTCCAATAACGAATTCAACTTTATTGCTGGTTTGAGGTCTAACTGCCAGGAGCCAGCAGCATTTGACAAATTTATTTGGCAGTCAAAATGTTGATGTTGTACTAATCTTAGAAATCGTAACCCTAGTACACATCTGTCACATTTGACTGTTTTCAGTTGCTTATGCTTCCTCTAAAGTTCCTCTTTCCTTTTCTTCTAGTAACAGAAACTTGCATTATTACCTGCATCATGCTCTAGACACACTTATTCTTTTGGCTTTCTCCCAAACATTCTTATTTGTACTCCCAAATGTTAATTAAATGCTGCTAAGTTGAATTTCTCTGTCCTGATGCCGTATTTGATTTTGGCAATTACTCCAATCTCCTCAAAACAATCAGTAACGTGACTTTTAAAATGTTATTTTCCAATCCATAAAGAAATTAGTCAATAAATAATCCAGTTTTAGTAACCACATTCTGACAAAACAGACAAAACTAAAACTCAATTCAACTCACTAAAATGGTTCCATTCCTCACTCCCAAGAAAAGTTTATTATCTGTTTATAAACATGTAATATGGGAAGAATAATAAAATGATACCATTAATTAATTAAAGATTTTATTTATTTATTGAGAGAGAGAAGGAGCACAAGCAGGGGGAGCAGCAGAGTGAAGACAAGCAGATTTCCCTGCTGAGCATGAAGCCATACATGAACTCGATCCCAGGACCCTAAGACCACGACCTGAGTGAAAGTCAGATACTTAACCAACTGAGCCACCCAGGTGCCCCTGATACAATTAGCTTACTTATCACACATTCTGAACCATTTTCAGACACAGAATTAAGATTTTACCTTTAAAATTATATACATCAAAAATATTTGTAAGAAGAGACTGCTAATTAGGATGGGGTTTCTTTTTGGGGTGATAAAATGTTCTGGAGTTAGTAGTGATGGCTGTACAACCTTGTGAATATACTAAAAACACAGAACTACACACTTTAAAAGAATGAATTTTGCCACATGTAAATTACATCACAAAAAAATTCCCTCTCTTCAACTAAAAAATGATTCAACATGAAAAAGTTATTAATTTCTCTCCCAAACAAGATGATAAATAAAGGACTCAATCTTGCATAAACTCAAGCATATTATAAAATGAAATTACAAGTGTGGATGAAATGTAATTCATTCCATGACACTGAGAAGTGGGTATTTTAAAAAATGTATTAGAAGTGTCAAGAGAAATGAAAGAGATAAATCACTCACAAGAAGTAATTAATGTCTGATTTTCTGAATAATTCATTTCAGTTTACTTCTCTTTAAAAATGTACAATCAATTCATATAGAGAAGTCTGTTTTTAAAATATTTTTAAAGGTAAATATAGCAAACTTTTTTATATTTACTTATATTTCAAACATGAAATTACTTATATTTACATAAACTTTTGGGGGATGCCTATTCATTTGACAGTACATGAATCTTAAATTTTATGGTTGCTAAAGTGTTTCTGTAGCAGCAAGTTCCACTTTTCAAATCCATAAGAGAAGGGGAGCATAGAATAAACAAAATTCTCAGCTGCAAGGGAAGTTTGAGATGATGCAACCTAACTTCCCTGTTTTTCCTCGCAAAAACACTAAAGTATAGAGAGATGGTGAGTTGTCCAAAGTCACAGGGTTAATTTGTGGCAGCTCCAGGCCTACTGCTGATGTCCCGCCCCACCTCCTCCCCACACAGGCACCCTGGGCACTCAAGGTTACTAGCAAAGACGAGACAGCATCACGCAGGGCCTGCAAAAGCCCTTCTGCTTTTAGGTATACACTGGAGGAGACAGAGCTCGGGGAAAAAAGCAGACAAGAGGGTAAAGTAGGGCCCTTTACACCTGCCCCACCAATGTCAAAATAAGGCTGAGTATATCTTTTCAACCTGTGACAAGTGACAGTGACTAGTACTCCCACTGCTAGACAGCTGCCCCTGCCCTGTCCCCTGCAGCACCTGCTAGGTATCCATGTGCAGACAGGCAGATTTAGATGATGCATAAATCCCACTTTGACTTATGTTTCTGTAAGGAAGGAAGGAAGGAAGGAACCTCATAATTCCTACACAAAAGAAATGTACCTTTTTGATTTATTGCTTGTTCTTGGTCTGTATTCATGTGATTCATCCTCAATGCCATTTTGCCTTTTATACCAGTCAAATAATGTACGCAGAATGGAAGGCAGGCAGTACTCAGAAAGGGAGCTCATTGAGCTGATGACCTACAGAGAAAAACAGGTGATAAAAAGGCTTTGGTGGCCCTGCCAATTACTGAGAAACTTTTCATTTCACAAATAACTTCAAGGATATTCACAAATCTTCTTACTTATCCCATCTTTCCTTTAATAATCTTTATTAGTACATTCCCAAGAGCCCAAAAATCTCTTAACGTTGACAGATGTTTCTTATGTTATAATTTTGTGGTTCAAGAAAGTTAATTACGTTGACTTCCTTTCATTCTGGAAATCGGATGTTAATTGCATATAGGTTGTTCATGGACTGCAGGGAAATTATTTCCCACACTACCCAAGAAGTGTAGTGTTTTTTACTCCTTAACTCTCAAAAATGCTTGTTGTATAAATAAATATATTAATTAACACAATTACATTAGTCACTTAAGTGAAATTAAAAAAATCTAGCTCCCAAACAAACCAAGTGGTAATACAAGGTATGGTTTTCTGACAATAATCATTCATCTACTCATCTGAGGTATGCCCCAAATTAGACTGAAGACATAAACTAGTAGCAATAATTTCCTGTGTATCACCTTAACGGCAAACTACTTCTCTCTTTTTTAAACAACAAACATATCTTTGATAGATGAGTTTTTATTTTAATTTCCTTATCTGGAAAGATTTGTATCTTTTATTAATTATCATGAGAAAATGAATCCCAATTGACATCTCATACCATGTGAAAAAATTAATTTAAAGAATCATACTATAAAAACTTAAAACTATAAAACTTCTCAAGAAAACACAGGAGAAAATCTCTGTGACTCTGGACTAGCTGAGGATTTCTTAGGTAATACACTAAGAGCAAATTCCATGACAATTTGATACTGAACATCATCAAAATTAAAAGCTTCTGTTCTGGGGATGGTTCAATCAAGTACGGTTCACTATTTACAAACCAATCAATGTGATACATCACATTAACCAAATGAAGGATATAAAGTCATACAATCATCTCAGTAGATGCAGAAAAAGCATTTGACAAAATTCAACATTGTTTATGTTAAAAATGCTCAATAAAGCAAGTTTAGAGGGAACATACCTCAACATAATAAAGGACATACATGAAAAACCTAAAGATAACATAATACTCAATGGTGAAAAACTGAGAGCTTTTCTATTAAAATCAGGAACAAGACAAGGATGTCCACTGTTATCACTTTTATTCAACACAGTACTGCAAGTCCTAGCCACAGCAACCAGACAAGAAAAAGGAATAAAAGGTATCCAAATTGGTATGAAAGAAGTAAAGCTGTCACTATTTGCAGATGATATGATACGATATATATAAAAAACCCTGAAGACTCTCCCAAAAATCTATTAGAAGCAATAAATGAATTCAGCAAAGTCACAGGATACAAAATTAATACACAGAAATCAGTTGCATTTCTATACACTAATAACAAAGTAGCAGAAAGAGAAATTATGAAAACAATTCCATTTACAGTTGCACCAAATAGAATAAAATACCTAGGAATAATTTTAACCAAGGAGGTGAAAGACCTGAACTCTTTTAACTATTAAGATGTGGACAAAAGAAATTGAAGAAAACAATCATGGATTGGAAGAAATAATATTGTTACAACATCCATACTACCCAAAGCAACCTACAGATTCAAAGCAATTCTCATCAAAATACCAACAGTATTTTTAACAGAACTAGAATAAATAACCCTAAAATTTGTGAACCTCCAAAGACCATGAATGGCCAAAACAATCTTGAAAAAGAAGAACAAAACTGAAGGTTATCACAATCCCAGGTGTGAAGATATATTACAAAGCTCTAGTAATCAAAGCAGTTCAGTACTGGCACAAAAAAACAAAACAAAACACATAGATCAAGGGAACAGAAAAGAGAGGTCAGAAATAAACCCACAATATATGGTCAATTAATCAACAACAAGGGAGGCAGGAATACAAAATGGGGAAAAGACAGTCTCCTCAACAAATGGTGCTGGTGTTGGGAAAATCGGAAAGCTATACACAAAAGAGTGAAACTGGACCACTTCATTATACTTTCTCACACAAAAATAAACTCAAATTAGATTAAAGACACCTAAATGTGAGGTAGAAAACCATAAACTTCTAGAAGAAAACACAGACAATAATTTCTCTAACATCAGCTGTAACAACATTTTTCTAGATATGTCTTGTCAGGCAAGAGAAACAAAAACAAAAATAAATTAGTGGGACTAAACCAAAATAAAAAACTTTTGCATAGTGAAGGAAACCATCAACTAAACGAGAAGGCAACCTACTGAGTGGGAGAAGGTATTTGCAAGTGACATATCTGATAAGGAGTTAATACCCAAAATATATTTTAAAAAATCACACACCTCAACACCAAAAACTCCCCCAAATAATCCAATTAAAAATGGACAGAGGTCCTAAACAGATATTTTTTTTTTCTACAGAAGACAAACAGATGGCAAACAGACACATGAATCACACAATATCACTAATTATCAAGGAAATGCAAATCAGAACTACTATAAGATAATACCTTATATGTGTCAGAATTTCTAGAATCAAAAAGACAAGAAATAGTAAGTGTCGGTGAGTATGTGTCCAAAGGGGAACACCTCATGTACTGTGGGTAGGAATGTAAGTTGATGCAGCCTCCAGAATACGGAAGCAACCCAAGTGTCCACCCACAGATGAATGGATACAGAAGATATAGTATGTGTGTATATACTATATACACACATACATATATACAATGGAACATTATTCAGCCATCAAAGATAAAAGAGAATGAAATATTGCTATTTGCAACAACATGCATGGACCTAGAGAGTATGGTGCTAAGTAAAATAAGTCAAACTGAAAAAGACAAATATCCTATGATTTCATTTAAGTGTGGAATCTGTAAAACAAAACAGAACAAACAAAAAGGAGAACCAGACCCATAAATATGGAGAATAAACTGATGGCTGCCAGAGGGGCGGGGCTAGGGGATAAGCAAAATGGGTGAAGGGAGTGGGAGCCACAGACTTCAGCTATGCAATGAAAAAGTCATGGGGATGAAAGGCACAGCATAGGGAATCAAGGCAATGATGCTGGGATGGTGTTGCCCAGTGACAGACGGGAGCTACACTGTGGTGAGCCCAGCAGAGTGTATAAACTTGTGGAATCACTATGCTCTTCACCAGAGACTACTGTAACATTGTGTATCAACAATACTTCAGTAAAAAAATTAAGAGCTTCTGCTTTTAGAAAGACATTGTCAAGAAAGTGATGTAAAGATAGGCTGTAGACCCAGAGAAAATACTGGCAGACACCCCTCTGATAAAGGCCTTATAAACAGAACATGTAAACCTACGATGAGATACGTTGTAACTACCTCATTCACAAGCATGAATTCACAAAATTTCTCCCAAGCTAATGATAACCCCCAGGGCCGATGAGACAGTGTTTAAAAAGGCATGTTCAAACACAACCGATCAATGAAAAAAATTGGCCTAACCTATACGGAAGGAAATTTGGAAATGCAGATCAAGAACCTCATAAATGGTATTCTCGGTAAGCCCATTCTGAGGAATTTATGTCAAATACACAATTAGAGGTAAGATTGTTCAGGAAAACATTATATATTACATCAAAAATGGGAACACCTTAAATGTCTAACTATGTGAAAATGCTTTAATACAATGTGGAATGTGAAGATACTGTAGATCTTCAAAGCGCATCTCCACAACCCACAGCCTTCTTCCCAATAGTGTTAACTCTGCATTTTTACAGCGTAGCATGTGTGTAGTTTTTTGGCTATTACTGGTGTATCTTTTTGGGGTGGGAGGGTTGGGGGTGGGAAGGAACAGAGATGGGTAGGATCATTTTTGTTAAAATTTGGGCCTGATTGGGGAAATGGTAAAACAATGGAAAGAACAAACTTGTGGTGATTCGGTTCTGTGTCCAGAATATTTTATCTTTTCAAAAAAATGCCATTGGCAACCTAAATGAGGACTGTGAGAGACTGTTTAAAAGCTGTGAATGCCTGAAATTTATAAGCCAAGGTGTTCCCTGCCTGAGCTTAATGCTGTTCCCGACAGAGGACTAAGCCAGTTAATAAGTTACCAAAGCTGCCATTTTGGGGATGGAAACTGGCTGAAGAGGGAGTTTAATTGGAGTGTATTCACAGGCAGATTGTTCTGTCTTAGAGGTGCTAATTCTCGAAATTGATAAGAAGACTCTTTTCCAGTTATGAGGTTTTAGACATCAGCTTGTCCATCCACACCACTGGCTGTGAGGTGTTTGGGGAGGGGAAGAGGGTGGTGTAGAAGGTGGGAGAGTAGAGAAAGACAAGGGCCCCTGCTCTTAGGGTGGAAAACTCTTGGAGCCTGTTATTTGAACTTTGAACTCTGAAATCATTGGTGGCAGAGTTCGGTCACTGACAGCACAAGTTCACTGAATCACTTCCAAGAGTGGAATGATTTCAAAAGCCCTGGTCTCAGGAGAAGATTAAACTTTCATACTAGGGCAGTGGTTCACTTTAAAACACAAAACAGAAAATTTTTTTAATCCTAAGAATTAACTAATACCCAAAATGCTGTCTTGAATCATGAGATCCATCAGTTCTTGACATCGTCTAGACCTGCATTCTAGAACTCCGTTGCAAAATCTTTTTAGGCATGTGTTAGGTTTCTGTGGAAACTTTGTTTAAATGTAAACTTCATACCACATTGTCGGTTTTTGTCTTAATAAAACTATAGATTTATAAAAAAAAAAAAATGACCTCTGAAATGACTGAAATGACTGAAACCTCTGAAGGTCTGAAATGACCTTCAGATGACCTCTGAAACCATTAAAAATCACAGTTCAAAAATATTTAATGACATGAAAATGTTCATAATATGTTAAGTGAAGAAGAATTAAAAAATCATTTAATTGGTAACATTCCAACTCAGTGCAGACACTACATAAGTATGCATATCCAGAAAAGATAACTAGGAGGAGATATACCAACATACTGAGAGTGCACATGGAAATCAGGAATCCTCAGGACAGAGAGATCACTAAAGGGAGACGTGGGTGGGAGTTAAAGAGACATGAAGGTAGGATTTTTACCTGCGTCTTTTGTAGAAAGGGTAGAAACACTAGATAAGAGCCAAGGAAAAAACTAAGCAAAGACTCAAAGGCAGGAACCTATGGTGATTAAGGTACAAAATAATTGTTTGTTCATAATAATTACAGTGATTAATTTAGTGAAAGTTTTGAGTGAACTGAGAGAAGAAATACTTGGTTGGTGTAGGGACTCTGGTATACCAGAGTAAAGAAAAATACTGCTGAAAATCTTGAGGTAAAACTAAATCATAGCAAGTACTTAATGCTAGTCTGAAGAATTTCAGTTTTCTTCTCTAGAAAATGGGAAGCTTCTAAAGATTTCTGAATAGGAAAATAAGCCCACTGACATGTTGAGGAGGTTTAATTCAGCAGTGATGTATAGGCTGGACCAAAGAGGTTTGCCAAAAAGGGTGGTTAGGAGCGCGAGCGCGGACCCACACGCACACGCACGCACACACACCCCTGAACTGAAAGAGGTTATTGCCACAGTTCCAGGCACACAGTGATCGTGGCTTGAGCAGGGAGGTGGCAGAAGAAATGGAAAACCTTAGTTAACTTAAACTATTTCTCTAGTTAAGCTGGAGAGGCTGAACTTCTTTTTATAGAGGAAACTAGAGCAATGGGAGCTGAAGTGCTTCGTGTCAATGGGACTTTCCACTGTCAGCTTTAAAAGCAGCTCTAAGATTGAACACAACGATTATGCGTTCTTCCTCAGATTCTCTTTCTTGAGAGCCTTATTTCTTGCTCTCTCTTATGATTGTGGTTATACGGATATAAACAAAATTGTACATTATCTTTAGCTATGGTTTAATATCAGTTCAGAAATAAATAGGCTATTGCATTCTGCCTGCCCTGGGAACAAAATCACCAGTAGTTTTTTTTTTAAATGAAAAATTATTATTATTATTATTTTAAAAATAGCCCTCCCCCCACACAGTGTAATATTCACAGCCACAACATATTCTCTCTTTGTTCCTGTGGATATAATGGTGAGAAATTTAGGGGAGGAAAGCAAATTAATGGCATTTCCCGGGGGTAATTTCCAGGTTCTTTCTAAAGTTACCCCAGCACAAGAAAGGATACTTCTCCAATCACCACTATCTCATCTCATATTTTGAATTGGGAAATGAAGGGGATTCCTGCCAGAAGGGAAAAAAAATCAGAATTCAGAGTTTTTCATTATGGGTTAATTCTGTCTTAATTATCACATATGTAATAAAATCCCCAACCATCCACTCTAATATTTCAGTAATTTAAAAATTCTTGTGTAAGTCTGGACGAGACTTAAGGAGACACGATGACTAAATATAATGTTGTATGTTAGATGGTATCCTGGAACTGAAAAGAGATGTTTGGGAAAAAGAAACAAAATGCAAATACAGAATTTAGTTGCTAATAATGTACCAATGTTGGCTTCTTAGGCATGACAAATACACACGGTAATGAAAGGTGTTAATAAAAGAAACTGAGTGCGAGAAACATAACTACCTGTACTATCTTTGTACCTTTTCTTTAACTATTCACAAAAGTTTAATTAAAAAACACTTGTGTGGGATATTTACATGCTTCTGTTATTTACTATGGATCCATAAATGCAATCTAAACCTATGTCTGCCCCTTAATCATCACTGGGTAGAGCACACAATATTTAGCTAATTACACCTACTTAGGTGTAACCCACATGCTCCGTAGGGAATGTCAGGAGCGTTCATTAAACCTCAGCTGTAATAATTTTTTCTACCCATTAAAGGCATCTCGAAACCATTCTTGCTTTCTATCTACTGGACATACTTTCCATGGCAAATACACTGAGACCATCTTAGAAGAGATGAAAGGTCAGGATGGGGTGGATGGGTGTGTTTTTTCCATCTCTCTGTTACTGCCCTTTTGAGTCCAGGCTTTCAGGAAGGAAGGGTGGAATTTGCAAAGACCTGGCCCTCAAAGCTCAGGAAGGGAGGAAGGTCTAGCTGGCTTCTTGGTTACTCAACTCCTTCATTTACGGGAAGCAGAGCCAATGGTGAGATGAATTCTAGCTCTGTGCTGCTGTTGAAAGGGGGCAGGCCCATTTACAAAGATGTTCTTGTTGCATTTAAATGATCATATTCTTCCATCATAGATGAGCTAGGTACTGGGCAGCCTGAGGAGATGAAGCGTACAGAATCACAGATCTATTTCATGCTGGTGTTTTCTTTCTGGGGGGATAGAGGGGGGATGCTAAATGTGCTTTGCAAAGGTTTCTTGATGTTTATTTTGGCATTTTATGTATAAATAGGCTAAAAGAGACTGTCCATTATGCTGTAGGTAAGACAATTTTTTCATAAGCATTTTATTATACTTGCTGAATGCAAAGAAGGAAACTTTACATAAATATTTGAATAATTACTCAGTGGAGTCACTCCATATCTTACAGTTATAAGGCTGACTTGTCCTGAGTGGCACATTTCGTGGATAAATTTTAAACTAACTTCATTGATAGTTTAACTTTTCAAACTAGTTCAGATGGCCAAATACCTGGGGGTCAGGGTACTCTCTAGGTAATACCACAAAATGCTGATATAGTACAGTAATTCAAATGCAATTTTGTTTGACTTGATCATCTATCATAATAGTGCTAAATAATCTAGCATTCAATCAGTGGTGACAGATAACAAAGGCTTAAGAACAATTTCTTACAAAAACTTAAAATTATCTAAGTCTATATAGTAAATCTATTTTTCCTGCAAATTAGGAAAATATCTGTATTATTTGACTTTAATATATTAGTCCATTTTATGGAACACACTGTTCCACTGGAGTATAATTTAGGAAACACTGAATAATACTAATATGAACCCAATGCCAGTTAATTTGGCTTTACTCTTGATTGCTTATATTTTTCATTTATACATTTTAAATAGATTTTGACTGAACTGTAGCATTAGAATCAGTGCTGAAGCACTAGAATTTCATCTCCTTTCTTTCTGGAAAATTACTGCTACCCAGGATGGTAAAAAGTTATTTTCACTCTCTTATAGACGAATGGATTTATTTTACCATGTGTGTCCTGTTTATAGATGGCATTTTTGCCATATTAAGACACTGAAGTGCTACAAATATGTAAATATTTAACATCTAGAGGAAAACCCCAGTAGAAGTTCCTTAGAATGTCTGAGCAAATTATCAGGAATTTATAGAGATGACACTAGTAAAGGATATGTCACACTGACTTGCGAATAAGCTGCCACCTAAATAATGTTCTCAGAATGCCCTATGTGATGACTGATTGGTCACAAGCCATGTTGCCATAATTTCATTAGTGTACTGGGAAGATCAGATGGTCCTGAGTTCAAGTTACAGCTCTGTCCTTTATTGCCTGTGTGAGCTTGGGTGTGTCCACTTCTCTGAGGCTCTTATGTTTCCAGCTATAAAATGGGACAGAAGAATACTTGCCCCACTGGGTTTTTTCTAAAGACTAAATGAGATACTATAAAGTGTGGGGCACATAACAGATCTTCAGAAATGTCTATTTCTATTTTCCTCTTCCATTTCTAAATATTGAAAATGAAGCCCAGACATAAAAAGTGTTAACTTTGAGAGGATCATAGGCTAAGATAATAACAGAAAAAAATGATAGAAATTATTGACAGAATTTTACTTATCAGAGCGGATATTGTTAAAAAAGAAAAAAAAAAGAAAAAAGTAAAAGAAAAGAAAGGAAAAAGAAAAAAGATCCACCTACCTCTTATCTAAGCACAAAGATATCAGGGCCTCCGTTAGAACCCTGGTAGCTTGGCTTTTGTTTCCACACTTTTCTGGCCCCAGCAGCTACAAACATGGGGCCTTTCAAATGCTTCCTTGTTAAGGGGTCTGAGCAATGCCTGTCCTATGTTTGCACCATAAGAGAAAGGTAGGGAGAACCGGGTTCCCTGGGTTTGCTGTGGGCAACAGCTCACTCTGGAAAAGGACACTATCCTGGAACCAGAATCAATAGTTTGAATAAAACCAATTATTGAGAGGCCCACTTATACACATCAGTCTCTCAGGAACCACAACCATCTGAAAACATGGAGCCCAAATGCAAGTGTAGAATGGACAGAACCACCGGCAGAAAGACGGTGTTAAGCTCTTGCGTTTCAGTCAGCATAAGAGGGTTCCGTAAAACACACATGGGCCTCATTTGATTCTGCTCTCCTCTCGCTCACCAGAGGACCTTCCCTTCTTCTGGCCAAATTCTCAACCAGCCAAGCATTGGTGATGTTTCCTCTTCCTGCCTCACTTCTTCCTCTCTGACACCCGATTTCTGCTCTTGCCACACTCCCAAAAACCTGTATATAAAACATCAGAAAGGGCAAACCTACTGGCCAACCAATAGACCTTTGCAGTCATTCCCCCTCAAGTCTCCTGAGCAAATGATACTCTTTCTCAGGTTCTCCTTGAACTGCTTTCCTCCCCAGGATTCGGTAATACTGCCCGTCTTACTCCCCCTATGCTCTCTTACCTCCTGTATGGTTACTTAGGCAGTGCCAAAGCACAGTAAGACAATTCACCTGTGAAAATAAGGATTTGGATTCTTGTTCTGGTTGTTCCGGCACCAGCTCTTTGGGGTGTAATCATATCTTATGACACAAAGAGGAAATAACTTCCACTTACTGTATGTGACTGTTTCAAAAAACAGTCTGAACAGAAAACATCATATGGCGTACAATTGTTGGTGTCATGTGACTTACTGCAGGTTTAGGTCATTATTAGATAGAAGCCAAAGTCTAGAGCCAAAGACAAACTTGATAACAAAGCACATTTTAAAAAAAAAAGCAAGAAAGCACATGTACCCGGAAGTTATACGAAATGATAACAATTCGGTGACTCCTTTATTCAACAGCCACAATTTCCATCTCTGTGTATAAATGTATCAAGTATCAGGACCTCCTCCACCAGGTGAGGGTTACACACTTCCCCAGATGAGGCTTACTGTGGAGAACTGTTTCCCGCTGTTTAAAATGGGTTAATGCAATATTTCAGCTGCCTCTGGTCCCCATTTCCCCGTATTCATGCTCATCACAGGCCAGCTACTGTGGCAGCTGAGAATCCAAAATAAAATGCTTTGGACTTTATATATTAAAAAGGACATCCATAAACTCTGATAACAGAAGAAAGTCACTTGAAGTAAAAAGGGGGAGCTCGCCACACCCTCCATTCATAGGCCACCCCCTACCAGAGACCACAGATAGGGAACTCGTCAGCAGTACCACGACTGTGTTCTGTCAGGTAGACTGTTTTCCCATTGAAATCTTACAGCCGGTTGTAATCAGCCAGCATAACCTAGCTGTGAAAGTGAGTCTCTTAGACTACTTAATATTAATCTATCGACTATGAAAATGCATTCTACATGTCAATCAACAACATCATAGCCTAAGGCTTTCTCAAAGCTGGTTTCCAGGGAGCAACTAACTGCTGATCTCCGTTCTTCTGTGAGGGTGTCTGCCCAGCTGCCATCATGACCCATCCCTGCCCTGGAAAGCGGCATCTTCTGAGGCTTCTTGCACTTTTTTGGTCACCTTTTTTTTTCCTGGGCATTCTTCTGTGGATCCCCCTTCCTGATCCTAAACTCTGTTTCCCTAGGATATTCTTCACCCATTTGCTCTGGTCTCTAATCCTTCAGTGTCTGTTGGGCGACCCCATAAATGAATGAGCCCCGGTTATTTCTCCTGAGGTATCCTACCCTCCCTGAAAATTGCATACGTGTAAAATGATTTATAACCTCTCATCAAGCCCAGCGTGTCTCTGGGAGAGCTTCTTATCCATCAGCAAGAGTCCAGACTCTTTGCCTATAGTCCCGGAGCAATGGGCTTCTGTGTGCCTGCCCACTTTCGCCCTGACCGCTCCTCTACTACTGTCCTCCACTACTCACATTCCCACTTCTTCATCCACGCAGCTCCTTCTGCCTGGCCTGATCCAACCTGCTTCATCTGGATAACAGATATCTTCAAAATGCCACTGGGCCTCGATTGCCTCCTGTGACACAACTGTCCACCTCTCAGGCATCTTTCACTGCCCCCTTGCCGGAGTTCCCACAGCCCTTGAAATGGACCTCTGGTATAGCATTCACGCTGCACTGTTATTTGTGGGGATATCAGCCTTCTTCCTGGGATTGGGAATTCCTTGGGGGCAGGAACTCTATCTTACTGTTTTTGAATCCCAGAACCTTGTACAGGTCCTAGCACGCTTGCCCACTCAGTATTTGTTGAACTGAATAGAAATGGTTCCAAACCGTGGCTGAAAACCATAGTTACTTTTTGTTTCTCCTTTAGTTTCATTGCCTCCATTTTAGTTTGGGCCCTTTCAGTCTCAAATCAACACCCAAACTCCTCAAATGACTCCATACTTCAAAGGTCTCTTCATTCATGAACCCTGCTACCTTGGGGTTAACTCCAAGTTGTTACTTTGTTTAAATTGGTCCCAGTATGTCTGAGATAAAGCCCCCCCCCAACTCCTGTCATTAAAGTCTCCCACAGTCTGATCCTTTTCTACCTGGTCTCTTCCCTAACACTCCCAGCCAACAGGAAAATTTTGTGTCTCAGTAGAAAACTATGCATTGCTCAGAACTCACCTCTCTAGGGGTTATCTAATTTGAGTCTGCAAGAGCTCTGCACCTTTTAATGCCTTCGAGCTATTTTAAAACTGTGCATATGATAGACTACTGATAGCAATGCCAAAGATTCTTATCTACAGATAGAAAAAACACTGTGCCCAGTGAAGGTTCAATTGACTTCATTCTCCCACTATTGAAAAAAGCCAGTTTTGCCTCTGATTGTGCATTCATTTCAATACAATAAACAGTATTCTTTATTGGGCATTTGGTAAAAATTCTATGATATCTGGCAAATATAGGTAATACCTAATATCCAGTCTATTTTTCTTCCTTAGTTATAAAACACCTGATTTTTTTTTTTTTTTAAATAGGCTCCATGCCCAGTGGGGAGCCCAATACAGGGTTTGAACTCATGACCCTGAGATAGACACCTGAGTTGAGGTCAGGAGTTGGACGCTTAACCGACTGAACCACCCGAGTGCCCCAATAAAATACCAGATTTTTAGGTGGACAAATGATTGCTCAAAATAAAATTTCCTAATCTTTCCTACAGCTGTATGTGCTATGGGATTAAGATCTCGCCAACGGAATACGAGAAGTGGTGTGCGTCATGTTGAGACGTTGTTGTGTTTTTTTTTTTTAATTTTTTTTGCCTGTAACTCTTTTCCTATTTCTCCTTCCTACTGCTTGGAATACAGACATAATGGCTGAACTCTAGAAGACAAACCGGACTATGAGATGAGCCACAAACAAGACAACAAAAATAAGATAAAGATACTAGACTGATTTTCTTTTTATTTCTTGAATGTGAGAGTGAAAGATGCCATCTTATCCAAGTCGCTGTTATTTTATGTGTCATTTGCAGGGAAACCGAATCTTAACTGCTATAGGATCTGAGATCCCTTACCTGTTAAAAACTCCCCTTTAAATTCTCGCCACCTTAGTTTTTAGATGTAGAAACATGTTATAGCGTAAAAAGCACTGGCTTGATAGCCTGAACATCCACTTCAGCCATACAGTATTGGGCAAGCTGTCTGAGACTCACTCCTGTGAAATGTAAAATAGAGATGATGATGGTGGTGGTAGCTGCTGCTTGGGGTTGTTGGAAGTAGTGAGTGATGTCAGCTGAGAGCATGAGTGAGAAGGGGCTTCATAAATTATAAGGTATTACATGATTTTTTATTTTGTTTCTATTTCTAGCAAGAGAAAAATGAATCATGGGCTTGTTAAGTGGAGGAGTAATGGGACCACCTGGGATCAGGCACTAGAAGTACAGAAGCTCAGTTCTTTCTAGTTTATCATTCATTTCAAGTGACATTTAAAAGGAAGAAACTCATAAAAATATTCTCTGAACAGGGATTGGCTGCATACTACTCAAAGGATGTACTTAGCCTAGTGCCTGTCCTCTGGTAAGTACTACATAAATACCTCTTCTACTGTTAATATTGCTCCCACAATCATAACAACGGAGTCTATGCCATGCAACATGGCATCACCAGCATGTTCTTTTCGTGTAGACGGACCTCTGTGTGAATCCAAATTAAAATCCTACCGCTTGCTGTTAGAACAAGAGGAATTATATAATTTAAATGTCTAATTTAATTTTTAAAATCAATTAAAATGTTTTAATGTAATTTAATTAAATTGTTTTAATTTAATTTAATTAATTTAAATGTTTAATTTAAATGTTTAAATGTCAAAAGATTAAGAGAGCTTGATACAACCATGACATTGCCAATGGAACCTCCATTGTTATAATTTGCTGGCAAAACAGTAAAGGGGCACCGATGGGTCTATTTCCACCAAGTTTCCTCCTGGTCCCAGAGTCTTGCTACCTCTTTAAAGTGAGATGGACTTTGTAGGTTGCCTCCTGGTTCATGTGTAAATTTATGATTTAATGATGAGAGGGTAATCTTATGTGTCTTATTTGAAAGTTCTCAGTGGCCATTTTCCTATTAATTCTCTCGCCAAGTGTCTTTAGTACAGAGAGCTGTGTTAGGGAGCAGAGCCGCTCAAGCTTTTAATGTGTGCATGGGTCACCTGGGGATCCCATTAAGCTGCAGAATCTGATTCAGGAAGATCTGGGGCAGGGCGGAGATTCTGCATTTCAACATTCTGTGCAACAAGGTTAAAAGTATTATAGCTAATTAAAGTGGCAAAGTCAGGATTTAAACCTGGTCTGTCTAATTCCAAATGCTATCCCTCTCCCACAAGGCTGAAATGCAGAAAGAGAGGGCTGAATAACAAGTGGGAAATTGTGTTTAAGCCAAATCATTTGAGATAACTATTATCCACAATGTTAAAATTTACTATTTTAAATTTTAAAAAGTACTATTTTCCCAGAGAATAGAGAAAGATATACATCAAGCTGGAGAAAATTAATTTTGTTTTTGAGGAAAGGACAGTGATATCCTAGGACAGGAATATCTAGGAGAGAACTAGGTTAGAATACAGACAGAGAACATAAAAGAGAGTGAAAAATTATGGACAACAGATAATAAATACTTTTTTAAAAAAGATTTTACTTATTTGAGAGAGAGCGAGAGCACAAGAGAGAGCACAAGCAGGGGGGAGCGGCAGAGGGAGAGAGAAGCAGATTCACCTTTGAGCAGGGAGCCCCAAGGTAGGTCTTGTTCCCAGAACTCAGAGATCTTGACCTGAGCCGAAGGCAGACACTTAACCCACTGAGCCATCTGGGAGCCTCAAATATTTACATTCTTAAGGAAAAGAGAAAGAGTCACAACTTGCCCTATTTCCAAAATAATGACCCCAAATGTTCACTCAGGGTCTCTGACCACCCTAGCACCCACCAGATGACAACTAAGGATGATATGACAAGAGAAGACAGAGATGAAGCACATACTCCATTTTGCCAGCGTTCCAGAAACAGCCAGCTCTACCAGCACCAGAGAGCAAACCCAGCGCCCCACTAAGCACTCGGACACTGACTGCGAGCACAAGCCATTTCCCTCAGCGAACAGCTCATACAATAGAAAACGTAGCATTCAATCTCTATAATCAGTCCTTACAGGGCTTTTTGTTTTATTTTGTTTTTCAAAAAATACTTTATTTGAGAGAGAGAAAGAACATGAGTCAGCCAGGAGTACGGGAGAGGAAGAGGCAGAGAGAGAAGAGCCCCATGTGGGACTCAATCCCAGGACTCTGGAACCATGACCCAAGCCAAAGGCAGACCGTTAACTGACAGAGCCACCCAAGAGCCCCCAGTCCTTAGAGTTTTGGACTGAACAGGTCTGGACTTTAACAGCCAGAACTTTCCTTCTGATTCCACATGAAAGTCAACTGCAAAGCCCTGTCACAAGTGCATCTCTGTGTGTTTTCCATAAGACAAGAAAACCCCCACCATATCAGATCAGACTGTGGTGCATCCAGCAGTGTTCTGTCTCTACACTGGCACCAAGTGAGGTTTTTGAAGGAGGACATGCTGTCTTCTCTGTCATTAACTGCGTACGTTCAGGAAACACCACTAACACATCTCTCACTTCCTCTGATGCATCCGCGAAGCCTCTAGTTAGTAACCAGGATCTAGCAGACCCTGATCTCCTCTGCTTATTACCTGCTGTTGAGAGCAGGATGTCCTTTTACTAGTCCTGATCTACTTTCCAAAAGACTTTCTTTATATTTATCCTGCTTTAAATTGTTTTGTTCATGTTCTCTATTAGAATCTAAGTTACTAAACTGTCTTACAGTTATTGTTTAAGTGATATTTCTCTTACAATATTGTGAATTTTTGAAGGGTTAAAACTTGTCAATTTTGTACTTTGTAGCATGGTGTCAAGCAAATAGTGGGCATTCAAAAAAAAATCTGGGTGAAAATATAATAAGATCTACCAAATTTTGGAGTAGAAGTTCCTTTATCTTCTCCTAGTTTAATTCTGGTATATAAAGATTTAGGAAATGATCAGTTGAGGGCTTATTTGGATTATCCCAACATATTCCCGTTCTTTCCAGTTCAAATCAATAGACAGCTACTGAATGCCTGCTTTAAGCCATAATTGCAAAAGCTGAAAGACATAGTTCCCAAGATCATATCCCTGTATCCTCTTTGAGGAAGTTAATCAATACACTAATAATGAGCATTGAGCCCTTGTCTTTTGTGCATTTTGCAATAAATAAAAACCACAATATAATATGTATATAATGTCTTATTACATACTTGGTCAAATTGGGGATCTTCTCCACGTTGTAGAGATTTTGTCAATGGCTTTTCCTAGAAAGAAAAAGAATAAATTAATAGATACTTTTAAACAGCATAAAAAGTACCATTATTATTAAAATTTTTCTGATTTACTTCTCCCTTAATGGGACAGAGGTACCAATTTTTAAAGGAAAAACTCTCCGTTAGCTATTCTGAACTTAATATATAGTGTTTGTTATCATGATTCTTACTATCTGTCTTAACATATACCTCTTTGACCAAAACCTTAAAAATTTGATGTTCTAAGTGATCCAGAGTTCTTAATGGAAACTACATAATGGAAACTACATAATAAAAACTATGGAATTCACATGAAAAATTTTACTGTCTATCCTGGGACTTGATACAATAAAAAGTTGAAAAAAAAAAAAAACCCTGCAGGATCCATATGAAAATTTTATTATCTATGCTGGTACTTGACATATAATAAAAAGCCAAAAGTGATACACTATTTCAAGTCCCTAGATTCAGAAACAAAATAAGGTCTCTACTGGTAATACACTTACTATGTGTAACTTGCAAATTTGAGGCATGCTATTTGACTATGCCATATCCAAATCTCTGTGGAAATAATCTGGGCAGTGACAACAGGCCTACCGAAATCCTTTTTCCTAATCATTACACCTTTGTTTACATTAGGAGGCCTCAACTGACTTTCTAGCAGGACATTTTAAGGACAATGGCTTATCCTTATGGGTCCCTTGTTTTCCTTTTCTTTTCTGTTTTTGATATAGGAGTTAATACTGTTCCCAAATTTGATTCAGGATGAGAAATCATGTAAAAGTTATATATGGAAACAATAGTAAGTTTTACTTTAGCCAGTGCAGATGTCATAAAAGACTTCATTTGCATGTTGCCAATCACATAGATCCTCTCTCCTACCTCACTTCTGCAATCTTCTCCTCCACCTGAAAAGGTAATATACAACTAAGGCAGAGGCAAACCCACCTCCATGCACCCCATAGAGTCTTTGTTCCTGAAGTAACCCACGCAAACAGTGGACTTAGTCTGGGTATCTGATCTTTAACCATAAGCCATATAAATCAATTGTTCTGTCTCCTTTGCAAAATATACAGCTTCTAAATGTGTATTCTCCTAAAATAAAGAGAAAGCTGTGTTCTTAAGCACTAACAGACATTTTTCTCTTCAAAGTATGCTATCTAGAACACACTGGTGGGAGAGTGGATACAAAAACATAGGCGAGAACACAGAAGAACAATTAAAGAAGCCCCAGATTCAGCTGATGATACAAAAAGGCAAATTTCGCAATGAAATTGTTTAGTATTTCCTGTATACGCGAAGGTTGTAACGTCATCCGAAGTTCTTTTTAAAACCAGTTAAATTAAAAGTATGAAAATTAAAGACGTGACGACGGGTGGTGCCGGGTCCCACAAACACCCTTGGAACAAACCAAGTAGAAGCATTTCTACTCACTGTTTTATTTATTCACCACTCAACAGTAACTGGGGGCTCACCACGTGCCCCCTGCTACCTGTTGGGGGAGTGCTGAGGAACATGTGGTTCCTGCCATTAAGGAGAAAAGTCTGAAAAGTAGTCAACGACCTCTTAGGACGGTTGTCTCTACTTGTTCATTATTCCGACCTCAGTCCAACTGTCACCTCCTCAGAGAAGTGTTCTGTGCATCTTCTCGGAACACCAGGGGTACCCACACTCCCAACCCTCAGACACTTTGCAAAGCTCTCTACACTTTTCCTTTCACAGCACTTACCATAGTGTAAAGTCACATCACAGTGTAGAATCACGTGCGATTACATATGCATGAGGGATTAGCTAAGTGCCGTCCCCTCTAGACTACAAGCCCCAGAAATTCAGGATGCTCTGCTGCTCTGATATCTAAAGGTTACAGGACACAGCTTTGCTCGGCGATGGCTAAAGCTCTGCCAAATTAATAAGAGATCTGCCAAATTAATAAAATAATAAAATAATCCAGTTTCTTCAAATAGGAGATCTCCTGATTTGCATGTATGTTTTGTGATCAGTTAAAAACAATTTTTTCATAGACTCTTTGATTATGGCAAAATATATGTGATGTAAAACTTGCCACTGTAACCATTTTTAAGTGCACAATTCAATGGTATTAAGGACATTCATGATATTGTGTGATCATCATCCTTTGTATTTTTTAAAAACCCCTTTTAATGTCAAAAATTTCCCAGGAACTCCCAATTATAAAACACACAATCATACCTCCAGACATACAAGAGAGTAATTCTGTTTTAGTATCTGTTGTTTCAAAGTTTACATAATGACAGAGAGCTCATACTATGGCTTCAATGATCATTTTAGAAGTTTTGTACTATACTAGCAACAGTACTTATTTTATATACATCAGAGAAAAAGGAATACATCTATATGGGAGACTGTAGTTGACTCAGCTGTAGGATAAAGCATAGCACACCTGTGGATCTACAGACTTCTGCAATAAATCAGGAGTTCATATCTGGGGAAACTTCTTTCACTAATACTTGAAACACAGGATCCTGCTGCAGTGGGGTAAGGTGACTGTGAACGTCCCACACCCTGAAACTTCCCATGCTTAAAGGCTATTTTTCCCACTATTAATTGGGTGGGAATGCCAGTGAGGGTGATATTTTAAACTTATATATATTTGCATACATATGAAGGAAACATGACAAGTTGTTGCTATACCCAAAAGTTATCTATGTCCACTAGCCAAGAACTTGGGTTCAGTGCTTCAACAGAATAAGAAAAGCAGTGTAAAGGTATGTTAACTATTTTTACACAAACATGCTGTCTTCATCATATTCTCTGAAGACCCAGTTTAAACATTCCTCCCAAGATTAAGCCTTTTCTCAGTTCTCCATCAGAGCCACCTGTTAGTTGTCACATGGAACTCTGTTTGCATCTATTCTTGTTAGCATTTCCACTGTGTTGCAACTTGTCTCTCTCCCCACATGCCGAGGACATAGTTGGGACTTATTGCCAGGGTGTTTTTTTTTTTTAATTTTTATTTATTTTTAAAATTTCTTGTCAGTGTTCCAGAATTCATCGTTTATGCACCACACCCAGTGCTCCATGCAATACGTGCCCTCCTAATACCTACCACCAGGTTCTCCTAACCTGCTACCCCGCCGTCCCTCCAAAACCCTCAGATTGTTTTTTCAGAGTCCACAGTCTCTCATGGTTCATCTACCCCCTCCAATTTCCCCCAACTCCCTTCTCCTCTCCATCTCCCCATGTCCTCCGTTATTTCTTACGCTCCACAAATAAGTAAAACCATATGATAACTATCTCTGCTTGACTTATTTCACTCAGCATAATCTCTTCCAGTCCCATCCACATTGATACAAAAGTTGGGTATTCATCCTTTCTGATGGAGGCATAATACTCCACAGTATATATGGACCACATCTTCCTTATCCATTCATCTGTTGAAGGAAATCTTGGTTCTTTCCACAGTTTGGCAACTGTGGCCATTGTTGCTATGAACATTGGGGTACGGATGGCCTTTCTTTTCACTACCACTGTATCTTTGGCGTAAATGCCCAGTAGTGCAATTGCAGGGTCGTAGGGTAGCTCTATTTTTAATTTCTTAAGGAATCTCCACACTGTTCTCCAAAGTGGCAGCACCAACTTGCATTCCCACCAACAGTGTAAGAGGGTTCCCCTTTCTCCACATCCTCTCCAACACACGTTGTTTAGTGTCTTGGCCATTCTTTTTTTTTTTTTTTAAGATTTTATTTATTTGACAGAGATCACAAGTAGGCAGAGAGGCAGGCAGAGAGAGAGAGAGGAGGAAGCAGGCTCCCTGTGGAGGAGAGAGCCCAATGTGGGGCTTGATCCCAGGACCCTGGGATCATGACCTGAGCCGAAGGCAGAGGCTTTAACCCACTGAGCCACCCAGGTGCCCCTCAATGTGGTTTTGATTTGAATCTCCCTAATGGCTAGTGATGATGAACATTTTTTCATGTCTGAAAAAATTTGTATGTCTTCATTGGAGAACTGTCTGTTCATGTCTTCTGCCCATTTTTTGACATGATTATCTGTTTTGTGTGTGTTGAGTTTGAGGAGTTCTTTATAGATCCTGGATATCAGCCCTTTGTCTGTAGTGTCATTTGCAAATATCTTCTCCTATTCCATGGGTTGCCTCTTTGTTTAGCTGACTGTTTCCCTTGCTGTGCAGAAGCTTTTGATCTTGATGAAGTCCCAAAACTTCATTTTCGCTTTTGTTTCCTTTGCTTTTGGAGAAATATCTTGAAAGAAGTTGCTGTGGCCGATGTCAAAGAGGTTACTGTCTATGTTCTCCTCTAGGATTCTGATGGATTCCTGCCACATGTTGAGGTCTTTTATCCATTTTGAGTTTACTTTTGTGTATGGTGTAAGAGAATGGTCGAGTTTCATTCTTCTACACAAAGCTGTCCAATTTTCCCAGCACCATTTATTGAAGAGACTGTCTTTTTCCCACGGTATATTTTTTTCTGCTTTGTAGAAGATTATTTGACCATAGAGCTGAGGGTCCATATCTGGGCTCTCTACTCTTGCCAGGGTTTGTTAAATGACTGAATATATGTCTATGCATTTGGAAAGATAGCTCTGGGCACAGAGAACCAAGCTCATATTTCACCATTCCCAATAACTTCTTTGCATTGACATAGATTTTATCAGTGTTAGGAGGCTTAAAAGTAGACCTAGAAAAGAGAGTATCAAGCTGGCTAAATAAAAAGTAGAGAGAAAAAGAAGAAAGTTAGGGAAGAAGGTATGAAGGGGGGAAGGAAGAGCGAAGAGGAGGGAGGCACACATGCTCCAGCTCAGAAGAGAGCCTTCTGAATACAGAGCAAGATAAACTGCCGAAGCATGCTTCTGCTTGAGCTTTTCTTGCAGGAGACCAGCTGCATGGAATCTAGAGTCTAAGAATCCAAGGTCTGCATATTCAAGACATCCTGGTTCCCAAAGAGCATTAAATAAGTAGTAAAGTGAAATCAACACAGAAGAAACAATGGGTAAAGAACAAGTAGAAATAGACTATGACAAAAGAGGCTCAAAACAATGGTCTCATTCATCCAATTTAGAACAGTGTGCTTTTAAATTTTTAAAAAATTTGTCTTTTATTTTAATAGCAATTTTACTTATTTACTGAACATTCATTAATTGAATTGAATATGTTTATTTAAAAAAATCATTGTGAAAAAAACTTGACTTTGGGGTGATGGGTCCTTGAAAATTCTTAGTGGTCCAAAGCTGGGAGACCTTAGCCTTGCCCAGAAGCTCCAGCTCACTGGGGGACACTGAATAAAGAGTGGAGCAAACCAAAAACATCGGGAGAGTTGGCACTGAATGCCTGTGGCTGCCAGCAGCACAGAAAAGAACCAACTAGACATTAAGTCCCTTCTCATGAGAGCGAATTCTATGAAACAGTCTTGACCAAAACAAACAAACAGAAAACCCACCAAACCTGAGTCTGACCAAGCCTCTGAAGCAAGATCCAGTTTTTAGGAAATACAGCAGTTAGAGGAATATGTTACACTATGCCAAAGGGATGCAATCAACGAAACCCAGACTGAAAGGAACTCCGAGGGAAAGAAAAGTGTTTTTTTCAATAAATAAGTTGCAAGGGGGGAAAATGAGAAATGGCAGTGGGGGCAGGGGAGGAAATCCTGTTGATTATTATTATTTTTTTTTAAAGATGATTGCAATGTGAGGACCTTAGGTTGGAAAATAAGATCTGTTTTTTAAAAAGTACGATATTCATGAGACTATTGGAATCTGAACACTTTATGGCTATTAGATGATGTTAAGGGATGACTGCTAATTTTTTAGGTGTGGTAATGATATAGCTGTTTTGTTTAAAAGACAGTGTCTTTCAGAGGTACATGCTGAAATATTCAGAGATGAAATAATACAGTTTCTAGTATTTGTTTCAAAAAATATTCAGGGGAAGTGCAGGGAGAGTGTACCAAATTGGCTGTGAGTTGATAATTGTTGAAGCTGGCTCATTTACTGTTTCCCTACTTTAGTGATGTTTGAAATTCTCCACAAGAAAAACAAACGCAAAACAGGAGAACATGATGCATCGCTTCTGTTGTAGCTTAATTTTTTTTTTTTAACAATATCTCGGTTTTCAAGGTAGTATAAGCTACTTCTTAAAACTTATTTGAATAGCACTTATCCAACCATTTATCTTTACCTAATGGGGTTGAAGAAGGGACCCTCTCCCCATTGCTTTCCATTTACAGATAGGATTTGGGTAACAGATATGTTACCTGCTGTGTGAGAAGCAAGACACAGCTCTGTGTGCACTGTGGGCTTTTCTCTGAATTTGCTCTCCCTGAAGCAGAGAGCCCTGCTGTCCTCACCCATCCAAGAGGGATTTTCTCCTGTTGTGAAGAGCCTTGTAAGGGTTTTTGAGTATTTCCATAAGAAAAGAGAAAGGTCTTTATTTGTGCTTCTCACAACTTGGGGAGCTCCCGTCTCCCCTAAGAAAACACAAACTCAGAAAGCTCTTCCATGTCTTGTATCTACCTGAAAAGGGCAGAGGAAGGCCACTGACTTCTCCCTCAATTTCCAAACAACTTCAATGTCTGCTAGCTACATTCTCCCTTCCAGTCTTTTCACACTCGGCCTCTCTATAATCTAGAAGAGGAAAAACGACCTATGAGACAGGGCAGGGGCAGTTAGAGAAGTCTAGAAAAGGCTCACGTATCAAAAGGTGTTCTATTTCTGGAATACCAGGGGCTTATTTAAGAAATCATTTTCTTTTTTGTTTTTCAAAGATATATTTATTTATTTGACAGACAGAGATCACAAGTAGGCAGAGAGGCAGGCAGAGAGAGGGGGAAGAAGGTTTCCTGCTGAGCAGATAGCCAGGTGCGGGGCTTGATGCCAGGACCCTGAGATCATGACCTGAGCCAAAGACAGAGGCTTAACCCACTGAGTCACCCAGGTACCCCAAGAAATCATTTTCCATATCTGAATGTTTAGGGGCCTAAAAAAAATCCCAAAGGTGTCCCATACAGTAGGACTTCGCTAATCTAAAAAGATCCAAACTATTGCCCTCAGAGATATTTCAATAAATGTGCAAGCCAGCAATGTCTCTAGTTATATGAGATTATATGATTTGTTAAATACATCACCAATCTTGCTTAAGATGAGATCTTTTAATCTCTTTTAATAATTTTAGCAGTTGGATGTAGTGATTCAGTGCATGGGCTTTGGAGTCAGAGACTCAAGTTTGAAGCTAGGTCCCCTTATTTATAAACATGTGAATTTTACTTAATGTCTGTAACTTTCAGATAACTTTTAGGTAAAATGAAGATAAATAATATCAACCTAATCTCAGAGAACAGAAAAATGAATAGTTTGTGGAGTACTCAGTAACTGATAGTCATTACCAATTGAAATTCCTTTTAACATCATTATTACTGGAATTAGACCAGATTAAAATATGTAACCTCTTTCATAATGTTTAAGAGCTGAAACGAAGTTCTACTCATTTTTTTTTTAGGGTAATATACACTCCCACTAACATTATTTAAGCTTCAATTTTAGCTTCCTGGAAATTTCCAAGTATAACTAGAAAGCCGTATTACAGAGAGTAGAAAAAAAAGAACCAAAACATTATAAGGATAATTGCTCTTCTCAAAAAAAAAAAGTCTAAGACTATTATAGTGACTTTAATTTTAATATCTAATTTAGAGGAAACCTTTTAATTTAATGGTGGGATGGTTTACAAACAAAACAAAACAAAACGAAACGAAACCCACCACCAAACTTCTCAGTCTTGACACGACAGTGTTTTTGTTATAAGAATATGTTTTGGCATAGTTGACGCCAGGGTTTTGATGCTATCAGCAGTGAAATTTTATAATCCACATGTCTGATCTGAGGAGCTAACAATTTTCAGAACTGAACCACCACAATTCGGGTCTCCAGAACATGAAGGGGCGGGGTAGCGAGCTGCCCCATCACGTGGTGACAGCTCCTCAGAGCAGGGAGCTGAGGGCTCGACTGTTGAAATGCCACTAAAGCATCTCATCCAGAGCCACCAGCTCAGGGCAGCAGGTACCCCACTTAGTCTGAACTAAAGAAAAACACGTTTAAAATATCTTCATGTTTGATACATATTTTTCTCTTCAGATATTATTGGTGCAGCTTTGAGTCAACTTTGGAGACAGATCTAAGGAGTGAGTCTGAGAATGCACAGTTCTGAGTATCAGACTATTTCTCCTCAAAAGACTCTCCTGCTACATGAGGAGCATTTACGGGATCACTGAACTTATAAGTGGGAGCCTGAGAGACTGTCTTGGTTTGTCCACAGGTAAAAAGTGACGTCACCCCATGGCATCCTCACTAGTTTTCTGGTAAGACTAAGAAGCAGGACTTGGAACACTTGGAGATCTGTGGAAGAAGGATTCTTGTGGAAACTGACACATCCGTGTTTCCCTTTATTCTGTTCTGAATTTAAAATTAATTTTTTAAAGATTTTATTTATTTATTTATTTATTTGACAAAGAGAGAGAGAGATAGGGAGATAGTGTGTGAGAGAGAGAATGTGAGCATGAGCAGGGAGGAAGGGCAGAAGGAGAGGGAGAAGCAGGCTCCCTGCTGAGCAAGGAGCTGGACATGGCTAATCCCAGGAACCCCAGGATCATCAGCTGAGCCAAAGGTAGATGCTTAAGTGCCTGAACCACCCAGGCACCCCTAAAATAAATTTTTAAACAAAACAATATATGCTCCTGTTCACCCAAAATAATGAAAAAAAATCCTGCAGATCAAGTGAATGATATAGGGAGTATCTCAAATCAGTTAAAGGTACTAGCATGTAATGTGCTGTTAGTACCCCATGATATGAGATGTGAGGACAGATTCAAATCTGGAAGAATATTTTGGCACTTAAAAAAGAGAAAAAAAAAAACAACCTTAAAACTCTCAAGAGAATCCGTTCTATTTGCAGCCAGCTTTGCAAATTTCAGTGAAGCCTATTTCTTTGCCAAGTCCAACAGTCCCAAGTTCAAATCCATTATTTGAACAGTAGAGGGGAAACTTCAATTAAACTCAGCTACAAAGTTAATCTTCATTTTAATTGAAGAAAAGAACGGTTCCCACAGGTATTTTTTTTTTCTTTTTTGAAACAATGGCAGGTCCAAGAAATGTAAGGTATCACCTTCACTCATCTGTTTCTGGGCTACATTCTACTTTATTTTTTGGTATTTAAAAAAAAAATTTTTTTTTTTTTTTTTTTTGGTCCCCATACACTGAACAAAATGGTGCAGGCTACATCAAGTGAACATTCAGTACATGTGGATGGATCTTTCCCTGCCTCATCTGGGACCTTGCTCCATCAGCCAGCTCCTCATGCCCCCCAATGTCACCCTCCCTCATCTGTGGGCTCTCTTTCTCTCTGTTATCTACATGCTTAGATCTTTTCATCATAGTGTCTGACTTGATCTCATACTCGCAGTTTTCTTACTATGCCCTACTCATCTTTGTTCATCAAGGAGTGGTCTGTATGTCCTGTATCCCCTTCTTCCCCTTCTTCAACCACCAGCAATCTGTCTCTTCCATCACCACTAAAAATACTCTCCCTAGAGGTGCCAGTGACTTTCTAAATAAAAAATCTGGTGGCCATTTTTCAATAGTTTTCTTTCAGATCTTTCAGCTGCAATGAGACTCCCTTTTGTTCACTTGAATCACTCCCATTTCTCCACCCTTTCTCCTCCTACTTCTTTAGGCATCTCTTCTCGGTGTCCTTGATAGGCTAGTCTTTCTTCTAAAATGTTTATAATCCCCAGGGCTGCCCTTGGAGACTTGAAATCAGTCATGTTCTGATTTTCTTCTGTCACTACTAACATATCACTCACACACACACACACACACACACACACCCTTCTCAGACCCGTGAAACCAACTCTCACCAAAAAAAAATCCTATACGCCCTTCAAGGTTGATTCATCCCACCACACTTTCCCTGATCACTCCTATGAGAAGTGACAGCCCAGTTTCACTCCTCCATAGCTCTTCTGATATTCTCTAGCTCTTGTGTACCCAACCAATGTCACCCTAGTTATTCATGGACATATCATTCCCCAAGTAGATCAGAGCTTGGACTTTAGAGTCAATCAAGCTAGGATTTGAATTGGGGAATTAACCCTAACCACTCCACCTTTGGTATGTCTTATTAAATCTCTCAGGTTTAGCCTCTCTGACTAAAAATGTAGGAGGCCATGGATATAGAGGTTAAGATCAAGAGTCCCAGAGATAGATGGTCCATGGTGAATGTCAGCTCCACCAATTTCTAACTGTGTGACTTTGGAACAGTTGCTTAAATTCTTTGTATGTGAAGTGGGGTAATAAAAGTGACTGCCTCATGATGTTGACGTGAAGATTAGGTGAGTTAATATTATTCAAGTATTAAGAACAGTGCTTGGCATTGAGTGGGCTATATGTAAACACAGACTGTTACTATTTTTATCCACCTTCTAGGGTTAACGTGAAGATTAGTGTGCCTGAAATATGACAGATGAGCAAAAAATTGTAGTCATTCTACATATTTTTGTATAATACACAGCATCAATCATTTGTACTTGGAAGCTGAAAAATACTATCTAACTATGTGTCTATCCATAAGCTATTGCAAAAACTGCCTTATAAAACATACATTCTTATAATTGTTAGCATGATCTATGGATATCAAGAGTTGTGCTGGTTAAAATTGTACTCAAAAATTATTTGTTGACCCAAATACCCATCAAAAGGTGACTACATAAACACATTGTGGTCTATACATTAAATGGAACTTTACTCAGCAATGAAGATGAATTACTAATAAACAGTAAAAAATGGCTGCAACTCAAATACATTATGCTGAGTGAAGAAAACTAGACACAAAAGACTACATTTTGTAAGGCTTTAATTTACATGAAGTTCTAGAAAATGGAAATCTATACACAGATCCATAGTTGCCTGAGGCCAGGGGTGGTGGTATATGGTTCACCTGCACAGGGCACAAGAGAACTCATTGGGATAACAGAAATGTTCTGCATTTGGATTGTGGTGATGCAGGCACATGTGTATGAAATTGCTAAAATTCATCAAACCGTAGATTTTAAAACCCCTGCAGTTGAACATATGTAAACTCTACAGTGATGCTGATTTAAAATAAAACTCTTCATTAGATGAATGAGAAGAAGAATTCTTAAACTGTCTGAATGGGACTTTATGTTCCTGGAAACCAAAATGGAGGAGGGGAGGCAACTGTGACGGTAATGATTTCGCTTTAGGAATGGGAACCACTGCCTTGTTCCCATACTCTCTTGTCATAGCTCATCTATCCTGAACATGAGCATGGCGCTGTTGGCCTTTGAGGAGCTCATAATACGTTATTCTGCCCACTGGGAATCCCAGGAAATCTTGGGTAAGTGGGTATGGATGAAACCACAGAGCTGCTATTATGAGGTGAGACATTGACCCCAGAGTCACTGGGCAAGTTTGGATTTATTTAGAACACCTTGACTGACCAATGTGGTATGTGTGGAGCGCCATTTAGATGGGAAGGAATCCATGCTACACACTTCCTCAGGGGTTACTGAAAGGTCAGAAGCTGACACTGATGAGTAAAGACCATTTCACTCAATGCTGCAGACAAGTCTCCTCTCAGGTGGAATCTGGTCACCCAAGACCATTATCTGCACCAACAGGTATAGCAAACCCCAAGTGAAATAGGAATGCCGCCATTCTGGAATCAGGATGGCATCCATAGATAAGCATTTTCATTTCTGTTGAAGTTCTACCATCCATTAAGTAGCTTGAAGTTTCAATTTCTACATAAGCTATTTCTACCTGATGCTTCAGGGAGCATCTTCTCCATGATTATCATTACATAAAATTCATTACATACCCCAATTCATCAGCACACAAAACTTCTTAGTCAAAACTTAAATGATCAAAACAAAACAAACAAACAAAACATAAATGATCCAATTACTTTAGCTAAGAAAAAAGACTTAGTTTTCTGTTAAAAGGCAAACTCCAGGGGTAAAGAATAGAAAAATAGGTAGATCAAAATCTATGTACCTACTCTATCTTTTAAAGTGCTATTAAAAGGCGATGTTCTGGAACTAGACAGGGGCAAGAGCTACACAACCTGTGAATACTCATTGAATTGCTTTCTTTGAAAGGGTGAATTTTATGGATAAGTGAATATATCTCAATAAAAAGCAATACATCCATTTTAGGTCAATCAAAAATATTTAAAGATTATAGTACCTGACTTCCTTTTTGTTGACTTTCATTCCTCGGCTCAGCAACTCAATCATCTTGGAAAATCCTACTAGAACATTCCAGCCCCACTTATGTGATTACAGCTTATGAATTGAGCAGACATCCCCAAACGCATCAGCAAGTGCCATCAAATGGGATACTCTATTTCACCCAATAATTTAAGCTAGAGAGTACAAGATCTATACATCAGTGACAATCAAAAATATCTAACAACCCATCTTATTATTTTTAACATGACCTATGGAAATCCAGACTAATGCTGGTTAAAATTATTAAAATGCTACAGTAAAGCCTGTTGCTGCCTAAAATTGTATTAATCACTTTAGGAATGTCAAAATGCAAAATGTTATGTGGAAACATAGACATATTATAATCACAGTGAGTGTCCAAATGGACCTTCAGTGCTCATTACTATGTAATATTATTGAACTTGCTTTCATTGGCATTTCCTGTTACTTTAAAATATGATACTATATTTTCAAACATTCTTTTGTGTTGAAATGAAATCTCCAAAAATAGTAAAAGGAAGCATATAATCTGAAAGAATCAGAGTGAAAATATCTTGAGGAACAACCTTCCCCTGGTTTTGTATTCTCAAGAAGAAGAAACTAATAATTTTCTCATAAAGTCACCGGACTAAAAATTAAGGCCTTACCCATGGATGAACTGAATTGGATACTATGAAGCTCAAGGGAAAAGCCCTTTTTAAAATTACTTCATAATACTTTGCATATATAGTTTATTTGCTGTAAGTTTCAATTGAAATTTTACTATCAAGTTGCATTAAATTTCATTTTACCGCTGAGAAGTCCTACTTAACAACCACAAAAGAAATGCTTTTGGTCTCTATTATTCCAAGAATACTCATAACAAGGAAAACACACTTTAATTTGAGCAGTGTACAGAAAAACGGGAGATTGTGAGCTCATCTGAAAGATCACTTCATTCGGCAGCTAAATGAAACCTTTCAACAATTACCTCTGGCTTTAACTGCTAATACTATTCTGTTTCTGTTTAGGGTGAGTTTCCAGATTTCCGGTGGATGCCTTTGTAGATTACGTAAAGGGGGCCAGGCTGAGGTGCTTTGCTAAGAGATTGCTATTTTTAAAGTTGTTTATTTGTAATTTGGACAATGAGCCAGTACTTTGTCAAGTGTAATAAAAGTATTTCCCACCTGACAAGAATGGTTTCTTAGTCTCCTTTTAGGACAGCATTAGTTTGAATAGTATCACTACACTCAACAGGGAACTCAATCTAGAAATTATTTTCATTCTCTTTCAATTTCCCTTATTAGATTTACTAAAGCAAGAGAGGCCTCTGTTTAAAGAGGAGTATGGCTAAAAGCACTAGCTGCTTGTCCTTCTGGGAAGCCGACTCAAATGCACAGGGAGGATTTGATGCTGAGAGGCATTAAAGCTGGTGTTCTGCTATTTACACAACCTTAGTCAACAGACATGTAACATTTGGTTAGGAGAGGAAGATAGGCATGTACAACAGTTCAGAAATCCCACCAACTTGCAAATTTGGGCACAGTGAAATATCATTAAATATCACATGGTTGATGTTAGTGACTAGCTATCAGGCTACAGACATGACTAATTAGAATAGGTTTTAGGAAGATCTACCATAGAAAGAACCAAACTTCATTAGAGGCAGTAATTCTATTCTTCAATTAGTAAGCATGATTTCCTAATTCACAAATTCCTTAAATACTAAAAAGGTTCCTGATTAAAAGCTCTGATATTTTCTGGTATCGAGCAGTCTGTCAATAACTCAGGTATTGAAAGAGGTGAGACACAGGATTACAGCTGATTATTCAAACTTTGTATGTGCTAAAGGTGAAAACACAAGCTCTTTTATAACTACAAATAGACTGTATCCTAACCTTGGTCTTAACTCATTGGATCCGTTCCAAAATCATAAGAGGAAGCACGGGCGGGTGTGTATTTCACTTGCCAAAGGCCTTGGTTACTTAGAGCCACAGTCGAATTCATTCAAATGGCTAGAACAAACAACTCATCATATACAGTTTGTTGGTGGCAGGCTACCAATATCGCTGTTACAGCGCCACGTCCTGCTCACCTTCAGGGTTAATGGGAAAACTATCTTGATGCCAATCCTGTGACATCAGCACCCAGGAGGAGCTGGAAGCCTGAGACACTGGGCCAAGGAACAAAGGTTTGTCAACAGACGTTACTGCCTGAACCTAGAACAACGTTAGCGTGCAGTAATGCTGTCATTAGCTAATTGCCTGGCCTTTCAATGTTGGTGCCAGCTGGCCATGACTGGTGTTCACACAGGTTTGGTCTTATGGCATGACATATTTCATTCCAGATCATGGTGTGTGGTGCAACAGAGACTGGCATCCTACATTCTTCAAAGACTTGCACAAGAAAATATTGTGTGTTCCTTCTAGTTTACTTTTAGTCTTACAACAGAAATTGCCTTATTTTATGTTAGCAAACCTGCTAGAGCATGTTCGGTTATGAAGTCTCCATTCTACAACAACACAGTTAGCATCATTATGAATAAGTGTCTATGGGGCGCCTGGGTGGCTGAGTGGGTTAAGCCTCTGCCTTCCGCTCAGGTCATGATCTCAGGGTTCTGGGATCGAGCCCTGCATCGGGCTCTCTGCTCATCAGGGAACCTGCTTCCCCCTCTCTCTCTGCCTGCCTCCCTGTCTACTTGTGATCTCTCTCCCTCGGTCAAATAAATAAATACAATCTTAAAAAAAAATAAGTGTCTAGCACCCTACACCTGTGCTCCAAAGCTCAACCCAGTGATAACATCTGGAAGCTCTTGCCTGTGTCTCACCCAGGAACTATTTTGTGAGGTGCTCTCGAGGCTCAAGCAATCCCAATGATAAACTCTCCCATTTCCATATCACTGTTCATCATAAAAGTGTTTTTAAATACCAGGAGAGGAAGGCAAGCACCACCCTCTTGCTCAGTCATAGGTTCTGCCAGAAGACAAGATGAAAGTCAGGTGTGTTTTCTCCTTTTGAAGTTGTATGCGGATCTTTTTCTTTTCCAGGTTTCAATCAAAGCAGAGAACAAATACTTGCATTCTGAATAAGTCTTAGGCGAATCAGAATTTCTTGTTCTTCTTGTTGACCTTTTATGTTGACAGGCTACAGATCTAGAGGAAACCCCTTGTCCAATACCCAATTTGGTTTCTCCTGCAGTTCCTTGCAAGGATACTGGAAGCTTAAACCAGGGCAGATTTGCCAAGACAGGACCTAATACACCCAGAGATGCAGAGAATTCATGCTTATATTTATTCCATACTTTAGAACTAAATTTGTGCCTGGTCGTCAACATCTGATAGGCAAGAAAACAATGATGGTCACATTTAGATGCTTTGTTAGAAGCACAGGCTAGTAAAATCAAGTTCCTTGTTTGCTGGCCAAATTAGAGGAAGGAGGGCAGACAAAAGAGGCAGCCTCAGGAGTGTGGTTGAAAATTCTTGAAAGTTATGTTATAACTTCCAGTTATAACACAAGTAAGTCCTGGGGACTTAATGTACAGTGTGGTAACTCAAGCGACAACACTATTGTATATCTGAACGTTGCCAAGAATGTACATCTTAAGAGTTCTCAACATAAGAAAACATATTTTTTTAACTGTGTAGTGATGGATGTTACTACATTTATTGTGTAATCATTTTGCAATATACATATTCATATATATGCATACATATACTTCATATCATGTTATATGCCTAAAACTAACACTAATCTGCCTAAAATGAATTCACCTAAAACTAGCATAATGTTACATTATATCATATATATATATATGTGTGTGTCATTATATTTCAATAAAATGGGGGAAAAAGGAACATCAGTTTGAATTGATGACTCACTTCAAGAAAATCAGGTATTTCTCCCTCTAAGGTTTTCAATAAATGTAAACACATGAATGAGAAAAAGAAAATTCTTGAAATTTTCTGAACTTGCTTTACTTCATTGAGTAATATAGCCTTTCATGTTTTGGGCCACTGGCTTCCCAGAGTGGCCCGGCGTGATGATGTTCCTACTGGTTTTAGAGACCCCTACTCTCAAGAACCCAGGACATTTCTTCCTGGAAAGCTTTTGAAAACCATTCCGTGTAGACTCAATTCAAATCCCTGATTTCACTTTCTAGGTTTTCACAGTAAATACATGGTAAGCCTCAAGTATTTTGCTGGTGATACAGATACAGTAAGATCGTGGAGGTGCTGTCTTCTCTTGTGTACTTTTATTTGCTTGCTTCTGTCACCTCCCAGAGCACGAGTCCCTACGCGATCCAGACCAAGTCTGCCTAAATGAACTTTGGCAGGGTCTCTCTCATAGCCATGCAGAGTTCAGAACAACCATCTGACAGGAACAGTGAATGGCCAATGGCAGGCATCCAACTGTGCCACTCAAGTCTCCATTCCCTTTGAACAAGCACAAAGAGAGGAAGCACCAGGCAGACTTCCAAAGAAGTACACCAGATTTGGTTAGTTGGTACTAATTCTTGAGTGACGACGATGATGATGACCATGACTGAGGACTTAGTAGGTGCTAAGGATTACAATCAGAAGCTCCACACATTACCTCTAACCCTCTCAACTGCTCTGTGTGTTAGGTTCTGCTACTCCAATTTAGCAAGTAAGAGAAAAGGGGAGATTGACTGGCTGGTTCAAGGCCACAGGACACTGAAGAGGTTGAATCAGGATTCAAATTCAGATTAGATTGAATGAAAAGTTGTTTGGTCCTTACCTTTATCCATTCTTGTCGTTAAATCTACAAAGTCAAGATTATGGGTGCTCTTGATTTTGAAAAGCTGAAGAGTCTTGTTTTTGAAAGAGGTTATTGAGAAGGTAATTGCCTGTGACTGCAGTGACAGATGCCATATAAATGGAGAGACTCATAGATAATGGGAACGCACATTCTGAGACTGTATCCAACTGCTAGGAGTCAACCTGACTCTCCTCTACACATATTGCTAAGGTGAAGAAGGGAGCAGGTGACCGTATCAATGAATAATGAGGTATCCTTAGATGCCCCAAGACAGAAGGCTGAGAATCAGTATCTCTTATACACAGCAGATACAAGGCATCATCTGCTGAGGAGTACAAAGGACAAAACAAAGTCCATTGTTACCAGTTTAGAGGTTGGCAAGACAACCCTCAGAAGCAGTTTCCTATAAACACATTTCTTTTAAGCTACTATATTGTTTCATCTATTCATCCATCTCTCTATTCACGCATTTATCATAAAGTCATTTATGACTTTATTTATTTACTCAAAAACTATTTACTGTCTATAGTATATAAAGCAGAGTCCTAGACAGGGGGACCTGGTGTGTGTGTGTGTGTGTGGTGTGTGTGTGTGGTGTGTGTGTGTGTGTGTGTGTGTGTGTGTGAAAGATGAATCAGACATAGTTATTGCCTCTAAGGAACTTACTGACTGATACAGTGTTTCTCCAACTTTAAAAAATATGTATCTCCCACCTACCTGCCAAGAAAATATGTATTTTACACTACGGTTTGATATATATACAGATGACTCAAAGTTTTAAAAAACATTATTTACCCTTAAAACCTATAATGTACTCTGATATTTTATTTTTTTTAAGATTTTTTGTTAAGATTTTTATTTATTTATCTATTTGACATTTATTTGAGAGAGCGTTTGCACACAGGCAGAGAGAGCAGCAAAGGGAGAGGGAGAACCAGGCTCCCCACTGAGCAGGGATCCTGATGCAGGGCTTAATCCCAACCCTGGGATCATGACCCGAGCTGAAGGCAGACACTTAACTGACTGAGCCACCCAGACATCCCTCGTCTGGTATTTTCTATTCTAGCCTATTCTAATACTCTAGTTCAATAAACATGGTACTGTTTGCTTGAGAGAATGACACAGCGCTTCAGATAGAGATTTAAGAGGTGTGAATATTCACATCTACATAGCTGTATGGAGTCAGCAGGGAAGAAATCAAGCAAACCTTTTCAGATGATGAGGTACTTGAGTGGGACCTTGAAACACAGGCTAAAAACAGGCAGGAGGAAGAGGTAAGTGGCCATCCAGGAAGGAGACAGCATGCAGAAATGCACAGTGGCAGGCAAGCACATATTGAAACATGGGTTGGTAAAGGCGCAGGAGGGAAGTAAGACAGGTTGTAGACACATCAAGGCATGAAAGGGTATGAAATGAAGGTTTTGAAGAAGGAAATGAAGGGGACGGGGTTCTATTTAGGGAAGATCCATTAGACAGCATCGGAGAGGAATTGGTAAGAATCCCCTCATTCTTCCTTTATGTACTTTGAGGCCACTCCACCTTGCCATGGAACTTCTGCTTGCACATGAGTCTCACAGTGCAAAGGCCCACCCTGGCCTTACCTGCATGGGAAGCAAACCAAAAATTCTGCAGAAGACTGGCCGGAAGATGGACTAAGGTAACGCAAAATCTCATGCGCTACAAACACTTTGTAACATTGAATGAAATGTAAGATTATTATTATTTTTTTTAATGCAGAAATAAGTTCGCTGGAAAGGAAAAGGGAAATGAAAGGAAGAAGACATGAGGTGACATAGTGGCTGCATGGAGAGAAGACTATTGGTCTCATTGCCTTAGAGGCTTTTTTTGTTGCCCACTTGGGGACAGGAAACAAAGCTGTGGGCCTTGAGAGGTGGGACACTGGAAATAAAGCACTTACAGAAATTCTGGTGCTAAAAATGAAACAAAGCATGACGAAAAATCTATCCACTGGCACAGGAAGATAAAAAGATATTCCAACGGTCCCTGCCTGGGTTCTGGGTAAAAACAGCAACAACATCTTCCCTGAAAATTTGAAATCATAGTCCCAAGTCTTAGATGAATTTGGAGTTTACTTGTATCATCCTCTAGGTGCATAAATTCCCAAGTCAACATAATATTTGGCCCCAGATAGTGATTACTCTGGAGGTAATCCAAAAGAGGACATAAGAAATGTATGTTTATGGTGATCCAAGACATAAAATAGAAATCGTAAACTTAAGAAAGGAACAAAATAAACCTAACAAGATTTTATTTTAATTTAAAAAAAATATTTTATTTATTTATTTGAGAGTGAGAGAGACAGAGAGAAAGCAGAGGGAGAGGGAGAAGCAGACTCTCTGCTGAGCAGGGAGCCTGTTGCAGGGCTCGATCTAGGGACTCTGGAATCATGACCTGACTGAAAGGCAGATGCTTAACCAACTGAGCCACCCAGGCACCCTCTAACTAGATTTTAAAAGAGAACCAACAACACTTCCAGAAATGAAAAATAGAGTCACCAAAATTATAATTCTAAATGGGCAAGTTATACAAGAGATTAGACTAGGCCCAAGAGAGTGTTAATTGAGGTTGGACCTGAGAAAATTACTCAGAATGCAGTAGCAAAACAAAAGAAGCAGATATAATAAAAGGATAAAAAAAAAGATATGAAATAGAGCATATGGTCTAAAATACATCTAATAGGAACACCAGGAAAAGAGAAGAGGGAAACTGGAGGAACGGCAATATTCAAGAAATTAATGGCTAAGAATTTTCCAGAATTGATGAAAGATATGAACCCTCAATTCAAGAAACATGGGAGTCTCAAAAAAGAAAATTAAAATAACTACACACACACACACACACACACACACAAGAATACTATGCAGCCATCAAAAAGCCTAAGTCTTGCCATTTGGAATGATGTGGATGGAACTAGAGGGTATTATGCTAAGCAAAATAAGTCAATCAGAGAAAGACAATTATCATATGATCTCACTGATATGAAGAATTTGAGCAACAAAACAGAGGATCAGAGGGGAAGGGAGGGGGAAATGAAACAAGATGAGACCAGAGGGAGACAAATCATAAGAGACTCTTAATCTCAGGAAACAAACTGAGGGTTGCTTGAAGGGAGGAGCATGGGAGGGATGGGGTGGCTGGGTGATGGACATTGAGGAGGGTATGTGCTGTGGTGAGGAAAAAAAAAAAAAGGATTAAGAAAGAAAATAACTCCACATCTAGAGTGTAGTGAAACTGAAGAACACTATAGACAAAGAGAAAAACCATAAAAGCAAACAGGGAACAAAATCAATTATCCAGAGATAATAAATCAGCCAAAGACTTTACCACAGGAATGATAGTGGGAACATAGTGAAGTATATCACCAGTAGTCTGGGGGGTGGGGGGAATAAATGTCAAATTAGAATTCTATTCCCAGCTGAACTATCATTGACAGCTAAAGGAGAAATAAGATAAACAAGATAGATAAACAAGACCAAGTAATTTACTACCCACTCACTCTTACTTAAAAGAACTACCAAAAAAGTATTTTGGGAAGAAGAAAATTTAAACAGAGGGAAAGAGTAGGAGGCAAAAGACATGAGCATCCATTGTATTATTTTCTGTACTTTTTCTTATTTGAAATAAAAATATAAACAAAGAAGCCACAGATGACCCAATTTAGCTTGTTTAAAACATTTTTCTTGGGAAAGGTGAAATAACGGTAAGAGTAGATAAGAGCAAATGCTATCAGCTAAGCCCATGAAGCAATAAAAGTAGAATAACATTACTAATTCATCTGTAAATATTAACAAATATGATCTGAGCATCTTTTGAGCAAAAAGAACAATACTGTTAACCCAGTGAAAGATGTTTACAAAGAAAAAAATAAATAAAATTTAATTTTGGTAGAACATCTTTATTTCTTATTCTTTTTTAGTCATTAAAGTTAGCTATTTGGGTACTGGGAATTCATAAATACAACTTTAATATTTTGTGTAACTGATCCCACACAGTCTACCTGATGTGGAATTTTGAATAATTTAGTCTTCTGAAAGTGAACTAAAAAGTATAGATTCCTGAGTATCGCCACAAGTGATAAATCTGTATTTCCGACTTTTTGAAAATTACCCTTACTACTCCCATAGATGTTTTAATTACAAAGATAAAAGAATAAATTTTGTGATTTGATACAAACATACATAAATGCAGGCTTTTAAAGGATTCACTGTCTTTGACATAACTCAGCAAGAGAAACGGTAGGGACATTTATCGGAATTCACTTTAACCATACTATACCTACATCAAAAATAATACTCTTGCTATGGCTACAGAATAAAATGTCAAATGCACATTAACCTTTTTTGAATCCAGTAGCAAGCCACAGAATCTACTCATATTTATTGTCCCTTAAGTAAGCAACTACAAGGACAAAAATTACTAAGCATTTTCCAGCAGACCAGAAATGGATATGGCACGGAAGCTTGCATCTCTGCCAAAAAATACAAGGGGGAATAAATAGTCCCTTTTTATAAAAAGCAACAATACTAAAAATTGATTGATATACTTCTTGAGCTAAAAACCATAATGTTCATCTACTTGGCCCTCAGCCGCTAGTGGATTCTCACCCTCGGCGCACCATGAAGATTTGCTGACTTACGCTTTTTCATCTCCACTTTTCTTGTCTGGGGAGATAAAAGTTGTCTCACTGAAAGGAACAAAAATGCCTACTTCTAATTAAAAGAATGCTGTGGCATATATTAGTTGTTCAGACATAATGTTTAGTCCAAGAAGGCGGCAGGCTGCACAGTCTCAGCATCTCTCGAGGTACTTGGAGGGTTCCAAAGATCAGCACAGTTTTGGGCAATGAGAACTTGGGTACTGGATTTTTGGTTGATTCAAGTTACAGGAGAGTCCTGTGTTGGTTTGTTTTAAGACATTAAAGAAGGTATTTGCACACGAGAATGACCACGTAAAGACTGGCTACAGAATGTAGAAGGTTCAGAGGTAGGCTCTGAAGGCATCCAGCCTGAGGTCAAGTCAGCACTGTGAGAACTTGGGTAATTACTTTGCCCTCTCTGTGCCAACGTTTCCTGTCTGTAAATGAGGATGTAAATACTACCTACCTAAAGTCACTATGAAGATTAAAGGATAAAATAAATTAAGCCCAGAGACTGGCAGAGAGTAATTACTTGAGGAATATTAGCTATTATTATTAGCACTAAGAGTAGCAGAAAATTTTTTAAAAATGAGTGAATGAGGAAAAGGTACTGCACTAAGCTTTAATTTAAGGGATTAAAACTATAAAACCAAGAAACATTCTAAAAACAGGAAGTTAGAATTCATGAAGATAACCTCCATTGATTTAATGAAAACTTGATTGAATGATTGATTTGCCAGAGAGAGAGATGGGGGGACACATAAGCAGGGGGAGCAACAGGCAGAGGGAGAAGCAGACACCCCACTGAGCAGGACTCCATCCCAGGACTCGGGGATCATGACCTGAGCTGAAGGCATATGCTTAACCAACTAAGCCACCCAGGCATCCCTCTAAATAAAAAATAAAATGCAAAATTTGTAACTTTCAGGCAACCACATATTTAACAAATATTCTTGAATTTTGACTCCTAACCCTTAAATGTGATTCTTACACAGGTCATTCCCCCCGCCTCATTTTTCTTAAGAGAGGAAGAGTGGGGGCAGCTAGGAGGAGATGAAGAAAGAGAAACTCAAGCAGACTCCATGCTGAGCACAGAGTCTAACGTGGGGCCCGATCTCATGACCCTGAGATCATGACCTGAGCTGAAACCATGAGTTGGATGCTTAACCAGCTGAGCCACCCAGGTGCCCCACAAAGGTTATTTTTAACACAATGTTGAGTGTCATCCATTAGGTATTTTTTAAAAAACCTTGCATAGTGGGTTCAATAATATTATATTTAATTATTTTAAGCCTTGATTTCATAAAGCCAACCTCAGATCATCTTCTCATGTCCTGGTATTCTCTCAGGAGGTACAAAGTCGAGCTTCATAGAAAAAGCTGTGTCATTCTGAATTCCTTTCCTTTTCTCTTATTGTGTGTGTCCCGTGAAGATCAGAAAACAAGTAATCTGAATCTACCAACTGGACTTTTCTTTCTGACTGTCCTTTTGAGATTCAGGACTCTGTCTGTAGAGCCCTTGTTAGAGCAATTCACTTAAGGCTGAAACACATGCCTCATTTTGTAGCAGAATCGTCTGCAAAGAAAGATACTGACGTCCAAGGACATTATCTGTCTAATAAGGGACCTAAAGGTAAGTGAGCTGAGAATTTCCTGTCCTCCAATTTTCAGAAAACAAAGAGGTGTTTCTGAATGACTCATCAAATAACTTCCTCAAACAATAGATCACCAAGACCACATGTTCTCAAACTGGGAGTCCAGGCAGCCACCCGAAGAATGATTTTTTTACTCCTTTACTTTAAAAACAGACCAAAGATTTTGACGAAAAGTATATGTATATAGCAGAGACCCTAAACACAATTTTTCCAGGATTCACACCTATTGTTAAATTATGCTTATTAGTCTTAAATGTAGTAGCGAAGCATGGTACTTAAATGTATTTGCCAAAGATTGTTCTGAAGTCTTGACTCTCATTTTTTTCTTAAATCAGGAAACTTAATTCTAACCTTTTAAAAAATTACCTATAGTATCGAAAACACCTTGGGAAATCCATCTTTTCTTGCAGCTGTAAAATTCTACTATATTTAGCGTCAAGATGAATTTAAAAGGGTGTCATGGCCCATACTCACCAGAGGTTCTGCCATGATGATGCGAATCTTCCGCTCAGCCTGAGTGGTGAAGTTGACAAATAAACTCTTGAGGACATATTCTCCTGGTTTGCTGTCTGGGTCCACGTTGATGGGTAACATGGTTGGCGGCCCTTTCTCTCTCTGCGTGCCAGAAACAGGTGGAACTGGAGGCTTGATGTAACCGTTGCCAACTGGAGAAGCTGGAAAATATAACAGATGCTCTTACTGGCTGCAAATCACATCATAAATATCCAGATTGGCTGTTTTAAAACATAAACATGAGGATACAAATCGTATCAAGAATGCTGCACTTTATGTCATAACTTGGCCTTATTCTTTAGGAACGGTGTCAAGATTTATGTGTGTTGATTACATTAAGTTGGCATTATGCCATGTTTGATAATCTCAAAGTACTTCTGTTTACCACATTGCTTTAGGTAAATTACCTTGTAAGCATGCAATAGAGCTGGGAAATCCTACAACATTTAAGATGTTTTTGCTTCTTTTTTATGTCACAGGAAAAAAGGACTAAGAAAATATATGTAGGGGGAAAAAAGTGATTTCTTGTTATGGTTTTCCTAATGGCCATGAGCTCTCCGTGCTTTATTCTAATAATGGAAAAGACTCTGGGGGTGGTGGCTTCCAGACGTTTCCATGAACCCAGAAGTTTCAGAAACCCAGCTGGCTCTAGCCCCTGAAAGAGATGTCCCTCTTGGAAGATAAAAGGCTCAGGCAGTGCCCCATCTATGCCATTCAAGGTGTAGATTTAACTTTTCACTGTGCCACCCTTTGGTTCAAGTTGGGATGCCTTTCTTCATCCCTCATGAAATGTGCAGATTCCCTATGTGGATTAGATCTTGAATAGAGGCAGCTGACAGAGTCCCCAGGAAGTGGCCTCCTTTCAGAGTGCAAATGAGTCAATTATTTTGAGAGAAAAAATAATTTTTATTCATATATGAAAATTTCACATCTCTGCCCTCTGTAGTACACTTTGGCATGTCAAACTCTATCACGCACCACCTCCTTCCATCTAAGTACTTGTAAGATGGTCGGGTATGACAGTCAGTGAAAGAAATGGTAAGAGCTAAATGTGGTTAAGACAGAGGCATTAGAAGTGCTAAGGACAGGATGATGATAAAGTAGACTTTTTTTTTTTTTTTTTTTTTTAAAGGAAGACTAGTTCTAGATGACTGGGTACAGAGGTTAAGGAAGAAAGTGAAGAAAAAAGTGAATTTCTAATTTGGATACTGGTTTGGATATCAAGAGGATGGTGATTATAAAACAAGGAAAGGTTATAAAATAAGGAAAAATGAAAGAGAAAAAAGTCCTAGATCCAGGAAAGCCGAACACTTTTCTCAAAATGACAAATAAATTCAAGGCTTCTCCTCCCTTCTTTCTATCCCAAGTGAAATTCTGAGGAAGCCAAGCAAAAATTGTATTTATTTTATTTGAATGATAAACCTGTCTTCATGTTAGGGTATAGGTTCTCCCTCCTCTTTCTTTCTCTTTCCCTATGTCCCTTCCTCTCTGTTCCATTTAACCTGCCATACAGGCGAGGTGTCCCTTACATCTGAAGGGTCTTCTTATACCTCACCTACCACTAAATTTTATGGTCTCTCAAGTTATAAAAATAAAATATGTCCTAGGTATAGTATATTCTTAGAAGCTCTATCCTAGTCCAGGCCCTTGAAGACTTAAGGCTTGATGATTAAAGCAGTCCCTTTGCTGACTTCCTTTCATTCATTTTACTTTCTTCCCCATGGTTATAATCATAACACTTTTTTGCTCAAGATTTTCAATGGCTCTTAATTATCATCCAGCCTCAGACACATGGCCTGCCTTTGACAGCCCTCCATAGATTGTCTCCCCCTGGCACTTGAGTCTTATTGGTGCCCTGACTGGCCCGTGAGCACACTGTTCTCCCCTGTGCCTCCTTTTCATCCTCTCTGCTCACCTAATTCTCCTGTCCTTTCAGAACCATGTCTAAAGCCATCTCCACAAATCCTACCTCCAACAGGCCACTCCTCACTGGTAAGGGTGTATTATAGTATTTAAACATTTAAGTCATGCTCTTTGATGTGGTACATCCCACATTACTGAAGACAGACTCTGAAGACAGCAGACAAGTGATGTGATTATCAGCTGGTCCCATCGTCTATTCCAGCAGTGGCCCTGTAACCAAACCATATATTCTGCTTTGTATCCCCTGAAAGTTTCCCAACAAGACTGTTACCTCCTGGTCTAGTACAGAGTTCTTGGCACAGATAACACGCAATAGATCTCCTTAAATAACTACCTAAAATGACAGCTTACTTTATTTCTGTACATCTTGAAGTGATTCATAGAGAGGGAGCTCTCAGAGAAGAATCTGTAGTTAGAATCTTTAAAGGAAGAGGGTGCGGTATTTGCAATCACGAGTCATTAGTTAAATGGCACTCCAAGCGGCTCCCTAAAAGGCACGACTTATTCTAATTGGACATATTCAAAATCAGGTGATGTCTATAAACTGCTGCTCACCCCTCTGCTTTGCCTGCTTCTCTCTCAGTGCAGGGGTCTTTTGGAAGTGGGAAGGCTCCCAAGGCCAACTTACAGAGGGACATAAGGTCCCCCTGAGACATCTTCCTCTTGTTATCAAGAGCATTGTGCCATAGACCTGGAAACCGGAATATAAACTGAGAAAATCTAAGTGAAGGGCAATCTTTCATTATCTTTAGTTTTCCATAGGATTTAACCCATTTCTAGAAGACTGAATGAATCCGATTGATGTAATATATAATTGCAAAATCAGATCCATAATTATAAGACTCTGGGGCCCCAAAATTCATAACCACAGTGAGAGGACTTTTTTTAAGAGTGACCTCTGGCAGTCCGCCTGCAACGTTGCATTTTGAACCAGAGTCGAAATGTAGGTACTGAAATCTCTCTCAGATGAATATTCCATTTAAACAGCCGAAGTACCAAGTCACTGCTATAAGAAAACAAATAAACAAACAAAAAGACCCTTAGTCCCCTGTACTTCAAAGCCAGACATCCTTGTGAGTACAAGTCTGTACAGCCTTAGTGAGCTGGAACTAGCCTAGCCCGGCAGAGCCCCACGCCAGCGCTGCAAGAAATTCAAGGAGGGGACAAGCCCATCACTCCTGCTCCAAACACATCCCCTGGGCGGACGAAGATGCAGTCACATTTCAGGGGTGAGTGTCCTTGAACAAGATCTGCTCTGTTTTTTTTTTTCTTTTTTTTTTTTTTTAAAGATTTTATTTATTTATTTGACAGAGAGAGATCACAAGCAGGCAGAGAGGCAGGCAGAGAGACAGGAGGAAGCAGGCTCCCCGCTGAGCAGAGAGCCCGATGCGGGACTCGATCCCAGGACTCCGAGATCCTGACCTGAGCCGAAGGCAGCGGCTTAACCCACTGAGCCACCCAGGCGCCCCAAGATCTGCTCTGTTTTAATAACTCCGCTTTGTCCTACCCTAATTAACTCATAACAAACTCTCGTCTTTTGTCAGAATGATTTTCAAAAGTAAACATATGACCTGACACCTTTCAGTAACCCCGTTATCCGATGACAATCTAGTTGAGAACCGGGAAGCCCCTATTCTCTGGTAGTCAAAACTGGGTCCCAAAGCCCAGACCAGTCCAAACACTAGAACATCATTATGAGAAAAACTTCGTTAGACTTTCCCTCTACACTTGCTTGCTTTGAATCTGCCCACAAGTAAGATCAATGGTCTGGTTTTTAAGTTCATGAGAGTCTGGAAACAGAAAATTACAAGGGAAAGAGGCAATATCTATGGATACAAACTCTAAGAGCAAAAGAAGGGGAAAAAATGGCACTATGCTAAAAAGCCTCCCGAACTTAAAAATGAATTTGCATAAAAAGCCATTTGGCACTGGGCCACAGCATCAGACACTCCAACAGGTGTGGGGGCAGTGATGGGTCCATCCTGCATGTTGTCACAACTAAGATTCATGATGATGACCCTAACTCCTAGGGAAAGACTACAGGATGTTTGATATATAGTCCTCAATCAGATAAGGTGGGGAAAAGAGTGATGTAGATTCCCAAAAGATAATCCTACAAAAAAGGTTTGGGTGTATAAAGAATTCAGAATTAAGCTGAAGAATTTAGCTCTGAAGAATTACATCTCTTTCTTCACAGGTCTGATTTGTAACTGGAACTTATTTTTGATGGAAACAGACCCGGCGCCAATTCAGCAACAGCCACACTTCAGCCTCTTTCCAGCTCTGCCAGTGCAGACGGCTCCTGTTTGAACGGATTCTTCCCCACCCGTAGTGTTTCCACTGCTTTCTGTCCAGCAGGGCAAGGAAGTCTGCGCACCCTTCACGGTCCAGGTCAGGATTCCCTCCCCAACCTGGTGGGGTCTGGGCCACCCCAGCCGCCCCCATGGTGGGGCCTCTGGAAATAGGGATCCCTGCTCATCAAAGGGTCCTGACAGGTCACTGTTACCTCATCTTCCCCACCTAAAAATGTATGTTGAAGGAACAATTTAATTTGCTAGTTTGAAAACTGTTATTTAAATTTGCTGCACGGCATACATTTTTGAGCTTCATCTCCATCTGTTTTTATCTGCTCTCCTTTTCTTCTCAGCTCATCTTCCCATCTGCTCACATCAGCTCAATGGCCCTAGGAAGTCACCCACACTGGGGTTCTGGTGGGTGGGGAGCTGAGATGGGGGTCCTGAAAAAGACTACCACGTTCAGCTATTAACCAGGACCCAACTTCTTGAATCTTTTGGAAATTTGCTTTCTTTTTAGATTTTCTCATTTACATTTTTATCTTGGATTTAACATGTTTGAATTTTTCTCCATTGCGTTCTTGTACCCTAAATGGGTTTTGTTGATGTTATTATTTTATTCCAAATCTGCTTCTATTTGGTTCTGCTGGAAGGCTCCAGGGGCTGCTTTCTCTCTTTTCCTAGGTCTCTATTTCTTATAGTGAACAGGCTTCATTCCTTAATCTGTAAGAAGTCTCTTTTTGGCTTTGTGGCCCATTCATTACCTCTTTATTAGATCTATTTCTGACTGCAAGCAATGATCTTTCCAACGTACCTATTTTTCCCCCAGTGTCATTGCCTAATAACTTGCCTTTTGGGCTGGCTGCTTCTAGCTGGCTAAGGTCTTCAGTATACTTTCCTTGAATTACCAACATTTCCAAGAATTACTGACTTCCTAACTGCAACACCAAGACAAAGACCCCACAAATCATATCCACCTACGTTTGTATTATGTCACCAAAAGGAAAGTTAATGTCATAATGAGTTTCCTCATGTGAACGTCCCAGAGGCTAAAAGGGGCACTATTTGTTACAGGAAAACAACTGGTTTCCTCAGTCAGATTTTCAGTGAAGTTAATACCATCACTCATTACAGACTATCATTCATTCATCCATTCATTCATTCCAACCAATATCTATTTAATGAATACTTGGGTTTCATGAACTGTTCCAGGTACTGGGAAGGTGGCAGTGAATAGGACAGATGGTTCCTGCCCTCCTGGAGTTTATGGTTTGCTGAGGCAAGGGCCATGCAATCAGCAATTTTGCGTACACACACGTGCATGCACATCTGCACATGCACACACACATGTACACAGATCACAATAAGCTCTAAAAGAAAAAAAAAACAAAATTAAACAGAGTGAAGAGAAAGAGAAATGTTCAAATGTTTTAGTTTGGAACTGCTGTGGAGAGGAATGAAAGCTGTGCACCTTCTTGGTGTCTAAGAAAACCCGAACAACAGTTGGCTTGGGCAGGATCTGCCTTTCCAACCCATCGCTTTGGCCCGCCCATTTCTGTGTCAGTTCTGGTTGGGAATGAGTATGTCAACCAGGCTGCAAAGGGCATGAACACAATGCCCATCTGCCACACAGCTCCTCTGCTTGCCTCCACAAAGCATGTGACTCAGGAAAGAGCGCCATCTTTGTCTGCTCTTCTCCAGCTTATAAAGATGGACAAGCACAGAGCCAGTTGTTCAAAACACTCAATGCTATTTCTGACATTCCCGTAACTAGAATCAGACTCTGAGCATTTGAAATTAAAAAAGAAAAAATAAATAAAAATAAAAGGCTTCCTTTTCTTTTGAAGTGCCCCTGAGACTATGGTGATAACTGTTCAATGTAGCCACCCTTCTTAGAAAAGGAGGTCATTTAAACAACTTTATTTCCTAGAGATCAATGCAACCTATCTTTCAACACAGGAGAAAATTCATTAGAGTTCTTTGTTCACAGTTGGATATACATTATTCTTTCTGCCAGTTCTCAGGGACTCTTTCCTTTTGTAGGTTCTGAGGGCAAATCCTGTTAGTACCCAAGTGCTGGGATCCTTCTTTAGGACCTGATGTTCACCCCAAATCTCTCTTTTCCCGTAAGACTTATTTTGTTTACTGGCATTACAGGAACATTTCATAAAACATAACAAACCAAGAATGACGCAGCTACTGTGAGAACATGTCACACTGTGTATAGAACTATAATAAATTGTCCACTAATGCATTTATGAGGGTGCTTAAGAAACAGCATTTTAAAAGGTACTGCAAATACTCAAATGACCAGAAACTTTAAAAGTCATGCAAAATAAATTAGGATAAAAAGAAAAAAAAATCTTCCAAATGTGATAGGAAGAATTATTTTCCTCTGAAGAGTATTATTAAGAAATGAAAACACTGGGATAAGAAGAAACAATTAGTTTGAGCAATAGAAAAATATTTCTTAACAAAGAGATGGATGATTCCTAATTTTATATATTTCAAAATCAGTCAAGAAGAGAATACAAGGTAAAAACACTCAGAAATGCTTTCTGCCTTGGAAGAAAAATATAATCAGTGACACGTTAAGTTCTTCTTAACGAATCTATATGATTCTGGTAATGGGAAATGTTCCTCCCAGTTTTGTTGCTAAAATATTCTTCTTCTCTCTTCCACTACTTAGTTCTCCCAGTCCTATAGTTCTCAAACGGTGTTCCTTCAAGTTTCAGGGTCCACAAGATATATACCTAGGATAATTAATGTCTTTAACCCTCAGAAATAATCCTAGAAGGCCAAACAATCTCACTTTTACAGATAAAACCATGTAGGTTGAGAGAGATGAAGTGTCTTGCCTAAGGCCACAGAGTGGTTGACCCAGGATCTGACTCCATATTTCTCTGATAGCATATATTCTGACCTTCTTGAATGACCCTGAATTTAAAACAAACCAGATGTCTATGGTGAAGACTGAATAAAGTGAGTTCCCTTACTTTGGCCTGGGTATGAGCCAGTCTGGGGACATTAAGGGATGACAAAATGAAATATAAATGTTGTGACTTGGAGAAGGAACCTTCCTATAGATCAGTATAGTTGCTGATTTTCTAGAAAGGCTAACATAACTGCCAGTCATGGAGTCCCTCCTGCCAAGTTGTCTGCCCTCTTAAACTTGAATGCATCTTTTAGCCAGTAGAAGGGCTTTGGAAAGGCCTGGGAGTAAAAAAAAAAAAAAAAAGAGTTAAGAATTAAAGGCCCAGGGGATGCCTGAGTGGCTCAGTCAGTTGGGCAGTTGCCTTTTGGCTCAGGTCATGATCCCAGGGTCCTGGGAGAAAGCTCCAGGTCGGGCTCCCTGCTCAGTAGGGAGCCTGCTTCTCCCTCTCCCTCTACTGCTCACCCTGCTGTGCTCTCCCTCATCAAATAAATAAATTAAATCTTAAAAAAAAAAAAAGAATTGGGGCACCTGGGTGGCTCAGTGGGTTAAGCCTCTGCCTTCAGCTCAGGTCATGATCTCAGGGTCCTGGGATAGAGCCCCGCATCGGGCTCTCTGCTCAGCGGTGAGCCTGCTTCCTCCTCTCTCTGCCTGCCTCTCTGCCTACTTGTGATCTCTCTCTCTCTCTCTCTCTCTCTCTGTCAAATAAATAAATAAAATCTTTAAAAAAAAGAATTGAAGACCCATAAAATATATGAAATCTGATTAGGACACACACCTTAGACACACCTTCCTAGATACACTGATGGTATCAACTTTAACTGGTTATTATTCAAAGAAGGAGCAACTGAATTTCTGTTCAGTCTGTGACCTCTCCAAACCATTTTTGTCTCTCGTCTCCCAAAGACTGGATACTGGGAGAGAGCGAAGGAGTTCAATAAAGAGAATAGAAGTATAGCATCGCTGCCGTTTTCTTTTCTCCCTTCCTTTGCCTTCTAGTATTTTATCTTAGAGAAATGACAGTAACACTTCAGTGATTTCTTTTATAAATGTCTGTCATCTGCTAAGATGCAATTACATGGACCTTTCCCGATTTTCAAAGTAGGTACTGTCATCAGAGCCTGAAAGAATGTCTGCCAAGATCTATGAGCAAAGGAGGATGAGGTTACATTGACATTTCAAGGTCCTTTCTCACCAAAAGGAGATCGAATAACCTGCTGGAGGCAGGATAATCCTGAATTTCAGCTTCCTTCTCCCCAACAGAACTGACGAGCTGCTCTCATTCGTGTGCCCTTCCCTGGCCATCCTCTCCTCCTCCTCTCTTTTTCTTTCCTTCCCATTTCTTCCTCTTCTGGCTTGTTTTATGCCGCAACATCTCATTAATTTGCAACCCACTAAGTCAAACTTTGTGATCACTTGGGCAAGGCTTTGCACTTTTTTTTAAACGTTAACTTTGAAAAAGATAGGTTGACTTACAGTGTGAATCAGTGGTGATCCGAATCTCTGCATATCAGATTCTCCCAGAAAGGTGGGCCCCACCTGATTCAGTGGGTCTGGAATGGGGCTAAGTAAACTGCATTTTTAACCAGTCCCATGTTATGCCAAAGCTGCTGGCCTGGGACTATAACCTGATGCCTCTGATATAAATAAATGGGAAAACAAAGAAGACCAATTAATCCAGTCAATAACATTGTCTTTAATTCCATTTGCCTATAGATATGCTTCATTAACTAAGTCGATGCTCTTTAGGCAAAACATAGGAAGAACTCTGAAAGGGGAGTCAAAAGTCTAAGTCTGGCTCCACATGAACTTGGCGGATGAACTTGTACCAACTGGGCTTCAGTTTCCTTATATGCTATTCTTAAAGAGGCAGGCCAGGTTGTCCTTGCTGCACCAGTATTCTATGACTATATAGGAATATACGTTGAAGAGGAACCTGGGTGGCTCAGTTGATTAAACGTCTGCCTTCAGCTCAGGTCATGATCCCGGGGTCCCGGGATCAAGCCCTGCATCTGGCTCCCTGATCAGCGGGGAGTTTGCTTCTCCCTCTGCCTCTGCCCCTCTGCCTGCTTATGTTTACTTTCTCCCTTTCTCTCAAAGAAATAAATAAAATCTTTAAAAACTATATACACTGAAAAGTCATAAAACATCACTTATTCAAGACTTGCACAACTCAAATAATAATTAACACTTAGCCATCAACAGACAAGTGGACAAGAAAGTATCTATCTATCTATACAATGAAATGTGCATAGCCACACAAAGGGTGAGATCATGCCATTTGCAACAATGTGGATAGACTAGAGGATATTCTGCTAAGTGAAATAAATCAGACTGAGAACGATAAACTTCATATGATTTCACTCACATATGGAATCTAAAAAAATAAAAAATAAAAAATAAAAAAACCCACAAATGAATAAAAAGCAGAATCAGAACTATAAATACAGAGAACAAACTGATAGTCACCAGAGGGGTACCAGGGTGGCAAAATGGTGATGAGAAGTGAAAAGTAGAGGCTTCCAGCTGTGGAATGAGTAAATCACAGGGACAAGAGACACAGCACAGGGAATAGAGTCAATAGTACTGTAATAGCTTGTATGATGACAGATGGGAGCTACACATGTGGGGAGCATAACATATAAGCTTCTTGAATCACTATGTTGTATACCTGAAACTGATGTAACATTGCATGTCAATTATACTCAAATACAAAAATTTTTAAAAAACTAACACTTGCCTTCCCTTGAATTAATACGAACCAGTGAGACTGTATCATCTATCCTGTCTATGGAGGAAAGCTTTACAGATGATCCTAACTCTTCCACTTCTTCTCTGGTTCCACTCACCTCCCTGAGACTGGCAACTCCCTATACTACAGGTGGACATGTGAGGAAGTCTGCCTTTATTCCTAACTGTAAACCCAAGACTCACATTAACATTAAAAAAGAATTATGTGCTAAGAGTCTGCCTTTCACAAAACCCTGTACTAGAGGCCTCGTGAAGGACAGAGGCATCAACTCCTTTCTGGGCCATTGATTAACCAGATACTATGGAATAGAAGGCATTTGACCCAGGTCTTAAAGGACAGGTAGAATTCTGATGGGCAGAGAGGAGAAAGGGGCAACCCAGGCAGAGGGAATAGCATGACAGGTGCATGAAGGCACCTGCTAACTCTCTCCTCGTCCCTCCTCCCTTCACCTTCCTACCACACAGGCCTATCTTAGCACACATGTTCAAACTTTCTCTTCACTAAGGAACTGTAACATCTTCAAGAACAGGATTCCATCTTGTCTTTATTCCATGTACTTAGCACAGTGTCTGGCACAATTAATTAAACAATTATACTTACTTAATATTTGTTGAACTGAACCCATCTGATTCTATAATACAGCTCTGTGTGAATGAAATAATTGAGCAAGTATATATATGAAAAACTTAAACTCTTAAGTCCCATAAAAATGTAGGTTTCTAGCTCTTATGATTAGAATTAAGGTCTTAAATGGCAAGCCAATGAGTTTAGACTTTACTGAGAGGACAACTGGGTGCTAGCAGGTTTCTGGGAAGAATGTTGAATTGGTGGTGTGTAGGGTGGGCTAAAGGAGCGCTGTTTGAAGGACAATACAAATTAAAGACCACTGCACCTACTATGAAAAAAAGAATGAAGATGGGAATCTGGATGGGATCTACTGGAACAGGAAGGAAGATAGTAAGTGAATCATATAAGATGGACCCGAAGTCCAGTCATATCACCCTTTCCCAATAAAGAAAACATGCAAAACAGATTTCCTGGTGAAACGTTATGATAACCAAGGTGTTTAAGAAGCATTTTTAGAGTATCAACTCGAGAAGCTTTCTCAAAATTCCCCATCAGTGGCAGGATATTGGTCATAGTTACTGCACCCAACCACTGAAAGTGATGTTGGCTATGTGCTTCTGAATGAGACAGCGGCTTTCATGCTCCTACCACTGGAACAGAAATGACTTTGGCAGTGTGGCAGAGAGGGAGTTGTAACTTGCCCTATGCCCATGTTCATCAAGTTTTCAAAACATTGTCGCTAATGTCCATTTACAAGAAAACAAAGGGGATACAGGAACAAGTTAAATGTCACCCTAAGGGAGCAAAGAGATAATTCAAAGTTAGGTACATTTTATGGAACAGCTGCACTAATTTCTACAAGTCAACGGAGTTGATAAAAATGGGTAGGGTGATTAAAGACTTAGGGGACAGAACAACCAAACGTAACGTGTGGACCTTGTCTGAATCTTGACTGAAGCAGCCCAACTGTTCAAAGACCTTTCTGGAAAGGACAATCAAAGCACCTTGAATATGGAATGGACATTAGGTTACATCACAGAATTATGGTCAATTTTGTGAGGTATGAAATTAGCACTATGGGTAGGGAAGAACATATCCATATTTTCTAGAATGCACACTGATTGTACAGAGTTCAATGAAATATCTCTATTGGATTTGAAATGCTTTAACAAAGAAGGTATAAGTGAAGCAAACTTGGCAAAATCTTGATAACTGTTGAATCTCAGTAATAGTGATATATTGTGCATTATACTATTATTCTTTCCCCTTTTGTGTTTGAAAAATTTCATGATAAAACCTTTTTTAAAAGAGAAGGCTCATTTATAAAAAAAAAAATGCCTACATCTTATAATGGCAATAACAAAGGAATACTATTATTCCTTCATTATTCCATTGAGGAACTGAACTCAATTAAAAAAAAATACATTAAAAAAAATCAAATGCCATCTTTAATCCAGGTTCCATGACATAGGTTTGAATGTTCACTCAGATCCTAGGTCCAGCCACCTCCTTCCACACAAATTAAATGTATGGAATGAGTGACATGGGTCTCAGAGTATTTACACTTAGGACACATGACAAGGATGTAGGGTGTCATTTACACAGCCATCCTTTATCATACCTATTATCACAATACGGTTTGAGTCCCTTCAGAAATATTTGGGTCTCAAAAGTGTATGAGTGAGATCAGTTAGTAAGTTCGCTGAATAACAAATTTTCATCGACCCTTGATATATATAAGTTACTCTGCAAAGTTCTGGGGAGAATTCAAAGATACATTTAAAAAGACAATCTGGTTTTGGGATCAAGGTGATGCTGGCCTCATAAAATGAGTTTGGAAGTTTTCCTTCCATTTCTATTTTTTGGAACAGTTTCAGGAGAATAGGAATTAGTTCTTCTTTAAATGTTTGGTAGAATTCCCCCGGGAAGCCGTCTGGCCCTGGGCTTTTGTTTGTTTGGAGATTTTTGATGACTGCTTCAATCTCCTTACGTTATGGGTCTGTTGAGGCTCTCTATTTCTTCCTGGTTCAGTTGTGGTAGTTTATATGTCTCTAGGAATGCATCCATTTTTCCAGATTGTCAAATTTGTTGGCGCAGAGTTGCTCATAATATGTTCTTATAATTGTCTGTATTTCTTTGGTGTTAGTTGTGATCTCTCCTCTTTCATTCATGATTTTATTTATTTGGGTCCTTTCTCTTTTCTTTTTAATAAGTCTGGCCAGGGGTTTATCAATCCCATCAAAAAAGAGAACTACAGACCAATATCCTTGATGAACACAGATGCAAAAATTCTCACCAAAATACTGGCCAATAGGATTCAACAGTATATTAAAAGGATTATTCACCACGACCAAGTGGGATTTATTCCAGGGCTGCAAGGTTGGATCAACATCCGCAAATCAATCAATGTGATACAACACATTAATAAAAGAAAGGACAAGAACCATATGATACTCTCCATAGATGCTGAAAAAGCATTTGACAAAGTACAGCATCCCTTCCTGATCAAAACTCTTCAAAGTGTAGGGATAGAGGGCACATACCTCAATATTATCAAAGCCATCTATGAAAAACCCACTGCAAATATCATTCTCAATGGAGAAAAACTGAAAGCTTTTCCGCTAAGGTCAGGAACACGGCAGGGATGTCCATTATCACCACTGCTATTCAACATAGTACTAGAAGTCCTAGCCTCAGCAATCAGACAACAAAAGGAAATTAAAGGCATCCATATCGGCAAAGAAGAAGTCAAACTATCACTCTTCGCAGATGATATGATACTCTATGTGGAAAACCCAAAAGACTCCACTCCAAAACTGCTAGAACTTGTACAGGAATTCAGTAAAGTGTCAGGATATAAAATCAATGCACAGAAATCAGTTGCATTTCTCTACATCAACAACAAGACAGAAGAAAGAGAAATTAAGGAGTCCATCCCATTTACAATTGCACCCAAAACTATAAGATACCTAGGAATAAACCTAACCAAAGAGACTAAGAATCTATACACAGAAAACTATAAAGTACTCATGAAAGAAATTGAGGAAGACACAAAGAAATGGAAAAATGTTCCATGCTCCTGGATTGGAAGAATAAATATTGTGAAAATGTCTATGCTACCTAAAGCAATCTACACATTTAATGCAATTCCTATCAAAGTACCATCCATTTTTTTCAAAGAAATGGAACAAATAATCCTAAAATTTATATGGAACCAGAAAAGACCTCGAATAGCCAAAGCAATATTGAAAAAGAAAGCCAAAGTTGGTGGCATCACAATTCCGGACTTCAAGCTCTATTACAAAGCTGTCATCATCAAGACAGCATGGTACTGGCACAAAAACAGACACATAGATCAATGGAACAGAATAGAGAGCCCAGAAATGGACCCTCAACTCTATGGTCAACTCATCTTCGACAAAGCAGGAAAGAATGTCCAATGGAAAAAAGACAGCCTCTTCAATAAATGGTGTTGGGAAAATTGGACAGCCACATGCAGAAAAATGAAATTGGATCATTTCCTTACACCACACACGAAAATAGACTCAAAATGGATCAAGCACCTCAATCTGAGAAAGGAATCCATCAAAATCCTTGAGGAGAACACAGGCAGCAACCTCTTCGACGTCAGCCGCAGCAACATCTTCCTAGGAACATCACCAAAGGCAAGGGAAGCAAGGGCAAAAATGAACTATTGGGATTTTATCAAGATCAAAAGCTTTTGCACAGCAAAGGAAACAGTTAACAAAACCAAAAGACAACTGACAGAATGGGAGAAGATATTTGCAAATGACATATCAGATAAAGGGCTAGTGTCCAAAATCTATAAAGAACTTAGCAAACTCAACACCCAAAGAACAAATAATCCAATCAAGAAATGGGCAGAAGACATGAACAGACATTTCTGCAAAGAAGACATCCAGATGGCCAACAGACACATGAAAAAGTGCTCCATATCACTCGGCATCAGGGAAATACAAATCAAAACCACAATGAGATATCACCTCACACCAGTCAGAATGGCTAAAATTAACAAGTCAGGAAATGACAGATGCTGGCGAGGATGCGGAGAAAGGGGAACCCTCCTACACTGTTGGTGGGAATGCAAGTTGGTGCAACCACTCTGGAAAACAGCATGGAGGTTCCTCAAAATGTTGAAAATAGAACTACCCTATGACCCAGCAACTGCACTGCTGGGTATTTACCCTAAAGATACAAACGTAGTGATCCGAAGGGGCACGTGCACCCGAATGTTTATAGCATCAATGTCCACAATAGCCAAACTATGGAAAGAACCTAGATGTCCATCAACAGACGAATGGATAAAGAAGAAGTGGTATATATACGCAATGGAATACTATGCAGCCATCAAAAGAAATGAAATCTTGCCATTTGCGACGACGTGGATGGAACTAGAGGGTATCATGCTTAGCGAAATAAGTCAATCGGAGAAAGACAACTATCATATGATCTCCCTGATATGAGGGAGAGGAGATGCAACATGGGGGGTTAAGGGGGTAGGAGAAGAATGAATGAAACAAGATGGGATTGGGAGGGAGACAAAACATAAGTGACTCTTAATCTCACAAAACAAACTGAGGGTTGATGGGGGGAGGGGGTTTGGGAGGGGGGGGTGGGGTTATGGACATTGGGGAGGGTATGTGCTATGGTGAGTGCTGTGAAGTGTGTAAACCTGGCGATTCACACACCTGTACCCCTGGGGATAAAAATACATTGTATGTTTAAAATAAAATTTTTAAAAAAACTAAAAAAAAAAGAGACAATCTGAAAGATTTAAAAATGTAGCATTTTCAGCTACAAGATGCCACAAGGCAGTGTCAGGCTAGGAGAGCACATAAATTTAGGAGAATATTCATTAGCTTCGTTTATTCATGTATTTCATTTCTCATTTCTTTAATCAGCTAATATTTACCAAGGGCCTACTCAACTCCAAGCACTGTGTAGCTGCTGGGGAGCTGCTAATATGCAGGGGAGGCAGGCATTATAAAATAAATACACCCAGCAATATAATTACAAATTAGTAAGTGCTGTGACGGGAACAGGGGTGACATATCTGTGACTGTGGCGGCAGGTCAGGGCTCTCTAGGATGGGGACAATGAAGTTGAAGCCTGGAAATAACCAGTGATAGATACAGTCAGAGAAGGCATCAAGGCAGAAGAGAATGGGAGTGGGGAGCACTGGGGTTGTAGGAATTCATAGAAGTAGGGAAGAAAGGATACTTGAGAGTGGCTCACTCCCTTCTGGCCAACCACTCCCTGGTACTTCCCTCTGTCCCTCTACCCAGCTTCACCCTCCTGCAGGGCACTGATCTCCCACTGATCACACATTATATATTTGTTTTCTACCTATCTCCCCACTGCACTTAAGTGCAGCAAGGGCAAGGAATTTGTTTTATTCCTTTAGTATTCTCTCCTTCTAGCTTAATACTCAATAAATATTTGCTGCATTAAGGAGTAAGGAAGCATGAAGATCTATTAAGGTCATGAATTGTCTTCAGCTTAGAAGCCTGACATCAAACCAAGACTCACATTAAGTCTATTGAGAGAGCTATTTCTGCAACTAAGCAAGATGCTGACAAATGAAGCAATCTGCCCAGGAGTAGAATATAGCATCATGGATGACAGCATGTCATTTCAGTAGAGAACGTGGTTATTGGTGTGTTGAGCATGTCTGGCTTATAAAATCTCGAAAGCAGTTTGTCAAAGTGGGGCTTGTGACCCATTACTCGATCATCAAACCTATTTCCTGGGTGCTAACCAGTTCAATCAGATAGAATAGAAAACCACAGAAGAGAAAATAGCAGGGTGATGACCTCCTGCACAGTGAGGGTAATTATGCATTACTTACAAAATTTCTGTTTTCAGTCTCTGTCTGGACCTACACATATGTGTGGGGTATGTGTTTGGGGTCAAAATGCAAAATGTGCTATTTTCTGTGGGTCCTGCTCAAAAAGGTTCTAGAGGTTGTTGGAACAGCAGTCGCTTGCAAACCATTATCTGGGCATTAGACATTACCCCAAATGACAAGCCCGGCTTCCGGAGCCATTTTATTAGAATTGTACTGAAGCTGGGCATCAAGGGAGAGAGAACACAGTCTCTGATAGAAGTTTTTGTCGCTGTGCTAGTGGAAGCATTACACAAGGACCCAACCTAAAGGGACAACGAGGACAGAGCAGACTTGATGTGCAGCGATGGCCACCAGGAACGGTGCCAAAAGCTGCCATATTTTGACAAATGAAGGTCATAAAGCAAAGTTTTAGCTATTCCCCTGCAGGATCCCCTTTCAGATTACATGATGAATGCAGTGACCTGAAGGGGAGTCTAGTCCTACATATGTCTTTGTTAATAAAGAATGCATTATTATATTATAAAATTATATATTACAAAATGCATACACACAGTTATCATATGCATTGCAGTATGCATTCTGTTAGATAATATATATGCATACATATGCATACAATAATATACATATACCGAAATATGATATAGACATTATGTCTATGCATTATGTAATATACATGACCACACAAGATACATTTCCAACATCTATAGTAAAGGAAGAACTTCCAATCCAGGGTATACAGCAGAAACTCATTCAGTGTTTGTTAAATACATTAACTGAATAAGTGAAATCCTTTGGAGTCTAGTTAGTTTTTTATTTTGTCAACAATAAAACATTTATTAAATTACTGGTTCATATGCACTTGTTTACTTTGATAACAGCTCATTTAATAAAAAAAAGATTTAAAGTTTCACTAGATTCTTAAATACTTATATAAATGTACAATGACTATATAAAATCCACTTGATACATGCCTACCTGAAATTTATAATCTGAGGCAGTGAGATGGTGATAAATCTATGAACTCACAGAAACATATTTGTTGTTACTGACCTCTTATAAAAATTAGGTTTATATATTGGGAGCAAGAAAGGCAGTAAGTAAAAAGGAGCTAAGATGGCTGCCAGATCATGGGAGTGGTCCATTCAGTGGAAACATAGTAAGGGTTAGTAACGTATCCAAGAGATATCAAACAACAAAAATACTAAGTAGTTCACATAAGCCCTATTATGATGCAGCATTTTTTCCAAATACATGAAACTGTAAGTTTTATCACTAAATTTGTACACTTGTTATACAACAACAACAAAAAAATCTCTTAGAGGAAAAAAAAAAAGTTCCTAACACACTCTCAACTTTTTTAAACCACAGAGTAAGGAGTAAATTAATGACTAACAGAGATTTCATTCCCAGAAACAGAATGGTATCGTATGCAAATATCTAATAGTTTCATTAGAGATAGTGCAGAAGAATAATTAACAAGTAATTAAATCTCCCAAATCATTAATAAACAAAATGTTTCTTCTCTATCAGAGCAATATGTTGTGCCTTTACCATTTACAAATTAACTTTTCTTACCTTCATTAAATAGAAAGTTAAACGGTCGATATACAAGATGCATGTAATTAACCCTGTGTCATGGAAGTCCCCTCTCATTAATTTTTCTGAACTCTTGTACAATATTGCTTACAAGGTTATGCTAGAACTAACGTAACCAGACTATTACTCTGATAAAGGAAAAGCAAAGGCATGCAGCTTGGACCCATTTAATGTTGGTTAACCCATAATATCCTGTTTTTTTTTAATTCAGAAACAAAAGAAAACATTGTATTTGTATGTGTTAAAGAAGGCTAAGCCAAAAGCAAAGGGGAAAACTGCCTCAGGCTTATTTCAATGCATTAAACAAAATAATATTTAGAAGAAATCAAGCATAAATCCTACTTCTGCTGTAATATAAAATGCAATGGTATTTCCTATTTTCCAAATACACACTAAGCTACTTTTACAGATGGCAATTTTGCAGCACAGATAGTTGTACTGAATCTTTTAGTGAAACTTCAGCGCACAGAAAAATCCCATGACATCACAGCCTGTTGTCCCATAGACTTATATACAAAAATCAACTCTGAAATACCACAATTCCAAACAGAAACTTAAAAAGAATTATTCCTGCCTCTGAATGGTGACATTGTAAGTAAATCCCCACATGCAGATGTAATTAGCAACCCCCCCCCACCCCCATCCATTGAAACCTTTAGGAGAATCTTCCCTACATTCAGCATTTAACAACCAATGATCCACGCCATACATGTCCCCAGCCCTTCATACCTACCAAGCCCTTTTATGAAGCTGATCACACAGGATCGTCTCCAACAGGCTGTTGTAATCTCCATGAGCCTGAAAAGGAACCCAAACGAACAGTCTGGAACTGCTACACAGACTATGTTCCAAAGCAAAAAAACATAATGACGGACTCCATGATTCTGTTGCTCCCTGGCACCATAAGTGTCTCAGCCACAAGGTAGGGCTCTTTTATTTTGGCCAAGGTGTATTTTTAGTCAGGTGCTAAAGACCTACAGTAGAAGACAAACTAAAACAGGCCTTCCATCCAGGGCAGACTCTTCATACCAATGGGACAATTTTTAGCTGCACAGTAAGACAGTGACCTACAACTCACAGAGTGCCCGTATGTCTATATTTATCCACGAGAACATACTATGCTGACAGATTACTAAAGCTGCTCAAAGCACTCCAGGAACATGAGCCCGACCCACACGGCTCGCCATAAACAGTCCATGCATACCGAACGCACGCGCTACCCACGGATCTAGCTCGCCTGTGCTGTTGTGTTCTGTGATTGAAGAAATGTAAGAGCAGAGATAACACGGGGCGGGTGATAAACCGTTGCTTTGGGAACTAGGAGCTCTTGGCCACAAGTACAAACAGCTTTAAACAGCTTAAATTCTTACAGACAAAACCAATAGCAGAGAATCCCCATGTGAAGCCAAGAGTCAGTGAGAAACCATACACCCGTAAGGAAAAACGAAACACTGAACATCTGTTGATACAACTAGTAAAGAAAAGTGATTGCTTTTAAATCCGAAGTTCTAATATTTTAAAAGCACAGCCTAAATCAACAGGTTAAAAAAGCTTCATTTATAAGACCAAGAAGGAGCCACTATTTATTGGTGAACATTAAGTATCTCACCCCCAAAAGAAAGCAGGTTTAGACCAGTGAAAAGACTGAGAAAGAAAACTGCAAAGTTACTTAAAAACAAAAGTGTAACTCATTGATCCTTCGGTGGGCATTATTTCGGACAGACTGATTTCTGTGAGGGTCAATGAAAATCTACGTCTTCACTAACACAGCGAAGAGCATGAAACCCAAGTAATTTTCTATTCTTGATTTACTCAGGGTCACCGAAGGCTTTCTTTAGCGATAGAGGTTGGGATTACAAAACAGCACAATATGGGGAATTACCTGATGAACTGAAGCCTTTCACAGGAAGGAGAAACACGTCCAAATGACCCACTTGAACACTTTAGGTGAGCGAAGACGCCAGCAAAGATGCCCCAAGGCACCACTGAGTCTCACACATTCGGGCTTTCTAACCTTTTTTAAATAGTTGGCTGCTGGGCACATGCGGCATTTGGTTTATGTTTTACTAAAAGGGGTCCACACAATTCTAATCCAAGAGTGTGCCTATGGAGGTATCTGTGTTTTCAGCAACAAGGATTCTTTCTCAAGTCTCTTCTTTTCACATCTAAACTGGAATCAAGACTTGACTGAAAATTTGCACTTTGTCATCTTCCAATCTCTGGTGCTATTATTAGACCAGCCTTCCAAATGATGTGACTGTCATTTAATTAAAAGAACATGACTTCAGGCAGCCTCATAGGAATATGAAAAGAAGTATTTGTCATTTTATTTCTCACTCTTTTTACAGATGCCCCTTACCACACAACATCAAAGGGAAGTGGGGGGAAGAAAAGGCAGAAAAGAGAATATTAATGGGGCACTGAACTGGATTCAAGTACTCTGCTAGGCCCTTTTCACATACCCTTTCACACAGTCCTCACAGCAACCTCAAAATGTAGGCATTACATCTCCCTCTTAGAGGTGGTGGAAAGGAATCAAAATCAGATTGCCCAAGGTCATTCAGATGCAGGTTTGTCAGACTCCCAGGGTCACTGCACTTAATTTTTATTCTAGTACTTCCCTTAATATGAATTGGAACGTCATCGTTTTGTTCTAATTTTTTCCTCTTTTTTTTATGAATTTAAATTTTGTTAGTTAACATACAGTGGAATATTGGTATCTGGAGGAGAATTCCGTGATTCATCACCTACATACAACACCCAGTGCTCACAAGTGCCCTCTGTAATCCCCATCTCCCATCCAGCCCATCCTCCACCCACCTCCCTCCACCAACCCTCAGTTTGTTCTTTAAACTTAAGGTCTCTTATGGCTTGTTTTTCCCTCTCCTTTTTCTCTTTTCCCCTTTCCCATATGTTCATCTGTTTTCTTTCTTAAATTCTACATATGAGTGAGATCATATGATATTTGTTTTTCTCTGACTGACTTATTTTATTAACATAATACACTCTAGCTCCATCCACACCATTGCCAATAGCAAGACAGCTAAACTATGGAGAGAGCCCAAAAGTCCATCAACTGATGAATGGATAAAGAAGATGTGGCATGTATATATATATGTATGTACACACACACACACACACACACACACACGCACACACATGCACTGAACTGGAACTTCTAAGCAGCATATTTGTCTTTGCATACATTTAAGAGCAGCCCTCAAATAATCTTTTTTTTTTTTATCCCGAAATTTCACTTATTCAAAACCCAGCTGAATTCCAAAGATTACATCCTTATTTGCTGCCCTCCGTGGTCTATTTGCTCCTCTGCGATAGCCAGGCATGTACTGGTTTGGGGGAGCACCCTTAGGGCATAAACAATGTTGTTCTCATCTTTGGGCCCCTAGGGTCTAGTAAAAGTTGAATCAATGAATAATCAAAGGCATCTTATAGTCTAAACAGATGGCATGAAGTCCTTCTGTTAAAGCTCAGAGTTTTTTGTGCTAAGAGTTCCCATCTCACCTCATCCGTCTCCACTCGGAGGACATGTCTCCTATGGTGGACATTATTCTAACACCCTAATTTCCTCCTCAAGTTATGTTAGATTAAAAGCAATCATGGGTGGGTGAGGACGCCTAAAGTCCACTGACAGTTGAGTAAGTGACAGCTGTCAGCTGATGGCTGATAGTAACGGAAAAATCGGGAACAACAAAAAGCAGACACAAAAATTTTGAAGGATAGGAATTGAAAGATAATTTAGCATAAAAAGAGTTGACCCTTAACATTTCAAGAGTTCCAAAGGTAGCCATATATTATAGAATCTTTACTAATCAATACATTTGCTAATGATCTGAATTCATTTAGACAGGGTTAAACTATATTAGCATCCTATAGTCACAGACATAATATAGAAAGTACTAAGGTAATTAATAGAAAGCATTCTGTTCAAAATTATTAAGTTAAAATGTTTTGACACTTCAAGGATTAAGCTTCATGGCTGGGAGAAGTTTACTCAGAGATCATTCGTTCCCTGATGAGGCTAAATAAATGTCATGCATTTTAAACTATATTAATATAATCTAAATTTAATAAATAACATCAACTGGATTACTGGTATGTTTAATTGATAGCTCCATAATAACACTCAAATCTAAATTAAATTATTACTTTAACAGTTAATCTAATATTCATAAAAATTTCCTCTCTGCTTCTGGGTGGCCTGGTGGCACTACCACAAACATTTTTAGGGGCAAATGAAAGTCCAAACCTGATCACAAGCTTCGAAGTTGCAACGAAATTTCTGGGTGTGTTTCATTTACCTCACTGTTTCAGGAAAGACTGTTCTTAGGTGACTGTCTGACTGATAGCTACTTTATTAGCACGAAGGTTAGATCATATAATCACTCTCATTAAATGTAGCCTAGCAGTCTATTCACATTCTTTAATGTCAATGTCAATCCATACTACCATATTATGGGAAGCAAGAAATATCCTTTAGACACCAACCAAGAGTTTTTTCCAGCTTAAAGAAAAAGCCAGCTTTTAAAATTATTATATTAAACACTATTTCATTCAAAACCCTGAAATGATAAAAAAAAAACTTAAGCTGATGATAACTTTTGCTTTTTTTTTATCATTGCTTATCAACCCAATATTTCTCATTGAGCTTTTAGAACTAGTTTGCGATATCTTTAATGAAACATTTCAGTAATCAAGTGGTTCCATTTCATATGCATAGTAACCTGCACATTACTCTTTATAGAAATTTAGTAAATAAAGTGTTAAGGTATTATCACAGAAATATGACAGCTAACAAAAGATGCCAGTGCAAAAAGGATTCTGTCTCTTCACTCTTTTTCCATGACATAACATAGTACAGAATATATTCATGCATCTGTATTAATAAATCTTTCAGAGACAAAGAACTTCAGAGGTCGTCTTAAGGTAGGAATCAAGTACCACAGCAGAATTAAGCACACCTTAAGCAAACATCACCTGCAGCCTTGCCCCTTTCGTGTAGAAACCATAATAAGATGGGAGAGCTCCTAAAAGACAATGTGTCATTGTGCCTGGCTATCAAGGAGGCATCTAGTAGTAGGCGGGGTTTGCCAAGTGTGTCATTGCCTCAAGACATATGCTGCAAACACATGCAGACTGAAAATGTTTACCAGGAAGACCTCTAGGAAAATACTGGTTTGTCTTGGCACAGGGTGCCTCTGGAAGCAAGCCACCATGAAAACAGCGTTCTCCCAACAGGTGTGCGATGCTCATTAGGTACAGATCATCTGAACCTGCATGGAGGCTCTCTTAAGCTTCCATGCATCACCCGTGGTGTAAGTTACCAGGTGGACTTACACCCAGCCTTGGGGAGGAGAAGCGGAAGGGATTCTACGTGGATGAGAAGTGAAAGAATTAACATGTTACATGTTCTTATGTACTCTAAATGTTTCTGCTCCAAAAAGTTTCTCTCGTCATTTCCTTCAATCACCTTATAAACATTCCCTTGTTCTACAATTATATTCCCTACCTGCATCTCTCCCTTGCCTACAGTCTTTAAGTTCTATGATTCTGGAGGTCTACGGTATTGATCTGATTTCTTAAATTTCACTCATTTATTTTGGGGGGAGAGGGTCTGAAAAAGCCCAGAAATGATCCAGTGCTGGAGAGCTCTATAAAAAGTACAGACTCCAGGGCCTCAAAGAGATGGAGAGCATCTCATCCTTTGATGAGGCTAGAGCGATTCTGATGTACAGCCAGGTTCAGAAGCTACGATGGCCTCTGGGAATATGTAATAATGAATGATAATGGAGCATCCTTGCAACTGTCTCTCTAGACAGGGAATGCAGAGAAAAGTCTGAAATCGTTACCGTTTGAACAGAGCTGTCAAGCCGGTAACCTCAAACTTGCAGACTTCCAATGTAATGAAGCATCAGGAAGTAAACCTAAAAATCTTAGGGTTTGCTTATTCTGTCCTTAATTTGTTGCTTACCTTAAAACAGCATCAAAGGTTCCTCTGTTCTGCCCCAAATAGATGTCAATCCCAAACCTAAGTACTTTATACACAGACTACCACAAATTCTCCTCTAAATTTTATTTGTACACAACTCAAGCAAATGGCATGTAGAAAATCAAAGGGTAAAATCAAGTGATGGAAGCAAAATTTCTTAAAAGTACTCACACAATTAATGACTATGCCAACAAAGGTCAGGCAATGCCATTCATTTTAGAGTAAACCTGGATGGAATCCATTAGTAGTCCTTAAAGACATTTCTGAATGGTTGCCCAGAATTAAAAAAAAAAAAAAAAAAAAAAAAAGGCGGAGCGGGGGGGGGGGGGGGGCGGCGTGTGTGCTAGAGGACACGATGTCAACAAAGGGTGAAAAATTCTGAAAGATTATATTTTCATCCCAAATAGCTAAATACCTAATAAAATAAACCTGACCATGGGCGCCTGGGTGGCTCAGTGGGTTAAGCCGCTGTCTTCGGCTCAGGTCATGATCTCGGGGTCCTGGGATCGAGTCCCGCATTGGGCTCTCTGCTCAGCAGGGAGCCTGCTTCCCTCTCTCTCTCTCTGCCTGCCTCTCTACTTGCGATCTCTCTCTGTCAAATAAATAAATAAATTCTTAAAAAAAAAAATAAATAAACCTGACCATGGGAATCCAATTCTGATTGACGAAGTGACCAGAGTTCAGGGAAGTACAGTCAGAATGAGAGTAAATAACTATTTGTATCAGAGAATCCTTTAAATCAAGATTTCTGAATTTGAAGTTTTGACTGAAGACACTGACCTTTTCTATAAGATGTGTAATATCTACTGACATGGTTAATGCCAAGAGCTCAGAAAATTAGCCCAAAGCCTTTTGGGCCACTCATTAAGAAAGCATATAGAATCCAACAATGTCTAAGAACAGGCTACCTTGAGTGTTAGGGACCCATGCAGCTAAATATCCCAAGGCCATTTCCATTCAGTGCTTGTGAATCATCTATACTGGTTTTACTCAGAAGTAAAGAGAAATTTCCAAAAGTGAAAAGTATACACAGAAACGTATGGAGTAAGAACACCACTATTTTGGGGGTTATAATTGTTTTTCTGCCAAGTTAAATTTGCCTTTACTAGTGCATTGGAGTGGGGAGAAACACATAGCTTTTTATTGCGAAGGAATTTTCTTTCCCCATCACCTTCATTTCCATAACCCTGCTCTTCTCAAGGAAGATTCTGAGACAATGCAGATGTTCTCTTCACATTTTGGGTTATTGATATTTCGGAGAATCAAAAAATATGACCCAGTGAAGGGTCCTCCTTCAGGTAAGATGTTGTGTCCAGAGGGTACCAGGAACCCACCTGCACCTAAATGAAGCAAAATATAGATTCCGTGCCAGCATGGATCCTTAAGTCTGTGTTTAAGGGCTGACTCCCCCGCACAACTAGCTAGCCCCAGGTCCTTGGGCAAGTCACACAGCCATAGACTCGGACTATTCATTTGCAAATAGGATAAATTCAGACTTATGCTAGGACAAGACAACAATCCTGCAGCATTTTTGAATTAACTAAACTTCCATTAGGCTAATCTAAAAAGTTTCATTCAAAGAAGATCTCATAAATCTAGCAGACAGAATGACAAGCTGGATGTCAGAAGTTACCACTAAGCACAGTCAGTATAAGGCAACTCCCAAAATGAAATCTAGGTTTAGAAGTATCTTTATATTATGAAATGATGAAATGCCTAGAAGTCCAAGATCTTACTGAAAAATAATTCAAGACAATTTCTTGTCTGTGGTATTTCATGCTAGCCACAGAGAGCTATTAAGCCCTGAAACTGACCAGAGTAACAGAGTTACTCAATTTTAATTTTAATTTGTCTAAATTAAAATTTAAAACCTGATGCTTTGTTCAGTTGTCAGGAAAAAATTTAGTTATGTTTGGAAGAACTGCATAGATGAAACTACTTAATTATCAATTTTATGAAATCTAAATAGAAATAAAGTATTTTGACCCATTTGGTGTCCAAATGTAGATGTGCTGGTGTTGTAAGACAAACACTGGATTTTATTTATTTTTTTAAAAGATTTTATGTATTTATTTGAGAGAGAGAGATCACAAGTAGGCAAGGAGGCAGGCAGAGAGAGAGGGGGAAGCAGGCTCCCCACTGAACAGAGAGCCTGATGCGGGGCTCGATCCCAGGACCCTGAGATCATGACCTGAGCCAAAAGCAGAGGCTTAACCCACTGAGCCACCCAGGTGCCCCAAACACTGGATTTTAAAGGAATAGTTCCCCCTCCCAAATATAAATACTTATCAATAATTTTATGCTGATTACATGTTGAAATAATATTTTAGGTATACTGAACTAGGTAAAATACTTTATCAAAATTACTTTCAGATGTGTTAAAGCTCTGTTTAATGTGGCTACTAAAAAACTTAAAATTGCATATGTGCCCTGAATTATACTTCTATTATATATGCTGTTCTTAAGGCCACTTACTACTTTAAAAGATGGATATATGGGAAACAATTTTTGTGAATAAACACGGAAAGCCATTAAGAGAAGCCACAGTGTGTCATGGTCATGAATTAGTAAATATCCATAGTCCAATATACTCAGAAATAAATGATACAAAAATATTGATTTATTGATTTAATAAGCAAACATTTATTAATCACTTGAGAAAGTATCCGGTTGGGTGGGACTGAGAGGTGATTACCTTATCCCCACTTGACAGCTGAGAAAATTAAATTAAACTGTCCAAGATCACACACCAGTAAACGCTAGAGAAAAGGGCTCAAATACAGCTCTTCTGGCTCAGAAGCTCATATCCTTCCTACTATACCAGATTGCTTCTAGCAGTTGAGAAGCAAAAACACCATAAAAGATCTCTCTGATATTAAATGCTTCTACATGGTACCCAAATCCATATGAAACCAAAATATAAAACTAACTAGGGACCAGATTTTTAAACATCATAAAACTCCCTTAGCAGTATTACCACCTACATGACAATTGACCACACACTGATCTGTAACAGCTCCTGCATAGCCATCATCATTCTCACTAACTACCTCATGGATTTCCACTTTGCCCGCCTCTTTGGGGTGAGTACCTCACACTTTTTTCCAATGCACCCAGGTTTCCACTGAAGTGTTTCTGCACACAGTGGGTTCTCAGTGAATACTCATTGATTTGTTTAAATTTTAAATTTTTTTTTTTAAGATTTTGTCAGAGAGATAAAAAGAGAGAAGGGGAGGCAAGCAAGGGGAGGGAGAAGCAGACTCCCCGCGGGGCAAGGAGCCCCATGCAGGACTCAATCCCAGGGCCCTGGGATCCTGACCTAAGCTGAAGGAAGACACTTAACCAACTGAGCCATCCAGACATCCCTACATTTTTAATTTTTTAAATCACATCTCTGTGGTAAGGAAACCTGGTAAAATCATCTAAGATCGAGACTTCCTAATACAGACTCCCATTAGGCAAAATGTCCCACCACTATTATGATTCATGGAATCATTTCATCATGGGCATGTAATTTAGCAGGCCTGGAGTTAATATCCACCTGAAAAATCAGAAGGAATTCAAATGCCAGGGAGAATCGGCTCAATATTTAACCAAAAAGCTAAACGGACAAAAATGCGTATGAATTTTTAGTGGGCTTTTTCATTCAGACAGGCAGCTCTCGAATTCCCTTCCATCTGCTCTGGCCAGCCATCAAGCCACTCTTTTGCTCTGCTTCTTGCTCGGTGAACTACACACTTCTTTATTTGACACTCCTTTTCCTCCCAATCCTGCTGACCTATCTTCTCTTTCAAAAACCTTGTAAAAGCTCCACTTGTGCCACAAAAACCAAATAAGGGGGAAAGGGTTATTTTCCTTACCCAGTTACATCTTGGGATGTAATAACTTTGAGCTCCCGAATTGGAAGGGGGTGAAAATACTTAAATATGAATTTAATATGAATGGAGTATTTTTTTAAAGATTTTATTTATTTATCTGATAGAGAAATCACAAGTAGGCAGAGAGGCAGGTGTGTGGGGGGGGACGCAGGCTCACTGCTGAGCAGAGATCCCAATGCGGGGCTCGATCCCAGGACCCTGAGATCATGACCTGAGCCCAAGGCAGAGGCTTAACCCACTGAGTCACCCAGGTGCCCCTGAATGGAGTATTATTAGTGCATAACCTTTGGGCTTGAATTCTGATCTCTGATCTCCACTATATGGCTAGAGTTTCCTCTATTTGAATAATCCTCATTCTTAAGTAGCCTCTATAGGGTTTGTTGTCATGCTGACCTGTCTTCCTGCAATACTGTGTGGTGGATATATAATTATCAATTAATTTAAAATTCATTATTTTGCAATATTCATTCGGAGAACTGAGCATACACGAGACAGTAGAGGTTTTTATAATCAAGTTAGGTGCACATCTGCCTTACTTTCTTAAGTGATGACGTACCCTATGCCATTACTTATTGTTACCAGAGCACTCTGGGGCATTCTGAAATAGTTACTGTCATGCCCTGGCAGCCCATGAAAGTTAATGCAACTTCCAGAAGTTTCGTCATGTAAGGGCAGGGCAGGAGGCACTGGGAGAATCTGATTCAACTAGCCTTAATGGGATGGAGTTTGAATTGGCATAAAAACAAAGAAAAATACGTCATCATCAAGTTGCCTATGAGTGGGAGAAATTTCCTCCTAGAAGGATTTGATACAGGTACACAGGGCCCCAGAAAGCACTCGGCTCTCCCTGGACAGGGAGGGAAAAGTGAAACAATTGGTAATCATCTGTCATGGCAGCAGCAACTATGTCTGGCGAGGAGTACAGTAAAAAGCAGCTAACAGAGATCATTTTGGATCTCATCTCTTAAGAAGTGCTAGCGTCGGGACCCTTCACAGGGCCTGGGTTTCCTGGGAAAACACAGTACATTTTCCTAGGAGACTTTCGCACATCCAAACTGCTTGTGACAACCTAGATGAACCAACACCCTCACCCCACCCCGAAGCATTCGTGTGGGCTGTGGGCCATTGGCTGGATGCTGATTTGTACATTCAAGTGATTCAGGGTCATTTGGTCATCTCAATTGTATGTTTTATTACAAAACAAAACCAAAACAAAACCTGCCAATCTGTGACCTGGGAATAACCATGAAACAAATTCCACAGATGGGAATGCACAGCAGCTGCAAAACACCTCTGTGTACCTCGGAGCAGTCAATCACATGAGTACTGTCAAAAGGCAACTCTCCCATCCCCTTTTATCCTCAACACAAATATTCTATTTAAAGAGCACAGTTTTTATTCAATGTGTAATTTCAAAACACTGTGGTTCAGGTAATTGCTTCTGTCTCTTTCTCTTTAAGAGCTTGCATGAGCTACCGAATCGTATGATTCTGTACGAGTTTAAGAGAGCACAGACTAGACTTAGGGTAGAAACCAAATCCTGATGATTCGGTCTCCAACAATTTAAAACTGCTCCCTCCTGTCCAACACCTTTACCATCCCCTTGAGTCCTTGTCACCTCTTTCCTGGGTTATCCCTGAAGGGACTCTCCCCGCCTTCATTTTTAGCTAAGACTCCCAAGAGTGAACTGCTATCTGACCATGTTGCTCCTTGCCTAAAACTCAGTAGCCTGCCCTATGCTTTCAGGGTGAAGCCTGGAGCCTTCAGCAAGTCCTTCAACGTGCCTTGTGATCTGACCCAACTTGTGCAGTGTCTGTCACTCTCTGTCATCGAGCCTGGGATCCAGCTGTCACTGCCTGAACTGGCCACATCCATACCTCCCTGCATTTGCTCACGTTCTTCTTTCTGCCCCTTGCGCTCTTCTCTGTAACATTCTTCAAGTTCAAATGTCACAGCCTCTTGGAACTATTCCTAGCCTCTTCCCTCCCACTTACAATGATGAATCACTTCCTTCTCCTGATGATTCTGTAGGTCAGTCTCCCTAAGGCCAGGCACAATGGCTGGCACAGGTAAAACGCGTACTTAATCAGCATTTTTGTTCTCTCTGCAACTTCCGCAGGTCTCCTCTTTCATCAAAGCAGGCCTTCCTTGACTGTCAAGCTCACAGAAGGCAAGAGCGGGGTTCTATCTACCATGCTGTCTGACACGCCGAGGCCTTTAATGATTTACAAGAAGGAAAGGAGGGCCTGCTGATTGATTCACTCTCAGGGACTTCCTGGAACTTTTCGAGCATGTCCAATTTGGGCTGATGCTCTGAGTACATCCACCTCATGAGAAAATCGTGAGAAAAATCTTTGGGTTCAGACTTTTTTTTCCCAATAAGGCAATTAGTTTCTCCAAATAAGTTCTCATTGGGGGAAAGACCTTGATCAGTTAAAATTACATTAACTCAGTAGATCTCACCAAGAACAGTCTCCTTCTCATTTAGCAAAAGCTGGAAGGTTTAAAAGTAAGGTTAAATTAAATCCATATAACCTAAATGACATTTAGACTAATATTAGTATTTGTCATTATTTTTACAGAGAGCAATCTTTGACAGGTTAACAGATTTAAAACAAAAACAAAAAGAGGGGGATGAACAGAATGGGCAAAGGGGGATCCAAGTACCCAGCTGTGTAGTGAGTAAGTCACGGGGATGAAAGGCACAGCACAGGGAATACAGTCAGTGGTGTTGTAATAGTGCTGTATGGTGACAGATGGCAGCTATACTAAGAGTGAGCACAGAGTTCTTGAATCACTACGTTGTACACCTGGAACTAATGTGACATTGTGTATCAACTGTACTTCAACAAAAGTCTCTTAGAAATAAGACAAAAGCAAAAACAATCTATCGCAGAAATATTCTCTCAAGTTGGCTGATCGCTACATAAATAAATTATTTCAGTCTAACTTCGAGTTTCACAGACACATCTGTCCAGAGTTCTGTGAACACAATGGTGCAATTGAACTTGTTGAATTTACCCAAGGAAAACAGGTGAGGGTCACAGAAAGAAAGGGACTTTATAGCCAAGAGTAGATGCTAAGTTACTGTTTGAAATAAAAGACTCTGACGTACAAAACATTTGGTGTTGCTTGCTAGGGGCTGACCTACCGATGGGATAAATAAATGCTAGCTAAGTTTGGCTCTAAACCTTGCACACCCATTCAGGTCATTTTATCCAAGTTTTCAAACATTTAACAGTTAATTAACAGCTAATGTGTCCTGAAATGTGCTGGGGAATCTGACAATGACAAGATGATTGAATTTTAGCCCAGTGTGTGTGGAGGGGGGGTGGTGCCTAGACAGGGAAAGCAGTTACACAACAAGGTCACTGTTGCGACAATGGAAGTGTGTAGAAAGTTTAGGGGAAGTGGGGCAGTGAGAGTCCAGTGAGAGTCCTCTCCAAAGCAGACACCTGAACTCATCATACTTGGGAAGAGAGCTTGATTCAGGTCCAAAAAACATATGCTTAACCTTTAATTCCTGTGACACAGAAAATGCTGCAAATATAACATATCCTAATACCTTGATATGTTATCGCTCTACACAATTCTGAATTTGAGAGAAAGGTATTTTATCTCTGATATCTTCAGATGGTATAGCCTCTGAAGTTCCAAAAACATACTTCTTTACTCAAATGTCCACTATTTGAAGTGGTAAAGATCATATTGCCAAGCCAAGAAGATGTCACAGAGAACCCCAGGCCTCTTCAGGTCCTGGTCATTCTGTCTTGGCAAAGAGCAAATAAGGTAAAAGCATTCACTCGTAGAGGAATTTAGATAAGCATGAAATAGGTAAATTAGTAAAAGTCATGGTTCCCACTTACTGAGCTACTGCAAGCGAGGCTATATATTAAATACCTCATAAACATAAACTCATTTAATTGTTATGGCTCTATGGCACTACTTATTTATAAAGACACGCATGATAGATAATACTTTTTAGGGAATCTGTTTATGTAACTTGCTCAAGGTCGCACAGCAAGTAAGTGGCCAAGGCAAACTGTATGTTCATAAACAGCCCAAATCTTATGGAAAAAGGAAATAAAACAAACTTAACTAAATTCTTTTCATATTTTACACTATGCTGAAAATTAGTGAATCCATTTAGTGGTCAAAAAGGCAGAAGAATACAGAAGAGACAAAAAGCAAGTCACAGCTCCTTCAAGTAGAGAAGGATTCACATTTAAGAGCCACAGCTTTGTGCTGCTTCCCAGTGTGCGTATTAACCTCTCCTTAGGCCAGAACACAATGCAGAACTAGGTTGGCATAATGGGCCTTTCTTCTCTGTGCCACGTGACCAGCATTGCATCATTTCCCTCTGCCGCATGGCTTCACTGAAGGGTGTGATTCACTTCTGTTTTCAGCAGGGAAAAATAAAAGCAAATAACCCAAGTGGGATGACACTTCTGGCTGACTCTTCCAGACCTGGTTCACTTTCCAACCATTTCTTCATTAAAGTGGAAGAGACAGACACTCAAACGTGAGGACTGGGCTCATATGACTCTGCTGGCCCCAGCCCCACTGGGCAAGGGTAGGTCTTTAACACGAATTTAACACTGCCCATGAAGAACATTCTAACCTTCTCTCCCTTGTGTAGGTCAATGGCAGAAATGTCATGAAAACATGGAGTTGAATAACTCAGTGAGGAGTCGTCTTTCAAGAGAAAACAGCCCAGTAAGACGCAGACTGGAGCGAGGAGGGATGTCCTAGGGACAGTATCAACAATTTATCTCTATCCTTTTCTCAGGGCCCAAAGAGCATTTTCATTCTCCTGGCCCAAGAAGTGACAGTCTCTTAGTCACCCCCTAAAACAAGAGCCTTGTCTGCAGAACAATATATTTAATGAGATCATTGCACCAGTTTGATGGCTGTTATTTTGTGTATAAGGGACACTTGAGAGTTGATGAGGGGACCTTCCATCACTGGAGTGTGTACACTTCATGACTAGTGAGATCTTAGGCCTGAGCTCCCTTTACCAGATAATTATACTTAACTTTCGGTCTTTTCCTTCACTCCAGACAAACTTCCCTTAATTTTTGCATCGTGCCTATCAAGTCCAGGCTCTCTGAATCTCACCAGCATAAAAGCATACAGAATAATATGTTCTAGCATGATAACAATATGCTCACCCCACTTCTGGCCCATGACTGTGATTATAGACTGTGTGTCAGGAGTCGAGTCCATTTTTGCCTTCTGTAGAACATGTAAGTTTACCAAAACACAAGGTTTGGATACAGATGGTCTATAAAATGAACTCGGATGATCAGTTTCAGTTCATAATGACATCTTAGTTATTCAGTCTGTTTGCAACTATCAACTGGAAATCTCACTCTCAGTGCCAACCCACCCTTACCAATGCAAAGGTGACATCAGTGCACAAAGCTGGTGAGGACCAGACCTGTCCTGTAAAGGTGGTTGGCAGCAGAGAGGCAGTCAAGGAGGAGTTGTGAATGTTTCAGATGGGACGTGCTATGTGAAGAACACCGGGAACCAGGTCTTGGCAGAGGTGATGGGGACAGAGATCCAGATGTGGGGGATGTCATTTGGGGAAGAAAGCATGGCAAGTTTTAATGAACAAGAAACAAGTTTTCAATGAACAAGAAAGAAGGGCCAAAAAGGACTCCAGTTTCTTGCCTGGAACTAACTGATCATGAAATTCAGCATTTACAAGAAGAAAGCTGAACAGAATAAGGCACCTGGAGGAGAGAGAGAAAGTCAAAGCTTCACCAGGCTGGGAAGAAAAGATTCAGCTTTGGACATAACTATCAGTAATATAGGAAAATAGTAGGGAAGATCTGGTCTTCCAGATAGGGTCAATAAGGGTCAATGAGTATTATTTATGCACAAATAATAGTCACTCCTACTCATACACGCAACTCATCTTTCAGGGGGCTGATTACTGGATATATTTTATTGTAATTATCGATTTATGTTGGTCTCTTTCTCTAGACAGTCTTCTCTTTAAGAGCAGGAACTTGGCTCATGTTCAGCTAAAAGTCATCTCATGGTACTAGAATTCAAAAAAATTTTTTTTTCTGTTGTCTACACAAACTGTGTCCAAAGGCTGCAAGCAATAGGTCAATCAGAGTGGCAAAAGATGCATTCCTCCTATTTTCAGGAAGAAGGATACATTCCAAAAATTCCCCTAGCAACTTGAATCACAGTTGCAAGCTTGTACTGAAGGCTGAGAGTAAGTGAGCACCTGCCTCCTGCAGACATGCTGGGGGAAATGAGCACAGGAGGGAGTTGGGAATGGATCCTGCTGGGGAGCCAATAAGAACAGAGATTCTAGAGCCAGAAGTAAACTTGCATCTAGGTGGTAGCACTTACTGATGCACTTGCCCTGGGGAAGTCATTCACTCATTCATTCATTCATTCATTCATTCATTTATTTGTCACCTATCTGGTGGTATTTGTCTCAGTAGGATCTGATGAAGTTTAAATGAGATAGTGCTCATAACAGAGGGTGAAACTCAGTAGTCCTTCATAAATGCTAGCTATTCTTATTAGACCATTCCAAGACTTAGCTGAAGTGTGCTGTGGATAGGCAGTAAAGTGAGTCAATAAAACTCGTTCAGGTTAATAGTCGAATCTAAATAATAAGACTGAAATCTAAACCTCACCAGAAAATACTGCTATTTCTACGTAGATGAAAATACCTGAAAACAGGAAAATATTTTGGTCATTTTTTGGTCATGACAAAGTTAAGGATATTTCATCTACTTAAGATGAAATATTCAGATGAATTAATACTGTATTTGCTCATTTTCACCTAATGACAGATTTCAATAAACCTAATATATTCCTGTTTTCTTTCTCTTTCAACAGAGAATTGGCTACAATCTCGAAGGGCTCAGGTTTCTGATCTAGTAATATTCTCTTATAATTTGCTTAAAAGAAAACAAAAATAGACTCAATTTCTTATTGAATGGGCATAAGAAAAACACCAGGGAATGCTCCTTTTTTTTTTTTTTTCTTGAAACTAGAAGCAGAGAGATACAGTATTGTCATTTGAGAACTTTGCCACTGCTTTTTGACAAATACCGCTCTGGTACCTTAGTAGGAAATACATGTCAATATCCTTCTGCTCCTATCTGATTTTCATCAGTTTCACCTACTATTAATCAATCTCTTGATCTTACAAAGAATGATGAGAGGTAGCAGAGTTTAGTTTTTACCCTAGACTCTAGGTCTGATTTCTGGCTTACAAGTGGTATGTGTAAATAGGGTCATGGTGAGGATTAGAGGAAATGATGCATGTAAAGCAGGTAATACAGCACTTGAGACTTCTCAAGGGCTTATAAATACCAGCTTTTATTACTGTGCTTAATGCAAGGCTACGTAACGGAAGTGGGGAGTTATTAAGAGTCACCTACCATTGTATGGATTATATTTTACGGCAGCTTCTCTTGTTGACTACCCTTCTGCCTTGGTAAGAATCTCTGTTTTGTTCAAGTAGCAGGTAGCAGTCTCTTGTCCTACAGAAAGTGGACCCATTCCAGCCTGATGCATCATGGTTTGTCTAAACCAATGCGGTAATTCCATTCAACTTTGCCAGGATGGGCATATCACCTAATTCCAATTAGGAAAGCAAGAGGAAGTTTGCTGGTATCTTTGGCAAAATTTTTTCCTCATCAGAGGAAAGACCTAACCTGAACTCTCTCCCTTCCTGACTTTTAAGTAAAGCAAAGAGGTTTGGAACCGAGGTTACCATCTGTGATCACGCAGTGACAAGTCAAAAGGTTGGATGGTCTGTGTCCTTGAGCTTCTAAATCCACCTGGAACCGACGATCTCTAGACTGTATGTTAAGTAAGCAAATTAATTAAGTCTTTATTCTTTCAGCCATCATGAAGCTATTCTAGTATTTATGGAAAAGCCTCCTAAAATGACACACATTTCCAATTACTAGATGGCAAGAGAAAGTTCTAGGTAAGAACCATACTGTTCTACCTATAAAGAACAGACCTGTTACTGAACTGTGATTACTGAGAAGAGGGATTTAGGGTTTAGAATGAAAGTCACTGATTAGAATCCTACTCAGTCATTTCTAATTTATATTTCTTTTCTTTTTTAAGTGGAACAGTTGGCTGATTTGAATTTCAACTCCTTTGCCCTCTAGGAAAATGGCAATAAGCACTGAAGTAGCTAACAAAATGGCTAATAAGAGAAAGAAAAGAAGCTAAGTTAACATTAAAACAGATTTTTGGATCTTTAAAATGTGATAGAACTTTAGAGAGAGAATTTTTAGAGAAAATGAGAATGAGTTCTTAATCATAATTTTGACTGTTCTTAAAGCTCAAGCATTCAACATTGTTAATTTTTTTTTTCTTTTCGGTTGAAAATGAGCCAAGTTTTCAAACACCTTCAAAATTGATATCTCAATCGGCAGAGCTAGGATCAGCTTTCCCATAATAATAATAATAATAATAGGAATAATTATAAGGACTGGGGGTTTGTTAGGAAATAGAGCACAAAAATCAGCAAGGAATACTACAATTTTTTCTTACTTTCCTATTTTCTTGCAATTGTATTAGGTCAAATAAAATAGAGAAGGGGTTGTTCTGTACCCTCAGCCTGGAAGAGAAGATGAGATCAGGACTCAGGGCCACCATCAAACCCTGAGGGAAGTAAAACAAAACACACAGTGTGGCCCTGCACAGGGCTTAGCTTCTCTCCAAACTCCCAAAGGAAGCTAAACTACTCATTAGAAAAGTAGATCTTTACTTCTGGGATGCTGAAATAGTACAAGTGTACTACAGCTAAGACCACGGTGTCAGTCAATACCAAGGTTTCATTTTTAGGGGAGATTCATTTAAAATGTGGCTTTCAAAAGCCGAAAATTGAGAAGCTGAGTTCCATTTTTTTTTGAAGAAAAACCACCATTTGTCCTTCCCGTGGTGTTCAAACTTGTAAATTTTAAACTAACTGCTTATAATTTGCGAAAGTCATAGGCGATCTATTCCTTTAAGGCAACGTTTTCAGTTGTATAATTCTTTAAAGCTGTCATGAGAGAGTTCTACCTAGTCCCAGGCATAAAGTACAAGTAGATGGTGTAACAAACCAAATAGTGGTTCAGACACATTTTTAAATACTATCTTGCATCCTTATGACCTTCTTTATTTCAACAAGGCTTCACTTGAAACATAATATCTACTAAAACCTAGGAGAGTATCCTTTGAATGTATGATCATATGCTATAAAGCTTCCAGAATACTGACAATTTCCACAAGCACCATATCTCACCGTGCCGAAAGACATGCTTGTCTCTTGATCAAGAATGCCAGCACTTCAAATGGGAGACAACCCTGTTCAAATTCACTGAGTGGGATACACAGTCACTACTGTTTAAAAAAAAAAAATACAGTAGAAAGAACCCGATAGACTGTGCAGTGTGACACCTATTTCTTATTCAGAATACTTAAAAGCTGACTAGTCCAAGAAACTGATCAAGCTTAGAAAGCCAGAGATCTAGTCTCTACTTATCAGTCAAGTTCAATAGCGTACAACTCAACCTCCTCCAGTGTGACTTTAATGGCATAAGGGAAATAACTGACACATATTATGAATTTTACACAAACCTCATTTTTCCATGGAGGTATTCAAAACCCTCCACATTAAACAGGTAGTGACAAGGTGTCACATTGCTCCTTTCACCTAAGGAAGTGGGGACAGGAGGCAATCAAGGTCACACACAGAAAAATGACAGAAAAACAGGGAAGAAAAACTTAATCTCGTGTTTAAACAACTGAAGTATGTTTTTGAGTTGACTCTTATGTAACACACCATTTTCTTGATTTGCCAGATCCTTCCTACATAAATATAACATTCGAATGGAATTTTACTAAAGTTACTCCCTAGTTAATCTAATACCCTATCCTTTTCATGGCTGCCAAAATACATATTTACCTGTTTAAGTCTAAACTCAAAGAAGTCAGCCTACTGTCTCTTAAGCTCAGGCAAAAAATTTTAATGGAAATTTAATTGTATATTTCCATAATGTTGTGCTTGTGGCATTAGCTGAGAATTCTGGAAATTTCAAAGCTGTCTTCCACTGCTAAACTACTTTGCACTTTGCAATTGATTAAGAACAGCGGAGGCAGTCAGAGTTGTATATCAAATTAGAGTTGATAAAAGCTCTTAAAATAGATTTGAATGCCTTCTTGAAAAAGATTTCATCTCCCTTAAATTGACATGACAACAAATTCTTACAGCAGCATAAAAAGTATTAACTGAAATGTTATGGCTTTGGCTTAAATTTCCATCTGCAGCTCATCAAACGACTATATAGTAGAAAGGAATTAAACCAAAATCAGACTCATTATAGTGTCTGATATGCTGGCAGAATATAAACTTTCACTGTTTAGCAGCTGGAGTTCTGGAGTTCTGGGTGACTAATATTTAAATGCTTGTGCTTGTATGTTCTGTAAGAAAGAAGAAAAGTGTTTTAACCATATAGGTAAGGGGTAGGATCGAGAACCTTACAGAAATATAGAATTCTCTCTCACACACAACCTACTCTTTAATCTCAATGTTCCGAAGAGTGACAGGACCACTCAAATGAAGAACAACTGGCTTTAAATTAATCCCAGGTCAAAATTCTATTAAACCTGGTAAGTCTTCTTCACAGTCTTCTAATGTAAGAATGCCTATCTGAAACTCTTGCTACCCCGATACTGACATTCAACCAAGTGTTTCAGAGTAAATTACCCTCCCTCTTCTCTTTCATGTATCCTGCTAGGGGGAATGTTCTTACAGGAATTTGCTTGCAAGTACCAGGTTTCCAACAGTTGTCTGACGCCATGAAAGTATAAATCCATAAAGTTAAATTCAACAGAATCTACTGAACACAGTCGCGCAAATAAAATCCTCTATGGCATACAGTGTCACTGAAATATCATTGGATCCTTTCCCTGGGATTCTTCTGCATTAATATTTCTAACTTCCAAGGAAGGCGGACAGCTCTGAGATCCCTGATGGGAGGATCCAGGTCTGATTCAGACATCCAGAGCAGTGGGTCTGGTGCGTGGTGCTCAAAAGGAAATCCTGAATAATGTTTCTCTTGTTTTTCCGACACTGCGGAGTCACAAAGTATTCTGACGAAACAACTGGGAAAAGCTGACACTAAAATAGTAAGTTTTTGAGTATAATCCAGTATCGAAAAGTAAGTAAAGATGTTCTTATGGAAAAAGCTAATCCTCTTGCTCCTTCAAGCCTGAGAGACACTTTTCAACTCAAAGAAGAGAATGTTTTCTTACTCCTGTAGCCAACAGTTCTACAATGGAGAGATATTTAAATGAATATGATGAAAGGAATCTATCAAATGGCAGTGGTCAGCAAGGAAAAAGATGAGATAAAGCTGTGTACTTAGTTTTTCACAAATGCCATTCGCCTTTCAAGAAGTGGTTGCCTGCTAAGTCTTTTTCACTGGGTTGTGTGCAAATGGGTGATTCTCAGAAGGCATCACAGTGTAGAAAATCAGATATGTTTGAGTGTTTAAAAAAGATCACTAAGAAAAGGTGGGGTACAGATACATCCAGAAAATAGTGACACGGATGTCTTTTATTTTTTTATATTTTTCATTTATTTTTTAATTTAGCGTATAATACATGTTTTTTAAATGGGTTCACCTCTGTGTATCTGAAGTAACAGATGCCAAGATATACTTCATCTTTTTCTTTTAAATAAGTCCTATTCAAAGGTAAAGACCTGGGCTAAAATCATTATTTGTCCATTTGAATCTGATCTGAAAGCTCACAAAATATACCTACTTGATGCCATCTGGGTGTCTCATCGCTCAGAAGCTCAGTTTGGGGGTGGGGAGGATTAAGCCTTATCACCCTAAACCAGGAACATTTAGGAAGAAGCTAGTTTATTCATAATCAATGCATCCCATTCATCAAATGAGGTAATGTTTTTAAAGGTGCTGAGCAGACCACAAGGCACTAAATAAATTTAAGATTTAGTACCAGCAGAGAACCTGCACAAAAGCTTGTGTGTGGGGTTGACAAGTCGCGGAACAGCCCCAACTCAGGAAAATGTCATTTCTCAGCCCAAACTCACATCTGAGTCCAATCATTTTGAATATCACATGAAGCTTAGAAATGTAGAAGTTACTAAGAAGGAGATCAGGACATATGTAACCCATTCAATTCCTTAAGCTGTACCCAGAAGTGAACTAATGAGTCATAGGTATTAAGATGTTTTGAAACAGATGTCTTTTAAATAAAGAGAATATTTCATGTTGTATCATCTAAATGTGCCGTTGAAACATCTGAGTGCTGGGAACTTTCTCAAATATCCTGGGCTGTTCCCAGATTGTAAAAGTATCCAGGTCCTCTCTCAACCGCTGTTTCCCGGTCTGTTTCAGCTCTATGGGCACCTTTACTTAGCAGCATGCAAAAGTAGCAGAGAAGCTGAAATCAAATCATTTTGTGCTGCCGTCCTTATAGCAGGTTTTGTAGTGGACAAAACTAGTGCTATCAGGGAAAATGAGATCTCTGAATTATAGATTTCCATTAGTCCTGGAGATAGTCTCCCTGTTCTCACCGCTAAAGATGAGTAGGAGTTTGCTACCATTTCCTAAACAGAAATACAACCCATCAGAGAAACTTCAGCATAGTATGCAAATGACTCTTCAGAAAGAATTAAAGCTTATTAGTACCTTTTTATTTACTAGAGTCATTTAAATTATGCATTTACATATACTGTTAAAAAGCAGGGAAAAAAAAACGACATGAAACACTCCTAACAAAAGAAGTATAGCTTTTTTACTATAATCTTGTTTGCGTGTGTTGTATGTTCAATCAAATGACCTTAGCGAACAAATTGCGTTATTTGTAATAATAACAGTGAAGACGTCCATACTTAGGTCTTTCAAACAGGCCTGTGCTAAGGAGATGGGGCTTTCCAGCACTGGTTCTTAGGGCAAAGTGGACAGAGGGAGGAAGATTATGAACAAAGTAGCTTCCTCTTCATGTTTCTGGTTTAGGATGATAAGGCTTAATTCCCCCAAAGCTGAGCTTCTGAGCTATGAGATACGGAGAAGGCATCAAATAGGTATATTCCGTGAGGTTTCAGATCAGCTTCCAATGAATAATTTTATTTTTTATTTGTTTTAGTATTTTATTTATTTGACAGACAGAGCTCACAAGTAGGCAGATAGGCAGTCAGAGAGAGGGGAGGGAGAGAAGCAGGCTCCCTGCTGAGCAGAGAGCCCAATGAGGGGCTCGATCCCAGGACCCTGGGATCATGACCTGAGCCGAAGGCAGAGGCTTTAACCCACTGAGCCACCCAGGCCCCTCTAAGTAATGATTTTAGTCAAGGATCTTTCCCTGGACTAAAAGGGACTACAGGACTAAAAAAGACTACAAGCCTCTGAATAGAGAGTGAGAGGATAGAGAGAGAAAGTGAGAGAGAGAGCGCACACTCACACACGCCCAAGCCTCAAGGGAGAGAGAGGGAGGGGGCTAAGGACTGGCAGTGGCATTGGCCAATAAGAATGAAAGTATCTATAATGCACTAAGATCCCTAATGTTCTTGACCCTTTGATCATCCTAAGGGTGATTTTTAAAAATGTGATTATCAAGTGGATTCAGGGAAAGGTTTATGGTGCTTACTAGCATCCTGACTTTCAGCAAAGCATTTTCCTAACTCATTTTATTTTTCGTCTGTCAAGTGTAGATCATAACGTCCCCTTGCAGGATTATTGGAAAGAGTGAAGATAATAAACACAATGGTCATATGGCCTCCTTTGCCCAGGGCAGTCCCAGTATAATTATTAACTTTCACTCTCAAAAGTGTCCCAGTTTGGACAAATAATGATGTGGTTGCCCTACATATAAATTACCAAGTGTAACATCTGACAGGCAGTGGGCCCTCAGTCAATGTGACAGTCACTGTTATGCTAAAATTGTTCAAGCATATTAACAATGACAAAAAAACAACACACAAAACAAACACACCAACGCCCTCCCCCTTGTTATTTATCTTCATCACAAACCCAGAAGCAGGCTCTTTCTACCCAGAGTAGACGTTGATTTGGGGTTTCGTTTCTCATTAGGACTATAAACTACTTGAGCAGAAGCGACCAAGACCGGAGGGAGTGCACAGCCGGTCAGACATCTGAATGACAGGAACATGGGAGTAACTCCCTCCCGAGTGCCTGGAAGGTGCTGGGAGCTTCCTAGGGTTTCAGGGCCCTGAGGGAAGCTCATTTGTTCTGCAGCTGTACCACTCTGCTGGATTCAGGCAACTTGATTACCTTTAGTTTTCTACTTTTTCACCTCAGCTCCACAAAGAGGTTACAGCTAACACCTTGAAGTTTCTCTTAAGCCTTTCCTGTAGGGTCTTTGAGCTACGCTGATGACATAAACAGGAGTCAGTATGTCCTGCTCTGCAGCAGTCAGTGGTGTGCCCCATCCCCATATGCATGTGATCTTTCTGTCCCAACTTAACCCAACACGAACCGGCATTTCTTTCTTCCTCTCTTTCAAGATTTTACTTCTTTGAGAGGGAACAAAAGAAAGATCACAGAGGGAGAGAGAGAAGCTGACTTCCCACTGAGCAGTGAGCCCAACAACGACTTGGGGCTCAAACCCAGGATCCTGAGATCACGGCCGGAGCCAAAGGCAGATGCTTAAGGGGCTGAGCCACCCAGGTGCCCCCACTAAACAGTATTTCTATGTTGGACAGAAATATTGTCCATCACCATCATTTAGCTCACTACGATATATCTGAAAAATGTCACAACCAATTCTCCCAAGTGATCTAAGTTTTTCTAGAACATTACACATTTTAGAATGCATAGCAGCCCTTCCAAAACAGGCAAAGGGCTTGCTCAGTTCCCCAGACCAGTTTATTTGTCAACAGAGTTCTTGTTACCCGAAAGAGTTGACAAGATTTCAAAAGTTGCCCTCTGTGGGGAGGCAAGATTTGACAAATGTTTTGTTGTTGTTGTTGTTTTAAAGATTTTATTTAGTTGACAGAGATCACAAGTAGGCAGAGCGGCAGGCAGGGAGAGAGAGGGGGAAAGCAGGCTCTGAGCAGAGAGCCAGATGCGGGGCTCGATCCCAGGACCCCGGGATCACGACCCGAGCCGAAGGCAGACGCCTAACCCACTGAGCCACCAAGTGCCCCTTGACAAATGTTTTAAGAAAGATGCAAACTGGCCTGGAAAGATCAAGACGTTGAAGAAGTTTGGAATGCCCCTTTGTTCACTGGGTCCTAGGTTTGTTTGCACACCAGGGGGTAGACAGAAACACAAGGAATACCAGTGGAAGGTTTCAGATGGGTGGGAGAGCCCACACACTTCACTCTATACTTCAAGAAAAAGCATGCCTTCCTTTCCTCTGAAATAGCTTGGAACTATCTGCTGTCAACTTTGTAGCAAACCTGGAAGGCTAAGAAGACTTCCTGCCACTGAGGACGTTGCCAGGCCGTCTCCCCTGCTGCTGAGAGGTATTTACACAGGGGAGGTAGGAATATTCTATAGTAGCTGATGTAGAAAGGGGGGAATGTTAAAAAGTAAATCTAGAAAGTAAACCTAAGGAAGCAACTATTTTTGGCATATTCACACAGTTCCTTACACCTAGGGGTATAGCAAGTGTTGACTATTCAAAGAATAATCCACAAATGATGTCAGGAGTCTGACTCCGATTCTAAGTGGGTTTCGAAGCCAGGGGAGTGTTGGAATACCTTCATGTTATTTTAACATTTATTGAGTGTTTACGATGTGCTAGATATTGTTTTGAGTGCTTTAATTCTCAAAATGCCTCATTTATTCCCATGAAGTATCCATTCTCTTTGCTTCCATTTCACAGATGAGAAAAATGAAACAGGAGTTAATGAACTGTCGAAGGCCACACAGGTGCAGGAGACAGAGACCTGAACCAAGCCTATCTGGTGATTCGTGTGTTCTAGCTGAGGGTGCGCCAGATTAGGGAGCCCGTATGCGTGCAGGCATGGAGTGAGGCCAGACGAGGGGTGAGCAGATGAAATCCGGCTGGAGCGGAAGAACAATCAGAGAGAGAGGCTGGATGAGGAGCTCAAAGAGGGCCCTGAATGGCAGTCACAGACTCGAGGGTGAGAGGGAGCTGTGGTGGGGTCTTTGAAATGCTGGCAGAAGCCTCTCAAGAAGCCCGCTCTGTGTCAGGGGGACCTCCAGGAGACCACTGGACATTCCAAGTTAAAGTGAGAAAAGCCCATGGAGGCCGTGGCTGTGAACACCAAGGGGAGCAGCTGTGAGAATCACTGAATGGTTGTGGAAAAGTCTGGATATGACTGGGGGAGGAGCTACAGGACTTAATAACAGGGAGGGTCCAGGGGGCTAAGGAAAGCCTCTGCAATGAGGTCTACAAAGGACATTTTATTTCCAGACATCAAGGCCATTTTAATTCCCAACTCCATTAAAATGAAAGGGCAGCCTGACAGAGTGGGCATGCCAGTGAAGAAGGGCGTCAAAATGAACAGTGAATAAAAAGCCAACACATCTCACCACACAATGACTGATTTAATTGACTTGTTAATTCTTCAGAGGAGACAGATACACATGAAATTACATTCGCCCCCACTCAGTGTGCCCTTAACAGCAAAAAGGGGGGGGGGCTTAACGGACATGCTCATGGAATCATCTCTCCTCTTATTACCACCTTGCAAAGCAGTCAGCCATAGTTACACTTTATTTTATTGCTTTTTAATTGTTGTACTTTTATAACTAAGCACCACTATGTAATTAGGAGCCTGGTTATCCACTCAGGTATGTGGGCGGGCATCCTGGTCTCTCAAACCTGCTATTGGCCCACGATGAGCCCCGTGATGCAGCCTCATGGCCCGGTTACACTGAGTAGGTCAAAGCCCTCAGGCTACTGTTTTCTACTGACAAACTCCTTTCTCTCTTTGCTACTGAAAATATGTAAAACTGAGAGCAAAGCGAGGTCATAAGCAGGTTAGTGTTGCAACAAGCCTAAAGAAGAGTAAGCAAAAAAGTGTGTTTCCTCTTCCTCTTTCAAGAAAGGGCTGAAGAGCATTCGGACTTCCAAAGGAACGCGAAAGAGAATCACCAAGTTCATGCTTCTGTAATGAGGAAATTAAAAGAGAAGGCGGGTATGGTGTCTCGTTTACCTTTTCCCCCCAGGCTGGAGTAGTAGGTGTTGAATAAATATTTGCTGAATGAATTAAAAGAATTCAAAATTGTGCCCTGGCTACTCTCAAAGTAGATAGGAACAGTCATTTTGAACCATTTCCTGATGTGACAGAGAGAGAGAGAGAGAGAGAGAGAGAGCGCGAGCGAGCGTGGGGGAGGGATGCGTTAGAAAAGGTGGAGAGAATATACTTTGTATAGAGTAATTTGAAAATTAACAAGGGGAGAAAGATTTTAAAAGAAATCCCAATGGCCTCAGTATTGTCATACATAATTTTCTATCTAATGAGACAATGACAAAAATTGATAGGAGAAAATCATCTGGCCTTGGTGTACTCAAAATGATGATTCAAAACCACATACTGATGTCAAACTCACAGTAAGTCTTTCCAGTTATTGGAAAACTGCTCCATTAAGAACCTTGTGTGTCAAATCCTTTTCATTAATCAAAGGGTGGGTAGACAAAGGAAGATTCATCCTGGAGTGTGAAGTATTGCACAAATAATGGATCCAAGATAAATGAATTACGACTACAACAAATAAAGGAATTCTATTTGGGTGACAGTAGGACTCCCAAATGGCTTCCCACTTGTCAAAAAACAGCCTCAGACAAGCCCCATCGTGTATACAGTGGTGCAAAATGACCTGGGAAAAAATGGTTTCTTTGGATATCATTTAGAGATTCATATCCCTGAATTCCTTAAGGCTGAAGCTACTTTGGCTCTTTTCTTAAAGCAATTATGGCACAGGCTCTCCTGCCCAGGTTCTGTTTACATAAGGACCGTCTTGGCCACAGGTCATCTGGGTAGGAGCTAATTAATTGCCAGCTCTTTGAACACAGGTAGGTTAATTAGCATGCATGTAATATGGCCTCGGAATTTTTCTTGGGAAAATTGTTTTAAATTCCAAACAATAAAGGATCTGTAATACCTGCCGGTCTTTTATCCAGAGCAAGCACAAAGGCTATTGGAGAAATAGAAAAGACTTTGTTTTTAAACTATTCAGAAGACACAAGGCATCACTGATCACCTCAAGGCCTCATTTTAATTGGATTCCAGATCCACGATGCCTTAGAGATAGTCTTTTGGAAATATATTACTGCTAAAATCTTTAAGTAGGTCAGCAATGGAACTTCAGAAGCCATAACATTCTTAGATCCTAATAAACGATCAGGGTCAGAACCTTACTTTGTGTATATTTCAGTAAAGCATGTTGTGGGTTTGGACCACAACACATCAGGATTTTTACAAATCCAAATATTAAGGAGCATTCTGAACATCATCCACACGGACAAGAAAGAGAGAAATAAACCTGCAAATGCCTCTAGATACAAAAGAAATGAGTCTTGGGTTTTGGACTATTAAGTACTTTTTTTTCCTCCAGACAATAGCCTAATAGGAGAATTACGAAGTACTCTGACACCCTCCACACCCCTCCAATTAAACCACACTTCACCAAATACTTAGATAAAGCCTGATCAAATAAACATTAAGGCAGAAAATGCAGCCTAGAATGCCCCATCCTGGGTTCTGCTGGAGTCTGAAGGGCCATCTCACTGGAAAATTTAACCAAACAAAATCTACTGTGATTCCCCTGCAGCCTTTGCACTTAAGGAAAGCTAGTTCAGTCTCTGACATTTTGATTTTCACAGCGGACCCAACCAAAAAAAACTTCCTGGGCTCCCAAGCTTATGCCTCCAGTTGAGATTGGATTTCTCGAACCTTACGCAACAGCCAGCAAACAAACAAAAACAGAAAAGGTTATTTCTATTACTCACTATTACTCCAGGATTTCAGTAAATATTTGATACTGATCTCAAAGAAGCCGGAATCCTGCTGGCTGGCCATGTCGGAGGTATACAAAGAGGCTCCCGGGACTGGACTGGGAGCCGCTGGAAGAGCAGGTACCGGGCGTGGAGATGTGCCTGTCACAGGTTAGTGATGTAAGCGGAGGGTCAACGGCGGAGAGGGAGGCTCTGCAGGTCTACCTCCGGCACCGGCAGGGAGCCCTCATTTAAAGGACACCGAGGAGCGAGCGGGAGAGAGATGCTCGGCCGCTCCTCCTCCTCCACCTCCTCCTCCTCCTCCTTTTGCTCGGGGTCCAGGACTTGCTTCTTATTTGCTGGGTGCTGATCTGCCTGCAGCCCTCAGAAGGCGGCGGCCGCTGCTTTCATTTCTGGGCTGCCATAACCAGAGCCAGCCGCTGCCGGCCGCCCGCATGCTCTGCTCCAGCCAGGTACGCTCCGAGGAAGTCCCCACCTGAGCTGCGATCCGTTTTCCCCCGGGGAGCGAGCGTTTCTTGGCTGGCCTCCCTGACCCCGTGCAGACCGCTCAGCCCACACAGCTCTCCGCAGGGCTGAGGGATGGGCTGGGAGCGCCGCCCCTGTCCCTGCCCCTGCCCACGGGCTCAACCTGAGCCGCCCCTCGGCCCCGGACTCAGCCGGAGGAGGGGGAGGAATCTCCCAGCTTCTGGGGCTTCTCGCTCTTCAGAAATGCTTCCAGGGAGCAGCCCGCGTGAGCACTGGCTGCTACTTCCCCTTGTGTCTGTCCCTGAAATAATACACAACCGCATCGCGCTGCAGCGGGCGAAGCTAGCTGCACCCCTGGATCTGGCTGCAGTGACGTTTTTTCAGAAAAGCCCCATCTGTCAGCCTTGTTGCAGGGAAGAACGCTGGGCTTTTTCTTCCCCTTCTTTCACGGGCACAGTGGAAGCTGCACTTTGTGCCTCGCCCTCCCAGAAAGGCTTGCCGTTTGGAGAGGCACTGCACCCCGAAACGTGTGCGTCTGAAGGGCAAGCCTGATCGCCTTGTTTACAGAATGTCAGGCTCCATGGGCAGATCTGTGTCTCAAACCTATCATTTCTAAGAATCGCCGAGCCCACGGAAGCTTATTTATTTGTGTTAAAAGGATAAGAAGCAAAGGCATTAGATTCCTTGCTGTATAATGGCTTTTTAATTGGTGAAATCTCACTATCAGGTATCCTGATTTCGGTTAGCTGTATTTCATGTTACCATATAGCTTGACTAGGGGATTAAATAAGAGCTTTCTGATTTTGACAGGCTGCCTTTCAGTAGGTGAGATTTGGCCAACCATCTCACAAATCACGGAATAGTTCTCCCTTTCCAGTACATTTCTGATTAATATTTTCCAAAAGAATGAATAAAGCCATATTAATAATTATTGAACATAAAAAAAATGTTGGGCAACTCCCCTCAAATCAACAAATAGGACTTTTTAGACTAACAGTTCTTTTGAGAAATGGAAAGAGTACAATGTACTTCTAAGATGAAGAATTTTTAAAAATTCAGCACTACTGAGAACCAGTGCTATGTCCTGAAATGCCCCAAGACACCATCAATACAAGCATTTCAAGCTCCTTACACTTACACAAAAGGCAAGCCCTGAGCCACTAAGATTTCCAGCTCTACTCACAGTGCTTCATTCCTGTGAAGTCACTTATCAGATGGACTTTTTCTTTTTTTTTTTTTTTTCCCTTTAAAGATTTTATTTATTTGAGAGAGAGCAAGCAAGAGAACATGAGCGGGGAGCAGAGGGAGAAGCAGGTTCCCCACCAAACAGGGAGCCTGACACCGGGCTCGATCCCAGGACCCTCAGCCGAAGGCAGAGGCCAACCAGGAGTCTCTGGACTTCTTTTCATTTACAGTCTTACTAGAGTTGATAAGCTAATTTTATTTTGTCACCTGTACTTTGAATGAATGGGTTCCAAGTGAAACAGGACCCAAAGGTTTCACCTCAAAACAGCGATCACCTCTGAAAACAAAAACTAATATCCGTACCCACCTTTCTGAGGCCTCCGCATGGCAATGAACGAACAGGAAGTCTGCATGGTGCCTCTGAGTTAATGAACACAAAGTCTCCCAAGACAGGTCCCAGATGCCAACCTGGCTCCAGACCTTAGCTAGGAGAACTGGGGCAAGCTATTAATCTCACTAAGCCTCAGTTTCCTCACCTGGGAAATGGGGATAACAGTGATACCAACCTCATTCCGTTTTTGGATAGATTAGGTGACATTATGAATAAAGTGCTCTGCATAGTATCTTGCAGAGAGTAAACAACTAAGTTTTAGTGATATTGGTATTTAGGATGAAACCTTGGGGAGGCCAGAATCCAACTTTGGAAATTAACCACATGTATGTACTGCTGGTATGACTTAGAAGGTGTAGCACTTTTGAACACCAAAGGTAACAATGTGGGGCTAGCAAGTTGGAGACATTTGGTACTGCTGTAATAAGCAAACACGCTGTTATGTACTGTTACTCAAGCATACAGAGATTCTCTTGGTCCACCTTATAAAAGAGATCATTAACTGGCTTTTCAAAGTTTTCAGTCCTACCATAAACATATTAACTGGCTGAGAATGCCAGTCTTACATATATTTCAAGAGGAAACGATCATAAAATTTTAAATGCTGTTGAGAAAAGAATGTTTTTAATGGCATCTCATTTTCCCTGTGAAGAGCGAATCAGTAACTAAGAGCCCAGTTTCCGTCCATTAGAACCTGAAATCTTGCTCGTGTGTGCTTTTTCCCCCCTCATTTGAGTACCTTTAAAGAGAGCATATATTGTAAAAGAACAGAAAAGGCCTTTTGTTTTGTTGAAAGGCCTACAAATCAAATAGAATGACACCTGCTGCAAGCTGGGATAAAACATTTGTCCTTTTGTCTCCTCTCTGGTGGGGGCAGGGACGTTTATAAAACAAAATGTAGTCAGAACAGGCACCTGGACAGAGGAACCTAAAATACAAAATAAAATCTGAATTTGTCCCTGGCTTCTTAAGAGACTTCAGATGCCATTTAAGAGGAATGAGGGACCTTTCCTTCATAATCTTAGGCGACCATATAATGAACCTTTAAGCAAGGGGTTAGGCATAGATTTTGGAGGCACAGAGAAAAGTAGCAGTAATACAGGAAAGCTAAAAGGTCTCAGGAGGTGGTATCCAAGAGTAGAAAAAAAAAGTCAGAAAGTGACCTGAGACATAATTAGTAATACCATCTACATTTATTCAACACTAATACTGTGTTTAAAAATACCTATTTTACCATATTGAATCCTACCCCCCCCCCCAACCTAGGAAGAACTCTGAATAGCCCCATTTCATAGAGATGAGTAAATGGAGGCTTAAAGAGGCATAGAATAAGGTCAAGGTCATAGAGCTAGCAAAATTTAAGTCTAGCAAATTTTAGAACCAGAGTCATTTTCCTCTCCTCTCCTCTCCTTTTTCCTTAAATCACAAGCAAGGCAAGAATCATGGTTATCAAACTTCTTATCCAAAGTTCAGGAAGAGATGCTAAGACCCTTGTTATCACTCCATAATAGGAGTGCTTCAGGGCCCACTGGCTCTCCAAAATTGATTACTGCCTTCCCATTGGGCTCTAGCCTGGGGAAGGAATGGTTGCTTGGGGCTTTGGCCCACACCAAAGGAACCTAGAGAAGAATACTGTTATTTTTCCCATCAATTTGACACGTTGTACAGATTGCGGTCTGATTAAGGGTGCCAGACCCGGGGTAGAGGTGGGACAGGTGAGGGTGGCAAATTTGTCTGAACGCCACTCTCCAAGCTATAGAGGGGTGGAAAATGGCTGTGTCCACCCTGGTGTGTGCCACACATCTGCCCAATACTCAACCCACAGGAAGGGGTGCCTCATTGTGATCCGTACAGCCAATGGACTGGTGGTAGCCTGGGGCGGTGTGGTAGGAACACCAAGAAAACAGAGCATTTCAAGAAGACATGGGCCAACTGGTCACCTGTGTCCCAGCCTGCTGAGTGGCAGGGTGGGATAAAGGTGGTGAAAGGTGCGTGGATTGATTGCATATTACAATCTGTGGCATGTAGCCATCTTGCCTGAATTCCTACTCTCTCTTCTCTCCCTCCAGAAGAGCCATGTGTCCCTCAGTTGTGCATCTGCCACAGCCCCTAGCACACACTAAGATGCAAAAAAACACACAGAGTCACTGAATGAACAGACGTGTCATGCATGCCTACCGCTATCGGTTGCCTGAGGGGGCGGGGGGGGGGGGATGTACAACAGAAGTGCAATCAGTTTGTGTTTTAATTCATATTTAATTTTTCTTTCCTAGCATTTCTGAAAATTCTTTTTTGAGACGAAAATGTGTGGTGTTCAAAAAAATGTGACAACAAAGCTAGGCAAACAATCTGGATGCTTGCCAACATCCAGAGCCATCTCCTAATGGTTTTAAAGAGTCTGATTGAGTTGATTGGGTTAGGGTTGGAATCCGCCCCCTTTCCCTGTGGATGGTGGCACGTGGGCACACATGTGTAATTATTATCAGAGTGACATGTACGTTCATGCATAGAATGTATTAGGCAGAAGGGAAATGTCTTCCTAGCATCCTGAGGAAACAAAGGAAAATCACTCATTGTAAGAAAAAATAGCTTTATCAGTTTTTGCTCAGTTTACAATTCCAAACAGAAAGCATTAAATATATCCTATTCCTACAATTATCTATTGTTGGTTAATAAGAACAGTTCCAAGTCAAGTTAAGCATCACCTAAGATCAATGGTGACAATTATAGAGAAGGCTTGTTTCTCCTTATGCAGGACGAGGTCCTTTAGAGATAAGGAAAGCTTCAATATCAATCAAAAACTTTTTTGATATATTTTAGGTACATAATTTGGGGATGATCTATCTCGTGCTAAAAACACAGTAGAGGAAAAAAATATGAAGTGATGCCACATCATATTCATTTTGTAAACAGAAAACTCAATAATCACTCCCTTAAAAAAATCCAACCCCCACACACAAATCTTCACAAAAATAGATCCTGCAAATTTTGAAAACGCTTACTCCATTACTCTTCAGTACAAATACTTTTTTTCCCCACAAAGGAACTGAAATACATTTAAATGTTCTGAATGCCCCAGAACCTCATTAAAGCACAGCTTGTTTTTGCCCAGATTCAGACGTAAACAAGGAAAATTGTCTCTTAAAATGGTTTCCATTAAAAATTAGCAGCAGAACCCATTTTTTTTCCCCTACTCGCCTCCCCTGCAAAGGAGTTTCATAAGGGACTTCGATCCCCGACAAAGGAATCGAATGTCAGTCTAGCCCATGGGAAGCCCATGAAGGATTTGAGCAGTGAAAGGCATCTGATGGCAGCAGGGAGCAGGGTCAAGTTTGAAGTCACCCCCCTTGCTGCTCTGCACAGCCAAGGCCCCCTCCACAAGCCCATGACAACAGGGTGTGTTATAAGTTTAACGTAGGGTAGGGGAATTAACATTAATCGAGCACTTGAGGTTGAGACTGCAAGGCTGTATTTCAGAGGACCTATGTGGACACACACAAACAAAAGGCCACATCTCTTGGGCACTTGCAAGACATGTCTCAAAAGTGGCGCCAACACATCATTAGAATGGATTGGGACTCAGGTGTGTGTTAACTCTGGTCTCTACCCCCAGCATCTTCATAATGGGTGAAATGAACATTGGGCCTCTCCCCCAACACTTCCCACCAATGTTCCCTATATTTGCTCTTGAATGATGAGTTCCAGAGCAAATATTCCCCGGATATTAATTAGAAGGGGCACGCTGTAGCTCGCCAGAGCTAAGGCTCTGCTCTCCCACCTAGAAGCTCTGTTGTTTGGTTGCTGAACACCCCCCAGCCTCAGTTTCTTCATCTGTTAAACAGTGCTTATCTCATGGGTCTGTTATGAGGATTACATGAGCACATAGTCAGACGACAACTGTTCAGCAGCAGATCTAGAGCTAGCAACAAATCCAGAATATGCAGCACAAAATGCCACCTTAACTCTAAAGTCAGGTTAGGGAAAGGGGGAGAGAGAGAGAGAAAGCTTTGGCTTATCACAGTGGGCTCCCATCTCCAGCCCCCTTTACCATCCCCCAAACCTCCCAATCCACCCTTAGCTCCCACTGGCTGCCAGGGTAAGGCCAAAATTTTGCCAAGTAAAGAAAGCCTGAACTTCTGCACATACAAAAATGTATTATTTAATATTTTAGTGCATCCAACTTTTGGTGCCCAGGGTAAAGCCAAGTAGAGGTTCTGGTGAGCTTAGTATAGACTCAATAGCTCCCTAATTTACTCTTCTCATTGACCTCTCAAGGTAGTGCCTACATATTTGGATATTAAGCTGAAGCTAAACCCGGAGATACAGTTCATACATATTTTGTATGTACAAATATAAAGATTTGACCTCAATTTCTGCAAGGCACAGTAGGAGTTAATACTGTATTTAGAGACTGTATGTGAAGAGAAAATATGGATTTCTTCCTCTGACTCTTATTATGAAAGCATACAACAATGTTGATAACCTTACTACCCTATTTTCAAATACCACCAGCAACCAGAGAAATTAATTACACTGAGATACAAACAGGTCCAAGATCATGAGCTACAACAGGAGCCAACAATTAATACATGATTATAAAATATTAAGTCCTTTCTGAAGAAAAACATGGCATTTGCTTTTGCATATCATTATTTACCAAAAATGCACAGACTGATAATACTTGGGATAAAAAACAATTATATCAATCACCATTCTTCCCAAACACTAGTTGCCATTGAAAGGAGAACTAAGGGGCGCCTGGGTGGCTCAGTGGGTTAAGCCGCTGCCTTCGGCTCAGGTCATGATCCTAGGTCCTGGGTTCGAGCCCCACATCGGGCTTTCTGCTCAGCAGGGAGCCTGCTTCCTCCTCTCTCTCTGCCTGCCTCTCTGCCTACTTGTGATTTCTCTCTGTCAAATAAATAAATAAAATCTTTAAAAAAAAAAAAAAGAAAGGAGAACTAAGAAAATAGTTTTTCCTTATAAAAACGATAATTAAACAAAAAAAAGATGCATTCCCATAGTTGCATTTAAGTGTTTTGGCATTTCCATTATTAAGTGATTAAAAATTAAGTACCCAATTTTAGGGCTAGAACTAATATTCCCACTAATGTTCCCAATTTCAGACACAAAAGTAAATATTAGATTTTAAGTCCTAAGAGGCAGATCAACTTTTCCTCACAAGTACCATTTAATGTATATAGTTATTGAAATCTAGAATTTTAAAGCTAATGAAATTGGGAAAAATTGGAAATTTTGATTAGTTTTTTTTTTATATCCTTACTACTTAAACATTATACACTTTTCTCTTTCTTTTAAGTGTGATCACATGCTTGCAGTTATCTACCAACAAAGTCTGATAGATTGGGAGTCAGGAAACTTTATCCTGTTCCTTACTCTAACCTGAATATGATGACCTTGGGCAAGTTACTTCCTACTAAATGAGAAAAGCTGCTTCTTATCACCAGACAGGCTCATCTCCTGGGACAGGCCCACCTTTGATTTCTCATATTATTGGGAGGGGCCCCCACATGGGGAAAGAACAGTGCACAATAAATGATTTGATGTCAGTCTTTGGCATTTGTTACTTGAAACTTTTGGCAACAGATTCACCTTCTTAATTCTGTTCTGATAAAGCTAATATCAAAAGTACCCCATATAAAGCACACGCTGCCTGTTGAGGAAGAGCAGCGGACACGGAAGCAAAAAATAACTGGGAAGGACGAAGAGGTAAGTCAAAGTGAAATGGATCAAGTTGTCTTCTGTGAAGGCAGTGAGGCAGTATCAAAGTGCTTCCTTTGGTTTAGAGGAAAAGTGACAGTGTACCGTTGGCCAAGTCCTGGAAACCAGGGATATCCTGTAGCTTAAAACCAGCTCAGGGTCCTGAAGATGAAGTGTTGAGCTAAGGAATTAGATACATAGAACAGCCCTTCAGGGGGTGCCTGGGTGGCTCAGTGGGTTAAGCCTCGGCCTTCGGCTCAGGTCATGATCTCAGGGTTCTGGGATAGAGCCCCGCACATCGGGCTCTCTGCTCAGCGGGGAGGCTGCTTCCTCTTCTCTCTCTGCCTGCCTCTCTGCCTACTTGTGATCTCTGTCAAATAAATAAACAAAATCTTTAAAAAAAAAAAAAAAAAACAAATACAGCCCTTCAGGTAAAACACATGTTTTAAACAGAAGTGGGTCCCTCCCTGAGCATCACTGATTCAACCTTCACAGTGACCATCTGCCCACAGAGATGGGTGGGTCAGACCCTCTGATCCTGCCTTTAGAGAAGCCCAGCAACAGTGATGTGGAGAAACACGTGCATCGCCTTCTCCACCCACAGGCACCGTTCCACGTGGTAGAAAATGTCACTCTGAAGGCCCAAGAAAATTCTGCAGGATAGACAAAGTCTTACCAGGCATGTTTTTAGAATGGGTGGGGAAATCACCACCCTATTTTGACCAGACAGGCAGAGCTTTGTGTAGGAGGGTGGGGCTGCTAGAAACTGTCTGAAGGATGATGGGAGGGAACAGTTTAACAGGCTGGTGGGGAGAGTGGTTCCAACTGCCCGGCTCAGCTAAGGAGCCAGAGAAAGGATAATGATCTTTGCAGACGGTCAGGGTGGGTGAGGTCACTTTGAGCGGCCCAGGGAAATAGAGGTGGAGGGTCAGGATTCCGATGCCCACAATGTCAGTTGTGGGGAGACACAAGCTCCGGTCAGCCCTCACTCCGCCAGGTACTGGCCTCAGCAATCCACTCCTGTGGTCAAGGTACTCCCTTCTCGTTTATAGGGTACAGGTGATACTGTACCATCTGCTAGCCACAGAAGGTTGTTTCAGGAGCTCAAAGAGGATTCTGTAGATGAAAGGACTTTGTATCCCCAGCATGTCTGTGTTAGGATGCTCAGAGCTCCAGAAGTCTAAGGATCACACAAAAGGGCAAGAGGTCCCCGGTCAGCTCTTCCCTCTTCCAGAAACACAGCATTGCTTTCCAGCTATTGTAGACTTCAGCTTCTGGACTAGGGACATACTAGGGTTGTCCCGCGATTTAAGTGGCCATTTGTAAACTCCAGGAATGTGCTGGTGGTTTGCTTGTGCCTTATCCAAATGCCACTTCGGTCTCTGGATAAATACAGGATGGGTGGCAACTGCAGTCTGCCTACTACTCCGCCCTACCTCAAGATTTATTTTCCATCTTCTTTGCTCTTCAAGGGAATTTTTTTCTTGTCCTTTATAATTTTTTAAAAAAAAATCTGTCTATAAATTCTCTAATCCCCAACTGTATATATTCTTTCTATAAATATAGTTCAAATTTTATGTTCATGAAAACAACAGGCAGCAGAAAAGAAAGGAAAGGGGACACGGATGTGGATGGACCTCTTTTGAGCTGTTGGATAAGATTTTGAGACATTTCTGAGAGTGAGAAATGTATCAGCAAGAAGGCTAAATCTGGAATGAATATAGCTATACTCTCAACTTTGGCTTTATACCTACTCGTATATGAGGACAATGAAAGGTATGGGGACTCGAGAGCTAGGACATTGCAGAGTAGTGATAACAACAATAATGCAGATAATGGCTAGCTAGATGACAGAGCCAAACTGGAGCGCAGATCTGATGCTAGGCCAGTTATGTCCAATAGAAATATAACATAAGCCAAATATGCAATTTAAAATTTTCTAGTATGTACATTTATAATAATGAAATGGGTAAAATTAAATATATTTTATCTAACCTAATATACCCCAAATATGACCACTTCAACATGCAATATATGTAAAATTATTAGCAGGACACTTAATATTCTTTTTTTCTTGCACTAAATATTTGAAATCTGGTGTATTATTTTACAGCACATTTTAAATTGGACATCCACATTCCCTGGGCTCAAGAGCCACAGGTGGCTAATGGGTCCTTTATTGGACAGTGCAGCTCTAGGAAGTTCTTAACTACTTTTGGACCCTTATGGCAATCCGGCAAAGCCAATGGGCTCTCTCTCAGAACGTCAAGAAGACAAAATGCATGAGATTACAACATAAACCAGTTATAAAATTATTTAAAAAACCACAAAACTGTGGTTTTGTAGATACACATTTCTTTACATACACATTAAATACATTGAAGAACATAACCCAGAGATAAGCCCAGTAATCATAATTTTTTAATAAAATAAGAAACATAAACAATATTGAAATATACCTAAAGCAACTGTAACATAATGAAAAAAAAATTTGTGATTTCAATTAACAGTGAAGTCAAAGGTACTGCTAATACTATTTTTGTTGCCTATATTAGTACTTGAGGAAAAGAGTAAATTTCAGTTGGAAGTTAATGAGAGGCAAAATATAATTTTTTCCCATCTCAGCCCTTGGATACCCACTGTGGATCTGCTTGAGAGTAGGTGTTCTCAGCACCAGTCTCTACTCCTCCCACACACCCCTCCTTCCATGACAGCTCAGTTTCAGGAGATTCTTGAAGATGGTCATAAATACTTGCTATACATTGGAGAAGCTTCTCATGCTTCCCCCCCACCCACTTCTCTTGATTCTACTTCTTCCTCTTCCTCTATCCCTTGCTTTCTGCCATCCTCACTACGCTCTTCAGTATCTTATTCGAATCAACTGAGGTGTTCATTAAATGATACCATATATCATAAGCCTTTTCCCAGAAGCTACAGGTATCATACTCACCAAATAATTTGTTGCTGGGCTGTAGAACCACAGCTAATTACAAACCCTCATGATCTAACAAGTATATGCAATGTAACTCACATCTGTGTATGATCTAAATTGTCCATGTTGGAGAATATGTAAGAGGTTCAATAATCTCCCCTCCCCCAAACTTACATGTGTTGATAAGTTGATGAATGATATCCTAAATCCTTCGAATATCCAAATGGAAGGGAGATAGGTTATATTATTTTATACACTTAAAATAGTGTTCCGATCTTCACAACTAAGTTTTTAAGATTTCACTTTGCTTTGAGATGTGAAACTCATTTGGTGGATCAAAACCAGCATATTTTTCTAATACAATACAACAGGAAGGAACACTTCAGAGCACATCCTATAGTTATAGGGGTGATCAAGTTTTCATAAAACTTACGTTTTATATATGTGTACATACACATATATACGATATATACATATGTGAATGCTGACCTGATGTAAAATATACTTCTTATTGTGAGACTTGTGAGTCATGCTCAGAAAAGTTTGGAAATCTTGTACGTTGCTGGTGGGAATGTAAAATGGTTCAGCCACTATGGAAAAGTTTGGCAGTTTCTCGAAAAGTTAAACATAGAATGACCACAGGACTCCACAATTCCACTCTTTGCATATTCCCTAAAGAACTGAAAACAGGAACTCAAACGAATACACATACATCCTTGTCCACGGAAGCACTATTCACTGTGGCCGAAAGCTGGAAGAGCCTAAATACCCACTGATGGCTGAATGAATACATAAAATGCAATAGAGCCCCAGTGGCTGAATGGATACACAAATTGCGTCAGAGCCCAGTGGAATATCCAGCCAGAGGAAGGAACGGAGTACCGACTGATCTGTGCTACCCAGACAAACCTTGAAAACACTATGCTAAGTGAAAGAAGCCAGCCCATCAGAGGCTGCATATTGTGTGATTCGATGTATAAGAAATAACCAGAATAGGCAAATCCTTAGTGACAGAATGCAGACTGACTGTTGCCAGGGGTACAGAGAGAAGGGAAGAATCTGGTGAATGGTTAGGGATTTTACTCTGGAGTGAGAGAAAGGAAGTACCTGGAAGTAGATAGAGGTGGTGGTTGTACAACCTTGTGAATGTATTAAATGCCACCGTATTTGAAATGGTTAATTTCATGTTCTGTGCATGTCACTTTAATAAATTACTGAAAGGGAAAAAAAAGTTGGAATGCACTAGCTCTAGAGGGCTTGTCCTGAGGTCTACTTTTCATTTGCATGGGGTCTACTTCCTCTGTGGTGCTGCTACATCGCCACCTAGTGGTGAAGGTGTCTTCTGTCTGGGCTCAAGGGCTAGAGAGGTCTGGTTGCCTAAAGAGTTGCCTTCATGCTCAGAAGTCCTTCAATATCCGATGCAAGTCAAGGCCCACATACTTAAGTGCAGTAGCTGCTTTATAAGCGTCCAAACGATGCACAGTGATAACCTCCAACCACTTGGAGCTTTAAGTGGGGAATGGTTTCAGTCCTGGTCCTGAAATATTTATCAAGAAGTCTCTCTGGGATTCATTTGCCGGTCTTTAAACAGGGACTAGGGGCACCTGGGTGGCTCAGTTGGTTAAGCAACTGCCTTCGGCTCAGGTCACGGAGTCCCAGGATCAAGTCCCACATCAGGCCCTCTGCTCATCGGGGAGCTGGCTTCTCCCTCTGCCCCTCGCCCCTTTCATGCTCTCTCTCTCAAATAAATAAAATCTTAAAAAAAAATTTAAAAAGATTAAACAGGGACTAGCAGCCCCTCTAGCAGGATAAGGATGAATACCAGATAGCATAAAGAATGCACCAAATGGGAGTTTCGTTCCTTAACTTCCTTATTTCTAAGGATACTTGGTATGAGCTTATGAACCCCAAACAAGAAGACTTGTATCTCCAAGGGAGCTCCCTCCACTTCAGACTGTCTGTGGAAGAAACAAAGACTGTGGGTGTCCAGAGCAAGGGGACATAGATCCGGAGGGTGCAAGCATAGAAAATACACCAGAAACAAGAGAACACAAAGCCCAGAGGCCAGAGCATCAGGGAGTTGGTGAGAACCAGGTGTATAACAGGATGGGAAGAGAGAAAGAAAGGAAAGATCAAGCAGACATTCTAGCTATTGCCACAAATGTTGCCTGACTGGAGAGGGACAGACAGACAGACACCAACCGCCTGCATGCAAATGGGCTTATGTGAAAGATTCCAGCTCCACAGAACATAATGTGTTCTGTAAAGAATGAAATGAAAAGCAGCCTGAAGTGTGACATATAGTTACAAAAAACCACCAGAAAAGACAGACACTAAGTCGTGTGCTTTTCAAATTAGAAGGCCAAAGAGTTCAAGCAACCCAAAGGGTTAAAGAAAGAACACAGAGGAAAGGATCACAGAATTAATTAGTAAAATAGAGAGGGAAAATTTCAGAGCAAAGTGCACTGCTGCCTTGTCCAAATAGGATTCGTAGGAAATTATAGGAGGTGGTGTGGTTTGGCACTGAAAAACTACAGGAAACAAATTCAAAATACACTTCCTACAGGGGCGCCTGGGTGGCTCAGTGGGTTAAAGCCTCTGCCTTCAGCTCAGGTCGTGATTCCAGGGTCCTGGGATCGAGCCCCGCGGCGGGCTCTCTGCTCAGCAGGGAGCCTGCTTCCTCCTCTCTCTCTGCCTGCCTCTCTGCCTCCTTGTGATCTCTGTCTGTCAAATAAATAAATAAAATCTTTAAAAAAAAATACACTTCCTACAGACTTATTCTTACAGTAGGAATGCTGTGGGATCAATGGGGTTCGGGCGAGCCGAAAAGAAAACCCTGCCCGCAGGTGTGCGGCGTCAGGCAGGGGCCCCAGTTTGGCCTAGGGCAGGTGTGTTCCCACACTCTGCAGTGAGCTTGCCATGCCTTTTCCTCTCCACAGCCTTTCTGCTTCCTTCCACCATCCGGTTCTCCGGGAAGATTTTGCCTCATAGATGGCATCTGATGTGAATGTCCCCATTTTTCTGGGCAATGGAGGAAACGCCACTTCTCGCCCCATCCCCGCTCCTTGCCTGGGACCTGACTCCCTCGGTCTCTTGTATCTTAACATTTTTCTTTGATATCATTCTAATCTATCAAAAATTTTAATACCTCTCATCTGGAAAGCAAACAATAAACAAAACCAAACCTCGCTTTTATTGCACATTTCCTTCCGATTTCCATCTTAGTTTCCTGACTTCTCAATCACAGCCTGGTGTCTCAAGACAGCAGGAGGTTCCACGCAACCTCCTCCCATTTCCGTCAGTCCAGTCCAGCCCGTCTCCTGTGGCCTCACTCCTGCTAAGGTGACCGACAGCCCCCAACACCGTTCTTCTTGAAACTTTTTTTTTTTTTTTTTTGTTTTCATGACCCATTGTGCTCGCTTTGGCAGTACATACGCTTTTATGACCTATAATCTCTTGTTTCTCCGAGTCTTGCATGGTCAGCTCTGACTCCTCCTCCTCCCAATTTTCTAGCAACCTTGCCCTCCTCCAGCTCAGGGTGCACAGGGTTGTTTTAACTGGCCACAGGCTCTTCTCCATTCTCTTGCCTTGGCTAAGTCCTGCTTATCCTTCCATCAGTCCAGATAGCACATCTTCAGAGAAGCCTTCCCTTGATGTCCTGGTCTAACTCCAGACCCCCCGTAAAAACTTCTCATAGCTCCTTTTACTTGTCTTTACTTATCACATGTAGTTACGCATTTATCATGTAATTTTTTTCCAATATGCTTTTCTCCCTTTTTGGACTGTCATTTCCACTGGGGCAGAGTCCTTGTTTATTGTGTTCACTGTTTTATGCTTTGTGTCTTAGGACACTAGGTAAATGCAGTCAACATAGCACCCAGTATGCATTCAGCACTTAATTATTGGATGGACAGCCATTTGGGTAAATGAATGAACGAATATTCTAACCAATGGCAGGAAGCCCAACCGCATTAATGTCTTTACCCTGGCTGCTCCATGCCTTTAACCTTCTCCATGAAAAGCCATTCATAATTTTTTAGGCTTTCACGTATCTGTTTGAACAAATCCCATCTGGGCCAAGAGAAGCAGGAGGCTGAGCAAACGGACTGCAAAGGGAGGTGAAAAGTCAAGGGGAAGGTCAGCTCAAAGAGTCTCTCTGTTCTCAGTGTTTCATTTCCTGTTTACTTAACACCATCTCTACCCAGGTCAGGTGTAGAGGGGGCTCCTTCCTTGCGGTGCGCTATGGACCTGGAAACCACAGAAGCTATATGTGGAGGAGAGACAAAGCATGGGAAGTATGTGCAAGAGAGAACAAAAAGCTTTGAAGGCAGAATCCAAGTCCAGAGTCTTAGAAGTCATCAAGCCAATTTACTCCTTATAAAACTCACGCCTAAGCTCCAAGGAAATCACCTGAGGTCTCCACTGGTGGGAGAACAGGGTGGACTGAACCAGCCACTGGGGTGGGGAGCCAGGACACTGATCCCGTTACCACTAGCAGGTCAAGGGAGATTCTTCTCTTCAGAGCCATTTCATACCCGTCCCATTCAAAGCAGGGTTTTTCTTATGCTGAAGACTGCTTGTATCAAGGCCATAAGGTCTCTAGTAAGATTCCAAAACTCTTTTCTACTTAGGAATAATGAAAATCCCGGGCAGGTGTCTGACTAGGATTGAGTTTCATGTAAAATTTTTGATGTTTATTCATTAAACAATGTTGTGCAGAGCCTGTTGATTTGAAAGGTGATAGAGGGGATAGCGAATTCTTTGTTGCCCTTGATCAGCTAAGCTGGGGAAAGTCTACCCTTCCTAATCCCAATCACTCTCCAACTTACTGCCCTTCCGGCTCACTGGGACAAGTGCGTTGTGACTGCCAATGCCCAAACCCCATGGAACCTTCTGGTTCTCACGTCACATGGCCTCCTGGCAGCATTTGGCACTGTTGGGCAAGTTGACTTTTTTGACACTTTGGTTTCTGTGACATCAGCCTCCTCTGTTCTCTTTCTACCTCTGTGATTGTTTGATCTCCTCACCTTAAAGGCTCCTCCTCTTTGCCTCCCTTAAACTGTAAGGGTAACTCAGAGCTCCACATTGAGCACCTTCTTCGCATATATCAATATTACCTAGATATTTCAATTAACCCTTAGCATCAGGTATGGTGTGATGTTTCCCAACTTCCATACCTCATATCTTGCTGAGGTCCATGTCCACGTGTACCTCTTTACCTTTCATTGCCCATGCCACCTAGATACCCCTCAGTTACCCAAAAGCCAGCGTGGCTGAATCCGAACTCACCACTGCCCCTTCTCAGCTTCCAGCCTCTTCTCCATCACCTGAACGGCACCATCATGTGCTAATTCACTCAAGTTAGAAAGCCAAGAAGCCCCTTCTTTTTCACTCCCACACGCAAAGCCCCAGCAAGCCCTGCCAGTTCTATCTCTTAACTATTTCTTGTATCCGTCTAGCTCGTCTTCATCTCACCACCACGGTCTTAATTCACGTGCCTGTGATTCATTGCCTGGTTCAACACAGGAGTCACATTGGTCTCACGCTTCTGTATATCGCTGCTGGATTGTTCAGTAGTTCCTAATGCTTTGGGGGCAGAGCACAACCTTTGCTGGTCATCCTAGATCCTTTCCTACTTCTCCAACTTCATGCAACACCTACTTCAGCCACAGGGAACTGTCTGTAAGTCACCAAAACATCATGCAGCCCCATGCTGTTACGCTCTGCGCTGCCCACCTTCCCCACTGGAACCCTCACCCACTCTCCTGAGAAGCTCTGACAGGCTTCCCCAGGCGAGGTAAAATGTTCTTCATCTGGCTCCAGTAGGACATCTTCCATGGTCATGTTGTTATCAGGTGACCTCTCTGCCTCCTACTCAACTGTGTGCTCCCTGAAGGCGTGGAAAGACGCATCGCTCCTCTCTGAATTACTGGCACACAGTATGGTGCCTGGAGCATTAACAGATCCTAAAACATGCCAGCTGAGGTTTCTTTCTGTGGGTCAGCCCACGAGTAATGGATAGAATATCATCCTCAATACATTAAACGCATAAACTACATTCTTCTGCTGTGCATCTATCAAGGGATTTTCTATGGAAATCTACAGAAACTATAGGGAGAAGAACAATTCATGGTTTGATACAAACCAAAGACCAAAAAATCACATGATGGTATAGAAGAGCCTGTTTTCAATAATAGCCAATCAGACAGATATGAATTCTAGAATTCTAGAGATTAATTTTCTAATCTTTTGCCATTACCACAAATTTGCCTTAAATGCCAGAGGCTCAACTCTTAGAAACAACAGGGCAGATGAAGAATGGGATTCAGGAAATCTTAGAATTCTCTGCAAACACCTGTCAACAATAAGACTTAATTTCACTCCAGGGACGCCTGGGTGGCTCAGTGGGTTAAGCCTCTGCCTTTGGTTCAGGACATGATCCCAGGGTCCTGGGATCGAGCCCCACATCAGGCTCTCTGCTCAGCGGAAAGCCTGCTTCCCCCTCTCTCTCTGCCTGCCTCTCTGCCTACTTGTGATCTCTGACTGTCAAATAAAATTTTAAGAAAAAAAAAAAAAAAAGACTTAATTTCACTCAAACACACTTACCTAGCTGATGATTCACTGAGAAGCAGCTCCAGTCAAGAAAGCATCACGACTCTCTGTTTTCTTTTCCATGAAGGGACCAATCAATTAATATACCTTCCTATCACATGAAGGTCTCCATGTCTTTGAATTTCACATGTGCAGAGTTGAAGCGTTTAAATAAGAGGGTTATGGCCAAAGAATTAGTCCAAATGCTGTTCTTATATTTGCGGACTTCCCTCTCAGGACCAGCTGAAGTTATGCCGGTGACATTTTAGAGTCTAACCCTGAAGCAGTTATAGCTATTCATTTGCTCTTCTTGTACTTCAAGTGTTCTGGCGTTTTCTGAGGTCACCGGCCTGTTGGCAGACAGCCATAGCCCCACTGGGCTGTTGGAACCACTCCAGCTGGATAAACCGAGCCAGGCTTGCTTGGCACAACCTCACCTTCACACACTCTGCTCCCATCACAGGTAACCTCTTCCAACATGGAAACGCCTAGAAGCATGAGAAGTGTTTGCTTTGTAACTGAAAAAAAACTCCTGGCATTTCTCAGGACTCACAGTGCTCTGACATGGGCTACTCAGAGCTCAGGCAAGGCCAACTGTGCTGAGAAAGAAGACTGACCTCAGGAAGTAACCTCACGCCAGGTTTTGCTTATTAAATTGTCTCCCACCAATGGGATTGCTTCGCCAGAAAACACAGGTGTGAGGAAACGTGGAAAGAATTAGAGTTCTTACATTTCAAACTACTCTAGCCCCTACTCAATTCCTGTGTTTTATTGAGAGGATGAAAATAATAACACCTGTAGGACTGATTGCTAATAACAGACTGCATGAGAGACTACCAAGGGTTTTTTGGTTTTTTTTTTTAAGATTTTTATTTATTTATTTGACAGAGAGAGATCACAAGCAGGCAGAGAGGCAGGCAGAGAGAGAGGAGGAAGCAGGCTCCCTGCTGAGCAGAGAGCCCGATGCGGGGCTCGATCCCAGGACCCTGAGACCAGGGCCTGAGCTGAAGGCAGCGGCTTAACCCACTGAGCCACCCAGGCACCCCCTACCAAGGGTTTTTTAAGTCAAGTAGATGCCTAACTCTCACACCCTTACGTTTCAGTATAAGAATGTATGTCTTGGGACGCCTGGGTGGCTGGATTGGTTAAATGTGTGCCTTCAGCTCAGGTCCTGATCTCGGGGTCCTGGGATCCAGCTCCACATTAAGCTCTCTGCTCAGTGGGAGTCTGCTTCTCTCTCTCCCTCTGCCCCTCCCCACCTCTTGTGTACACACACATGCATGTGCACTCTCTCTCTCTCTCTCTTGAATAAATAAATAAAATCTTTTAAAAAAAGTATGTCCCAGGTGCTCTCCTAATTTCATTAAACATGTATATATGTGTATATACATAATACATTACATACACACACACACCTTGGGACTAACACTTCAGCCAGTTAAGAACATAGACTTTGGGGAATCAAAATACTCATGTACTTCAGTTAACAACAAAACAGCCGCAATAACAACACAGGACACGTCTAGTGAAGAATCAATCTGATTTTCCGTTATACTTTTTGAAACACTAGCAATGAAGAAGCACTAGCTCCACTCTAGCCACAGAGGCCTCCTTGCTCCTCTGCGAACAGGCCAAGCCCAGGGCCTTTGCACTTGCTGTTCCTTCTGCCTGAACTCCATCTCCTAGGATGTCCACATGGTTTACTGCTTCTATTTCTTCAGGTCTCTGCCTATCAACAAGATCTGCCCTGAACACCAAACACAAGATATCATTCCCCTGTCTCTGTATCCTCCTTTTTTTTTGCTTTATTTTATTTGAAGCATGCTTCACTTTCTGAATAATACATATTTACATGCTCATAGTGTGTCTCCCAAACCTACCAGCATATAAAATCTGAGAGGGCAGGGGTTATGTCTGCTTTATTCCCTACTCTAATCTTAGTACCCAGAGCAATGCTGGGTGCAACGAGACAGGGGATCATGGAATACTGAATGAATGGGTAAATCAATGAATGACTTTTGTTGCAATTTAACTTACTCTGTGTACATTGTGGAGTATAATGTGCCCAACTGACAAACAAACACATCAAATAATACATCAACATCAACAAATGCTCCTAACAGTCCCTCTCTGCTCATGAACCTTGACAAGTTATGGTTCATGCTGAATTAAATGTCATATTTGACTGTTTCTGGAAGAATTTTATTTTCTCTACTGTTGTCAGTGTGCTGCCACAGATGTGAAGATGACATCACCTTGGGGCTGGTAGCCCTGAGATGGTCTAAGTTGATGTGCCTGCTGGATGAATCACTCGGTCTCCAATTCTCTGAGTTTGACTGAACCCCCCCACCCAGACCAGAGAGAAAGCCAGTTCAGTGCACTGACAGCCAGGAGACCTGGGGTGCCTTTTACCAAAATTCCAGGAGTGATAGCCCAGGACAAACACAGGAGCTGGGATTGTGGGGGCAAGCAGGTGGACCTGGGCAGCAAGTGCAGAACCGGCTGTTAAAGCCAAGGGTGCCTAGGTAAGAAGAGAGGGAGCACTGGAGCTCAGATCCATGCCACGTCGGGCTTCTAGAATGGGCCTGCCAGGAGCTGACGGGTATCACCTTTGAGCCGTGGCGCCAGAAAACATAGACATTCTGTTTTGTGAATCCCGTTCTTTCTCGTTAGATTGAAAACAATTTCATTTCCCCACATTGCAAGTAAAACTCTTTAAGTGGACTTGACCTTTCAAAAGTCATCAGACACCTTGAAAGGCCTTTTGTGATAAATGTGGCATAAGAAGAAGAACATTTAAGGCTCAGGCTAGTGGTACAGAAAACTTAGCTGTGGGCAGCTTGACTCTTGTTCATATTTCTAGAGTCCTGCTTTCTATATGATGGCTAGACATTCTCGAGCTGTAGCTAAGGCATATTATTGTTAGTTCTCTGACAATGGCAGTGGTGTTCTGATTCGTTAGACATTTTGATTAATGATTTGGATGAAGTCAGAGGTATCATACCCACCACACGGGAGAATAAAGTGAAGTCAGGGTGTTGGGGGAGCACATATCTAATAAATGACAGCCAGGATCTCTCCTGGAAATGACTAGAGAGTGGAATATGGGCCGAATCTAACATGTAATATTTTGTTCCAGGGTAAATGCAAAACTCTATGTTTCAGCCACCCCACAAGATTACCAAAAGTAGGGTGCCTCTCTTACAGGTTTGTTTACTTCATAGCACACAACAATTTGCAATTCTATATCTGTCTGTTCACTTGTTTATGGAAGCCTGCATGGGTATAACTTAAGCCCCGGAGAAGGCAGAGATAACATCTGCTGATTTCCTGGGTGCATTCCCAGTGTGTGTACTGCGCAACCCAGCAGGCACTCAGGACACATTTACTGAATGAACATCTGAATGAAGGATGGAAGAGAATGTGACTTAAAAACAAGTCTTTTAAAGGTCTGGCATTTGTCTTTGCAAGTTCAATGCCAATTAACAATGCTGGGGCTATCGGAGGTGATCTAGATGTCTAGAATATGGGTTGTGGCCATTCTACCTGATTCTTGCTGTGGGGTCACCTACCTGCTTCTGAGTGTTCCAATTAAGAGGATCTATGTTATGGGCTGAATTATGCAACCCCCCATTCCTGCGTTGAAGTCCTAATCCCCAATACCTCCGAATACCGCTGTATTTGGAGTAGGGTCTTTAAGGAGCTAATTAAGTGAAAACAGGGTCACTAGTCTCCTAATCAAATATGACTAGCTCTGATTAGGACACAGACACAGAAAGAGGAAAGATGATGTGAAGACACAGTAGACAACCACTTGCAAGCCAAGGAGAGAGGCTTTAAAGAAGCCAACCTTACCTACACCTTGATCTTGGACTTCTAGCCTTCAGGACCCTGAGCTAACTTTTGTTGTTTACCCTGCCCAGTTGGTGGTACTTTATTGTGGCAGCCCTAGCAAACTCATACCTATAAGTAACTGCTTAACCAACCGAGAGTGCATTATTTAACAGTGAGGCGAATTAAGAGGGCAGTGAACACTTTTCTTCAAATACCTGAACAGTTATTACATAGAAGAAAACACAAGGGAAAACTTCCTGACAAAAAGGGACATCCAAGGGGCGTCTGGGTTGGTTGAGCGACTGCCTTAGGTTCAGATCATGGTCCCGGAGTTCTGAGATTGAGTCCCGCATTGGGCTCCCAGCTCCATGGGAAGTCTGCTTCTGCCTCTGACCTTTTCCCTTCTCACATTCTCTCTCTCTCTCTCAATTAAAAAAAAAAAAAAAAAGGGGGACATCCAAAAATGGAATGCACAAGCACTCCAATATATAATTTACTTATTTACTGAATTTATTGTTTACTGGTTGACTCCTCTGGCTAAAGGTAAGCTCCAATAAGACAAGCACAATAAATACACCAAGTGAATGAATTCCACCAGAGGAACTGAGTTTCCTGTTACTGAAGGCATTGGAACAGAAGCCAGACACACCCTCTATAAAAGGATATTACTGAGAAGTTTCTTGCAGAGGACACAGGGTCCTTTTTCAAAGTTGAAATTTCATTAATCTGACTCTACTACTGATGAATGAAATACAGGTACTTCTCATAATAAAGGTCCACCTTTAAACATCTGTCTCCCTATACAGACTCTAGTCAAAGTATCAAGACCATTCAACTTACATATTACATTTCTTCAGCCTGAAGGCATTATCCACCCAATAATCTCCTGATACAAGATAAAAACACAAATTTTAAGTATCATTTATTATAAGTTATTTTCTGAAGTCAGCCCTTAAAGGTAGATAGACATTTCTATTACTTAAATCTGTTTAATTTAGAGCAGGAGATCCAACAGCAGAAGACCGTGGAATCTTAATAAATGTGTAATGAAGAATAATTAATAATATTAAAAATTATCATCTTCTTCTTAGCCTCCCAAGAGCAGTGGCAGATGGCGAATTCTGGCTGTGCTAATTCTGGCTGTGCCTGTGGCTGCCCATAGATCTTTCAAGAAGCCAGCATTCAAAGAACAGAGTGAAACTCACAAGAATCCCATGAATTTTGCTGTTGTTTCAAAGGTTCTTTTGGCATAGACTCTGCTCTAACAGATGAACCTGTAGACTTTCAATCATGGCAATCCAGTTTCAAAAAAAAAAAAAAAAAAAATCACCAGACGATCTCACAGAGATTTCGAAAAATAGACCTGTCCTTGAATACAAAAGAGTAGGAGGACAGGACACTCTCCTACTTTCACACCATTGAAGAATCTGAGTACTACAGTTAAGCTTTTAGGACTTTCACATAGCTCAGAAGTACTGAGGTGAGAGCATCACGATGTTCAGGTCATTGAAAAAGCACAGACATTTTCAGTCAATAAGAGTTGTGTTTCACAATTCATTCTGGCAGATGTTTCACATTTGCCTGCTCCCATAAACTTTATTTCCAACTTGCTACAAGTCTGCCAGGTGCCAAGAGCAATACTACATATGGAGCCAAGATGGCAATTTCTACAACCCAACATATGTCTAGGTCTGCGGTACCTATGCTTTTGTGTTTATGTTCTAGCCATACCTCCAAAATATTTATTTTCATAAGAAATATTAACACTCTAAATGGAACCAAAGAAATGATGAACACCAATTCGCAACCACGTGGGAAAACAATGCTGTGAAATAGACGGTGGTAAGTCGAACTGGTTTATAGTCCCAGATAGCTAGCAGTGATCAGTACTGTGTTGAATAGATCCTACCAGTTGAATTTCCCACCCAAGTCCCATAGCCCCGATGTCAGCATGATGGCACGGGGAGAGACACACTGTTGACAAAAAGGAGCTGCTGAGAATCGAGCTCTCTGTTCCATCTCTACATTCATCACTGGAAAAGCAAGGCTGGTGGGAGGCAGGACTATCATATAAAAGGGGACTTGTGGGTCTCAAGGGTCTCGAGAAATGTCTGCTCTTCTGTCCAGCAGTTTGTAAACTGCTCTGTGAATCATTTTTTAAGAGGGGTTTGAAGGAAAGGGATACCCTGGCTTGTGACAAAGCTCCGAGGATGGGAAAATTGTACCAGATTTGAAATTGGAACATCTGTGCCCCAGTCAAACTCCACAATTAGCCAGTAGGTGACCCTGAGCAGGTCATTTGGGTACCCAACTCTTCAGGCTCCTGCTCATATGAAAATAGGAACACAAATTCTAAAAACATAATAAATAAATAAATAAATAAATAAATAAATAAATAAATAAATACTGGATGTATTAATTAACTAGATAGGGGAATCCTTCTACAATGTATATTGAATCACCATAATGCACACTTGAATGATCTTAAAATTTTGCATGTCAACTATATCTCAATAAAGCTGAAATTAAAAAAAATACATACCACTTAGGACTGTAATAAAGATCGAAAGAGATAATATATGCACATAGCATGTAAAGGGCATCATAATGATATTAACAGATTATACTAATGATAGTATTTTTTTGAGAGACTGCTATGTGCCCTCAACTGTGCTAAGCACTTCTCATGCATCATCTTACTTAATTCTTGTAATAACTCTATGAGTTTGGAATATTATCCCTATTTTGTAGACGAAGAAACAGAATTTTAAAGAACCCAAGGACACTCACGAAATACTTGCCTGGCTGATGAGAGATGTAGTTTTTATTTTATTTTATTTTATTTATTTATTTGACAGACAGAGATCACAAGTAGGCAGAGAGGCAGACAGAGAGAGAGGGGGAAGCAGGCTCCCTGCCGAGCAGAGAGCTCGATGCGGGGCTCGATCCCACGACCCTGGGATCATGACCTGAACCGAAGGCAGAGGCTTAACCCACTGAGCCACCCAGGTGTTCCAAGATGTAGTTTTTATGAACTTAAGTAGTTCCATGATTGAACACAAATTATACCTGACCTTAAAGAGGTGGAATATCTTATTTTAATCTAACAAGATTGACTCTGAAGTACCTCTTTGTACCATATAATGGACTACTTTACATGCTATTGCATTTGATCCAAAGACCTGTGTGCATATGCTTGTGAAAGAGGTATTGTCCCTATTTTAAAGATGGGAAAACAGGTTCATTAGGGGTGAGTGATTGCCTAAGGTGGCAGCGCTGTGACTTGATTCTAAAGTAGGCATAGCTCAGCCTTCCTCTAACTTTGTGTTCCAATCTACTTAAACATGAGTTAACTGAATGAAGGCAATTAAAAAAAAATAGACTATAAAAAAATAAAATAATAACAAAAGTTAACATTTTCTCTTTTCTCATTCTTGCTTTTGGATACTTACTTAACATCACTACTAAGCATTCCACTCAAAAATCTGACCACTTAAGGCGAATATTTTTTCAAGATGAAACATACAGTTAACATCAGGTCTTTTTTTTTTTTTTAATTTTATTTATTTATTTGACAGACAGGGAGGGAGAACAGGGGAAGTAGCAGACTCCCTGCTAAGCAGGGAGCCCGACGTGGGGCTCGATCCCAGGACCCTGGTCTTCTCTGCCCTGGTCTCTTACTCTGTGCAAAGACATCCTTATCCCACACAATACCTGATTATTAGCTTTAATTATTATTGGTTCTAGATGTGCAGCTCATCTCTCCAAATGGACAATAATGGGATAAGCTGTCTTTATTGTTTTTCTCTACCTTATTGTACTCAAGAAGCTGTCAATAGTCTTATAACAATGGAAGAGTATATTTTTTTTAAAAAGTGAAGACACCAGAGTCTGTAAATTGTTGCTAACATCTATTCTCTGGCACCTTAATGATTTAAAAATTCAACAAAGCAAGATAACTTTCTGTAACTAGGCATAGATCACTGGGTATTTTCTAGGTTTGTACAATCCAGCATTTAATATTTAATAGCCTTAACAATGAAGTTTGATAAAATTGGTATATATTATTCATGAAAGCAAGTTCAGCTCCTTTGAAAATAAAGTAGGTGTTCATGAGTCATTATTCATTCAACAGACAGTCCTGAGCACCCGTGAATTGCCTGACACTGTGTGGGACCGTCTGGATACAGTGCGATATGGTCTTGACCCTCAATAGGCTTATAGTCTAGGAGCAACACACATGGTGATTGTTCAATATGACGGTGGCATAATACAGGTTTCTATAATAATTTCACTAATAAAACAGAATATGATTTATTACTAGACATCCTTAATGTTTGAGAGCTGTGGTTCTTAGTGGGTGTGATATTGCCCTTTAGGGGACTTTTTCCAAATTTGCAGAGATGTTTTTGGTTATACCAGTGATGGGGCGGGGGCTGCCAACATTCCGTGGGTAGGGGCAGGGATGCTTAATGTCAGGCAATGCGTGGAGCTCTCGTGCACAGTGACATCCTCATGTCCAACCTGACATCCAAATGCTCCCCTCGACAGCCTCATACATGAGAAACTCATTTGTAGTGAACTTAGTCTGGAATCTGATGTTGTACTTATAAACAAAGTATTAGCAGAGTACTTTTGCATAGGTTAAATATCTTCTCCATTTTCAAGAAATACAACTACTATGTACGCTGAGGAAAGGGGGTACTTTGCTGTGCTTGGAGCTTGTACAAAAATTGGTCATCAATTTGGAAAATCATAACACTGAAGCCCACACCTGTGCCAGTCTGCCCAGGGGGCTGTGCTTTCGCAGTGCGGCTCTGTGACAGGTGTGCACGTATGACTAGTTCACCCTGTCTCTCCATGCAATAGAGTCAGAGTACTGAAGTGTTGACCCTCAGACTAGTTTAGCACAGATGACTTTCTTTACCTTTCTCTCTCTCTTTTTTAAAAAAGATTTTATTTATTTGACAGAGAGAGAACATAAGAAGGGGGATAGGGACAGAGGGAGAAGCAGGCTCTCCACTAAGCAGGGAGCCTGATGCGGGGTTTGATCTCAGGACCCTGAGATCATGACCTGAGCCAAAGGCAGTCACTTAATCAACTGAGCCACCCATTTGCCCTTTACCTTTCTCCTTTGGATTACAGTTATAACATATAGACATAGGCATATAAATATAGATTTTTTAAAAGCTATACAGATAGATGAGTTGTATTATCTTTGAATTTTATTTCAGGATAGTAAAAGAGATATGAGAAAATATTTGTTATAAAAGGGAGAGTTGGAATAATAAAATAAGATGAAAACAGAGAGGGAGGCAAACCATGAGAGACTCTTAACTCTAGGAAACAAACTGAGGATTGCTGGAGGGGAGTGGGGATAAGGGGGGGTGGAGTAACTGGGTGGTGGGCATTAAGGAGGGCATGTGATATAGTAAGCACTGCATGTTAGGTGCAACTGATGAATCATTAAATTCTATCCCTGGAACTAATAATAATAAAAAAGACGTTTTCTATAAATAAATAAATAAAACAAATGGGAGAGTTGGGTCCAATAGGCTGAGAATCACTTGTTCCAGTTTCTTAAAGAAAATTAAAGACAAAATTCCCAACAGTAGTTGGGAATCTTTTCAGGCCATGAAGGAGCTTCCTATGGTCAGCTGTACTCCTGCAACATGGGCATTTTTCTCAGATCCCACTTGATCTCTGACTTCTTCCTGCAGTGAGTGGCATTGGTGTGATTTAAGAAAGAGAAGAAAGGCAGACACATATGGGGAGAGAAAAATTTTAAACCGTTACACTAAAGAAACCCTTAAAAAGTCAGCGTGAGATGAATGAAAAGTTCAGTTAAGAAAAGGAGTCAGGGGGCACCTGGGTGGCTCAGTGGGTTAAGCCTCTGCCTTCGGTTCAGGTCATGATCCCAGGGTCCTGGGATTGAGCCCTTCATTGGGCTCTCTGTTCAGCAGGGAGCCTGCTTCTCCCTCTCTCTCTGCCTGCCTCTCTGCCTACTTGTGATCTCTATCTCCGTCAAATAAATAAATAAGATCTTTAAAAAGAAAAAAAAAAGAAAAGGAGTCAGAACGTAAAATGATATAATAATTTATACCACCAATATATCTTTACTAAAAAATGGGACCCCAAAGAAGGATAAAATGGACCCCTGACCTTAAGTGTTTATAATAGAACTAATTATGCAAACACTGTATGTGGCTTCTTACACACAGGATATCCTGACACTAAACCCTGAATTTCACAGAGGAAGTATGTATATTTCATGTAATTTCCAGGGGATGCCTGCTGGGGGGCCGCTAGGCCAATGGTTCAATTAAAGAAGAGATTTAGGCTGAAACACAGAGACAGAGGAAGGACAAGGCATAAGGAGCAATGGGACTGAGAGAGAAAGGTGACATGGGGAATATTCACACAAAGGCTATAACCGAGCTGACTGATTTTACATCAGTATCAAAATTAGAGTCCCATACACATATATCCAGTAAGTAACTATAATCCAGATTCATTTGGGGCAGTTCTGCAACTTTATGTTTAAAGCAATTTTATAGTAAGTACAAATAAGATCCTATGAATTCCAAATAGAAAACTCTTTGTTTTAATGGATGATTAAATGGGTGATTTAATGGATGATTCTGGATTTTTGGATTAATATTTTATGTTCACATAAGAAAGTTTAGGCAGGAACTGAGTGGCACTTCAATAAGGCTAAGTAAAATTACGTTGGTTAGGCTATAAGATCTGGCGAATTAATGACTGTAACAAAAGCTACAGCTCAAAAAATATTTTATTGGGAAAAAAATGCTAATTCACAAAAAAATTTTTTTAATGTATTACTAGCTAACCAGGCATTTTGTACACAAACCTAACCCTGGCTATTTTTGGAGTACTAAATGATGTCTTTTTGGAGAGATAAACAGTTTCGAGTTTTCCTTTTTTTTTTTTAAAGGTTCGTTTGAGTTTAAGAAAGCTGATCCAACCTAATGGGCTGTCATTTTTGAATCTCCCTAACTGCCTTGTCGTGGGCCACTTCTAAGATGGAGAGCATCCTGGTCCACTGTCCATTTCTGAAGTGACACTTGCTGCCAGGTGGCATCCCTCAGCGAGCTTAATCTACGCAACTAGGCCACTCCGTCCTGGCCCTGCCGTGACACTTGCTGATGTTCCTGCGACAAGATTTGATTTACTGTGTTCTTAACAGTGTTCTTATAAGTCAACTATGTAACTCACATTCTAGAATATTCTGGGAAACAAAGCAACCTACAGGGGAGTGCTTTTGTCATGCACAAATAAGGCAATTGTCAAAGCCAGGAAGCATTTTTCCTCCTGGCCTCTGATCTTAAAAGAATTTATTTTACATGATTAAGGATTTATCTCAAAATGCTCTCATGTGCTAGGTAGAATGAGGATGTCAACACACCCTTAGGAGCAGACATTCTCCCATTAAATGCTATCTTAGAGACAAGAGAGAAAGCTCTCTAGGGTTGGTTTTCAGTGGTATGCTTCTTTCCTCTTTCCAAAGGAAACATAAAACTCACAAAATACATGTCAGGAAGCAAAATACAATCTAGGTATTTCAAAAAGAATCTAAAAGTAATTATCAGAAAATGGCCTCATCTATTTATTAAAGCCGCATTATAAAAGATAATTACAATAACACCTGGTAGGAGATAACACATTCCGGGTTAATGAGGGCAGGACTATACACTATCTCGTTTAAGATTCACAGTCTTTAAATGTTTTGAGCAGAGAAAAAATTAAATTTATTTTTCAAAGTAGGAAACTGAGACTCTGAAAAACCAGTTCCTCCTTTGAACAGTAGTAGAAAGAAGCCACCAAGGTGAAAGTCCATTCCCTCTATTTGAAGGGGTGGTGACCTCCCAGGAGGACTGCTTGTCTGGGACACGCTCCCATCAGACTGCCCATGGCAAGTGAGGGGCTCCAAGTACAGACCCAGGGGAGCGCGTGCCTCCGGGAAGACATGGTGGTGGTGGCGAAGCCCTGGAAGATAAAGTCCTAAGTCCTATGCCTGACTAAATCCTGCTCTGTCACATTCTAGCCACATGAGTGGGAAAATCACTAAAGCCCCTGTGCCTCAGTTTTCTGTAAAGTGGGGTACCAATAACAGCATCTATCTCAAACGATCGCTATGAGGATTATACTAATACATGGTAAAAATTCAAAAATCCTATCCATCCCTATTATTCCTTTTTGCAAGGACTGGAAAGCTCTCTCATCACCAAATACAATTCTAATATAAAAAATAAATAAACCAATTCAGGAGGCTCAATGGTAGAGGCAAAACAGGAAACAGGATCTGATCATAAAGGTTAAAAAATGTATGGGCATCCGCACAGATCACACGATTTTACACTGCTTCATGCATTTATGTTCTAGACACGAGCTGAGACTCACAGGGAAGGAATGAGAGATCCTCACCCAAGAAACGTCCCAACCAGAGAACAAGCCTGCAGAGGGGGGTTCCCTCCTGGGGGCAACGCCTGCTTTTCTGTAGCCCTTGGCTATCTGTTCTAATTATTATATTATCTGCTTGGGTAGATGTTTTTTTTACAAAAACAAAACTCATTTGTTTTCCTGTTATTTCTTCATATTGTAATACCCTTTTAAGAAAGTCACAAAAGAGGGTGCCTGGGTGGCTCAGTAGTTAAGCATCTGCCTTTGCCTCAGGTCATGATCACAGGGTTCTGGGATCGAGCCCCACATCAGGCTCCCTGCTTGGTGGAAGGCCTGCTTCTCCCTCTCCCATTCCCTCTGCTTCTGTTCCCTTTCTCACTCTCTCACTGTCTCTCTCTGTGTCAAATAAATAAATAAAATCTTAAAAAAAAAAAAAAAGTCACAAAAGGTTGCAGACTTGAGCTTCTGGGAATAATTCCCAAGACCAACTTTCTCATCATACGTGGTAAGAAAAAAATCACTTCTAATTCATCTTTTGCAATTTTCTGTGTGTTCTTGTTTTTTAAACATTCCATATACCATTAAGTGGTTGAAACATCAGTGATCTCCATACAGAGATTATATGAATTACTAAAATATACCTTTTAACTTGTGAAGTCTGTATTGTCCTTAGTGCCGCTGGTTTGTAAAGATACAGGTGGTTACTTCTAGAGAAGTAAGAAAGCATTGTAAGAACACACATTCCCCCTCATTGTAGCTCACATCACTACAATAGATAATAAGCATACATTTAGAAATGCCCTCTTCTAAGCGTGCACACCACATCCTACAGGAGAGAGCTCTTCATTGGCAAGAGTTCTCTTCTCAAAGTTAGTTGTATTCTGTTAGCCACCTGATAGGCCTGGACACCAATCTGCACCAGCTCAGGGCCTCGTGCCAGCTTCCCGACCTGGCAGCCTGTGGCTCTGACGTGTATCTCAAGTCCATTTGTCTGACCCAGGAACGTGGGCCAGGTCCTGAGAGCCAAGTTTCACATGGGCCTTGGCAACAAACAATCCCACTGCTATGGCTTGGACCCTGAACCTCAGCATTCAGACTTTCGCTTAGGCTCCTATCATCCACTCCCATCTCAACGGTGCCAAACCACACTGCGGGTTTGGTCAGGCAGGAAGACACTTCATTTCCCCATCAAAAGGAACGGGGCCACAAGATCTTGGTGCAGGAGGTGCAAAGCATGACAGAGGCAGCCCAGGGCCCTTTTCCTCACCCCCACCCCCAACCCCGACTGCTCTGACAAAAAGAGCCTTCCCCAAGCAAACATGTGGCTCACACCTTTGGACGAGTTGGATTCCTCAAGACCACCCCAGGCTTCTGAACCTCCCAGGGATGAGGAGCTCCGAGTTCTGGAATCCACAACACAGGCGTTGCACAGATTTCAATCCACATCAACCCCCGTGGGGGGGATAGAGGAAACAGCCAGAGGGAGCTTCTCTTCTCCTCAGCTGTGGCAGTGACACCTAGTGGCAGCCAGTAATAAAACCCCCAAGTGGAGAGAGATGGTTGTTGGATGCCATTGTCCTGTTTAAGACCACCCAGCTTAGGGGTAATGGAGGTGGATTTCAAAGTCCCAATCTGTGAAACTGTGCTCATTCCAAATCCTTATATTTGCAATTCATTTTTGTATCCTTATATCATATATGTCTAACGCTAACCCTGGGAGGTGATGGTGATTTCATGATAAAGTTATGTTTTCATGAAAAAAAAAAGTCTCCTTAATTATGTCACTTTTTTCCCCAAAAGACGATGTTATAGACATAATTTCTAAAATTTCCCCTGGAAAGCCATCTGTTCTAAAGCCCAGAACCCATGAATTTGATGGGCTATCACTCCCCAGGATAATTTTATATAATGTCATGTTATATGGCAGAAAGGACATTAAAATAGGGAGATTATCCTAGTGGGTCTGATCTAATCACCTGAGCGCCATGAAGTAGAGCGCCTTCTCAGGCTGGAGAAAGAAGAAGAAAGCAGAAGATTGGAAGCACAAGGTGCTTCAACGAACCACTGCAGGCTTGAAGATAGAAGGGGCCATGTGAAAAGGAAAAGCCTAGAAGGATACCGGGATCTCATTTCTACAACTGCAATGACCTGGATTCTTCCAACAACCTGAATGAGCCTGAAAATGGATTTGTCCCAGGTGTCTCCAGATAAGAGCCCAGCTCAGCCAAAATCTTGATTTTGGCCTATGAGACTTTGAGCAGACATCAAGCATTGGCCCATGCTCACTCCTCACCCCAGAAAACTGTGAAATAATAAGTAGATGTTTTCAACTGCTAAGATGGGGGAGGGGCGTCCCTGGGGGGGTGCAGTTCATTGAGCATTGGACTCTTGGTTTGGCTCAGGTTGTGATCTCAGGGTCATAAGATTAAGTCCAATGTTGGGTCCCTTGCTCAGTGGGAGTCTGCATAGGACTCTACCTCTCCAACCGCCACTTACCCATGTTCCCACATGAGCAGACACTCTCTTTCTCTCAAATAAATAAATTTTTTAAAAAATAAATAAATAGTAAATTGCTAAGTTGGTGGCAACTTTTCACACAATAATAGGAAACTAATACAGATGATTATAAAATTGTGGGGTTATCGGAAAGTGGAAACTCCAGAATTAGGACTCCATGCTCTTTCTCTCTCTCTCTCTCTCACGCACACACACACACACACACACACCATCTTCACCTTGTCCTAAATCCTACTCCGAGCTATTTGTCATACTTCTCTGCTCCCTTGTTATTCCAGGTCCCACTCACCTCCTTCACTCTCATTATCTTCTCTCTGGATTCTTAGCTGGTTTTCCTGCCTCTAGCTTTCCCACTCTCTTCTCTAATGCTCAGCAATGCTGCTAGATTTGGTTTCCCAATATTGCAGTCCCAGACACTGTTCTCTAGAAGAATGCTGACAGAACGACGTTCACGGTGGCAGGAGTAATAATAATAATAGGACAAGGTAGTGAGTTTTCTCATAAAGCTAAATATTTTACACTTGAAGAACTTTTATTCTAGCTTTTTTTGGTGAGATGTTCTTTTTTTTTTTTTTAATGAAATGATTATAATGATAGTAGGTTGCAGCCTACATGGTCATAAATTTTTCCCATTCTTTCTTCCCTGTTTGTTGGTGCCTTTACAATGTGACTTAGCAGCTCCTCCAAGAGCAGGAATCTATTTTGTCTCCACCCTCTGAATCTGGGCTTGCCCGTGTGACTTGCTATGGGCAATGGGACTTGGGCGCTGGGCCTTTCTCTCTTGCTGTGAGAACCCTTCGACCACCACATGAACATGCCCTGGCTGGCCACTTGGGATTAGAGACCATATGGAGAGAGGCCCTCTCTCCTCAGCCCAACCCTGTGAATCAGAGCATCCTGGCCATCCAGCCCCAGGCAAGCAGGTCCAGATAGGAGTGGCCACAGAAACATGACAATAATAAACGTATGCTGTATGCTGTCATAAGCCCCCGACTTTGGAGGTGTTTCTTAGGCAGGAAATGCATACAATAGCAGAAACTGGTTTGAGGTAGTTTTAAATATATATATTCTTACTTAGAAAACTAAAAAGTAAACAAACTCTTTGTAAATGCTTTTAATTTTCTGAACATTTAACTGGTCCAAGAAATCCTGAAAAATCTCAGAACCACTGCCTTAACCCACAGCTCCAAATAGGTCTTTCTTTGTCTTGCTCCAAAGGCCATGAAAACCGCTCTGCAGAGAAAGCTTTGGATGCCTATTTATAGAGAAAGATTTTTCTGCTTGATAAATGATATCAGGCTGGGGAAGGAGAGCAGAGGAGGAGCAGCGGGTTGAGTGGATAAAGCCGCATCCACAAGGGGGTGGAAACCATGGCTGGAACATTAGGGTTGAAGTGAAGGGACATGCTGTCAAGAGCCCCGGGAATGGCAGAGAAGCCTGTTAACCCAGATCTATGTTTCTTGTTTTCTGGGGAGAATGCCTGCTGGCAGACATCGCCCTTTGTTCTTTGCCTTCTCTGGAATAATGCTCCACTATATCCCAAAGAGTATCCTCATCACTTCCCCCTCTACATCCCCCCAAACCCCGCTGACTCAGCTCTACCCTGAGCAGAGCTCCTGTCCTTCTAGTGTGGACAACTTCCAGTTCTGGACACTACTAAGCCAGAGACGGAGAGCCCTACCTACCTACCTACCTACCTACCTACCTACGGAGCAGCAGTGTTTTCTATCACGCGAGCCCACAGGTCTGAAGCTCCCCCGGGGACAGGCCAGCGCAGCTGCCATCCCCGCTGGGCTGTTATTGCACAGTGTATTCAGAGCCAGCACGGGTGCATGGACCATGCGCTCTCTGAAAAGAAACCACTTAGTTGCTTGCTTAACTATATTCTCTTGATTTTCACTGGATCAATTTTTCTTCCTCTCAAGTTGCCAATTTTACTGCATTTGGACCAAATTTGAAACAAAAGACTGAATTGGTAAGAACATGGGGAGGGGCTTCTGCTTTGGGTAATGTAGAGAACTTCTCCTCCTCTTGGAAACAAATTAAGTATTCTGGATCAATTATTTAAATTCTTGGACCTAAAACCTAAATGAAGGAACTCCGTGTTAAACAGAACATTGCTGTCAACTTTCTCTCTGGGGGCACTTGCTAGACTGCATAAACTTTAGCTTTGATTTTCATGACCACACAGGGGGACAGGCAAAAAGCCCAGAGAGTGCCCCTGTATGTGGAGGAGTCTAATATGAGCTCATTTCCAACAAAAACTTGAGACTGCAAAGGGCTATGTACTCACTGTATGTGAATGGAAAATGACACCCACCTCCATACCAACAGGGGGATGCAAAAAAAAAAAAAAAAATACTATGTTTGCAAATCTAGGCATTAAGCAGAGAAGAAAGAATCACTGTAAAAATTTTTGATGCACATGCTGGTTGTCATGTTAGTTTGAAGCTGAATTTCCCACTGCTTAGGTCATCGAAAATATTTCAGGCCAAAATTTGATTTTGAGAGATACTTGAGTGGTAGTGGTCTCAGGTAGTGTTCTGGGAGAAATAAATGCCATTTGTATGTCTTCTTTGGAAAAATGTCTACTCAGGTCCTTTGTCCATTTTTAAAATCAGATTATTTTTTTCTTTTGGTGTTGAACTGTGTAACTTTTTAAATAGATTTTGGATATTAACCCCTTAGCAGATAAATCATTTGCAGGTACTCAACATCACTAATCATCATGGAAATAAAAATTAAAACCATAATGAGATATCATCTCACACCTGTCAGAATGGCTAGTATCAAAAAGATAAGAAATAACAAGTATTGGTGAGGACATGGAGGAAATGGGACTCTCATGCACTGTTAGTGGGAATACAAATTAGTATAACCACTGTGGGAAATTGTCTGGAGATTTCTAAAAAAATTAAAAATAGAATTATCATATGATCCAGTAATTCTACTCCTGGGTATTTACCCAAAGAGAATAAAAACACTAATTTGAAAAGATGCCTGTACCCCTATGTGTACTGCAGCATCATTTACAATAGCCAAGATACAGAAGCAATGCAAGTGTCCACTGATACATGAATGGATAAAGAAGGTGAGGTATATATACAATGGAATATACTTACACAAAAATGAAGGAGATCTTGTCATTTCTGACAACATGGATGGACCTAGTATTATCATGTACTATGGACCTAGTAGTATTATGCTAAGTAAAGTAAGAGAATGACCAATAGCATATGATTTCACTTATATGTAGAATCTAAACAACAAAAACAAACAAACAGAAACAGAGTCATAAATACAGACAACAAACTGATGGCTACCAGGGGAGGGAGGTAAGGAGATGGGCAAAATAGGTGAAGGAGGATTAAGAGATACAAACTTCCAGTTATAAGTAAGTCTCAGAGATGGAAAGTACAGCATAGGGAATATAGTCAATGACACTGTAATAATGCTGCATAGTGACCATAGTGACTACACTTTGGTGAGATTGCATAATGTACAGAATTGTTGAGAATCAGTATGTTGTACACCTGAAACTAATGTAACATTCTATGTCCACTATACTTCAATAATAAAAACTGGGGGGGGGGGGGGAAGAAGTGACAAACCTCTCTTAAAGGAATACATCTTAGTCTTGGGTTCAAAGAATTGTCACACATAAAATTCTAAAGAAAATAAGTAGTTCACAGTAAAAAACTAACTAGTTATAACTTGCTAAATATACAAGAAAACAAGGCATCATAAAGAACAATTAGCAGAGGGCGCCTGGGTGGCTCAGTGCGTTAAAGCCTCTGCCTTTGGCTCAGGTCATGATCCCAGAGTCCTGGGATCGAGCCCCGTATCGGGCTTTCTGCTCAGCAGGGAGCCTGCTTCCCTTCCTCTCTCTCTCTGCCTACTTGTGATCTCTGTCTGTCAGATAAATAAATAAAATTTTTTTTTTTTTAAGATTTTATTTATTTATCCGACAGAGAGATCACAAGCAGGCAGAGAGGCAGGCAGAGAGAGGAGGAAGCAGGCTCCCTGCTGAGCAGAGAGCCCAATGCGGGGCTCGATCCCAGGACTCTGAGATCATGACCTGAGCCAAAGGCAGCGGCTTAAACCACTGAGCCACCCAGGTGCCCCGATAAATAAATAAAATCTTAAAAAAAAAAAAAAAAAGAACAATTAGCAGGAACAACAGAGAGCAAAATCCCCAAGGATTTCAGATAGTGGAATTAGTAAATACAGACTTCAAAATAACTATATTTATTATGCTCTTTAAAAAGATCTTATTTATTTATTTGAAAGAAAGAGAGAGATTGATTGAGAGACTCAGTGGGGGGAGGAGCAGAGGGAAAAGCAGACTCCCTGCTCAGCAGGGAGCCCAACGTGGGACTTGATCCCAGGACCCTGGAATCATCACTTGAACTGAAGTCACACACTTAACTAACTGAACCATCCAGGTGCCCTATATTTGCTATAGTTAAATAAATACAAGACAGGTTTGAAAATGTGTTCAGGGAACCAGAAACATTAAAAGACTTCAAGTAGATTAGGCAGAGAAACAAATATATTTTAGAAATAAAAACTATAATAACTGAAATTAGAAATGAACAGATTTAGCAATAAATTCAACACAACTGGAAGAACTGGTGAAATGAAAGATGTATCTGAAGAAATTATGCAGAAGGTAGCACAAACAGAAGAAGAGAAAGGAACTATGAAACTAAGAGGGGAGCCTGGGTGGCCCAGTCGGTTAAGCATCTGCCTTTGGCTCGGGTCATGATCCCAGGGTTCTGGGATGGAGCCCTGCATCAGGCTCCCTGTTCAGTGGGGAGCCTGCTTCTCCCTCCTGCTCTTCCTCTGCCTGTTGCTCCCCTCCTTGTGCTCTCTCTCTCTGTCAAATAAATAAATAAAGTCTTAAAAAAAAGAAAGAGCTTAAGAATAAGAAATTCTAACATATAACTAATTCTTGTTCCAGAGGAGTAGGATTAATATTTTTGACTTATTACTTGAGAATTACCCCCATCGTGTCTGTCAATTAAACTGAATTTAACCAGGGGAAATTTGTGCCATAAAAAATATAGAAAAGGAGGACTCTCAGTGTAGTGTAGATGGAATTAAAAGATCATTGCTAAGTGTAGTAGAAGAAGGACCAAGTAGAAATACTGCATTTTGGAGGTTCACGTATGGCCAGACATCTTTGGCAAAGAGTACTGATCGTGAGAAAAACAAGAAAAGTGGTTGAAGAACTGAGCCAGACAGACATTCTTGAATTTGAAAGTTAAAAAAATGTAAATCTCCTATCAACTCTTAAAACTTTTCCTTAAGATTTATCCTGAGAATAACAATAAAAATAATATTTATTGAGTGGTTCTTGCATTGCTTGAGCCTTGTAAGTATGATCTGACTTAATCTTCACAATCCCAAGAGATGTCAGTCATCAGCTGCATGTAATAGCCTCAAGATATGGTAAGGCTTTGAGAGGTCAAATGCCTTTTTCAGGCCATATGTTTAGTGATTGGTGGGACTGAGATTCAAACTCAGGTCTCCTGATTCCAGAGCTCAACTGCCTTAGAGAAACAGAAAAACAAAAACAAATAATTTTTAAGAAAAGAGTAGAGTCAATGCTGGATTTGGAGTACAAAAATGTGAACTCAGAGCTGCCATTTACAACTGTATTTCTTTATAAATGACATAATCTCTCAAAGTGTTGGGTTTTTTTTTTTCCATTTGTAAATTAGGAACAGTGATAGTACCGGACTCTGATTCTTAGCTTGATAATTAAATAAGGCAATGCATGTGAATGTGTGGTGTGCTATGCAAATACTATTATCTTTTATAACTTACACTGCTCCATTACAGCGGCAGGCCTTTTTGTTCTATCCAGTAATATTCTGAATATTCTAGAAGTAACAGTAATCTAATCCAGATGCAGAAAATTCAAGTTAAAAATTATTAGCCAAATGATATAGTATGTAGATTTTTTTTTTTTTTTTTTGGTTGCAACTGAGTCTGAGATTACAACATTCTTTCCCATAAACACTAAAACACTAAGGACTGGGAAAATCAGTAAAAATAGGCAATAATTGAGTTGCAAACAGAACACCACAGAGAGAGGGTAATTTACATTCCAGAATTTACTTTATCGTGTTAGGTTAGTTTCCACATCATCTATTTACCACTGTCCAGGTAATGAACCTAAAAGAAAGTATTTCCTTCTTATGACAAGCATGTTAAACATCTCTATAGAAAAGAGCACAACCTGTGGGAAAACAATTGAAATCACAGCATAGACATCACAGAATTTAAATGGACATATTTTATTATTATTTTTCAAACTAAATATAGTCTAGCTCAGAGAAGACCACTGAGATGTGACTGGAGATACTGATTTGAGAATGGTTCAGCACCTCCCCAGATGTTGTCTCTTTGGGACACCATCACCTTTGCCCCTCCCCGCAGACTTAATCTCTGAGAAATCAAAATTGTGGCCTTTGTTTTCCTCCTATAATTTTTACTCTAATTGGATACAGTCCAATGTATTGTTTTCCCTCCTTTGGCACCTATGTTGTAAGAGGAAAAAAATATGTATGTTCACATGCTTATATCCAGATTTTCTCAAGTTATGACCCATATGCTGTTTCATGTTCTATTTTGGCCAAATCATCTTTCCCATGCCATGCTGTTTTAGGCTTTGCATGCTTCATAATCAAAGATTCAGTGGACTGGAAAAGGGGATTCCTGGTGATTCTGCTTTACAGTATGAGGCCTTTGAGCTATTGTATTTACTAAAAAGCATAAGGTCCCATAATGGCTGACAGAATTCTTTGGAATTGTTTAATATTTTAAGTAAACAAAGACTGTACTGATGAGATAAAATAAAACAGGTCTTCAAAACATCTTTGTGTCACTTGTACTCTGGAACACTTCTAAAGAGATGTAAACAAGCATCCATAAAGTCAAATAACTTTCACAATTGGAGGCAAGCCTTCTTTTTTGGGAAACTTTCTCATAATTTCTCTTAGAACTGTGGGGCTTTTCTGGGTTCATGACCTATATACCTTTGGATTCCTGGGACTGAGCATATTGCCCAGTGAATTTGTTGAATATTTCTGGGGTGAATGAATAAATATACCCAGGTCAAGAAATGACAAAGTGATTAATTGTTTGAGAAGATGGAAAGTGAGGTTTTTTTTTACTGTGATATCAAATTTTTTGTGGTGTAGGAAGACACCAGGTTGGAGGGCTGAGGGTAAGGGAGCACTAGGGGATATTAGAAAGGTAAGAGATGGACAGTTAACGAACAGATCTGCTATCCAAAGGCTCTTCCCCTCACATGGAACCCATTACAAATCCCAAACTGGCATCTTGTCTGTTACCACCATGGGAGCAAAGGCAGAGAGATATCCAAGCAGGAGTCACATCAGGGAACAGCTATGGAACCAGGGTGGCTGGAAGATGGCAAGAACGGAGACTCCAAGGAAAGATTTGGAGCTTCATGTAGAGAGTGTGAAATGCCATTGAAAGAGTTTTAGATTTTTTATTTCTGTAGGCAGTGGAGAGCCAACATTGTTTATAGGATAATGGATATGCATTGTACCACAAGACTGGAGGGTCAAGTGATACCAGACTTCTTTATTTTCTCCCACTAAATCAGAGCCCATCCTAGCACTTGTTCCTGCAGTTACTTGTTGGTCTCCGGTGTTCCTTCCTCTTCCCTTGGATCATTTGAGAATTCCCTAAGGCTTTGACAGCTCCAACAAGAGGTTTGCCAGACTTCTAGTTCCTGAGAAGGGTTAAGTCCTCACCACTAAGCCTTTTTTTTTTTTTTAAGTGAAGTGAAATTCACACACATAAAATAAACCATTTTCAAGTGAACAAATCCCACTAAGTCTTCTGCCCCCCTTTGCTGCCCCACATGTTGCTCTTCACTTCAGAGCCCCTTTGCTGTCTGGTACTGATCCTCCATGTGGAGGTCAAGTCTCTCCTGCTCCCCTGTCTGCCTCACATAGTGGAAAATTGGGAAGTGAAGCTCTCCACAGGGACTCCACACCCTTTGCCAGATCTCAGATTCCCCTTGCTCAAACTCAGGAGGTTGAAATACCAGTGCCTGCCTTTAGGGGGCCCAATTCCTCAGAGGCCCTGCCTCATGAGATGGATTCAATCCCCACCTAGGACATCCACCTCTCCCAGAACCTGCAACGCTGTTCCCTTCCTGCCCAAGGTAATCAACCACATTTCTCTGCATTTATTTCCACTCCACTCTTCTCCCAGACCAAAGGATTAATTCCATCCTTTTCTGATAGCTCATTAGGAAGAAGGTCCAGCCTTTAGGACCTCACCCCACCCTCCAAAAAACCCCACCCATTTTTAATCTTAGAAAGAGCAGACAGTTGTTCTCAGTAAATCTTAATTCTTCCTCCTAAATTAATTTATTCTCCTCATCTCATGAGACAAACCATAAGAGACTCTTAATCTCACAAAAGAAACTGAGGGTTGCTGGGGGGTGGAGGGGTAGAGATAGGGTGGTTGGGTTATAGACACTGGGGAAGGTATGTGCTATGGTGAGTGCTGTAAAATGTGTAAGCCTGATGATTCACAGACCTGTACCCCTGGGGCAAATACTACATTATATGTTATAAAGAGAGAGAGAGAGAAGGACAGACAGCAAGGCACCTTATCATATTAGAAATAGACATCCGGGGCGCCTGGGTGGCTCAGTGGGTTAAGCCTCTGCCTTCGGCTCAGGTCATGATCTCAGGGTTCTGGAATCGAGCCCCGCATCGGGCTCTCTGCTCAGCAGCGAGCCTGCCTCCTCCTCTCTTTTTGCCTGCCTCTCCGCCTACTTGTGATCTCTGTCTGTCAAATAAATAAATAAAATTAAAAAAAAAAAAAAAAAGAAATAGACATCCGTATAGGAGCCACAGTGGTTCAAGTCTTGGATGAGACTTTGATCTATTACTTCCATGTAAAAGTTTCAGACCATCTCTGGAGGACATTTTGATAGGGATAGAAAGAGAATACATTTGAAAGGGATAATGGAAGCTTCATTAGAGGAAAGAGTACACAGTGGCAAGATGGTGACCTCAACTTGCTGTGGAGAGGTATGGAGTGTGTGCAATTGGTAGGTTCCCTACATGGAAAGCTGACATTCTGTTAAATGCCTGAGGTAAAATAATGGAGGATATAGCACTCAGCATATTTTATACATACCATAAATATAAACTAATCAGATTATGGAAAGGCAAAAGGAGCCTCAGTGGTTTATTCCAAGACACTATACCAAACATGTCTTTTTTACATTTTTGATGGAAGGCTAAGAGAAAACCAAACATTTAAACGAAGGGTTCAGTTTCTTATTTTGCAGATGACATCTCATATTATACCTTCTAATTCACCTGAGTTTGCATGCTTCCCCGAGGGACTATCAGCCTTAATCTAGAGGCTGACATTAATTTCTTAGTTACAGGGATTCTGAAGTATCTGAAGTCTTTCCTGTATTTGGGACCATTAGGACAGTTTCAGGGACTACTAGATCCATTCCATCCAATCCATCAAAAATTACTCATTTAATTATTCAAAAATTAGCACTGTACCAATTAGCATACAGAAAAAACAAAAATCAGACTTGGAGATTTCAAGAGACACCTCATACAGTCCTGGAGAAAATGTTCCCTTCCCAGGGGGATAGATTAGTAGGCACCTGGCAGGGCAGGTAAATTCCGAGTCTGCCTTGGGAACGTAGCCCAGAAGAGACTTGAAGGCATTCTCTAAATTCAATACCTGTTTGTTCAGGTGCCCTCTTTAACCACCTGCATCCCACCTGGCCTTAATGATCGTTTCTAATAACTAAAAGAGCAACAAATCAGCCCTTTGTCTCCATTCAGTAATGGCTTAGCCCTACTCTTCCTCCCTAACATTCTTCTATGTTTGTTATCTTGCAACATTATTTCAGTGTTAGAATATTTTGAATGAGGTCAAAGGTGGAGAAAGAATCCACATTGTAAAGACCTTTTGTGTCGATGGGGTGAAACCTAGAATATGATTAGTTCATTCTATTATCCTTAAGTTCACTTTTTTAAAAAGTATGATCTTTGTTCTTTCCCCTGCAGCACGATATCTTTTATCTCAACACTGCATAGCCAGGTTTCAGTTCCAGTAAATCATTTGATCACTTGCACAGTGACATTTCCTTTGCTAATTTCTTATTATATACTAAATAGATTATACATAGTTACATGTACTATGTACAAAATTTCCTTTTATTTCTACTGAGGACAGGTAGGCATTTAGAGCTTTCTTGGTCATGTTAAATTATAAGCATATTTTAGTATATTTGATAGTCTATAACATCTAAATTTTGATGTATCAGTGAGTGCTAAAACAAAACAAAACAAACAGAAAACCCTAAAACATCACTTTTCTTTCTTTAAAAAATGAAAGAAAGAAAGAAAGAAAGAAAGGAAGGAAGAGCCTGACTTTGGATATCAGAAAGCTAAATTTTGATTCCTTCTTTCACTTTGTATTTCTGCTGCAACAAACCTAATCTTCTAAACATGCCCTTGAAGAACAGGGAAAGGTTGAACACTAGGAAATGCAAAAGAAAAAAAAAACACCTTAATAAAGATGATCCTTGTTACATATGTATGGTGATTTGCAGATTGTTTCTTTCCACCCATCTACTTCCACATTTACTGACTATCTACCAAGTGTTAGGCATGGCGCTTTGTGCCCAGGACATAAAACATGGTTCAGGTAACATGGTAAGTGTAGTGATAGAGGGAGCCACAGTGAAGCCAAGGGAGAAGTTCCTGTCTCAGCCTATGTGGAGCAGGGAAGGGGGTGTGGTGTGTTGGTATTAAAAAACACTTCCTAGATGGGGGTGACATATTAGCTTCATCTGGAAGAATGACTACAAGTAGCGGTGAGAAGGGAATAAAGAGAAAGAAGGCATTCCACTTAGGGTAATGCATATTATACCAATAGTTCAGTACTTGGCATGTACTTACTCATTATCTGAAGGCTTTTACAGACACTGAGGGGAGATGTGGCATGGAGAATGGAGGGAACTGGAAGTAACTGGAGTCACTGGAATAAAAAATTAGGGGACAAGAGGTGGTAAAAGAAGAGACTGGAGAAATGGAGGAAACAGACCTTTGCTGAGAGGGAGTTTAGCTTTTATCCTGCAGGTGGTAGATATCTGTGAGGGTTTTAAGAAGGTGACAAGATTTTCACACTGAGGAACACAGTTGGTCAAGGATGAATTAAGTGGGACAACACCGCAGGCAGGGATGAGTTACAACCTTGCAAAAGATCAGATGAGAAATGATGAAGGTCTAAACCAGTTCAGTGATGGTAGGGGGTACAGAGTCAGTGAAGATTTAGGTGGTAATGGGAAGACGCTGGTTAGATTTGCTGGGGGAAAGGAGAGAGAGGATTCTAGGACTACTCCATGATTTGGAGTTAGTATGATTATGTGAACAGTGATTCCACCAACTGAGAGAGTCAGTCAGAAGACATACCAGTGTGGATGGGAAGTTGGGCTCACTTTTGAGCATGTTGGCTTTGAGACAATAGGACTATGAGGATCCGTTTCTTGCAGGCAATTGGATAAACAGAATTGGAACTGTGTAGACATCTGTGCTGGGGCTCTAAGTTAGGGATGCATTTGAGACAAAGAATGGGACAGGATCAGATACAAGAGAAGAGTAAGAATTCATGTACATTATTTTATATCATAAAAGAATTCTCTAGATCTCTTCATTCCAGAAGGACCCTCAAGGTTTAATATACCAAACCCTGAAAACTGCTACCACAGGAAAACATGGCGCCCAGAGAGAGTTTTCCCATGTATTTATTATTAATAATGATAGTAGGATTATGCTCATGGGCATAAGGGGAGAAATAGACAGTGACACGTAGACGATTCAGATGAACAAGAGGATAACTGGGGAGCCAAGTCCTGATTGATTTTGGGGGAAGAGGCTGAGACCTAGAACATGAGAAGGGCACTTCATGCTCTGAGATTAGGGGAAGTAAGGTAAGCTGTGCTATGCTCTTCACTAGGGTATGAAAAAATGTCATAGTGATAGGCATCAGAGAAATTTTAAAAATTGGGGGAGAGTTACAATATGTGTGCTAAATAAGCTCTAATAATTACGTTAGACAATACATTCTGTTGGTGAGATTATAGCAAAACAGATACTGTCATATGTTACTAGCAGGAGTGATCCCAGTGGAGGTTAATATGGCAGTTTCTATCCAAACTACAATTACATGTAATTCCACTTTTTAAAATTGATTCTGCAGATACACTGGCTCATATTTGTTTATTCACTGGAGCAGTGTTTGTCATAGTGTCAGAGCAACATAAATATCCATCAGTAGGGTAGCAGGTAAGTAGTTAATAGTACATGTATCAGCGGAATACATATACCTTTAAGCAATGGCAAAGACCTCTCCCTATACTGATTTGCAAAAATCTCCAAGATACATTAAGTGTAAAAAGAGCAAGTTACAAAACCATCTTCATAAGATGCTACCTTTTGTGTAAAAGAAAGGTACAATAATCTATATATATATTTACTTGTATATGTATAAAGAAACCAATAATGGTAACATGAAGAGGTAAGGGAGGCAGGACTGGATGGATAGGGTATAGGGAAGGAAGGGAGGCTTTGCAATGTACAATTTTTACATATTTTGTGTTTTATATCATGTGATATGTTTTACATTAAATAATTCATAGAGAAGAAGTAAGGTAAGCACTCAAGCAAAAAATCAAGCAAAGCATGTCAACGATAGGGAGCTACCATGGTGTGAGGTCACTTAAACTCCTTGTCATATATAGACTAGCTTCAACCAAGTGCTCTTACCAGACCATTGTCTGTTCTTTCCCACATTAACTGTGTAATGCTTCTCCCCAACTCTTCATCTCAAGTTGCTCTATATTCTTTTCTTATCCCTCATTACTATTTCAAAGAAAAGATGAGTACCATTTTCTCTCAGAGAGTTTAAAGAGAATACAGCTTAAAAAATAAAATGTTCTGAACCCATGTCCCAAATGATCCTCATGAGAAATAAAAACAGAGACATATGTAGAGACTCATGCAGTGGCAAAGTGATCTCTCTGGGGAACAAGAATTTCAGAAGCAGATATATAAAAGCTTGATGAAGAAATAACACTAGAGAGGCACAAATCTGCGCATTCTGTCAGGAAGGCTGGAAGTCCAGGATGAACCAAAGTTAAGGGCACAAAGGAACAATTTGTTTGTTGAGCTAAGGGTGTTTGCTTTAATGTACACCCACTGCCAGCATCTGGAATGCTGCTTGCACTCATAGATAGCCACTGAATGCACGCGATGGATTCAGGACCGTGGTCAGAGTGCTGAATTTCTCCCAAGCATTTTGTGTCTGTCCTCTCAGTCAGCGAGCTTATTTTTAAGTTACGATAAACATGAGTTCAAGGGAATAAAAGCCCAGTATAAGTAAGAGATAATAAGAGAACCCCCAGACACGTTGAGTTCAAGTTTTCAGACTCAAATTAATCATCAGTGAGCACCTTGAAAAAACCATGGATGGGATCATAAAACTGCTGTTCTTAGTCTTGGAGAAAGAACAACAAAGGAAAGAAGAAGTCAACTCCAACAAAAGAGGGAAAGTATAGTTGAGAAACTGTGAAACTATAGCATAGATTTTCTTTTATGTCCAAATTCCAGAGCAAGGTATAAAGCAAATAGTTTCTAGTACTTAAAAAGAAATTAGTAATCATTCAGGAACCAATAATTATTTACTATATTGACCTCTTCTCATATGACTAGATTAAAAACTCAAGAAAATGTAGTTAGGGAGTTCACCAAAAGTACATTAAACTTTCACAGGTAACCTAGAAATACATAGTCTGGTACCATACTTAAGGGGGTCTCTGAATCTATAATGAGTATCTGTTATGTACCTTGCACAGAGAAGGTTCTCAGTAAATATTTTTTGATTGAATGAATGATTAGCCTTTACCAGTTTCCCCAGGCAGTAAATTCTCTAATTATTTTTTATGTGTCTGTCACTCCCACTAGAATATCATAAAATCCTTCAGCTAAAGTCTTACTCATCTTTTGTCCCCAGGGCCTAACACTGTGCCTGAAACAACATGGTGCTCAATTAGTGCTTCTGAATTAAAACAAAAACAAAAACAAACAAACAAACAAAAAAAAAACCCAAATCCAGAATAGATTTACCCAAAGATCAGAAGGTTGGGATGAAAGTACTAAACTCTTTTTTTTTCCCTTAAGATTTATTTATTTATTTGAGAGATGAGAGAACAAGTGAGCAGGGTGAGGGGGAGAGGGAGAGGGAGAGAGAATCCCAACCAGACTGCCCACATTGAACATAGAGCCTAACGTGGGGCTCAATCCTACAACCCTGAGATCACGACCTGACCAAAATCAAGAGTTGGACACTTAACCAACTGAGCCACCCAGGTGCCACAAGTACTAAATTCTTTTTATAACAATAACATGATCGTACTACCTTTCAAAAGGAAATATAATTTTGAGCTGGATGAATAAAGAGCCCATCTCAGACCACATCTGGAGCTGTTGTAGGCAAAGAAATTATCTTCTTTCTATAAAAATATGGCATTTAATTGCCATTCTGTACCATACTTCCATCCAGATTTCTTTTCATTTTTCCTCTTTAAAAAACTCACTATCTTGGGGTACCTGGGTGGCTCAGTCAGTTGAGTGTCTGCCTTCAGCTCAGATCATAATCCCAGGGTCCTGGGATCGAGCCCCACATCAGGCTCCTTGCTCAGTGGAGAGCCTGCTTCTCTCTCTCCCTCTGCCTGCTGCTCTGCCTGCTTGTGCTTTCTCTCTCTCTCTCTCTCTCTCTCTCACTGTCAAACAAATAAATAAAACCTTTAAAAAACACAACAAAGCAAAACAAAACCCTCATTATCTTGACTTCTAGTTACACTCTAAACACATCTTACATCTCCGGATTATTCCCAATAACTGCATCCAAATACCTCCAGAGTAGGCCATTAATAACATAAATATATTTGAGTAAACCAACTCAAAATATAATTGGTTGAGTATTATGTCTTTATTTGTAATTTTTATTACATCTTTACTAGTAAGTACGATGTCTTAAAGAGTAACTTTTCTTTGTGGCGTTATTTCCAAATATAGCTAAATTTTTTCTTATTTTTTTTTAAATTTTATTTATTTTATTTGACAGAGATCACAAGTAGGCAGAGAGATAGAGAGAGGAAGAAGCAGGCTCGCCGCTGAGGAGAGAGCGGGATGCAGGGCTGGATCCCAGGACCCTGGGATCATGACCTGAGCTGAAGGCAGAGGCTTTAACCCACTGAGCCACCCAGGCGCCCCTAAATTTTTTCTTATTATGTTAGTCACCATATAGTACATCATTTTCCTTATGATATCCATTTGAGAAAAGAGAATTGAATGCAAGTATCATTCTTTGAAGAAAATAGATGGAGGACAGAGAAGCAATGAGCCTAACTAGAATATAAGAAGAATGAAATTATTTAATAATACAGAAACAGGTAAAGAACTATGTCAGAATATGGCTTACTGGCTAATAGTAAATTTGAGGATCAGGATGTTTGAGATTCTGTTTTAGGAATGTAATTTTTAAGTTTTTAAAGTTTTAAGTTAATAGAGCAGCCTCCTGTATGGTCCCATGACACATTCTTGACCTCTACTGGAGTCATGCTTACATTGTGATTATTACTAGGGACCGTCCTCTTGTGCCTAGTTTGTAATTTCAGTCCCAGCCTGTGTAGGGCTTGGAACATCAGAGATGCTTAATGTCTGTGAGTAGCATACATGAATGAATAGATGGATCCAGAAACAGGTCAATGGCATGGTGGGAAGGTTAAAACATCAGTAACAGATATCCCTGGTAGTTAAACTAGATCAGAGAGGTTAAAAAGTTCATGTCAGTATTGAACATTCATTTTACTGACATAGAACTTCCTGTCAGTAAAAACAGGAAGAAATTAATCACAAGGAAACAAAATGGCCCCAGTGAACAGAGGAACAGGTTACTCAACAGCCAGTTTAAGCTATTAAGGTGAAATAGCGTGTCTGTGGACATCAAGTGGGCAAATGTGTCAGATTTCCACAGCATTTGTACCAGTACTAATGGAACAAACTTAATATCTGCTACATTTGGAAAGGCATCCTCTGTATACAGGCTCTTTAGAGATGTACCACACCCAAGCATCCCAGAGCTCCAGATAAGGAAAACTGTAGACCACCATGTCTGTGTCTTACCCTACGTCATAGTCATATGATGGCATTTTGAGGCAGACCAGAATCCTGTTGTTTGGTCTGATGTCATTTCAACACTTTACTTAGACAGACTCCAAAAAAAGCAACTCAATTACATCTCCTGCTTGACAAGGGACCTTGAAGGCTCCCTTTTCCCTCCCCACTCAGGACTGATAGGTATCTACCTGAAGGGTTTCCATAAAACTTCCAGATCATTTGTCAGAATTATCCCACCATACTTACCAAATGATATACAATATATTTCAAAGCATTTTATAATGGGGAAATATAAATATCCAGCTCTGTTTTTTAAATGAAAGAAGTTGCAGTCATGGTTTGAAACTCAGTACAATCCTTAGTGCTAGGAAGAGGGGCCTGGAGGAGCCTTGGTCAGTGGTTGTGGAGTACCACATGTGAGAATCACACATTACACAACTCCAGGGCAAGCTTGCTCGCACTGATGGTGGCGTGCCTGGGCACTGGTGCATGGTTCCGGGCGGGGAGCTCAAGGAACATGTTATCTCCTCCACCAATTTCACAACCACACACTTTATCAGGAATAATTGTAAATTACTCAATGTTAGTCCTCAATTTGGCTAAAAGCCCGCTGTATTCCTTATGTTGACTGGCCTTTAAGCAAACAAGTAGATCCTAGCAAAGCATTAGAGGCATCGGAAGGCACAGGTGAAACCTGGCCCAGGGGAGAGAGTCCCACACCAGATTTTCTAAAAGGAAAAATGACTCTGTCAGAACAGAATGTTTTGGGTAAAACTTGACTTCACCAGGACTTCTAGTTTTCTCCTTCCAGTAAGTGGTCAGGATTCATCTCCCTCAAAGTAACCTACAAAGTAAGTTACTTATAATTAAAACTTTGGCAGTGGTCTTGAGTAAGGAGTGGATAAGGGCAAAAGAAGCTTTGTTAAGAAAGAAATACAAAACAACATTATTAAGGAAAAGAATGCAAGCTTTTTTAGGCCATTTGTTAAAAGCAACATATTCAGTTATTAAACAAATAATTTTATTTTATGGTCTTATGTGTCTTCTTTTAGAAAATACTTATGGGTCACTTTGGGAAGTATTCTTAACAAAAGAAGAAAGTTGTTTTATAATAAAATTGCTCCAAAAAATTTTAATGCAGCATTATGCAACAATGAGTTGATATTTTTATAAAAACTCTTTTGTTAGGGTCCTAAATACTTGGCATCTCATGTTACAGTTCTTAACAATCACAGAATCTTCCAGTTTGGAGGTTATGTAACTGGGCAAACTGAGACCTGGGAGACTCGAGACTGGAGACAGCGGTCTTAATATGTGCTTGTAACAGACACGGTCTTATTCATAGTCCCATGAGAACATTCACACAGACAGGAAAGGATTACTGCAGGAAAATGGTCTCTGGAAATGAAGTGAGAACTTCTATTTCTGCAGTGTTGTGGAGACTATAACCTGAAAAAGTTCTCGTTAAAAACACTCTGTAGATAGGTAGGCTCCAATACAGTACACAATTTGTAACATGCACACAAAGGTTGTAAGAGAGGATAGGAAATCACAGGGGTCCTGTAATGCCCAGGAACTGGAAGTCTTTGTGAACAAGAGGGAACGCTACGATGAACCCACGAGAAAGAGTTGGGGAACAGTGGCCAGTCTTGGGAAGCTGGGAGCTTGAGCTCTAAGGCCAGCGTGGAGATAGGAATTAAGGATTCATGACAAGATATATTCTTGTGGATACATATATGTGTCACAAACCTACTAAAATGCCTCATAGGAAGGAAGCGTACCAACATCAGGAAGCCATTGTCACCTTTTAGAAGGGAGGGATGGGGAAAGGATGGAGTGGGAGGTCTCACTACCCAGACGGTACGCAAATTGTGATAGTTCAACTTCAGAATTTTTCTACCTTATAATGGTGCAAAGGTGATAGGCATTCAGTAGAAACCGTGCACTGAAATTTGAATTTGGATCTTTTCCTGGACTACTAATATGCAGTGCAATATTCTCTGGTGATGCCTGACAGCAGCCCTAGTTCCCAGTCAGCCACGAGCTCATGAATAGAACCAATATAGTTACAATCATTCTGTTTCTCACTCTCAGTACAGTACTCAATAAATTATATGAGATACTCAACACTCTATTATAAAATAGCCTTTGTGTTAGATAATTTCGCCCAACCATGGGCCAAGGTAAAGTATTCTGAGCACGTTGAAGGTGGGCTAGGCTAAGCTTTGATATTCAGTATGGTAGATCTGACAAATGCACATTCAACTTTTGATATTTATTTTCAACTTAGGATAGGTTTATTGACATGTAACTGTATTGTAAGTCAAGGAAGATCTATATATGAAAGGTTCAATTTCTTAAATTCTTAGCATCTGTTTTGAGAGTGGATGCATAGGTATCTGTGATAGTATTTTTTATTCTGTTTTTTTGTGAAATGCTTCATAACCATTTTTTTAATTTAAAGGGGAAAAACCGGGCACCTGGGTGGCTCACTTGGTTGAGCAACCGCCTTCAGCTCAGGTCATTATCCTGGAGTCCCAGGATCAAGTCCTGCATAGGGCTCCCAACTCTGTGGGGAGTCTGCTTCTCCCTCTGACCTTTTCCCCTCTCATGCTTTCTCTCACTCACTCTCTCTCTCCAATGGATAAATTAAAAATAATAATAATAAAGGGGGAAACCCCCCAAAAGGTACAGAAATCACAAAGAAATCAAAGCAAATATATATATTCTGAGTTAAAGGGAAAGGCACATCCATTCTTGGGAGAATCAAGGAAGTTGTTACCCTGATCTGATGATGATGAAGAGCCTGGGGTCTACGTAAAAGTTCACAGGTTTTTTTCCTAATCAACTTTCACTTTATACAGTTGGAGGTGCTGTTTTAATGATGGAAAAATTCTTGAAAAATCAGAAAAAATGCTCTACAGGAGGCTCAGCATTGGCAGCTCTCCTTGAGTATGAAACAACAGGAGAATAAGGGGAGCCTTGGAGAAGATCACCATAGGCAGAGCTCAGAGGGTTGTTGTTATGGTTATCTTTTAGTTGTTGTGTTTAAAGGGTCCTCACCCAGTATTTGCACTATGCAACACTATTTTACTGAAGTACACACACACACACACCCTACACACACCTAAATGAAATATGCTATCCCTAAAACAAGGAACAAATGAGGATTCTAAAATTCCTATCAAATTGTACTTTTTATTTTATGCCAAATTAATCTCTTCTCCTAAAGAGATTTCTAGGAAGCATTTTGCAGACCAAATGAGAATTCCAAAATAAATGTCATCATGTTCTAAAAAGTGGCAGGATCTACAAAAGACAATACTTTAGAGTGCCTATGTTATAAAAATCTGTCTCGAGTCATAACATACCTAGAAGTAAAAAAGAAGCCAAATGAAAAAAACAAGATTACCCATGGAAGGGACAAAGATGTCAACAAGTGTGAAATAATGAATCAGTTTTATAAGAATTAGAAATGTTGGTTCTTTCACTTGCTATTATATTTCTGGTGAATTCCTGCCACAATTTATTCCCATTTTTCCTGCAGTTCTCTTACTTTGAGGTAGTTATATTCCTGCACACTTCTCTCCCATCCTCTTACCTACTTAATTTCTCTTATCTAAAATACTGTTCTGCCATAGGCAATCTTTGGGTTTTCCCCATGTGATTACCTCCTACTAATCATTACAAACCCAAATAATGTACAAATCACCAGGCAAGGTAAATCAGATTGGCCTCATTTTGTAGGCAGGTTCTGAAGCTCTGAGAGGTGAAGTCATTTATCTAAGGCTAGACAGGCAGTAAGTGATAGATATAAGTTTCAGATCTAAAGATGCCTTTCTTTCTTTTTTAAAAGGATTTATTTATTTTGGAGAGGGAGGAGGAGGGGGAGAGGGTGAGAACCTCAAGCAGATTCTCCACTGAGCAGGGAGCCTGATGTGGGGCTCAGTTATATGCCCCTGAGATCATTCATGACCTGAGCTGAAATCAAGAGTCAGTCGTTCAACCAACTGAGCCACCCAGGTGCCCCAGAAGCCCAAATCTTTCTGATTACAAAGCACATAGGCTCTCTACCCTACCTACGCCTTTATTTGACAAATACTTATTCAGCACCTATTCTGTGTCAAGCACTATGCTAAGTGCTTGCATGTAAACTACAAAAATAGAAATGATCCTTATCATCACATAAGCAGCAGTCTCCTCTCTGACCTGTCTCAAGAAGCCTAGATGTACAAGGGCTCTGGAGTTACCTGTGCCAGAAAGCAGACATCAATGACACTCACTGGCACTTTTTCTTTGTTTTCTAAATTCCTGAGATTTTCAGCATTAAGTTTTCCCAAGGAGCATTAAATAATTCAGGCAAGTTTTAGTCTAGGGCTACTTCCTCCTTTCACAGACCTTGCATGATATACATGGCCCTGTTTCTTGACAATTTCTCCCAACCTTCATTTGTAGCCATGACAGATGCCAACTTTCACCAGATTGTATTCTGTATTCTAAAGTGTGTGGACCACAGGTTCTTCCTCTGACTATCCTCTGTCTGAGTTGTTGGATCTGAGGCATTTTCCCACAAGGAAGATTACTCGTTAATGAGGGTCAGCCCAAGAACCCTTTTATAGCTAGTCTTTTCTCCTATGTCCACAACCTCTAGAAACCACAGAAATAGTGTTATAAACCTGAGCCCCTTGATTATTTTGCTGTCAAATAATTGGTGTGGTTTCATGCTGAAATTCCCTTTCTGAAAAGCTAAGGAAAAGTCCAAAGAAACCCCCAAAATACACAGTACTTCCACCATAGTGTTGTTAGAGAGAAACAAATGTCCAAGAGTAGGTAATTGGTTAAACATATCAACTCACCTGAAACACTATCATCACACCATTAACTACTATGTTTATGAAGACAAGGTAGTAGCATAAATATGAATACAAATAGTGTTAAGATAAAAATTATGTATATGCAGGGCTTAAAGATATATATATTTTTTAAAGATTTTATTTATTTATTTGATAGACAGAAATCACAAGTAGGCAGAGAGGCAGGCAGAGAGAGAGAGGGAGAAGCAGGCCTCCCGCTGACCAGAGAGCCCGATGCGGGGCTCGATCCCAGGACCCTGGGATCATGACCTGAGCCGAAGGCAGAGGCTTTAACCCACTGAGCCACCCAGGTGCCCCAAAGATATTTTTTAAATAAAAAAACTGAAGAAAATATTTACAGATTTGTGTTAAGGATTTTAGTTGATTTGTTTTTCTTCTCTCTATTAGTACAAATAATATAGTAAAAGAAAGGCTTGTAGCTATTCTCTCAGCATGGACAATTTTGACACATTTTTTAAATGATTAGTAGCCATATAACTTTAAGTATAGACTGAATGTAAAAGGCTCAACAAATCTAAGGTTGAAATCTGTGTGCATGGTATATTCTTGTTATTTGAACTCTCTGTGTCTTAATTCCTCACTTAAAGAATGGGGAAAATAAAGATATCTCCATCATAGAGTTATTAAGATGATTAGATGAGCAAATGCTTCAAAAAAGCCCAACACCATGCCTAGTACATGGAAGGAATTTGGTACGAATTAGCTATGCTCTTTGTGTATACATGTTAATATTCCATTTACAGACTAGGATGGAATCATTTATTCACTTCTCCACTTAACTCAATTCAACACACATTTATTGAGTCCTGCCCAGATGCCAGGCAATATTCTAGGTATTTTTAAGAAAAAAATTAATTAGGTGGTTTTTATCCTCAAGGAGCTAACTATCCAAAGGGGAAGAGAAACAAGTGACTAGATCATCATAACTAAGATTTGCAAAGCACTCTAAGGAGTACTTAGAAAGGGACCCAACTCAGCATGAATGTGAATGAAGCTTTCCAGAAGGGCTTAATGTTTACTGAGTTATGAAAGAGGCTGAAAATTATAGGACAAACAGGGCATTGATGGAGCAGGGAGGGATGGTCTACTTCAGCCAATGGGGACAGCATGGAGGTGAGGGAAGGTACACAAATGGCAGTGTAGGAGGTGTAGATGGCAAAGAAAATGGTGTGCGGAGTTCAGTAACTGCTTGGAGTTCAGTATACCTGGAGCATAGAAATGAGTCTGGGAAGCCAGCAGTTACCTTGATGGGCACCTGCCTCAATTACATCAGTATTCCATGAGGCAACCTTGTCATCTGAGCCAGGTCTTTCAAGAGATAAGGTTTTATGAGACAAAACTATTATCTGTGTCTGTGCATGACCATGTGTCATCTCTGAGAAATGCAGCCCTACGATGTGCTTGAATAAAGTCTCTGAATAACACAGTATCACATGTTAAAATAGACAAAGACATACTCACTGAACAAATGTGTCTTTCTAGCTAGAGGAGTTTGCTAAACAAAAACACATCTCTGTGTAACAAGGAATTATAATAAGTCCATCAGTGTTTCACCATTTTCTTTCTTTTCATAAAGATCTTACATACTTATCCATTTGAGAGAGAGAGTAGGCACAAGTGTGAGCAGGGGGAGGAGCCAACAGAGGGACAAGAAGACTCCACACCCAGCACAGAGCTGGATGTGGAACTCAGTTACATGACTCTGAGATCATGACCTGAGCTGAAATCAAGAGTCAGACACTCAACCAACTGAGCCACCCAGGTGCCTCTCATCATTTTCAATATCAAAAAAACATGATTCTTACTTTCTCTGTGGAAGGTAAAATTTTCTTAACATATTTGGTTACTTCACTACCTAAGAGATCACATGCAGTAATACCAACCAGAGCAACAGGATGAAGAGAAAATAAGTAGATGCAACTACTTAATATGTTTTATGGCCTTTATTTTTCTTGAAAATAATTCAAAACATACAATATGATTAATCAAATTCAAGACTCTAGAAAATTCCATTTCTTGATGGTGTGGGAAGGTGGGGTATGACTTGTAGGAAAGAACCCAGGGGTACAGTTGCACTAACTGCTTACATCACTCTCCAGCTAGATGCCTGGATTTCCTCAGCCTCTCAGCTTTCATGTTTTAGAAGCCAATAGATTTTTCTCCTATTGGAATGGAATATCTGGATACATAATTACCATCTTTTAATGTTTGATGCGTAGATCATAACTACACTTAAGTATCAAGGGGTAAACACATCATCCTGGTTATTCTAAAATCTCAAGAATAGGTATTAAAATTATTCTTCATCATCCATTGCAAGCTACTACATTATGATTTGCTAAGCTAGATATATAGTCCAAATGAAATAGTAGTTGCATGAAAACTTACATTTTCCAGTATTGATAGCCATTTGGCTCTTGGGTTATAGAAACAGAATTTTATAAAAAGGTCAGCAACTTTAGGGGAAAAAGGGTAAGTTGAAATTCCTTTTTCTATTTTCCTTTCATAATCTCTAAACATAACATTCAAACTGTCATCATGGAGGCACACATATATTTGCATGGCTGTAAATCTGTCAAGTTAGAATCATTTGGAGAAAATTCTCACAGGATTTTTAAAAAGCCTCGGAGTTGGTAACAAAGCATTGGGTCAAGATGCAGGAGACAAATTATTTTTACTACTTTGCTCCAAATTTATGGAATAACCTGGAACCAATCAATGTGCTCAAGTGACCTTGCTTCCTGCTTCATTTTAGGGGAACATTCTGGGAATCAGATAATAATTTTAGGAAACATAGGACAGCTTGTTTGAGAAAGATAAATATAAATGCAAAACTCTTCCTTGCATAGAACTTGCCTAATGGATATTATTACTGAAGAGTAGGAGTTAAAACAACAACAACAAAAAACAGACCCAGAGATTTAAAAGACTGGCTTATACTTTTCCTATTCAGTTAGTAGTATCACCATCCACTAAGCTGCACAATCTGATAATACTGGTTAGAGATAGGGGATGAGAAAAAAACAAATGATTAGTTGCCTACTATATACTACACACTGACATGTGTTATCTCTTTTAAACTTCAGACCACTCTACTTTATAGATGAGGAAATGAATTCATAATGGTTAAGAAACTTGACTAAAACCACAGTTACTGGAATCACTTAGTCTATTCTTGATTCCGTGTCTTCTTCATCCCTGGCTGGTGCTTCCACAAGGCTACCCAGTCTCAGAGCCACACCTCCTAAATAGATCTTGAATGTACACCCCTTAGTTCATGTTCTTACCATTTCTCACCTAGTCCAGTATAGGTTTCTAATGGTTTCTCTGGTTCTGAAGTTTACCTTCTTTTATACAAGGATGTGTAATCTTAAGAGTTATTTTTTCTAAACTACAAAAATTTGTGTCATTCTTATTCTGTGTCTGGATTGTGAGTTACTTATGGTCAAGGATGATGCCAGCAAGATGGCACACTAGGGAGCTCCAAGCCCTGTTCTCCTATGGAAATACCAAATGAACAACAATATATGGACCAAAGTAGAGTTCTGGGAACTCTAGACACTAGTTAAAAAGCTGTAGCAACAAAGTGAATGCCTACCTAAGAAAAGGCCACACTCAAAACAATAGGAGATTTCGTGTCATTTTTGCTTGCCTTTACCCTCCCTAGTACAGCATGATGTGGTCAGAAGGATGCCACCCAATTCCTGATCCCTTCCTCAGGACAGAAGGAAAGAGTGGAACTCGCTTGCAACACTCTGGCTTGTTGGAGGGACTGGTTTCTGTTTGGTCTAACTCCGAGCATGATGGGAATGTGGGCGTATTTTGGATATCAGGTAGGAGGCTGCTGAAGCAGTGGTGATACAGTGGCCTGTGAGAGCTTTAAGGGACTGCAGACCCCTGGACACCTGGGCACAAGAGATTTCAGGTAGAGGAATACAAAAGGATATCTAAGGTTCTGAGAAGGAGCAGGGATGAAACTCGAGGAAAAGAGATTTAAAAGCAACTGTATATACAAGTGAGGTGGAGAAGAACAAGTATATGCACAGGCCCGGGGAAGATATATCCCCAGGAAAAGGCTGAGAGGGCCTTGAGCCTTCATGCCAGGCTGACCAGTGTTTGTCCTCTGCACAGAGGCAGTTTACTAGGACTGGTGAGAAGAAGGGATTTTCAAATGCCTAAATGTTAACAAAAGATCACAAGACACCAAAGAAAAAGGTAAACATGGCTCATTCAAAGGAACAAAATAAATCTCCAGAGGCTGACCCTAAAGGAACACAGGTCTTGGAACTAACAAAGACTTTAAAACAATTTTCTTAAGTATGCTCAATAAAATAAAGGACCACACATCCAGACAACTAAATAAATTCAGGAAAACAATTCATGAATAAAGTGAGATAATCAACAAAGAGATCAAAATTATAAAAAAGAATCAAACTAAAATTATAAAGCTGAATAAAACAATAACTGAATAGAAAAAACACTAGAGGGGTTCTAGAACAGATTTAACAGGCAGAAAAAAGATCAGGAAACTTTTTCACTTGAAATTATTGAGTCTGAGGAACAAAAAGAAACAAGAATGAAGAAAAGTGAAGGGGCTCTTGAGATACCATCAAACACATCAATATATGCATTTGAGAGTCCCAGAAGAAAAGAGGGAGAAAGGGACAGAGAATTTATTTAAAGAAACAATGGTAAAAGTATTCCAACTTTGAGGTAGCCATGGAGACACACATACAAGAATCTTAACAAACTCTAAGTAGAATAAACCTAAAGAGACCCACACTGAGACACATTATAATCAAACTGCAGAAAGTCAAAGACAAAGAGAATTTTGAAAGCATCAAGAGAAAAGTGACTCATCATGTACAAGGGATCTTCAATAAGATTCTTAGTGGATTTCTCAACAGAATTTTGCAGTCCAGAAGACAATGGGATGATATGTTCAAAGTACTAAAAGGAAAACTGTGAACTGAGAATGCTATATCTGACAAAACTGTTCTTCAAAAATGAGAGAGAAATTAAGACATTGTCTAATAAACAAAAGTGGAGGGAGTTAACACTAGACCTGGCCTATAAGAAATATTAATGGGAGTCCTTAAAGTTGAAACAAAAAGACACTTGACAGTAACATGAAACAATATGAGTATGTAAGTCCTCTGGTAAAGACCAACATATGGACAAATGTAAAAATGTGGATTATTGTAGTTTGGTTTGTAATTCCACTGTTCTTTCCTTAAATCCTTTAATGGGATTTAAAAGACAAAAGCATAAGGAATAAAACCATGTTAATGGGTACACAATACATAAAGATATAATCTGTGACATTAATAATGTAAACTGAGGGCCGGGGCAGATATAAAAATAAGTAGAATTTTTATATGCAACTGAAGTTATGATCAATTTCAAATAGATTAGGATAGTTTATGTAATCCCCATGGTGACCACAAAGAAAGTAGCTGCAGAATATACACCAGCCACTGCAAAAAATCCACTAAACACAAAGGAAGGCAGCAAGGAAGGAAATGAGGACAAAAAGCCATAAGACTTACAGGAAAAAAATAAAATAATGGGCCATAGTAAGCCCTTCCCTATCAGTAATTTCTTTAAATGTAAATTGGTTGAACTTTTCAATCAAAAAGATGTAGACTGGCATAATGGATTAAAAAAAAAGGACCCAACTATACGCTGTCTAAAAGAGACTTTGGATCTAAGGACACAAATAGGGTGAAAGTGAAGGGATGGAACAAGATATTCCATTCAAATAATAACTAGAAATGAGTAGGGGTGGCATACTAACAACAGACGAAATAAATTTTGAGTCAAAAACCTGTTACAAGAGACAAAGAAGTACATTACATGATGTTAAGAACTTTAAGTCACCAAGAAGATAGAACAACAATGTATGACCAAACATCAGAGCTCCTAAAAATACAAAGCAAATGTTGATAGAATTGAAGGGAGAAATAGATGGATCCATAATATTGGGAGACGTCCTGATACTTACAAGCAAGGAATAGTGCACTGCCTGGGAGGTAGTAGGTACTCAAATAGCATTTACAGAATGAATGAATAAGTAAATGAATGAATGAAAGAATGATCCAGCGTGTAAGTTTCCTATGAATAACAGCCACTGGGGTGGGGGGGGAGAAGAGTCAATACGGAAACATAATCATAACAATAAACATATCAAGATCTACTAATATAGGAATGAAAATGGAATTAGGCAAGGTGATCCTAGTCAATGATAGAAAGGCTAACATTAGTATTTGGGGACTCCATGGAAGAAGTACACATTTTTAAAGCCATTCAGAAAGATAAATAAGACATACTGAACTTAAAAACAGAGTGGATGCTTCTGGTCGTATTCACATGATAATATATAATATTAGTAATTTAAATGTGATACTAACATTGGTATAAATCATTGAATGGGAAACACAGAAGTTACTGTTAGGTGTTGAAGATTATCTGACAGTGAAGATTTCATTCAACCAGAGCTCTCCATATTCCTCTGGTAAAAACCTAACTGGGGTTCACATCCCTGAACCATTATTTAAACATCATGAAATGAAACACTGGGTGTGGTGCATAAACAATGAATCTTGGAACACTGAAAAAATAAAATTAAAAAATAAAAATAAAATAAACGTGATGAATGTAAAAATGGCTACAGGTAGAAATGATCCTGATCTTGACCTAGGCCAAAGAACTGTCCAGTTTAACTGAGTGGCCCGTGGAAACCCCAGTGTGCACAAACAAAACTTCTGCAGACTGGGAATTCCCTGATAGGAGAGGAAGACAAGGTGAGTAAAACTAAAAGCGTTTGCACAAGAATTTTATAGAGTCTTAACTACTACTCTTTTGGCAGATAAACTTGGGCCTTGGGAAGAAGCTGTTAATGGAAACGAATAACAGATTAAATCGTTTTGTAGGCTGATGAGGACTGCTGCAACAACAACAAGTAACACTTTGCAGGAGCAGAGATGGTAGTTCCAGGCAGGAGGAAATGTGGGCAAAGGTCAAGAGAAGAGTTGAAAGAGAAAGTGTGATCAGGCTCTCTGCTCGGCGGGGAGCCTGCTTCCTCCAATCTCTCTCTCTGCCTACTTGTGATTTCTGTCAGATAAATAAATAAAAATCTTTAAAAAAAAAAAAAAAGAAAAGAAAAGAAAGAAAGAGAAAGTGTGAGCAGACAAGGTGCACGCAATCCCCTAGTCAGGAAATTGGCCCCGTCAGACTGTAGAGTATCTTTACACGCAAAGTTTCCAATGGAAAGTCTTAAAACTGCTATAGATCTTAATGTCTTTACTGCCTTTCTTGTTCTTTGGTAAACAGAAAGATAAGATTCTCATTTTACTGATAAAAAAACCAAGGGACAGAGTTCATCCAATCACACAATTAGTAGACCTTTGTCTCCCAGAGCCGGTAGATTCTATCTTTTTCTGTTTACTTTAAATTTTATTATTCTTTTAAAATGCACATAATTAAATAGCTAGGTTATTCTACATGTATGTACTTTGGAATTCAGATCTGTTGCTACAATGACTCCCCTCTGCGTATTGGGTAAATTCCTCTTAAGGAAAAAAAAAATCAGACAACAGATCAAGTAAGTAATAGCACATTTTTTTTTCAAATTTAGTAGAAAGATGGACAAGTGAACTCACTTATTTCTTCCGAGTAAATGTGCACAGATACTACATCTGGAAATAGGCAGTAAAGTAGAACTTTAGGGCCAGAAATAACATCTGCAAATAGCCCAGGAGGATCTCTTTCAGACGCGCCAGTTGACCCCCTGCAAGGCAGAGTGAGCTGTGCAAAGTCAGAATGTTATAGTTAGTTACACAGCCTGGATGATGAAGCCCACGCCCTAGGGCAAACTCAAAAAAGGTGACTGCTTTACCTTCAGGAGAAAATCTAGCTCACTCCGTAAGTCACCAATCTCGAAAAATGAAGAGATTTGGTAAAGCAAGGAAAAGAAGAGAGTGCTGTTTGATATTCATAGATAATTATCTATATCCCCATCACCTAGAGCACACAGCAAGCCCAGAGAAGATGGCACCATCCCACAGAAACCAGCCTAAAAGTCGCACCACACCTCAAATGATTAATGTGGAAATACATATTTGATTATGGACATGACAAGTCAGGAAGGCTGGACCTGCCAGAAATAGGTGTGGGAGGAACTGTTATTAAATATTTATACAGCACTGGTGTACAATAAGTGTAATTGTGCCAAACATATAAAGTCTTTGCCCTAAGGAGTCTGCTGTCAGTTGTAAAGCTGGTTATTCCTGAGATATGTGTTATGCTGCTTCATCAGGTAAATAATCCATTCTATACATCAAAGAACCACCATTTCAGTCAGCTTTCTTAGGAATAAGACTTTATACTCAATTATTAATGCAAAAGTTGCATAATACTTGTTAGTATAGTAATAATTTTAGGAAATTCACTCTTATCCTCTGACAACTTTATGATTTCCTTTTGCTGAGTCTCTTTTCTTTCTACCTCACTCTTCTGTATTGTTTGCACAAAACACCATCTGAGTCCCCACTCTTGCCGCATACCTGATGACACCAAAGGGAAGGGCATTACCAAGTTTTGAGTTTGTAGATCTATATTAGTCAAAATGAAACTGTCAAGTAAGTGTAGGCAATTATGTATGCTGAAGCAAAACAAATTAATAAAGAATGATGATTCAAAACTATTAGGCAATTGGACACATGAAGAGCTGACATGGGCTTTACCCAGGATACAGTAAGTGGGGAAGTAGAAGTGGAAAAAGGAGGCTGCCCTTGAAGGAAAAACATTTATTTACCTCAGATAATGCTCAGAGGATATTGTATGACACTTATCACTTCATTAAATCTGTGAAGAATTTAAAGTAGCTAATAAGGGGTGCCTGGGTGGCTCAGTGGGTTGAGCCTCTGCCTTGGGCTCAGGTCATGATCCCAGCATCCTGGGATCGAGCCCTGCATTGGGCTCTCTGCTCCGCAGGAAGCCTGCCTCCACCTCTCTCTCTGCCTGCCTCTCTGCCTACTTGTGATCTCTGTCTGTCAAATAAATAAATAAAATCTTAAAAAAAAAAAATAAAGTAGCTAATAATATAAGCAAAAAATCTTGTTGAACAGGGATATAGTAAGGCAAGAGTAAAATAACCAAAGTCTGGGTGATAAGAGAGGTGGAGACAGGAAACCAGTTTTATCAGTGAAGGAATACGAGAATAGACTACTGCTTCTTAGGAAATCATTCAGCTCTGTGCTTGTTCCTGATGGCTAAGACAAACCAGGCAGTTAAGACAGGCAAAGCATTCACCCATCCATTCATTCATTCATTCATTCATTCATTCATTTATTCATGGTTTACACAGCTTCTACCTTCAAATGGCTTGCAGTCTGGGCAGAGAGCATGCTGATAACAATAGACATACAGAATGAAATACTATAATAGTACAATATGCAAAGACCCAGGGGACAAAAGGAGAGACAACTAAATTATCTGGGGGTAGGACTGTTAGGAACAGGTTGAGGGATAAGGTGATCTTTGAGTTCAACCCTGAAATAGAATATGGTGGAGAAAAGCATGGTGGGCAGATGAGGAAGGCTATGGGTAGACCCACACCAGAGAAAGGCCGGCAGGCCAGCAAGCTGCCAGTGGTCAGTGGGGCTAGAGCAGCATTTGGAAGGGCAGGGGCAGGCAGGAAGCCTTTCATCCGAGCAGGGGCCTGACTGGAAGGATTCCTGGGCCTTCAGTGCCATGCTCCCAAGTGGAGGCTCGACTCTGAAAGCAGAGAGGCCATGAGAGATGCACTATCAAAAACAAAAAGTGCGGGGCGCCTGGGTGGCTCAGTGGGTTAAAGCCGCTGCCTTTGGCTCAGGTCATGATCTCAGGATTCTGGGATCGAGCCCCACATGGGGCTCTCTGCTCAGCGGGGAGCCTACTTCCTCCTCTCTCTCTCTCTCTCTCTGTGTACCTCTCTGCCTACTTGTGATCTCTCTCAAATAAATAAATAAAATCTTTAAAAAAAAAAAGTGGGGGTGCCTGGGTGGCTCAGTGGATTGGGCCACTGCCTTCGGCATGGAAAAAGACAGTAAACTTATTAGAAGGAATGTTATAGATCTATGTATTTCTTTACACAACAGAGTTGATATCTTTCTGAGAAGTGTGCACCACATTTTTGTAAAATAAATGATTTAAAATGCATTAGAAGAGAATTTATTAATTCATAACATGGACAATTTACATCCTTTATAATGACCCTCTGCTCAATTTCTGATTTTTGTACTTAAATTATCTTTTAAAAGGGACACAGTTATACGGTAAACCGAGTTGAAAACAAAGTTACCCTTATTCAATAATGCCACCCAATGAATACAAACGTATCACAAACTACCCTGGATATTAAAATTATAAAACAATGGGGAACTGCTAACCCCAAATGGTCTTCCTTCCTGACCCTTTAAGACTGTCCTCTGTTAGGGGCGCCTGGGTGGCCCAGTGGGTTAAAGCCTCTGCCTTCAGCTCAGGTCATGATCCCGGAGTCCTGGGATCGAGCCCCGCATTGGGCTCTCTGCTCAGCAGGGATCGCTGCCTGCTTGTGATCTCTGTGTGTCAAATAAATAAATAAAATCTTAAAAAAAAAAAAAAAAAGACTGTCCTCTGTTAAACACCATCGGAAGATGGTAAGCCAAGTCCCCTGGGCTGTCCCAGAGCAAGCTTTGTCCTCTATGTGACTTAGCTACATGGGTCACTGAGCCTGTTCAAGTGAATACAAACATGTTTCTGACAAGAGAAATCCTCTTAAGACAGGAAATATGAGTCTTATCCCCTGCTAATGAGTCTACCAAAGTTTTAACTGACAGAGATTCTAACAAGAGTGATCCTTGCTTTATATCATAGGATGGGCTGAGCAATAGAATGATGGGGAGATGTTTAATCACAGTGGGTCTTCCCAGGTCATTTTTTCCAGAATAAAAATCCTCTCTATAAAAACCCCTACTATCTATCCAACTGCCTTCTGTAGGGGATGAATCTTAATTAGACTACAGAGTTTCTCAAAGAATGAGCTAAAGATCTATCGGAAGCAAATCTTGACTATTAAAGCACATGTTCCTATGCCAATCCCAGTCTCATGAACTAACATGTCAATTTAATTTTAGTAAGATTTGCAGGTGGCTCTCATGTACTCCCACATTGATCACAAGCTGAAAGAAAGTGGTCCCAGAAGGCCCTTGGATTTTGGTGAGCATCTTGACTGGTTTTGGATATGCAATGAAAGGCCTAAAGAAGAGCTCAGGGGTAAGAGCTGGACAGATCAGAATTGGTCTATGTAATAGAACGAGAAGAGGATAAAACTGTGGGGACGTGGTGGTAGGAAGGAATTTAGAAGGATAGAGGGGAGAGGAAAAGTGGAAAAGAGCCACCAAAATAACTAGAGGTTGAAGAATACTGGTAAGAGTAAGCGTTGAAAAAAAAAATAATCTCATGGGGCAGGAGTGGCTGTAAAAGCTTTTAAAGAACAGGGTCATCTAGGGGCACCTGGGTGGTTCAGCGGGGTAAGCCTCTGCCTTCAGCTCAGGTCATAATCTCAGGATCCTGGGATCGAGTCCCGCATCGGCCTCTCTGCTCAGTGGGGAGCCTGCTTCCTCCTCTCTCTTTCTCTCACTCTCTCTCTGCCTGCCTCTCTGCCTACTTGTGATCTCTGTCTGTCAAATAAATAAATAAATCTTATAAAAAATTAAAAAAAAAAAGAACAGGGTCATCTAATATTAAATCAAAGTCATTTGTGCTGAATGAATATTGAAATTCCATATGCCTCAGTTTCCTCAGTATCATAAGGGAATAGTAGCAAATCTCAGTCCACTGGGGCACTGGAAATTCAGGAGACCTTTCCCTTTCAAAAGGAACATATCCCTTGATCCTCTCCCCCTAGAAAGGAAATGTTTATATAGGGTCTAGGTTTTCCCCTGAGGAGAATCAGGTTTCCTGCGTGCTTCCTTGAACTAAAGTTACCTTAAACCGAAATGTTCTCTCTCACTTGATTCTGTTCATCAAAGAAAGAGTCTTTTTTAATCTCTGGAAGAGAGAATAAAAAATAAAGCCTGCTGAAATCTTAATGCCATGCATGAGATCAGACTCACTCCCACCTACTCCAGTTGAGTCTTACCAACTGTGAGTGACATGTACTTTTTAAAACTTTCAACCTCACCTGTCCACCAGCTCCGCCACCACAGTGTACAAAATGGTGGACACGTGGAGGCTGAATAAGCAGATTGGTGTATGGATTGCTTGCTTCTGACACTCTGTGGAAAGGAAAGTTGTGTCATTTTTCTCTTCACTCTCTCTGTTCGTAAACAATGACCATAGAGTTTCTGTGGTGCTATCATGGAGATTAGATGGAGGAGCAGAAGACCCAATGTAAGCTGTCTGTGTAGGTCTGTTATTTCTTCACCTGTGACACGAGTGCTGTGAATCAGATTCTAAGACTTCTCTCACAGGCCCCAAATTCAATAATTCTCCAATTTTCTACTGTGCTCACTACCAAATGAGCTATCTCCTTGTCTGGGTTCTTCAACAGCACAAACAACAAGCATTTTTTAGTCTGAGCTCTGAAAAAATAGTGAATCCCCTGGACTTAATAGCATATCAGTAGGTTAATAATCAAGAGGGAATTAAACTTTTGAGGAAATGCCACAGGTTTTCAAGATGCCCTATCATTGGTTAAAACAACCATGATGACAAACTGAAATAGCTTATTGATGTTCAGAGTTGGCAAGATCGAGGCTTGATGAACTTAAAACTTAAGACTTATGGGGCGCGTGGGTGGCTCAGTGGGTTAAGCCTCTGCTTCAGCTCAGGTCATGATCTCAGGGCCCTGGGATCCAGCCCCGCATCCGGCTCTCTGCTCAGTGGGGAGCCTGCTTCCTCCTCTCTCTCTGCCTCCCCCTCTGCCTACTTGTGATCTCTCTCTGTCTCTCTGTCCAGTAAATAAATAAAATCTTAAAAAAAAAAAGACTTAAAAATGGGTGCACTTCTCTTTATTTTCCCAATAATGAAATAAAAATTTTTTAAAGTGAGATATGTTTCTCACCTAATTACATTCCTTAAAAGTTGATTGGAGGAAAAAAAAAGTTGACTGGAGGGATGTTTGGCACTTTGAACAAGATTCATTGCCTCTCAAATTTTATATATATATAGTATATATATGATATATAATATATAATAATATTTATATAGTATGCATTATAATTACAATTATATTCACATATATTATATATTATATTTATAGATTACATATAATTATAATATAAATTATATTATATTATATTAATTATATATAGTAATATATATCTATATATAATACAATATACATATATATATATATTTTTTTTCTTTTTTAGAGAGAAAAAGAGTGTGTGTGTGAGCCAGGCTGAGGGGAGGGGTCAGGGCAGAGGGAAAGAGAGAGCATCTCAAGCAGGCCCACTCCCAGCACCAAGCCTGACATGAGGTTCAGTCTCATTATCTTGAGATCATGACCTGAGGTGAAATCTGGGTACCACCCAGGTGCCCAGAAATTTTCTAACTTTCATTTTAGTCCCTAAATATGCAATAGCTTATTATGCCACATTTAAACAGATGTTACCTACCACTCATTCAGGAATGAGTAGCATGCAATATGGTACCTTGAGATTATAACTGCGGAATATGAGAAATTAGGGGTCTACAAACATTCTCGGGTAAGGGTAGAATCTCCGTCGGCTGTTAATCTGTACTGTGTGCACAACTCTTACATACTAATCTGTTTTATAGTGTTTGTTCATCTTAAATGTCCATACTCTAAAGAAGCAAAACCCAAACTGTACCACTCTACTCTAGCTTCTAAAAGAATATGGTGGATATTGGAATAGATTTTTCACCCACTCCTACAGAATGTATTTCCTTTTTTGACTGAAGTACATATTGTATTTTCAAATGTAAGGAAAGCAACACACAATGCCATACTTCTGTCCGAAAACAAAATTTCATATATTAGTAATTTGTATCTCTGCTGTCCAAATACAATTAAGTTAGATTCTAATACTGTTTTTTTTTAAAGATTTTATTTTATTTATTTGACAGAGAGAGAGATTGCAGGCTGGCAGAGAAGCCGGCAGAGAGAGGGGGAAACAGGCTCCCTGCTGAGCAGAGAGCCCAATGCGGGGCTCGATCCCAGGACCCTGAGACACTGACCAGAGCAGAAGGCAGAGGCTTAACCCACTGAGCCATCCAGGCGCCCCCCCAACAGTGTTTTTTTAAAGCTATAATGTACAGACTGAGCTAGGGAGGCTTTCAAGGAGGAGAGTGACAATAAGAAGATAATCAACTCTTTGGGGGTTCCTTTCTCTCTCCTCCTCCTCCACCTTCTCCCTGCACTTGATCCACTGTCCCATAAATCCCCCAGAGGCAATGGTTGGGTTGCTGGTTTATAATCCTTTGTTGCCATTTGGGGGAAAGAATGAAACAGAAAAATTTATTCTCCCTAGCTCACCTGATTCAATCCTGTGTTAACACATCACAATTCTCAATGTTTGGAAACTTTAAGAAAACCCTTCTAAAGAGGGAACCACTACTTACTACATCAACCATGACACTTGTGTTGCTCTTCTTTGTAACCATGCAGTAACATTTAGGGCGCTTCCCCACTTCCCAAAGGCAATACCAAACCCAGTTTCATACCCACAAGTCATCTTGCCCTGTCCATAGAAGTGGTATTTTCAAAATAAAAACCACCTCACATATTCCCTGCCATGGGAAGTGACTGTGTATGTGGATGTCTGATTATTTTCTTTTTGCTTTTTTTTTTCTTTTTAAGCGGCCTCTGCTGAGCACGATAAACAAATTCCTGATGGATTTATTCTGCATCCCCTCCTCTGCTACCATTCTCCGCCCTTGATACAGATTTTGTGTTTTCATTTCAGGTTGTCTATGCAGAATATCATCCTGGACCACTTCCTTTCTTCCTGCCCATCCATGTTTGTGTGTGTGTGGGAGTGTTTGGTGTAGGAATCAGAAGCCGATTTATTGCCAATAAAATGGCTTCTATCATTATAGGTATTAGTTAAGCTTGGTGAAGCACACAGATTTTAGTCCCCTACTTTTTGGTGAAGAAGGATTGACTGAATAGTATGGGTATATCTGAAACAACAAAGTCCTAATTTAGCAGAAATTAAGACAAAGTGCAAGGCCATAACTTTGGGATGATGATAATTTTCCAAAAATGCATTGCCTTCTATTTAAATAATCAGGTAGTAGTTTGTGGCATCTTTGTTAATATTAATTATATTTGGCAATATTTCTTTTGAGATGCATGTGATTCCATAATGAAAGAAAATAAGTACAGTAGGTATAGCTGACCCTCTATCTGAATAATGCAATTCCTGTGCAGCCTTAAGTATAATGTACAATATTCATTAACTTTTATTCATTAGATGTTTCTGTGTATACTATAATATTACTTTTATTGTTTCCAAGCTTTTATTCTTTTTTTTTTTTTTAAAGATTTTATTTATTTATTTGACAGAGAGAGATCACAAGTAGACGGAGAGGCAGGCAGAGAGAGAGAGAGAGGGAAGCAGGCTCCCTGCTGAGCAGAGTGCCCGATGCGGGCCTCGATCCCAGGACCCTGAGATCATGACCTGAGCCGAAGGCAGTGGCTTAACCCACTGAGCCACCCAGGCGCCCCCAAGCTTTTATTCTTAAGGGCTTAAATGTTCCTCATTCATCCATTTGGCTGCCCCTAAGAAGCACTGAGGCTTAGCCAGTTTCGGCTGCCTTAAAATTACTATAGACTGGGTAGCTTAGATGACAAACATTCATTTCTCACACTTCTGGAGGCTTGGAAGTCTAAGGTCAGGTGCTGGCTGATTTGAGGTCTGGAGAAGACCTTCTTTCAGGCTTGTAGCTGACTGCCTTTGCTGTGTCCTCCCATGACAGAAAGTGATCATCTCTCTTGCATTTCTTCTTATAGGGGCACTAAGCACGTTCATAAAGGTCCCACTCTCATGTCTAACTGCCTCCCAATGCCTCGGGGCACAAACATTCAGTTCATTACACGCTGGTACTATTTTAAGAAATACTCAAGACGTGGCTGGGTGTTTATCCCATCATTCTGAGCAAAGGTTAGGACCTGGAGATGGGTAGCCTGGCCCCCACACTCTGCCCTAAATTGGTTAAGTTCATATTCCTCTCGTTATACAGGAGTCCAAATATCTCAAAGAACTGGAAACCTTGCTGAGTTGAGCCTCATGGAGACACGGTCACCTTAAGACTCTTCCCCTCTGGCTATTTTTTAGAGGGCTCCGAAAGAGGTGCAAAGTACAAAAAGGAACAAAGCCTCAGCAAAGAAACTGAAGAGGAGGAGGAAGAGGAGAATTAAGGTTCCCTGGGACTTTCCTGTTGGGAGACGCTTCATTGCCAATTAGAGCTTCTGGGCCAGATGACATGGTGTCAGTATGGCCATCAGCTGGGACAACAGGGAGTTTTAAGTATTGGCTGCCAGAGAAGCTTGAGTGTCCAAATTAATGTGCCCTGCGCTCCTAGCAAAAAATTAGATATGAGAACAAATTACCATGTATCAATGTCTTAACCACCGCCCACTCCTTGCACTGTGTTTTGCACCTAATAGGCATTCCCTTAGCAAGAGAGTTTAGATTTTTCTTGAACAGATGTTGTAGTCTTTCTCATGTCTACCTTCTAGTTACCCTTAAGCACCTACTTCAATACTTAAAACTAAGGAATGTTTCTTGAAATTGTGTCCTTCTTGCCCATGATTACTCTAAAATGCCATCTAGCATTGATGATCCATTAAGATGCCTTTAGTCTCTCCTATGTGTCAGGGTGGGGAGAGAAGGGTGACATCTGAAAGCGGAGCAGTGCCATCAGTGAATCTGATCTAATGACCATCCTCGTGGCCCCCATCTCCGGGCTCTGGATGCTGGGACGTTCAGAGGTCCAACTGGATGTACCTCTGATGTTTCCAAGAGGTTCAGAGATACGTCTGACAATCAGCAGCTCAGCACAAGAAAAGTTAAACTGCATGACCTACATGGGATTAAAAGTTTTTAAAATCATGACTGAAAAATTCTCTGGCCATCTTGTCATGAGAGTTTGTACGAGCACACCTCCAGGAAATAACTACCTAGTTCATCTCATTTTGTAACCCCTGCTCCCAAGTCTATATACTTCTCGATCTTAAAGAAAACCTGGAGGTATCCTAATTAAATTCTGAAGGCAAACATCCTTTTGATAGGTAGATAGTTCCAAAGTATTGGGAGCAAAGCATGTGGGTATGGTGGTTTCTCCTGTAACTGACTACCTAGAGGACCATCTCCACCCTAAATAGCTATTGAAAGTACTTTATTTATTTATTTAATTTATATTTTAATTTAAATTCATTAGCCAACAAGTGGTATATCATTAGTTTCAGGGGAAGTGTTCAACAATTCATCAGTTGTGTATAACACTCAGTGCTCATCAAAACAGGCTGATGGGTATTGAGGAGGGCATGTGTTGTGATGAGCCCTGAGTGTCACACATAACTAATGAATCACTGAACACTACATCAAAAATTAATGACATACTATACATGGGCTAACTGAACATAATAAAAAAAATAAAAATGACAGGGCAACTGGGTGGCTCAGTGGGTTAAAGCCTCTGCCTTTGGCTAAGGTCATGATCTCAGGGTCTTGGGATCGAGCCCCACATCAGGCTCTCTGCTCAGCAGGGAGCCTGCTTCCCCCTCTCTCCCTGCCTGCCTCTCTGCCTACTTGTGATTTCTGTCTGTCAAATAAATAAATAAAATCTTAAAAAAAAAATTAAATAAAAAAGTGTCATTAATAGAAAAAAAATACATTATTTATGCAAACATAAAAAATGCTTAAAAATCATCACTAAAGTATATCGAGTAAACACCAACTTACATGGATGTAAGCATACATAATCTTTTCATTAGTCTAGATGGGAATACATATTTAGAGCATTATTTGAAAATGGGGAAAAGAGTGTATGGAAACTCTTAAATCTGTAAAGTTATATATTTGCTGTATATCAACAAATGGAAAGTACCGGCTTTTAGAACAGAAGTGTTGAAGCCACTTTCCCATATACTTAGTAAATACTGAATTCAGAAACCTGTATTTTTATTTTTTATTCTTTTTTAGGACCGAGAGAAAAGCCTGACATGGAAGTATAAATCTAATGCCTCCCCCTTATGCTGAGTGCACTATCTCTCCCTGCATAAAGGTAAAACATATTCCCCCTTGCTTATAAATCATGTATATAAATATTACAGGCTCAGCATTTTTGTTTTCCTTAAAACTAGTTTACCACTCATAATCTCATTAGAGGCTTTTTTGTTTCTTTTTGGAAAACACAACAAAGCAAAATAAGAACAAAACTTCATCCCCTTGCATAAACTTATCCAATAAGTAAATTTGATTATTTAAGTAAACAGGTTACCTGTTTTTGTTGCACCAGTAGTTTTTAATAAGAAATGCTATAAATATTGTTAGATACTTAGAGTCAAAATGTTAAATGTTGGCACTCAGAAGTTTTTGAAATCTAAACTAATATTTAAGATTAATTTCAAGTTGTGAGTTCATCCATAATCTTATATAGAAGCAATTTTTTAAAATTTTACTTTATTTTTTCAGTGTTGCAAGATTCATTGTTTATGCACCACACCCAGTGCTCCATGCAATACCTGCCTCCTTAATACCCACCACCAGGCTCACCCATCCCCAAACCCAACTCCCCTCTAAAATCCTCAGTTTGTTTCTTAGAGCCCACAGTCTCTCATGCTTTGTCTCCCCCTCTGATTTCCCTCAATTCTATTCTCCTTTCCTTCTCCTAATGTTATTCTTCTCCATGTTATTCCTTATGCTCCACAAGTAAATGTCTATTTACTTGTATATCGAGTAAATACCAACTTACATGGATGTAAGCATACATGATCTTTTCATTAGTCTAGATGGGAATACATATGATAATTGACTCTCTCTCTTTGACTTATTTCACTCAGCATAATCTCCTCCAGTCCCGTCCATGTTGATACAAAAGTAGAAGCAATTTTTTAAAAGCATAAGTGCATATCAATTACCTTCCTATTCCAAATTTTAGTTCAAAAAAGAGTCAGAGGCTGTCTCCAAAAGCAAGGCCTTACACCAGCAAAATTAGGAAAGAATATTAAACACCATAGGGCTACACATGAGTCTGTAAAACCCTGACAATTATCTAATCTTAAACAATTTTCAGAGGCTTTAGATGACAGTACATTCAAGTTTAATGATTCCTGGTGAGAAAATACATGGATGTTGAATCACAAAGAAGGGTTTCCACATCCTCCTCTTTTTATGAGAAATTTAAAATTAATGGGTCTTTTACTAGTGTCTCATTATATAGGATTTACTTTAGGAGAGGGTCCAAATAACAACTTCGGAGGACTTGCCAACCACGAAGATTTGCGAAAGTGTTACAATCATACCTACTACCCACTTAGTAACCAGAAAAGCACTAATTATGAAGAACCATACTTTTACTACCACCAAAGAATAAGAGCCCACCGGCAATCGCAGTTATATGTATCATTTCATAGTCATGCGCTATCTCATTGGAGTTCAACACAACCTGTGAAACTGGCGTTTTCATTCCCATTTCAGAGATGGAAATAAGTTCTGAGAGGTCAAGTCATTTCACTCATTTAGTAAGAGGGAGGATCTGAACTTGAGCCCAGCTGGGAGGCAGATATTTACTTTGTGAAATTCCTTGACTAAAATAGTTCAGGGGGGCCTGGGTTGCTCAGTGGGTTAAGCCTCTGCCTTCGGCTCAGGTCATGATTGAGCCCCACATGGAACTCTTGGCTCAGCAGGGAACCTGCTTCCTCCTCCCTCTCTGCCTACTTGTGATCTCTGTCCATCAAATAAATAAATAAAACCTTCAAAAAAAGAAGTTCAAATTCTTGCTTTTTTTTTTTTTTTTTAAAGATTTTCTCTATCTATTAGAAAGAGAGCACATGAGTGAGGAGGGTATCAGAGGAAGACCAGAGGGAGAAGCAGACTCCCCGCTGAGCCGGGAACCCGAGGCAGGCCTCAATCCCAGGACCCTGAGATCATGATCCAAGCCAAACGCCTACTCCCAACTGACTGAGTCACCCAGGTGCCCCCAAACTTTTGCTTCCAAGGCTTCCTATGCTTTGGCCACTGAGCACTATCTACTCTGGAAGGAGCTGCTGGACGAAGTTACCCGATCAGGTGGGCAGGGGTGTGGCCCACAGAGGGGTCGTGACACATTTATTATTGCACGTCCGCCACCTCGCTGGACTATTTCGTCATCTCTTAGGCACTTGGCATATGCAAAGCATGCTGGTGGGTGTTGTGGGGAATACCGGGGCATCTGAAGTATGCTTCCTGTCATTACCAAGTGGAGCCACTGAACCTATTCGCCCTTGATGACAACGGAACATGCAGTTTTTTATAGAACATCTCTAAGGAGCCCCCTCCCTGGAAGGCCCTACCAAAACCACAACTCAGCAGGGTTCCGGGGTGATAGAGCCCTAACAGAGAACACAATATTTGAAGAGGCATGCTTGCTGACTGTCTTCTACTGAATCAAACTGCCCATCCTCAGTCTCCTTCTGGCCACCATAAGGGAAGCAGAAAACATCCCTGTGCCATCGTTCTAATGGCTAACTTGTGTTTCCAATAGAAACCTACACTCGGCAAGAAAATGAGAAAAGCAGTTTTCCTTTAGAAATGTTCACAATCTCATTGATTATAAAACTACTATGTTTTTGAATGACTTTTTTTCAGATTGTGAATTTGAAAAAACCACAACAACAGCACGCGTTTTGAATGAAGTTAAGCTAAAAATGAGAATCAAGATTTGTACCTGCCTTGTGAGTGCTGGCCAGAGTCCCCTACTCCTCTGGCCCTAAGCTGTCCCCACTACGCTTGTCCTCTGACTAAGCAACGAGGAAGTATGTGGAACTGCCTGTTTCCTCCAAGCAGATGAGTGCTTGCTTTTCACAGCAGATGATTGTAAAAATCAGTAAGATATTTTAAGAACTAGCTGATTATACAGGCCAGCTTGTTTGCTTAAGAGGGCTGAGGGAACGGCCCATTACACCTGGCATCTGAGCCCCACCGGCTTCCAGGTGCAGACACAGATGCTCATTTCAATCTGACATGCTGATGGGTACGGTCTGTGTTAGGACTTCTCTCCCCTTTCTTTCATGGAGCAGAAACCCACTGCTGCGGAGCCCCTGGAGTTCTTTCAGGAGGAGGGGAGACCGGGCTGGGGCTTGCGAGAGACATACACTCTCAACACTGCGCCTGGGAAGACCCTGGTGAAACTGCAGAACTTCAGCTCGAACTAGCATTCTATTGTTGAGGCTTCTTTAAGGGGGAAAAAATGCTTAGTATTTAATGTTGGTGTGTAAATATGATTTTTAACTGTATCATTTTCCTTTTAATGATTCAGTGCTCTGAGTCCCTTTGTTCAAGAGACATTTACCGATCTATGCAACATGCAAGGCGCCAATCCAGGAAAATTCTTTCCTGTCCACCTAGACCGGAAACTGGTATTTTCTGCTATCTCCCCAAGGTCCTGGTGTAGAGCAGAATCCTCACACATGTTTCAGTGAGGGACTTACACACTGAGGCAAGGGACACCTGCATTTTTCCCCCACTAGGAGTTCTTAAAATGATTAAAGTCAGTATAAAGATCTTCCCCTGTGACAGTCTCTAGCTGCCAACTAGTGCTTTCCTGGAGCTAGACTCAGGCCCTACAGAATGGATCCAGCTTCATGGCTAAGTAGTTAATTTTAACCATCAGATGTTGACTGAACACCTACTATGTACAATTCCCTCTCCTGGACAAGTGGGCCATGCAAGGGCATATAAGATACAGTCCCTATTTTCCAAGAGTTTCTATCCAAACAAAAATTCAACAGTTGCCCCTAAGTGACAAAGTGATCACTGTACCCATTCAGAACCTAAGACAACTGAACAAAATGCCAGGAAATATTCTTTTTTTTTTTTTTTTCTTCACAGCATTATGCAGTACTGAGGCCAAGTGGCAAGCATAAAGGAGAACACAAAGAAGCCAGAGGAAGAAAGGCAGGTGATTGCAGAGGATAGAAGATTTTAACTGGACTTTGAAGCCCAGGTGGAGAATGAAGCACAGGGTATAATAGGAATGTAAGTGTGTGTGAGCGTGTGTGTGTGTGCTGGGAGGTAAGGGAGAATGGCATGAAGATAGTCTGGAAGAAGACAGAGAAAACAAGGTATGCCAAGAGTTAATTCAGAGCAGTGCATTTTGAATCAATTGAATAAATATTTATTGAACACATAGTATGTGCCAGGCATTGTGATAGGTACTAGGGATACAATGGTGAATGAGACTGATAAGGCCCATGGCTCACTAGCTAGTAGGAGATACAGACAGGTAAACAGCCAATTACAATACAGTGTGATAAGTGTTGTGCTAGGGAAAAGTCCAGGTGTTATGAAGAGGAGAAGGACACAGAGTGAACCCAACCCAGATGGGCAGAAGGAATCCTAGAAGAAGGGATGTCAAGCTGACACCTAAAGCTAATGTGGGAATTAAGTGACACTACGCAGGTAAGGTATTCTAGAAGAGGAAACATGATGGGCCATGGGGGTTGGAAGTTGACTGAGTTGGTTGAGATGCAAGGGGAAGGTTGAGATGCAGGGCAGGAAGCTGTGGCCAGATTATGCAGTCTCTTATACTTCACACTAAGGAGTTTGGACTTTATCCTAAGAATGGCGATAACCACTGAAGGATTCTGTTCAAGGGAATGAAACCCCAGACTTGCATCTTCGGTGGATGACTCTCTGCAGTGGGAGATGGCCCTTAGAGGAGAAATGGATGAAGAAGAGAAGGGTGTTACTCAGATAGATTCTCGAAAGTCTCTTCCCAACACAGTGCAAGAACTAAACAAATAATTCATGAACAAACGGATGAGTTGATCACCCAGTCAACCATTAGAGTGCACGACTGAGCACATGAGACATGAGATGGAGGGTATGTACGTCTGTGCACTCATAAGGTCAGAGTGAACCTAAGTGGCACACTAACATGTCTTCCAGTCCTGAATCTTATCAGACAAATGACAACAACAGTTGACAATAGAGTGCAGTGTAATTGAGGACAAACAGCTTCAACACCGGAGTCGAAATACCCAAGTCTGAGCCCTAGTTTTGCCAGCTGCTAATTCTGAGATATAGCTGAGTTTCTCTGACTCTCAGGTCCCACATACATCACATTGGCTCATTATGTGTAGCTACATAGCAGTAGAAAGTGAGAATAGTCATCACAATCCATGTGCATTTCTGTTTCGGTGACACTTAGGAGCATTGGTGGGATGTGCAGTCATCCATTGCAAAAGGAAATTAGGACAGCCTATGTGACAATGGAGTCATGGTTTAATCAAAGAGGAATGTAGACATCAAGTAGCCAGTATTGTCCAGACTTTGGCCAGGTGATTCTCTCACCTGTCATTTGAAGACCCTGAGTGAAATGTTGGAAGGAAGAGAAGAGCCTATGTCCTGCTATGGTCCCCAAGGAGAGAAAGGGGGGCAGACATAAATTATGTACTTAAAGGCCACAGGGTCAGAGAGGTGGCTCAGAGAACACACAGCTACCGAAGGACACAGTCTAGACTAGAACTCAGCTCCCCTCTGCACAGGGCCCTTTTCACAACACCACCCTATTGTTAATCATGACAGTTCAAGATCTCAGAAAGGATAACCTGTGTGAGGTCCAAGCTAAGAGTCTTCCCACAGTTCTGCAGCTGTAGCTGACAGCCCAGAGTGAATGACCTTATAGAAAGGGAAGACGAATGGGAATTGTGGCGGAAGGAGGTGAGGGGCCCCGGGGTCTGGGTGTTCAGGGAAAGGAGAAGCCTTCACGAAGTAAGTGCGGGTGGTGGTAGAGGAAGGCAGGATGCATCATAACATAAACGGACCCAGGTGATTTCAAACCAAAGAGAGCAAAAGGCAGAAGGGGAAGGAAAGGTATGGGAGAACGTTCCCGAAGACATGCTAGCAAACCAACTCAACAGGATTTGCTTCCTCAGGCCACTTCAGGATGACAAGGTTGTCCTATGCTCCTCGGGGCCTTGGGATCAAAGAGAACAGGCAGAAAGTGGCTGTTTTTTTTAGACACATCAGACACCTCTGTGCTTATCCTTACAACATTTTTCACATTGTCCCTTCATTTGCACTACAAGACTCACCCTTCTTGCCCATTCTAGTCTGGGGTTCGCTTTTTTCTGCAGCAGAGTTTGACACCAGAGCCGCATCACTGAACCAAGAAGAAATTTATGAAAACAACAGCTTGCTTCAGAAATGTAATTTTCAGCTTGTGGCCTTGAGTCCCCATGCTTCTAAATCATCTCCCAGCTACTTCCTAAAGCAGGATAATGACTCAGCTGTTAGGGGAAGTCAATTCCATTTTTATGAAGTAAAACCTGATTGAATTTTGATTTTGTTTTCTAGCATCACAGAGTTGGTCCTTGCAGTTGGGTCTAATCTATCCTCTGTCCAGACTCTCATTAGATCAATCACAACAAAAAAGGCCACTTGTAGTTTCTCCAGGAAATTCCAATGCAAATAGCACTAAAATGAAATTGACTAAATAATTCAGACTCTCCAGTGATCACTCTCCAGTGATACCTCAGTTAGGGGTCACTGTCATAAGCATCGAATGATCTACACATATGTAATATCCCAGCATGGACACCTAAAGCCGACAGGAGAGTCCCTTCATCCAGACCGAGATCCCTGAGTCTTCCGTGCTGTAATACAGTTCACCATCCACATTGTTTAATTGAGCCCTTTACTACAAATGGTTTTAGGCTCTGATGCAAGACAGGAATTTGAAGCATGCATTTGAGTATTTAATGGTGTTAATTTCTGGTGCACACAAACATCAGCTTCACTCAACAATCCAATAATCTTGCAAAATAAAGAAAATATGCCAGAGAATGAAATGCAGCATGGAATTCTTCCAGATTGCAAGCAAAGCAGTTCCTTGATCCCGCCGCAACAACTGACAAGTAACAAAATAGCTACCTATTTACAGATCCTTAAAGATGTTACAATAAACAAAGAAAAGAAAAGGGAGAAGATGGGTGTGCTTTCAGATTGAGGAGTCATTTTATTTTTTACATTCAAACATATTTATCTGGCGACTTTAAGCTCTCAAATGTCCCAAGTTAATTTTAAATGTAACACAGCTGATCGTAATAAATGAAATACAGTCTTTTTTTTTTTTTTTCCTACTGGCAGGCATAAACTTAAACAATTCCTACCTGGAAATATGGAAGGTCTCTTTTTCGGGCGCCTCAGGTGAATGGGTTCCAAATTTTTCAAGTTTCTTTGGAGTCTCCCTCTAATGTCATTTCCTATGAGCAGTTCAGGCGGCAGGCTGCTCCGTCTTGACGATTTATAATCATTTTGAGACGAATTTAGTTTGTTCTTTGTTCTGGAATATAAATTGCTGTCATCAACTGCCATCGTAGGAGATACATTCGAGACTCTGAACAAAAACCTAAAAAACCCAACTCCAAGCCAGCAGCAGCCACGGCCGCCTCAGCCCCAGATTCCCATGTTCTTCTGCTTTACCCCGCACTTGTTTGGGAAGTTTAGCAAGTTGATAGGCGTGGACTTGAACAGGTGTAGAATTACTAAGTAGCCCCTCCTTTCAACCGTTAATAGCACAGGGGAGGAGAGATCCCCCAAAAATCATTAGGTGCGGAAGAGCGGGGAATTTGAGCGGACACTGGCACCTGGGCGCATGCTCCCGCAGATGGTCCTACAAAGTGTGAAGGTTAGTGTGGCATTTCTGCCACGGCAAGGCCGGACAGTAACCACGACTTACTACCTAAGAAGAAACACCCACACAAACTGTGAGTCTTATTTTTTTTCTCATTACTTCTCAAACTCTTACTACAGACTTTTTAAAAAAGTTTCGGGGAAACATTTTTACATTCCCTCATACCCTTTTGTTTCGAGTCCCATAGACAGAACAAACATCTGTCTTTATGAAATTCCTTATCTGGCAGGCGGCCAAGTGGAAGTTGGCTGCAAGAAGGAGATGAGAGATGGTCGGTGATGGTCAGGAAGGAACCCGCTGTGGGTGTGTATGGAGTAGAGCAGCAGTGCCGGGAACCCAGCGCTGCTCCCCGACCCGCCCTTCCATCCTGTGCTCTACCTGGCAGATGACTGCTCCCGAAGTTCTGCAGTCTGGCTGCAAAGTCAGAGGTCTAGCAAACACACTGTGACGGGAGAAGTGAGGATGGCCTCCACTCAACAAATAAAAAGGAAACGTTACCCTTGCAGGTCTCTCTGCCTTGCTTTCAGCTATCGCCGTCAGCTGGTTTGGTGGTCCAAGCAAAACCAGCATTTGACCTCTCTTACATGTTTGCTCTCTATCTCTTCCGGATTTTGCATTTTTGCATCCTTTGTTCCCTTCCCCCTTGCTCTCTTTATGTGGAAATGTTCTGCACTCTTTTGACTGTGCAGAAATCATAACTCTCTGATATATCCTCTCCAGCCATGCCCCAAGGCTGTGTCCTCTGTGTCCTCCCTCTCTGCTGTTGTCCCTCACTCTCCCCCTACCCCCTCCACACACATTCACACACACTCACACCTCTCTTCTGTTCTGTCTGGCTGCAATGGGGGGCGGGGTCAGAAGGTAAAGAAGATAAGATCTGCCTTTTCTCTTCCTAGTGCTAGGAATCAGTAGATACATAATATTATGAAGGATTTCAGGGTTGTCTAGAAATCACTATTTCCTTTGGTTTCCTGGATGTCAAATAGGTTTTACTATTTGTTAAAATTCGGAATTTGGATGTCTTTACCTGGTTAAGCATACACCTCCACGCTAAGAGAAGTTTCCCTCTCTATTCTCCTTATGCCCTTCTGACCAACAGGTCTTCAAACCACAACAAATTTTCTGAAGAGAAAAGCATTTTTTTTTAACAATTATGTCCAGATCAGGGATGCCATTTAATCCAGCAAATATACATATAATTATAACCCAGCAATTGTATTTACATATTAGATTATTAGGTTATTTTACTAATTCTGAGAAACACCTACACCACTTCCCTCACAGGACTTAGAACTATTTTTTCAGATAGAAATGTATCATGAACTCCAACACAATGAGTGGTTTGTACCAAACTATTTTTGAAAGCCCATGAGACTGCTCGACTCTCCCTCCGCTTATCGAAAATACATTTTTTTCTAGCAAAGAAGTAAAAATTATTTCTTAAACTCTGAGATCATGATTTAATAACAGAAAACAAATTTCCAAAATCTCAAGACCAACACACTGACGTTTCAAATACACAGCAGGGTGGCGTCCTGGGGCACAATTATTGGATGCTGCCAGGGAGAAGAGAAATACAGCAGCAGACAAGCAGAAGTTTGAGCTATTCAGTGACTGTTTCTGTCCTAATTCATGGTAGCATCGTAAGCCCAAAGAAGACTGCGTGTGAGGTGAATTGGGAGGGTCCAAGAAAGAGTGTTATTGTCACACAGTGTGTAACAGGTACACCCTCATGGTATGCATGTATAATTTTGCCTTTGTCTTTAAGGGGCTGGCTGGAAGCATAGGGTTAAATACCTCTGCAACTGAAATGCATTCTAATAATAGCTGTTGTTCATTGCATGCTTAATACCAGCTAGGTTCCTTGCTTAAGCCTTCCACATGCACTATCTCATTGCTTCTTCCTAATCACCCCGTTCTACAGATGAGCGAACTGAGGCACTGAATCAAATGTCTAGGATTTGGGGAAGGGAAGACTTGAGCATAGATTTTCTCTGGCTCCAAAGCTCCTGTTCAGGTCCATGCTTTTCATTTCCAACACTGTACTGCTTTATTAAGTGTATCTGAAATCTGAAAGGATTCTAAAGGTCTTTCTCCATCTTCCTAAAATAATTCTTGGTCTTAAAGCAGATTCCTTTTGCGTTGACTATATGATTGAGGACTGGTCCAGCTGCCCTACCGAGGTTTGCTCCTGGTCACTGAGGTGTCGGTAGGTCTGAAAGTTTATGAGATGAAAGTGAGAAAAAGCAGAAGAATTCAGAGATTTGCTTTAATAATAAAGTACCCATGTTCAGGATCTTCATACTAAAATGCACTTAATTAAAGGATTGTATTTTCCTGAGATTTAAGTTATAAATGGGGAAAAAAAATCCACCCTACTATAGAGGTAGCCTTAATCCTTAAATGATGTAGGAGGGGGCTGGTGGGTTCCTGATATGTTCTAATGAATCCCTTTCCTGCCCTACTCATTCTCCCTTCACAGGGAATATAAACAGATATGATTCTAGCTCCTTCAGTATATTTCCTTAAAGAGAAAAGTGGGAACAGCTTGCATCTGCTATTATTAAAATTTTAGGGCAGTGAAAACAAAGGACAATATTTATTTTAAAGTAGTATTAAATCTGTGAACATGAAAAAAGTAAACTTTCCTTTCAAAATATTTAAATTGGCTGCCAACACGAATGATAATCAACCACAGAAAATGTAGCTTGGTTTGCTCTACATGAGAACATTCAGAGATTATAATGTTTAATCCACACCTCTTCCCGCTTTATAGTAAAAGCCAAAAATGGAATTCTTCTCCCCTCCCCTCCCTTCCCCTCCCCACTCTTCTCCTCTCCCCTCCCCTTCCTTCCCCTCCCACTCTTCTCCTCTCCTCTCCTCTCTCTTCTCTCCTCTCCCCTTCTCTCCTCTCCTTCTTTTCTTTCTTTTTTTTTCAAAGATTTTATTTATTTATTTGACAGAGAGAGAGACCACAGGTAGGCAGAGAGGCAGGCAGAGAGAGAGAGAGAGAGAGGAGGAAGAGGACTCCCCGCTGAGCAGAGAGCCTGATTCGGGGCTCGATCCCAGGACCCTGGGATCATGACCTGAGCTGAATCATGACCTGAGCCAAAGGCAGAGGCTTTAACCCACTGAGCCACCCGGGCGCCCCATCCTTCTTTTCTTTTTTTAAAGAAAAAGCCAAAAGAATGATGGTATTGGGCTCTGGGCTCAGAGGAATCTCAAAACTTACAACATAATTAAGTAACTTAAAATACATGATGGATATTCTTTATTCCTACCCTTTATAATAACTATTGTTTTGAAGGTCTCCATTCTCTGGGAAAATTCAATATGTTAATCTCTTTTAAATTATTCTAGTTTCTTATCCTTCCAGAAGTTGTATCTTTTATATTAAATGATGTTACCATCTCATGAATCTTTTATCCCTTCTGGTAAGGTATTATCTTTCCTGTCTTAAAAATGTTCAAATATTCTGTTGACGGGCATTCCCTCCCTTAGCACCCATGATTTTCTTATGAATTCTGGTAGGTTTTAAGTAGCATTACTGAATTATTTTGCTTTTTTTGTGTGAGGAAGCCGCAGGTTTAGTACGGTGCAATCATATAACTAACCACCCTTCTCATTATCGCCCTCCAAGAAACGATCAATCAGGAAGATTTTAGGCTGGTTAGGATTCACCAAATTAGCTTTCAAATCTCAATCTGTACTAAATAGTCTATAACTATTTCTTATTTTGAACCTCTATTCCATTTTTAAACTGAGAGGACCCATCATCCAGTGGGTTTGACACCAGGAAAAAATAGTTGTGCAGCCCTCAGATCTGATGGATAACCCCAAGCCAAGCAACTCCACTGATGTATCTCTCCAAAAGGTCGCTGGCCACCTCTTTTGCCAACACATCTTTGCTTGGTGTTGGTAACACCTGCAGGGTTATCTAAGGTGTGATTCTGCCTGAGGAAATCTTTTCTCAGTTCTTAAAAAATACAGTGAAGATTTTCAGTATTTAGGTCATTGGTTCTCCCTAACAATGAAAACTAATGACCAGCCCTGCCCTCTTAAAATTCTTTGCTCTCTTGCAGAGCACCTGGGTGGTTCAGTCAGTCAGGTGTCTGACTCTTTTTCTTTTTTTTTAATTTTTATTTATTTTTATTTACTTTTATTTTTTTTTAAATTTTATTTTTTATAAACATATATTTTTATCCCCAGGGGTACAGGTCTGCGAATCGCCAGGTTTACACACTTCACAGCACTCACCATAGCACATACCCTCCCCAATATCCATAACCCCACCCCCCCTCTCCCAACTCCCCTCCCCCCATCAACCCTCAGTTTGTTTTGTGAGATTAAGAGTCACTTATGGTTTGTCTCCCTCCCAATCCCATCTTGTTTCATTCATTCTTCTCCTACCCCCTTAACCCCCCATGTTGCATCTCCTCTCCCTCGTATCAGGGAGATCATATGATAGTTGTCTTTCTCCGATTGACTTATTTCGCTAAGCATGATACCCTCTAGTTCCATCCACGTCGTCGCAAATGTATTTATTTTTATTTTTAAAGATTGATTTTATTTATTCATGAGGGGGATGGGGAAAGGAGTTGGGGCAGGCAGTAGCAGAGGGAGAAGCAGGCTCCCGCAGAGCTGGGAGCCTGATGCAGGGTTCTAGCCCAAGACCCTGGGATCACAGCCTGAACCGAAGGCAGACAGTTAATAGACTGAGCTACCCAGGCCTCCCTGGGTATCTGACTACTGATTCTGGCTCAGGTCATGATCTCAGGGTTGTGGGATCCAGCCCAGCTTTGGACTCTGCACTAGGCATGGAGCCTACTTGAGAGTCTCTCTCTTCCTCTCCCTTGCCCCCCCCCCCCCCCCCCACCAATTGCTCCCTTGGGTTCCATTGCATTGTCTTATTTTTCCTCCCGTGTCTCAGGTCTTTTCTGCTCAGATTCTTCAGGGACTCCTTAAAGGTCTATTTTCCTCCCTTCTTCTCTCGATCCTTCTCTTTAGCGAGCCCATTTATCAAGCATCTCTTACGTGTCTGGCACAGTGCTAAGTCCAATGTCTGCTCTCAAGAACCTGTCAATCTAGGAAGGAAGCAAAACTCTAACTAACTAGTTATTTCAACAGAGTGAGCACTCTGTGCAGAGGTGACACAGAAAAGCTACTTAGTCAACTGTTCCCATTGGTGAGGAGGATGGGAAGGGACAGGTTTTCAGAGGAGGGGTGAGCTCACAAAGCAGGGGAGGGGAAGCTGTACAAAGGCACTAAGATGTGACATAACACCCACTGTCCACAAAATGACAAGTACAGCAGTCCCTTACCCACACCAGCGCATTACATCATACAAAAGCACAGACGTTAGAAAAACAAGATCGGGGATTCCTAGACAATAGGAGGCTGAAGGAAAACCCAAAAGATAGTATTAGTATATGGTTTCAAACACCATGACTAATTAGACACAGGGAAGCCACCTACTTTTTAAAAATCTGTATTAAAAAACTGGCGCTAACTTTTTCAAACAATTTAGTAGTGCCGAACAAAATGTAAAAAAACATTGGAGAAAACCCTGGCTCTGGTAAGTAACCCTTCCCCTGAATCATCTTTATGTATTCTTGATCTGTGATGCAGGGACTTGCTGAAGCAGACTCTTACACAAGTTTTGAATGTCATGCAGCCTGAACCTTTTTAAATAAGCTCTAGAACCAGTTCATACTGGCTTGAAATCCAGCTTCATTTACACTTGCATTCCTCCTTGTTCAATTTTGCAAGTCTCAGCAAAATGCCAGTGTAACTGCCTGGCCTTTTCCCAGATTAATGTAGGGCTTAAGGGCACATCTTCCTGGGCTTGTCGTGGAGCTCTTTGATGGGAAGGCGCAACATAAACACATGTCCCTTTCTATGCTACTTCCTGACACATCCACATGGTCTGTGAGAGGAAGGACTGATGGTCCTTATTTTTATTCTTCTGTTTAAGGGACCGAACAGAAATTTGCATTCATAAAAGAATCAAGCTTTTGGACATTTTTGTCCCAGGACCAGGCAGCATGATCTCAGAAGTATGGGTGCTACAACGTAGTTGGGAAATGACTGTTGTAAGTGAGATGGCAGGAGCATTGGTGGCGCTGATCGTTCTCACCTCCAATCGCAACTTTCCTCTCCGACCATGATGTCTAAGTGCACACCCATCCCAAACTTCTCCATAGTGTTCTAGATTTGTATATTCAACTGTATACCAAACATTTCTTGGTGGGAATTCAGCAGGTACAAAATTGGCCCTTCCAATTCTGCAGCTCCTGAGTTTCTGATCTCACTAAAATGGCATCACAATTTACCCAGGGACTCAAGCTATAAACCCTGGAATTACTCTGCCTGTATGATGTCATATTATCTCTTAAACACCTTTTCATCTGTGTCCTCTTTTGTACCTTTGCTGTCACTACCCAATGGTAGGATTCATTATCTCTTACCTGAGCTATTGCTTCAGAGTCCCAACCAGCTTGGTCACTTCAAGTCATAGTTCCTCTAGCATTCTGTCTTTGGTAAAGCCTCTTGACCCTTCACATTTTGGTAAATTACTTCTGGTTACCCTATTTTCTGTTTAAAATGCTCTTAAGAATTGGACAGAAAACCTCTGATGGGCTGACCCGTCTGGTGAATCATAAGACTGATTCTAACCTCAAGACAAACTCCGTGCATCCTATAAAGCAATATAAGATAACTTGAGATTTTATAGCAGCCCTATTTCCTTACTGTCTGATGGTCTGACCAACCCAAACTCCTGAATTTCAACACATGCCTTGCCGTGAAAGAGGTCTCACCAGTCCTGGACTTGGTCTACTGACTCCCTGAAGTGCATCAGGGGTCTTTTATGTTGCCTCCATGAGATTTCCTTTTGCTGGTTTTGATTCTTAGATCCACCCAGCCTTTGCTTTCTCCCACATGTTTGGGGTCCTGTTTCAGATTGGAGGGAGAGCAGAAAGGGTAATATTCAGAAATTTCCTTAAGTTTTTATTCAAATAAGACCTCTGACTTAGAAATCTAAATTTGTAAATTTTGGTTTCAGACAAATCATTGTTCATCAGGACTAAGCTATTTAATGTACTGCCTGATGTCTGATTTTCTGATCTAAAAAAAAAAGAAAAAAAGAAATTTTTGCTTATTTCACCATTGCCCTGTGTGAATTAAGTAAGATCCATATCCTTAGATGAGAAATATCATATGCAAAATGGATAATAAATAACAACAAGTTGAAGAATTACATGTATTCACATAAGTGTCATTACTATTCTCACAAATTAAATGGCACAGTTATCACTATAATGTACTTTTATAAAATTCATCTGATTAGAGGGTGGTATTCCTGATGAAGACACTCAGCAAAGTAAGACAGAGGGAGACTCTGTCAACCTAATAGAGGACATATATGAAAAATTTACAGATAACTCGTAATCAATGAGGAAAGACTGACTGTCCCCTCTTGATTTAACATTATACTGGAGGTCCTATCTAGCGAAATTGGGTAAGGAAAAGAAATAAAATACATCTAAATGGAGAAGAAAGATGTAAAAATATATTTGCAGATAAATGAGCATCTGTGTAAAAAATCAGACAGAATCTACAAAGAAGTTACCAGAACTAATAAGTAAATTCATCAGGTTGCAGGATATAAGATAAATGTATAAAAAGCAATTGTATTTCTAGGTTAGCAATGAAAAAGTGGCAAATAAAATTTAAATAGACAATACCATAAAATATTAAATATTTAGGGGAAAATCTGACAAAGATGTGACAGACATATACATTTAAAATATATTACTAAGAGAAATTACAAAAAACCTATATAAGTGGAGAGATAAATCATATTCATGGGAAGACTCAATATCATTAAGATACCAATTCTTTCCAAATTAATCTATAAATTCAGTACAGTCACTATCAAAATCTTAGCAGGCTTTTTTTTGGGTAGAAATTGACAAACTGAAAAAAAAAAAAGAAACTGACAAATTGATAGTAAGATTCATATGAGAATACAAAGAATCAAGAATAGTCAAAACAACTTTGAAAAAGAAAAAGAGGATTAATATTACCAATTTCAAAACAATATAAAGCTACAATAGTCAAGAGAGTGTGACATGAAGATAGAAATATCAGTGGAACAGAACAGGGATTCTAGATGTTGGACCACATATAAATGGACAACTGTTTTCAACTGTATGCAAAGGTAACTCAGGGGAGAAAGGATAGTTTTTTCAACAAAGAGTGATAGAACAACTGGATGTCCATATGCTAAAACAAACTAACTTTGATTTTATCTCACACCACGCACAAAAACTAATTAAAAATGGACCACAGACCTAAATATATGCTCTAAACCCATACATTTTCTAGAAGAAAATATAAGAGAAAACCTCTAATCCATAAAAAAACAAATTAATAAATCGGACTTTATCGAAATTAAAATATTCTGCCCTTTGAAAGAGACTGTGGAGAGAATGAAGAGATAAGTCACAGGCCAGGAGAAAATATTTGGAAGACATTTATTTGATAAAGACCCTGTACCTAGAACACATGAGGAAAATTAATAAGAAAACGAATAACAGGGCTCAGTCAGGTAAGTGTCTGACTCTTAATTTAGGCTCAGATCACAATCTCAGGGTCAGGAGATGGAGTCCCACATCAGGCTTCCTGCTCAGCAGGAGTCTGCTTGGGAGTCTCCCTCTCCCTCTCTTTCTGTCCCACCCCTGCTCATGCACTCACTCTCTCTCAAACAAATAATTCTTTTAAAAAGAAAAAATTCCTTAAAAAGAGAATAAACAATTCATTTAAAAATGGGCAAAATATACCAGCAAATACTTCCCCCAAATACAGATGGCAAATAAGTACATGAAAGTGAGTTCTGCACCATCATTAAGAAATGTGAATTAAAGAATGCAGTGACATTCCACTGCCAACCTATCAGAACGTCTAAAATTTTTTTTTAAAGATTTTATTTATTTATTTGACAGAGAGAGAGAGAGAGAAATCACAAGTAGGCAGAGAGGCAGGCAGAGAGAGGGGGAAGCAGGCTCACTGCTGAGCAGAGAGCCCGATGTGGGGCTCGATCCCAGGACCCTGAGACCATGACCTGAGCCGAAGGCAGAGGCTTAACCCACTGAGCCACCCAGGCGCCCCCAGAACGTCTAAAATTTAAAAAGATTGGCCATATCCAGCATTTGAGAGAATTTGGAAAAACTGAAATTTGAATACACTGTTTTGGTGGAATATAAAATGATAAAATCATTTTAGAAAAAAATCTGACAGCTTCTAAAAATCTAAACATTTACATATCCTAAAATCTAGCCATTCCACTCCTAGGTGCTTACCCAAAAGAAATAAAGGCATGTGTTCATACAAGGACTTTGTACCCTGATATTCAAAACACAGTAGTTTTACTGATAGTAGCTAAGTACTGTAAACAGATGTCCATCAACAAGTGAATGGATAAATCATGGTATATCTATACAATAAAATGCTATTTGTCAATAAGAAGATCATGGATTCATGTTGCAACATGATGAATCTCAACACAATCATGCCAAGTGAAAGAAGCCAGACCCAAAATCACACATACTGTATGGTTCTGTTTATATGAAATTCTAAAAAATGAAAGCTAGTCTCCAGTGATACAGAGCAGATTGCTGGTTACCTGGTGATAGATGTGGAGGCATGAGCAAGGAGGGATGACCAAGGGGCACAATAAAATATGGGGGGTGGGTGGATTCACAGGTGTATGTATACATCAAAACAAATCAAAGTGTATCCTTAAAAATGAGCAATTTATATGTTAATTAAAACTCAATAAAACTTACTTTGTAAAAGGCAATGTTATGCCTTCCACCATGCATTGGACAAGGATTCAGAAATGTTCTCGACTTCCGGTAATGAAGTGTAAATAATGAAGTTAAAACCAAAACCAATTGTTCTGATTCCATCATCAGCATCAATAAATAAATAAATAAATAAATAAATAAAAAATCAATAAATAAATCAATAAATAATGAAGTTAAAACCAAAACCAATTGTTCTGATTCCATCATCAGCATCAAGAGTGAGTGGAAGATATATGGGCACCCAAGTGTTATGTGAGTCTTTTTCACTTAAGAATTTTCTCCTCTTGAATTATGTCTTTAGCTTTTAATTTTACACACTGTAAAACTTCTAGAATGCCCGAAAGAATCTCCACGTTGACACCCCCCAGGTAACACATTCGCTAGTACAGTGAGTCATCCAGAAAAGGTCACAATAAATGTCGCAGAATAAAGGAGCCAGTAAGTAAGTAAAAGCAAAGAGAAGGCATTTCTTAAGAGGAATTTTCCTCACAAGCTACCAAGAAAACCCGTGAAATCTTTTAGATCAAAGAACTTCCCGTTTAGGATTAACATCAATTATGCTAGCCGGCGAGGTGCAGCCTTCCTAGACACCACAGGACTGGACAAAATGAGCCAGTCTGAAGCTTCTTCCTCAGTTTCCAATGCCACTGCTGTTCTTCAGTCTATCGTATCGGAACCTTCCAGATCTAAGCGGCAGCAAGAAGCCTTCAGTGGCATTGAAGCTGGATCTGAGGGTGCCCTGATGGTTGAGGTGACACCACGCATTTAATGAAAAGCATTTGAGGCATCCTAGCCATTTCACACACTGAGCTGCCTCAGTGGTGTACAAATTCAGGTGTAGTCAAGGGAAAAACTGTATAACTCATGGCCATTTAAATGGGGCACCTGGGTGGCTCAGTGGGTTGGGGCCTCTGCCTTCGGCTCAGGTCATGATCCCGGGGTCCTGGGATAGAGCCCCGTATCGGGCTCTCTGCTCAGCAGGTAGCCTGCTTCCCTTCCTCTCTCTCTGCCTGCCTCTCTGCCTACTTGTGATCTCTGTCTGTCAAATAAATAGATAAACAAAATCTTAATAAATAAATAAATAAATAAATAAATAAATAAATGCCAGTTTAGCCTTATATAATTAGCAGTCTTTTAATATCTTAATATCTTGCTTGTTATGTATGCAAGAACAACAACAAAAAAATTTGCCAGAAACTGATATTAAGCCAAAAGTTTGTAAGGATACAGATTTAAATATCACAAGTAAGAAGCCTAACCTAACAGGAAGAAAGCTCTGTACGCCAATATCTTCTCAAATTCATATGGAGCATCTAAAAAACTGGACCACATACTAGTCCATGAAACAAATCTCAAAACACCAATTTGTTTCATGTTGTCATACTAGCTGAGACATTCTGTTATTATTCCTTAATAAAACTGGGAACCAATATAAAAATTAACAAAAGCCACTTTCTCTTAATCCAGTGCTTATCATAGTAATTTATTCCACATTCCCCGGTCATGTCCTATGCTAAACACTTCTCCTGCACTATTTCGTGTGCCCTCACGAGTGTGGGACTACCATCATTTTCATTTTTTAGAGGAGAAAGCATACTAAGAGGGGCCAAGAAACTGCACCAAATGACTAAATAAAGCAAGCCTATTCTTTCTTTATTACCAAAATCTATAAAATATAAATTTTCCCTTTGATTCTTTGTTTCTCAACTACCTCCAAGCTATTTCTATTTTATTCTTGGCTTCTCTCTCTGTTCCTTACCTTTACCCACAAAGCATCTTCTTTACCCTGTCCTCATTTTTGGGCCATTTTCCATGACCAGGAAAAAAACCACTGGATCAAATGAGGAATTCAAAAGGTGTCCTAGTAAGTACTGTCACTCTCAGGTTGGAATAAAGCACCATTTTCTTTCCTCTGCCTAGGAATTAAATTCCAACTCAGTATTCCAAATGCCTCTTTTATACAAAATTTTAGAATGTGCCATGTTTGTTTACTCACTATTGAGTCCTAGCCAGCTTCAAGGAAACTTTATCCAAGCTTGAAACTATCTTTACCAGTAAGGTGGGCCTTAATTTTCCACTTCAATTCTCCCAAGTTCCCCTATCATCTCAGAAAGACCTACTATTCTTCTATAAATAAACAGATAAAAATAATTATCAATTCTAGATTTTAAAAAAGTGATTTATTTTATAACATATTCTAGAAGCTAAGAAAGGTCCAAGTACCAGAAACCAAACTCACAGAAGTCAAACCAACATTTTTCTACCCCCTCATAAAATACAACTATACATTTTTTATTAGTTTATGATAAAAAGCTAAGAGACAGTATCTTAAGACAATGCTTGAAGCAGATCTATTTTTGGTTTACTGCACCATATTCATAGTTCTTGCTGGTTTTATTAATTTGATTAACAACTACCATTTAAAGGACCTCAGATATTTTCACTGTAGCCGAATCTGAAAAAAAAGAAATCCTATTTCAGATTCTTTTTAGCTCTGTTTTTAAAATTTTATTTTTTTTATTACAAAGGAAGGACGGGCCTCAGTCTTCTGTGACCTATGCAAAATCAACTCCTTTTTTCTGTGCTAAAAAAGGTGGACCAAAAAGTAATTTCAAATAATCTGTATTAGGCTCAGGAATCCAATACAAGCCAAATAAAGAATCGTAATAATTTATACACACAATGAAAGAAAGGACTTTTTTCTCTTCCAGCACACACCAACCATGGAAGAGGGGCAAGCAACGTCCAAATATAATTTATATTTTTCTACAGATAGTCCTCAATGTAGACAGAAAATAACTGAGAGTCAACAATGTTTTCACTAAATAGGTAATTACTCTGTTATACACAAACCTGTATTTTTCTTATTGTAGAACAAGTTTTTCCACAAAGGATCAGCTATCACACCACCTTCATGAAATGCTATCTATTAGGGAGGTCAGTTTTTTTCCATCTAGGATTGCTTGTAGTTTTAGTCCGGTCTTTACACAGGTGTAGAAGTTTCACTAGGAATTGAACAAAAGCTATTTTGCAGGTTCTCGTTTTCCCACAATAAATCTGAAATTCTTAGAGATGGGCCACTACTGAGATTTTATACGTCTTTATTTTTTTCAGTCCTTTATTTTTACTTCCCATTGATCTGAAAGGCCAGGCATATAACTGTGGTTTTCTAATTCCCCTTTTTCTACATTGGGAGATCAATGAAACATTTGAGAATTCTGGAAATTCTTTAGAGTTCAGGAAAACTAGCATGGAATTTTCAACGTGATTCATTCACGGTTGAAAATACAATATTCACCAACAGTTAAAAGTGTTTATTCTTCTGCCATTCCAGAAGAGGAGCCATAAGAAATACGATTCTTTAAATCACTTAATACAAGAGTTCCCAGTATTGTTCGAGTTGTCATTCTGAAAGGTAATACATATCATACCACACAGATAGGAACATAAAGTTTCTTTTCTCTAGCAAACGCCTACAATGTAACCTCCACTTTGAAACATCAAAACGAAGGTAGTGAATGCCAGATCTCAAAATAAGCAATATTTTGTAGTTTCATACTTACTGGGGGAAAAGCCTCGGTAAAGGCGCTAAGCACATATTGTTAGGGTGATTGGGGCGGGGATGTATTAATGGTGACTTTATTTGATCCTGAGGCTAGAACAAGTTCTCTTGTGACTTCTTGTGAACATTCTTTTCCCTCAAACCAAACAAGTTAGTCATTTGAATCTTCTCATATCCTGGAGCTGTCAAACACTCTTCCTTGACATGGATTCAAAGCTGTAATTTTCTACATGCACTGCTCTTTTTTTGGAGTAGGTGTGTGGTTTTTGGTTTATGATGTTTTGTCTACATTCCTTGAAAATGCCTCTTCTGATGCAATGCTTCACAAATAGTCATTATTTTTCTAATCTGTAGTGGGGGAGGGGAAGCGCGTGTAAGCACGCAGAGACGTATGTGCGTGCAGGTAGCTACATCATTCTACGTCTAACAGACTGGGATTTTTAGACAGGCATTATTAACCGAGGGAGAAAATGTGATCAACTCTGTGTTTGCAAATATTGTCTGTGAGTTCTTCAGATCCTTAAAATTCTCCAATCTCTGCGAGCTCCTCAGATCTGGGCTCATGCGCCTGACCACCTGCTGGGTTCCATCCAGATATTCGGGATCACTCAAAATGCGACAGGTCTGGAACTGTAATCAGCATGATCTCTAAATTGCTACCCCTCCTGCATTTTCCTGACCGCTTATGTTTCTAACTTGGGACTTATTCTAAATTCCCTCCTCTCACCACCACTGCATGGGCTGCTTACCAGTTGCTGCCAGTTTTGACCGCCTTGAATTCATTGCGTCTTCTATTCCTGTCACCTTTGCCCTGATGCCTCCACTAACTCTTGCTTAGATTCTGCAATAGCTTTCTCTTGGACTTTGGTGCTCTGCTGCTCAAACGTATCCTAAATGTCTGCACCAATGGCTCCATCCAAAAGGCAAATGGTGAGGTCATTCTTCTGCTTACATTGTTTTAGTGCCTCTAGACAGCTTCAGGCAGAAAGGCAATGGTAGATCCATTTCAATGCATTGATAAGAAAAAGGATGTCCCCCCTGACCTGCACCAGTGTGCTTCTTTAACTCTTCTGCAATCACCTTTGCACTTGTGTCTTCAGCAATACTTAACTACATGTGTTTAGTGTCCTAAACACTCCCCATGCGTAGCCATTTCTCAGTTAAATGCCTGAGTTCATGATGCCGCCTCCTCCTGGAGTCTTTCTCTTACCTCCCCCTCACCGCTTAATTCCCAGTTCCCTAGTTCCCTGCCCTGCACCTCCCCCATCCTCCGCCCCCAGTTCCCAGGCTTTATTAGAAAACACCTCCTAGCTCTTGCCAGTTGAGTTAGCCATCCCTCGGTGCTTCTACTTCCCTCTGTACAACTATCGACCACTGCCTTTCCTATACCCTTTTTTTTTTTAAAAGATTTTAATTTATTTATTTGACAGAGAGAGAGAGAGATCACAAGTAGGCAGGCAGAGAGAGAGAGGGAAGCAGGCTCCCCACTGAGCAGAGAGCCCAGTGTGGGACTCGATCCCAGGACCTGAGATCATGACCTGAGCCGAAGGCAGAGGCTTAACCCACTGAGCCACCCAGGCGCCCCTCCTATACCATTCTATACTTATCTGTGTATAGTCCCCCTTGCTGCAGCAGAACTCATTTCTTTCTCATCTCTGTATCCCCAGGGCCCAGCACAATGCCTGGTATACAATAAGTGCTCAGGAAATGTTTGCTAGTTTGTGGAACTGAAGGCTCATCCTTCTGACTCACTGGGGTTGTGCCAGGCATTTGTGCGTCTATAGAAAGTGAGGTTCCTAGAGCTATGGGCAGGCGGCAGGTAGATACCAGGACAACAATGTCTTCTGAACCCCTGTAACTTCTGAAAGCCATTTGGGGCTGGAGGAGTTTTATATTTTTATAAACTTAAACAAACACAAATACCTAACTAGTTGACACAAGCAGATGAAAGGAAGTTAGACAAAGAAAGACGAGTAAGAGTTAAAGACAAACTGAATTATTTAGGTAAAAGACTACTGTGGAAGGATAAGGCCTGAACACTTACTTTAACCTCACAGGGTGGATTTTCTTGCTTCACAAATGGCTCAAACATGACTCCTAACTGCTCTGGTTAAGTTTCAAAATGAGTGAGGGCCAAAAGCAATCATAAGAATGTCACTTTTTATTTTTTAGTTATACGATAAAAGAGGAAGAAGGGAGAGAATTCCAGGGCCGTTCCACGTAATTCACATTCCTAGATTCTACGTGATACATGATCCATTGGGGGCAATGACAACAACCCCATGTGCAGGGAAGGAACCTGACAAAGAAGGGCAAGGCTTTATGTAGTGAGAGGAAGGGGTAGGCAGGTGGGATTGTGGAGCCCAGGGGCTCTGTTGTCTGCCACAGTGACTATGCCTCCCTGTGAACCCCAGTCCTCTCTGGAAGCGTTGGCCCCCCAAACACACAATGGGGCTCGTGGAGGTGTAAACAGGATGTCCACCAAGGGCATACAGCTCGTATACATTCATTCCACTGAATGCAACGCTCATTTATTGGGAGCTCTCCCTTGTATCAGAAATTTAAGTCTGGGGTGGGAGGTGCGATTAAAAGAATTGGACAGAGTCCCTGAGCTCAAGGAATTGCTTACTTATTTATTTTTTAAAGATTTTATTTATTTATTTGACAGACAGAGATCACAAGTAGGCAGAAAGGCAGGCAGAGAGAGAGACAGGGAAGCAGGCTCCCTGCTGAGCAGAGAGACTGATGTGGGGCTCAATCCCAGGACCCTGGGATCATGACCTGAGCGGAAGACAGAGGCTTTAACCCACTGAGCCACCCAGGCGCCCCGGAATTTACAATTTAATGAACCAAAGAGAATAAGGCTACCTGACCAGATTAATTGTCTGGCTGCCTCCTATAAAGAACAGTCAGGGTATACCTGGAATAAGGAAAAGCAGGGGAAAAGGAGGAGAAACGAAATTTCCATCAGATGGATTTAATGAACAATTGAAATAGAAAAATGAATATAAGAAAAAAATTAGGAAACATAATTTGCGTCAACAAATGATCCAGTGTTTGCACTCAATTTTACAAATGCAGTAAACTGTACTGTCTGTTCACTAGTTCATAGGATTACCTATGAACCACTCTGCAGGCAGGGTAAAATGCAGTATTTTAGCAGCCAACTTAAGAATATTTCCTTAAAATTACATACTACTTGTTACTTGTGTAGCTTCTGAAAGCCTACAAAAATTCAAATAAAGTTGGAAGATGTCTATCAGTTTTCAGAAGGAAGAGTGTAGGGATGAATACTTAGATTTGGTTTAAAAAAATTACTGGTGCAAATTGCTTTAGTTTCATTTTTGATTTACTAGTAACCAAACCATTTATGACTAGAGGAATGAGCTTCTGAAACCCAGCTGAACTTTCATGCGGTTTACAGAACATCTTCATGTCCTTGACCCTTGATAATAAATGCATTTTTCCTAGCACCAGGAGGCAGGTGAGGGAGGCGGAAGTAGCACAGGGCCCGGAGGCCCAGGATAAGGTAGAGTCTTTCTGAAAACTGGATAAGACACGCTATGGAGAGCGCACTCACACTGCCTGGGACATAGTACTTTCTAAGTAAAAGCAACTTCTTACTCCCCCGCCCCCCGCCTTCAAACTCTAAATCAAATTGCATGAAATAATTCTAGAACAAAAACAACTCATTGTATTATGTGAGGCGCGTCAGGGGATGGCTAGTTTTTAAAAGACTTAATGGTGTTATCAGACTTCTCAAAGAATGCATATGTAATGCTTTGCTAAAAATAAAAATCAATGAGAGATTACAAGCCACAAAGCCTATAATCTCCTGGCACACAGCCGAAAATGCATTGTATGAAGGTAGACAAGGCATTCTCCTAGACCTTAAGGAATTTACCCTATACTATGAAATTGCTTTGGTCTGGCAGGCAGATTAAAGAATGTTAAACTTGAAATCAGAAAATCTGGGTTCTGATTTTAGATTCCGGCATGTATTAGCTGTGTGACCTAGGGTACTTAACCTCTCTGAGCTTCTGTGTCTTCATCTTTAGAGCAAGAATGCTAGCATCAGCTATGCAGGACGTGGCTGTGGAAGAGTCAACAAGACAATTTTCATGGAAGCCCCCAGGTATAGGACTGGGCACAGAGTTGGCCCGTGATAAACATGAGTTGTCTCAGAATCTTTGTGAGCTGCATTGACTTTTACAGTGAATTCCAGGTAACAAGCGTACAGCTCCCCTTAATCTTCATGCAGTGCAAGAAATAGAAATAGAAACAGTGCCTGGGTGGCTCAGTGGGTTAAAGCCTCTGCCTTCAGCTCAGATCATGATCTCAGGGTCCCGGGATCAAGCCCTGCACCTGGCTCTCTGCTCAGCGGGGAGCCTGCTTCCTTCTCTCTCTCTCTCTCTGCCTGCCTCTCTGCCTACTTGTGATCTCTGTCAAATAAATAAATAAAATCTGTAAAAAACAGACATAACAAGACATAACTTCAGACTCTTCTACCAGGTGTGGAAAATACACGTGCATGAGTACATCTTTCTGTCCACAAATGTGTACAAAGATACAAGTCCATCTTTTTATATTGCAAGAAATCATTAATATATGTCACATGCAGATATTTAACTAAATAAGTAAAAAGGAAGAAAAACTCAATTTTGAATCCATGTCTACAACTGTTCCTTTTTTCTAGCCCCTCCCAATCCAACTTTCACTACCACAAGTTGGGGGCAAGAGAGGACAAGTGAGCAAGAGCATTGCCATACACAGGCTGTATCGCTAATTCACTGATTTGCTTTTATCCCATTTGCTCTTCTCTCCCCACCCCCACACCTCCACAGCTAAGCTCAGTGGCTCTGCTAGGAGAACTGTAATTCAAGGAGATGGCAATCCTTCTCCAACATGGCTTTGGGGTAAATATGTAATCAGGTCATGATGGAATGATGGCGCATGCGGTACATGGGGCGGGGTCCAGACTGTGACAATGAGTGGGAAGAATGTAGTTCCCTAACTTGGGAGGTCTGGTTTAGAGCCCAGCAGTGGAAGGAATGTGTTGCTCCTTTCCGGCAGGTGCGGCTCTGGCTTCCTTGGGTCTGAGACTCCATTCCACAGCCGCCCTCTACAGGCCCTGCACCCTGCCTAAGTCAACAGAAGGTTTATTTATTGAGCTTGTGTCAACACAAACTAACCTCTGTCCCAGAGAAAGAAAAAAAAAAAAAAAAAGAGTCCTCCAACAGCATTAGTTGGCTTCTTTAAGTTCTGGCCATTTGAGAGGGGTTTCCCAGCTCCAACAGCCGAGACAGGGCACATTCCCACTAGAAATGATCTCACTTTACTTCATTCTCATGTCTTTTTGATTAAGAAGCCAGGTGGAGCGGTGCTACAGGAAAAAGAGGTTCAGCAAAATTGTTTGAGGCTTCCTTTGGTTCAGCAACTAGTGAGCTGTGAAACAAGCCAAGCTGTTTGCTTTCCCAGTATGGAAAACAAAGAGCTTGAGTGATATGGTTTTGACCATCCCCACCAGCTCCAAAACATCTGAGATTCTCTGGGACACAAAGCAAAAATTTTGAACTAAGATTGCTATAGTGAAATTGCAACAGATTAAAATAAATGAATTAAATATATGACGTAAGGAGACAGAGAAATAACACAAATCTAAATATGGGACGGAATGATTTGGAAGATCTCTAAAACCAAAAGTAATTCATTAAGACACTTAGAACTGATGGATCTAAGAATCGGTACTTAAAAACAAACAAACAAACAAATAAACAAACCAAACTTCTGTCGAAGGTAAATCTTAAACTTGGGAGAAAGTATGAATACACTTCTTTAGGAATAAAAAGAGAAATGTATGCAGAAGAACAATGTAGACAGTCTATATTTTAGCATATGTGCTGCCAAAGTGAGCACTGTAGACAGTCTATATTAACAAATTTTAAAATATGTAAAAAATAGACAATCTCAGTGGGAAGACGTTACCAAAGTGACCCAAGAAAAATCTTGGCATCCGAGGGTGCCAATAATCGTGGAAGAAATTACAGCAATGATAAAACATAAAACCCAATTTTCCTAAAGCTGCTAATACCAAATTATTTTATAAGCAGATGTTAAGGAGCATATACTTCTATATTACTCAAGTCATTCCGGATAACAGAGAAATATGGAAATATATCTAATTTATTTAATAAAATTCACATATCCTTAATACAAAGAGCAGAAAAATATAGTGCCCAAAACAAACAAACAAACAAGCAAAGAAAAAATCAACAGTCTGATATGACTTATTAGGAAATCAAGTGAGTGTAAAGAAGATTATAACCAAATAGACTTTATTTCAGTAACGCAAAGATATTTCAAGCTCAGAAAATTTGTTAATAATTATTTGAATCCATTACCTCAAGTGGAAAACACATGCTCATTTCAATCACTTAATAAAATTTACTTTGTGATCACAGAAATTGTAGTTTGGTTAGATTAGAAGATTAATATGATCAAATTATAATCTAAAATTACCCAGCACCTTACAGAAAATGGTGAAACACATATACATTCTCCATAAAATCAGAAATTGATAGTATCTAATAATTTTACCTATGAATTCTGACTAATGTAATAAAATAAGAAAAGATAGAACTAGTTGCATTTCTTTGCAGATGATATGAAATTATATCTCCAAAACCCATTCCTGAAAAAGAATTAATAATTTCAGTCAGAAAGCTCATTACGATAATAATATAGAAAAAACCGGGCGCCTGGGTGGCTCAGTGGGTTAGGCCGCTGCCTTCGGCTCAGGTCATGATCTCAGGGTCCTGGGATCGAGTCCCGCATCGGGCTCTCTGCTTGGCGGGGAGCCTGCTTCCCTCTCTCTCTCTCTCTCTCTCTCTGCCTGCCTCTCTGCCTGCTTGTGATCTCTCTCTGTCAAGTAAATAAATAAAATCTTTAAAAAAAAAAAAAAAAGAAAAAACCATTGCTTTCCTATGTATTATTAGCAATAATGGATTGAGATACAAATTTTCCACAAAGACCTAATTCCTAATAAAAATTTAAAAAGATAAGGGATCTATGCCATGACTTCTAAGATTAGCTGATTATAAATTCTACAGCTAGTTTACATATCTACTGAGAGCTTGATCTCTTGCTAAATAAGAGATTTATATGCGTTATTACATTTACTCTGCATAGCAGTGATATAAAGTATTTCCATATACATTTTACAGATGAAGAAACTGAAGTTATGGTGTGTTAATACTCAAGCTAAAAACTGATAGACTCTGAATTCAATCCCAGGAGACAAACATCACTATTTGCAGGTAATAGGATTATTTACCTATAAGAGGACCATGAAAAACCATAAAAGCTATCAGAGATAGGCAAAGCAGTCACACAAATATAAAAAGATCAACTGACTTATTACCTAGCAGAAAAAAAAAAAAGGAATTTGGCTTCTAACTATAGTCAGAAATAATAAAAAACTAAGACTAAACAAGAAATTTGTGGAACCCATAAAAAGAAGAAATACTATAAAATATTGCCAAGAGACAGAAAAGCAGACTTTAAGAAAAAAGAAAACGTTGGGTTTTTTTTCCCAAATTAATCTATCAATCAGGTGGATTTATAATAAGAAAAAGATTTTTCTGGGAATATGACAAAATGATTCTAAATTAATGAGAGAAATCTGGATGACACTAACTTAATGATCAGAGCTAATATCCCATGTACTGGCACAAACTGACGTCATGCTTGATACAACACGAGGAGGACACAATATTGTTACTATGATATACCTGTCAAAAAATTGCCTAACTTGAATTTAATCATGCAGAAACATCAGACAAACCTCAATTGGGAGCATTCCACAATTGGTCTGTAGTCTAAAAAAACTTCAAGGTCAAGAAAGAAAAGGAATGAGGATGTCTTGCTCCACAATAAAAGACACTAAAGAGACAACTATGAAAGTGTGTAATCCTGGATTGAATCCTAGACTTCTGGGGACAGAGGAGTGGCAGGCAGGTAGAAGAAGGGGTAAGATGGTGTTGGTAGTGGTATAAATAGCTACAAAGGACATTATTGGGGCAATTGACTTGAATATGGACTGTGGCAAGAAAATGCTAAATTTTCCTAATTAGATAAACGTGTTATAGAAATATACAAAAACATGCTTGACCTTGTGAAATATACATTGAAATATTTAGGATATCAGCACTATAGTTGTATCTGCAACTAACTCTCAAATAGCCTAAAAAAAAGTGCGTGCGTGTGTGTGTGTGTGTGTGTGTGTGTGTGTGTAGTGTATGTACATAAGAAAATAAGGAGGAGAAGAAAGATGTAATGATAATATGAATGATAAAGCAAATAGAACAAAAGGTAAATAATTGGTAATTCTGGGTGAAGGGTATAGAAGAGTTACTTGTAACGTTCTTGCAACTCTTCTATAAGTTTGTAATCATATCAGTATGAAAAGTTACAAGTACATATATCTGCTATATATGTGCAAAATATATATATTATGCATAATGTGAATTATATACATAATGAGTGTCTTATATTCCTGAATATGAAAATGTGTTTCAAAACCACAGTAATTAAAAGAATGTGGTAGCATAAGTAATCAGAAAAGATAATAAAATAAAATAGAAAGCCAGAAGCAAGAATGCAGAATATGATAAAGTTGAAATCTCAAATTAGTAAGGAAAATTAATATTGGGATAGGGGAAGATTTTGAAAGTATGGAATAAGGACAGGAACTATAAAAATAAGGGGGGTGGACTTGACTAGGCACATATTTTAAAGGTTATGTATAAACTTCCATAGAGAAGTAACCCAACCAAGGTCATGAATAAGTAATTCATTTGAGATGAATGAGTAATAACCGATAAACATATGGAAAAAACGTTTGACCTAACTAATGATCACAGAAATGCAAATAAGATAACAATGAAAATTTTTTTTTTTTTACTGACTGAACTATCAAAAAGTAAAAATAATGATATTTTGCATTATTGGGAAGAGTGCCCCACATAGGCAAACATACAATAGAAGACTACACAGAAATTAATAATGATAAAGATACACATCTATTGATCTGGAAAGATGTTCACAGACTTTCCCTTCCCCTTGGCCATCTCAGTTATTCATTAGTTCTCAACATAAATATACTTGCCCCCCCGCTTTTGCTGGTCATATACCTTCAAGGTATCTTATAATCATCTTTGTCACTCATCACCATTTAATTTAATGCTTCTCCGTCTTCGTCTGCCCCTCTTCTGACTCATGCTCCTGCTCTCTCTCTCCCAAATAAATATATAAAATCTTTAAAAAAACAAATCCCTTCTTTGGTCCTTGTATTTAATAATAGATAGTAGTGGAGAGAAGATTGATTCTTGGGTTTGAAATGGTCTTCCTTTTTTTTTTTTTAAGATTTTATTTATTTATTTGAGAGAGAGAGAGACAGTGAGGGAGAGCATGAGAGAGCAGAAGGTCAGAGGGAGAAGAAGACTCCCCGTAAAGCTGGGAGTCCGCTGCGGGACTCAATCCTGGTGCTCCAGGATCATGACCTGAGCCAAAGGCAGTTGCTTAACCAACTGAGCCACCCAGGCACCCTGAAATGGTCTTTCTAATAATAATTTCCTTCTTCAACTTATTTTCCTACTTTCTGTATGTTCAAAGGGAAGATGTCCTTCCACCCTAATGGCTATAACCAAAGCACCCAAATTAGCATTTTCTTGCATTGCTAAGTCAAATTATTTGATTCTTTAAATTCTAGAAGAGAGAACAATGAAAATATTTCAAAATCATTTAATGTAGAAAGATACTAATCCTGAAGGTATTTAAAATTCTTTCTTTCTGCCTCCAATGTGTCCTCTTCTCTCTTCTAAGCAGACTATAAAATCTCTTATCAGCTTTTTTTTTAAGACTTCTGCCATAAACAAGTGGCTTAAATATCTTGTAGTTGAATAATAATCCTCTCTAAAGTCAGTTCAAGGGATGCCTGGATGGTTCACTTGGTTGATTAATTCTGCCTTTGCTTCAGGTGTGATCCCAGGATCCTGGGATTGAGCCCCTGCTGTCATCTGGGCTCCCTGCTCAGCAGGGAGCGAGATTCTCCCTCTCCCTCTGCTCTTCCCCTTCCCCCACTCATGCTTGCTTGCTCACTCTTTAAATAAATAAAATCTTTAAAATGAAGTCAGTTAATTTTTGTAAAACTCCTTCAAATAATATGTAAGCCATGATTTGATATTTCAGAGAGAGCTGATGCTACCAAGTCAAATTATCAGTTATTTAGATTTTTTTGTTTTTTAAAGATTTTATTTATTTATTTGTCAGAGAGAGAGAGAGGGAGAGAGAGTAAGCACAGGCAGACAGAATGGCAGGCAGAGGGAGAAGCAGGTTCCCTGATGAGCAAGGAGCCCGATGTGGGACTCGATCCCAGGACGCTGGGATCATGACCTGAGCCGAAGGCAGCTGCTTAACCAACTGAGCCACCCAGGCTTCCCTCAGTTATTTAGATTTTTTAAAAATTTGGCCCATATAAAAGTTTATGCTAAAAGTATGAAGCCAGCTTTAATATGACCACTAATTTTTCTACTCGTAGATGTTAAGATCAAAAAAGGTACCAAAAAAGGTACAAAAAGGTACCAAGAATCATCTTTTTCGGGGCACCTGGGTGGCTCAGTGGGTTAAAGCCTCTGCCATCAGCTCAGCCTAATGTGGTGGAGCCCCGCATTAGGCTCTCTGCTCAGTAGGGAGTCTGCTCCCACCCCCCAACCCCCACCCCCCGTCTACTTGTGATCTCTGTCAAATAAATAAATAAAATCTTTTAAAAAAAAATCATCTTTTTCACCTTTTACCTGGTATTCATATGTGGATAAATAAACACCCCCAGTTTGAAGAACGCTGTAGGTAAATTAAAGGAAGAACAAATTCATTCTGAGAAGGAAATATATGATCACAAGGTTTGGTTTAGGTGTGACAGGATCCTTCCTAGATGCTTGCCACTTTCTTCAGGTCCATTCTCTATCTCTAGGTAGGCTCGAGTTTGGGAAATGGAGTCAACCAGATTTCTGAGAATTTGAGTATGGGTGTTCCCCTTTTATAGTTCAAATTTGTAAAATCACTCATTGCTGTTTACTCTGGTTTAGAAGAGCAGGGGATATATATATATATTTTATATATATATATATATATATAATATATATAATATATATATATATTTTAAAGATTTTATTTATTTATTTGACAGACAGAGATCACAAGTAGGCAGAGAGGCAGGCAGAGAGAGAGGGAGAAGCAGGCTCCCTGCTGAGCAGAGAGCCCGATATGGGGCTCGATCCCAGGACCCTGGGATCACGACCTGAGCCGAAGGCAGAGGCTTTAACCCACTGAGCCACCCAGGTGCCCCAAGCAGGGGATATATTTTTAGAATAGGAAATTCTACAGTTAATCAACAATCCTGAAAAAGTCATGGAATAGAACGAACCGGTGTGTTTTTGGAAATAAGCTTTTAGTGTTTAGAGTTGCCTTTTTTTTTTTCTTTTTTTCTTTTCCCATCTTCCAAAAATTCAGTTCTATAGACAACTTCAGCTCCCCTCAGAGGCTGGACTGTTTAGTTTCCAGCGAGATTCCAGTTGGCCCAATGTAGCACAGAATGATGTACTAAACTATGTAAAATAAATTGAAGAATAGAATACCCCATTTTTTCTTTCATCAGTATAAAGAGAAAATCTTTGGGAAGAGTATAAAGGATTTGGTAAGATTGTGCATCTTTTGAAGGAAGAAAGAACCCATGATGATGGTAATCTTTTATCTTAGCTCTAGTATAATCTCTCGATTTCTGAGTTCTTACTCAATTTCTTCTTCATGGGTAAACTGAATAGTCAGGAATTAACTGATTCAACACTGTAGTGTATTGATTTATACCATTTCTTTGGGAACTGTGTTACACTCAGTATTGAACTGCTTTTCCACTCTGCTATTCTCTCTGCTTTTATGGCAATGCTGTTCAGAATTGGGTTATAGCTTTCTTTCAAATATTTGGTGATGACATTACACAAGAAACCTCATATTAAAAATTAAAGGCATACAATTCAATTTGAATTCTAAATTTCTTTCCTGCTTGTTTTCTAATGGAGAAGGGCATTTATCTTGCTCTTCAAACTGTAACCCAGTGTCTGTCTCTCACACACTGGGAGCAAACGAGCATATCATCAAAGACTTCACTTAGCAGCCTGGGAAATGTCCTTCCAAGCTAAATATGGTTCAGCTCCAACCCTTAATATGCTGTTTAAAGCTGTATTCCAATAGCAAACAGAAATGTCTGCATGATGTCTGCACCAAACTATATAATTTATATACTAATTCTCATCCTAAAAGAAAAAGCTTTACCCATAGAACAAATACACACTAAAATCAACAGGAATTTATTGAATGGACGATTTTTGTATGAGGCAATGCATTAAGTGTGTTAAAATACATGCAGCATAGTTTCTGTCCTTAAGGACTCTAACATCTATCCTGGAAAATACGATATAAAAGTATGAGAAGGTAAACTACAATCCAAGGCCTCAGTGACAGTTTATAAGATGTGAAGGACTATTCAAAGCAAGTGTGGAAGAGCTGTTGTAAGTCAGTATATGACAATTTCAAAAGGAGTCACAGAGACAATCACAGCAGATGTTACAGGAGTTGAAAGTAAAAGATAATTACTTCATTTGGGATGAGCAGGAAAATAGTAATAGGAAAGACCAACTTGAAAGTGGATATCAAAGAAGGGGTTCTTTGTATTGGCCAGGAGGCATGAAGAGAACCTTTTGGAGGTGGCAATGTTGGAAGTCGAGGTGTGGATTAGAAAGCAGTTCAAGGAATTCTGACGGCTCGTCTTCTGCTCTCACTGCTTGTCTACCTCTTTGTGTTAAAATGAAAAAAAAAAAGTGAGATTGTCTTTATTTAGCAAAGGAGTCAATATATTTTTGTTTAACTGAACATACCAGAACTAAAATAAATTGGTCCAGAATAGCAAAGTGCGTAAAACAACAAAACCACTTGCGGCCATTAAAGTTGCCTTAATTATAGCCGCTAGTTGCTCAGTATAAGAAATAGGCACATTTATAGCAAAGAAAGCAGTCCCAAATTCAGAATGACTTGGTAAATGTTGCCTATAATATCTGCTCACAAGAGCTATTTCCTATCACTACCACCAAGAAATGTCCTGTCTGTTACCAAGAACACATTGAGGCTTCGATTTGGCAGAACGCCAAATGAACTGTAATTAATGGGACGTGGAATTACAAATGGAAAAGCCAATGATTCCTAGACTCATGGTGCTTGTCCAACTTTTATGTGCATATAAATCACTAGAGGAACTGGTTAAAATACAGATTCTTCTTTCAGTTAGTATGGGGTGGCGCCCGAGATAAGAAATTTCCTAATTTATTTTGATTATTTATAACATCCTCTACAGTAGAATGTAACTCTAGAAGGGCAGGGGTCTTTGCTTACTTTGTTCACTGATGGATCCCAAGCACCAAGAACAGTGTCTGCTAAGTGTGAGGCGGTCAGTCATTATGTGTTGAGTGAGCGGATGGCATTACCCACAAACCCCCACGCTAAGAGGATGAATTTGCCAATTCTGACTCTGAGTGATTAGTTTTGCTCAAGAGACACCACTGACTCATTAAGACTAAGAAAGGTCTGCAACAAGGGTGGAGGTGGCCAAGCAGCCAGGTGGCCAGAAGTTTGTACTGAGATCATTTTCTGAGTCACTGCCTTCCCCGTGGGACGCAGCTTGCCGCGTGCTCCAGCCTTCACTTGCCCAAAGCTTAATGGGTGTGAGGATTGTCTTGGCGTAAATTTCAGCTCATGATCTGGCTTCTTCTGACTCTCGCTGTCTACCAGCTGTGATGCTTCGTGGGTTGCTCACGTCTGATAGCCTCGGGCCTTTCTGTCTCACAAGTCTTCATCTGAATTCTGCTTTCTCCCAAAACCCTGTGTGGTTTGGCTTAAGACCTAAATCCCATATTAGCTTGGCTGTTGGCCTTCTAAGCTTTGGCAAAGTTGAAAGAGTTAGGCACTAATTTGGCAACTACCTGGAAATCACAGTATTACCCTGTGAACTCCTAAAGACTGTGAGTCTGACCTACCACAACTGGCACAAAGTGCTTGAGCAATTGCATGGGTATCTATCTGTAAGGTCTGTAAATTATGTCCTCGGAACTAGAGAGGCTGTGCTTCCTTTCATACCCAGTTAAATTTCTTCTGTGTGGTTTTTGTTTTTTTTTTTTTTTTTTTTTTTTAGTTTATTTGACAGACAGAGATCACAAGTAGGCAGAGAGGCAGGCAGAGAGAGAAAGGGAAGCGGACTCTGCTCAGCAGAGAGCCCAACGTGGGGCTTGATCCCAGGACCCTAGGATCATGACCTGAGCCGAATGCAGAGGCTTTAACCCACTGAGCCACCAAGGTGCCCCTCTTCTGTGTATTTTATTTTATTTTTTTTAAAGATTTTATTTATTTATTTGACAGACAGAGATCACAAGTAGGCAGAGAGGCAGGCAGAAAGAGAAAGAGGGGAAGCAGGCTCCCTGCTGAGCAGAGAGCCCGATGCGGCGCTCGATCCCAGAACCCTGGGATCACAACCTGAGCCGAAGGCAGAGGCTTTAACCCACTGAACCACCCAGGCGCCCCTCTTCTGTGTATTTTATATTCATTTTCTTTACCCAGTTTTATGTTAGGCTATGTTTCTATATCTTATTGATTCATAATTTTAAAATATACTCTGGGTACTAATTTTTATTACTTATATCCAAAATAAATATCTTCTCCTATTATGTAGATCATCATTTCATTTTGTTTATAGGACTTTCTGTTGGACAGACTTAAATTTTAATATAGTCAGACCTATCAATTGTGATTGTGTTTTCTGTATCCTGACTGAGAAATTCTTCCGTGATAGGAGATTTTGAAGATACTCTTCTTACTTTTTTTAAAATTCACATTTGGATCTTTAATCCATCTAGGATTTATTTTTGTATGTGTTCTGAGGCAAATATCCATAATTCCCCCTCCTTGATCTGCTATGTCAATATCTAGTACTATGGCACACATGACATGCCATTTCTGTACATGCATGACATTTCTATACATGTGGTCTCTACTTTGTTTGGTCTGTGTTTCTATCCCCACCCCAATACTACTTTGACTAAATCAATATCGCTTTAAAATAAGTTTTATCATCTGATAGAGTAAGTTTCTCCAGATAGCTCTTCTGCAAACATGGCCTAAGTATTTTTGTTCTTTTGTGCTTTCCATATGAATTTTAGGATCATCTTGTAAAATTTCAAACTCTCATTCACCCACACAAAACTTACTGAGAGTTTGATTGGAATGTGATTGAATTTTAAAATCAATTTGGCAAAAACTGACTTCGATATTGAATCTTCCCACCTAAGAATGTGATCTGTCTCTTCTTTGATTTGCATCTTATTTAATATTCTTTGGTAAAGTTTTTTATTTTCTCCATAAGGATGTCTTTCAGATTTGTTCCTAAGTATCTTTTAGCTTCTGTTATTATTGTGAATGAGATCCTCCTCCCTTCCTCCCCAGCCCCCAATTACTTAACAATGTCTAGTTGTTGTTGCCAGAAAGCTTTGATGTTTGCTGGTTGTCTGGCAGTCTGGGTTTACCAGGGCTTAGCTACAGGCAGCAGGTTCGTCCTTTTTTTTCTTTTCCAGCTTTTTTAGGGAAGTGCAGG